>NC_136461.1:14039624-15449624 GCF_902686455.1 Sciurus vulgaris
ATGCCCCGCTTTTCCAAGGGTTCTGAGAAGCCAAACGCAAGCCAGGCTTGGTGACGCTCACCTGCAGTGGCTGCCCCTTGGGAGGCTGAGGCTGGAGCATCACAGTTTCAAGGCCAGCCTGGACAACTTAGTGACACTCAGTCTCAAAACGAAGAAATAAAAAGGGCTGGGACTGTAGCTCAGTGGTAGAGCACCCCTGGTTCCATCCTCAGCACCCAAAAGAGCAAACGACAGCCTAGTGCAGGCGGGGGAAGGCAGAATCAGCCAATAAAAGGCCGCACGCCAGCCGGCGCCTGTCAGGCCCGCACTAGGCCCTGGGAGTGCCAGAGAGAGAGAAGGCTCTGTCCGCAAGGTGCTCTGAGCCCAGCGGGCGGCGAAGCTAAACAAACACCAGTGGGCGCTCTGCCTCCTCTTAGGGTGGAAACAAGTCCAAAATACGAGTCTGAAGACAGATGAAGCGGTGCTTCTAGAAGGTGCAGGATGCAGCAGGGCTCCTGCAACCAGGGGCAGGAGTGGGAGGACACAACACCCCTGTCCACCTCTTCCCTGAGCTCCAGATGCTCTACCCCGCTGCCACTAGGATGCCTCCAAAGCAGTGCAAACTCAGCACGACCATAATCCAATTCCGTCTCCCCCTCCCCCACCCAGGGGCCCCCAGCCCCACATCCATCATCTCCCTCAGTGGCTCCCCTTCCTGACTCAGCACACCCACAGAAATCTAGACCCAATTGTCAACTATCCTTGACCTCCCACCAAGCCTCGGCTCTGTCTGATACCACCTGGTGATCTCAGGACTTCTTGCCCTTCCCTCCATCTCCGCCCGTGGGACCCCAGCACAAGCCCTTGCCTCCTGGCACCCGAATGATTCCCCACAGCTCCCAAACAATGCTCCCATTTTAGCTGTATCCATTCTTCAAGCTCCCTTAATGTCACTTCCTTGCTTAATGGTGACCACTGCTCTCAGAATATAGGCATCGCCTCATTCTAGATGGCCTTCTGGAATGTGCCAAAAAATTGAAGAGAAGGCCCCGATTTCCTGCCTATTCTCACTTCCCAGGCCTCTCCACTTAGTTCTACTACCTTCCTGTCCCTTCTGCACAGTCTCCTGCTCCTTCCCACCTCAGTGCCTTTGCACATGCTTTTTATCTGTCTGGAAGGCTCTTCTAATCCCTCTTTACCTAGCATCTCATACTTAACATCTCAGTAGAGACGCTTCCTCCAGAAAGTCTTCCATGACCTTCTAGACTAACTCTGATTCCACAAATAGCACCATGAATGTCTCTTGCATATCAAACTTGCAATCGTACATTGATTTGGGTGGTCACTTGATCAAAGCCAGTTTCCCTGTAACCAGCAGGAACTGTGGCTGGTTTTACTCATTCCAAAGCAGAGGGCCTACCTAGTATAGTGTAAGCACATGATGAGCGGACTCAGATGAGTGGATAAATGAGCGAGAACGTTTTGGTTCACACCCTCCCTCCCTCACCTTTAATAAACCCTAGACCAGGTGGAATCAGGGAGGGAAGTGACCTGGGCAGGGCCTGCTGGCAATGGCTTCCAGACCTTGCTGGCCTGGGGTCTCTGCTTCAAGGCTGGGGAAGTTCTGCTGGAAGCAGTGTCCTAGAGGAAGGGAGAATGGCAGAGGCCTGGTCTTTGCACACCTGGGCTCTGCTCCAGGCTGCCAGCACCCTGGCGAGAAAAACGTGTTTTCTGCATGTTATCTGGGCCCTGAGACACCACATGCAAATGTATGCAAATTATGTGCAAACACAGTCTCTGGCTTGGATGAAAGAAATCAAAAGCCTGGTACCAGGGGAGCCATCTAAACTAGACCAAGCCTTAGGCCCTTCTGGCCTGTGAAGCTGTGATGTAGCCCTGTTGGCTACAAAACTAAGATTGGCCCTCAGGTGGCCCCCCAGCCCCATACTCTGCCCTTCCCAAATACAGACCACGCACCCCAGGGGACTTGGGTGTTATGAAATTCGGGCTAGTTTCCTAGGAGTGAATCACCCCCACATGGTCGTCAGCATAGCTATCAGACAGGTCTGCTCTGTTGGCCACCCCGAAGCCCCCACAAAAATGTTGGTCAGTATTACCGTTCCTGCCTCCTGCTGCGCTGTCTGAGTTGCCCAGGATGTTCGCGCAAAATCAGGTTCCAAGTCCCACTTCCAAGACAGAACTGCAGGCCAGAGGGCCCTCGCCTTCAGCCTGGTTGACAAACTCCTGTCCTTCCCTTTGAGACGCGGCTCGAGGACGCACCTGGGCCACTTACTCTCCCCAGGAAGCAGGGGCCTCCCACCCACCTCGGGCCTCCCCCAGCACCAGATGCCTCCAACCAGGCACTCTGGGCCCACCGGATTTGTCTCCCTGACAGCTGGGGAAGCTTCAGAGCACAGGACCTGCAGGTGGCGTCTGGCCAGCAAACGAATGAATGAATTTGAGCCACGGAGGAACAAGGAGAAAACAAATGTAGTACCAACGACCTCTTAGGAAAGTCCCAGAGGGTCCGACAGTGCCCGTGAGGCACAGACAGTGGACCTGGCCTCCCGCCTTGGTGACCCGTGACCCAGCGGCCCTGCCTCAGCTGGTATCATTCGTGGCTTCTGCTCCCCTCCCTCGGCCCCGCAGCATCTGCCTAAACGACCGTCAGCACCAGTCTTTCATCCAGAAACTGAGCTGTTCCTTGAAGCCTCAGCCTGTGATTAGATCTATGGCAGCTTCCTAAGCTGCTCAGTGGTTCCCATGGCAACATGTGGTACCCGACTGGCAGCGGGCCACCTGTGGGAGGGCGGAAGGAGACAGGTGTGAGGTTGCTGCCGGGGCAGGGCGGTGGAGAGTTCGAGCCCTGGAGGAGGGTCAAGGGGGGTGGTGCCTGGGGTGAGCAGCAGCCGGGACGATGGGAAAGCCGGATGGGGAGGTTAAAGGAGGTAGGAGTTCGTGAGATAGGAAGGGGGTGGGAAATTGAGATGGGGAGGCCAGGAGTGGAGGGAGGGGTGTAGGAAGTTGGGCAAGCAAAGGGGGTGGTGACAGAAGGCAGGCAGGGAGCACCTGGGGGCTGGGGACAGACGCAGGAAGCCAGGGCAGCAAGCTGGAGAAACTAATGCAAGAAGGTGGCCCCTGGCCGTGCCCAGGCCGACACACCTCGAGTGAATAGGGAAGAAAGGCGATGGTCACAGTTACTGCCCCCAAGGGCCCTCAGCCTCTGGCATCAGCCCATCTCCAGGCCTGGGGCTGAACACCGTGGCTTTGCGGAGGGCAGAGCCCAGCGGCAGCTGCAGGGAGGCCGGCAGAAGAAAGATCTGTTTGACATCACAAAGGCCAAGGAGCCTCACCAAGACGTCCCCACACAGCTGAAGTACTCTGCTCATGGTGACTCTGAATGACATGGAGCCTGGGCCCAGCGGGGAGGCCCTGGCATCCTCCCAGGCCAACAGGGATGCTGGCGAAGAAAAGGCCAGCCTCCAGATGCGCGCCCAGAGAACCAGCCCCTGAGAGCGGGGCCCTAGGGCCTGAGACGCCTTGTCGGGACAAGACAGTCAAAAGGAAGTGCCAGCCTGGGGCTCAGGAGTCCGAGCATTGCCCCAACTCACTCCCCGGCCTTGGATTCACTTGCAAAACGTTGGGGTCTGATTAGACACCGGCGTCCAGGAGAGCGTCTAGGGCCCACGACAAAGGCCTGACCCAATGAAACGCATTTGCTTATGAAATGGACACGGCCAGTGGTTCCAGGCAGAAGTCCAGGTCCTCCAAGAATGTCCTCAGGGACCCCTCTCCCCTTGACTTCCTTCTTTGTGGCTTTATTCTCAGACAAGCTCTCCCCCTGCGGTGGCCTGCAGTCACCAGCATCTCCAGGCTTACATCCCGTCCCAGTAAAGAGAGGCACCCTTTGTCCCTATGGTTCCAACCAAAGTCCCAGGGCATCAATTCTCACTGGGGCAGGATCAGGTCACAAGCTCGTCCCTACATAATGGCAGTGGTGGTGAACCTCCCTGCCGATAGTCACATGCCAGGGACTTCCCTAGGCACCTTGTATGAATTAACCCACTTCATTCTCAAAAAGACCAGGACTAGTGTCACCTCCACCCCTCAGAGCAGGAGACCAAGGCACAGAAGCTGATGCAACGTGTCCTTAGCTAGTGAATGGCAGAGCAGCAACGCCAGCCCTCACCCAGGACAGTGTGGCTTCAGGATCCAGGTCACCCTGGAGGGCAGATGAGAGCGACTCCAGCTCCGAGTTCTGGAGCGGGGCCCAGGAACACGAGCGTCCTACCTGTGGCTGCCCTTTGAGCAGCACTGAACCGCCTCGCGGGCTGCTCTTGGGCTGCTTGAACCCCCGGGACTCTGACTTGCCACACCTGGGTCAATCCCGTGGGGCGAAGTGAAAACCCGGCACCTAAGCCACCAGGGCCAAAAAGGAGCGAGGATGCACACGAGACAGCACTTCTGTCGCCACAAGAAGAGATGCTTGGGCAACTCGGTCCCCTCCCTGTGCCTTGATTTCCTCACCTACGATTTGGGGATATGAACGCACCGGCCTCGTAGGATCGTTGGGAGAATGACATCCGTTGATACCTGACACCGTAGAACTGTGCCTGGAACCTAGTAGGTACCCAAGGAAAATTAGATCCACGGCCATCGCACCTCGACACGAACACACATGGATTTGCTAACTCCTGGGGACAGCCCGCCAAGGCAGTGTCTCTCACCGCAAATGCACGTGGACGCCAACACATGTGGAACTCACACAGCACAACCTGGGGCACATGGACATGCGCGAAATCCCAAGTCCACATCTGGACACGCATGTGAACACACGGAACGGTTACGGGCTCACGGTGAGTGGCCCGAGTCTGTTCTCCAGGATGCTCTCGGAGTTCACGGCTGGGGCCCGCGCCGAGAATGCTTTCTCTTGATGAGTCTCGGAGGCAGGTCTGGCAGAGCAGCATCGTGGCTAAGTGCCAGATATTTTAATCAATCTGAGTTAATTTGGGAACATCTCTACCAATTACTGGCAGGGTGACCTTGAGTGAGCCGCTCAACCTCTCTGTTTCCATCTTCACAAAATGGGGGTGACAAAGTACCTACTTCTCAGGGTTCTTGCAAGAAGGGTGATAAGGAGGAGAGTGAGCGGTGATTACTGGTCACCATTACTGGCTTCTGGATGTGGGGAGGGATCAATGCTTGTCCAACAGCCAGGACTGGGTCGACCCTCGAGGCCTCCACAGAACCAGGTCCTCCCTCTGCCACCACGGTGCAGGCAGCAGTAGGCCTGAGTGACTGCTTCCCTTCCAGAGCTGTAGCTGCCCAGCAGGCCCAGAGCTGGCGACAGCTTTCCCCAGCACTCAACGCCTCCCCCTGCGGCTATGAGTGGCAGGGCCGTGTTTGTAAATTACAGCAACATGTAATTTTGCTCAGGGATTTGTGGGTCCACGCTGTGTGTGGGCAAACATGATTTCCATTGCCCATGGCCTTCTCAGTGGGCAGGCACCAGGGTCCTGGCCTGTGTGCCCGAAGCCACCCATGAGGCTCCACCCTCGAGCACAAGAGGGTATTAGACCAAGAAGACTTCCAGGACAGCTCTCCAAAGCCCTCCTGAGCAGGGGCCCAGCTCCAATAGACCACTCCTGCCAACGCCCTCCACCAACCCCGGCAGTCAAGCTAGGAGGTTAAGAACTTGAACTCTGGACAAACACACCGGAATTCAAATCATGCCTGCACGCCTTCTCCCTGCATGGCCTTAGGTGAGTTACATCAGCTCCTGGGGCCTTGGTTCCTCCTGATGGGACAGCAAATAGAAGACACTGCCTTACAGGGTGACCAGAGCAGGCAGTAGTCGGTGGGTTAGAATTCCACGCATCTGTAGGGGCTTGGTTCCAGGACCCCCTCAGGTTCCTAAGGATGAAATGGTGTCATATTTGCATACAACCAGGCACATGTTCCTGTACACCTTAACTCACCTCTAGATGATTTATTATACCCAATGCAACGTAAACCCTAAGTAAACAGTTGTGACACTATATTGTTTAGATGGCAATGACAAGAATTTTTTGAAAAAAGACAACCCAGATCATTCCATCCCTGCCCTGCACTCTAGAGTTACTATAAACTGAATTCCTAAGTAGAGCACAGGTTTTTGCTCATGACAGTAGCTGTGTCCCATCTGGTCCCCAACTCTAAAACTGCCACGAAGATACTGAAAGTTTCCTTCTTAAACTACCCAAACTCCACTCGCTCCAGGACCTGCAGACTATTCCTGCTTCGGTTCTGGCTGACTTCCAGCATGCACCTGAGTTGTTCATCCAAGTAACGTCCCCTCCTTGGCAGCTGTCTCGGATTTAAGATTTCAGTCTAACTTTCTGAGGCTGGCGTTCAGCAGCCATGTTCAACATGGCTCCAACGTCATGGACGGAGGAGTGGGTGGGCCAATGGATGGATACATGGGAAGATGGGTGGACGAGAGGACAGGTGGGTGAGTGGACAGGAAGATAGAAAACAGAGGTGAGCCAATGGGTAGATGCAGGGATGGGTGGGCATGTGGGTGGGAGGGAGGAGGATGAGTGAGTAGGTGGTAGACAGGTACGTGCATGGACTAATTAATGGACAGATGACTCTCTTGCCTCCATCTTCTAACCCCCAGGCATGAAAACCTGCACAATCTGGCCTCAACCCTGGGTGGATGGGCACATGGGTACTTGGGTGCATGGGTACTGCACCAAGATGGCCAGACGCACTTTCCCCTATTCTTGCTGATGCTAAGTGCAGATCCACATCTTGGACATTGTATCTAAAACAAGCATAAGTAGGCTCGGAAAGGTAGAGCTATTGCTGGGACCCTCAGGACCTGAAGGTTGCACAGCGTAAGCTCCTGGAGTTTTCTGTTTGTCTCCTATATCCCAGAATGCCATCAGAAGCAGATTTTTGAAAGACAGTAGAATGAATCAGACATCACTTTCCTGTGCTTATACATGAATACATGACCAGTGTACCTCCACGCCCGCAAGAATGGGAAGTTACACTCCGTGTATGTATGATGTGTCAAAATACACTCTGCTGTCATGTAGAACTAAAAAGGATATTTAAAAAAAAAAAAAAGCAGGTTTTTGGTTTCTTTGGTTTTTTTTTTATTTTATTTTATTTTGTTTCGTTTTAATCCCCAAGGACCAGGAAAGAGCAGGACACTCGTTCTTGGAAATCGCTAACAGCTATCCCACTTCGGTCAAACACTGAGGAAAGGATGTCACCCCCTCCCAACCCCACCTGCAAAAGTCAAGCGGGAAGCCTAGCGTGTCATCCTCACCAGATGGTGAGGAGGAATCTCTCCAGTCCATCCATCCCCCAGAGAAGACCCAGTAGAGAGCAGGACTTTCATGCTGCCAGGCGAATACAGCCCACCACCCCTCTCATGGTGGCTGCGGTGTCCGTGGGGATGGTGGACGTCCCCCACCCATGCTGACGCGGCAGCCCTGCCCTGCCTGCTGTGGTGCTGTGAGAGGAGACCAGGTGGAAAGCAAGACTCCGACCACCGTCCAGCAGTCTGGGAGCCCCTCCAGCTCTGCCGTCCACGGAGGCTGTGTGGGGAGCAGTAAGGAGCCACCTCAGCTCCTCCCAGCCAGGGCGGTGCCAATGGAGACCCAGTGGAGAGTCTGAGATCCCCAAACCTCAAAGGCCACAGCCCAGGCCCCAGGAACCTCATCCCAACCCTTGGGGCCTATTGAAGAAAAAAAAAATTCTCATAATGCCCTTGAGGTTCTTTTCTTTCTTTTTCATTTTCTTTTTTCGTCTTTTTAGTTGTACGTGACAGTAGAATGTATTTTGACATATCACACATACCTGGAGCGTCACTGCCATTCTTGTGGTACATGACGTGGAGGTGCACCGGTGCGGCACGTGACGTGGAGGTACACTGGTCGCATATTCATACACGAGTGTAGGAAAGTGATGTCCCATTCATTCTACTGTCTTTCCCATTCTCACCCCCTCCCATCCCCCCCCATCCAATTCGGTGACCCTCCACTCCTCCCTCCCCTGCCCCCCGCCCCCCGCCCCCCATGGTGAATCAGCATCCCCTTACCAGAGAGACCATTCCTCCTTTGGTTTTTTGGAACTGGCTCATTTCATTAAGCATGATATTCTCCAGTTCCATCCATTCACCTGCAAACGCCATCATTTCATTCTTCTTTATGACTGAGTAGTATTCCATTGTGTAATATGCACCACATTTCCTTTATCCATTCATCTGTTGAAGGGCACCTAGGTTGGTTCCACAGCTTAGCTATCGTGAATTGAGCTACTATGAACACTGATTGCTGTGTCACTATAGGAAGCTGATCTTAAGTCCTTTGTCACCCATCTACTTTAAAAACTCTTTGTCCTACTCTCTCAAGCCATTTTTTATTTGGGGGGGGGGGGGTGCTGGGGATCGAACCCAGGGCCTTGTGCTTACAAGGCAAGCACTCTACCGACTGAGCTATCTCCGCAGCCCCCTCTCAAGCCATTTTTGGATCTACTTGTCAACTCGACCTCAGAGCAGAAGCTAAGGTGTAGACAGGAGCTCTGGCCTAAGGCGCTGAGCAGAGAGGCTGGGTGGGCCAGTGGGAAAGGGCCAGGCTGAGGTTCCCAGCCCTCGCCTTAAGTCAGAGAGTCACAGAGCGGTGTTTATTCTCGTTTAGCTCAGTCTTGTTCCACCCCATAAATGTGCTCTGAGAGCTGTTCTGTGCCCAGCTCTGTGGGATAGAAGATGGGTCCTACCCCTTATCACTCCAAAGACAAATGCCAGAGAAGTAGGAAGTGTCTCAGTTACTCTAAGAGATAAAAATCAGACTTTGGCTCCCCAGGTCCGCACACAATGGCACAGAATAGGTGCTCAATTCAGAGTCAGAATGAAGGAAGCCAGGTGCCATGGCGCACGCCTGTTAATCCCAGCGACTCAGGAGGCTGAGGCAGGAGGATTACAGGTTCAAAACTAGCCTCAGCCACTTAGTAAGGCTATAAGCAACCTAGTGAGACCCTCTCTCAAAATTTAAAAAATAAGAAAAAGGACGGGATGTGGCTCAGTGGATAAGTGCCCTGGGTTCAATCCCTGGCACAAAAAAAAAAAAAAGATCCTAATTAGAATAAGTTATACTCCAGGTATGTATAATAAAGTCAAAATAGACTCTACTGTCATGTATATCTAAGAAGAACAAATTTTTAAAAAGGAATGAAGGAACCCATAATTCTCTCCTTGGATCCTCGCCAGACTTCACCCTTAAAAAACCAACATAGGAATTATTATTCCCAATTCAGAGAGCCAGCAGGAAGAAGGATGAGATGACAAGGTGACCAGAGATACAAGGAACAGGACAGGGTAAAAATGAAATGGAAGAAAGTGACTCAAGTTCCTGGTACCTAGCTGTCACCTCATAGATGCAGACTCTCCAGGACAGGGGTAGGGAATCTTGGAAAGAAGAGAGACCTGCTGGGGAGATAGCTCAGCTGGTAGAGTGCTTGCCTCGCAAGCACAAGGCCCTGAGTTCGATCCCCAGTACCGCCAAAAAAAAAAGAAGAAGAGAGACCAAGGAAAGGTGGTGGTGGAGGTGGTGGAGGTGGTGGCTGTGGTGGCGAAGCTAATGGTGGTGGTGGCAGTGATGGAGGTGATCTTGATGGAGATAATGCCAAGAGGAAGGAAGAAACCTTCACTCCGCACCTACCTTATTGCACATTAGGCTCTGTTGTGGGAGTTTTTCTGCACTCTTACCAAATCCTCTTACCAGCCATGTTGTTATCCCACTTCAGAAACAAGGAACCGGACTCAGACGAAGTAACAAAGCTCAAGATCACCAGCTCAATTCCAGGTCTGGCCAACTGTGGGCATTAGCTCTCAAATCTCGTGAGGGGATACAGGTGGAGCTCTTCCAGAACCTGGGCCCGGACCTTGACCCAAGAACTTTCTGATCTACCGTCTTCTGCAGCTCGGATCCGCTCTTGACCCAGCCACCCAGCCACAATGCTCGCCACGGCAGGTCCTGGGGCTGGAGGAGCTTCCTTTCCTCCAGGACTTCCGGCAGGCTCAGGTGGGCTGGGAAAACGGCCACATCCTCAAACTCAAAACACGGCAACCAGAGTCCCCCTCAGGGTGGTGGGAACGTCAAGAGGGAGTGGCATTCCCCCAGGTGCAGGCAGAGAAGGCTTCACAGAAGAAATGACATGGGCCGGTCGCAAGGGAAGACCAGGAGCTTGAGGACAAGGTGAAAACGGCGGAGGGGACTGCCGGAGCTTAGGATGGGGCAGGAGAGAAACCTGACCCCGGAGGGGTGTGGCCAGAGTCCAAGGCCCGCGGACAGGAGGTGAAGGGCTGGGTGACAAGAGACCCTGAACCTAAGCAGCGCAGTTTGGACTCTCCCCAGGGGCAGTGAGAGCGGCGGAAGGATTTTGAATTGGGAGTGGGGTGATCATGTCTGTTCTCAAGGCTAGCGCTGGTGGCAGGAAGAATCAGGGAGAGGCCAGAGAAGGGGCTCATGACATCTGGTCACGCGTTCTCTGACCCGCATCCCCAAGGCCCTTCCTCACTACTTACCTTTCACTGCCACAGCCTGGTGCCCCAGGGGTACTGGCTAAGCACCTGGGTTCTGAACACAGAGCCAGCTTCTGCCACTTATCATCTGAGTGACATTTCATCTCTCTGAACCTGTTTCCTCATCCAAAGAAATGGATCATCGTAAAGTTAAACTTGGGTACAAAAGGGGTTTTTTCCCAGTGACTGGCATAGAATCAGCACTTGATAAATGCTAACGGTTGTCCTTGTGTGAGGAATGAAGAAACCGAGGCCCCAGAAATGCTGTGACAAATTGTACAGTCGCTGAGCCTCCAGGCCAGGAGCAGGGCCAGGGCTTCTGGTGGCCTGTCCTCCACTTTCCTGCTGTTCCCCTCCCAGGTGCCTCAGGGCCCCATTTTCCGCTATGTATGAGGCAGGAGGGCCCCTCCAGTGCCAGGGGTCAGTGCAGGGAAGCTGGCAGATGCAGAGTGTCAGAGGGAGGAAGAGAGGCGGCCAGGAGGCCCGATGGGCTTTCTTAGTTCTCTGCATGCCCGGGCACATCCCCGGACTCCTGCCTCTCCTCCAAGGAGAGCCTCCATTAGGAAATCCCCCAGCTCCTTCAGCACGGAGGCCCGCAGTGGGCAGAGAGGCCTCCGCCGCCGCCACCTCCACCTCCCTGCAGGGAGATGAAACCCCTGTCCAGGAGCAGAGCCCCCCACGGAGAGAACTTCTGGGGGTCAGGGTGGAAAATGATTCCAAAATGGCTCCATCTTGCGTGTCAGGAGCTCTGGGCTTGTGTCCTCCTTCTGCCACTTCCCAGCAGTGGGATCTGACACCTTCCTCCTCAGGACCTCAGCTTCAGGACCTGGCCTTCCTGCCTCCAAGTGAGTAGGTCGGATTGCGGGCTTCCTAAGGGCCCTCGGCTCTCCATGCGGCTCCTCCGCCTTCCGCCAGCCTCTCTCCTCCTCTCCCAGGCCCTCCCTGGTTTGCTCCTGCCAGCCATGACCTCAGAATTCCCCTAGACTCCCCTCAGGCTGCTGGAGCTCCCCATGTCGCAGGGACACAAATCCTAACTCCACTCTGGGCACCTTCCCGGCTGGCCAGATGGAGCTCCTCCTGACACCAGCGGGGCCCTCAGTAGCCCATGGCCCTGTCTGCACCAGCCACAGAGGCTGGCCAGTGCTGGAGTTTAAAAATACAAGTGCCCAAGTACCCTCAGTGCCAACTGCCCACACAGCCTGCAGGCCGTGTGCCCACTCCCCGGGTGCCGTCACGGCCACTGTGGGTGGCACAAAGGGAACATGGTGGGGGTGCAGTGAGTCCAGAGAGGCCCTGGGGGTGGCGAGCGAGGGGGACAGGCACTCCTCGGAGGCTGGGCAGGCAGCAGGGCTGTTGTGCCATCGTCCAGGGAGAACCAGGCCAGCTCTGTGCAGACTCATGGTGTCATGGGCACTGGAGTCCAGCAAGCCTGGGATCAAAGCCCAGCTCGGCCGCGTCCTGGCTGGGAGTCCATGCAGGTGAGAATTTGATGAGACGGTGCCAGCAAAGGGCCCGGCCCAGAGAAAGCGCTCAGCCCTTGGTGGTCTTCTTCGTTGTTACTGCTGTCATTACAGGACACGGCTGGTGGTGGCCAGCACGTGACCAAGGCACAGAGGAGAGGGATGGGGTGCCCTGGCTCCCCTCTCTTGCCCACCCCCAGAGCCCCAAAGTCCAGATACTTCATGCTGGCCATGGAGCTCAGTATCCCTGTCAGACAAAGATGCAGATCAGGGCCCAGAGAGAGAGCTGCCCAGAGAGGAGAGAAGGGGCCTAGAAACCTGGATCTCCCTCCCTGAGGCCAGGAATGCAGCACCCTGGAACCAGGAGAGCCCTCGAGGCTGCCCAGCCCACCCTGCCTTGGTTTTGCAGAAAGAGAAACTGCTGGACTCCTGGGGGCCCAAGACATCTCGTTCCCCGGCCCCCCGGGCCTGCTGCGGCCTTACGTAACCTGCTCCCCGTTACATAACCTATTGCTGCTTTCCTCCCAAGCAGAGTCAGCGAGGGACACAACAGGAGCGCCACGGATGAAAACGGGGCCTTGCCAACACCGGGCTCCAGGAGCCGGCTAACGACCGGTGACCACCCCAGACTCCAAAGTCCCAGCACTGTGCCAGCCCTGCAGGATTCCCTGGAGAGAGACCTGGAGGTCGGGACAGAGCGGGTAGGGGTCAGTGGACCCCGGAAGCTCAGGGCCAAGACAGAGCTGGAGTATCCTGGCCACTAGCCACGTAACTACAGATGTGTCAATTCGCTTGTTTCCTCGTCTGGGGAAGGGGCCTGAAAGAACCAGCCTCACTGGCTGCTGGGAATAGCAAATGAAATCCTGAATGACAGGCACCTGGCCCCAAATAAGTGCTCAGTAGAGAACATCTGCATTTGACAGATTAAAAAGCAAACTGAGGTCTTGACAGGTGATGTGACCTCGGGGGCACATATCAATCAGCTACAGCAAAGTCATGCCTGAGATAGCAAACCCTCCCAGGGCTGGGCACAGCTACACATACGTTCACTGAGCTCCTGCCAAAGAAGCCGTCTGGGACAGGTGCATTACCATCTGATGGATGAAGAACCAATTCAAAGGGGCTAAGCAACTTCCTTAAGGCACACAATTAGGAAGTGGCAGAGCCAGGATTTGAACCCAAGATCTGCCTTTCATCATCCCCCCTAAAAAAATCAGGTCCAACAGACTGAGACTGCAGCAAGCAGGAGTAAAGCTAGACAAAAGACAAGCAGGCTACCCTGATGGCTTATCACCATCTCTCAGAAACACAGACACCTTCCACTTTGCCTCCTTCCAGCTGCTACTGTGCTGTGTGACCTTGACCAAGCCAGTTAACCTCTCTGGGCTCTCAACGCCCCATCTGAAACAGAGAGCCAACAATCACCAGGGTTATCATGAGGACACATTAAGATAACGAGTTGGAAACTGCTTTTCAGTGGAGAAAGCATCACACAGCTGTGGTGACTGATCATCACAGTGACTGATCATCACTTCCCCAGCCGCCAACTCTCCCCGACTCAGCAGGAACTGGCTAATGGACACCAGGGGCCTCTCAGCTCCTCTAGCTGTTCCAACAAACACCCCTCCCCTCTGCTACCCTGCTCTGGGCTGCCATTTGGATAGAGATGCAAAGCCCCCAACCTGCTCCCTGACGCTGTGACACCCGAATCACTTCATAAAGGCGTTCGCTGTAGCTAAGTCCCTCACCGTGTGTTTTGTGGGCTTCCTCACACTTAGTCCTCACCATTACCTCCCGGAAGCTGAGCTTCAGCCAAAGCTCAGAGAGGTGAAGTCACCAGCCTGGAGTCACACAGCTATCAACCTAGTGAAACCAGACTGGAATCTAGGTCTCCGGGCTCTTAATGGTCTCACCAACCCACATCTCCATAAAACGGGTCTTGTGCCCATTTTGCCGAGGAAAAGGCAGGAAATGCAAGAAGCCAGAGAGGGAGGGCCAGGCTGCAAACTCAGGGTGGCCACCTTAGTGCACGCAGCACCCTGGCTACTTCCTGCAGTTGGCCACGATTCACAGATGAGAGCTGTGACGTCCGCTCTCTCGAGAAGCCAGAGCAAGCAGACCCATGACTGTTGTTGCAGAAGCCACAGGAGGTGGAAGGATTGCTCACGTCAGAGGGCGCGGATTGCCAAGGTGGGAACTGGGCCACCGCATCCCCTCTCTGGACCTGTCTCCCCAGCCTACAAGAGATCCCAGACCCGGCGTGGGTTGGGGAGACCTGTGATAGCCCCTCCAACTCCAGAAGGCTGCGGCCTGGCCAGAAGTCCCCTACCTTGCTGATCTCCAGAATTTGGAGAACTTTGACACCCTCGTGCCCGGCTATGCCCTGGGGGCCTGATGCAGCAGGACTAGGGGGACCTGGGACCCTGCATGCTTTTTATGCACCACAACCACCTCACACGCCCTGACACCAAACCTCCGTGACTGGCCAAGCCCAGGGTCTGGAACCCAGCTCCCTGCCCACTGCCAGAGTTCACAGCCAGGTGGCGGGTGGTACTCAGGGCCTGTGGGGGCTGCGAGGCGGCATGCCCTGAGGGGTCTCTGGTGCAGTTCCAAATCAAGGACGGTGGGAACGCTGGGTGTTGGCTTGGGGACATCTGGATGTCAAGACGTCCCCACCCCCTTGGCTGATTCCACATTTGGCAGACACACGGTGGCACCTGCTCTGGTCGGGCACTGTCTCAGGTGTGAGGATGCAGCAAAGACGAAGGCCCTGCCGCGGTTGCTCCTGGGCTGGTAGCCATGAGCAGCCGGACGGACACAGCCCCCTGCAGCCCTGGACAGCCTCCACCACCCATGACGCTTTACGTCAGAACCTGACGGTGAGCTGGGAGCTTAGCCCCCATTTCACAGATGGGTCACTGAGGGTCCAAAAGCCACTTCAACAGCCGGTGTCCCCACTCCAGACAGGCCCTGCTTCCCAACCCTCCCTGTGTGTCTCTGCTGGTTAGAACTTTCCCTGTTGCCACGGCAACCCCCCTGGGGAGGCCTGTCCTACTTTGCATCCCTGGCATAGGACACACAGCTTCAACCCACCCCAGAGATGGGGGACGGGGTCGATCCCACTCACTGCAAGAACACATCACACTGGAAGAAGAACCAGGCCCCTCAGTCAGCATTAGCTGAGCAACCACAGATGTGCCAGGGACTGAGCCAGTCAGAAATAAATCATGGTCCCTGCCCTTACAAGGGGAAGCTGACAACCAGGCAAAAACAACCAGCCAGGGACGAGGCCAGTAGCTAAGCGCCAGGTCCAGCCCTTTCCCTGGACTGGAGCATCTAATCGTCCCATTAACTCTTGAACTAGGTATCAACATTGCCCCCATTTTACAGATGAGGAAACTGAGGCTCAGAGATGTTAAGGAACTTGCCCAAGGTCACCCAATTGAGAAGCAACAGAGCCAGAAGCTAGAAACAGGAAGATCCTAAGTCATATTGTGGCTACCCAGCCAAAGGGCCCTGACACCAGCAGGCTGGTTCAGGAGGGTTTCCTGGAAGATATTTGTCCCAGAAGTGACCTCAATAAGAGAAGATGGAGGTTGGAATGGAAACAGATGGAAGGGGAGCTCTAGGAGCCCACTTCCCTGCTCCCCACTTGGGGTCTTGGGACAGTGACTTGAGAAAAGCCAATATAAACTGAGGTGCTGGTGCTGCAGAGTCCCTGGTCCCCTGGGAAAGCTGCAAGTTCTGGTGGCTCCCACAGGTACAGCTTTGTGCAGGTGTGCACACACCTAACCACCTTCCCATCTTCACAACTGTGGGTAGAATTGCCATCTGCTTCCACACCTGTGAGCAGGAAGGAGCCAGCCAGGGGATGGACTGATCCTTACCGTACTGCACGCAAAGGCTTTCATTTCCAAGTTAGCCTGAGGGTTTTAAGTGTGAATTGGGGTTCCTGCTACCTGAGTTCAAACCCCAGCTGTCATACTTCCCAGCTATGGGACCTTGGACAAGCTATGTGTGGAGGACAGTTTTTGTCACTATGACAAAATGCCTGAGGTAATCAACTTAATAAAGGAAAGGGTTTATATTGGTTAACAATCTCAGAGATTGCTTGGTTCTGTTGTTTTAGGCCTATGGAAACACAGTACATCATGGTGGAAAGACTTGCTTACCTCATGGCAGCTGGAAAGGAAAAAGGAGAGAAAAGGTGGGCCAAGGTCCCAATTTCCCCTTGAAGGGTGTGCCCCCAATAACCTAACTTCCTAGCATTAGGCCCCACCTCCAAAGTTTCCTTCATCTCCCAGTAAAGCCACTGTCTGGTAAGCAAGCCACGTGCGCCCATCCCCACCTGCCTGTGGCCTGCATGTTCACACCTGGGCCTGTGTATGGGCGGCGGGCATGGTAGGATACAGGGTTGGAGGCTGACACAACTCCAACTCCAGGGTTGTGGGCTGCACAACTGTGTTGTCACTAATGTGAAGGTAAGGAAAGATCAGAGTTGAATTTTTCTCCTCGTGATGTAAAGAAATCTCAATTCTGGGAAAGGAAGATCAATCGGCAGTGGAAAATAATGTTTAAAGTTTTAAGCTCCTACCTCAGGCCCCCGGGGAGTGTTAAAGCCACAGTCGAGAAAGAACATGGAAGATTAAAGTCAAGGACCCGCAGAGGGGGTGCTGGGCCCACCAAGGGCTTTGCTGTTTTCCCAGAAAAGAGGTTGTCCCTTAGGAAGCCAAGTCCCCTCAGAGACACTCACAACCTCAGCCAGCCCCACCATGGAGGGAAGGAGTCTTCTTGGGGGAAAACAAACCCAGCCTGTCCCCACCACCATCTTGGATCTTTCTTGAGGAAAAGACCAGAAGCAAAGTTTGAGCGACTGTCCTGGAGCCACGCCTCCCTCCCGGACCTGGAGTGAGACATTAGGTGAGGAGGGTGGTTGTATCTTAATCCATTTTAGTTACTCAAGAGCACAGCCCGGGGATCAAGGGGGCTCAGATCCTGAAATAAAGAAGCCCCCTCCTGTTTAGGATCCACACCACCCACCTCCCGCGGCTCAGCCAGGCGTGGCTCCACGGTGGCCTGGGTAAGCCGAGGCCTGGCCCCTCTCCCCGCTCTCCCCTGTCTGGCTCACCCCAGGGCATTTGCTTCACATCTCAGCACCACCACCCCACCGAACGTCCCAGTGAGAGACCAGAATATGCCGCCCCAAGGACGAAGGATCGTGAATCGAAGGCAATCGTCAGTCAGGTGCAGGAAAGCTCTCTGCCCCCCCACAACTGCCTGAGAGCGGGACACCCATTTACAAAGACAGAAGGAATCCTACTCCAACCTTCTATCAGGGAGGACAAAGGTTAACCACTCAAGACCACTTGAGGCTCTTAGCACCTGCGGATGGTGACACAGAGGAAGCTGCATGAACAAGATTTTCTGATTAACCTTCCTCTATCCTTTATTTGCTTTCCCCCAAAGTGCCATCGCCCAGAGACTCAAAACCCTTTGAGTCTATAAGTCATTTCTCTAAAAACTTCCTGTCCTTTAAGACACCACATAAGCTGGACTTCAAAACCCCCTCTCAGAATTACTCACTCTCTGATTGCCGTTCCTTTTATCCATGAAGTAAGCGTGCTGTGTGAAATACACACACATTATGTGTGTGGAATACACACCCTACTGGTGAGTTTTGCTCTTATGGGGGTTAAAGAAAACACATGAGATATCAACAACAAGACACTGAAAAAATCAGAGGTTCACATAGTACCCTGGGACAGAGGCATACAACTGGAAATGGGCTTATTTGTGCAGTTTGAGTCAAAGGTTGTAGGAGAAAGGAGGACTCAGGTGGCTGAGTGGCAAGTGGGGGTAGGGGTCTTTTCCTGTGGGCCTTGACATCTGAGTAGGGTGATAAGTTGTGGGGAGTGGGCCATTCTGGGCAGAAGGGACACCATGAACATAAGGGCAGAGACCGGAAGGAGCTCGGTATATGGAGGGTAGGGGTGGGAGGACAGGCACAAGGTGACCTGAATGGGAAAATATTCATTTGGTAGAAGGGAAGATGAACCAGGTGTGGTCAACCAGATGGCCTGGATATAGGGGTCCAAGGTGAAATGACTCTTTTTCCTGTCATTTAAGACATTTGGCAGGTACTTAACATTTTTCTGGATGGATGGATGGATGGATGGATGGATGGATGGATGGATGGACAATACATGGACAGGTGGATGGATGTATGATGGGTGATAAATGGATGCATGGATGGATGGATGTGTGAATGGATGGAAGTGTGGGTGGATGGATGGATGATGGATGGAAGTGTGGGTGGATGGATGGATGGGGAGTAGATGGCTGGAACAGGGCTTGGGGAAGAGGTGTGATAGCAAGGGTTGTGGGTTGGGAACTCTGCCACTAATGAACGATTGAAAGGAATGTCCCTGGGCCTCAGTTTCCCCATCAATAAAGCCCAGATAACCTTGAGGTTTCTTCACACATGACAGTCTGTGATTTTGTAGACAGAAGCAGAGGCTCAGGCAAGAGAGCCTACTCTGTTATTCATCTGGACTGGCCTCGCCTCCTTGCGGCCAGAGCTTCTGTGGAGGCGCCCCAGCATGTTAAGGTTCTCTGAGACTTGTCTGAGGGGCCCAATTGATAGAAGAGAGGAGCCCAGCCTCACCCCCGCCCCTTAGCCCACTTAAGAAGTTAAAGCAACTTGGGAAAAGCACTTATTCTCACCTCCTGGAATTACCCTTCACTTTCCTGGCAGATAAATGGGGCAAAACAGAAGCTGCAGTTGCATTTAAATGGACTGAGGCAGGAGGAAGTTCATAAGATTTGAATATGCTTTCTGGCTGCTTTTGAATATTCATTTGCCCAGGGGAGAATTAGACAGGGAGATCTATGGGCCTAAAGGGAGGTTATTTAAGGTTGGGGGGAAGGGAGAAACAAAAACAGGGTTGGCAGGGATCCCTGTTCATCAGCCTTTCAGGAGCTTGTGATTCTCCACCAGCTGAAATGTCACAGGCTCAGAGTAAATTCGGGGAGTTGATACACCTCATGGTTACTGTTGCCATAACAACTGCCTCCCGTATCCATGTGCACCGGCAGATTATAGCCAATGAGATAAACCCAAGGAGGTGAATAATGGGGAGACAGCCCAGGCCAGCCCCCCAAATTCTGAAATAGGTCCCAGATGCCAGAACCTACCCAAGGTTTCTCAAACATTCTTGAGAATTCTGAAACAGAGCCCAGAATTCTGGGACAAGCCTAGAAATCCAAAATCTGTCCTTGATTCCAGAATATTTAATTCAGAGTCCAGAACACATCCCGGATGTCCAAAGAGTATCCTCCATTCCTGGCAGTCTCTGTACTTTCCAGGTATGCACCTCTAAACCCTAAAACATGTCCCTGGCTGACTGGAACCTGTGTGTAGACTTTTCTTCCTCTTGAATTGATTCTTCCTGGGAATTGGTTTTCTGAGCCACAGGGATCATGGAGCACACAGGTTTGGGCTGGAGAAGAGGGTCAGAAGGGAAGACCTGGGGAGGTAAGCAGAGGAAGGCCTGGCCCTGATGCCCGAGCAGATTCCGATCGCCCCCACGTGGCTCACCACAGGCCAGCTCTTACGGTCCAGTGGCTGCCCCAGCCCGGCGACGCCCAGGGCACTCCACGCTGGGCCTTGTTCTCTGCAGTAGGGATGAATCCTCCTCACTCTCTGTCACGGGCCCTGGGCGACCATCGGCACGTTCATCCTGGGACCCAGAGAGATGGACACTGGAGGACTGTCCCCCATGTTCTCTTGCCTCAGCCACCTGAAGCAGGTGCTGAGTCGTGAGGCCTTACCCTCTCGGCCTCCCCCACCTCCGCTGCCCACAGTCATCCAGAGCAATTCCCGAACAAGGCCCCTTCCCCTAGGCTGGGCCGGAAACGCCCCATCTCGGCCCTGATCTCCCTGCCTCCAGTCCTACCCTCGCTACACTACGATTCAGGTGCCAGGCCCCAATGACCTCGCTGCCTGCACAAACCTTCAGCGCCCACCACACATGGCAAACCAGTCCCAAACATCTCCCCTTAGTGCCTTGACACCTGGCCCTGCCAACACTGCGGACTCCAGCCAGCCTGGTTGACTCGTAGCTGTCTGCAAACGCCCCAGACTCCTCCCCTCCCAGACCTTTGCTTCCCTCCTTCTTCCTCCTCAAAGGCTCCTTGCACCCCTGTACATCTCCAGTTCAAAAGCCACCTGCACACACCTTGCCTTCTTGGTTACACCGCTGTGGTTAGAGTCAGCTACAGACTGTCAGGGCCGCAAGGAGCCCAGCAGGTAATCTAGGCCAAGTGGCTTTCAGAATGGACTTTGGGACACCCTAACTGGAGATGGGAAGAGTCTCTGAGACTGGAGGAAGAGGGAGGTCCCAGGGGCGAGGGTCCAGGCATCTGTGCACAGCCCTGTGCATCTGCTCTGACTCTGGAGGCCCGCCTCCATCTCTTCGGCTCCAAGGGAGCTGTGAACAGGGCGGAAACTCTCTCCTCACGAAACTCGCGTGGCCGGGGAAAGCAGACGAATCCTTGTCAACAAAATAAGACACGAGAAATTATCAGGGAGCGAGACGTAAGGGATGAGGATGGGGTCCGGAAGCCTTGGGTGCAGGATACCAGCAGGCTGGCCAGGGCGGGCACTCTGAAAGTGACCTTGGAGCTGACAAGAGCCAGACAGGCGCAGATCATTCTAAGAAAAGGCCATTCCTGAGAGAGGAAGAGCTAGCAGGAAGGCTCTGAGGTAAAACAAATCTGCCGTCTTAGAATCAGAGAGGGCTGGGGTAGGGCTCAGGGGCACAGCGCTGGCCTCCCTGCCCTGGGTTCAGTCCCCAGCACCACAAAAGATAAAAAAGCACAGAGAAGCCAGACTGTAGTCCCAGTTGCTTGGGAGGCTGGGGCAGGAGGATCCCTTGAGCCCAGGAGTCCAGGACTAGTTGAGGCCATATAGCAAGACTTGGTCTCTTTAAAAAAAAAAAAAAAAAAAAAATGTGAGAGAGAGAGAGAAAGAAACAGAATAAAGATAGAACTATACAAAGTTAGACCGCGACAGTCAGTCCCATTTGGGGAAATTGGATTTTGCTGAGATGACAGGTGATGATAGATAGATAGATAGATAGATAGATAGATAGATAGATAGATAGATAGATAGAAAGATAGACAGACAATCCATTGACATTGTCTAATCCTGTCACTTTACAGAAGAAAAACTGATCCAGCACATCCAGGGATGACCCATGGTACCACTGAGGGTTGATGGCAGAGCTGGGACCAGGGCCTAGGTGTTGGGGTGCCACCCCAGGCACCATGCATCACCCAGTGCAGGCCTCCCTGGTCCCAGCTTCTCCCTGCCACCCAGATGCCTGCTCCTGGCCCCAGCCTCACTTTACCGGCATGCAGGTGAGGACAACGTCTACCAGGCCGGCCCAGCTCCTGGAAGCAAGCGGCCAGACAAATAAAAAGCTTATTGGATTTGCTGAACGCTCAGCCTGTGGCCAAGGGCCTCCTGGCACCAGACCGCGTCACAGAGGCAAAAAGGAAAATCAGAAAATGAAATTAAAAGGCACTTCATTTCCAGAGCCGCCGACTTACACAAATCAAGGACGTGTCCCTCCCCAGCTTCTCACCAACCCCCCACCCCGGCCGCCTGTGTCCCAGGCCTCTGCCTGCAGGGCAGACGCTCTGGCTGGAGGTGCCAGCTCACATTGCGGCACGGGCCTCCTGGACAGCCATCCTGAGGCCCTCGGCCCCGCAATCAAGGACCTAGTGGGGAGGGATGTGGGGGAAGGCTGCATGTCACCCATTCTGCCATCACAGATCTGAACTTGACTGCCTCTTCCACGTCACAGAGCAGTCCCCACGCTGGGAGAGGGCAGCTCGGGCTGAGGCTGGAACAGGCAAGGAGAAGGCAGCGGGCGGGCTCAGTGCCCAGCTCCCCGTGCACCTCGGGGTCCCTCTGTCTCTGCTGCTACCAGGGAGGACGTGACCACGGAAAGCAGATGAGATGTTTTGCTGCCAAGCTCCTGGGGCTTAGTAGCACCAAACAAATATTGTTTTTAGAGGCGCCTGGAGTCCCAGTTTTGCACGTGGCCTCCGCTGGTGGGAGAGAATGTTTTTTCCACTCCCACCCACACCACCAGGCTCGCCGAAGTTTCCCCAGAGCCTCGGCTCCGAGCAAACTATCTGTGTGTAATTACATTAAATTACATAATATTTCTCCTGCTTCCCCTGAGAGCATCACCTGAACCCTCTGTTCATTCCTCTCGCATCGGTTGGGCCACTGAGATACAGCATGTAAACAGATGGCACTTCCTCACTGCAGTGGGGGCAGCAGGGTGAGGCAGACACCCCCGAGGCCAAAGTTGCCCACACCTCTCCGTGCTGTCTTGAGAAAAGGTGGATAGGGACAGCCACGCACCATAAGGAAATGACATCGTTGGTCGGTTTCTTTAGAGATCATGTCACTCACTGCAGGCTCTTCTCAATGTTTTATCCAACATCTATTGAGCACCTAATGTATGCAAGGCAATGCATTAAACAAAATAGACCCTCCTTCTTTCCTGATGGAGCTGCATCCAAGAGATTGGATGGTTAACTAGATCTGTGATCTGCCAAATGATCCAACCGAGAGGAAACCCTGTCCTGGTGATGGTGTGCATGGGATTTATCTTCTGTCCTTCCCAGCGAGGATACGCTGGCGGGTGGATCCTGGAAGCAAGCACGTTCAGAGCACCTACTCTGTGCCAGACACTCTTCCAGGCACCGGGACACAGCCATGAGCGAGGCAGACCCATCTCTGTCCTCATGGACGTGTTCTAGTCAGGAGAGAGAGGCAATCAACCAAGAAATGAGAAGAACAGAGAGATGGCAAACGCTGGTGAGAGTCATGGAAAAAATGAAGGGGGCGGGGAAGCGGGATTGAAATTTTAAATAAAATAATGAGGGAAGGCTTCAGCACAGGCCCAGAGGAGGGGAGGCAAAGCAGGCAATCACCTGGGTGACACGGAGCCCTCACCTGGGTGACACGGAGCCCTGGGGCTGGGGTCAGGGCATGTGCAAAGGCCCTGCCACGGGAGGCACATTCATGGAGCATCATGGCGGGGAAGCAGGTAGGAGATGAGGTGAGAGAGGAAATAAAGGGAGACCATTGCAGGAACGCAGGGCGGCGGGGTGGGTGCTTAGGCCAGGACAGATGTCCAGAGCAGGGGTAAGGAACGGCCCCAGAGCCAAGTCACCAAGGTCCAGACTCACCAGCTACATAATTGCTTTAACTTTTTAGGCCTCCATTTCCTCCTCTGTGAAATGCACGTGGCAAAAGCATCTTCCTCCTAAAGTGCTGTGAGCTGAGCTAACACCTAGAGTCGTGCTGGGCACTGTCAAGCCCTGATTGTCAGTTCTTCAGGGTCATGGGGGACACCCAGCCAGCACCAGGCAGTCCAGTTGCCACACCGCCATGGACGTAGTCGGTGACGCCACACACTTCTAATACGCCGTGTTTCCCAAAGACCCACAGCCCCAGACCCCCCAAGAGAAAAGCATCAGGCAAAGCCAAACTGAAGGACTTTCTAGAAAATACCTCAACAATGTCCCCCAAAACTGTCGAGATTGTCAGGCGCATCGCAGCAACTCGGGAGACTGAGGCAGGATGACCTTAAGTTGAAGCCCGGCCTGAGCTACTTCGTGAGACCCCGTCCCAAAAAATTGAGGGAGGGGGTGTGGCTCATTGGTAGCGCGCCCCCTGGGCTCAATCCCCAGAACTGCAACAGCAACAACAACCCGACAAGGTCATGAAAACCAAGGAAAGATTGAGAATCGGTCACAGATCAAGGGACGCTAAGGAGGTATGACAGCTAAATTCAGTGTGGGATCCTGGATTGGGCCCTGGGATGGAAAAGCACTTCATGGTAAAAAAGTGGAAGCAGAAATCCAAGTCAAGCCTGGAGAGCAGATCACGGGCTGCACCATGCTGGTCTCTTAGCTTGAGCAACTGCTGAGGTCGCACAGGGCAGAGGAAACCGGGTGGGCCGGGGGGCAGGGAATACGAGCTTGTGGAACACTCCCCAAGGGCCCACGCGGCATCTTTATATTATTCATTCAATAAATAAATAACGCGTGGTCGGGCCGACTCCATTCAACC
This sequence comes from Sciurus vulgaris, assembly GCF_902686455.1. Classification (NCBI taxonomy): domain Eukaryota; kingdom Metazoa; phylum Chordata; class Mammalia; order Rodentia; family Sciuridae; genus Sciurus; species Sciurus vulgaris. The sequence goes on from NC_136461.1 coordinate 14,063,794, forward strand.
TGCAGGGTCCCAAGGCAAGAAGCAAGAGAGGAAGTAGGGAATAGAACAGGGGAAGGGGGTGGTCCCCAACACTTGAGGCCATGCACCCCTGAAAAGGTGGCTCCTCCACCGTGGGAAGGGCTCAGGCAGGCTGAAGAACCTTAGCCTGTAGTCCAGAGGCTGCCATCCAAATGGGAGGCTACAAAAGACCCACGGATTTCTAGTCCCCACCAGCACATCTGAGCCTCTGCAGTCCTCGAAGTCTGCTCCCAACCACCAGAAGAGGCGGCCCAAGTCATGCCTCTCCTTCCTACCCTTGACAAGGGCTGCAGCTGGTGGAAGCAAGTGGTTCAAATCCTTTGCTGTTGACACAAACGCCCACCACTGGAGGTCATCACTATTAGTCATTCAACAAACTTACTTATGGCAGAGCAAGTATGACACATTGTTCAGAACACAGGCCTTGAAGGAGTCAGGTCTCAGTAGTGCCACCCCCGCTGTGTGACCATGACTGAATGCCTTAACCTCTCTGAACCTGTTTCCTCATCCAAAAATAGGAATAATGGAACTACCTCAGGGTTGGTTCAAGCACTCATTAAAAGATAACCATTATACTTATGTGGCAAGGACTGTATTGAACACAAAAATGATATGAAGTTGAGTAGATCAGACTCTGACATTCCTTAGGACGGAAGGAGACATTTAGCAATTAATTACAACATAGGTAATAAGTACTATCAGGTCAGAGTAGCCACTACAGGACCCCCATCCCAAGTCTCAAGGCTTCAAGTAAGGAATCCTAGAGCCACTTCCTCAGGCTTAAGGATTCCGATCTTAGTTGGAGTTGACAGGCTACCAAAATCCGTAAGAGGCAAGGAAGACATGATCCAGCAGAGACTCTGGCTGCATCTGAATTAGGAAAAACTCTTTTTGACATTTTAAAGACAACGGGAGACAGAGTTGCCCAAATCTTCAAGACCAGCTCTCTGGTCAGCCCTTCTTCTCCCCGTCACACCACTGGCTAGTCACCCCTGCGGCCTTGGCCTCCTGCAGCCACCGGGTCCTGTGGACACCCTGGGCTCCACTCCCCCTCAGATGCCCACTGCCCTGTGGCTACACCGCAGAGGCCTCTCCTGCCCCAGTGACAACCAGCTCCAGTTTGGCCGGTGGGCAAGGACAATGCATCAGGACCAGGCTGTCTGGAGGCCAACATGGTGCAGAGGACCAAGTGGGTGGACCAGGAACTCGGTCAGCTACCCGGGGCAGCAGGAGGGAGTCAAGGGCCGGCGCCTGCTGTTGGGGGCTGCGGAGCCCGTGGGCAGGCCCCGGGGCCTGGCTCGTGGGGACGGCCATTTGTTTTGCACCCCTAGTGTGGCAGGCGCTGGGCAAAGCCATGTCACCCACCGACTCACTGCCTCCTCAACCAAGGGGAGCCATTTTCCCCCATTCTGTCGACACGGGAAGGAAAACTCAGAAAGCTGGGAGCCCAGGTCAGCGGCGGAGGTGGCAGGGCCTGATTCCCCGTCCAGGCCTGCTCCATGGCCACCACTAGCCTGCGCTGCTCTGTCTCCACGTCTCCGGAGCTGCAGACCTTGCCCTGGGCTGTCGGGACACGGAACTAAGACCCATCCCTGTTCAGCTCAGAGTGAGGGTGGACCGAGAAGGGCAGGTGCTTCTAAGAAATGTGAGGCTCGCCCTGACAGAAGGCGACCCTGGCTCTTCAGGAGGAGTGGGCTGCTGCTGACTCTGCCCTGGTGGTCCTCAGGGGCTTCCTGGAGGCGGCAGCGCTGGAGCGGGGCCTTGTGGGACTCGCTCTAGGAACTGTCTTTCCAGCAGGTTGAAGCCCGAGGCCACAGTCCCTTCTAACTTCTCGAGGCAAGTCCGGGAAATGGGTGTTGGTCTCCTTCATCAGGCCTTGCGGGGGGTCCTGCTTCTCACATCACGATCAGGAGCTGGGGTTTTGGAGTCAGGCAGGCTGAGGCAAATCCCCCCCTGCCACTTCAGAGCTGTGCAGCATTAATATTCAAAACAACAACGATAATAATAATAATAATGATGTGTGTGTGGGCACACAGCTCCTGGCTGGAGAAAGGTCCGTCCTGGCGCCTGGGCTAGGCCAACAAGCGTGCATTCATGCACAAAAGCAGCACACATCAGGGAAGCACCTACTATGTGTCAGGCACTGTTCTATGTGCTGGGGATTCAGCAGAGAGCAGATAAGCCAAAATCCGTGCCTTCGAGACCCTCAACTCTAGGGAGGAAGATCAACTATAAATAACTAAGTAATTATAAATAGATCCCATCACCAGGGTCATGCTATAGACAAAGAAAAGTGGGATAAAGACCATAGGGAGGGCCCAGAGTGAGCAGGGCTTTATTCTTAAGTTGTAGGGTCAAGAGCACATCCCCAGGGACCTGCAGGAGGCACAGGAGGGGGCAGACATCTGGAGAAAGGGTTCCCAGCACAGGGAAGAGTAGGGGGCACCGGGTTGTGTGCCGAGGTGCCCAGGAGGCCAGCATGGTGGGGAGGCGTGAGGAGCTTGTGTGGCGAGGCGGGGGCTCAGGAGGCAGAGTGAGCTGGCAGGACAGATAGAGCAGCCTGCTGTGCTGGGTGAGAAAGGGCAGGGTGGCCAACAGGGCTCTGCAGCTCCAGGTGACAGACGGCAGCATCTGGCCCGGTGGGAGGGGCAGGGTGGTGAGTAGGTATTTTGAGGTAGAGCTCATGACACTTGCTGAGGTTGAACGTGGGTGTAGGAGGAAGAGGGGAGTCAAGGCTGGCTCCCGAGTTTTGACTCTGGCAACTGGAGGCAATGGACTTCCACGCTGGGATGGAGAAGGCAGGAAGAGGAGCCATCCAGGCAAAGATGGCAGGCTGAACAGGGACGGCCACGTGCGCGTGCTTAGGTCAGCCCTTGGATGCTACAGCAATAAAGGGATTAGCCATTCTCTAGTGTTGGAAAGTATGGGTCCACAGGATGGGAGAACAAGCAGGGAGATAATAGCCGCCACATTTGAGAACTGGAAACATAAATGGACTTTTGAATGAAATGAACCAGGAAAAAAAATAATCTCCCCAAAGTTCAGGATTTGGAAGCACCAGTTACTTCTGGAAATTGGGGCAGGGGGAGACAGGATAGTTAAAATAAAGATTAATTAAGACCAGAGACCCTCCTTCTAAACTGGGGACACCAGGCACAGTACAGAGGGTAGCACTCGGCTGACAGGAGGGAGGGTCTGTGAATGAGAGCAAGTTGGACGTCAAGACCCAAATCCTCTCCACCGACCACCCCTGCTCTCAGGTCACTGGCAGCCAGCTGTCTGCCCTCCAGACAGACTCTTGGAAGAGCCTTCTCTGGGGAACGTGAAGGACCAAGGACAAAACACCTAGAGAAACAAGAGACCCCAGCGTGAGAGACTCTCCAGCTGAAGGGCCAGCCACAGCTCTCTCCAAGGAAGCCCACGGCCCGGAGCCCCAGCCCAGAGCTTCTCATCAGCCCTGCATTCCTATTTTTAAATAAATTCAAGATAACAGGTTTGCTAGACAACGGAAGAAAGCCTCTGATCTGAAAGATAAGGAACAAAACAAAACAGAAAACACAGCTGGAAGATAGCAAAATAGCAAGGAGCATGAGATGCACAGGTGAGATCAAAATAGGATTCTAATGAAAAAGAGAACAAAATAGAAGAGCTTTTAAAATTTAACCAAACACAGGCAGAAATTAAAAAGGAAATGGTGAAAGATAAGGTCAAAGTCTTCTAGAGAGTCAGATGTGGAAAATAGGAGAGAAAAATGTTTTAATGAAAGGACTTGTTCAGGATTTTCATCTTCAAATGATAAGAGTTCTAGAAAGAGTAGAAAAAATGTAGGGGAAGAAATCATCAATATGATAATTCAAGAACATTCCACACTGGGTACCTGGGGGAGTGGCTCAGTGGCAGAGTACTTGTCTAGCATGTGCTAGACCCAGGTCCAATCCACAGCACCCCCCCAAAAAAGGAAAAGAAATACAAATCCATAGACCCAAACAGCTTTCCAGATTTCAGGACTCACCATAGACCCCGTACAATAAATGAAAATGGACCCAAACCAAGACACATCATTGAGAAATGTTACTGCTCTGGAAACTAACAGTTTCTAAGCTTCCAGATTGAAAAGATTAGGAACAAGAACAGCTTCCTTCTCCTCACAGAAATACTGAAAGCCAGAAGGCAGTACAGCAAAGACTTCAAGTTCTCTGAAGGAAAATAATTGCCAACCCAGAATCCCACACTTAGCCTAACAGGCAATCTAGTATGGAGATGGAATAAGAACATTTTCAGATATGCAGTCTCAGAAAACAATACTCCATGTATCTCTTCTCAGGAAGTATTGGAGGGCGTGCTCCATCAAAACAAAAGAATAAACTGAGAAAGAGGAAGACGGCTGGGGTCCCTGGAAACTGAAGATCCAACATGAGAGAGAGAGGAATGCTCTGGGTTGATAGTGAAATCAGATACCTACACACCAGGTGTAGGGAGCAACCAGCCCAACCTCAAGCAGGTCAGAAGGCTCTGGAAGACTTATGAAAGACGAAATCAACAGAAACCATCATGCACCTAAATGTCTTGAGAGGAGACTCACACTATTGGCCAAGAGATTGGGCAGCTAGAAACAAACAAATATACTTTAAAAAAAAAAAAAAAAAAAGTCAACTAGAAACTCCAGGGAAAATGAGAACTTGCACAGAGAAAGAAAACAATCATAGCATTATTGGGAGGAAAGGGGACTGGGAAGAGCAAGGTAAGGACCAGGGAGGGGAGCAAGGGCTGAGCCTGCCTTCTTGGTGGAAAGTCAAATAGTGAGAGTCCCCTCTGGCAAGCACTGTGAGCTCTGCAGACTTGCTCCCCAGTGAGACGGCTGAAAATGATTTTAAAACAACAATCTAAAGTCTCTAGAAATGTCCTGGGGGTATACAGCAAATGAAGTAGTGTTTATTCAGAATTCCATCAGAAAAAACTACTGTGAGACATTCAAGTCAGGATCCACTTCCTCCCGTTCCCATCCCACCTCAGCTATATGGAAACACCACTCTGGAGTGGTGTACCAAGCCACACAGGGTATTTACCATTACAGAGGCTGAGTTCTAGGGGATGCAGCTGAGAAAGGCTTCTCCCAGCCCATACCAGTAAGATGGAAGCTCTAACTTGAACATGAATGATGAGATACATGGTGGTCCCAGGTGCCCACGCCTTGGCTTATTCCTAAAGCAGAGGCCCCACACCAGGAGAGACAAGCCTACACCACCAAGTGCCTACCACCAAGTGCCCAACTCCTGAAGTAGAAGTGTCCCTGACAAAGAAACATGCCACTACCCTCAGCCCCATCTCCAAAACTCTGGCTCAGAGATTTTTCCAGAGAGACAGAGCATAAAATAGTGTTCAAAGCTTGTCTCAAGAGAACTGATTTCATTTACAACAGAATGTGGGAAAGTTAAGCTCAAGGGTGCCCTCAAAAAATAAAATCGAAGTTGTGTTGAAAATAATTAAAAGGGGCCTAACAGATTCCTTTGTGATATGCGCTAAATTATAGGCTGCCCAGTTTACCAGACATAACCTGAGAAGAAGACAGCTAAATAAATAAATAAATAGGATAAATGCAAAGTTGTAAAAATGTTGAACAGCAAAGAGAAAGGGAAGAAAATCTCAGAAGCAGTAAGAGAAAAATGTATCATCATTTCCAAGAGAACACAATGAGATAGACAGCTAACTTCTCTTCAGAAACAATGACATTCAGAAGGCAATGGGATTAAACTGACATATTCAAAGAGTTTTTAAAAAGCTACCAAGAGCCCTAGACCCAGAAAAATTACCTTTCAAAAAGGAGAGATAAAGACATTCCCAGTATTACTCTGATGCCAAAACCAAAGAAAGGCATCAGAAGAAAATTACAGAATTATGAATATAGATAAGAAGTCCTGAACAAAATGCTAACTAACCAAATCCAGCAGCACACAAAAATAATCACACAAGGTGATCAAGTGAGATTTGTCCCAGAAACGCAAGTTTGGTTTAACATCTGAAAACCAATTAATGTGACACCCTGAATCCATGAAATTTTTAAAAAGCACACGAGCATCTCATTAACAAAAAAAGTCAGCAGACAAAATTCAACACCCTTTCAAGTTAAAAACACCCACCAAGTTAGGAATGTAGGGGAACTTTCTTAACTTGATAAAGGGCATCTGTGAAAATTCACAGTTAACATGGTACTTAGTGGTGAAATACTGGATGCTTTTCTCCTAAAATCCACTAATAAAATGAGGATACACACTCAACACTTTAACACTGTGCTAGAGGCTAGCAAAATTAGGCAAGAAAACAAGAAAAGAAGAAGTAAAATACCTCTAGCCACAGATAACATGATCATGCACACAGAAAATCCTAAGGAATTCACTAAAGCCTTTTAGAGCTAATTAATTAGTTCAGCAAGGTTGAAGGATAAGGATCAGTAGTGAAAAAAATTGTCTTTCTTTACATTTGCTAAGAGCAATTCAAATCAAAAGTGAAATTAAAAACATAGCTCTATATATAATACATCAAAAAGAATAAAACAGGAATAAATTTAACAAGAGGTGTTAGAACTTATACTCTGAAAAGTACAAAACATCGCAGAAAAAAAATTTAGAGAAGACCAAAATAAATTCAAAGACACCCTATATCCATGGATCATCAGAGTTAATATTTTTAAGATAGAAATCCTTCCCTACTGCTATACAGACTCAGGGTAAAGCCTGTCAAAAGTCCCAATGGTATTTTTTTTTTTTTTTTTTTTTTTTTTTTTTTTTGCAGGAATGGAAAAGCTAATCCTGAAAATGTAACCACAGAAAGCTCCAAACAGTTAAAACTATCCTGAAAAAGGAGGACAGATTTGGAAGAATCACACCTTCCAATTCCAAAGCCTACTACACAGTTGTAGTAATTAAAACAGTGCGATACTGGCATAAGGATGGACATTTAGATCAATGAAATAGATTGAGAGTCCACAAATAAAGCCAGGAATCTATGGGTGATTGATTTTTGATAAAAAATGCCAAGAGCATTCAAAGGGGAAATAACAGTTTTAATAACAAATGATGCTGGACAACTAGGCAGCCACATAAGAAAGAAGGTTGACTCTTACCTCACACCATCAACTCCAAGTGAATCAAAGATCTAAATGTAAGAGCTGAAACGATGAAACTCTTAGAAGAAAACACAGGGTGAGTCTTCACGATCTTGGATTTGGCAGTGGAATCTTGCATGTAACACCAAAACACGTGCAACAATAACAACGACAAAAATCAGACTTTGCCATGATGAAAAACTTTTGTGCATCAAAAAGCACAGTGAAAATAAAACCCAAAGAATGAGAGAAAATATTTGCCAGTCACAGGTCTGATATGGTACTTGTACGTGTAAGGAACTCTTACCAACTCAATAGTAAAAGTTCAAGTCATCCAAGCTGAAAATACACAAAGGATCTGAAGAGATATTTCTCCAAATAAGATATACAAATGCCAAAAAACACCCAAAAATATAATCCACATCATTCACTTTCATGGCAACGTGAATCAGAGTCACGATGCAATATCGATGCACACCCTCTAGGATGGCTAAAACAAAAGGTCAGAGAATAGTAAGTGTTGACAAGGACATAAAGGACTTGGACCCCCACACATTGCTGGCAGGAATGTAAGATAGTGCAACCAACCATCTGTAAAATGGTCAGGAAGTTGCTTAAAATATTAAATATAATATTGCCCTATGACTCAGTAATTCTGCCCCTATGGATTATAGGGGAAAATGTTTGTTCACATGATAATATATACACAGATGTTCAAAGCAGCATTATTCATAATAGCCAAAAGGTAGAAATAACCCAAATATCTGTCCACTGATGCATGCATGTGTGGGTAAACAAACTGGCATATCTATCCAGTGGAATATTATCCCTCCAATAAAAGGAATGAAGAGCTGACACATGCCACCATATGGATGATGTGCTCAGTGGAAGAAACCAGCCCCAAAAGGCCACCCACCCTCTGACGCATTTATACGAAAGATCCGGGATGAGCAAATCCACAGAGAGAGCAAATCCGTGCAAATCCGTGATGGCAGGCGGAGACGACGCAGCGATTGGGAGATGAGAACTGAAAGGTACTAAGTTTCTCTCTAAGGTGACGAAAATGTTCTAAAATCGATGGTGGCAATGTGACAGCCACAGGAACCACTCCATTAAATGAGTGAATTGCATGGTTTGCAAATCGTATCTCGATAAAGCTATCACCACAACGTCAAATAGCTAGCCCCCCGAAAGAAGGCATCAGCCAGGAGATGCGAGCATTTGTTTAGAAACATGAATACAAATACCAAAGTCAGCCGCTGAAAGATGCCAAGGTGGTTTCCTCTCTGGGATGGAGGAGCCAGGCGTGAGGTCAGGGCCGCTGATTTTCATAATAAAGCTCGTAGAGCTGTTTAATTCTTTAAACTCCATGCATGGACCACGTGGATGAAAAATAAGTCTTTCTGAATTCAAAGGGCAACTCTGGCCTTGGGGCCAAGTTGTCCCACTGCAGAGCTTGGCGGGGGAAAGGGAGCTGTAGGCCGTGCAGCCGGCCAGGTGCCCCAGATTCGCTCTGCAAGCTGAAAGCTCATGCAGTCAGCCAAGGTCCAGCCCCGAAGAGAGGGGACAGGTGGGGATCTGAGGGTGCTCCCAAGCTGCGGACCTGCCCGATCCTGCCCACTGCCTTGCAGACCTGGGCTTCTGTCTCAAGGGGGATTCTCTGAGAGTACATGTCTAAAGGAAGCAGACCCACTGCCACCGACCCTCAGTGTTGGCACCCACCCAGAATTCACTGGTTCACTTATTGAACACCTGCTGAGTCCTGGGCACCTCCACAGATGTCCTCTCGTAATCCTCTCAAGGACTCTGGGAAGTGGGTAGGTTTATTTCATGTTACAGATGAGGAAACTGAGGCTCAGAGAGGCCTAGCAACTTGACTGAGGTCACATAGCTAAAAAGAGCCAGATTAAGGTCCCAGGTCTGGCTGCCTCCCAGTCCAGGGCCCTGTTCACTAGGAGCTTTCCCATCCAGAGGAGCCCCGCAAGGGCCTGGAGAAAGAGGAGCTGCTTCCTCTCTGGGCAACAGAAGCCACATTTGAGCCCAGGACGTGGGTTGCAGTGAGGAGCCAAGAGTAATCGAGAGCCGACGGAGAGACGCTGCCACGGGCTTGGGTGTGGGAGCCCGCCCAGCCTCCCAGACCCCCCAGCAACCCCGTCACTAGTTGGCCCGTCCATCACTTCTTACCTCTCTTTGGGACCACCCCAGTGTAGAACTGGATTCAGGAACATCCTTGGGCCTCTGAGGCCAGTTGTGGCTGCCCCCACCCGACACTCAGCAACCTTTTGGATCTGGAGACCTTAGTCATTACCGGCTTCACTATCATCGGGCACAGGCGGAGGAGAGAGGGGCTGGCTCGGGTCGCGTGGCAAGCCAGTTAGTAGCAAAGCAGACCCTGCCCATTAGTGCCTGTGGCCTCCAGCCACCCCCAGCAACATCCCCCAGATGCCCTCTGCCCTGTCACCTGTGCCCCCTTACTACTGTCCCCTCTACCACCCAATCTCAGCACCAGAAGCCTCCACTCACCCAACCTCCTCCCCGGCCACCACCGCCATGACATACAGCTGCTGCTCAGTTACCTCGAGGACAAGTGGGAAAGGTCACAGCGCACCACAATCACGGCGAGCAATGAGGAGGCCAGGTTTGGATTCAGATTTGGGGTTTAATTTAGTCACTACACAACCTTGCAAAGTCACTCAAGAATTTTCTTTCTTTTGTACCAGGGATTGAACCCAGGAGGGCTTCACCACTGGGTCACACACCCAACTCTCTTTTTTAATATGTTTTATTTAGAGACAGGGCCTCACTAAGTCACCGAAGCTGGCTTTGAACTCGCAATCCTCCTCCCTCTGCCTCCGGAGCTGCTGGCATCACAGGCCTGCTCCACTGCGCCGGCTCAAAGCCACTCAAATTTTTGAACCTGTTTCTTCACTTATGAAGTGGGGACAAGAGTGTCCACCTCTCAGGGACATGGCAAGTGTTAAGGGAGGTGATGCTTGGAGAGTCCTTTATACACCGCCCAGAGCGAAGCAGGCAGCCGAGGACGTTGGCGAGGGTAGGTAGACCCCAGCGGGACAGGCGGGAGCTGGAGCAGCAGACGGGCTCCTGTGTTCGGTGACATTCTGACGTTCGTGGTTCTCTCAGCAGGGGCCTGTCTCTCCAGCTGGAGCTCCCTGGTGCCCGAAGCATGACTTGCACTTCCGAGGTGCGGCACAGCCCTGGGCTGGCAGCAGCTCCTGAGGCTGTGCGCAGGTGCAGAAGGAGCGCTCAAGGCAGAGCCGCAACCTTGATCTGGTGCCGCAGACTCCTTGCCACAAGTTCAGGGCAGCCGTCTGGGGTCCCTAGGAGGTGATCAGAACCAGCTCTGTCCATTTCACAGACAGGTAAACCAAGGCCTCGGCAACAGCACCAGAGACCCAGGATGCTGACTCTCCATGCTCCCCTGGACACTGCCGGTCGACTCAGCCTCCCACGGCCACTTAGATCCCCTTCTGCCCACAGCTAAGCCCAGCGTAGTGACACACGCCAACGCCCCTGCTTCATTTTTAGATGCTCCGAGACTGTTAAGGAAGACAAAATCCACTCTCCTGCTCAGAAATGCTGTCACCACTTGGAAAACGCCACCTCTTCTCTGCCACGGGAAGGCACCTGGGCCTTCTGCTTGCACATCCGCTGCTCCAGCCCACGGGCCCACCGGCCATCCCCAGCCGGGCCTTCCCCGTGGCCCCCCACCACGCTCAGCCACCCTGGGTGCCTGGATGGTGCTTCCCTCTCCCCCTCACCAAGCCACAGCCCTGCCCTCTCGCTCCTGCTCCCGTTTGGATATGGCCTGTCCCCGGGAATCCATGGGAGCTGAGTCCCCAGGCTGGCAACGATGGGACCTTTAAGAGACGGGACCTGCCTTTAGGTCACTGGGCACATGTGGTCAGCAAGGCCAAAGGTAGTTCTCAGTGAGGTGGTTGTAAGAGCCTGCGCCTGGCCCACCCAGACTCTCTCCGGCTTCCTGTTTGAAATCTTGATCCTCGCTCCCACACACACCCCATCACCATCCACCATGGATGTGATGCAGCCAGAAGGCCCTCACCAGAGGCGAGCGAGTCCAGCCCCACACCCCTGGGGCCCCGGAACTATGAGCTCCCGGAAACCTCTTGTCTTTATCAAGTAGCCTGTCTCAGGCATTGCATCATGGTGAGGAAGCTGACTAAGACACCTCCGGTGTGGCTGACCCCCTCCTTTAGCACTTACTGAATGTTCGCCATCAGTCTCCCCTGGTGTGCCAGGGCTCCCAGAGCTACTCTTTTGCCACATGCCCCACACATTTGCAATTACCTAAGGATCCAGGGTTAATTTTAAAATAAGTTTTCACTTATGTCTAACGATTTCACCCCTACGAGGTCAGAAGATCCATGACACTAAGCCCGTGTCTATCTGGTTCCCTGTGGTCCCTCAGAGCCTAGGAGAGGCCCTAGCACATTATAGACGCCCACTGTGCTTTTGTCGACTGACAATGGACCTCGCTGGGCTAAGGAAAGTGCCCTTCGAGTGCCTACTGTGAGATGTGTTGGTCCGTGTCACTCTGCCCTGCCCTCCCAACTCGCCTCTGAGGCTGGTTTGGTTGCCCCCATTTTACAGAAAAGAAAACGAGCCTGAAGAGGTGACGTGAGTGGTCCCAGGTCACACCCCAAGAAGCATGGGGACTGGGATGAAAATCAGTCCATCACGTCTTTCAGGTCTCCACCCCGCAGCCCCCCAAGGCGCCCCCAGCTGGACTTGCTTCATCCTGGGGTGACCATGGCACCTGAGTGCCCTCTAGTGGTGGCAGGAAAGAGTCTACCAGGAGGGGAAGGCAGGGGGAAGGGCAGGGGGCACCCATGGGGCAGGAGGGGCCAAGGGAGGAGATGGGAAGAAAGCAGAGCAGGGAGAGGTGGGGCGCGGGCAGAAGGAGGCAGGCGGGGCTTGTCCCGGCCTCCAGAGTCCTTCCTCTGCTGGCTGAGCTCGGGTTTCCGCCCTCCAGCTGGGCTGAGGCTCCCAGGGGGGCCTCAGAAGAACACCCCTGTCCCAGAGAATCCTTGAGACAAGGGACACCATCCTCTGCCTCCACCTGCAGCCGTCCACTTCCTGGGACAGACCTGCCACCTGCCCTGGGCAAAGGCTGTCACCCCAAAGTAGGAAGAAGGCACTCCGTCCCCCTCCTGCCTTCCAGCCCTCCTCCCCATCAGGGAGAGACGGGCCCGAAGATGACCCCGAAATCGCAGGGACGCACAAGCCCAGGTCTGCCCCAGCCCCCCTCCACCAGCTCCTGGCCCAGCTACCCCCAAATCCCAGCAGCTGCTGTTGCCATGGTGACAGCACCCCCACCCCACCCCACCCCCTTGCACATAAATAAACTGCAACCTGGGGAACGGGAGCTGCTGGCAGAGGCCGAGAGTGCGGAGCCAGCTCATTTCCCGCTCCTCTCACTTCGGGATAATTAGTGCAAATTAAATTTCACACCCCTTCTCCCAGCAGTTAGAGCTCCCGGGAACGGGTAGCACAACTCCCGGGGAGCACGCTTCATGCCTCTCCACGATGCCGGTGCGGACAGAGCCAGAGAACATTCCTCAGCTGCGCCTTCCCCGCAATTCCTGCAGCACCGGGGCAGGCACAGCCCAGGAGACACAGAACAGGGCCCCCAGCCGGACACTTGACTCCTTCCCCGCCCTGACCCCACACACAGGCTTTTCTCCTCTGTGACACTAGGAAAGTGGGCCACGTCGCCATAGGAAGGTGGTCCTGCGGGCTGTGTCCCCACCCATGCCTGCTTCAGGGCCCCCTTGCACGTGTGGCAGGTGTGGTCACGGCGGCCGGATTGAAGGCACTGCCTAATTTTCAAACGAGGGCTCCTCTTCACTTCCTTCTGGAGCCTGAACACTGCATCAGGGTCTCCTTGCTCTCATTTATCTATAAATACGAAGTATGGGGTGCTGGGGGGCGTTCAGTGGGAGAGCGCTTGCCTGGCGTGCACAGGCCTGAGTTCAATCCCTAGTGCTGATTTTTTTTAAAAAGTGACTGAGTAAGAAAATATACGTCACCCCTCTTGACGCAAATCATAATAAGAGTGCCAGTGGGGCTGGATGTACCAAGTCCCCAGTCCTCGAAACCCCCAGTGCATGGCTTAACCCTGAGCTTCCCCAAGATGCCAGCCTGGGATCCTGTTACAAGGCAGGCCCTGGGGCCACCATTCTTGGGGAGAATCTGTGACTGCATTTCTAACAAGAGCCCAGAAGAGGCTGATGTCCTTGTCCTGGGACCTCATCGGTGGGCTCGAGAAGGTCCAACCTTCCTGCTGCTGCCGAGTTGGCTTCTAAGGCAAAATCAGCCTCAGGCTCCCTCACTGACAGATGCTGGGAGACATGTCCCCTCCATGGCCCAGACTGGCTGGCAAGGGCTGGCCTCCTACCTTAAGGGGCCGCCGATGCCCTGCCTGGGACCAGGCTGGGACCAGATGCCAGCCAACAGCACAGCCCCTCCGTTCATCCTGTTTCCCTCGTTCCCTTTTGAGCATCTCCCACAATAAATCGTTTGCGTAAGACGGCCTGTCTCGGGCTCAGCTTCCAAGCAGCCCAGCCCACGACGGGGAGATGCCCTCCTTTTTTCCATTCATTCACGCAGGAACTGACCAAGAGGTTAACTCGCTCTGGACACTCGAGTGACCGAGCCACGCTGTGAACAGATGGTTTGGCCCAACTACCTCTGCAGGCTTGAAAGGCAATGTCCATCCACGCCCGTACCGGCAGACGTGGACTCACACGGATGCACACGTTCTCTGCATGCAGATACACACCGGCCTCACACACGGGCACACGCCCCGGACACCCATACCCCTGAGGATGCCGGTGTGCACATTCCCTCCCTGAAGAGCAGATAGTCCACACACACTTGGACGCCTTCCTCCTCGGGTCTCAGCTCAGACGGCCTGCCTGCTGGACACTTCCCTGCCTCCCATGCTCATCCCTGTCGCCCCTGGGCAGGAGACCTGGTCTGATTCGTCAGAGCAACCATGGGGCCTGGTTCAGAGATGGACCCACACTGGGTGTTCCATATGTATTTGCTGAGCTGGATTTAAGCCAGCTCTGCCATTCACTGCCCATGGGGTCTCGGTAAGTCCCTTCCTTCTCTGAACTTCGATCTCCTCGTGTTCTCGCCTCCTCGAGATGGCACGGAGGAAAACTGTAGATAGAACCAGTCCCGTCTTAAGGGAGGCACTAGGAAAGATTCCTTAAGAGAAAGAAAGGTGCACAGAGCTGAAATCTAAGGGGTGAGCAGGATTTAACCATTTGAAGAGGGAGACGGAGAGTTCCAGGCAGATGGAACAGCATGTGCAAAGCTCAGAGGTTAGGGACCGGGGCTTGTTCAAGGAGCTGAAAGGGAAACCCACCACGTGCCTGGCGTGCCTATGGAGGGGGACTTCCCCAGGAGGAGGCAGCTTGGATTTCACCTGAGGGCAGTGAATTTTTGTTTATTTTTTGGTGGGGGGTTGTTGGGGGTAGAACCCAGGCACGTGCTCCACCACTGAGCTAGACCCCCACTTCCCGGGGGACGACTGGTTTGGGCTTTTTAAAGAGCACCCAGACAGCTAGTAGAGAATGGGTGGAGGCCAGGGTGGGGGCAGTGGACATGCTGAGACCACTTAGCAGACGTGAGGGATGCAGGTGACTGGGGTTAGGCCAGGGTCAGCCGAGCCACAGGAAGTGGGTCGTTTAAGGCCACTCAAAAGTAGAAGTGAGAAGCCTCGCAAAGGTTTGGATGTAGGAACTCAGGGTCAAGGAGGAACAGGCTAGTCGCCCCGACCTCAGATAGACTCGGATCTCACGCCTCCCCTGCGCACCCATCCCCTCGGGAAGCCCCGACAGCCCCTCTGCCCTCCCCGCCATGGCCAACCCCTTAAGTGTTCACGGCCAACCCAGGCACGGGCTGTTCCTGCCACCTGTCTGGTCCTTCCGGGCCTCCTCTCCAGCAGGGATCTTACAGGCCGAGACCCATCACAGTCCCCATACAAAGACCCAGCAGGCAGCTCTGCTCAGCCCACACAAGTCCAGCGGACCCCAGGCCCCAGCTGCAGCAGAAACAGCCCTGCCCCGAGGCCAGTCCTCGCTCCACCGCTCACTCCCTGTGTGCTCTCCAGCAAGTCTCTTTACCCCTCTGGGCTCCAGTTTCTCAATCTGCTATACCATTTTGCCTAAGAATCTTGCCAATCAGAGCACCAAATCCCCAAGACTGCAATGACCAGATCCAGGTGGGCACATGACCCAAACCGAGCCAGTGAAAGTTCATCATGGAGCTTAGGCTGAAACTTGTATAAAAGTATCTAGGGAAACAGCCCGCTGAGAACAAAGCCGATACTTACCCCTGAGGGCATGGTTCAAGCACCTGGATCCAGCCATGCCTGAAATCAGTTACATGGGCCAATAAATTCCCCTTTTTGCCTAAGCAGACTGAATTGCACTTCTGGTGCTTGTATCTGGTGGAGTTCTGACCTATATAAGCCTTTCCACTCAGGGTATTTAATGCTTTCTCCCATAGCGCATTTACGATGCCTCCTTGATCTTACCTGATTCGCCCGTCCTCCTATCCTTGATTGACACTATTGAGGTGCCTCCTCCGGGAAGCCTTCCCTGGACACCCTGGCATTTCTCCTACTTAACAAAAAGGATTCTAGGGCCAAACAAGCTTGGGAACCACTCCGTACTGAATCCTTTAGAGGACTCGCTGCACCCGTTGCGCATCCTGAGAAGTTCTAGGGTAAAAAATAGGCTCGGTCCAGTGTTCTGCAAACTTACTTCACCTTGGAGCCCTTTGTTGTCCCTGGAAAACTTATTATCGCCCTGCAACGTGGCGTTTTAGGGTCTCGCCTGGACAAACTTTCTTAGCTTCTGTTGAGTCTCTCTGTGCCCTTCAGAGGGCTTCCCAGCTTCCCCAGAGCTCATTAAATGCCAACTGTGTGCCAGGCCCAGAAAAGATGGCTGTGAACACATCAAGGAGCCAGACACGCCCAGTCTAGGAGGGCACACGGGCTGAGGGGTGAGCCTCTGTCCCGGGCTTCCGGCGGCCGTGTGAGCTGAGCAGGTCAGCCTTCCTTCTAGCTCCAACCCATCCATCTGTACAATGAGGCCAAGAGATGCCATGACCCTGAAGATGGGGCCAACCAGGGCGCCAAGTCCCTAGGCTGCAGCCAGCGGCGCCAGGGCGGGCCTGTGACCTGAGTGCAGCCCTGAGTCCATCCTGGAGCCCTTCGGGAATCAGTTGTCTCCTAAAGTCAAGTGCCAAAAGTGGGTTTGAGTGCATGGGGCAGGGGACAGAAGGTCCGTGGAGTTCAGCGCATTCTCCAGTGTTGGCATGACCCAAGGGAGGTTTATAAATGCCGCAGCCATGAAAACGCAGTAACAGGAACACGTTAGGGTGGAGGGTTTAAAGCCCTGTGGGAAAGGGTAAGCGGGTGACGAGTGTGAGCCCGGGGAAGTGTGAAGGGAGTGCTTCACACTCACAGAGGAGGTGCTTTCCATCATCTGGCAGGTTAGCTTGTCTCTGATGAATTCCAGTGACACCACTTAATAGCTGTGTGTCCTCAGGCAAGTTACTTAACCTCTCTGCACCTAAGTTTCTTCATTTGTGAAAGGGAGTTATTTCCAGGTCTGCTCTCACAAAGAGAAGACTAAATGAGATCACTTAAGGTGGAGTTTTTAGTCCAGGGTTGGACACAGAATAAACATTAAATAAAGGTTAGCTAGTACCATAACAGCATGGTGCAAATTAAACAGAGAGTCTCTAAACAAATAGAACATTCCTGAACTTCTGCAGGATTCCCCTGAGATCCCTCGCTCCCTCTCTTGCTTTGAAAGAGCTTTGCAGACCCTTCACCCCAAGGTGTCCCCAAATGCCTGTCAACCCTCCTTACCTGCCAGTTTAGAGACTGATTTTGAAGCTCAAGGCCTTTCCGGCTTGGGGCCTTGAGGCTGAGGGTCTGGATCCCTTGCATCCCATGACGGCTTCAAAGATGGACCCAGCGTATCCCCACCTCCTGGTCTTCTTGTCCCTGAACAAGTCCCTCCTGCTGAGTGTGCCCTGGACCTGGTGGCTGACCTCTAGGAACAGAATACAACACAAGGGTTGTGATGTCACTTTAAAATGAAGCTTCCAAGACAGGCTTCCTGTTGCTTGCGAGGCCCTCTCAGCCTCTCCCTGGTTTGCTCAGATGGAAGCCATCTGCCATCTTGTGAGTGTCCTATTTAGAGGCCCATGTGGCAAGGAACAGAGGGGACTGTGGCCAACAAAGAGCGAAGAACTGAGGACCTCGATCCAAGAGCCCACGAGGAACTGAATTCTGCCACAGGTGAGTTGGGAAGCAGCTCCTTCTTCAGTCAGGCCTCGGGAGGCTGCGGCCGAAGCTGACGCCTTCCTTGTCAGCAAGATCAGAAGGGAACCAGAGCCAGAGGACTCAGCTAAGTCACATCTGCACTCTCACCCACAGAAACTGAGATAATCAATATTGTTGTTGACAGCCATTAGGTTTGGAGGTCATCGGTTTCGTAGTAAATAGGTAACTGATATATGTAGCAAAAAGAAAAAGAAAAAGTGGGAAAATTTTTGACCCACTTACCTGAAAAGCCCAGGAGTAGAGTTGGTTTCAGGTACAGCTGGATCCAAGTGCTCAAATGGCAACAGGAATCTGTCTGTCTTAGTTCAGGTTTCTATGAAAGCAGATCCTGAAGTCAGGACATGGGTGCAAGTAGTGTATTTGGGAGATGATTACAGGAAGCCAGAAAATGAAAGGGAGAGAGGAAACTGAGAAAAGAAAGGAGGAAGAGCCAATAAAGGGTGTGTTTTCTAATTTTCTGTAGTTAGCAACAGGGACTGGACTGTTCTGGAATCTTTGAAAAGCTGAAAAGTGTCCTTTGGAAGAATAGGAGCCAGGGTGTTTCCCCACTAGCTCTGGTTGAGACTGTACCCAGTTTCAGGCTAGAAGACCCCTCCAGCTCCAGAAAGCCCTGCTGGTGTGCACAGGACTGTCCCCTGCGGCTGTCCCCAAGCTCAGGCACAAGGAGATGAGGCAGGATGCCAAAAACCTCTGCACACTGCCTCCTCCATCCTTCCACCGCCTCCTGGGGCGTCCACAAGTCAGGCAGCTCCCGCCCCAGTGGTGGCAGCAGTACCAGGGCAGCCCCGGGCTTGCTTCCTCCGGCTCGGCAACCCCAGGGGAAAGCACCTCTCTTTCCCAGGAGTTGGAGCAAAAGCTCAGATTGCATCTCATTGGATGACAAAGATCACATGCTCATTCTGAGCCAATCACTGCTTCAGTTGATCTGGGAGTGAGAGGAAATGAATACTGGCCAAAAAACAGATGACAGCCAGATATCTGTCAAGTCTACATGAGTGGTGACTCCTATTTGTGGGTTATAAGATCAGTTTAGTAGGTGGTAAATCAGTATTTTTAAAATTAAGAGGAAAACAGTAGTAATCAAATGCTAACTGCATCAGAATTAGCCAGAACATAAATTGTTCTCACCCAGAGTTTCTGATCCAACAGATCTGGGTAGGGCCCAGAATTGACATCTCTAACCGATTCTAAGTGATCTTGAAGATGCTGGTTCAGACACTGCACTTTGAGAACCACCGGTATAGAAGGCATCAGAGTGGACTGTAGGTAAGATTGGCTGAGCTTTTTTCCAGAGAACTTTCGTTTCATTTGCATATGGATATGAACATTGTGTAGTCATGTGAAAGGTGTTTCTTCCTACTTTCTTTTCTTTTCTTTTTTTTTTTTTTTTTTTTTTTTTGCTTCCAGTACTGGGAATTGAATCCAGGGCCACATACACACTATACAAATGCTCTACCTCTGTGAGACATCCCCAGAATTTTCCTTTTCTTTTTATTTTGAGACAGGGTCTCTCTAAGTCACGCAGGCCAGCCTCAAACTTGGATTCTTTCTGACTCCTAAGTAGCTGGGATTACAGATGTGCACCACCCTGACTGTGAAAGTCATTTCTTATTGAAATCACGCTAGTGCAGTGACATCAAGTAATTTTCCCAAAGTCACACAGTCACTAGGTGAGGGGCAGAGACCAGGAGCAGGTCTAATGTGCCTTTGACCACAAGGCTATGCTGGTTCTGGCACTGGCTAAACTACTACTACCAGCTAACCACAGGATATGGGTTAGTTACCAAGCCACGTATGGCACATGGAGAAGGCAGGATGCAAAATAAGTTGTTGAAGCAAACAGACCCCAAAACATGCTGGTTTAAACAAGATCAAAGCAACACTTCAGAGGTGCATGTCCAGCAGGGCAGCTCCGCCAGCCTCATGTGGCCTCCATCCTGGACCCAAGGGGTCTGCTCCAGCGACAAGAAGTGGGGAAGGGGAAGGGGAAGCACACCCCTGTCCTGTTAAGAGCACAACTCAAAGTTGCCAGCATCTCTTTCATTCACTTCCCATTGGCTGGATCCCAGTCATGTGGTCAAAGTAGTTGCAAAGGAGGCTGGGAAATGTAGTCTTGAGCAGGAAGTCCATGAATACTGGGGGAAGACTAGTGGACACTGTGCCACCAGGTAGTATGACCTGAGGTGCCTGCTCGAGTCACCATCGGGAAGGAGGGCAGCTCCAGAAGGGCCCCCAGGTGGTCCCCCATGGGGCCCCACAGGGATCAGTATGGTGGCATTACTCCCAGAGACAGGCTGCTGCCACCCTCCCAGTCTCCTGCTGTGGATCTAGCACCCAATCCTTACCCAGATCGTTCTTGGCTTAACACTTTCTAACAGGTTTCTACCGACAGCATGTTTTCCAGATTATGATACTACGTCAAGGAAAGCTTTCGATTTTCAGCTTCAAAGTTTATTTACTTAAAAAAAAAAAAAATGCTTGCTGGATCTGAAAGGCTGCCGTGTAGCTATTAATAAAGCCGTGTGCCTCCAGCCAAGAGAAGAGTCACCTGTGGCTGAATGGAAGCGGGACCACACTAAACTTTATGCCAGGGCTCATTTTTTAACTGGCCCTGCCATTGAACTTCACCTTCCTGTCTTATTCCCAAACTGCAGACGCCTCTGTTCCTAATTTTCCCCATAAAACAGTGACTCATAAACGAGAACAGATTTCTCTTGCTTGCAGAAAAGGTAAATTGCTGGCAGAAATAAATTTGCAGATGCTAGAATTTCTCAGAAAGGAGCTCATTGGTGGGAAAGGTTTGATGTTGGCCTCCGTCCCCTCCCCCACCTATCTGTATCGTTTGTCATCCTCCCAAGCAAAGCTGGATGCCGTTGAGGCCCAGGGTGGGTGTGGTGGGGAGGTGGGCTCCGCCTTTGTTAGTGACTCCCTGTTTATCTCCTGGTGTGTCCCAGTTCCTGGGCCTGGGATTGGGCCGGGGCCCCTGAGTGGCATCCCAGCTCCACCCAGTACACCGACCTGGATTTATTTGGGTTACGCTCAGTCTGTGGACCTGTCTCCAGGAGAGGAGAAGGCCTATGGGACCTGCCTAAGGCCAGCAGGAGGTGGTTCCTCGCTCCAGCAGATTGCAGGACCCAGGCCAGCCTGAGATGACCTCAGATGCCAGAGGATCCTGCCTCTAAGAGTGAACACAAAGGACCAGGTCTAGAATCCTCCCTCTCTGACACAAAGTCCACATAAAATGGGAAGAATAGTGTCAACTGCCATTTCCTTAGCAGCTGCTGTGTGCTTGCTCTATGCCAATCCCTCCCCCTGAATTTTCTCTGGTCCTCACAGAGTCTCAGGCAAGTTATTGTACCCATTTTGCAGACATGAAAACTGAGGGGAAACCGTTCACCCTCACACACGCACTGCCCTCTGGTGGCAGATCACAGTCTCAACAGACTCTGGGACTAGCCTCATTCCCTCAGGCTTCTTTCCACCTCTGGGTGAAGTTCTCTGCCCCACCCACCTCATGCCCATCTCCACGCTGCTTCCCTCCGCCCAGCATCCACTGGAATCCTGACTCCCTCCTCCTCCTCTGCACTGCTTCCCTCACTAAGCACAGAGCATCCAAGGAACAACATTTCTCCAAAGAAAACAAATTTAAAGGAGCCAGGAGTGAGGGAAGGGAGAATTTCTGAGCCCAGCAGAAGAACTCTGCTTCCCCACAGAGGCAAAGGCCTCAGAGACCCAGGCCAGATGGGGCGTGGGTGCCTCCTGCCCCTCATCCAGGCATCCAAGGATGAGCTAGATTTGCAGCAGACCACTGCAGACCCAGAGCTACCTTAGCAACTAAGTTTAAAATTATTTTATATTCCTACACCTCCCTCTCATGGCTAAAATCTTCCCTCTTGATGGTGTGTTAATTTAAGCCACCAATTACCATTAAAGTCCGGGTTTGGATTGGGGCTGTAGCTCAGTGGTAGAGTGGTTGCTGGGCACGCTCAAGGGCTCTGGGTCCAGCACCGCAAAAGTAAGTAAGTTTTAAAAAGTGGAAGTCCAGACTCGGATCACCCCCCAACCCGCTGCCTTGCCAAAACTGGTTTAATCCTCTATATTCGAGTGTGACCACGTCTCTGACCCTTCCCTGGGAGAGGACGTAACTGGAGAGATCAGCCCCGGGAGAACCACAGGCTCTCTGTCCACTCTTCTCCCGCAGCCAGGGGGACTCGGCTTCATTATCTCCAAACACTCCAGGGCTGAGAGGTGCCAGATGTGGCCAATGACTTTCCCAGAACAAGCCAGCTGCCTTCCTTCCCACAGTAATCCCTAGGATGGCAGAGGCCCGACTGAGGTCCCCACAGGCAGCAGATGGCAGGCCAACTTCTGCGTTGCCATGGCAGCCCTGGACCAGGGGTGAGGAACTGGCCGATGTGCAGACACCAAGGCCTAGGTTACACGGGGGATGCAAGTTTCAGATGCCACCATTCCCACCCCTGATCCCTCCGGCCACCACAGGGGTCTCTGGAGGTGCCCTGGAAGGTAGCACAGCATCGGGGCTCAGGACCTGGATGAGAACAGGCCCGGGCTCCAGGCTGCCCAGCCCTTCATCCTGGATGAGCAAGGCCAGCTCTGGTCTCGGGTGTAGCAAAGGGCCGCCAGGTGTCTGTCCCCCTGCAGAGAGATTCAAGGACCTGTTTGTGTTGGATACTCAAAGACAAGCGAGGACCCTGAACCAACAGATCTTTGGAGGCCAAAAGTCAAAGAGCAGATTGTTCAAAAGAGGTCCCAGGACCTGCCTCTCCTGCCTCCACCAGGGGGAGGAGCAGGGGCCCAGCTCTCTGAGAGGGACAGGGTCCAACCCCAGGTGACCCACCCACCTCCAGCTCCCTGCAGGCAATCCACACTCCCTGGGCCAGGTCCCCCCCTGTGTGCGTCCACACTGCGCACACACGCAGAGTCCACGCTCGGTGCCCAGCACCGTGCAGAGGGCGCTCTGGGTGAAGCCACCTTGCACCGCTCCGAGGGCCCCTTGTCCATCAGTGCGCACACACACACGGTACACAACGTGTGCACACAACCCAGGCCTAGGAGGCCCACACGCCAGGCAGAAAAGAGTACAGCGATAGCTTGTGGGAACACACCCACGCGCCTCCGAGCCGTGTACACAGTGTGCCTGCAGAATCGGCACAGCGGGCCTGGGAATAGTGCCCGTCCGGTACAGCAGCAGAGGGGGCACGCTGCACACACACACACACACACTGGCCCAGGAGGTGTCAGGAAGACCCCCTCCCTCCCCTGGCAAGTGAGCTAACACTGGAGAGTGGTCTGCAGGGGCAGGTTGGGGCCTGGGGAGCTCCTGACTCAACATCTGCAGGGCCTCCACAGACTAGGAGGTCAGGGGCTGATCCCCAGAGGGGTCCAGGAGGGAGTGTCTGGGCCACAGCCAGGACTGGCAGCCCTGTAACCACCTGGGACAGAGGTGGGGCTGGAGGACAGCCCCAGGGAGGACAGGCTCCATCCTGCCTGCCTGCTGCCTGCTCTCTGTCACACCCATGGGACAGGAGCCCAAGGAGATGCAGGGAGGACGCGGAGCGGAAAGCCCAGCGGAGGGGTTTGGAGGCCTGGCTTCCAGGCCAGCTCTGCTCCTGCCCCACTGGGCGCCTGGGCAAGGCCCTGCCATCCCGAACCTCCATTTCCCCATGGATACCCAGAGGAAATAACCTTGGTCCTGCTGCCCTCTGACCTCATACTGAGGTGTGGGTCATGTGAACCTCTGACCCAGTCTTCAGTCAGCGTGACGCCCTCCATCTCCCAGCCCTGGATGACTGACTGCTTGGAAAAAATGAGTGAAACGTGTCCATCGCCAGGAACAGCCTTGTCCTTCCTCCTGCCTGTGGGACAGGGACAGGGCCCAGCACGGTCTGCTCTTCTGCACCACCCATCCCAGAACGCATGCGCTTTGCAGGGGCACGACAGACGTAGCATCTCAGAGGAAGCACCAGGTCAGTGTGCAGGTCCAGGCACTGATTCTCTGGGACCCTGGGCAAGTCCCACGCTGAGCCTCGGTTTTCCCATCTTTAATAGGAAGAAGCTGAACTTGAACTGTTCTCCAAGAGACAGGCCAATCTGTGACTCCTACCCCTGGAAGCAGCAGGGCGTCTGAGCTAGGGAAAGGAAAAGGAGAATCTGGGGTGGGGGCCTCCCGCTGCTGAGATTTCCTGCGCATGCCCGGGCAGGTGCTGGGTCTGGCCCTCTGTGCACCCTACCTCACTGGTGAGAAATAGGCTAGTGGAATCCCCAATGTCCAGATAAGGACCCAAAGTCACATCCTCAGTAAATGGCAGAACCAGGATTCCTGCTCTCACTTATCTGAACTTGAACCTGTGAACTCAATGCCCAGCTTTTTGAAGCACTTTCTACATCTTAATCCACAGAACCACCCTGAAGGTGAAGTCTCTGATTACCTAGATTTTAGAGAAAACAGAGTCCTTTCCTATTAAGTTACGTGGCCAAGCCACACAGCTAGAATATGGAAAAGCTGGAATCGCATCTCCATTCAGAATTTAAGCTCAGCCATTACAATAAACCCACCCTGCCTGCCCCCAACCCCACCCGCACCAGGAGATCAGTAGAGTCCCCAGCCGAGGTCACTCGGATCAAAGCCGCACTTCTTTCTGCTGACCGTGGGGATGGGTGGTCTGTGGACATCAGCAACGGCTGGAAACATCCACGCCCCCTCGGCAG
Organism: Sciurus vulgaris; assembly: GCF_902686455.1. Taxonomy (NCBI): domain Eukaryota; kingdom Metazoa; phylum Chordata; class Mammalia; order Rodentia; family Sciuridae; genus Sciurus; species Sciurus vulgaris. The sequence goes on from NC_136461.1 coordinate 14,088,054, forward strand.
CGCACGGCCACCGCCTTGTTTTCGCTCCCTAGTCGCAGGTGGGGCCGCTGGTCTGGACCAGCCTGGCTGATCTCCACTTGTCTTGCTCCAGGTCCAAAGCTGGCAGGTGGGCTGCGGGCGGGGTGGTCCAGAACTGTCTCGCTCACATGTCTAGCCATTGTCGGGCCATTGGCCAGGGTGATCCAAGTGACAGGGCCACGTCCGTCATCCTCTGCAGGCTGGCCCAGAACCGCTTACCTGGCCGTGACCAGGGGCAGGGGTTTGAAGTCCTCGAGGCCACGCTTGGAAGGAGCACTGCCCCCTCCTCTACTGTCCCTGAGCCAGAGCAAATCGCCAGGGCAGCCAGAGTCAAGGGCTGGGGAAACGCTCCACCTCCCGAAAGAAGAAACTGCACAAGTCATTTGGTAAATGGTGCGACAACAGGAAAAGAAGAACTGGGCAGGCGGGCGCAATGCGTCCTCCAGGCCACGTCGCTTCCCACTTTCCTGTCCACGTCCTCTTATCCTATCAGTCATAGGAAATCAGGGCTGACCTCGGAGGCTTGGAAATCAGAGTCTCTAATCACCCACTCTGCAGATGGAGGGACTGAGGTCCAGAGAGGGCAAGGAGCATACCCGGGGTCCCAGCGCCAGCCCCTCCCTCTGGCTCCGGAAGCCGAGCAGCCCTCCTCCGCCCCTGCCCTGGAACGCTCTCCCCACCCCACTGAGCTGGCACCTGGCCCTGGGTGCCAGGAGGATGGCTCTCCTCTCAGCCCCCAGCCCTCCCGCTGCCCAGACTGAACACTCCGTGTCTACATGAGTCACACCCAGCCTGACATTTGGGCAATCGTCTTCCCCATACAAAGTGCCTACACACATTATTGGATCCTCGCGATCACTCTGAAGGGAGGCATGGAAGCCGGAATAATCATCCCCCTGGATGCTTATCGAGCACATTCTAAGGGCGGCCCAGTTCCGAGTGCTGACACATGGTAACTTGCTCAGCGCTCACAGCGACCTCATTCAGTGCGACATCAACCCGAGGCACTAAGGTCGTCCCACCTTGCAGAGGGGAGAGCAGGCCCGAGGTGAGGGGTTACCAGGTCACAGAACTCACAGAAGTGCCAGCACACAGACGTGGGCCTCTCTTGCTCCCACTGACTGCCAGTGCTTCAGGAGTTGGTTTTAATCTCCCCAGAATTCTGGCCTGAGTGGGGATGGATGCAGCTGGGTTCATCTCTTGAGAGAGGAGTCCAGTCAGAAGAAGGAGGACAAGAGAGCATCGAGATTGGCATGTGGAGCTAAGCTGCCCAGGTTCAAATCCCAGCTCTGCCACCAGCTGCTCTATGACCTGGGGTGATATGTTTAGCCAGTCTATAAAATGTCCATAATAATAACATCCCCACCTCCAGGAGTTGCTGTGAAGATTAAATGAGTTAACATATATGCAGCAATTACTGGCATGTAGTAAATGCTCAATAAACATTGACCGTGATTATCATTATCTGGCCCTTTTGGCTTCTGAAACACCAGAGGGCAGACGAGTCAGTGCTCAGAGCTTCTCTGCAAGACTGGAATCCCTCTGAGATGGGTGAGCAGGTAGCCAGTACTGCCCAGAGCCTGCTCCCCTCCCTTCGTGCCCTCCAGGAACGGGGGTCCTTTGGACATTTAAAGGCTCTAAGTAAGGGAAGAACATGGTGACCCCACTCCCTGCACTGCGTAATACTGGAGCAAAATGAGCTCGAGGACGTTAACGATGCTCTGATTTGGATGGGGATGACGACGCTAATGATGTGTCTCAAATGTCACTCGAGTTTATTTCCGTGCCTGCTTCTGGTTGGCACCTTAAGCATGGCTTGCTCGATCTTGGCATGACCCTCTGCTGGGCTCCCAGGTGGCCTGAGGAGTCGGTGGACCCTCCAAAGGTGACAAGCAGATCCTCACTCAGGAGTACGGCAGCCTCCCGGGGGAAGGGGGAGAAAACCCCCTCTCGGAAGGCTAAAAAAGCCTCCCACCAGCAACGTGGCAGCTGCGGTTGCCAGGGAGACGAGGAGGGATGTCTGCGCTGCCTCCCAATCAGCGGAGCCCCTGCCTCCACCGCAGGGGGCATCCTCCCGAGTCACAGTGGGGGCGAGGGGCCAGGCCTGGAAACAAGAGCCCCAAGATCACATTCCCCTCGTTGTCCTCAGAGCAGAGGGCGTGGACCAGACAATGGGCCGGTGGACAATAGGAAACAGCAGATGGTCTCCCCACCTCGCCCCACCCCCACCCAGACCCCAGCCCACCGCCAGCTGGTGCAGCCACCAGCCAGGCTTGCAGGGAGAGGTCGGGGCAGAGGCCCAGGGCCGCGGCTGCAGAGGCCCGCTTGCACCTGCCTGCTGTGGGTTTGGGAAAGAGGGGCAGGCTGGAATTAAGACCCCTAGTGATGGAGAATCAAAGGCAGAATAATAACAGCTAACTCGGGTCTGAAATAAACCTGTTCTTTATATAAAATCCACCCTTTGGGCCCAGTGGGAGCAGATCCCAGCCCACCTCTCCTGCTTCTGTACCACGCCTCCCGGGCCTGGGGACCAGGGCCACAGAGCCCTCCTCGCTGTGCCCAGAGTGCGGGGGTCTCTGCCAACCTGGCACCTCTGCACCTGCGCCCACCGCTCCCCAGGAGGTCGACTACACCCACCTCCAGGCCCCTCCCTACAACAGCTCTTCCTGGAGACTGTCCCCCACCCTGTCTGAGGTCAGGCAGTTGGGATCCTTCAATACCACAGTTGCAGGTCCTAATAATTGATTTTATTTGTAATCTGTCTCCCTGACTCTCAGGAGGTTGCATGAGCAAAAGGACTGTGTTTATCCTTTTCTTCTTTATTTTTTAGTTGTAGATGGATATAATGCCTTTATTTTATTCATTTGCATGTGGTGCTGAGGATGGAACCCAGTGCCTCACGCATGCTAGGAAAGCGCTCTACACTGAGCCACAAACCCAGCCCCGACTTTATCTTATTCTCCACTATTTCCCTGCACCAGGAACTGTGCCTGGCACAAAGGAAGCATCCAAGAACTAGTTCATGACATATCACACTCCAAGCCCTTAATCTTCCCAATTCATACTATAAGGTTGCTTTTGCTCCCACTTTAGAGAAGGAAAATGGAGGCTCCGAAAGAGGCTAGTAACTGAGTAAGTGGAGACCACAGTCTGGGGCTAATCTAACTCCAAAATCCCTCCGTTTACTGCACCCTCCCTGATCTGCCAGGAACAACTCCCTCTGGGACTAGCACAGGCCCCTTATACTCTGGGGCCTCTGTTTTTCCATCTGTAAAATGACAACACAGCTCGAGGTCTCCTGGAGGCTCTTGATCTCACAGCCTGGGACCGTCTCCACCACCCACCTGCACTCCTGCATCCACGGTCCCTCCACAGCCTCTATTAGAGGCCAGAGTACTGATTTCGGGCGTTAACAAGGATGTGGAGGAGCTTGGACTTTCAGGCACTAGTGGTACAGACACACAATACTAGAGTCACTTGCAAAAGAGCATAGACTTACCATTGGATCCAGCGATTTCACTCCTAGATAAGTTACCCAAGGGAAATGAGTCCACACACAGAGTCCTATGTGACTCACAGTAGCTTTATTGATAATAAACCCAAACTAGAAATATCGAGGGCCCATCAACTAGTGAAGGGATAACATGAGATACACCTATACAATGGAATGCTATTCAGCAACGAAAAGAGGTAAGCCACTGATGCAAGAAGCAACATGGGAGACTCTTGAAATAAGTACGCTGAGTGGAAGAAGCCAGACACTAAAGACATACGCCATATGATTCTGTTTGTGTGAAATTCCAGAAAGCACAGACTACAACAACAGAAAACAGATCAGTGGTTACCTGGGCCCAGGGGAAAGGGATGGGAATCAACTGCATAGGGCATAAGGGGACTCTGCGAGGTGATGAAAATGTCACCTAACACTGTGACATTGACACATGGTCAGAAATATGCATTTGAATTTCCTCCTCGTTCCTGGCATAAGAGCTTCCAAAGTCCTTGGAATTTCCTGAGTGACGGGGTGAGAGGAGCATCTTTTTATTCATAATAAGTCCCTTCTGCCCTTACCTGAGTTATGTTAATGAGGTGACTCACAGGATGGAGGCTGGTTGCCAGGGGAACCAACTAGTTGATTAGAGGATGGAAATTCTAGCTCCACCCCCTGACCTCTGGGGAGGTGTCAGGGACTGGAGAGTGAGCTAATCGCCAAGGCCCAGTGATTTCATCAACCTTGCCCACGTAACTGGACCCCCAGAAAAACCCAAGGAACTGGGCTCAGAGAGCTTGCAGGTTGATCACCACGTCTGCATGCCAGGCGGTGGTGTACCCCACACCCCACGGAAGCAGAAGCTCTGTGCTTCAGCCCTCCCTGCCCTCGCCTCTGCCCTCGCCTCTGCCCTCGCCTCTGCCCTCGCCTCTGCCCTCGCCTCTGGACCTCTTCATCAGACTGCTTGTTTGTCTATACATATCCTTTATAACAAATCAGGAATAATTAGTAAAGTGCTTCCCTGGGTCCTGTGAACCTGAGGAGGGGGTTGTGGGAACCTCCAACTTATAGCCAAGTCAGACAGAGGAGTGGGTGACCTCCGGCCCCACGATCTGCAATTGGGGGCAGTCTGTGGGGCCTCTGCTGACTCCTGATAGTTAGTGTCACAAATGAATTCAACTGTAGGATGCTCAGTTGGTGTCCACCGGGAATTTGAGAATTGCTGAGTATGGGAACTTGAATGTCCCTCAAAATCTCATGAATTGAAGCCTTGATCCCCAAGCCTGCAACATCCAGAGGAGGGGCTTTGGGGAAGAGAGCGGTCATGAGGGGCCCGACCTCATCCGAGGATTAATCCATTGACAGCTGGGTGGACTACTGGGGGTGGCAGAAACTGTGGGAAGGTGGGGTGTGGTTAGAGGAAGTAGGTCACTGGAGCTGTGCCCTGGGGACTCCGTCTTGTCCCTGACCCCTTTCTCGTTTACTTTCTCTGTTCCCTGGCTGCCATGAGCCAAGCAGCTTTCCTCTGCCACCACCTCTGTCTTGATGTTATTCCTCTTCTCAAGCCCAGAGCAATGGAATCAGCTGACCATGGACTGAAACCTCTGAAAGCAAGAGCCAAAAAAAGCCTTTCCTCCTTGTTTGTGTCAGGTATTTGCTGATAAAAAGCCAGCATAAACAGAAAATTGGTACTGAGAAGTGGGGCTGTTGCCTGAACATACCTGACCATGTGTTTCAGAAGTCTTTAGGACTAGTTTGCAGGAGGAGTGTGAACAAGTTTGGAGATACAGGCTGGAGAATTTTTAGAGTATTGTGAGCAGAACTTAATGGACAATTCTGATGATAGGAATACAGACAGTAAAGACTGTGCTCATGAGGTTTCAGATGGGAATGAGAAATTGATTCAGAATTGAATTAGAGGCCACACATACTACATCCTGATAAAGAACTTGTCTACATTTTGTCCTTGTCCTGAAACTTTAAAGGTAAATTTAAAGGTAAGGACTAATTAACCTGGCAGAGGAAATTTCAAGAGAGCACAGTATTCAGGCATGGGTATTGCTGGAGGGTTTTAGCCAGGTTTACAGTGATAACCACAAGTAAAATTCAGGAAGAAAGATTTGGAAAACTTTCAGTTTGGCCAGAAAATGTGCATGTTAAAAGTTGGGGCCAAGGAAGGTATGGCTGCTGAAGAGATTAGTACTATTAAAGAGAAGCCAAGTACTTTGCATGGAGACAATCGTAAAGATGCTTTAAAGGCATCTCAGGAATCAGCACAATCCCACCCATCACAGGCTCAAGGGTATAAAAGTGAAAATTCATTCGAAAGACTACTTGAAGAAGAGAACACTGGCATACCCTGTTTCCATAGGGTTGCCTAGAAAGTTGATTCCCAGGATTCCTTTCACTGTGTTCAGCCATCCAGGCACTCAGAGGCTCCTCCAGTTGTGGCCCCAGGAGGTCTGGTAATTGCTCCTACTGTTGACAAACTTTGATGTCATCTACATGGTACTGGTTTAACAGGCTTGAAGAAAGCAAGAGTCATGAGGTTATGGGGGCTTCCACCAAGATTTCAAAGACAGGCCTGTAAGGCTAGGAAGTGTGTGTCAGCGTTGGAAGTTTGTTGGGGAACCTCTTAGAGGACAATGAGTGAAGCTGTGAGTGTGAAGACAAAGCTGCTGCAGAGACCCCAGGACATTAAAGATGTCAAGAATATGGACTGTCTGCCAAGGAGAGCTGTGGGCAGTGAGCAGAGCCAGCCCAAGGAGAGACCATGTGAACTGCAACCAGAAAAGCCCTTTAGGGCCCACATCTCATCACCACATGCCCCAGATACCTGATGTAAATCTATCGGATTTAATGTTTTCCCTGCCAGGTGTCCACCTAGTTTGTTCACGTCCCCTTTTTCTATGCCCCTATTCTTTCCTATTGGAATGGGAGTGTTTACTCTGCCGTTTTATGTCGGAAGCAGGTAACTTGCTTTTTGATATTTACAGGAGTTCACAGGCATGAGTTTGCCTTGAGTCTCAGAGGAGACTGAACTTGGACTTTTGAGCAATGCTGGAACTGATAAGACTCTGGGGACGCTTGGAGATGAGTTTTGTATTGTGAGATGAGCATGAGTTTGGGGGTAGCTACAGGTGAAACGTTATGACTTGGATCTGGAATGTCCCCTTGCTAAAGGCTTGGTCCCCATGCAGCAAAACCAGAGGTGGGGCTTTGAAAAAGAGCGGATCATGAGGGTTTTGACCTCATCCATGAAGTGATCCACTGATAGCTGAATGGAGGGCTGAGGTGACAGAAACCGTAGGAAGGCAGGGCATGGTGGGAGGAAGTAGGTCACCAGAGCTCTGTCCTTGTCCTAGCCCCTTTCTCTTTTTCCTTTCTACTTCCTGGCTGCCATGAGCCAAGCAGCTTTCCTCTGCCACAACCTCTGCCATGATGTTCTTCTTCTCCCCAAGCCCAGAGCGATGGAATCAGCTGACTATGGACTGAAACCTCTGAAAGCAAGAGCCAAAATACACCCTTCCTCCTTTAGACTATTTGTGTCAGGTATTTGGTCACAGTGACAAAAAGCTGACTAAGACTAGGGGAGAAACCCCCATGCATCTGGTGTCAGAAGTGTTGTGAGTGGAAAAAAAAAAAAAGATCCTAATTGTAGAGATAGTTTTTCTGTTGTCATAATTATAGTCACAGTGACAAGAATTCAGCATTTTTTTTTTCAAAACTGAAACTACACTTGAAATTGGTGAGTTTTATTATATTTACATGATACCTCAATAAAGTGACCCCAAAGGGGAGGGAAGGAGCGCAGGGCTTTGATCCCACTCTGCCACATGTCCTCAGCAAGCCAACTCGCTCACCAGAGCTGAGTGTCGCCCTGGGCTCTGACACCAGGCTGTGATCGCGTGGTGAAGGCCCAGCTGGAGGCTCTGCCGCTCACGCAAGTCCCTAACCTTGCTGTGCCTGGCACTGCGTCCTCAGCAGGCCCGGCTGTGAGGGCTCTAGGGTCCCGCTCCCTCCCTGTCCCACTCCCCTGTTCCCTCTCCTTCCGCCACCCCAGCTCCCAGGCAGAGCCAATCAACACCCCAGAGCCATGAGCTGTGGCACCCCCTCCTTAGGACCTTCAGACATCATTCACGGCCATCGTGTCCCCTAGGTCAGGACATGGACAGGCAGCCTGTCCCTACCCAGAGGTGGTGCCAACAGAGAGGGAAGCTCCAGGTCCAGAGGACAGAAGAGGACCTTCAAAGCACAGGAGTCTCCAGGTTCATGCCCTCCACACCCGAGCAGCCCTCTCTCCTGCAGGTAGGTAAAAGGGGCGGGGCCCAGGTCGCTAGACCCACCCCTCGCATTGGCCAGGCCAGGGACCACCCTACGAAGGGATCCTCCGCTCCCCCGGCCCCTTCCCAGCTCTGATTACAACCCCTCTGCAAGGGCCTCACATGCACACGTGTGGGTCCCAACACCACCTGCAGGTCTGACGAGTGACCACCGCTTGCCTCCCTAGGACATGTGGAGGCACACACTGGAAGTGGGGTCCAGCTGCAGGAGGATGACCCAGGGAAGAGGCCCGTGAGGTCCTGGAGGCAAGTTTAGGGCCATTTGAGTGGAGAATCTGGGGGCCAGTTCTCCAAAGAATAGTCTGGAAGAGAAGGCACGGCCTCTGTGTGGACCCACCCTTGGTCTTGGAGACTCCTTGGCTCAGGAGTGGGTCTGGCCAGAGGAAGCCCAGGTCAAGTCCTTTGGAAGCACAGCTCAGCCCCAGTTGCCCCGGTCTACCAGCCACAGGAAGTCCTAGCAGGAGACCACTCTGGGCTCTGGCCAGTGGAGGTTTCCAATACCTTGCTCTTCGGTAAGGGTTCTGGGGCAGCTCTGGATTCTGGAAAGATTCATTGAACACCCATGGATGACCATCTACTATGCGCCAGGCCTGAAGCTGTGATCATGACCCCAGTGTGTGTCACACCAGTGCTGAGGAAAGAGAGCCCTGTGTGAGGAGGGAGAGGGAACAGATTATCTGAGCTCCTGCTCCCTGCCAGCCTCAGCACTGCGTGCTTTAGAGAAACTGATTTGGTTAGTTAATCCTCCCCTAGAAGGGGGCACCACTCTCCCCATTTTACAGATGAGGAAACTGAGGCCCAAGAGGCAAAGGAAGCGCTCAAGATTTCATAGTAAGGAAGGGGTGGAGCTTGATGTGCAACTGGGTCTGACTGCAAACCAAGGTCCCTTCCTCTTGCACAGAGCGGGGCACTCTCTGCAGTAGAGGGGGACCTTAGGAGCTGGGGATGCTGCACAAAAAAAGGGCTGATGTCCTGAGCCACCAGCCAGCCCCGAAGCCCAGCCAGCTAGCATGGACGGAGCCGCCTTCTATTAGAAAGAATTGAGACCCATGCAAAGCCATCAACCCCGGGGGACCTACCTGCGCGTTCCCAGCGACCTCCCACTCTCACCTTCCTCCAGCCCCTTTCCAGGCAGATCTTCCATAAGCTTCTCCAAAGAACCAGAAGGGGCTGAGGAGGGGGCGTTTCTTCTCCAGAAAACCCAGCAGTTTGCATTCTCTGGAGACTGGTTTGGAACCAGCCAGGGAACAGTCCCAAAGAAGTTTCCCCAGGATTTTTTCATGGGGAGACACCAGCCAAGGCCTCACCTCCATTCTTGGGTGTGTGCTGTGGATTTGTGTGTGTGTGTGTGTGTGTCCACCTGTGCATGCAGTGGGCTTGCGTGTGTGTGCCTGTGTCTGTGGGTAGCTGACCATATAGTGGCTTACGGAAGGTGCTAGCAGTGTGTCTAGTCCCCTCTGCACTGCTCTCCTGCTGCGACACCCTTGCCAAGTCACCTAACTCCTCTGAGCTCCCTTTCCCTCCCTGTGAAATAGGAGGGTGATGCCCTCGTCAGCTAAGGTGTGAGGAGGATTGACTCAGTGATGTATCAAAAGGCTCTGAGAACCTTTCTGTCCAGGCTCTTCCTGAACCTCTGTCTTCTATGCACTCAGCAACCATTTATGGAGTCCCCTTTACGTGTCAGGTGCTCCAGTTCTAGGGATAAAATATGCTTTCTCAAAATTTGGAGAAGAGGGAAAGAAGCCAGACTCGAACAGACCTAGTTCTCGTTCATTCACTCTTTGCTGGGCCCCTTTCTAGCTGTTTGACCTTCAGCAAGTCATTTTCCTCAGTCACACAACCATTTTCTAATCTGTCAAAAGGACATGGAAATAATGTCTTCTGGCCCTGTTTAGGCATTGGGTTGAAGTACAAATGGACTTTTTCACTTAAATCATTGCAGAAGCTGGGTGTGATACCACATGCCTGTAATCCCAGCTACTCAGGAGGCTGAGGCAGGAGGATCATGAGTTAGAGGCCAACCTGGTCAACCTAAAGAGACCTCATCTCACAGAAAAAAAAAAAAAGAAAAGAAAGAGAGAAGGAAAAAATTGCAGAAATCATAGTTCTTGTTGGTGCAAGGAGCCGAGCCTTCATTTAGGGTACAGTGCTAGACACCTAAAGCCAGACAAGCTCCCAGGCTTCAAAGGGCAGACCTATGGCGGCCAGCAGGTGCCCATCTGAGACCTGTCATCCATGTTACCAGGAGGGTTTTGCTTTGGCAGATGCATCCTGACTCCTGGACACCTGGGCCCAGGAGCTTTCTTGGAACTTTCCTTGAGACATTCTTTTAAGTGGCTCCCAGTTCCAGGAGATTTCTAGTTCATTAGCCTGGGGTCGACTCACCCCCAGAGAAGCTTGGTGGCCTCCACCACCAGGATGCAGTCTGTCCTCTTCCCCAGCTGCACCTCCAAATAGCTGCTCCCCACCCCCACCCGCTCCTCCTTCCGGCTACCACCCCTCACTTTCAGGGCTCACTAAAAAGCACACCCCCACCCCACAGATGCTCTTCGAGAACAGGGGTCACTCATACTCAGCCTCAGGGATGATTCTGGCTTGCAGTTGCCCCTGCCTGGGACACTCCCTCTTGCCCACATGCACAGGGTCCTGTGCACGTTCCTAGGGAAGCAGTCTTGCGTAAACCCCCGCTCCACCCAGCACACCAACAGTGTGCCTTGGAGGTTTGTCTCCTTTGCTTCCTCGTCTCTAAAATACGGGTAACAATTGTACCTACCTCAGAGAGAATTCAGTGAGTGCACCTCAAGGGCTTCAAATAGTACCTGGGAAACGGTCCATTGCTCAGTAAAAGTTTGTCACTCTGCCTCACAAGGCTCAAGTCGAGATGTCTCCCCTGTCCAGCTGTAGTTGGCAACTCTCTGGGGTTTTGAAGGACTAGATAGATGGTTGGTGGATGTGGATGGCTGCGTAAATGAATGATTGGATAGGGAGAGGGGTCCTTGGTTGGTTGGACAGACATACGAATGGATGGATGTTAGGATGGAAGGATAGTTGGTTTGTTGATGGATAGATAAGTGAATGGATGGACAGACAGGTGGAAGGATGAGATGCTGATGTGTAATCACGGGTATCCCTGACCTCACTGAGCTCAGAGCTGAATGAAGAACAAAGACACAGAAAGGAGATGCAGAACCAGCCTGGGAGGGCCCGGAGGGCAGGGCAGGCGGGAGTTAGCCTTTCAGAAGCCAGAGATAATGAAGGCATTTCCTGCCCTGGAGGAGCTCACAGTCTAATTGAATAATTAGCCACTTCTGATTCCTTTTGTAACTGAGCCAGGTATAAATAAATCTGTAAGCAGAAACGTTAAGTAAACAAGGTGTTCTTTAAAAGGCAGTGAGCTCAGATGTATAATAACTTCTGATTCAAAACATCATTTTCTCCTTGGAACAACCTCAGAGTTAATTCCCCAAATTTGCCAGAATACACACATTTCTTTGTCCCTGGCCCTCCCTCCCTGGGCCGCCTGTGCTACCGTGATAGGAAAATAAATACTCAAACCTGTCTCCAGCGTGCACGCCCACGGCTGCTGTGTGCAGGGTGAATGTGGCCCAGCCTCTGTTACAGCTCTATCCCCGTCCCCTGAACAGGAAATCAGAGGCAGGGGACCTGATGTCCCTCAGTTTGTGCAGCATTGACCTTCTCAGGAGTGGTTAAAGTTTTAATCTTAAATGGAAAATACTGAGGGGCATGAAATTTGAAAAGCACCCAACCAAGAGTAATTGAATGAAGCCCAGACAGCCTTGGCCCCAGCTCTGCTGCTGGTAGTTATACAATTTGGGGGACAGAGGGGGACCCGGGCCTCGGTTCCCTATATCTGTCAAGCCAATGAACAGGACGGGATGATTTCTAAGCCCTCTCTTAGTGCTGATAGTCAGCAGCATGTACATTTTCATCTGTAGGTTAAAAATGGGGAGATCTCAAGAGGTTTCCAGAGACTATTCAGGCAAGTCCCTCCATTCTGTGCCTCTGTTTACCATGTGACACCAGAAGATGGTCCTGCCAGCCTTGGTGCTGCGTCATGGGTCAGATTCTACCTGAGAAGATGCAAAACAAACTATAAAACTCTGAGCCTGCCAGTAAGGAGGTGCCTTTCTGGACATCAGAGGGAGTGAGGGAGAGAGACTCAGAAGCCCCGTGGGGCACCTGCAGGGATGTGGACCTCACAACACCAGCTCTGGAAGGGACCTTGGGGGTCCACTGGCCACCTCTGGAATACTAAGTCAGGGCGATGTCGAGACTAGAGCTCAGGACTGCTTGCACAGCCAGGCCTGGCCAGCACCTGGGTGCTGCAGGGTCTCAGGGTGAGGGCAGATGGGATGGCAAATCTCTTCCCCCAGCAGCTTCTGCAGCTGCACCATCCCCACGGGGGCCCAGCAGGCAGCCTTCCACCCTGGCAGCAGAACCGTGGTGTCACACTGGCAGCTGGGGAGGGGGCGGCCGAGGGAGGTGCTCTGTCCCCCGACGTCGGGAGGCCCAGGAAGACTGCTGATGCTGCTACTATCCTGGCCTCCGAGCAAGTGGCAATGGCCCAAAGTCACCCTCAGCCGCAACTGCAAGGCAGGGAGGGATGTTTACTACCTCCTGCCCCTTGTGACTGCCTGGCACTGGCTGGGCTCCCCATGGTGGCTGAGAGCTGGTTCTGGAGCCAGGCCCTGTGTTCCAATCCCAGTTCTGCCACTTTCTCCTGGGGTAGTTGCAAGCAGTTTAATCTCTGTACCCCACAGTTTGCGTGTGTCTAAATGGTTTAACCGCAGTGTCCCCTTCAAAGGGCTGTTATGAGGATCACAGGAGACAGGGCTGTCCTGGGGCGGATTCTTCTACGATGAACACCTGGGAAAACACCTGAGAGGCAGTGGGCACCCAGGACTGGGCAGAGGGAGCTGGGCCCTGCTCTGCTGTGGCCACAAACTGGAGCTCAGGGGCAGGATCCGCCACACTTGTGTCGGTGGGCTACACCCAAGGAAGGGGTGTGGCCCTGACTTAGACTGAAGGCAACTCCAGGGAGACACTCGGCAGGCTCCACACCAGGAAGCTTTGTCCTGAACAGGAGACCTCAGCAGCGCATGGAAAGGGTTTTTAGGATTCCATACCTGTTAGCTGTTAATATCCCCACCCCCATCCCCATCCCCACCCCCACCCCATCCCCACCCCCATCACCACCCCCATCCCCATCCCCACCCCCACCCCATCCCCACCCCCATCCCCATCCCCATCCCCACCCCATCCCCACCCCCATCCCCATCCCCATCCTCACCCCCACCCCACCCCCATCCCCATCCCCACCCCCATCCCCACCCCCATCCCCATCCCCACCCTCACCCCACCCCCATCACCATCCCCATCCCCATCCCCATTCCCATCCCCACCCCCATCCCCACCCCCATCCCCATCCCCACCCTCACCCCACCCCCATCCCCATCCCCATCCCCACCCCACCCCCACCCTCACCCCACCCCCACCCCATCCCCTCCCCCATCCCCATCCCCACCCCCATCCCCACCCCCATCCCCACCCTCACCCCACCCCCATCACCATCCCCATCCCCACCCCACCCCCACCCCATCCCCACCCCCATCACCATCACCATCATCACGGCCATCATTACCATAATCGTCTTGCTTAGTCCTCAAAACTACCTTGAGAAGTAGATGCTATTAAGGAAACTGAAGTCTGGGGAGGTTAAGTGACTTCCCCAAAGATGCCCAGCTAGTGCGTGGCAGAGCCAACACTGGGAAACCAGTCCTGTCTGTGCTTACCCCCTTCACCACAAGGTGAAAGTCTGTCCGTCCCATTCATCCTTCCTTGTGGGGACCGAGCGATGGCCGCACATCACCTCCACGGGCAGAGTTCACTCCCATCAGGCAGCCAGCCCCAGCCCCGGGAGACTTTGTTCTAGAACGAGCCTGTCTCTCTGACGTTTGTGTCCGCTGAGGCCCCAGGTCCATGCCAGAGGAGTCTAGCTCCGCTGCACACAGGTTCCAGCCGTGACTGCGTCCTCTTCCGGGCTCAGAAGACTGGAGCCCCGGGGCAGAGGGTGTTTAACATCTGAGTGTCCCGGGGACCCACAGCCCTGGAATGTTCTTGACCAGAGACGCTTCCTGGGAGTATGGAAGGTTCTGAGGAGGGAAATCCGAAGCGCCCACCTCGCCTCCGGCCCTGGGCCTCCTTTTCATCACCCTGGTTCTTTCAATCCCCCACACACCCCGATGGCTCGGCATCTGCGCCTCCGGAGACCCCCTCTCTTCTGTGCTTCCTCCCGCCATCGCTGTCCTGACTTTCCGGTCACCCTTTGGGCGCCAGCTTAAACATGAGCTTCTTGGGGAAGCCTCCTCTGACCTCCAAGGCCCAGCTCTGGGGTCTTTCCTCAATGTCCCCAGCACACCTTGAGGACAGCAAGACCACCTCTTCACGGCACCGTGCAGCACTGAGCATGCGGCCTGTGATTAATAAACAGCGAATGAGTGAACAAATGATGGAGCGGTGGAAGGAGAGGCACAGGGAGCCATGTCCCCAAAAGAGAGAGCCCTGGACCCAAAGCCTGCATACGCCCGTCTGGCCCTGGTCCCCTCCTTTCTGCCCCCACGTTGCCCTCCAATCTGATGTCCAAGGAACCTCCAATCCAATCGGAGAGAACTAAATCTGTTCCCACACAAGAAGGACAAGTTGTTCTAAAATCAGAGCCTCTAAGTGTCCTTAAAGCTAGTTGAAGCCAGAGGAGGAAACTGAGACCCAGAGAGGGCATGGGAGCTACACAAGATCACACAGCAAACTCTAAGCCATGCCTGCCTGGCTGTTCTCACCAATCACCCTTCCCAGACCCCAGCAGATCCACTGGTAGCCCGACACCTCCCTCTCTGGGCAGCAAGAGGAGGACACCTCTCTTCACCTCTTCCCTGAAGAGGCCACTTGGGGCACCGCAGACCCCTCTCCTCCCGCTGCCTGCCCTCCATTCTCCTCTCCTCTCCTCCTGCCTCCCCTCTCCGGCCTGAGCTCTGCAGGGGCGGCAGGCGTGGGAGGTTGGCACCAGGGAGACTGCAGGTTGGAAATAAATTCTAATCAAACACAGAATCACTCCGTCTCCTCCCTCCGCTCCGAGGACAGAGCCTCGCCGGGTTATTACTCATGTGTGCGGAGAGAACTCTTCTGAGGCTTTGCAGAGCCGGAGGGAAACTGCAGGATGGGGAGGATAAAAATCGTCTCCTTCCCCCGAGGCTGGTTCTTGCTTTATTACCTTCTCTCTTGCCTCTCATTACGGCGGGACTTTGAGGGGATGGATTTCATGTGGCCCTTCTCACCCCATCTTAAAGGCACAGGATGCTGGGACACGGAGCTGACAGGAGCCCAAAGCAGCAGCAGGAAATAGAGAGGGGACAGGAGGAGCCCCAGGGGGTGGGTCCTCACAGCCTTTCCCAGAAGCAAGACTTGAAGGAGTTGAGATGTCTGTGGTTTCTGAGGACTTAACACCTGTCTACCCTCAACCCAGTCTCTGTCCCCACATGGGTGCAAAATCCAGCCACCTCTCTGTCCTCACAGCCATCACACTGGCCATCACATTGGTTCCCCCTGTCACTGGCCCTGCTTTAGATCACTGCAGTAGCCCCTCCCCAGATCTGGGACCCCCGCTTCCAATCTTACTACCCAGTCGCACAGGCGAGCCTCAGAAAACTTGAAGCAGGCCCCCTGGGGCCCTGCTTACCCTCCCAGCAACAACCAGAACCAAACCCAGCTCCCCATGACCACCTGCCTGACTCCTGCTGCCCTCCCAGCCTCCCCCTCCTCTCCCCAGCCCCAGCCCCCTGCCCCTGCCCCTGCCCTCCTTCTGCAGCATGGCTGTCCTCCCCAGGTCTTGTTGCAAACGCTACTTCCACAAAGGGGCTTCCCTCACCCACCTGCACTAAAGTGAAACCCCATCTGTCACCGTGGACCACGCACGTCATCCCACTCCATCTCTGGGCTCTCTGTGCTCGGCATCGATTTAACTAACACAGTACAGCTAAGCAAACTGGAACGAGGGTTCCCAAAATACCCTTCTCTGGGTGGTGCTGGGGTGGCGTGGGGAGCAGGAGACATTTGCGTGAGATTTGGAAGGTGGGAGCGGAGCAGCAGCAGCTGCGGGTTTTAATCACGCTCTGCAGGTTGGCCGAGAGCACCACTGCCGCTGCTCTCAGGGTCCCTCTTGGTGGTGAGGGGCAGCACCCAGGCCTGGGCTCCTCCGCCCGCCCAGATCTCCCCGCTTCCCAGTGCCAAGTCCTGGCCCAGCGTGCGTGCAGCTCCACACACGCAGCCTGGACTCTGTGCTCCCCTAAACATGCGAAGCAACAAGGAGAGCCCTCCTTCCACCCTGGCCACATCCTACCCAGAGATGTCCCAGCCCTCGCTCTGCTGCCTAGCTTCTCCAAAGACAGGCCAAGGTCCCCCCTCTCCCACCCTACCTCCTTCTGGCTAACTCCCTGTGCTCTGGTTTCTGCCTCCTGGTCAGAGAGGAGACCCTGCCCGAGGTCACCAACGTCCAGCTGGACAGGGAGAGGCCCTGGGTCTCCTGACTTTTGACTGCAGCCCCCCCTGAAGCTCTCTCCATCAGCCCTCAGAACACCCCCCTCCAGCCTCCAGACTTTCCACTGATTGTTCCCAGGGTTCTCCCCCGTCACCCACCCAGGGTCCTCTCCTCCCTTCTCTTCCCCTCACTTCTCCTTCCAACCCCAGCCAGGTGACAATGCCTGCCCCTACCATTTGACCCGTTGCCTGCAAAGCCATAACCTCAATTCAGCCTCGGTTCCAGCAACTCTCCTCGGTCCCCCATTTCTAGTGGACTGTGAGAGCTGACACGTGTTGTGGTCACAGAAGCATCAATGTGGATGTGCTTCATGGTAAGTTCAAGCTCTTGATTACCGGTTACAGTTCCCAACCTCCATTGCCGACCCTAAGCCTATTAAGGCTTGTGAGCACAGATCCTTTCTGGGAAGGGGATCCCCGGGGAGAGGCTGGAACCACAGCACTGGTCACCAGTGGCACCCCGTTGTCCCTCCAGGGCTCAGTAAATGGCAGGACTTAATGAGGATTGCCCAAGGAAGGCCTGAATGGATCAGTGGGTGAGGGGCCCGGCTTCTCCCAGGATCTCACACAGGAGAACCAGCTTTTTTGCAGATTCAAAATCCAAGGAAGGGAACTGGGGTACTTGGCAAGAAGCCAAAGCACACCTTCAGGCCAGGAACACTGAGATCTGAGAAGTGGATGACATCAATCCTCAGGGGAGGAAGTAAGGGGTCATCCAGCAATAGTGATGGAGACCCTGGGGACATCAGTGTGAGTGAAATCTTATAAAACTTCCTGCAAGGTCCTTGATAATTAGACCCAAGGGAGGACAGTCAGATGCCAGTCTGTCTTAGGCCACTCCGTGGCCATATGCCACTCCCCTAGAACACATGTCACAGACAGCCCAGGGCTGCAGCCACAGGGACCACATCCCTCTCCAAGTGCCCCCATAACCTGGGCTCCACCTCTGAGAGGGGATAGAATCCACCCAACCCGGAAATTTCCTTAAAGAACTCTGGCACGGACAGTGCAATCCAGTCCCTCAGCCGCCCGGCAGGCGGGCACTCCATTCTCCATCTAACTTAAGCAAACAGGTTCAGAGATGTTCGACGGCTCACCCAAGGACATAGAGCTAGTGAGAGGTTTGATAAGATTTGAACCCAGGCCTGTGTGACTGGGACCTCCCCACACCCTCACTGTCCCTCCAAGAGGCTTAGGTACATGCACACTCACATGCACACGCACACATTCACACATGCTGGGAATCAAGCCCAGGACCCCCCACACACCAAGGCAAGCACTCTACCACTGAGCTACACCCCAAGCTCAACATACAGACTTTTGAAGAAAGTTGAAACCCAGATTCAGTTGAAATTTACAATATATACAGTTGGTGCTTAAAATACATAATTGCACACAAATGGCACTGAATATTGCATGGTCAGTATTCACAGTAGGTGGCTTCATAATGCACAGCAATTGCACTTACCAGATACCTGCAAGTGTTATGGTTGAAATCTGGAATGTTCTCCAGAGGCTCATGTTGTAGACTTGGTCCCCGGTGCAGCCATGTTCAGAGGTCAGGCTTTGGGGACTCATTGGACCACAAGGGCTCTGACCTCATCAGTGGGTTAATCTACCCACTACCCATGGGGGCCTCATGAGTGGCCCCCATCCCCTTCCTTGATCTCTCTGTCTCTCTGCTTGAGGTGAGCAGCTCGGCTCTGCCATGTGCTCCCACCATGATGTTCTGCCCCACCACAGGCCCACAGTTTTGGAGCCAAGTGACCATGGACTGAAACCATGGACCAACATAAATCTTTCCTCCTTTGAGTTGATTTTTCTCGGGTATTTTGTCACAGTGATGAAAAGCTAACTAACAATGATACACAAATGAAACCAGGAAGGGGTGTCATAGTTACATATCAGTGACACTAATCCATTTGCACAGCTGAGTTACCAATCTAATAAGTTGTCAGTTACCAAGAAGCAGGCCTCTGGAGACAGGTGCATTTGACAGACAGCGGGTAGGGAGAGTGGAGAAGGGCCAGGGGAGACAGCAGAGTAGAGCACAGGAGCCGGAGGAAGAAGAGTCAGAGTGCTGGAGACAAAGAAGCATGCCAGGCACCAGGCGGAAGCTTACAGGCTCGCCTTGCCAATGACCGTTTGACCACAACCCCATCCCTGGAGAAAGAAATCTCGGGGTGAGGACGATGGGGATAAAGTGTCTAATGAAAGCCCCTCCAGCACCTCCTGGGAGACTCCAGCAGGGTGTCCTCCCGTGCCCACAGCACCTGAGCCTGCACAGCAACCTCTGTGTAGGCCTGCCTGTCGCAGCCACTTAAACCCAGGCATTTGGACTCTGAGGGTCTCATTATTTCCTACCATTGTACTGCTTCACTGCACACAGCTGGATGGGATGGTGGAGGGATGGATAGACAGAGGGTTAGGTGGTTAGATGGAAGGATGGACACAGGGATGGGTGGATGGATAGAAACCTACATAGTACAGATGGGGAGGTGAGAGGTGGTAAGGTCTTGGCAATGGCGGTTACCGTGCTCATCTAAACCTGCATCCCAAGACGGATTAGGAAAAAAATTAGCTCGAGGTCTAGCATGGACCCCTTGCACAGGGCCACTATCCCCAAAATCCAGAACTCATAACAGTCTCAATAGAAAGGCCTGAAAAGATCTGCTGGCTTTTGCTTCTTAGCAGGAGAACCATCCTTAGCAACCCGGCCACACCACACCACACCACACTAGTAGGTAGCAGGGTGTGTGCACTCGCTGGGGCTGACGACATTCCGACTGACTTGGTAAGGAATAGTTGCACACCTACTATGTGCTCAGCAGGGTCTTTTGCTGACCGGCTGGCCGACTGGCCGGTTTCTCTGGCAGGCTGCCAGACTGGCCAGATGACGGACAGGGATGACGGACAGAGCCCCTATCAGCTTGCACAGCAGTGGGCGGTCCTTTCCCTGTGAATGCCCCTGTCTCCCTGAGTAGAGGGAGAGTGTGACAATGACAGCAGTGGTCAGAATGACTCAGTTTCATTTCTGATGTGTGCCGCCTGGGGGATTGTCACTGTCATAGGGTGGTGACAGGTTATGGTTGTGAGTGTTTAAACAGCTTGGCTATTTGTTCCAATAGGCATCCTATAAAATTATAAAACAAGCAGAAGAGAGACGGAAGGCACGGACGGATCTGTTTGGAGAAAGATTACCTGAGAGCTGCCATTTCAGAAAAGCAAAATATTGACATAGGTGTGTTCTCACTCACGGGGTTCAATTATGGAGGTGACGCCCTGTGGCCACCCCACTTGTGTCCAGAAGGAAAGTGTTCCTGGGTCTATCTTCCTGCTATCGTCATTCAGGGGAAATAAAGTTTATTCTTTCATGATAATAAAACTAACATATTCTCACAGTAAAATGTTCAGAGAGGCCTGGGGGTGTCGCTCCGTGGTAGATGCTTGCCTAGCATGAGCAGGGCCCCGTGTCTGAACCCCAGCACCGCAAATGAAATATTCAGAGAATTCAAGGAAGTGGGGGGGAAGTGAAAACCGTCCATTAACCCACATCCCAGAGAAAACATCCTTAACATTTTTTCCATCTCTTTATTTTTTTATACATATTAGACATAGCTGAGATGATAAAAATCACTAATAATAACAACAACACCTTATGAATATATGCAAGGCGTTATTTTAAGTGCTTGAGAAGAAATAATGCGTTTAATCCTCCCGCCAGCTCCCTGAAGTAAGACTATTTTTTATCTTACAGATGAGGAAACTGAGGCACAGAGAGGTCAGCTTGCTTGAGTTCTAGGCCAGCAAGTAGCAGGGCTGAGTTTTAGACCACTGTCCCTCCTATCTTAGGTACAATTTCTATTTTCCTTTTTTCCTGGATTTATGACAAATGTACTTTCCCATGCTATGGCAGGAGCTGCAGAACCATTATTCTGGACCAAACCCAGGGCCTCCTGCGTGCTAGGCAAGCGCTTTCCCACTGAGCGACAGCCCCTGAAACATTAACTTAAATGGTCCCCAACTATTTCAAATGGATGAACGACAGTTTCCTAAGTCATGCCCCTGTTTGGAATATTGGGATATTTTTTCCCTGAGTTTTCTGTACTCTAGATCATCCCCGGCATGATGGTGAGAGAACCTTCCCAGAGAAGAGCCACTGGCCACTGCGGTTTGGCCTCCGGGGAACAGAGTCACCATCAGGACCACTGCAACAGTGGCCCCAGCGCCTGACTGAGCCTTGAAAGCAACAGCTCCTGGCCTCCTCCCTGCCACCCCCTGAGACAGAGAGCCTGGAATCAGCTCTGAGGAGACTCCCACTCGGAACCAAATATATCACAAACACAGCTACAACTGCCTGGAACGAGAGAGGGTGGGCAGCCGGCCCAGGCCGCAGCCCACCTAGGCAGCATACCTAACCCCCCTGCCCGCCTCGCACAACAAGTTCTCTGTGAGGAGCAGGTGAGAGTTGCCTCAAAAGGCTTTTGAAACTGGAAAACTGCATATGCAAGAGAGGGTTATTATTATAACCTTAACTCAGCTGCGTTCCCCGGGGGACTGCTATGTGCCTGGCATTTGTGCGAAGCCCTGGGGATATGGAGACAAACAAGAGAGCTCCGCAGCTGCCCTGGGGGACAACATGATCTGATAGCAGAGGAGAGACCAGCATGGACACCCCAGGATGAGTGCTGAGATGGAGGGAGGCATCGGGCTGCCAGATCCTAAGAGGGGGACCCAATCAAACGGAGGGGTGTGAGATGGCTTCCTGGAGGAGGTGCCGCTGGGGCTGATGCCTGCAAGGGAAGAGCGGGAGCCTGAGAGAATGACCTAAGCAGCATATGCAGAAGTGCAGAGGCACACGTACCACCTTCTGGAAAGCACGGTGTGGTCAGGGGGTGGGGGCTCATGGAGACCTGGAGGTAGACCAGGCTGGCGGCGCAGACCCTCCCCATCTTCTTTCTAACCTGTCAGTCATCCCTGTAACTGTTTAGAGAACGGGCACGATGCCACCCCATGCCCTCCCCTGGGGCTGGATCAGTGCCACATCACCCCCCTGGCAGCCCAAGGGTGGCCCAGCATGATGGGAAGGGACCCTCCACTGGGCCCTGCTTCATGCGGCAGTGTGGGGCAGTCCTTAGAAGCCTCTCTCAAGCTTTGCCCACCTTCGTTCCCCTCTTCTAAACCCTTCCTGGCACCCCCGTCCCAGGCTTGCCCCAAAGCTCAGACTTGAGAATGGACCCCTGGGAGTTCAAAGAAGTAACTTGCTACTTCCTGAGCCTCGGAGGGGCTGGGGGTTTCATTATTACTACCATCTTTCCAGCATCCTCTGAGGCTGGGACTCCTGGCCCCATTTCACCGATGAGAACCAGAAAAGCAAAATAATAAGCCTGGGTCACTCACGAGCTATGTGCCGAGGGTTTCGGTTAACGGAGCTGTCGTCCAAGAGACCAGGGCGAATCGCTGGACCTCAGCCTTCCAGTGGGTATCTCAAACCAAAGGCCACATCTCTAAACCTCAATGGGGTGAATGACAGAGATGTGTTCTCTGCCGGGGGCCTTACTGAGAAGTGTCCCCAAAGCAGGTAGCATGTGGACTGCACAGCCGCTGCCATGGCTGCCTTAGACCGTGATGACCCTCCCCTGTGTCCTGCAATAGCCAAGGACCCCCATGAAAAGCAGCAGTCCTTGGATTAAGGGAATCAAAACTCTGAGCAGGGAATGAGACAGTCAATACCCACAAAGGGCCAACGCACGCCAGGGACCCTAGCTCCTGGCTTGTCAGCTCTGCAGAGCGGGGGTGCGTGCCTCTGCCTCCCCTCTCACTCACGCTCAGATGCCCCATCAGCCCAGAAACCAGTAACATCATTAAGGACAGGACGCCCTCACTATGACTGTCCAGATGAAGGACTAGCTGCTGAGGAGCCACCAAAACAGCACCTTCCCAGGACCCTTCACTTGTTATTCGCAGGACCTGTGTTTTCTTCCGCACGAACCACCCACACACGTTCTCTGGGCAGTGCCGCAGCCGGAGCACAGCCGGAGCACAGACGGAGATGATTCCGCAGGGACAGGTGTGGTGCTGGGCTGCAGAGTGACCACTGCTCTCCGGGTTGAAACTGCTCAGGACCCACCCGCAAAGAAAGCACCTCAGAACGCGTGCCCAAAGCCATTTAAAATCCCTAGCCCTTAGTCCCCGCGTG
This sequence comes from Sciurus vulgaris, assembly GCF_902686455.1. Lineage (NCBI taxonomy): Eukaryota > Metazoa > Chordata > Mammalia > Rodentia > Sciuridae > Sciurus > Sciurus vulgaris. The sequence goes on from NC_136461.1 coordinate 14,110,714, forward strand.
CAGCCCTTACACAGGCAGGAGAGCTGGCTCCTTTCTTTGTCCAGAGCCAACTAGACAAGTGCCAGCTCAAGGTCGTGACTCCCTTCTGCTCGAACAAAAAGTCCCACTGAAGGGTCTTGTTCCCAGCCCTGTGTGGCTTCAGCTGATTCTTTTGACAGACAGCATCAGGCCACAGGGGGCCCTTACCACCTGCAGGCTCCGTTCCCTGAGGTCAGGACCAGGGTTGGGGTAAATCTGAAATCTCCCGGTGTTCGTCCCCGAGGGGACGAGTCCAGTCCGAGGCACCCAGCACTGTGTGGTGCTCTGAGCTGCGCGGTGTGGTCACACTCCACCATGCGGTCCTTTCCAGCTCAGCCGGATTCCAGGGAAACACCCTGCACCCCTCTGGGCCTCAGAAATGCCCGCACAGATGTCGGTCCCTCTCTGCCCGCGGTAGGAGCACAGTCAGGCTCCAGAGAATCTACCCAGGCGCTTTCCCAGGACCTCAGTCAGAAAGCAAGAGGGAAGTTTCTGCTGTGCGATTCCCGTCAAGACCCTCGACCTCTCTGTGCCTCCGTTTCTTCATAATTTCAGGAGATCCATCAAGCCCACGGAGGGACTATCTATTTGCTTCTCAACGAATATCTAGTTAGTGTTCCAGAGCTGGCAACTAACAAGACAGACACGATCCTGGGGGAGCTTCCATCCTCTTGTGCCTCTGTTTCCCCATCTGTTAAATGGGGATTACAACAGTGTCTGCCTCATAGAGTCACCAAGAGGATAAAATAAATTAATGAACACAAAGAGCGGAGCACAGGGCCTGGCTGTCCACGCAGCCTGCCGATGTTGAGGGGTGGTATAGTTTTCTTCCCTGGGCAGTCAGGAGCTGGCGAGCTGACCGAGGTATTTGAACTGCACTCAGTAAGCATGAACAGGTGGCAGCTATTTCCTGTGGCATTAACTGTTATAATCAGCCCATTTTAGAGAGGAGGTGACTGAAGTGTGAGAGGCTGTAATTCATCCCAAACCTCACCATTAGCAGACTCTGAAACAGGATTTCTTAGCCTGAGCTCACTGAGTGGGGGCTGGGCCTCCACTGTGGTAGAGGCTGTGCACTGGAGGATGGTTCCTAACAGCATCCTGGTCTCTGCCCCCAAGATGCCACAGCCCTACACACAAAGTAAAACCCGAAATGACTCCAGGCCTCGCCAAAGTCCCCTGGAGGATCAAACACCGCTCCCAATGGACCCCTGGGCTCCTGTTCCAAGAACCCCCATAGTCTGACCCCAGCCCCCTTCACCCCAGCCCAATAGCACCAGAAACACTTTGTTCCCACCACTGCCCAAAGAACTCGGCCTTTCTCAAGCAAACCCAAGCTTGTCAATTGTCCCTGCTTGGTCTTCTCTATGCCAAGAGGGCCCTCCCCAGAACACACTGTCTATGCCCAGCTCTTGGCACAGCAAGGCTCTCTCCATCTTGGGTAACTAGTACTGAGCACATCTGTCCTCCCCTCGTCCCTGTCCGGGTCCCACCCCCAATTACAGACTGAAGAACTTGAGGGCAGGGCTGTGACAGTCTTGCACCCAGCACCCAGCACAGGGCCAGGTGCTCGGGGCTGGGTCTTAATGCATTTGGCTGTCACAGATGTGACTGGTATTCAAGTGACCTCTGGCACCTAGGGAGGCTAAGGAGGTAACACAGCCTGAGCACGCGGATTAAAAAACCCGGGAGCTGGACTTAGGCTGTTTCTACTTCTGCTCCTTCCTGATTCAGAATAGGTTATTTATCCCCTCTGGGCCTCAGTTTCTTTCTTCTATGAAATGGGGATCATCTACAGTGGCCCCGATTGACACAATTGCTGAGAGATTTAAATTAGAAAACATATGCAGAACAATTAATCCTGAGCACACAGTAAAAATTAAAAAAATTAAAACACACATAAAGATAACACTGTGCACCCATACAGTGCAGAGACCATTCCATACTTTGTGGGGTTTGCTCAGCACATTACCACCCTCACAAAGGAGGACCCTGAGGTTCCTAGGGGACCCAAGCAGAGCAGCAGTGCCCCTGGCTCCCACCTCTGTGGCCTCCGCTTCCAGGACCAAGATTCCAAGTGAAGGCTGGAGAGCTGGGGAAGCACCTTCCCTAGGTTTCCCTAGGGCCTGTCACTGGAACTTCTTGAATAGTGAGAAAAGAGGGGACATAGAACCAGGATGTGAAGACGCCGCGGGGGCAGGGAGGGCGGAGGGAGGGAGGCAGGCGGCGGGGAGGCCGCCAGACACAGTAAATAATTCACACAGATGAACTGGAGATAGCGCGGTGCGCGGGGGATTGAGCTCAGGTCCAGGAGGCTCAGACGGCTGGAGGGGACTTGCGGTCTGCCCCGTCTGAGAGGGCAGAATTGTCGTGGCTCTGGCTGCCAGGAAAACACAGCCCCAGGTGTCACTTGGTGCCACTCCCTGCCATTGAGGGAGCTAACTCCCCGGAACTGCCCCGCGGGGCAACCGGGTTGGCGGCCGCCTCCGCCCAGCGGTCTCCATGGCAACCAGCTGGCCTGGTCCAGGGTTCATCGCCAACCAGCTCCTCGGCCTCCCCTCCCCCGCGGGAGGACGGCGTCTTAGACGCCCATCCCTGCGCCCTAGGAGCTTCCAGAGCTGCAGAAAATCGTCCTGTGTGACCCCTCCTTACGTGGGAGCACTTGGGACCGTGGGCTCCCGGGGCCAGCCTACCTGGGTTTCAGTCCCAGCGCCACCACTTTGCAGCTGTGGGATAGGGGCTGGCAGGTGACCTTGCCACTCCGTGCTCAGCGTCCCTTAGCCGGGGTGATGATAGCAGTAACTACCTCATAGGGGTTGCTGTGCAAAGTAAAAGAACTAAATGCGAACAGTGCAGACCCGTCGGGGCTGTTGCCAGTGCCGGCTGTAGGCATGGGCCACACTGAGGGACCGAGGCCCAGGAAGAGGCCACACCGCCTGCTACTGGCACATCTGGGACTGGAACGCAGTGGCCCAGGGTGGATGCTGGGCCTGCTATTGGGGTTCCCCCAAGGGTTGCCTACACTTCCTGTGGGCCCGCCCCTACCCCCACCTCTTGAAGTTCACAGCCACTGAAAGGTCATCAACCAGGCAGTGAGGTCCCTGAACCGGAAAGAGGCCTCCCCGCCGCCGGTCTCCCCAGTGCCAAGCACAAGGCCCGCCCCTCCACGCCTGCCAGAAGAGTCCTTGAATGAGCGTGGGTTTAATTAATTAATTACACAGTGTCTTCTCCCAACACCCTCCCAAAGCAAGCGCCCGCTGCCCCTGGCCGGCCCGCTCTCTCGCCGGCACCGCTACCCCGACCATTTCCCATCACGGCCCCGCCCCGCCCCGCCCCCCATCGCACCGGTCCCAAGGCCTTTCTTGTAGGATTTCCCATGGCACGTTTCCCGGGTCCTCCTCCTCCCTGCATCCCATCCTCCCTGACTTCCCTCCCCCTGTGTGACCCTTTGTCCTCAAAACAGCTGCTTCTGGGTCAAGGACCATTCTCTAGGCTCCAGGGGTGTCTATTTCCCCTAGCTTAGGGACAAATCCCTCGGATGTGAGGCCAGCAAGGTGAGCCAGATCCTCATCCCGCAACCTGAGGGGAACGGAAGGGCCAGCGATAGCGAGGTGGGGGTGGGAGAGGTCCAGGGGCTGGGCTTTCTGGGACGCTTGGTCCCTCTGGGGAGGGGCTTTGGATACAGGATCTCTGTCCCCAAGGGCTACCCCACCAGCTCCAGTCCAATTGCCAGGTTTCCTCGGTTACCCTGTCCCTGGGGATTTGTTTTTGCATGCAGTTTGAGAGAATCTCTGTTGCTGGAATAATGACAATCTGTTCCCCCCCTTCCCTCCAACAGCAGATTTTATAAACCAGATCAGCTGCCTGAAGGTTTCCAAGGAAAAAATTCTGCACAGTTTCTAGCCAGGGTGACAGTTCCTCCACAGGAAGTTGCTTTTATTAATTTTTTAATCTCTCTTTTCGTAAGGCCCCATCTATAGGTCCTCAGGCAGCACCTTGGGCATTGTGGACATTTCGAGTCCTGTCCCCCACACCCGACCCCCCTTTTGCCTGGAACCCATGATTACATCTAAACCACAGGGAGTTTGCTCAATACAGGGGCAAAGATCGAACCGCTGAAAAGTGGGTCACTCACATGGCCTGTGCAGAAGAATCCCAAATAATTTATGGAGGTATTTCTCCCTCAAGGACGAGGAGCAGAATTCCCTGCTTTGCAAGTGTGGCCCCAGCATAATGATAGCCTTCCCACAGCCCCGTATGGAAAGGGAAGAAGGAGAGTTACTTTGCAGGACAGAAACCTGACCAGCACCTCTTCAGCCTGCGGATGGAAGGTAACATGGTCTGTGATGAGTCATGTCTCTAGTGTGCGCCCCTGATCCTGTCGCCTCCAAGGCCTTCCTGCCAAAACCCATAACCCCAGGTGAACCATGAGAAAAACATCAGACAAACCCCAGTGGAGGGCATAAATGCCTCTCCAGCGTCCATCAGAAACGAGGCAAGTCTGAGGGATTAACACAGCCACGGGGCCCCTCAGGCCTGGTGATGGGATGCCCCGTGGTATCTCAGGTAGAATCCCACAACAAAGGGTCATAGGTGCAAGCTACTGCAATCAGAATAGACCATGGGGTTAAGTTAATAGGAAGGTACGCAGGGCGGCTCCTCAGCTGTGACATTGTGCCACGGCTCAGCCACAGGAGGAATGGCAGCTGCGAACGGCAGGAGAAATGGGCAGGGTGCTGGGTACTCTGCACTGCTCCCAGCTTTCTGTACCCTAAAACTATTCTAAAATAACAAGGTTTCTAATGGGTCACGTTTGAGTTTTGGGCAGTCCCCAGGACTTTTGGTTCCCTCTTTTGGCCAGCACTGAGGATCTGAGCTGCGGATTTGAGGGGTGTCCAAACCCCCAGATCCCAATCTCACTACCATTAGAAATAGGATCAGTTTCAAGGCCCCCCTGGGAGGGCGTTTTGTCCACCATTGTGGTGTCAGGCACACAGCAGGTGCTTAGTCACTATTTGTCAAATGAATGAAACCGGAAGAGGTCTCTCATGGAAGGAAGGGATCCAAGCAGAAAGCCAAGGTCGTGCCTTACCAGGCCAAGAAGTGCTTACCTCCTACTCTCCATCCACAGGGGAAAGAGTTCAGCAACCCGGGTGGAAGAGGGGAGGCTGCTTTCTTGGACTTTGGAGAGCAAGCAGAGGGATTTATTTAGGATCGTGGAGATAAAGAGAGGCGAGCTGACTCCCCAAAACATTCCCTATGTCCTACCTTCCCACCTCAAAGGGGCCACCACTGCCCCTCAGTGTGGATGGCAAAAACTGTGAAGAAGCTTCTTGGAGTGAGAACTGTTGGCTCAGTGGTGTGTGCCGTACAGCCGTGGGAAGGCGCTCTGGGGACTGGAGGACTGGACGGACACCACATCGCAGGCACTTCCCATTATTCAGAGCCATGGCGGCCGGGTTTTGTGTACCTGGCCCTGCGTGGAGGAGGTGGAAGCCATTCCCATTGTGAGGATTATCATCAACTCCATTTTGTAGATGAAGAAGCAGAGAACCTGAGAGCTTAAGAAATGCCCCCAAGCCACCACTAGAAAGTCTAGGAGAGAGGCTTTAAATCCAAGTTACATTAGCCCCAGTCCGAGCACTGGCCACCTTCACATCTAGACCTGAGCATTGACCCAGGCCCCGCTCTCTGCCAAGGCACCCCACGCTCATTCCTTCATCTGCAGCCTGCAGACAAGAGTCATTTTTAAGTCTCTTTGTTTTAAAAACTCAATTTGCCAATTTCCCCCTTAGAAGTGCTTCTTGATGTTCCTTCACGCTGTCACCCTGGGCAGACCATGAAAGCAGAATCCAGGAAGACTGTGCTTCTTACAAGCATGCAGCCCTGGATGCTCCTGGGGAGGCTTGGAGGTTTAGAGAGCCCCTCCCCCACCTGCCTTTTTTAATAGCCTTTTCCATATTTATTGCTATCTATTCAGATACCTCAAATATGTCCTGTGCTTGCTATAATTTGGTATCTGTCCAGTCCCCAAAGTGCCTTCCCAACAAATGTTCACATGATGTTATAGGATATTTAAAAGATTTATATTCCCTTTAGCTAAATGGAGACCAGGGAAGGGTGGACTCTGTCTCCCCAGGCAGAGGACCTGTACTCACTGTCAGGCAGCCTCCAGCAGGTCCTGTTTAATACGTCACTGATTAAAATGAACCTGCTGCCATGGCCCGGGGTTCCCAAGCTGCCCCTTCCCAGCGGAGGGCAGCTTTAGGCCATCGCTGACCATATCCAAGCCCTGCGCCCCACCCCCACCCGACACAGTCCTCCGTTGTTCAGAATGACAGAGATGACCAGGACCTCGAGACAACAAACCAACAAAAGGAGCTTTAAGGGCTAAAGGACGTGGTTGCAGCTGGGCCTGAGCCTGGGTCTGGGGTCAGATGATTCGCATCCCCATCCTGGAGCGTGGACTGTGTTCCAGTTCCTCTCCGCAGCTCACTGAGTCACCTCATGTGCGTTCCTCACCCCTTCTGAGCCCTGCCTTCCACTGTACCATCATGGGAATAACAGAACCTCTTTCTTCCCGCCCTGCGAGCCTGACACGTAGTACAATTCACGTGGATGCCGCCTGGTCCTTTTAGCTCTCCCGGGCCTTGACTTTCTCACCTGCTGAAGGCAGTGGATCCCCCTCGGTTTCCGGGGTCGCTGGGACCATGGTGTGGAAAAGAATTTCGTAATTGCACCATGCTTGGATCAGGCGGTAAGGGTGTGGGCAGAAACTGCCTTCCGAATCTTCTCATGTGGCTCCTGCCCCTGTTGGGCTACCGATGTCCACACTGAAGATTGGCCCCGTCCCTCACTGTCTAGACAGCACCCTGGGACTTCTAGGGGGAAAGTGCAGAGCATCAGTGTGCTCTTTGGTCCCTCAAGACCCTCAGCTCCAAGGCACTGGAGGTGCCCAGGGTCAGCAAGGAGGAGAGCTGGGGTCAAGAAGAGGGTCATGTGGCTGGGAAAGTCGATCCTGCTGGCATTGCCAGCTCTGGCTTCCACACTGTTCCCTATGATGGCAGCTCAGATGAGGAGCCCTAGGCCGGGAGCTGCTGAGGCTATGAGGCCTCCACTGCCTGAGAGGGGGACGCGACGTCACCCTCCCCCAGGGGCCCTGGAGCCCCTCTTCCTCACCCGCTCCTGGGGACTCTTACCTGATGTCTGAGTCAGACTCAGGCTCCTGTCACTGTGAGCTGTGTTGTGACTCCTGGGCTGACAGTTTTATAACAAACATATTAAAAGCTCCTTGCACTGGGGTTTCTGGATGCAGAACAGCCCAGGAGAAAAACCTCCTGGCCTTTCTTGCAAAATCCTCTTGCTCCAGAGGCCTGACCCGCCACCATGAGGCTGAGATATTTTCATAACTAGCCTTGGCAAGAGGTGACTGGGCTCATCCTCATGCAGGGACCAAGGAGCTCTGGAAAGTGGAGGAGCAGGGAAAGAGCTAAGCTCATCCTCAGCCCTGCCTTTAAGGACAGGTGGCCCTCGGTGACATATCAAGTGGACATAGAGTGGCCTGATCCTGGACGCTCCTGAGCATTGAAGGCTGTTACTGATCCCCCCCCGACCCTATGAAGCAGGAGGTGACTTATCCCCACTTGACAGATCAGGCAACTGAGGCTTAAACAAGCTGGAGTGCTTGTTCAAGTTGACAGAGCTAGGATCTGAATCGAAGTCTGTCACCCTCTAAGCACTACTCTCAACAAGGCGACTGCCTCCAGCCTCCCAGCCATACTCTCCCCACCCTTCCAAGAATGGCAGAGGCCTCAGGAAGCAGAGAGCTCAGCCTGCAAATCCGAAACAGAGCAAACTTGCCCTTTGGGGAGGCCCTTCTTCCCTCCCGCCAGAGGCTACCCACAGTGCCCCCCACAATGCCTTTTTGCCTTACAGGCCAAAACCACCATCCTCTCCTTCCTGTCTGCAACCAGCGAATGGACAGCAAGTCTCCCAGAACCAAAGTGGAGAAAAGAGAAGAGAGAGACACAGGAACGGTGATTTTATTGTACATTGGAGAAATAGCCCTGTGTGCTGGTTCAAGGTGCAACATACAGAATATCGAATTAAGAAAAGAGGGAACCAGAAAAGGGAGGGGAAACCTCTTGAGGTCCAAAGTTGCAAACAAAAAATGGTAAAAGATTCCTCACGCAAGAGGCATTTTTGCAAATACCATGCAAATCAGGCAGCTGCTGTGCCTTAGAGAATCCCTATAAATAACAGAAGACTCCAAGCATTCCTTTATGTGGACTCAGAGCACAGGGAAAAGGAAGAAAACCAAAATGCCTTTTGGCATTTCAAGATATTTGGCACTCTTGTGATTACATTTTTTTTTTTTTTTTTTACAGTCCATTAAAGAGAATAAACTGACACAATATTAGAGAAAAAAACAGGCGGCTCATACAACAGACTGCAGGGGGAGGTTAGAAAAAGCTCAAGCATTTTTTTTTTCTTTGTTTTTCATGGTGTTTTTTTTTTTTTTTTTTTTTTCTGACATATAAAATGTGTCCATTTGCATTAACTTGGGCAAATAGCTTGCAGCAACAAAGAAACACAAGCTTTACAATTCATCTTAAAATAAAACAAGGATCCTTTCTATGTATCATTCCTTAAAAAAGTTATCTTCTTATTTTAAACACATTCCTGATAACTTCGAAAGATGACCAAAATAAAACAGTATCTACAGAGATCACTTTCTGATTTTTTTTGTACATCCAAAGATAACATAAAAAAATAAAACTAGACAGCATTTCACATCCAAGTGCACAGAATCATTTTTGCAAGATTAAATAATGTAAACATTGGGAACAGCCAAATCAGCGAAGAATACCAACACCTCCTCCGGTGTTGCGCTTCGTTGTTAAGTGGTTCAAAATCCAGATCTATAATTGCGCAATATTCACGGTATAGAAAAAGAAATAGATATTAATTTTGACAAATAGCTGCAACTGAGACTTCTTTTTTATTTCTTTATATGTGTGTATATAGTGATTTAATTTTTTTTTATTTTATGTATTTTATTTCTATTTTTGCAGAGGAGCCCAGAGCCTTCTCCTCCTCCTCCTCCTCCTCCACCTCCTCCTCCTCCTCCTCCTCCACGCGCCTCATCTGTCTCCCAGCCTGACACGAGATACAGGTTGTTGATTTCATCGTGGGTAGCAAGCTAGTAAAAAATTGCGGAGTGCTTTCTCTTTTTCATGCTTTTTGCCAATAACTGCTCTCGCCGCTGCTCTTATTCTTTCCCTTAACTCATTGTCTTTGGGGGAGTTAGACACCGGGAGGTGCCTTGTCGGTCATATTTTTCAGCACGTCATCAATCCTATCATCTTCAATAACAACTGCAAAAAAGGGGGGAAAAGAGAGGTGAGCACGCTTGGGCCCTGCCAGGGGTCTTAGCTGTGTCGAGCGTCGCCCAGTGGGGAGTGGGGGAGAGGGAGCGGGAGGAGGGCTCCCCGCGGGGAAACAGCCCCTCCTCCTTTGGGCTGCCTAGGGTCCCTTTACAGCCGGGCTCTGAACTGCGCTGGCCCCGTCTGTGTCCCCGCTGAATGGTGAGGAAAGGGAGCCGAGCGCGGTCTCCAGCACAGCAGCCGGGCTGCAGCCTGCGGGCGCGCGGGCCGTGTCCTTCCCCCACCCGGCGCATTCTACCAAGAAGGACCTTAGGCGCCTTCGCAGAGAGAGAGGCGTGGGAGCCCCAGGTCTCCGAGGCTCTGGGACCCTCGCGGACCTCCCGAGAGCAGAGCCGGTGACCAAGGCTGCGTGCGGAGGTGCGGGAGAGCCTGGAGGGGACGCCAGGGCGGGTTCCCACCGCGATGGAGCTGGCAGAAGGATCGGTCCTGGCCTGGGCCGGCGGCCTCGGCCCTTGGCTCTCCGGGTGTCTGCAAAGGGCAGTGCTCCTTCGCCGCCCGCCTGGGGCTCTGCCTCTCGCCGTCTCCCCTGCCTTCCTCACCATCTCGACCTAGCCTAGCTTTCCCAGTCCCTCGGCGCGACGGTCGCCTGCCGAGATCTCGGGGTCTCTGTCAGAGGTGCCGATCACCCTCTGGGTTACCACTGCTCCTCTGCCCTCCCAGACCCGCGTCCCAGGCTCGCGGTCTCTCCCGCTGCAGCTGCCTCCAGAGCTTTGTCTCCGGCTCTCTGCCGACGTCCTTCTCCCGCGCACCCCCTCCCATCCACCTCTGCGTCTCAGTCTCTCCCGACAGCCGTCGGGCAACCTCCCGGTCCCCGAGTCTCCAGAGCTCCTCTCGGAACCTCCTGCACCTCGGTCTCACTGGGGTTTCTCCAGCTCTCCAGCAGAGCGCCCGGCCTTGGCAACCCTCCCCGCGGCCCCCGCCTTGGCAAACTAACAGTGAAAAGCCCGTGCGACCCGAATGCCCCTAGCCATCCCAGCAGGAGCCGATCCTCCCCACCGCGGTTCCCCACGCCGCTCCTTCGGGGACCCTGGGACCCCTCCCCCAGGGCTGTAGAGCGGGCGCAGCGGCGACTCCACTGCGCAAAAGAAGGGGGGTGAGAAATAAAAAAGCAAACTTTGGCGCGGGTGGCGACCCGGGTAGAGTCCTTCGGCCTCCGCTGCAGCTAAAGGCCGCCACGCCCCCGGTGGACCCCACCCGGGATCCGGCGGAGGGGCACGAGCACCCACGGTCTGCCCCAACCCGACCCGCAGTGCGGGATCCCCCCCAGTTCTGCGGGAGGGGATTCCATCCGGTTCGAACAGGCTCCGGGGTTTGGGAGACCCCTGCCAGCCCCCGCCAGGCCGCAGCGCCGGAAGAAGGAAGGCGGTGTTAGGAAAGGGACCGAGAACTCACCCCGCTTGCTCCTGCCGATCTGGCCCAGCTTGGGCGGCCGCTTGTTCTGCCCGGCGCCGAAGAAGTTGTTGGTGTCCTGCAGGCGGCACGAGAAGATCTGGCCCACGTCGCCGCCGTCGCCGTAGGGGCTCAGCTTCTCGTCGCCGTAGGGCAGCACCTCCGACATGGTCGCGTCCGGGGGCTCCGCGGCGGCACCTCCTCCGCCCGCGTCCCCGCCCGCGGCGGACAGGGTCAGCGGCGCTGGGGCCGGGGGCGGCCGGCCGGGGACGGCCCGCGGGCTGCGGCGGCGGCGGCGCCGGCGAGAGGCTGGGGGACACCGCTAGGGCAAGAGCGCGCAGCCCGCGCGAGCGACCCAACGAGCGCCCGCAGCTGCGCTGCGCTGCGCTCGGGCTCCGCGCGCGAGTGGCTGCTGCTCCGGCCGAGGAGAGCAGGACTCACATCCTCGGCGCTCCGGGGCGCGGGGCGGGGGCCGGCCGGGCGGGGCCGCAGCCGGGAGGGAGGAGGGTGTCCCTGCGAGCCCGGAGGGCGCGGGACCCAGGAGGGCGCACCCGGGGGAGCCGGGCGGGCCGGTCCTGCGGCGGGTGCGGGCGGCGGCGGCGCTGGATCGGCGAGGCTGACTGGGGCGCTGCAAGCCGCGGGGCTGCGAGGGGCGGAGGGGGAGGGGAGAGGGAGGAGGGAGGGCGGGGGGAGGAAACCCGGAGGGAGGGGGAGGCAGCGAAAGGGAGACGCGGAGGAAAGCGGAGCGGGAGGCAGGGAGGCAGGGGAGAGGGGCGGGCGAGGAAGAGGAAAGCGGGGGGCAGATCTAGCTCGGAAGGACGCAGGAGGGACGAGAGGAGGGAGCGCGAGGGGAGGCAGAGGGTCGAGGGAACGGCGGGCGAGCGAGCGCGGCCGAGGAGGCAGGCCCGCGGGGCCGGCCAGCGAGCGGCGAACCAGAAACGCCGGCCGCGGCGCCCGGCGAGGCGCGGAGGAGGGCAGGGAGGAGGGGGCCCGCGGCCTCGGGGAGAGATCCCTGGAAGCCGAGCGACGTCACCCGGCCGCGCGGGCCGGCCCGGGCCGCGCTGGCTTCCTGCCCCCGCCCCCAGCACCCGCGGTCCCGCCCGCGCGGCGGCCCCGGTGCGCCCCGCCCCGGCCCGCGGCCTCGCGCGCCACCCCCGCGCCCCTCCCGCGGGTGTTTACCCGGCCCCGAGCCCCGCCAGCCCGAGCCCTGCCTCCCTAGGGCAGCTGCGGGGAAAGGACCCGCGACGCACACGCGGGGAAGGACGCGGTACTGACCTCCCAGGAGGCCAGAGGCCCGAGCAAAAGGTCCGAGGGCACCGGGGCGACACACTGACACAGCCTCCCTCGCCCCTGTCCCCTACCACACTTGCGCCCCACTTCAGACTTCCACTGCTCAGCGGCGAGGACTTCACCCCTTGGCCCCCGTCCACTGCGTAGGCCCTGAAGGCCCTGCTCCCCCCCGCACCGTGCCCCGCGACGCTGGGCTCCCGCTCCCGCGGGGCCTTGGGCAGGAGGACGGGGAGGAGGCAGCCCCGCCTCCGGCAGGAGAGGGGAGCGCCTCGTGACGCCGGGCTTGCCCGGGATGCCCGGCTCTCGGCGGCTTCTCTCTCCGCCGGGGACGTCCCGGGCCTGCCCTACTCTGCCCTCGGGGACCTCCTTTCCAGCAACAACCATGAACCCTGGCAAGAGACCATGGCCTGAGCCGAGGAGCAGGCTCCTCCATCCCATGAGGGAGACTGGGGCAACCTCAGAGGCCTGGGAGGCACATCTGCCAAGCAGATGGTAACTCCGAGGGGGCAAGGTGCGTGAGGAGCGCTCATTATCCTCGCCCGGAGCCAACAGCACCTGCTCTACCCCGAGACCGGCACTGCTCAGCAGAACCGGCGTAACCTTGAAGAGGGGCAACCAGCCCAAGGTCATGCATCCTGCTAGGGAACACATTCAGGTGGCCAGGTGAACTCTCACCTGGCTCAACTGCAAGAGGTGGACCGTGAAAGAGTACCGCCAGCCTCACCCCTCCACCGTCAGAACTCCGGTGGGCGGGGACTGGAGGGAAACCCGGGAGGTCATTTAGTGGTATAATGTGGAGTAGGGAGACAACCTGAAAGAAGCCAGGCCAGGCCCCTCCCCAAACCCTGTTAAAGGGCTGGCTGGCTTCCAGAGGCCAGAGCCCCTGGGGCGAGAGGAGAATCCAGGCTGAGAAATGGGAGACAGGCAAAGTGGCCGATGGAATAAGCATGACCTTTGGGTTTGACCCATGACCCGTGTTTGAATCCCAACCCTGACATTTGCTAACTGTGAGACTTTGGGCAAGTCATCTGTCCTCTCTGAAATGCCATAGTCTCAGCTGTAAAATGGGGCAGACGCCTGGCTGGCTAGCTAGCTGCCTGAGTGCCTTTCCCTTCAGGCAGGAATGCAAGAAAAAGTGAGATCAGGCTGGCTGAGAGTGGATGAGCAGTAAACACTCAGAAATCACTTAATGGGTGAGAAAGAGCAGTAGCTTCACTCGTTGGCATTTCAGAGCCATCTGAGGAGGAGGATCCTTAGAGATTACCTAGCCCAACCCTGTAATTTTCATGTGGTGAACAGAAGCCAAGATGGTTGGGGCTAGCCCCAAATCCCATGACTTGTCAATGGCAGGAGAAACAGGTCTCCTGGTGGCCTCTGCTCTGCTGCACCAGCGACCTGTCTCCATTCATTAAGGCTCTATCTATCAGACATCTGTGTCCAGGTTAGTTTCAAGACCAAGTGCTGGAAGAGAAAGCAAGAGCATTACAAGCAGTTACAAGATGCTCTTACATTTGTATTATGCTGTTTTCCCCAAAAGCATTTCACAGCCATTATTGACCTTGCTTCTCAAAATAAAATACCTTTTGAGGTACAAAGAGGAGAGATTGCATCCCTGTTTAACTGATGTTGCAGAAAGAGGATGACTTTCCCAAGGTCAGAGGCTAGTGATGGAGACAGGAGAAGCCACTCTTCTAGCTGTGATTTCAGGTGCTAGGAGGGAACTCCCCATAGTAGTGACAGCAGGCAAGGCGAGACCACCCACTCACCTGGCTCCTTCTTCCTGCTGAGCAGTAGGAAGGAATTTACACATTGAGCACATATCATGGTCCCACTGTATAGAAGCTAAGCAGAAAGACACAGGGTCCAAGAACCCAAGCACACAGAGCAAGTAAGAGCGAGAAGCCAGTTGTAAATCCCAGCTGTTCTTAACTTTACCTTGCTTTGTCCAAACAAGGTCAGAGGTGGCAGCATCTCACCCTGTCTTGACACACATCCCTCCTAAAAAGATGGCCCTTGACAAACTGAAAAGATCTCTGTGACCATTATCTCCTGAATAATCAACCTTCAGGAATGGGCAGGGCTGGGACTCTCCGGCCCATTTTACAAATGAGGTAGCTGGAAGTTAGGTGATCTCTGCAAGGTCACACAGAAATTCCACAAGGGAAAGAGTGAGTCAGAATGGCATCTCTCTACCTCTACCCCTCCCAGCTGTCTTTATTATAAAGGCCTCACTTAATCTTCCATTTCTTCTGCCTTCAGAGTGCATCCCTCCACCCTGGGACTCCATTCCTACTGTCTCTCCCCACCCCAGAGACCAAGGTGCTGGCTCTGAGCCAGATGCCCAAGGCTTTATGGAAGATGCCAGATCCAGGTGAAGGAATGGACTCAGGAAGGCTGCCTTTCCTGGTGCCCAGCAAGGAACCCAGTGGTGTATGGTCAGGAGCAGTAGTCCAGGGTGAAGAGGTCAAGTTCAAATCCCTGCTCTGTGATCCTTTCACCTCTCTATGCCTCCATTTCCTCACCTGTCAATTGGTGATAATAATCATCCCTACTCAGTGGTTTATTCTAGAAAAGATGAACCTTACATCATGCCAGGCACATAGTAAGTCCTCAATAAGTGTAGTTGTTATTATTAGCCATTGACTCTCTTTGTTGTTTTTAATAAACTGCCTCTTCCCTCTAGTTCTCTGACTTTACATCATAAAATGGGAAAGAGCACATCTTTTTTTTCCAAATCTCCCAATTTAAAGTAGATATGCAAAGGTGGGCATCACAGAGCCCTACCTCTCAGCTTTCCCTTTGAACTTCACCTGAAACTTCTTCACAAGAAATTTAATTTCAAGGACTCAGGAAAACCATGGTCCTGGACCCTCTCCTCGAGCTGGGCCTTTGCAGTACAGACATTCAAGACTGAAACACTGCCTGTGAAGCTCCTGCTATCCCTCCCTGAGCCCTGTGCTACAACTGGTAGTGGACTGGGGAAGGCAAGCCCAGCGAGGCCCAGCAGGAAACGGAGCTTCCCTCTGCTCCCATCCCTGCCCCTATCAAGATGGGGAAACTGAGGCACAGGCAGCAGCAGCAGCGATAGACTTAGGGAAGAACGTGCCCACGGGACATCCCTGCAGGGCATCAGCAGCCAGGCCAGGCCCAGGCTCCAGCAGGGTAGAGCTGGAGTACCAAGCTTTGCCAGGACTGGCTCAGACCCTAGATGTGCGAGGGAAGGGTAAAATGCAGTGCCACGTCCAGGGCCCGTCAGTCACCTCCAGAGAGGCTACGCGGCCACCCAGCAGCAATAGCCACTCCAAGCCAAGGCTGGATTAAAAACCACAGTGACCACCGCCCCT
Organism: Sciurus vulgaris; assembly: GCF_902686455.1. Classification (NCBI taxonomy): domain Eukaryota; kingdom Metazoa; phylum Chordata; class Mammalia; order Rodentia; family Sciuridae; genus Sciurus; species Sciurus vulgaris. The sequence continues at coordinate 14,126,201 of NC_136461.1, forward strand.
CTCAGCTCAGAGACTAAAATTCGGTGGCTGCCAGTTCTCCACCTTCCTGGGCCTCTGCCCATATCACACACATGCTCATGGGGAGCGAGGCCTCAGCTGCTCCCAGTGCAGGTCAAGCTGTGCTCAGCTTGTTTGTCCAATCACAAGGCCTTTTATATTTGGGGGTAGAAAATAGAAGGGGATCCGTGGGGGCTACCAGGGCTTCCATTGCCACCCTTTGGGGCCCTTATCCCCACAGGGTCCCCCAAAGAATGGCCAAAACTTTGCAAGGCTTGGTTTGTAAACCACTCCTAGGGTCCACCTAGCGTGACCTCATATTACAGGTAGAGAAACTGAGGCCCAGGCGGGGAAGGGCAGAACCCAGGTCTCCAGCCTGCCAGTTTCACTTCCTACCAGTGTGTCCTTTCCTACCACCATGTCACTCCTCAAGCTGAGTCACTCCCAGCCACGCACCACCAGTTACCATATCAATGGGTTTTTGGTAACAACGGACTTTGGAGTGCTTCTTTAAAATGAAAAGATCATAGTCATTTTAAAGTTTTTATTGTGCCAGAAACCCACAAAACCTGGGCAGACTTAATGGTGAGGACAGTCAGGGGGTTTACGAGCCAAATCTCACCAGGCCATGAAAGGGGTGAGGCTCCCATTCACCCAGGAGCCCCACCTCTGCCACCTGCCCGTGACCCCACCATCATTCCATGTAAACAGCTTGGGTTTGGGAACTCTGAGGAGAAACTGTCCATAACCCCCAGCCCCAGCCTAGGCGGTGGCAATTGCTGGGGCTGGTTGAGGCCTCTAAGTTACAGATGAGGGCTTCCAGGCCAGAAAAGCTGAGTGACAGCCCAAAGTCACATGCTGATGAGCGGCAGCATGGCCCATCTCAGAGGCCACTCTCCCCACTGTCAGGTGTCATTGCCCAGGGAGTGCAGATCAGATAGCCCAGGTCTGTCACAGGCCGAGGACTCCCCATTTGGGAATCAGATCAGAGACCATTCTCTTTCCAGAGATATGGCATGCCTACAATTTCTAGGAAACCCAAAGCTCCCTCCAACCTGGAGAGGGCTGGAACCTATAAATGGCATTATAGGATTCCACACCAGTGTCCTGTGACAACAGAACACCTTTTCACACCTTAAACCCAGAGGCAGCAGGACCAACCGAGGAGGCCCAAGTCTAGGGTCAAATCTACAAGTGTGCAACCCTGATCAGAGATGTGGCCACTACCTGCTGAGCCCGGATCCCACCAAAGAGGCTGGCCATGCTCAGCTCTGGACCTCCCAATTTATTTTTCAAGCACTTTATTCAAATGTATGTATTTATTCAAGCACTGTCCCATCCCAGGGATGTGATATTAATGTCCATGATAACCCCATAGGGTGGCAAGGCAGAGAAAGGGTGCACTCTTTTGTGTGGTGGAAAAGGTGAGTCCCAGAGAGGAAGATGAGCGGCCCACCTGGTGACGGAGCCACCAGCACCACAGCCAATTCTCTCAACAATCAGCACGTTCTCTGCTCCTGCATCTGGAGAAGCACAATTCAAGAGAGAGAGTCAGTCAGGAGACCTGAGTCCATGCCCTGCTATCTGTGTCAACTATGGGACCTCAAGGTAGTCACTGCTCTTTCTGAGCTATGAAATTAGGTTGTGGTTCAGAAGACATGCAAACAGAGTCATTAAGGTAAGGGCAGGGGACTGCTCCATGCAGTGAGTCCCTCTGCCACAGCCCATGGGACCTACAGGGGTGAACAGAGGGTCTCTTCTTCCTCGAAAGAGAACTTCCTGTGGAATAGGGAAAGCAGAGACTGAAGGGTACTCTCTGCATGGTCACTGAGGCCCCACCTGGCCAAAACCTAGACTGAGCAGGAGATGGCAGCAGGGGGCCGTCTGGGCCGGGAGGAGGGTCAAGCACAGGCAGAGTAGCTGTGTAGTGACAGATTCACAGAATCAGAGAGCTGAAGAACCTCCAAGAGGAAGACAGTCACACAGAGGAAGAAACCCACCTGCATGCTCAGAGGCAAAAGGGCAGAAAAAAAGCAGAACTGCCAACCCAAGAAGGTGCAGAGAAGGGGAAATGAGACCCAGAGGGGCAAACTTGAAGCAGGAGAGAAACAGAACCAGGCAGGCCAGGACCAAGGGAGATGAGCAAGGAAAGAGCCAGTCTGGGAGAAACAGAATTTCTCACAGAAAAAAAATCAATCTAAAACCTATGTCATACAGTTTTTTCCAAGCAGCCTTTCCCCATGTGAAGTCATTTGCGTATTTTAAGAACGTGCCATGCATTATGCATATCTCGTTTTTTGTTTAAAGAAATCACAGTTAGTGTATTTAGAGATGTGAATGCCTGGAAAATTATAGAGGAAGAAATGTGGGATATATCCCCCTTGGAATTTTCTGGGTGTCTCAACTTTCACAGCTGCAATCAGTTCCCTGATGAGTTGGCAGAGGAAGGAGGAAAGTGGAGGAAGCACTTCTGCCTTGCCCTTTGGAGGCTGTGTCACACTGGTCCTGGGATCAGTAGCCCAGCATCCTCCCCAGACCCTGCCCTCAGACTTCTCAGGCCTGGTCCACAGGCCTCAAGGAAGAGAAGTTTGCACAACCTGTTTCTTCTCCAAGTCCTCCGGCTACCTCAACTGCAGGGTCACAGTGCCACCTGGCGGTCATGGAAGAGACTGCCGCATAGGAGGGGTCCCATTGCACATCCCCGGGCTGGGAAAGGGTTGGAAGAAAGGCAGCCCAGGAGCAAGCTATTGCAAGTGTGAAACACTACCCTACCAGGCACCTTAAATAGCGAGGGAGGCTCTGGGGGGCCGGGGGGGGGGGGGGCTGGGCCCGCCGTTATGGTAATTTGGAATTAACATTAGGATGACCTCATTCGTACCCCCAGGTCTAGGAGCATTCAGATGGCAGATGCAAGGTGCCCAGCACAGTAAGTGCTTCATCAATGTTATTTGAGTTCAGCTGTGACCCTCCTAAGCCATTTCCCAACAGCAGAAGTATTTGGCTTTGAGGCGCCTCATGTTACAAGATGGCTCGGGCAGGGACGGGGGCCACCTCACCTGGGCCTGCTCAGCCCCTCTGAGCAGCTCCTGCCCATGCTGCTGGCTCTGCCTCCCCTGCCCCTTCTCAGGGAAGGGAAATGCCAAGTGCCTCGGTGGCATCTGGAAAACAATAAGGCAGCTGCAGGGAAGTGACTAATGAGCACTTTGGGGAGCAGTTGGGGACATCATGCATGGAAACTTATCTCATTCAAAATGGATAACTTCACACTATCTAATTAGAGAGAAAATGTGCTGCGCTCCCCAGCTTTCTGAGAATGCAGTGCCGAGGCTGTGGCACACAGCTCGCCAGAAGAGTCACATCTCATCGTTCAGACCTGCACCCCACAGGAGGGCTCCGGAACGCCCTTCCTGGTCCCTCATTCACTCTCCTTCTTGTGGACATGCAAACTGAGTCGACTGGAAACTTGAAGACCTTCTAATCCAACTTGCTACTTTTATAGACAGAACTAAGGCCCAGAGAGGTCAAATCAAGATCACACAGCAAGCTGGGCATGGTGGCACATGCCTGTAATCCCAGCAGCTTGGAAAGCTGAGGCAAGAGGGTTGTGAGTTCAAAACCAGCCTCAGCACGTTAGTGAGGCCCTAAGCAACTCAGTAAGAACCTGTCTCTAAATAAAATATTTTAAAAGGGCTGGGGATGTGGCTCGGTGGTTAAGCACCCCTGGGTTCAATTCCTGGTACAAAATAATAATAATAATAATAATTATGCACCAATAGTTCTAGGACCAAAAAGAAAGCCAATCTTTGGGTTCCCAGTTCCGACCATTTATCACCATCCAATGACATTGTCTGACCTCCCTGTGTGGAGTCCTAGAGCTCTAAACAGGTCGCTGGACATGATGTCCTTACACGATTCATCCCTCTTGGCACCCAGGTCTTAAAGAGTCCCTCCCCTTACTCATTACAACCAAGTCATGGCTCCCATCTGTGGTCCAAAAGCCAACTCCTCCAGGCAGCCTTCCAGGATCGTTTTCTTCCCACCTACTGTTTCTCTGGTTGGTTTACTCATCCATTCCATCGACATCCAGGGTTAAAGAGGCCGGACTCTGGAGTTGGGCTGCCTGAGTTTCAGTCCTATCCCTCTCACGCTCAACCTCTCCAGGCCCTCAACTTCCTTTCATTTAAAGTATGGATAACACAAATACACACAAGTGAGACTTCGATGAGACCCTCCACACAGCACTCATGGGATCCCTAGCAAGGAGCCAGCCCTGACGTCCGCCTTAAGTAGTACATACTAACAACCTAGGCTGGAGAAGGAAATGAAAAAATACAGCCCTTGCCTGAGTCTGTACACTGTGGCTAAGAGCAGGAATAGAGAGACAGGATATACTTGGGGCCCAGCATGGTGGCGCACACCCGTGATCCCAGCCACTCAGGAGGCAGAGGCAGGAGGATCACAAGCTCAAGCCCAGCCGGGGCAACTTAGTGAGAGCCTGTCTCAAAATAATATTCAAAAATAAATAAATGAACAGATCTGCAGGTGTAACTCAGTGGTAGAGTGCCCTGGTTGATCTCCAGTTCTGCAAAAAAAAAGTACTTTGAAATCTCAGAGGAGGGGCATCCAACCAGTCCAGAGGGAAAGGGCCCGGGAAGCTTTTCCGAAGGACACACATGGAACAGAGTTGAAAGTAGGTAGACATTAGATGTGAAGGACTAGGACTCCAGAACAGGATCGGCATGAGCCAAAGTGGGAAGAGCACGGGTGTGCAGGAAACAGCTTAGTGTTGCTGAAGCCACAGGCAAAGACCAGGAGGGATGTGGACAGGCTTGGAGCAGCAGTGGCCGGAGCTGGGTCATGCAGAGCTTTGCGTGACACAGAGCCAAGCCTTGATTCTGTAGCTGGCAAGGAGCTCGGAAGGTTTTTGTTATGAGGAGGGACATGATCAGGTTGGTGGCTTAAACAAATCTGGATTGGGGGTGGGGGGACACGACTTTCCTCTGCTGGGCTCTCCTGCAATGACACACTGCCCTTGGTTGGTTTATTTCTAATGCTCCAACAGTCTGCTGCAACCTGGCCAACCTCAAAAACCTGCTGTGATTTGACTGACCCCTCCCAAACTTGTTAAAATTTAATTGACATTGGACCATTAAGATGTGATTGGGCTGGGGTTGTGGGTCAGGGGTAGAACACCTGCCTCGCGTGTGTGAGGCACCAGGTTCAATTCTCAGCAGTGCATATAAATAAATGAATAAAATAATCCATCAACTAAAAGAAATTAAGTTTTAAAAAAAAGAGGTGATTAGGTCACAGAGTGGATTAAGGTCATTAGGGAAGGAGTGGGTTAGTTATCTCAGGAGTGGAGTCCTATTAAAAGATGAGCTCTACCTTTTTTTGTTTTTGTTTCTCATGCTTCCTCACCACGAGACACCCTCTGCCATGTTAGGACGCAGCAAGAAGGCCCTTGCCAGATGAAGGTGTTTGCTCTTGGACTTCCCAGCCTCCAGAACCTCAAGAAAGAAATCTGTTCATTAAAAATGGCTCAGTCTCAGATTTCCCTTTCAGTAGCCAAAAACAGCTAAGAGAAAACTTCCAGCTGTAATATTCTGTGAACCACAAGTATTCTAAAGAACTGAGCCCACCTCCCTACAAGACTTTCAAATAATTAGGATGCTCTGAAACACAAACCTGAGCCCTTTGCAGGCAGGGGCTGGGTCTTGTCCATTTTCCAGCCTCAGGCACCAAAGACAAATGTTTGTTAGATGAATGAATACCCACTGAGACCAAACTCAGCAGGCCCTCCCCCAGCATTCCAGAGGCCTGCGGTTCACCAGGCTCAGCTCTCCCAGCTGGCCTCTTCCCAGCCTGGACAGCCTAAAGGGCAACCAAGAGTGGCCTACCTTGTCAAGTTGTTGGCTTCTTTCATTTTCCTTTAGAATTCTGAAAGAATAGGATTCTGAAGACTGCCTCCATCCCCCACTCTACCAGGATCCACTGGAATGTGACTGGTGGTTCTCGAGGTGCTGACTGGTCTGTAAAATGCGATCTACCATAATAAATACAGCTGGCTCTCCCAATCTGCGGGTTCTGCACTTGTGAACTTAATCAGCTGAAATCTATAGTATGGGGGGGGGGGGAGATCTTCATCTATACCAAACATGTAGAAATCTATCCCTTGTCAATATTCCCTACAGACAGTATGTAACAACTAACACAGCATTCACCTCGGATAAGGCATTCCGAGTGACCTAGAGATGATCTGGAGTGTGTGGGGAGGACGGAGCTCAGTGGTAGAGCACTTGCCTAGCACGTGGGAGGCCTGGGTTCCATCCCCAGCACCTCAAAATCCCAAACCATACAAAAACCAAGTGTAGGGAGGAACTACAGATTCTAATTTAGGCCACTTTATGAGGAATTCGAGCACCTATGGATTATGGTATCTGCAGGGGTCCTAGAAACAATCCTCCATGGGTGCTGAGGAGGACCACACCCAGCTGCCTCATGGAAAACCCCATTAGGCTCCCAGGTCTCATGTAACCAAAGGTGGCAGACTTTGTCATCAGACCTTGGTAGCCTTGACCTCCCTTGCTGGTTTGCTATATTAGAAACAATACCCATGACAAGCCTAGCATTGCCTGGTTTGGGTGATTATGTGACTACAGGCAAGATATAACCCCACTGAGCCTGCCCTCATTTAGGAAACAGGGGTGACAATATCCACTGTGTAGGACAGCCAGCATTAATGCATAAAGCATCTCCACAGACATTCTGAGCACCAGCAGCAATCACTCGAGATTCTTGCTGACGCCACTGCCTAGGAGTAAAGCAACTGAGCACGGGGCTGACAGGAAGACATCACTCACAAAGGTCCCTTGGTCACTGAGTACCAACTTCCTACCTCCCTTCTCCCCATCATTCCCCATCCCAGCCTCTCCTGCAGAGATCTAGGCCAACTGGACCCTCCTGGAGATGAGGCTCCCAAAGCAAGATAGGAACTGCCACAGAAAGCCACAGCAGGGAGTGTGCCCGTCTCAGTCCCAGACAGGCAAGGATCAAGCAGGGACCTCCAATGCCCAGTCTTCCTACAGTGTGGGCACCAGCCCTCTACCAACTTGGAGCCAGTACCTTGTGGGGTTTCCAGGTTGACAGAGGAATCTGTTGGGCAGGAAAGAGTTCAGATTGGGACCCATCACGTGACAATTCTTGTGTCCTCCACCCAGTGAACTTCTCCTCTCAGGGCTAATTTCTCCTCTGTACAGGGCAGACTTGAGGACTCAGCCCGAGGGCCTGCTGTGGGTGAATCACTTTGCAACTCAAGTTTGAAGTGGTGCACGGTATGACACCAGGTGCAGAGCAGTGGCCACTGCTGGCCTTTGCTGGCCCCCAAAGCCCCACACAGGCCAATTCTCCCAGTGAAACCTCACTGCTCTGGTGTTCAGAACACCCAGACAGTCTTCAAAGTGGCTGTTAGCAGGCCAGGTGTGACTGACCATGGGCTGGCTGTCCAGGAGGGTCCTCTCGGGCTCACCAGATTCCTCCTGTGGTGGCAAGCATCAGGGTCTCACCATCACTGAACTGCACCTCATCTGGTGGAGCCCAGACCACCTCACAGCCAAGGACGAGGACACAGAAGCCTGGAAGGCCCCAGTTTTCCCGAAGTCCCAGCAGGGATTCAGCTCCATCCTGGGAGGCCTCGGCTTAGCCACTTAACTCATTAACAATGACAAGCAAACACTTGGCCACAACGTTTAATTTGTGCTGTTCACAAGAGACACTGCTTATCACTAGTGTCAGCCCCCTGAGAGTACCCCTCCCTGCCACACCAAGGAGCAGAGGAAGCAAGTTCAAGGACAGAGAAGGGAAATAAGAGCTGTGTGCATGACTCCTGGCCACTCAGGCAGGGAAGGATGCTCCCCAACTTCTCCTGCACTCACAGGCTCAGCCCAGGGGCCTGAGGAGTGGAGGATACGGAGAACATGGTGCTGAGATTACACCCCAGGGATGTCAAGTGTGCCACGGGCCAGGACCCAGGAACACGCTTAAGCGGCCCACAGCTCAGGGTGTCAGCCGGCTACTTTTCCTAGACGAAAGCAAAGCAAAGAAGCTGCAAGAACTAGAAGCCAGGATGGCTGTGCCTCGCTCTTCCTTCAGCAGGGGCCTTTCTGGCCCCTCCTCTGTCAGGGAAACCCAGAGCTCTCCTGGCCCGCCCGCCGTAGCAGCTCCACACCAGGGCCAGAGGTGTGCTCTCTGGTCCCCTCCCTGGCTCTGTGGGGACACCAGCAGGGCTGCCAAACCGACTGAGACTCCTCTTCGCCTTCTGCCAATCCACGTCCCACTGTGTGGACAGAAGCTGACATGCCGGCCTCACCTCCTCTTGTCCTCTCCATACGTCAGCACCCACTTGGGAGGCAAGCAGGTGAGGGGAAAGGGACACAAGTGACCTGCCTGGCCTGACAATTTGAAGAAAGACCCTATCTCCAGTAGAAGCGAAAGGAAGAAAGCGAGGGCAGTCTCTGCAGAGGCCGTTCTGGAAGGCCCTGGGGACCAGCCTTTCCCCCCCCAGGGCTGCAGCAACAGAGTCACCAGAAAAGCAGATCGCCGGCGCTGGTGCTCGGGTGATGGGGTGCTTTCAGTCACACACACCCCCATCAGGTTCCTAGGAAAAGATGCCAGGGCCTGGCCCCCACCCAGGGGGGCTCCTCCTGAAGCCCGAGGCTGGAAAGCCTCCTTGCTGGTGAAGATGTGGATCTGGACAGACCCAGTGGTCACACCTGGAGGCAGAGCTACCCCATGCTGTTCTTCGAAAGGCCTCAAGAACGAATCCCCCAGGGGGAGGGTGGCTTCCAAGTGCGGTCGGGCGTGGCGGGACACTAGCTGTTGTACAGGGGAATCACCCGGGTGATCTCACGCCGACAGATGGGGCACCTCTTGGGCTCTGGCAAGGCGCGGTAGCACTCGCGACAAGAACAGACATGCCCGCACTCCAGGAAGACGCAGGACTTAAAGCTGCTCAGACACACGACGCAGGCGCTCTTCAGACTCCCCCTGTCCTCAGGCGAGGCTCGGCTCAGCAGCTGGGCCTCGTGTTCCCGGAATTCCTCCTGCAACTGCTGCAGGCGCAGGCGCTCCTGCCGCTGCAGATACTGTTTCCGTAGAACAAAGAAGAGGGTGACACATGTGGCAAAGCCAAACGCCAGGGCCAGAACCTTCCAGAGTCTGACGCTGGACTCCTGCCTTTGCAGAAGGCTGTCAAAGTCCTGGCTGCTTAGGTAGTACTGCATGCCTTGTTTGGGGGGCTGCAGGCGGACGGAGTTGTTGTCTAGCACGAGCTCACCGACTCCCGTGAGGGTGGCCCCGACCTTCAGCATCTCTTCAGTCTCCTGGATGCCTTTGGGCCGCTCGCCACTGATATAGTGGCCGATGACGTCGGTGAAAGACTGGACCGAGGGGTGGAACTTCTCGTACACAGTCTCGAGGCCCAGGTCCGCCGAGTCCAGGGGCTTCAGCACTCGCACAGCCACGGCCACGCCATCCTCGTGAGGCACGAGATCAAAGGGCACTGTGTTGGTCCTCTGGTGAATGATCTTTGAACAGTCATTCCTAAAAGAGTAAGAGGACCGAAGATGAAACCGAGAGCCAAACATCAGGCAGTGGGAGATCACCCGAGTGGCGGGAGGACAGGACAGTTCGCTGTAACTGGAGACTGCAATAGCGATCACTACTCCCTGACCTCGTGATGGGCGGCTGCAGGGCCTGGGTGCTCAGGTGGTGTCAGGGGCAGCTAGCACTGTCACAGGTCACTTTTACCATTTATTTCCCTTTGCCATTGTCAAACAGACATCCGAGATAAAAAGCTGCTACAATCAGATGGAGAAATAGGGCATAAAGTTATTTTAACATGGAAATCATTGATCTATAAATCAGTGGTCCTCAAACTTTAGTGTTCCTAAGAATAAACAGACTCCAGGTCCCCTCTATCCTGAAAATTCTGGTTTGGTAGGCCAGGACATGGGCCCAAGAATCTGCATTGTAACAAGCTGCCAAGCAACTCTGACAGAGAGGTCCATGGAACACCCAGCGGTCTCGCCAGCATCACAGGATGGTTTTTAACCTTCAGGAGAACCTGAAGACACAGCACCGGTACCCAGGACCCCAGCCTCTAGACAAACAGGCTGATTTTTGGTGTAGAAAGGACACGTACCAAAGGTGGGTTGTTCGATTCCACACCATCTTGTGCTCCTGAAGCGTCAGTCTCTGGATCACCCCCTTGCAGTTTTCCACAAACTGACTGTTCAGCGTTTCTTTAACAGATCGCACGGCTCCTAAACAGAAATGAATCGTTCCATTTCTAAAGAACTGTTCTGTCATCTCTTTCAGGTGACTCAAAATGTGGTTTCAGTTTGAGTTATGTTAATTAATCAAAGTGAATATAGCTCTACCACCCTAAGGTACATCTTTGGAGTACTGTGCCAAGAACCTTACCTGGGTCACATCATTTAAGTCTCACAACAACACTACAAAGTAGGAATTAATTTACAGATAAATAATCAGAGGTCCAGAAAGGTTTGGTAATCTTGCCCAAGATCACAGGGCAATAATTCAGATCTTTCTAACCCCAAAGTACATTCAGACAATGACCCCAACACCATAAAAGGTACTGAATGCCAGCCAAGACAGTCTTTTTGTTTGTTTTTGTGGTACTGGGGATTGAATCCAGGGACTTGTGGGTGCTAGGCAAGTACCCTACCACTAAGCCACATCCCCAGCCCAGGCAAGGCAATCTTTATTGAACTTCTGAAAGAAGGAAGTTGTTTCCCATTTACCATTAAACAAACATACCTTCAATAACAGCATAAGGCACACATTTTCCTGGAGCTTCTGAAAGAATACTCTTTAAATCTTCACCCAAGTGGATTTTCTTAGCTCCCTAAACACACACACACACAAAAATTAAATTGGCCATTGAATACTGACGTACTCAATCAAACTAAGAGCAAAACTGATCATTTGCTGTTTCATGCTGGGAGAAAGGAAACTGGATGCAAAGGAGACCACAGATACTCCGATTCCAAGGCTGTCCCAGAAGCTTGAGATGTAAGTGACTAGAAGCAGGACCTCTGCCCTCTGCCCGCAGTCACTGCGGACTGAAGGTGCCACATACATTCTTTTTTCTAGTTAACCAAAACCCATGTCCCTTAATGTGAACACTTTTTAATGAAATATAAAAGGTACGAGCAATCTGCATATACCATTTAACCTTTTCTTGACAGCACAGTGCTGTGGTGAAAGCACCTAACCTCTTGTCAAGTACATGGGAGGGGCTCAAGAAATAGCAGGTGTTAATTACCACTGTGCCTCTGTGAACTGATGCCCTGCACTGTGTTATAATAAAGGGGTGCCTTTGCTTTATTAGGGCAAGTAGGGTCCACCACTGTTCTGCTCCTTTTTTCTTTCTTCCCTCTGACAATCAAGCCTGTTGTTACTTCTGCTGCTGTGTTCCTCCAACACCCCCAGTTCTCCTACCCCTGGTGCTCTCCTCTCCCCTGCCTTACTCCAAAACACTTCTTTGTCACTGTGTCACACCATCTGATTATTGTCGGTCAAGCTGTACTAGAATAGAGTCTCTTTTACTGCTGAGGACAGCACCTGACACACAGCAAGTACTTGATACATATTTGACAAATCAGTGACTACAACACTGAGATAAACCAGTGTACTAGGCACTATGCTAAGCACTTCAAATGCATAAACCTATTTAATGCTGGTGTCATCCCTACACATTAGGCATCAATACTACAGTTACAGAAAAGGGAACTAAAGCTCAGAACAATAAAGTGATCTGCCCAAAGTCAACAGTTAAAAAAAAAAAAAAAAAAAAAATCACAGAATGGACAATTAGAATTTTAAAGGGCACAGCCAGGCAAGGTGGTGCACACTTGTAATCCCAGCAGCTCAGGAGTCTAAGGCAGGAGGATCTCAAATTCAAAGCCAGACTCAGCAACTTAGTGAGGTTGTAAGCAACTCAACAAGACCCTGTCTCAAAATAAAATATAAAAAGAGCTGGGAATGTGGCTTAGTGGCTAAGTGCTTCTGGGTTCAATCCCTGGTACCAAAAAAAAAAAAAAAAAAAAGAATTTTAAAGAGCAGAAGGGTGGAGAATATGGTCAGAAAGACCTGGTGAGGAATCAAGTTTCACTTGACTGGGGAACTCAATTGATCTGAATCTCAGTTTCCAAAACTGTAAAGGATGGGGGAAACACAATCTCGTAGAATATTTTATGTGGATTAAGTAAATTTTAAGGAGTGGAAAAATCCAGCCCAGGGGTTGGCACATAAGAGTACATGCAATAATTATGCACTCCCATCACTAGGAGAAACACAGGGTACAACAAGCCCTACTCTGGAAGTTTAGTAATCCAACTGAGAAAAGAGAATCTAAAATATCAGGAGTCTCAATTCTTTTTCCAGGAGGAGCTATTCCATCCTCATTTAGGAACTAATTAGCAAAGTTTTTAAGAATACCTGGAGATGGGACCTGGAGAGTTCACTGCTTCCAAGAACCTCACCCCTAGCCAACTTGTAGCCAAATTGGTTTTGAAGTCAGAAAGTGAGGTATCAGCTACACTCAGCACCAACCGACTTAGCAGTAACATGATTATTTAATTAGATGAACAACAGGGCAGCTGGAACCTCACCAGGATGCCACTTGCACAGCAAATCCAATTACCTCACAACCTGGTTCATTCTAGATCCCAAAACTTACCTGCAGGGATTTCTCACATTTGTTTCTAAGCCCTTACTGAAAACAATGTGGAAATCTGCCCTTCATACAAATTAAACCTTTAGTAGCTGAACTGTGAAATTTCAACTAAAACGAATCCACCATTTATTGAGCAACTACCACTTTTCAAACGCAGTGAGAAGCTAGAAGGAAAGAGCCTGTCTCTGACCTAGAGATACACCTCTCCAGACCATCCTCACAATCCTGTTAATATAATGTGGTCGATCAGGGAAAAAAAAAAAAAAAAAAAAAAAAACCTACCCTTGTACTCAAAAGACCTAAATTCCAAGCTGACTAGCTATGTGAAGTTCAAAGTCAGCCTCTGAATCCCAATTTCCTGATTTACAATTGGGAGGGGGGGTAATTGTTATTTCATCTACCTCAGAAAATTATTGTGCAGAAAATATAAAATCGAAATGAAAAAAATGCTGTTCAAAAATGAGTTTTGAAAAATAAGTATAATATAAAAAGGAGAGCTTGTTGGATTAATTAAGGAGTTGCGTGCTTAAGTAAATGGGTCTCGGTACTTGCAGTTCCCCGGGTCTGAACTGCTGTCCCATCTCCTCCTTGCCTTCTGCTCAAATGTCACCTTGTCTAAAATAGCAAACCCCTCTTTCCTGCCTTACTCCAAAACGCTTCTCACCAAGTCACACCACCTGATTGCGTGCTTACTGTCCGTCCCGCTGTGCCAGAATGGAATCTTCACGGGCACAGAGCCCAGTCTCTGTTACTCACTGCCCGGCGCACGGCAGGTGTTCGAGCAACAGTTTTCCAACAAAGTTAAATTTTAAGAGTCATCCCGAGTAACGAGAGGGGCTTGGGACCAAGGGGCGGAGCGGCCGTGGTCACAGGCCCGACTTCGCACCCCCACTCCGCCAGCGGGATTGGAGGACGCCGTCCCCGCACCGGCTTCCTTTCCGCAGGATTCCGACCGTGGGGCGGCCAAGGTGAAGGGTGGGCTCCCCACGGCCGCGGGCGGACACCCGCGGCTGAGGCCAGGCCGGCTCCAGCACTGACCTTGAGCTCCTGGGCGACCCGGGCCTTCTGCCGGTACACGGAGTACAGAACGGCGGTGACGACGGAGCTGGTGCCCAGGAGGATGAACTGGCCCAGCGAGGGCCGCCCTCCGCCCTCCATGGCGACGCCGAGGGCAGACCGTGAGCCCCGCGCCCACCTCCAGCACCCGGGACCGTACTCGGGACCGCACCCCCACACGGCGCTTCCTGGACTGCCTTTCCCGGAAACCCCAACCGGTCGCCCGCCGATGACGTACACCGGAGCCGGAAGTGGAAGCGGGGCAAAGACCGGAAGTGGGGGTTGCCAGGGCAACCGCCGCGCTGGGAGGCCTCGGAGGAAACCGGCCCCGCAGCTCGGCGTCCGGGAGCGGCTTTTCGGGAGTGGAGAGTTTGCCCGCCGCTCGGAGGCCGTTTCCCTGCGACGCGCGGAGCATGGCCACGACTGGCGCGTCCGCCAGAGGCGTCGGTCGCTCTGGTTTTCCGGGGTTACTGGATCGTTGGATGTCTCCGCCATTCGACTGAGGAAGGAAGAGAATTGTGTGTTAAGCACTTGGGAGTGTTTGCGTTTAAGCTTTGGGACAAACCTTGCGAGCTGAATTGTACTCTGTCCTCTTTACAGATGGGGAAACTGAGGCCAGAGAGGTTAGGGGATGTGCTCAAAGCCACACTGCTATCAAGGGCTGAAGAATTACCCGACTCCAGAGCCCTTCCCTCCACTCCGAGGCGGCAGAACAAATAGCCCCGTCATCTATTAAGACCAAGTTAAAGTAAATAGTTAATGATTAAATTATTAAACCAAGTAAACAGCTGCATGAACTGGGTGCACGTTGTGTGTCTGGTGCTGTGACAAAGTTTAGTCCCACAACACTGCTGTAATGCAGATTACAGATGAGACTCAGGTGATGGCTGAGGGATGGGCTTCAAATCCAGGTGATCCTTAAGGAAATATTTTTTTTCTGGGGGGTATTGAACCGGGGCGATTAGCCACTAAGCCACATCCCGGCCCTTTTTTTTATATTTTATTTAGAGGCAGGATCCCACTAAGTTGCTGAGGCTGGCTTTGAATTCTTGAGCCTCCTTCTTGAGCCTCCCAAGCTGCTGAGATTACCGGCATGGGACCCCCACCCCGCCCGCCCCGCATTCAGGGACTTTTTTGACCTCTGAAAGGGATCTCCTTTCTAAAGCAATCAGAGATGCCCAAAATCTTACCTGAAACATCAAACTGCAAAGTATTTGTTCACTGAGCTATTTCCTACAGGTTATGCTTTAAATTATGGCAGATAAGGGGATGTATTTATTGGTCCAAATCAAGATTATGTTGCAACATTGTTTTTGGTTTAAAAAAAATGAAAACAATCTAAATGTCATCAATAGGCAAGTGGTTAAATGTTTGATAAAGAACATTTACATTTGTGTGTCTGGAAGGATTCACAAAAAACTGATCATATTCTGTTCATAGGACGAAACCAGGTGGCTAGAGAACAGAGGTGTTATTTTTGTGTCTTCAGAGTACAAATGTGTGGCATATTTTGAATTAGTAAAATTTAAATTTAAAAGAACACAAGTCAGTCTTTCCACAACCAGCCATTTCAGAGGTCCTTCTGCATGCAAGTCTCTGGGCTGGGCACTAGAGGACAGCCTTATTCAGCCAGGTCCTTCTCTAGCTGTTCAGGGCCTGGGGGAGAGGCAAATAGAAGCAGAGATACCTTTTGTCCCAGGCCCAGTGGAATTAAGAAGAGCAAAGTGCCACCAGTAGTGTACAATAGGGGCATGAGTAGTGTGCAATAGGGGCATGCTGTCTGTTCTCACTAGGGAAGGGATCTGAATTCTGTAAACGGGATGCAGTGTGGAGAGACAGGCAGGAAGGCTGTAGGAAAGACTTTTCAGGCAGAGGGAAAGAGCAGCAAAAGTGCAAAGCTACCAAGTTCCCTAAATGCCACCCAAAACTTTAAACCTCATCATTTTGGGGATGCAATTCAATAAACGTTGAGAATGAGCAAGGGTATGATCTAATCTGTTTTTTTTTTTTTTTAATCAAAATTCCTGTATCCTTGTATCACAGCAAGGGAAAAACAAAAAAGAGGCCGTAACATTGAAACCAGGGGAGTGTCTCCACTGCAAATAGATGAGCAATTCTTGTTTTATCTTAGGCCAGCTAGTTTTCTGGTCCCTGTGAAAAGAACCATCACTCTTAAATGAGACACACTGATTTTAAGTAACTCTGCCATTTTTGGCCAAAGTCTGAAGTCCTTCATTAGCCAAACAGCACATCCTACTGGGACAGTTTGAAATTTACAACATGTGGGCCTTGTTAGGATCAGTGAGAGATGGGCAATTTCAGCTGTAGCCAGATGTCTCCAGGGAACCATTCCCAGCTTCCAAAGCCGGTTCTCACTGAATCACAAGTTAAAGATGAGCCTGTCTTGGAGAAAGTGAGGTCAGTTCCTAAGGCACCAGTCAGAGCTCAGAGTGGGTGGGGAGCTGACCGAGGAAAGAGGCTAGTAAGGACAACAGCACCACAGGAAGCATGTCACCTCAGATCTAAACTCATATTTCCCCTTGGAGCAGCACAAATTCCCTGCAGGTCATGGGGTATGTACCTCCTAGGCATTCACCAGGATTGGAGGAACCAAACAGATGTGAAGGCAGGCATCTTCTACCTACCCAGACTTGCCAGATAGGTGCCCCAGAAAGAGGAAGTAGAAAAGTTGTCAAAAATAGCATCTGGGGCCGGGGCTCAGTCAGTGTGTGACGCACTGGGTTCAATTCTCAGCACCACATATAAATAAATGAGTAAAATAAAGGTCCATCAACTAAAAAAAAATTTTTTTTAATAGCATCCAGTTTCCATACAGAACTTTCCCTTGGGATAGTGCCTATATAATTGTTAAGAATTATCTAATATATCCAGCATATTTTTTTCTGATTGAACCCAGGGCCTTGCACAGGCTAGGTTAAGTACTCTACCACCACTACTGTCCCACCTGATCATATTTTTAATGAGCATTTATCCCATGCAGTGTTCTCTCCCAGATACACAGTGGGACACAGGGACAAGGTGTAGGTCATGCTCCCTGACCTTGCGGAGGCTACCATGAACTTTCTTGTTTTTCTGGTACCAGGGATTGAACCAATGGGTGCTTAACTACTGAACCACATCACTAGTCATATATATATATATGTATATGTATATATATATATTTAGAGATAAGGTCTCGCCAAGTTGCTTAGGGCCTTGCTCAGTTGCAGAGGTTGGCTTTGAACTTGTGATCCTCCTACCTCAGACTCCCAAACTACTGGGATTACGGGTGTGTGCCAATGCACCCAACTGACTTTTTTAACTATTTAAACCTTACCTATTTGTCAGAAAAATCTAAAACTTCATAAAAAGAAACATGCCATAAAACTTATATTAAAAAGAAACAGTTACAGAGAAAGAGCAAAACCCAGCTGAAAGGACCAGGAAGTTACCAAGTAATAGGTGCCTAGAATGACTTCATCATGCAGTTGGATCCCAGCCTTGACCATGAGCTACCTGAGAGCCATGGCAAAAAGGAAATGCGTTGGGGTACAATGTAAAAAGGTGGGGCAGGCACACACAAGATTACATATCAAGGCAGTCTCTGAAAAGCCAAAAGAGGAAGGAATGAAGTTCCTATAGGTCAGTGAGTTGATCTGCCCTCCATCTGTGATAATGCTGCTGTCAGAAGCTCTAGAAGAATGTAGGCTTTGGGGATTTCCTGAAAGAGGTGGCATCCAGTGGCGGTCACTCCCAGTGGGTTTACTTTTCAATCTCCTTTGGACCAATTAGGGTCTATTTATCATTGAGTGACCGAAGGTTCCGGCAAAAATGATGGAAGATCTTGTAAAAAGAAAACTGGGCCCTTGTCTGGGGATGTAGCTCAGTGGTAGAGCGCTTGCCTAGCATACACGAGGCCCTGGGTTCAACCCCTCATACCACCAAAAAGGAAAAGCTGGCCCCTGAGGATGGAGTGTGGGCCTTGGCCTCACCAAACGACAGGAGGAGGGTCAGTCCCTGAGGGCAACTGACCAGTCCCTGCTTTACCATAGAATTCCTCAAGGCAGAGTGTTTGGGGACCAGGCACTATACTTTTTTAAAGCAACTTGATCAACATATAATAAACAGTACCTACTTAAAGCGTGCAGTTTGATAAGTTTCAACAAAGGTATGCACCTGGGAACCCACCACCACAGTCGAGACAGCAAACACACCCATCGCCCCCCAAAAGTCCAAGTAATCCCCATACCTTTGCCCCCCCATCCCCAAGCAATCACCAACCTGCTTTCTGTCTCTTTATTAGTTTGCATTTTCTAGAAGTTTACATAAACAGAATCAGACAGCTTATACTCTCTTCTCTAACTTGGAATAGAATGATTTCACTCAGAATAATTACTTTGAGATTTATCCATGTTGTTGCATGTATCAATAACAGTCCACTCCTTCTTCATTGCCAAATAGTATTTCATTGTAGTATATACAGTTTATTTTACAGATTTTTAACTCCCACAAGTGAACATTCATGCACCATGCACCAGTCTTTGTCTGATCATATGCTTTTAGTTTTCTTAAACAGATTCCTAGGACTGGAGTGGCTAGATAACATGGTGTATATAGATAGGTTTAAGTTTTTGTTGTTGTTGTTGTTTTGTACCAGGGATTGAACACAAGGATGCTTCACACTGAGCCACACCCCCAGCCCTTTTTTATCTTTTGAGACAGGGTCTCGCCAAGTTGCTTAGGATATCACTAAGTTGCTGAGGCTGGCTTTGAACTTGTGATCCTCCTGCCACAGCCTCCCGACCTACAGAGATTACAGGCTTAGTTTTTTAAGGACCTGCCAAACAGTTCCCAAAATGACTGTACCATTTTACGTTTCCACCAACAATGTATGAGAGTTTACCTATTGATCTTTCATATCCTCGCCAACATTTGGCATGATCAGCCTTTTGATTTTAAACATGCTACAGATGTGTAGTGGCATCTTGTCCTGGTTTTAATTTGCATTTTTCTGAAGATTCATGATGCTGAGCACCTTCCTTTTTTTTGGGTAGGTTTTTCCATGTATACTTTTATTCATTATCCTAATGAAAATTATTTCCTTAACTTTTTAAAAAAATTTTATTTTTTTATTTTTCACAGTCTGCATTTTGATTCATTGTACACAAATGGGGTACAACATTTCGTTTCTATTTGCCACCCTGATAACTTTGTGGATGAAGTACGTGTTAAAATTTTTTCACCCATTTCCCCCCCTTGAGATGGAGTCTCATAATGCTGCTCCTGGGCTCAAGTGACCCTCCTCCTGCCTCAGCCTCCCAGGTAGCTGGGACTACAGGTGCACACCACCATGCCCAGCCTTTTATGCCCATTTTTACTGATGAATTTTCTGATTATTGGCGGTTCTTTATGTATTTTGGATACAAGTCTTTTAAAATATATATATGATTTGCCGATATTTTCTTCAAGTCTGTGGCTTATTTATAATCTTTTCAAGAACAGAAGCTCTTCATTTTTATGAAGTCCAAATTACCCATTAGTTTCTTTTATGGATCATGTTTTTGATGCCTAAGTTCAATTCACCAAGATTTTCTCCTATGTTTTCTTCCAAAAATTTTAGTTTGAGGTTTGACATTTAGGTCTGTGATGCATTATTGAGTTGATTTTTGCATTCAGAGTGCCAGGCACTGCACGCCAGCCCATGCCGTTTTCCGCCTCATTCCTGAAGACTAGTTAGGGAATATTCCCATCCCCATTTTATAGATGCAGAAACTGAGACTCAGCCGGGTGAAGCTGCGGGATTTACTGACTCCTTCTTTCTCCAGAACCATATACTTAAGGCAGGAAACTATGATGGCTTTTATTTAGTTTTAGTTATTTAGTTTTATTTTTGGTCCTAAAAACAACTTGGTTGTGCACACTTGTTATCCCAGCAGCTCAGGAAGCTGAGGCAGGAGGATCACAATGAGGCCAGTCTCAGAAATTTAGCAGACCCTAAGTAACTTAGCAAGACGCTGTTTCAAAATTTAAAAAATAAAATAAAATAAAAAGGGTTGAGGATGTTGCTCAGTGGTTAAGCACCCCAGGTTCAATCCCCAGTACCAAGAAAAACAAACTCGGTGTTTCCTTCCATGAATCACACCCCTCATTACTATTCAAATATTTGGGCAATGACAGTCCATTTGGGGAAACGATCTGGAGTGAGAATTCCTGGATTCTAACCTAAGCTCAGATCAGTCCACCTCTATGAAAAAATGCAAATTATTTGTAAACTAATCTCTAAGAGGCCTTTAATCTCTGCATTCTACTATACCAAGGATTTCTGAGAACATGGTGTTCAGTCATTGCTGCAGTTGACAATTTTAGCCTCAGGAGGGCGCCAAGAGCACAAGCTGCAGAAGGCAAAGCAGGGAGGAAGGTCCTGGGACCTGGGGACCGAGCCGAAGGAAGGGCAAGGAAGGCTAGAGATTTAGGGGCCCATCAAGCCGCAGGCTTGCTATTTGCCAGCCAGCACTGTGACCATACCTGCTACTGTGTTTACCTGCAGCCTCACCTGAGAAGAGTGCCCAAGCCCCTTGCTTATAAACACACCATTTGGTGGATGGGAAGGCCCCGGAAAGGATGAATTAGGACAGGACGGGGATCAGGGGCCAGATCAGGACTGCTACTCACTCACCGTGTCATCTCCAGCAAGGTCCCACGCCTGCCTGATTCTCAGGCAGTAGATGACGCCCACAGGTGTCTCTCAGCTGGGCGTCACTTCCAGGTCCATTCCAGCTCTCTGGAGAACTGGAGAACCCCATTCTCCTGTCTGTGCACCAGACAGACCACCTCAACATCGTGAGCCTCAGTTTCCTCAGCTAGGAAAGGGGTACAAGCCCAGAGAAGCCGATGCTGGCAAAGTGCTGTGACAGCTTAGGGATTCTGCTTTTACTTATCATTTGTGTTCTTGGCCTATGAAACAGAGGCAAAGAAGTTGATAAATCTGAGTAACTCTTGTTTTTTTTAACCAGATGAATCTGTTCAACATCGTTTGTTAGTTTAAATTTGTAGAATTTCTCAGGAAAAAAATTACTGTAGTTAGAAATAAATTAAAAGGTTAGTAATAAAATAAAGCTACATGGTTAAATGACCAGCAAGTCCTGCAAGCACAATAAGATGAAGGTCAGAGGGAGAAATGTCACCACAGGCTGCTGTGGTTAGGCGATGAACACCCACGATGTACCAATCACTAACAAGCATCTCACATACACAATTATCAGTCTTTGATTAGAAGGAACTTTGGAGTCATTCTACTATACTGTAATTATGTATTGCAAATAAACCACTATTCTGCCGGATGTGGCTGCACACACATATAATTCCAGTGGCTCAGGAAGCTGAGGTAGGAGGATTGCAAGTTTAAGGCCAGCCTCAGTAACTTAGCTAGATCTTAAGCAACCTAGTGAGACCCTGTCTCAAAAACAGGTTGAGAATGCAGCTCAGTGGTAAAGCACCTCTGGGTTCGATCCTTAGTTATTTATATATGAATAATTTATATACTTACATATATGTGGATATATATATATGTACATTTAGGTGCAGTATTCTTCATTTAAGATCCATCTCTCCTGTTAAACTCTAAGCTGAATGAGCCCAGGGACTGTATCTATGTGAGTTGTTCTTTGATTTTGTCCATATTTAGAGACAGGGTCTTGCGGACCCAGGGTGACCCCAAACTCCCCGGCCAAAGTCATCCTCCTGTCTCCTGGTAGTTGGACTGCAAGTGCACACTTCTGCAGCCAGCTGTATCCGTTGTTAACTGCCACATTGTCAGTGTTTCATTAGGGACCTGTGTATAGTAGGTGCTCAATAAATATCTGTTGAATAAATGAATGAGAACTTAATCAAAACTCACCCCAAATAGGTGAAGTCCTTGGACACTGACTCAGAGAGAACGCTGCTGCCTTTGCTGGAACACTTCCCCTGGTGGAGAACTCACCCCCTCAGGAGGACTCTGTGGTCAGCCACCTTGGATGTCTGACACTTTGGCCTCAGTTCTGCCATTCAAAGCCTCTACCCATCCGAGGAAAGGACTGGACAAAGAGCCGTTCTGCACACTGCAGGTGACTTCCCTTGCTTTCTGTCAACCGTGAGCCCAGACAGAAGGAAGTAAGGAAAGAGTACAGCGACCACGAAGGTGCAGGTCAGGCAAAGAGCTTTTCCTCAAGGTGGGAGGAAGCTGTCTGTGTGGGGGATGGAACCTGAAGAGCAAGCAGACCTCAGGTCCTGGAGAGAAAGGCTGAATACAGGGCCCTCTGCAGGACCCCCTGCCACCGTGAGTCAGAACCTGGCCTGGGCCCCAGCAGGTGGGATGGCCCAGACCCAACGTCAAGGCTTGGTTTAGCAAGGGGCGTGTGACTCCCTTGTCCAATGGGAGGGGAAGTCGGCAGAGGAGAAAAGACTTTCAGGGAAAAGTCTTAAGAAGAACAGGCTAGAAGAGACAGTCCCTGAATTCTGAGTATGTGGCAACTGTTAAAGCCACCTTGTTGTCACCAAGACGAATACATAGAGAAGAGTAAAGCAAGACAACCATGAAGAAGTGGAGCTGGGACCTTCACCAAAACGTCCTCTCATCTTAGGAGATGACCAACCTCTCAGTGTCATCCCAGTGGACGGGCCATTGGAAACTGCCACCAGCAGCATCCTCGCAGAAGCAGATTTTAAAAGTTAATTGTATTGACGAGGCTTTTTTAGTGACAAGTGCAGAAGCCAGATTCTAACTGGCTTGAGCACAAAGACAGAATTTATTAGATCAAATAACTAAAAGGTGCTGGACTGGCGGCATCCAGGAAGCCCCAGGTCACATCCTCCTGGCTGTACAACCCCAGTGGAACAATTTTTCTGTTTCATGATAGTTTGGGACTCCCAAAAGTCCTGGGAGCCGAGTCTCACAGACAGCTACAGGTCACATAACTGTCCCTGAGGCTAATCTGCCAAGGCCAGGGGAGGGAAAACAGCCACGGACAAGAGTAGGTGATGCTCCAACTGTTCGACATGCTTCAGGCAAGAGGTGGTCAGAAATCAGGGCGTTGCACGATTCAATTCAACATATGCTTATCAAATGCCTTCTGTGAGACAGGTACTGTTCTAGGTGCTCAAAGAGAACAGAGCTCTTGGCGTCCATCCCACCAACCCGAAGTCAAGTCAGCGACTGGAGCCCTGAGAAAGTTACAATGACACCTGAGTCAGTGACAACCAACACAAACCACGCTTTCTCAAAGAAGAGCTCGTGCTGCAGCTACAACAGCTGCTGGTGTGTGAACTGGGCCAGTTTCCTTTCTTAGCCTGGAAACCTACGGATCTGATCGGTTGTCTGTGTTCTTCCGGGATTTGCTCCTAATACTGAGATTCATTTGCTGCTGTGGATCAAAAATAGCTTTTTTGTTTGTTTGTTTGTTTGTTTTTGTTTGTTTGTTTGTTTCAGTTTTTTTAGTACCAGGGATCAAACCCAGGAGTGCTTAACCACTGAGCCACATTTCCAGCCCTTTTTATATTTTATTTTGAGACCGGGTCTTACTGAGTTGCTTAGGGCCTCGCTAAGTTGCTGAGGCTGGCTTCGAACCTGGGATCCTCCTGCCTCAGCCTCCCCAGTTGCTGGGATTACAGGCACACATACCCGCTTAGATCAACTAATACAGTTTTAAGCCTGCGATAACAAAATGCAAAAAGGGTTTATATTATCCAAGAATGCATGTGTTACAAATCACTGAAACTCAATTTAGGGTGAAGGCTAAGGAGAGCCTAGTGGAGAGTGCAGGGCACAAAATTTAACCGGATGCCCATCATCCAGTTCATACAAGGGGCTCACCTGACTTTCTGTGATCCTACCCCTCACCCAACTCAAACCAGCTGAAGCCTAAAAGTAAAAATGGCTGGTTCAATAGTCTAACCAGAAGAGGCAGCGTTGAAGGCCACCTCCAAGGCACGTGGGGTTGGGACTCAAATACGCAGCCGCCAACAGCACCAGGCTGAGCATTTCATCTTGCAAGCGCAACAGGGGGTGGGCGGGGACTGGGAAAAAAGACATCCCATTGGTTACTTTTGGTCACATGCTCATGCTGGACCAATCACCGTGGCCAAGTGGGATAATAAGGTTGCAGGGGAGGGGGGGGGTTTAGGACCCGTGCTCAACTTCTGTGGTCCAGGGGCAGGAGGCTGAGACCAGAAGAGGAGGATACTGAGGGTCAGGCCAACCTACCTCTTTGTATCTTAAGTCTAAAACTAGCCCTTTTTTTCTACTTCTATGAAGATATTTTTATTATGGATGTTATGATGGTTTTATTTTGATTTTTTTTAAATGTGTGTCAGTTTGGTCACAGCTTTAGAGTCATAGGGGATTCGCCATGTCATATTAAAAATGATGCATTTATTCAGGGCAAATTTAATTTTGTCTTCTTCAAAACCAACTGCAGGAATACCAACAAGATTCAGTTGACCTAAAACACCTCTGCTGGCGGCGTAGCTCAGTGGCAGAGCCCTCGCTTAGCCCTTAGAAGTCCCTGAGTTCATCCCAGCACTGAGGAACAACAAAAACAAAACCTTTACTGAAACTTGATTCCCCGGGTCACAGGAAGGTCCTTGCTGAAATTGACAGTGCAGGTGGATCTCTGCTGCTTCTGAGCATCACTCCCTGCCACCCCCAGGGCACTTTTCTCCCGATGCACCTCCAGTCGGCTCCACTGGTTTACAGTTCCACAGTCTGATCCTTTATGTTCAAACTGACAAAAGATTCTGCCCAAATCTTTATTAGAGACACTATTTGTGCCAGCATGGGTGGCTCGGACCTGTAATACCAGTGACTCAGGAGGCTGAGGCAGGAGGATGGCAAGTTCGAGGCCAGCTGAGCAACTTAGCAAGGTCGTAAGCAACTTAGGGAGACCCTGTCTCAAAACAGAAAAGGGCTGGGTGTAGCTCCGTGGTAGAGCACCCCTGGGTTCAATCCCCAGCAGATGCTACTGGCTAGTCCCTGTTTTACATCATTATTCTGTGCAGAGACCTCTTCTTCCTTCTTGAATTTAAAGAGAATCAGAACAAAAGTCTCTTTGTATAGTGGATGTCAAAACAATTGTTCTTAAGTAAAAGTTTGAGGACCTGAGGTTTCTTTAAAATGCAACTAGTGTCAGAAGATTAGATTCCATCCAGGGACAGGCAGAGACTGAAAAGATAAACTAGAGCCAGACCATGGAGCTATTTTATTATTTATTTGTTTGTTTGTTTATTCATTTATTTATTTATTTTATTTGGTTTTGGTGCCAGGGATTGATCCCAGGGGTATTTAACCATTGGCCATATCCCAGCCCCTTTTATATTTTATTTAGAGATAGGTCTCACTAAGTTATTGAGACTGGCTTTGAACTCACCACCCTCCTGCCTCTAGCCTCCCCAGTTGCTGGAGTTACATTCATGCACCACCACGCCTGGCTATTTATTTTATTAGTTAATTTTTTGGTACCAGGGATTGAACCCAGGGGTGCTTAACACTGAGCCGCATTCCCAGCCCTTCTTATTCTTTATTTTGAGACAGGGCCTCGCTGAGTTGTTCAGGGTCTTGCTAAGTTGTTGGGGCTGGCTTTCACCTTGCAATCCTCCTGCCTCAACCCCCTGAGCCACTGGGATTCTAGGCATGAACACCACCGTACCCACCATGGAGGGTTTGCATCCAACACCAGGAAGGGTGGAGATGGGCTTCTGTTCTGTAAGCAGCAAGAATTTTTTGAGTGGAGATGTGTTGGGGTAAGAGAAACTGCTCTGAGAAGCCACCACACCAGGGTGATCCTGGAAGAGTGACAAGGAGCCCACGTGCTGGAGAGGATGCTGAGCGTGTCCTCCATCACCACCCACATGGCATCACCTGGGCCAGGGAGCCTGAGACCTCAAGGACTCCCCGTCCATCTCAGCCACACCCCCATCTTCACCCCCTGCTCTTTCCAGGCAGACCCACCCAAGGCCCAGAGGAGAAGACCTGCACCTCTCAGTTCTGTGGCCACCAATCGGTTCCCTTGGAGCCTTTTCCATTTGCTCAGTGTTTACCAGGTACGAATACCTCCCGAGAACATGAGCTTTGAGAAGGCTTAGTGTCGAGTGTTTCTGTGCCAAATCCTTCATATGCATCACCTAATCAATCTTTGTGGTAATCCATGACAGAGACAGGTCATTGTACCCCAGTAGTTGTTCTATCCATTCCTTCCTAATAATAAAACCTCTAAGTTTGGTGTGGGCACATTAAAAACTACTTTTTCCCTCCCTAAGGAGATTTAGCCATGTGACTAAATTCTGGCCAAAGAGAAGGAGAGGAAAGTATCACACTGAACTAGAGAATGTTTTTAGAGGGAAAGTCATATCTGTCGTCACTTCTTTCATTCTCCCTGCTGGCTAGAATGCAGTCAAGATAACCCCAGCGGCCAGTTTTGACCGAGAGCCAGTTACTAGGTCCAGTTACTAGAGCTAGAGCAACAGGATAAAAGAAACTTGCTCCCTAGAGGCTGTGAAGCCACCTTTGACCTCCCACGGTTGTTACAGTGAAATGGATTTTTTTTTCAGTCACTGTTGATTGATTTTTATTCCCAAATTGACTTCATCTCGACTACTGATCCCAACTCCTCTGCACTAGCTGTCGCTGTCTCTACCCACTTCACTGCTTTATTTTTCTCCAAAGCACTTATTACCATCTAAAGTACTGTATCTGGAAAAAAAAAAATCCACATTTTTATTATTGGTCTCCTCCAGTAGAATGTAAGTGCGTGAGGGCAGAGGTTTTGTGTGATTTGTCCATGCGCCATATCCTCAGCTCTTTAGTAGTGCCTGACACAAAGTAGATGCCCAGTACATATTTGTTGAATGAATGAATTGAAGGCAGGTGATATTATGATCTTACTGATGAAGATGCAGAGGCTCAGAGAGGACCAGATGGCTCTTGGGTGCTAAATCAGGCAGTTGGCTCCAGAATGTGCACTCTTAAACATGTGCTAAAACTCCACTGAGTGCAGAGAAATCCTCAAAATCCTTCTAACTGGAACCAATTCCTGTCTTTTGACAGGAAAGGCTACACTTCTTCAGGAAGGAAATGTGAGCAGGAGTCCAAGAAGATCCTGTGTGGGGTCCCAGGGTTAGATCCAAATGAATATTGAAAATAAAAATGGGTAAATCCTGTGTATGCTTGATTCTAAACCATCGCTGATTATAAGACAGACACGCCATCAATTTAACTAGGGACAGGCAAAGAGACACTTTATTAAGTATATACACTGATGATAAGACATCCTGATTTCAGAAAATCTACAAGGGGGAGAATATACTTTTTTTTTTTTTTTTTAACCAGGGATTTAATCCAGGGGCACTTAACCACTGAACCACATCCCCAACCCTTTTCTTTTTTATTTTGAGACAGGGTCTTGCAAAGTTGCTTAGGGCCTTGCTGAGAATGGTCTTGAACTTGGAACCCTCCTGCCTCAGCCTCCTGGAGCTGCTGGGCTTACACCGCCTCTGGCAAGAATGTACATCTTCAATTGAGGCGGTGGAGGGGTGGCAGATGCCTTTAGAAACTTATTAGAGCCCTTCTCTGAAATCTTCCTGGGAGGAGTAGAGTTTGGCCAATCTTTTCCATAAAAGCATCCAAAACAAGGCTGGATTCCACCTACATTTCTCCAGAGTTAATGCTCCCTTTCTTCCCGAGCCTCAGGCATCGCTGCTTGCTTTCAATGCGGTTTCCTCCTCTGTTTACCCCTCTCCAGGCCCTGGGCTGGAGAGGGAGGCTGGCATCCTGCCTTTCCCGTTAGCGTGCTGGGCACGGGGTGCAGGTTCCCCGCGGGGAATGCAGGAGTGATCAGTGAGCCAGGAGAGAGCGAATGTGCGGGACACCTGTCTGAACCGCACACAGGTCTCCGTGTGTCTGTCTGTGCCTGTCTGCTGCCGTGCGTATCCCTGGCTGAACCCCAGCAAGTCTCCAGGGACGGGAGCAGAGTCAAGAAGAGAGGGCTGGAGGACAGACCTGGTGCGCGACCTTGTAGCAGGGGCTGCTTCACCCTGGCGGAGGGCTCCAGCCTCTGACCCCACTACGGCCAAAACCTCGGTGTCATCATCCCTAGAGGGAAACCTGGCGTCGCCAGCCTGACCCCCACCCCCACCCCCAGCCCAACTCACAGGCAGGAAGAAGGCAAGGTAGATTTCTCCCCAAACTCTGCGGAATGGCGGTTGCCATGAGGACGGATCCGCATGTTACTTGACATTCGTCTCTCTCTTTTTTTTTTTTGAAGTTCAGTTGCCATGGTAACAGAACACGGTTTGTTTTTGTTTTTGTTTTGTCCCCTCCCCCTTCCAATACAGATGAGTCTCTGGTTAAAATCGGATGGCCCCCATGCTCCTTTCAGACATCTCTCGGGGTGGCAGGGTGGGACCAAGCCTTCCACCCTAGGACCAAATAAACATCAAGGAAAGAAATCCAATTGTTCTGAGGCAGCTTGTGAAACAATGGCGGAAGGAGGGGAAGGCAGCTGGCAGCGGGGTGAGGGCGGGCTCTCCAGGCACTGGCAACCCTGCCCAGCACACAGGGGCAGGTGCTTTCCAAGTCCAGCTGCTGTTGCTGGACTGTGTCAAGAGCAGGCCAACACAGCCAAAGCTCCAGTTGCTCATTTCAAACAAGTACGTGTTGAGCATCTACTATGAGCTGTGCAGAGTCCTAGGCAGTGGGGACACAGACAAAAATCCTCCCTGAGGGAGTCTTCGTCCTGCCCTGAGAAGTAAAATAGGATTTAGGGACGGCGTGATAAGCCAGATAATGGCAGTCCCCCCTCCACCCTGCAGAAACGCCCTGGGAGTGATGGGAGTACTTTACCTTCCAAGGCAAAAGGGACTTTGCAGACGTGGTTACGGGAAGGATCTGGAAATGAAGATGCGCTCCTGGTTCTCCAGATAGGTCTGGCGTGACCAACCACAGGGTCTTCAATGAGAAGGGAGGATGAGGGCCGAGGGAGGGATGCCACACTGCGGGCTTTGAAGAGGGACATGCTCAGCCTGGTGACAGGGCGCCCAGCTTTGCCCTCGCCACGTTTTGGTTTTGAGTTTATTCAAGCTCCAGGTGGGGGGAGGACAGAGCCTGCAGTTGAGCACAGGTCCAGGGATGCAGGAGCTTCCAGATGCTGGACAGGACAGGGAATCAGCCTTCCCCAGAGCCCCAGGAGAAGCACACTCTTGGTTCTGTTTCAGACATTTTAGGGGAGCGGGGGAAGGGTCATGTGAATCCAGGGACTCACACAGGCTAGACAAGGCTGCACACTGAGCTACCCGCCAAGTCTTATTTTAGACTTCTGATTTCTAACACTTAAGGATGATACATTGTGTTGTTTTAAGACACTGTTGGTGGTTATTTGTTAAAAGGAGGACAGGAAACTAACACAGATAAAGGGGGCGGGCAGAGAGCTGGAGCTGAGCCTGGGAGCAGAGGGGGCTGGCACCGGGGTGGGGAGGGCCCCGTTTAAATGGGGGTGGCCAGCAGGCTGCTCTGAGAAGGTGGCATTTGGGCAAAGATGTGAAGGAGACGGGGACACCTAGAGGTGCCTAAAGAATATTCCCGGCCAAGGGACCAGCCAGCTTGAAGACCCTTAGATGGGAGGGTGCCTGGCCTCAGAGCAGGCAGCAAGAAGTGAGGTGACTGTACACTTTGGGGGTCATCACCTGACAAGATGGTGTTTCAAGCTTCAGCCTGGTGAGTTTGCAAGGGAGTGTGGGCACCCTGTCACGGAAGTCAACGAGAGAAGAAACCAGTTAAGGATCCTGAGGTGGAGCAGCCACTGGGAGACAAGGACACCGGGAGAGGAGATGCGGAAGCGTCTTCAGCAGGAAGGAATGGTCAGCTGTGCCAAATGCTGCCAAGGGCTCAGTAGGATGAGAACTGACCACTGGATTTAGCAGCATGGCGACAGTTAGTGACCTTGAGAAACAGTCACTCAAATGGAAGCCAAAGCCACATATGAGCAGATCCAAGAGAGAGAGGGAGAGGGAACTAGGTCCAAAGAGCAGAGAGCATTTTTTCAGGTTTTACTGCAAAATAAAGCAGAGAAATAGGGCATTGGCTGGAAAGGGGATATAATAACGAGAGTGGGTTCGTGTCCTTCCGTTTTGTAGGACAGAAGGAATTATAGTGTGTTTGCACACCGATGGGGAAGAAATGATCCAAAGGGGAAGAGAGAGGGAAGTAGAGGAGGCAGAAGCAAGTGCAGGTGCTCTCTGCAGACAGTGAGCGGGAAAGGGCTCCGGCGCCAGGGGAGGGCTGTGCCAGGCAGGCGCCTGGCAGACGGGAGGCGCCCGAGCACAGATGCAGGTGGGCGCCGCTAAGCTGAGCCCAGGGAAGTGCGGGGAAGTGCTCTTCCGATTGCTCCACTTTCCTTGGGGAAGTAGGAAGCACGAGTCACAGCTGAGAATGAGGACAGGGAAGGAAGTGTGGGGGTTTGAGGAGCAAGGAGGCGTGTGCAGCCCGCTCCAGGAGGGAGGGAGTGTGCATGGACCAGTGCAGTAGTAGAGTTGCCTGGCAGCCCCCCGGGATCCCCTGAGATGAGCCATCAGGAATTGAAAGCAAGAGGTGGTTTCTGTATCCCTCCACCGCGTCCAGCTCCGCGGGTGCACACTTGTCGTAGGTGCACAGTTGGGTTCTGGGAGATTGGGATTTTGCTCAGGCTAGTAAAATAAATGGGCAAAGCAAGCATCCAGGAGACTCATGGGAGGCAGAATAATGGCCCCTCAAAGATGCCCATGGATTCCCATTCCTTGGAATCTCCGAGGATATTCAGTTACGCAGTAAAGAGATTCAGAATCGAGGTGGCAGAGAGTTGACCAGGGAGGAACCACCCTGCTTCATCTGAGTGGGCCAGAGTTCATCACAGGGGGCTTCTCAGTGGAAGAGGAAGGCAGAAGAGAGACTAGGCAAATGGCAGCACGAGAAAGACTCAGCTCTGTGTGGCTGCCTGTGCAGGAGGGGAGAAGGCCTTGGGCCAAGAGCAGGGCAACCCCTGGAAGCTGCAGAAGGCGCGGAAACAGGTTTTTCCCGAGATTCTCCAAGCAGGACCCAGGCCTGCTAGCAGCTTCAGGCGAGCACCATGATTCACACTTGGACCTTCTGACCTCCAGAACTGTGAGGTAATGAATTTGGGCTGTTTTAAAGCCCTAGTCTGTGGAAACTTGTTACAGCAGCAGGAGGACACTAATATGGGGCATACAAATAGATAATGAGACTTGAACTAAAGAGGAGAAAAACAAAAGGTAGAAAGGCCAATGGGTTGAAGGCCCAGGTGGGTTAAAGAATTACTGGAAATGGGGTTCGAGAATCCCATTCTAGCATCCAATGGGATGCTTTAGACTGATCTTTTGAAGGAGATGAAGTTCTTAATAATGGCCAGGTCAAAGGGTTTGACAATGGAATGGTGTGGAAGAGGGGAGGAGGTCAGGACCTTGAGAGGAACTGGAGTAGTAGAAAGTCTGAACTTCAGTAGAAGCCAGGAACCCCAGAGAGAGAGAGAGAGTGAAGGGAAGAAAGAGCTTCGCAGGCAACAAGAGAGCCAGCTAGAACATGTAGGGCGGCCACCCTGGTGCCTTCCAGCCAGGGTCGCTGGTGAAAGGCTCATGCAGTTTCTGGGAATCTAATTTTAGTCCCAGCCAGGTAGGCACCAGAAGGGTCATGAATTCTTACAGTAAGCAACTCTCTTGACCTGATTTCAATGCTGTCCCCAGGTCACCAGGCCATCCAGACATTCCTGGTTCCTGTAAACCCAAGAAAGATTACTAACTAGGAGGTCTAGGAGTGCTATTGTCCTTGGAGGTTTCCCTTATTATTGGTTAATTATTTGGGGACTGAGACAAAACAGAAAGAGTGAAAAACAGACGTGCCTGGCTGGGAGTGCCCCACCCATTCTTCGGCTCCAGAGCTGGGAGGAGCAATCTGTGGGTAAGGATAGGATCAAGAGGTAGGTAGAAAATTATATGGTTACATTGTTGCACATACGGATATACAGCAGCAGATTTACTCAGTGTGTGTGTAAGGCCCCCAAAAAGGAAACCCCAACTCTGTCCCATGGATCGAGGGCAACCCCAAGCAACCGCAGCAGGCGTCACTTGATGCAAACTGCAAGAGGTGTTTATTCCAGCGCGCTGGGACCCGACTCGTGACTCACGCAGGAGTCCAGGAGTCGACTCCCGAGCAGAAAATCTTGCAGGTTTATAAAGGCAGAGACCACACATCAGGAGGGGTTGCACATAAAAGGGAAAAAAAAGGAAAAAGGGGAACAAAGCTGCCGAGAAATTCCAAAGGGGGTCTGAGTTGGCTGATAACATGCAACATGTTTCACAATGTTTTACAACAGGGTGTAGATTCTGGTCAACAGTTTCTGGTAATCCTACTGTCTGAGCACTATCTGGGTACCAGGCTCAATTTACTCTTTTACTCTCTGGGGCTGTTTCCTAGAACAGCTTTAAGGGCTTTGTTCCCATTACTGGGAGGGAGACCTTAGGGAGTTGAGATAAAACAGACAGCTTAAAAAAATGTCCATTCTTTCATGTGTAACTATAATGCACCAATAAAAAGTGTGGGAAAAATTAATTTTGGTTAAAAGAGAGAGAGCAAGAGAGAAGGGCAGCAGAGAAGGGTGAGCCAGGAACTAAGGTCTCCAGGAAAGAGGAAAGGGGTCCTGGGACTGGGAGGTGACTGAGGCAAAGAGGAGCAGTGCAGAGGTGGTCCAGCGATACCGGGGTTTCAGGCAGGAGAAAAGGATTTTGATTTGTGAGGAACAACCTCTGTTCCTGTAGAATCAGTGGTTCAAGGATGTGGGACAGGAACCAGCCATCTAAGAGAGGGACACTGTATGTAAGGGACATTGTTTAACCCCTGTTGATCTGTCACTGTCAGCCAGCCTCAAAATGCCCCCAGGGCCTGGTCACCCAGGGCTCCTGCCCTCGCATCATCTCCCACATCAGATTAGGACTGGCACCGGGGTGGCCAGGAAAATGTACCAGCCTTTTGAGAGCAATCCTAAAAGATTCCACAGCTTCCTTGCTGGGCTCCTGGCTCATTCACTCTAGGGAAAATTAGCCTCAGTGACATGAGGATATTCCAACAGTCCCCAGAGGAGAAACCGAGGTCTCAGAAAACTTCCAGTTCCAAAGGCAAGTAGGTGAGCCAACCTGGATGACCCTTCAGATGACCACAGCCCCAGCTCACAACTTTTTTTTTTGGTAGTGGGGATTGAACCCAAGGGTGCTCTACCACTAAGCTATCTTTTTTTTTTTTTTTTTTTTTTTCCTAATTTTGAGACAGGGTAGCTGAGGCTGGCCTCAAACTTGGGATCCTCCTGCCTCAGCCTCCTAAGGAGTGTGTCCCACTGAGCAGGGCCTTTTTTTTTTTTTTTTTTTTTTTTTTTTTTTTGTCTCTCCCCTGGCAACACCGCTAAGTTCCATGTAAAATGACTCGCACAGACTGATTGCCTTTGATCCACCTGATTAAGTCAGAAGCCCCTCTCACCGGGCTCGGTTCCTTTCAGTGGACAAGTCAGTCATTGTGTGCATAACAATTCATTTAATGTATTTATTCCCCCAACACATATCCCTCTCCCAAACAAAAACACTCTAACTCCACAGGGCAGGGACCAATTGATTGTCTTGCTCTCTCTCTGTGCCTCACACAGTGCCTGGCTCATAGCAGTGTTCACACGTCCCCTGTTGAATGACCAACTGGGCACATGAACTGTAGGCCACACATTTACATCAGGCGCTCTAGTGGAGAGAGTCACGTGAATATTCCTTTGGGAAAAAGATGGAGGGAGCTCCAGATCCCTTCCAGCCCCGCCTGGGATCCCATCTGCTTTGGCTCAGGGCCTGGTGGGCCGCAGGTGTCTCCTCTTATCTGCATTCCCGAGATCCAGCTGTATCCAAATCCTGGCCTTTGTTGAGACTCTTCTGTTTGTTACGTAAACATGATTTTGCTTTGAACTGGACTGCAATTTGAGGAGAAGTCCCTACCAAGAGGTTGCCTCCTGAGTATAAGTGTGCTGAGGGTGACCTTTTCCATCAGCTTTGCTCAGCTCCTGCATCGGACTAGTATCCGGGCCACTGATTATAGACTACTGCTTTCTGAAGACTCTTTTACGTGGAAAATCCTTCATCTGACCAGCAATTTTTATCACATTCCCCTTTTGCCTTGTTTTCTTAATCAGAAATATACGTGTGCTATTTTGCCAAAGGTAAATGGCATGCCACACCTAGATTTTAGTGATGGCTCTGCCACTTGTTAGCTGTGTGACTACAGGCAGGCTGTTTAACCTCTCTGAACCTCAGTTCCCTCATCAGTAATATAGGGATAGAAATGGTTCCTACCTTGCAAAAGTAATTGTAAGAACAGATGTGGTGAAGTAAAAGGGTTTTGCACAACCTGGCACATAGTAAGCATTAAGTAAATATTGCTTTATTACTGTTAGAAATGCATATAGCTTTGTCAGGTGTGGTGGGGCATGCCTGAAATTCCAGCAGCTCAGGAGGCTGAGGCCAGAGGATCACAAATTCAAGGCCAGCCTCAGCAATTTAGTAAGGCTCTGAGAAACTTTTCAAGAACTTTTCTCAAAATAAAAAATAAAAAAAGGGGGCTGGGAAATGTGACTCAGCATCCCTGAGTTCAATCTCTAGTACCAAAGAGAAGGAGGGAGGGAGGGAGGGAGGGAGGGAGGGAAGGAAGGAAGGAAGGAAGGAAGGAAGGAAGGAAGGAAGGAAGGAAGGAAGGAGGGAGAAAAGAAAAAGAAATGGAATATAGCTTCAAACAAAGTCAAACAATTACATCACAGGTCTGCAGCAGAATTCAGGATGTGATAAGCACTCTGGAGCAAACATAAGACTCTTTTTAAAAAAACATGCACACACAGATGTGTACCAATCCAGCATCGGAAGCCACCACACTCCTACGACTGACACATCCTCATGGTAAATCACAGTTCATCTCAATTTCACTTACATAATCACTTACAACCACCTGGATATTAAGAAAATTGTACTTTCAGAGCCTCGAAAATCCTGCCAAAATCTCTCTCAGTGAAACAGTTCCCAGCCTTCAAGAGAAGCATTGTACAATTGCTATCTACCTTTTCCAGACAGAAAAGGCAAGCAGCCCAAGGTCACAAAATGAGTCACTGTCGGAAGTGACTTTTTTTTTTTTTTAAATAAAAGTGTATGTGCTGTCCTTTAAGAACAATGTGCTGACCTGCCATCCGTGAGGGTTTGCTCTCAGTTGTTCTTCTTGTAGTGAGAGGATGAACACAGAGTCAGACAGCAGAGAACATCCCATTCAGTCACTCAACAAGCATCCTCTGAGAGCCTTCGGGTGCGCTGGGGAATGTGCAGAATATCGGGAGGCTAGCCTCCCAGGAGTGAAGGCAGACAGGCACTAAATAAGTGATTATAGAAATAACTAGTCGATTACAATTCCAATGGATGCTTCAAAGGGTACCCAGGGAGCAGGACCAAGGGAAATCGGGAGGAGCCGGGCAACTATTTCCCAAGAGCAGTGACATTTGAGCATTGTCTCGAGAAGATGCACAGACCAGAAGATGAGCAGATGGGGGAAAAGAAGGACAGAAGCAAGAGGAGAGAAGAGGGAACAGTGTGAGGAAAGGACCTGAGGCAAGGGCGCGCTCAGTGACCAGAGGGAATGCAAGGAGGCCAGGAGCCCATGACTGGGGCAAAGAGACACTGGCAGAGAGGGGCTCTCAGGGCAATGGGGAAAGGGGAGCAATCACAGTGCGACAGTTGGGGACTCTATGCACCATCTTTGCTGAGAGACAGATGATGGCAAAATTGAGCAACTTAAGACAATAAACACTGTGTCATGGATTCTAGTCAGGCGCTCAGGGGCAGCTTAGTCACGCGGCTCTGGCTCAGGGTCTCTCATGAGAGACAGACCAGAGGGAGGGAAGGAAGCTAGCTGGGGTCCTAGTCTTCAAGGACTGGACTAGGACTAGGAAGCCCACTTCAAGGACGTCCAGCTCACTTGGTGACATTGGCAGGAGGCCCCAGTTCCTCACTACCTGGACTTCAAGGCTGCTCGAGTCTCCTCAAGGACATGACAGGCGACTTCTGCCAGAGCGGGTGATCCCAGAAAGAATAAGGCCGAAACCAGGATGTCCCTCATGTCCGGGCCTCGGAAATCCCACGGTGTCACTTTGATAGTATCTCGTCCACACTTAGACCTATCCCATGAGAGGGGACTGCTCACAGGCGTGAACACCAGGACGCGAGGTCGCCAGGAGCCACCTTGGAGGCCAGGCCGAGCAGGAAGGCCTTCCTGCAGAAGGCCGGAGCCAGCGCCCATGGGATGAAACGGTTCCCCGGGGCAGAATGTCCAAGAAAGGAATCTGGCAATTAGTCTCACTTTCCCATTTGGCGGGAAAAAGAAATCTGCTGAACGCAGGCGTAAATAAATATGAGTTCATCAATCTGTTGATGCGCATTGAGGTGCTTTCACATCCCCAGGAACAAATGATAACGAGATCAAGTGAGTATGACACATGAATCTCTCCACGCCACCTTTTATGTATTTGTTGTTGGAAACGGGGTCTCACTGTGTCACCCAAGCTGGCCCCTCATCTGGGGCTCAGCCCCCACCAGGCCCTGGAGGGCCTGGGACCTGGCGCCCGCCACAGCGCCCAGCTGCTACAGGAACCTCAAGCACAATTAGGAACCATCAGCCTGTCACCGACAGGCTCCTCATTGGACACGGCAAACTGAGACCCGCGCCTTCCCTGGGCCTCGCTAAAATCCCAGCAGAGGAAGGAGGCGACATTCGCTGACAAGAGCCAGGAGAGAGAAGGCAGAGGCCCAGTGCTCACAGCGTTCTGGAGGGAGGACGGAGGGTCACGAGCTCCGCAGAACAGAGGAGACTGGACCCCCTGAGAATCAAGCCCCCCGTGGCTGAGGACCCTGGAAGCCCAGCAGTTCCAAGCAGCAGGCCTCTCAGGGTGGGGACAAAAGGAGAGGACCTCTGGACACCTGCAAGAACCCCAGACACCCTGCCCTGTCCTGAGCAGCATGGAGACGCCAGCCACCCCTCCGCAGACTGGAGCTTCACTCTAGAGGACAGAAGCAAAGAGCATGAGGGGACCTCCCGGCCCCGTCTCCCCTCCAGGGCACCAGGACCGAATAGCCTCCCCTGTAGGCGAAGACCAGCAGCACGCTCCGGGGACACTGACCACCCAGAAGAAAACACTTGAGGGCTTCCTTACAAATGGCTCTGTCCTCAGATACTGAGGTCCACACACAACACGCCCCGCCCATCCCTCCCACACACCCTCCACACATAAAGAGCTTCCAGTCAGCTTCTTGCCCCTTAGCTAGGACTTGACACGGTGATCACATTAAAGGAAAAGATTTATATTTGTTTAATTAATTTAAAATAAAAATCAGGGGAAAGAGCCTGGCTCTGTGGTGCATGCCTGTAATCCCAGCTACTCAGGAGGCTGAGGCAGGAGGATTGCAAGTTAGAGACCAGCCTTGGAAATTTAGTGAGACCCTAGGGACTTAGTGAGATCCTGTATCAAAACAAGACATTTTTAAAAAGGGTAGGAATGTGGCTCAGTGGCTAAGCAACCCTGGGTTCAATCCCTGGTACCAAAAAAAGAAAATCAGGGAAAAGGAGCTTAGCCTATGCACACAGGAACTGAAAAAGACTTAAAAAACTATACTTAGGAAACACTACAGTTTCCACCAAAAACATTTTGGAACTAATAAATTCAGCAAAGTTGAAAAATCAACAAGCAAAAATCAGTTGTGTTTCTCTATACTAACAATGAACAATCTGAAATGGAAATAAGAAAAGAAGCTATTTACATAACATCAAAAAGAATAAAATTACTTAGGAATGAAAATGTCACCAAGAAAGCAAACAACTTGTAAACTAAAAAACAGAAAACACGGCTTAAAGAAATTAAAGCTGACACAAATAAATGGAAGCACATCCCACATTTATGGGTTCAAAGACTATATTGTCCATCTACCCAAAGGCATGTACACATTTAATACAATCTCTACCAAAATTCCAATGACATTTTTTAGAAATAGAAAAGTCCATCCAAAAATTCATAATGGAATTTGAAGCATCCCCAGAGAACCAAAGAACCACCAAGTTAGAAGTCTCACACTTCCTGATTTCAAAACTTACTATAAAGCTACAAAAATCAAAACCATGTGGAATTGGCATAATACAGACATCCAGACCAACAGACTAGAATACAGCCCCGAAATAAATGCCTGCATACATGCTCAAATCGTTTACTTTTTTTTTTTTTTTTTTTTGGTATTGGGGATTGAATCCAGGGGCACTTTAACACTGAGCTATCTCTCCAGGTCTTTTTATTTTTTAATGTTGAGACGGGGTCTTGCTAAGTGGCTGAGGCTGGCCTTGAACTTTTGATCCTCCTGCCCCAGCCTCCCCAGTTACTGGGATTATAGGCATGCCTGCAATACCCAGATGGACCATTAACTTTACACCACATACGAAAATTAACTCATATGGGTCAAAGACCTAACTGTAAGACCTAAAACTGTGACGTTCTTAGAATAAACATATGGGAAAAGCTTGATGACATTGACTTTGGCAATCATGTCTTGACTATAACACCAAAAGCACAGAGAACCAAAGAAAAAGTACACAAATTGGACCCTATGAAAATGAAAAACTTGTGTGCATGGAAGGAGCCAGTGGAAAGACAACCAACGAGCCAGGCGTTGGGTGGGGCAGGCAGGCCTGTG
This sequence comes from Sciurus vulgaris, assembly GCF_902686455.1. Classification (NCBI taxonomy): domain Eukaryota; kingdom Metazoa; phylum Chordata; class Mammalia; order Rodentia; family Sciuridae; genus Sciurus; species Sciurus vulgaris. The sequence continues at coordinate 14,164,824 of NC_136461.1, forward strand.
AATCCAGAGGCTGAAAGGAACCGAGCCCGTGAGCGGGGCTTCTGATTTAATCAGGTGGATCAAAGGCAATCAGTCTGTGCGAGTCATTTTACATGGAACTTCGAGGTGTCGCCAGGGGAGAGACTATTGAAAAAAAAGGCCCTGTTCAGGGGACACGCTCCTTAGGAGGCTGAGGCAGGAGGATCCCAAGTTCAAAGCCAGCCTCAGCAAATTAGCAAGGCCCTAAGCAACTTAGTGAGACCCTGTCTCAAAGTAAAAAAACGGGCTGCAGAGGTGGCTCAGTGGTTAAGCACCTCTGGGTTCAATCCCTGTACCAAAAAAAAGAGAAGGAGAAGGAGGGAGAAGAGACAACCCCTGGAAGGGGAGACACTATTTGCAAATCACGCAGCCACGAAGAAGTAAAAATCCAGAAGAGGCAAAGAACAACTGTGACTCACCACCCAAGACACATAAATAACCCAACTGTGAGATGCGCAAAGGACTTGAATGGGCACTTCTCCAGAGACGATGTGCAGATAACCAATAATCACATGACAAGGGGCCACACTACCGATCATCAGGGAGTTCAAATCAAAACCGCAATGAAGTATGACCCCCCCACCGGATGGCTATTATCTTTTTTAAGAAATGAGAAAATAAGAAACGTTTGGGAGGATATGGAGAAACTGGAACCCATGAGCCGTGTTCATGGGAATGCAAAATGGAAAACAGCACGGTGGTTTCTCAAAAATCAAAAATAAGATTACCATACAATCCAGTGATTCCATTTCTGGGTATATATCCAAAAGAACTGAAAGCAGGATCTCAAAGAGATATTGGTTCCTATGTTCAGAGCAGTATCATCCACAAAAGCCAAAAGGTGGAAGGAACCCAAGGGTCCATCAACAGATGAGTGCACAAACTAATGCAGTATACATAGACAGGGAATATTATTCAGCCCTAAAAAGGAAAGAACTTCTGACACATGCTACGGTGCGGATGAAACTTGAGGACATTATGCTAAGTGAAATATGCTAGTCATAAAAAGATAAATACTGCCAGGCACACTGGCCTTTATATAATCCCAGTGGCTTGGGAGGCTGAGGCAGGAAGATCATAAATCCAAGGCCAGTCTCAGCAACTTAGCGAGGCCCTAAGCAACTTAGCAAGACTCTGTCTTTAAATTTAAAATTTTTAAAAAAGATAAATACTGCATGATTTATATGAACTATCTAGAGCCGTTAAAATCATAGAAATGAAAGTAAAATGGTGGTTGCTAAGGGTTACAGAGACAAGAAAATGAGGAATTTTTGTTTAATGGGCAGAGTTTCAGTTTTACAAGATGAAACGTTGGTTGCACAATAAAGTGAATGTATTTAACAGCGTGAAGATGTATACTTAATGGGCCTGGGGTTGTGGCTCAGTGGTAGACCCCTGGCCTTGCATGTGTGAGGAACTGGGTTCAATTCTCAGCACCACATATAAATAAATAAATAAAATATAAATCCATTGACAACTAAAAATATACATTAAAAAAAAGATGTACACTTAAAAACAGCAAAAAGCCAAGCACAGCAACACACACCTGTAATCCCCCAATACAGGAAGCTGAGGCAAAAGGATCACAAGTTCAAGGCCAGTCTTGGCAACTTAGCAAGACCCTGTCTCAAAATAAAAAGGGCTGAGGGTGTGGCTAAGGGGTAAAGCACCCCTGGGGTCAATCCCCAGTGTAAAATAATAATAATAATAATAAATTATATGTTATGTATATCTTACCACAATTAAACTATAATTAATATACTCAGAAACATTAGAGAGATAAGTCCATGAAATAAGAATTGGCAGCAATAAAAATAATGAGAAATTGGTTTTAGAAGTGAAAAATTTTGTCTCATAAAGAGACTTTAGCTAGGTGCTAGGGCACACGCCTGTAATTCCAGTGGCTCAGAAGTCTGAGGCAGAAGGATTACTAGTTCAAATCCAGCCTCAGCAATTTAGCAAGGCCCTAAGCAACTCAGTGAGACCCTGTCTCTTAATAAAATATAAAAAAGGGGATGTGGCTCAGCACCCTTAGGTTCAATCCCTGGTTCCAGAGAGAGAGAGAGAAACTTTAAAGAAAAAAAATCTGGGCCAGGGACACAGCTCAGTGTCAGATCCTTGTAAGCCGAGGCCCTGGGTTCATCCCCAGCACAAATCTAATAGAAAAGCTGGAAGACAAAGTTGAGGTAATGTCCCAGAAAAGAGAACAAACATTTTTTTTTTTTTTTTTTTTTTTGCGGTGCTGGGGATTGAACCCAGGGCCTTGTGCATGCAAGGCAAGCACTCTACCAACTGAGCTATATCCCCAGCCCGAGAACAAACATTTTTAAAAATATTTTTTTAGTTGTCAATGGATCTTTATTTTATTTATTTTTATGTGCCAAGAATCAAAACCAGTGCCTCACACAAGCTAGGTAAGTGCTGTACCGCTGCACTACCACCCCAGCCCAGAACATTTTTTAAAATGGAAAATTAGAAAGAACATTTTAGAAAACTTAGAGGATGAATTCAAGAGATCCACCTAAAATAGATCTGAAAGGAAGGAACAGAACAGAGAAATGGAGGAAATAAGCACAAATTGATTTCCCCCAAATTGATTTCCAAGACTTAAAAGAGACTGATTTTCAGATTAAAGGGCCCACCAAGCACCCACAGTCAATGTACAACACTAGGAGACTTTAGACCTCTGGAAAAGCCTAGAAACTTCCAGGGAGAATAACCTTGCCATTCACACAGGACCAGACATCACCATGCCTGGCTTTTGATCTTTATTTACTCATTTTACTCATTTTGCAGGGCTGGGATCAAACCCAGGCCCTTGGGCATGACAGGCAAGTGCTCTGCCACCGAGCTGCAGCCCCACCTGCCCGATTTTTAAATGGCAACAGTAGATCCAGTCTTCCAAACTCTGAGGGAAATTTAGTTCCAATCCAGAACTCAACAAGCCAAACTATCAATCAAAGCTACTGGAGTAAACACTCTGCCAGGGCAAGGAAATGAACCGTGGGGTTGCGGGCCGGGGAGCAAAGAGTCTAGAACACAGGGTCAACACGGAGGCAAAACAAAAAAAACAAAGGAAATCCCAGGATGACCATAGAGCAAAGTGCAGCACAGCAGCCCTGGGCTCCAGGGGGGAGCCCCAGGATGCCTCCGGGGGGCTTCCAGAAACTTAAAAGAAGTGGCAAGATCACCTGTGTTTCGCCAGGTGGAGAGAGTTCCAGGTTCTGTTGGAAGCAAGGAAGTTTGGTTTAAAAATGAGGCAATTAGCTTCTGGGAAGAAAAAGTCATCCAAGAAGGGAAACAATCATGACAAGGTGTTTACTTAGTCACAACAATGAAGCACCGAATGCCTGGTACAACAACAATAAACTGTTCTAACTAAACTAGGAGGGAGGGAGGAGGAAAAACCTGTGATGAAGGTAGACAAAAGGGCAATCAATAATCCCGCCTGCTATGACAGGGAGGCAATGAGGAAAGATCTGACACTGGATCACTGGTGTGCGCAACCACACCCAGACAGGTTTTCCCTAAACCGCTGAGACTGGTTCAAGAGGCTGAGGCTGGAGGATCACAAGTTTGAGGCCAGTCTCAGCAGTTTAGGGAGGCCCTAAGCAATTTAGCAAGATCCTGTCTCAAAATAAAAAATAAAAAGGGCTGGGGATGTGGCTCAGTAGTAAAGCACCCCTGAGTTCAATCCCCAGTCCCCACCCCCTACCACCAGCAAAAGAAAGAAATTAAACTGAAAAAAAGAAAAAAAAATCTAACTGCATACTAGTCTATGAAGTAGTGGTACCTCAGTGCAAGGCTGGGTGCTTTTCTTGTGGATTGCGGTGAGGGAGGTGGTGAGGGAGGGGACCTGGACCCCCATCCATGCCACCAGGACAGCCTTTCCAACCACCGGAACAGAAAGCACAGAAGTCCCCAGGGCAGGTTCAGAGAAAGAAGAGCAGAACATTCAAGACCAAGTGCAGGAGGGTAAGGGGTCCAGGAGGAAGCCACAAACTGAGAAGCCACCAAGAGAACCCAGGCCCAGGAGACCAGAGGAGTTGTTAACAATGTAACAAAGGAGCAACCAACAGCAGAAAAGCAATCAGGGAGAGGCCCCAAATCCTGAGGCCCAGGCTGGAGGCCAGCAAATTCAAGCCACCTCAGAAATTTGGCAAGACCCTGTCTCAAATCAAAAAATTGAAAATAGATGGGACGGAGCTCAGTGGTAAATACCCCCGGGGTTCAACCGCCAGGAAAGAGAAGGAGGGGGAAGGGGAGTAGGAGGGGAAGATGGATCACCATCAGCAATGTCAAATGCTGCTTTCGAGGTCAGGGGTCTTAACCTAAAAACAGACTACTGCATTTGTCCCCTCATATGGTTTCAGAGGACACCCCCACCCGGAAGTTTTTTCCACAAACAACTGGAACAGAATGAAGGACCTTGGGACAAGCTAGGGAGACACTGCAGCTTCCCCATCTCCAGGCCTCTGGTTAGGGAGGAGGCTGAGGGTCACCAGATAAAATACAAGCAATACTCAGGACACACTTACACCTCTTTTTTTAAATTGTCATTATCTGAAATTCAAATTTAATTGTGTCTTCCTAACAATTAACTCTAGCAACTCTAAAGATGTAACACCATCCTTGGGGGAAAACTTGGAGTCCTTCTGTCATGCAAGATGAGATTTTGCTCCAGACACTGCCACCAGCCTCCTGCCATTGCAGGGTGGGAACTCCCCGTGGCGAGGTCAGGAAGGAGGGCCTAGGAGACCCCCAGGCAGAATGTGGCAGAATTTTTCAGTGAGCAGACCCTCAGGTCAAAACCACACGAAGTCCTTTCCAGGAAGGGATTTGGTTGGGGTAATGTCTCCACTGGTCCAAAAGGCAATTCTGTGCCCTGAGAATACTCGAATGCCCCCCGGCTTTGCCAAGCCTGTCCTCTTCCTGAAAATCAGGTCATCGTGGGTGGGAGCATTGAACGACTTTTCTGTCCTTCTAATATGAATTTTTACCATAAGCATGTATTACTTTTATAATCAGTAAAAAGCAATCAAGACACGACCATACTGAAAATAAAACGAGTCTGCGGTGGACCAGATAATCTACCGGGCACCCTCCAAAGCGAGATTCCGCAGCTCCAGGTAGTTTCCTGTTCTTTATTTGCATGCCATTTTGGAAGCACTGGGTAGCCCTGTTGAGGTTTGTTATTTTAGTTTTATTCCCCTGGGGGGTTCTGAGTCCAGCCACCCACCACTCCTGCTTCTGGGTGCAGAATGAGCGTTCAATCTTGTCACTGCTCTGGGTTTGGCGTGGCTCCGAATTCAGCCCCTGTCCAGACCTGGGCTCACTCCTAAACTGTAGGACCTCCAAGATGACCTGTCCAGAAGCCAGAGTGGGAGCTTTTGGAAACCACAAGGCAGTGGGACTACAGAGTCCACAGCAGAGCAGCCTGGGATTCCAGGAAGCTTGTGGCTTAACAAATTCTGGAAGGGGAAAAAGTGTCCCCAAACCCAGAGATAGCTGTCTTTCAGGACACTAAAAGCACTCCCTAGCAAGAACCACCTACTTTCCCTTAGGGAATTCCAGAGGTGGACAGCCAATGCCCCACCCATATGGTGGCCTCACAGAAGGTTGGGAACCTGCTCTTGGGTCCCCAGGCCCAGATGGAGCCCTAGATCTACTTCCTACCAGTCCTGTGACCTTGGGCCAGTCATCTAACTGAGTCTTGGTGTCCTGAGGATTAAATGAGATAATGAATGCAAAACACCTGGGAACAAATAAGGAGTTCACAAACAGAAGTCTATCTACTTAATCTTCAGAAAGCCCAGAGGCTGCCCTTTGGCTGGAGCGGGCATTTCATCTGCCATCCCCACAGACCCAGGATTGCTCTGAAAAGGTCCCCCCACCCTCAAAGAGTACACCCTCCCTGCTTCTGTCCAGGCGACCAGATACTGGAGCAGTGACCGGCCTCAGCTCAGGCGCAGCAGACTGGTCCACCACGACCTTGGAGGAACCTGGGAGAAAGCTTCACCAAGCGACAGTACTTTTCCACTGCACTGCTCGGCCACCTCTGCTGGCTTTGTGCTGTTGCAGACAGGAGGCAAAGTGCACCAGGTCGGCCCCATCAGGAACCCACCCCATCAGAAAGACACCTAAATCCTACTCTCAGGGATGGGGATAGGTACCGTGAGTGAGGGGCAGGAAGAATTCTAGAAAGAGTGGGGGGGGGGGTGTCTCTAAATGCGCCACGGGGAGCTAGGAGCCCACTGGTGAGGTCAGAGAATTTGATCGGAAAGTCCTCTGGAACATTTCAGGGGATTCCTCATCCTTTACCGCCCCTCTGCCCCCACCCCTCTCTTAATGATTAAACCCTTTCTGCCGCGCCTGTGCCGGGTCCCAGGCAGCGCGAGCCTGCGCGGGGGGGAGGGAAAGAGGAGGGCGAGGGGAGGGGACAAGAGAGCTAGCGGTCCCGCCCGGTGATGTAGGCAGCCCGGGGAGGTGGAGCCGCGACGCCTGAAGGAGTCCCCACCGCACCGCGCTCTGGGTCTACCCCACAGAGCGGCTGCCATCCCCGGCCCCGGCGACCTCCCTACCGCCGCAGTTTGGGCGGCAGGGACCGCGGGGATCCCCTCTTATTCGGGCCCGGGTACGTCCGCCGCCCCCAGCCCCTGCCCCTCCTTGCTTCCCAGACGGCTGGAGCCTGTCCCGGAGGACGCTATTCCCGGCCGCTCCCCGCCGCCCGGGCATCTCGGCGGCCAGCCCGACTGGGCAGCGGGCATCTGCGAAACTAGCCCCGCCTGGCACTGGGCATCTCGGGCACCAGCTGTCTCTGGCGCCGCCCAGCTTCTCGCGACTTCAGGGCGGTGGGCTTCTGGGCGCCTTCCCTCCACCCGCTCGCTGGCCAGGACGCTGGTGAGCTCCCTGCGTCTCCGGCCCCTTTGGCCGCCACCGCCGCGATGCTGCCCTGGAGGCGAAACAAATTCGTGCTGGTGGAGGACGAGGCCAAGTGCAAAACCAAGAGCCTGAGCCCGGGGCTCGCCTACACGTCGCTCCTCTCCAGCTTCCTGCGCTCCTGCCCGGACCTGCTGCCCGACTGGCCGCTGGAGCGCCTGGGCCGCGTGTTCCGCAGCCGGCGCCAGAAAGTGGAGCTCAACAAGGAGGACCCGACCTATACCGTGTGGTACCTGGGTAACGCCGTCACCCTACACGCCAAGGGCGACGGCTGCACCGACGACGCGGTGGGCAAGATCTGGGCGCGCTGCGGGCCGGGCGGGGGCACCAAGATGAAGCTGACGCTGGGGCCGCACGGCATCCGCATGCAGCCGTGCGAGCGCGGCGCCGCAGGGGGATCGGGGGGCCGCAGGCCGGCGCACGCCTACCTGCTGCCGCGCATCACCTACTGCACGGCGGACGGGCGCCACCCGCGTGTCTTCGCCTGGGTCTATCGCCACCAGGCGCGCCACAAGGCCGTGGTGCTGCGCTGCCACGCCGTGCTGCTGGCGCGGGCGCACAAGGCGCGCGCCCTGGCCCGCCTGCTCCGCCAGACCGCGCTGGCGGCCTTCAGCGACTTCAAGCGGCTGCAACGCCAAAGCGACGCGCGCCACGTGCGCCAACAGCACCTCCGCGCAGGGGGCGCCGCAGCCTCGGTGCCCCGCGCCCCGCTGCGCCGCCTGCTTAACGCCAAGTGCGCCTACCGGCCGCCGCCGACGGAGCGCGGCCGCGGGGCGCCGCGCCTCAGCAGCATCCAGGAGGAGGACGAAGAGGAGGAGGAGGAAGCGGAGGAGCGCGAGGGAGGAGCCCCCCAGCGCGAGCGGCCGGAGGTGCTCAGCCTGGCCCGGGAGCTGAGGACGTGCAGCCTGAGGGGCACCCCGGCGCCTCCGCCGCCGGTGCAGCCGCGCCGCTGGAAGGCCGGCCCCAGGGAGCGCGCGGGCCAGGCACGCTGAGCCCAGGAGGCAGGACTCGCCGCCCCAGACTTAATGCCTCCAACCCCGGCCCTGCCCGCTTGGCTCCCCGCTCGTCCCCGGCCCTGCCTCCCTTGTGGTCTCCGTTGTCGCCTCAGCCCTCATCCTGGCTCAGGGTGACACCTGATGTGCTCTGGGTTATTGGGGGTGTTCACCACCTCCCCCCACACCCAGAGTTTCCTGGGCCCGCCCTTGGGGAACTGCCCTCTCGCTTTACACCAAGTCTGTACCCACAGACCTTCCTGCTTCCAGCCAAAACATCCTCTCAGGAGAAGGGGAGAGAAGTTTCCAGAAATCAAGGACGGTGGGTTTGGACCTGGCAAGGGTGGAGGCAGTGGCCCTGCCATAGGTCCCTCTAGTCTTTTTTCCCTGGGGTAAGAGTCATCCTGAAGAGGCATTATTGTAGGGAAAGAATGGAGTGACTGGGGAAACTGAGGCCAGGCCCATAATGGGCACCGTGTCTGAACCGTGGAACAACTCTCAGCCCTGTGTAGAGCCCCTCTATGCCTTGGAGGACTCCTGGGACTTCACTGCTCTGCCTCTGGAGAAGACTGGCATGGTCTCAACCACATTCAAAGGACAGACTGGGCTGGTAGCAGCTCTGCAGAGCCTGTGCCTTGGCACCCCTAAGGATTCCTCGCCCCCCTCTACAGGCAGATAAGTATGGCCCCCCACTAGGTGCCCACAGCCAGGACCAAGATGGGGCCTCCAAAGGAGGTAAGAAGAACTGTTGGCTGGTGTGTGGGGATACAGAGGCTGGAGGAGATGCCCCAAGTCAAGGCTCTGGGCCAGTAGGTCCCATAGCAGGCTGAGGAAGGAGGGTGCCAACACAGGGAGGTGTCTCTACAAGGCCACAAAAAAGTCCAAAGATCTGTGTCACCAACTGATCATTGTAAATAAAGTGGATCTGCTTTTTCAGCCCTGTCACCTCCTGTGTTGTGTTTGATGCCAGGCCTGCAGGGGGTGAGGTGGTCCTCAACCCAACAGGGCAGGAGAAGCCCAGGAAGTAGCTCCTGTTTGCAGCTGGAGCCAGCTTCCAGGTTTGGTATGGTGGCTTCCACCAGGAAGCTGTTCCTTAATGTCAGGGGAGAGGCGTACACCTGGTCCGAAAACCATTGAGCCAAGCCCTGCAGGAGCACCTCTGTCTCGGCCCCCACAGCGTCTGTACACTGGGCCTTCAGATGTGAGTGTCCCTGGGACACGGAGGGGGTGCTGAGCTGAGGGCTTCCAGTGAGCCATGCATTTTTGAGAAGTTTCACGTGTATGCTGCAACATGTGGCATAGACTGCGCGGTTCCCTCAGGGATGAGAGGAGGGAGGAGGATGGGCAGCCCAATTTTCTTTTGAGAGGACTGGAGAAATCTGTGCAGACCTTTGTGATGGAGTGAGTCTTGAGCTTGGATACCTTCTTTATTCCTGTGCTGAGCTGGGCACTGAGCCCAGAGTTATCCACACGAGTGGCCTCTGCCATCACCAGTGGTCAGGATGATTCCGTTTCCCGGAGCTGCCAGAACAGAGAGTACCACTGCCACCTGACCCCAGTGGAACTCTCTCAGGGGCCGACTGAGATCAGGGGTCACAAGGACCCACTGGGCAAGGATCCCCTTTGCTTCCCTTGCCTCTTGCCAGGGCTTTTCTGATGTTTTCCCCACTGCAGAAGGTGAAGTAAGATGGCAGACCTGGGAGAGGCCATGGGCCGCAAAGCCCCCTGGGTTGGCCGAGATGGCCCAGGCAGATGCACGCGGCCCGGTGTTAGTAAAGCACCTGCCTTGCAGCAAGCACTGTGCGAGGCACGCGGCTCCCCTCCTCCGCCGTTCTCACTTCTCCGTGAGCCGCGCATGATTAAATGGGCAGTTGCTGGTAATGATTCCCAGGCCTGTGTCCCGCCCCTGCCCGGCTCCCTCCCTTTTCCCCTCCGCAGCCTCAGACACTTGGGTGCATGCACACACAGCCTCTCCCTCACTCAAGCTGCACCCTCCAGGCCTAGAATTAGAATGTCTGTAAGTCACTTTGCTGGCCACGGCTCCATTTTTAACGTGGAAAGAGAACCTGGCCCCACAGCCCTCCTCCTGGGGCTGCCGTGAGACAAGCCAGCAGGCCAGAGAGTCAGGGCTTTGGGGCTGCACTGCTACCCAGGGCGGGAGGCTGGAGTGGAGCCACGCCCACCCCATCCACGCTTGCACTGAACTCTCTCCTCCAACCTAGGCACAGGACAGAAAAGAGCCAGCAGCCGGCCGGCCTAGCGCTCCTGTGTCTCCTGGCTTTTGTGCCTCACCTGGGGGCTGAAATTGGGGGTGGGCTAGACCAGTGTTTTTCAACCCACACTCCTTGAGTTTTAGGGGTGCCCCAGGAGCTCCTGGGGGGAGCCCTGGGGCGGCTCCCCTACCCCGCTTTAACTGGAGCAGATGCTTTCTGCTCGGGGATTCTGTGATTTGAAGAATGCAGTCTGCAGATTTCCTTGTTTTAAATCTCGGGATGGACGCTTTCTAAGTGCCCTTGCAGCACTGAGACTGTAGGTCTGTTGACTGGCTGCTTGAGATGTATTGCTGGGGCACTCAAGGGACGCTCAGACAAGGCCGCGGAGAGAGATAAGCGCGCATCCAGCAACCCATGACTTGGAGATCAAGACTCTCCTGGGATTTCCGGGGCCTATCTCCATCTCTTCACTTCAGAGGGATGGGACTACAACAGTTGTGACATGCCCAGCACATAACTCAGTCAGCTGGCCTGCCTACCAACCATCCTGGCTTGCTGCAGTTCATCTCCCACCCTCCCCCTACCCTCTGCTCCAGAATGGCTCCCTGGCCATCTTCCTACCTCTGGGCCTTTGCACATGCTGTTCCCTCTACCTGGAGCCCTTTCCTTTAGCTACACATTTCAATCCTACCCCTCCTTCAACGCCCAGCTCACCTCCTGGAAACTTGCTTTAATGCACATCCCTCTTCCCCTCCTGCCAGATCTGGGGATGATCTCTCCCCTTTAGCTCACATGGGACTTGCTCTGGCTTTTTCTCATGACCTTCTGCCTTGACCTGCTTGCTCTTTTAGTGTCAGTGTCTTATCTCTCCTACTGATACCTCCATCTCCCTGCTTCCTGCAGTCCCTCATCCACAGCAGGGTAGAGAGTCCGTGCTCAGTAATCATTTGCTGAATGAATACATGAATGAATGGGCCAGCTGGAAGAGTCATCGTGGACCAGGAAACCAAGTGGGTGGAGAAGGGTTCCCTCTGCCAGGCTTCTGCCTGGGGATGCTGAAGGAGAACTGTCCTCAGACGCCCTGTTCAGAGGGATGGCTTTCTTAAGGAGATGGGCTCTGAGGCCAGGGGAGGGACGCAAAGCCCGGGTTCCCAGGCCCTGTCACTCTGTGGGCTGGTCCAGCCCACACAGAGCTGACTCTCCAAATGCAGAGCTGCCCCTGGCAATGACCAGCCACCCTCCAGACACACTGGCTGGCCGGGGTGGGTGGTGGGAGGACATCTGGGCAGATGTCGTCTCTATCTGAACACACAGGCAGTCAAACCCAGGCTGGGGTCAGACAAGCTGAGTGCCAGTCCCATCGCTGCCACTTGATGGCTGTATAACTTCAGGGAGTTTCCTCAAAACTTTGGAGCCTTGGTTTCCCATCTGTAAAAAACAGGATGAGGTGAGTTGACATCTCAGGTGGTTGGAAGAATGATGTGAGGTTTTGCATTTGGATGTTTTATTTAGCACAGTGCCCAATGCAGAGTAAGAGGTGGTTGATTAGTATCATTTTATCCAGAGGTCTCCGAAGACAGAAGACAGATCTGGAATAAGGAGACCAGGTGCCTTGTCTTTGAAACACCAAATATGTTGTTCATGCCGCATCTAAAATCCCTGATGTCTTCAAACCATGTTAGAAGATTCAACTGCAGCTGGCCTTGGAAACAACGCGTCTCAAATTATGCAACCTACAAAGGCCTGGCTGCTTTAAGGCGAGATCAAGTCCAATATCTTATACTTGTCATATATCTTCTCCTCCTTAGCACCCAGCACAGTGCCAGGCACACAGTAAAACACTTGGGTGAATGAAAGAGAGCAGGGGACGATCGGCTGCTGCTGGCCCCCAGCCCCAGGGCTTCAGCTAGCTGGGATGCTATTTCTTTACAAGTAACGGGTCAGCTTCCCTTCCTGGTCCCTGTTCAAACTGAACTGTGATTCAGGAGAAAAAGATGTTGAGGCCAAGGAAAAGGACACCTGAGAAGGATCACAGGGGCTGGCCTGCAGCTCCGGCCTGTCCCCTGTCACCCTGCGCGGCACTTGCCTTTCCACGGAGCTTGTGCGGGCTTATCACCTGATCCCGAGGTCCTGAGCGAATCAGGAGGAAAAGAGGGGTGGGGGTGCAGCAAGGGTCAGAGGGGAGGCTGGAGTCCAGCCCATCACAGAGGAGACCCCAGCTGGGCAGCTTGGGCCAGCACTGCTGCATGCTGGGAGCACTTGACCAAAAAGACCAAAGGGGTTAGGCTGGACTAGAAGGCGCAGGTGGACCCTTGTTTTGCCTCTCCAGCGCCCACTCATTCCCCTTTTGCAGTGGAGACTGCTCCCTCTTCCTCCCACACCCACACCTGAAGTCTAGCTCAGGACCCCCTCGGCTTAGGTTTGGTCACGTGACGACCTTCAGGCCAATAGAATCGTGTGCACCCCTCTCAGGCCTGGATCATAAAAAGCATGGATGTCATCACCTAGGGTGTCCTTGGGACCACAGGTTGAGGGTGACAGAGCCCCTACCAGTTTTGTGCCTGCCAACGACAGGCCCAGACTTTCGCATTTTACTGTGTCAGGAACAGGCGTGGGTGGGGGTTGCTGGTTGCGGCATGTAGCTTACCTTGACTAACAGCCTCCTTGAACCCGCCCCTCCTGCGTTTCTCATGAACCTGTCCATTCCCTACTCTCAACCCCTGCTATCTCACACGGGTTCCAGAAAAGGACATGGACGCAGGCCGGACAGATCTGAATAGCTCATCTCCTTCAGTACAAATATGGGTTCAGGAAAGGGCATGCATCCTGACCAGAGCCGGTGGGACTTAGTTCTGGGACTTCTAATGAAACTGGGACTTTTGGGAAAAGAGATGCACACTTTCTGCTGGAGGCTGATGGGCGCTTCCTTGGGAGTCACAGTCTGGCCTCTGGTGGTCAATCCACCCTCCTCCACTCGCGGTAACTGGGGAGTGCGCTCCATGGGTATTGATCTGGCCCACGAAGCCAGTCTCTTAGGGGATCTTGATGGGGAGGGGACTTCTGAGGATGGATATAGGCTGAGCAGGCCACCTGGCTAATAAAGGCCTGGGGCTGCCTTGGGCACTCCCGGCTCTCAGTCTCCGTTTTCTCCGGAGGAGGGACTTAACGCCCCAGCCTGCCTCAGAAATGTTTTGAGGGGCCATTCAGTTCGGGGTGGAATGACCAGGAACCAGGAAGGACACGCGCAGGGCAGAGATGCTTGGGCGCTGTCTCTAAGGTGAGGGAGCTGGATGCGGCCTGCGAAGCAGCCCAGGCTTAGGGCTCCTGCCAGGAGGAGGCCAGAGCCCACCGTGAGGGAGACAGCACCGACTGGCCGCAGGTGGGCACATCCGTCTGTGATCAGTCATGGCCGGAGAGGCCCCGAGGCCACCCAGCTGCCTCTGAAGCGCTTGCACCGGAAAGGCTGGGCGCAGCCTGGGCGTCTGTCTCTGCTGTCAATCACGTCTGTGCGCTCCTGTCCCCCAAGGACTGGAGAAGGGGATCATTCCGCCACCTTTGAAACAGGGAAGGGATGTGGGCAGGGGCGAGGGACGCGCCTGGAGATCGGAGCGGACGCTGGCCACTCAGTCCCCAGGCGCAGAAGGCTCAGATGGCGATCGATCCCATGAAAGCTCTGCCAGTGACGTCGCAGTGACAGGCAGGATCCCAGGCTGGTGGCCCCGGGCGTCACACTCCTGCTCACCTAACCCGCACGTGCGGGGAACTGGGACGTTGCCGGGGCGAGAAGGTGTTTGTAAAGACGGATCCGGCAGTTAGGCCCCTTAGAGAGCCAGATGACACTCCTTTTCAAGGTGATAAAGCGACGCGTTTTCATTTGAAACCAGGGAAAGGGCGCATGGAAGACAAACAGATCCCTCTCCCGGCCTTTCCCCATTCGGCCACCGCCTCGGTCCCTCTGCACACAGCCCGCGTTAACCCTCCCCCTGCTGTCCTGCGGGCGTGAACAGTGCACGTACCTGTCCCAGGGGTCTCCTCGTTTATGTTCATAAAAATGGACTCGTTCTCTAACACGTTACCCTGCAACGAGCTGTGGTCTCACTTACACCCTGCAGGCCTCTCCAGCCCCCAGGGCTGCCTGAGCTAAGTCGGACTCATTCTTTAATTGGCTGCCCTGCGTGCGTGCTCAGTGGACTGTCTGATAACGGCCTGTTGTGGGCAGAGCGCCAGAGCACACCTGCTGAAGGAGAAGCACACACAGGGCACTCCGACCCCGGCAGGCACAGCAGCAAGAAGAATTCACATGGGACAGGCAGGTGGCACAGGCCTGTAAACCCAGCACCTCTGGAGGCTGAGGCAGGAAGATCTGGTGTTCCAGGCCAGCCTGGGCAACTTAGCAAGACGCTGTCTCAAAATTTAAAAAATTATAAAAAGGACTGGGGGAGTGGGTCAGGGTCAAAGTACCCTTGAGTTCAGTCTTCGGTAAACCACCCCCCACACACACCAAAAAAAAAAAAAAAGAGAGAGAAAAGTTTATATGAATTTCTGGGGTAGGCATGTCTCAGCCAGAGGGGCTCTTAGGACTGTGGCCTAATCCTTGGTTTGTAGAGATGAGCTGAAGGACTTGTTAAGGGCACTCAGCTTGCTATTGGAAAAGCTGGGGCCAGAATTGAAGTTCTCTGACTCCCAGACAGACGTCTTGTTCCTATACAAAACCTGCTAAAATAAAAAACAGAAATAACACAGGTTTGTTTAAACTCATAGATGCTCAAAGTTCAGGTGTCAGTGAGGCCATGGTATGTACTCAGATCCTAAAGAGAGATAACCACAAAAAAGGGGAGCCTCTTTCTGTGTTCTACTGCCAGCTGCCCTCCCCAGTCATAGTTCAAGCTCGTTTCTGCCTCAGGGCCTTTGCACTTGCCATTTTTTCTTCCAGGACCATACTTCTCAGGTTTTGCACAGTTATCTCCTTCTCACACACAGCTCTCAGCTCAAATGCCAATCCCTGGAGATGCCCTCCACTTTCCACTTTCCCCACAACTCAAAGTCAAATTGACCCATTCAGTCACTGTATCCCATCTCCTGTTTGCCATCACCACATCATCCTCTGAAATAATATTCATCACATCATTTTTTTTACTGGTTTATTAACAGCTTCCTCATTAGAATAGAAACTCCAGGAGAGAGACAGCTGTCCTGCTGAGGACAGTGTCCGGCACACAGAAGGTGCTTAGTAAAGATTTGAATGGACAGGGCTGGGTTTGTAGCTCAGGGGCAGAGCACTTGCCTAGCATGTGTGAGGCACTGGGTTCGATCCTCAGCGCCACATAAAAATAAATAAATTAAATAAAGGTATTGTGTCCACCTGTAAGTAAGAAAAAAAATTGTTTTTAAGATTTGAGTGGACAGAGCCCACGTCTCCTGATGGCTAGTCCAGTGAGGCTTCTTCCACCCCAAGTAGTGGCTTTGCTTCCTCGGGGTGGCCCCAGCTGCTGGTGGTGCTGGCTGCTGGCTTCCACGGAGGCTGGCAGGGCTTGGGTTCCTGCAGGTTAAAGGCAAGTCCCGGTGTTGTTCTCTCTTCATCCTTGGAGCCCTACCAACCCTCTGAATCCTCTCCCGCTCGCCCCCAGGCTGCCTGGACGAGAAGCTGTCTCCTTGGGGAAGGTGCTGTGGAGTGCTGGCTGGCAGACCTGGGTCACCGGCACACTGGGAGATCTTGACCAGGTCCCTTTATCTCTCCGCACTTTGTTCCCCCTGGAAAATAAGGGACAGGAAGGCTGCAGAAGTTGATGGCTCTAAAGCTTGGATTCCGAAGCTGCTCCCTGTCTCATTCCTCCCCCAAAACTGGAAGAGAGGAACCAGGTTCCCTTCTGCATTTTATGCAAAAAGAGAGAGAGAAAAAAAAATCAGGACCTGGGTGAGGGGAACAGGGACAAGAAAAAATAGGCTGTCCTACAAATAAGGGTAGCATAGACTGTAAGTGACACAACCATGGTGGCTTCTTTTTAAAAAAATATTTTTAAGTTGTAGATGGACATAATGTCTTTATTTTATGTGGTGCTGAGGATCCAACCCTGTGCCTCACACATGCCAGACAAGAGCTCTACCACTGAGCTGCAGCCCCAGCCCCACCTGGTGGCTTCTAATGTTCAGAGAAAGACTTCCAGCCAGAGGGGGCTCAGAAACCCAGGCCCGAAGGGTTGGCCATCCCAGAGGCAGGGCCAGGGCAGGGAAGAAGGCCACAAGCCTTGGGCAGAGTTGTGGTTTGGATGTGGGGTATCCCCCAAAAGCTCCTGTTAGTGCTATAAGGTTAGGAGGTGAAGTGGCTGGATTGTGAGAGCTGTAATCTAATCGGCCATCCTAGTCTGAATGGACTGGACTGGGTGCTGGGGGGCAGGTGGGCGTGGCTGGAGGAGGGACTCCCTGGGGGCGTGCCCTGGACAGCTGCATCTTCTCTGTGGGCTCTCTCTCCCCCTCCCTCTCCCTCCCTCTCTTTCTCTCCCTCTCCCTCTCTCTCCTCCTTCTCTCCCTCTCTCTCTCTCTCCCTCCCTCTCTTTCTCTCTCTCTCTCTCTCTCCTCCTTCTCTCCCTCTCTCTCTCTCTCCTCCCTCCCTCTCTGTCTCTCTCTCCCTCTCTCTCTCTTCCTCTCTCCTTCCTGACCACACCATGAGCCCAGCAGCTTTTCCCCTCTGGGTTCCTCCCCCATGATAAGCTGTCTCTCTGGGACTCAGAGCAACGGAGTCAGCCTTCTATGGACTGAGACCCCTGAAATCCTGAGCCCCAAATAAACTTCTCCTCCTCTAAGTTGTTTTTGCCTGGTATTTTAGACACAGTGATGCGAAAGCTAACACAGACAGAGAGGGCTGACCAGGAGAGGCCCCGAGGAGGCTAGCACTCAGACCCAGCTCTCTTCCTCTGCTGGGCCTGGCCTCCGCCTGCAGGCATTCCCAGCAGGCAGAGCGAAGACTGCTGTCCACCCATGTGCTGTGGGGGTTGGGGGGCAGGCCAGGGGTCCACACCCCTCACACATTCACCTTTCTTTGGATAAATGTCAACGGAGCATCTACTGCATATTAGATACTGTCCTGCTCCGCAGGCCACAGTGGTGAAGGAGACACTTGGAGATCCTGGCCCTAATGGAATCCAGTCATGTCAGGAGAAGCCAACCATAAGCCAGGGGATTTATAAACAGGTCAACGCAGTTAGAAGGTGACTCTGGGGTGGGGGTGAGTAGAACAGAGTGAGTAAAGTGGGCACTTCTCCCCTCCCCCGTCCCATGAGGTGGACATTCCCAAGTTTGTCCAATGTGCTAAAAATGGGCTAGAGGTGGCCATCAGGGCAGAGACTGGCTGGATGTTCACTGACCCATCACCTCTTCTTCTACAGTCATCGCCACACATTCCCCGCCTCCCTTGCAGCTAGGTGTGGCCTCGTGGCCAAGTTCTAGCCAGTAGGATGTGAGGCCTCTTTTCGGCCTTGCCCATGAATGCAGCCCACTCCTCATGCTGTCCCTCCCATCAAGCCTTGTTCCCTCTTTCCCCACCTGTCAGCAGAATGGAGGGGCCCCCGAAGACCTAGGGAAGGGCAGGACCGAGAAAGAATCCTCACCTGATTAGGCTTCACCTAGAGGGGACAGTTCACCACAGAGCTCGAAGACCATGGGGGTGATTTGCAAACCCTCATAGGCAGAAAAGCAAAGCCACCCCAGCAAGACCAGCGGGACAATTGCCCAGCTGAGTCCAGTCCAAATTGCAGGACAACAGAACTGTGAGCAAATAAAATGGGGGCCCTTTGAAGCTGTTAAGTTAAGGTAGTTTGGGGTACGGCGATAGACACTGACCTCAGGAGGCATGGCTGAGGATGGACTGCAAAAAGGCATGGAAAGATCTCGTTTGGCACAAAGTAATAGCACAATAAAATGTGGCTCTGTCACCATGGTAGGATTCAGAGAGAGTTCTCTGGTTTCGGAACCTCCGTTCCGTGTTGGACTCCTCAGTGACCCCAAGTGTAAAGTGAACTGATGCTGGGCAATTCTGTGAGGCCACCCTAAACCTGCCTGGGCTAGGAGAGTGGGGTTGCTTTGGGCACCCTTTAGCCTGACTGCTCTTGAATGGGGCAAAAAAGGAATTTCCGATAGAGACTGGGGGACCCCAAAAGAGCATTAAGATTTAAGTAACTAAGAGTGGTAACCATCTATGGACGCTTTGGTCTTCTCTGAGGCCCCAGAGTTTCCCCCCAACTGTACTTGGGGGCTCCCTCCTCCCTCCCTTCTTTCCTCATTTTTTTTTTTAGTTGTCAATGGACCTTTGTTTTATTGATTTATTCATACGCAGTACTGAGACTGGAACCCAGGCCCCCACACCTGCGAGCAAGTGCTCTCCCACGGAGCCGCAGCCCCCCGCCCCTCCTCATGTGTTTCTGAGCCTCTCCTGCCTGCAGGAATCAGCCCAGGTGCCCAGGACCCAGCAGGATTCACGACGGACACAGTAGCAGGCAGACAGTAAACCCACGACTAACACTGTAAGAGAGCAGTACGTGGCCCCAGGAGGATGAGCAGGGTAAGGGGACAGAGATGGGCGTGGTCTGCACTCAAGGGAGGGCGGCCACTTGGAGGCCCCAGGGGCTGAGAACAACCTGGTTAAAGGCCTGATGGTGAGACAGCCTGGCACGTCCGGGGCCTCTGTGGGCCAGAGGTGGCTGGCTTCGCTGGGAGACTGGCAGGGGATGTCGCCAGAGAGTGAGGCCAGCTGGGTGGGGCCAGACCTCATGGGCCCTGAAGGCCCTGAAGACTTGGGTTGTTCTGAAGAGCTCGGGAAAGTTCAGCCACTCTGTACAAGATGGACTAGGAGGGGCCCCGTGAAGGGGTGGAAGGGAGGAAGGAGGAGCCCGTCACCAGGTCTCTGCAGACTCTGAGCCTTCAACTAGACTCCGCCGGTGAAGACAGTGAAAAATGGTTCAAAACCCACTTTGAAGGTGGAACCAGGGCCTGGTGACGGGAGGGAGGGTGAAGCATGGGACCACTTCTAGTTTCTAGCCTGAGCACCTACCCGCGTGACTGGTCATCCCTTTAACTGAGGCGAGACAGGTGGCACTGGGAACGAACTGGGGGTTGGGTGAGGAGAGAAGAGGAAGTCCCGTTTTCCGTCTTCCCGAGTGAAGGGGCTGATTAAATAGGTGCTCTGGTTTGAATGTGTCCCCAAATGACCTGTGCTGCAAACCTGGTCCCCGATGCAGCCGAGTTGGGAGGTGGGACCTTTGGGATGCGATTGGGTTCTGAGGTCTCAGCCCTAATGGAAGGTCAGTCTAGTCACAGATTAACAGATTGACAGCTTATCACAGGAGGGGCTTAGTTATAAAATGAGCTCTCCCTGGCGCTCGCTCTGTCTCCCCCAGTGCTGCAGGAAGAAGGCCCTCTCTAGGTGCCGGTGCCGTGACCGTCACTCAAATAAGCCCCTCTACTGCTGGGTGTGGTGGCACAAGCCTGTGGTCCAGCAACTTGGGAGGCTGAGGTAGGAGGATTGAGGCCAGCCTCAGCAATTTAGCAAGGCCCTAAGCAACTTAGTGAGACTCTGTTTCAATCTAAAAAATAGTAAGGGCTGGCGATGCTGCTCAGTGGTTAGCACCCCTGGGTTCAATCCCTGGTACCAAAAATAAAACAAAAAACCACTATGCTTTATAAATGACCCAGTCCGTGGCTGCCAGGATAGCAGCAGAAAGCAGACTGTGACAACGCCTAGCTGGAAAGGCCAAGTAGGATATGCAAGGCTTCTCAAGGACAAGGCCTGAAGCGGCAGGTCAGGACATCATCCCGGTGAGATCGCCTTGGGGGAGGGTGAACGTAGGTGAGAAGGGAAGGAACGCTGGGCCTGAGCACAAGGCGCTGCCAGATACGCAGGGTGCAAGGATGGGGAAGGCGGAGAGGCAGGAGGAGGCAGAGAGGCGGCACCCCAGAGGCCAGGTCAGGAGAGACACAGGGAAGAGGGAGGCGACGCGTGGAATAGTCGGCAGAGTCGAGTGTGATGACATCGGCCAGCTGAGCACTGGCTTTGGCACGATCGAGGCCACTGGCGACCTCGGCAAGGACGAGTTCAGCATCTGGCCAGAAGCTGAAGCCTTAGCAGGAGCGCGTTGCAGACAGGAAAGGAAATGAGGAAACAGGAAGAGGTGCACCACCCGCCGCCCAAGGGGCAGCGAAAGGCTGTCACTCCGCAGTCCCCAGCACTGGGTTTATTAACTCCAGACGGGCAAGGCTGTGTGGGCACTGGGGGGCGATCGTGAGGCACAAGACAGGCACCCCTGTTACCTCCTCAGCAAGACCTCCTGCTCCTCCCCACCTAGAGGAGAGCCCCAGTTCTAGTCTCTGCCACATCCAGCTTACATTGAGGGCCACCAAGGGACTGGTTACCCCCTTGGTCGTCCTTAGAGAGTGATTTGACCTTAAAGGAGAAAACCTTGAGCGTTCAGAGAGCACCACCCAGGGGAGCTGGCTGGGTGGCCAGGGGCTGGGTGGGAAGCACCCAGGGTCAGTGTGTCAGCTCCGAGGAGGACAGGAGCTCAGAGGAAGGGAAAGTGGGCTGGAGAAGGGTGACAGGACAGAGATGGCTAGGGAGCCACAGCCTGCAAAGGGACATTTGGAGAATCAGGTGTGGAAACTGAGCAGAAGGAGATGGGGAGGAGGCGGGGCCTGGGCACAGGGGTCCTGTCCCTGCCCGTCTGCACTATCCTCAAAGCCAGTACTTGAGGAAATGTGGGGCTCACCGCCCCAGCTCTGCCCCTCTTCCTAAGCAGGTCCAGCAGGGGTGCATCTGGCCTATCTGTGCTACAGATAAAGAGCAACCAAGGAAGAAGTGACCAGGGACAGCCCAGGTGGGCGGGAGTAGGTCCAAGAGAAAGGGGAAGGGGGCTCCCTCTGCAAGGGAGGAGGGAAGGGGCACCTCAGCCCCATCGAGCATGAGCCTTGGTCCTTTAAGCAACACCCTCTGAGCCCCCTCCAGCCTCTTCAACGCCCGTCCCCCATCCCGGGGGACACGTTCATCTGTGCCTGAGCCTCATCGCCGAGGCTTGGTCCCTGTGAACTCCTGTCTTTGGATCTTTGCAGGCAGGAGGGGGCATCGCAGCCCTGCCCCTGCCCTGGTATGTCCCTCTTAGGGACCCTCTGAGTCCCTCTCTTCCAGTCAGTGGACTCCCCACCCCAGGCATGGAGGATGGGGGAGGTGGGCATGATGTGTCTGTCCCGTGTGCCGGGCCCCCGCTGAGCCCACCCTAACCCACACCCACTGCCCACCTCAGGTGAGCGGAGGCCCCTCCGTTTAGAGGACAGGGCTTGCTACAGGAATGGCCCAGCTTCAGCGGAGCTGCCCGTGCTCAGAGGAAAGTGCTGCTGTCAATTCGTGTCATTTGGAGGGCCTCCTGAAGGGCCCAGCGTACCTCCACTGAGCCTGCTGTTCTCTCCCTTGGTGACGCATGGGGTCAAATCTCGTCCCTGCTTCTCCTTCTGAGGACCCTGTGCAAGAGACTCCACCCTCAGAGCTTCAATTTCCTCGTGTGCCACGGGCAGCACTCTGGCCTTGCCATGGGCCGTGAGGGTAGCTCCCCAGCTCAGGGTCACTACTTGGCAGGTGCTCGTTAAACTCATGTCCCTTTTTCATGGCCACACGATCCAGGCAATCACGTGGGAAGTGTTTAATCAGGACTGGTCACGGCTGGGATGCCCTCCCCAGCATCCTCCCCTGTGGGTCCAAATTCCCTTGAGACTTTAAGGATCTTATTAATCTCCAGAGGGAAAGCAAATTGCAGACGGTACCTCTGAGTCATTGTTCGGACTGTTCCCTCTTCCTGAAATGCTCTTCCCTGCTCAACTACTGGTGAACTGCTCATCCTTCGAGATCCAGCTACAGTGTCACCTCCTCGCCGGGGGCACGTCCCCAGGAAGACAGAATCATCCTCCTTCTTCCCTGTGACCTCCATGTAGCCATGGCCTGTGAGGGAAGGGGCACTGCGGAGACAGATTCTGGTCACCTCGGTCAGATGTGCACAGAGGGTAACCCCAGGGCGAGCACCTTTGGGTTCTGCTCCCCTCTCCTGCCAACTTACCCAACCCAGGAACCCCGGAAGGAAATGGGATCTCACAGAATCTCAGGGGTGGACTCCTGTGGGCCATGTTCACAATTAATCTGCAAGAGGTTGGTGCTGCCCTGGGAAGGCCACGCTGCAGAGAGTTCCAGAAAAAGCCACCCCTCCCCCATCAGCCCTGCCCTCCTCCTCCGTCCCTGGCCAGGGAGCTGGAGTGGGGAGGATGTTTGGAGCAGGGGGCTAGTGCTGCCCCCAAAGAAAGTGACTGAAGGAGGGCAGGGACAGCAGAGGAAGACCTGGCTCAGCCAAGGGGGTCCTGGGAGTGCCAAGGTCACAATAATTATAACGTCACCATCAAGGGTCATACGAGCAATAGAAGCAGCTCACCCTTGAGCTACGCGCCGGGCACACGTTGTCTCACCCCACCCTCACAACGACCCTGCAAGGAAGGGGCTGTGGTCACCCTCGCTTTGAAGGTGAAGGTTCAAGGTCATGCTGCCAGTCCACTGGTCCCTGTGTGTTTCAGTAGTGAATTCTTTTTTCAAATAAAGTAATAAATAACCCTGATGTACAAAAAGAAAAGAGCAATACTTTCTCTGTGCACACATCTTTTTATTTATTTATTTTTTGGTTCAGATTTATGAATTTATTTACTCGAAAGTCAAATGTTGAGAGCAATAAGGCTATTTCGATTGCATTTTAATTTGGAGTTGGCAATCAAGGAGACTATTTCAACCTTACGGTAGCTTTACCACCCATCCGTCTCTGAAATTTCCTCTGAGGGGACAGTAACAAGAAAATCTTCTCGTAGACAAGTAGCTCTAAGGTAATTGTGAATAGTTCACAAATTCCAGGGTCTGCTCTAACTTTTCTGATGCAGAAGTTTAAAAGGGGTGCAACGGGCGTGTTTTGTTCCAAAGAGGAATTGACGACCATTCTCATTTCTAGTAAAGAAGAGTGGGAAGCTATCCAGAGTGTGTCACAAGCCATTAAAATGCATGTTAGAAAAAAGGCCACCAGTAGTTGCAGAACTATTGCTCAGGATTTGGGAAACAGGAACCTGTGTAGGTATTTCAAGCAGAAAGGGATTTAATGTAGGGGGTTAATGATTACAAAATCACTGGTTGGGCTAGAGTCGTTTTAAAGTCATGGGTCTCCTCAGTTTTAAGGTCATACCACAATAGCTGCCAAGGTCACTGCTGCTGCCCAGCTGTTTCAAACCCATGCAGCTGGCCACTAGACTCTGGAACATAGAGTCCCACTACATCATCATGTGGTTGGACTTGCTTACCAGCTCCTGCGAGGTCTCATGCGAGGCTTCCATGTCTCCTGTGAGTGAGCTCCTTGGCAGGAGGTACAGCTCCTCCAAACCCTACAAGGGAGTATGCAAAAGACGGTCCTAGCCTCTGCAGCAGAGGTCAGACCACAGGACTAGCACAGAGTCTGAATGAACATCAAGTGCAAATGGACGATGTCCAGCTCATTGGTACTGGGCCCACATTTTAAAATGTAATGGCCAACACGTGCCGAGTATTTAATTAAGCATGGTAAGCCGTGTATGCTATAGTATGTACTTGCTTGTATAATTTTACATATGCAGAAGTTTAGGGCCTGAATTCAAGAAGGAAAAAATAAAGGTATTTCTTAAAGATGTATTTAAAATAAATTAAAATGCACTGGACTCACTCCAGCTTCCTTGCTATGGCTGTTCCCTCAGCCAGGAACACCCTTCCCTGGTACCTACTCAACTGACTTCCTCGACTTTATTTATTTATTTATTTATTTATTTATTTACTGGGGATTGAACCAAGGGGCACTTGACCACTGAGCTGCATCTCCAGCCCTTTTTATTTTTTATTTGGAGACAGGTTCTCACTAAGTTGCTTAGGGCCTCACTAAATTGCTGAGGCTGGCCTCAAGCTTGCGATCCTCTTGCCTCAGCCTCCCAAGTTGCTGGGATTACAGGAGTGTGTCACGTGCCCGGCTTTATTGCTTCAAGTCTTTACTTCTCAATTGAATAACGTGACCTGCCCCTCTCTCCCTGGGGCATACCTGTCCCCAGCCCCACTCCACTTGCCCTTTTTCCCATGGGATTTATCACCTTCTCGCAGATTACATAATATGTGCATTTATTATGATCACTTTTTATCATCTCTCTCCTGCTAAAAATAACCTCCGCAAGGGCAGAGGTCTTTGCTTTGTTTACTGACATCTTAAAAACGAACAATAGTGTGTGGCACAACAGTACTTACTCAGTAAATAAGTTTTGAATTATTGAATGTAAGGGTAGAGAAGGCAGTCAGGATTTTACTTCAAATTCTGTACAAAAACAAGTAAACCATGCTTATTAAATAAACTTTGGCTTTCCAGTGTGTTAACATTCTTACATGATATATTTCAGGATGTGTGGTTCTCCACCACAATTTTATTTACTTCCTTATTTAGTTAGTTAGTTACTTACTTACTTAGTTATTGGAAACAGGTTCTCATTAAGTTGCCCAGGCTGACCTTGAATTTGTGATCCTCCTGCCTCAGCCTCCTGAGTATCTGGGATTAACCTTCACACCATGACACCCAGCTCAGCATGATTTTTAGGGTTAAAAACACGTGCCTGTAACAATGCACTTCCAGGTCCTCACAATATCACGGACTAACAAGGTTAGCTGCCTTCTTCCCTGAAACCTCGTTATGGGAGTCCAACGAAGACCAGCTTGGTACTGGAGTGGCAACAGCCAGAAGGAAGCAAGGATGGGGACACACGGGGCTGCCTCGTTGGGAAGAAAAATAGGTTGATCAGCTTTAGAAATTGACAGGAGAAATTAACAGACTATTCACAAATATGAAGAGTAACAATCATGATCAATCACTAAAGACAAAGAAAATGAACAACTTCCAAAATGAGTAGGAGAAAAAGTATCAATTTCTGAAAGGTAGAAAAAGAGAGAGGAAGAAATAAAATGAAAGATCAGGTTCCACTGCAGACAACAGAGCCCCCCTACCCGCTGTGGAAGGACGGCGAACCCAGGGATCTAGTGGTTTCCACTGGAAAGACTGAGAAGCCCGCTGCGGAACTGGCCAGGCGGGAGGGCATCTGCCCTGCTGCTGACTCAAGGACCTGCTGCCCAGGTTGCAGGCGGGAAAGCGGCCAAGGCACAGAGCTGGCACTCCGCTCAGCACCGAGAAGCCGGGAACTGATCTGGCACCAGGGCTTCTGCTGCAGCTGCTGCAAAAGAATCAAGACACTCCGGCCATGGTGCACCCGGACCAGCCACAGGGCCACTTCCGCCTAGCGCCCAGCTCACCTGCTGCTCTGGATTGTCTGCATCTTCCTGGCAGAAGCCAGGTGATGCGGGGATGCTAGCTGCATGAACATGGAAATGTCCTCACTTGCCTTCCAAGAGGGCCGGGAGGAGGGAGGCTCAGAGGGGGCTGAGGAGGGTCGGTCCTCAGTCTTGGCCCCCTTTCTTCCTCACCTTCACTTCCACCCTGTTTTAAATTTCCAGAAACCCACCACAACATGTGACCCCCATCAACCTAAGGCAGATGCATTTCAATCCAAGACAGGCTCATTCTTTCCACCGAGAGAAACACTGGACCCTGGCAGTTCCGTGCTGCATCTGGCTCCCACCGCAGGGAGCCTGGCTGAGGCTCCTTCTTCCCTCGTTCAGTCACAATCCCTTCTTGATGTTCTGCAGTTATCCTGCCTCTCCGCCCATTCCATGTGCCCTGCGCCTTCGGCAAGCTCTCGGTGCACCCGAGGTTCCCAGCGCGCAGGGTGGTCCACCTTCGGTCGGAAGGGCTCGGAGGGAGGCTGGTCCTGCACATACTGGGTTGCCATCCTCTTACCTTTGAGCAGCGGCCGTGGAATTAGAAGGCACCGGAGGACTTCAGGGGATCCAGAGACGCTCCTCTCATTCTCACCGAGCAGCAGAAACTGTACTTGACAGCCAGAATCAATGACAGTGGCCAGTGTGGAACTGATCACACCCTGTCCCCTCCCTTTGTTTTTCTGTTCATCGGAGCATGAGGAGTCTGAGAGAGCAAGATCTTGGTCTCAATGTCAAAATCAGCAGAGTCTCTATGGTATGTCCTGGTGGAAACATTCTTCCTTTGGATACTAGAACCTCTAAATGGCAGCAAAATAGGGAGCAAAAATTTTATGAGTAAGTTGTCCAGCCCAAGAGTCCCTGATCCATGGACTCTGGGAAAGGGAAGCATAGCCTGTACACTGGATGATGGTTGAGAGCATTTGTCAAATCCTTCATTTCAGATCCACAAATTTGTCTTCTAGCTGACACTACCGAGTCCCAGTAGGTCATGTCACCAACCTATAAAACCATATGACTCTGGTGATGAGACCAATGAATCTCATGCTCCCCTGGCAATTTCTTTACTTCTTTTGCTGAAAGGAAAAATGAGGTTTCTGATCAGAAAGTAATGGTCAATCACTGGTTACCATGATTGTTAACAAGACCTTCAGTAAATCTACTAGTGCCGTTACTGGCACAAGCATGACAGGCAGAGAATGCAAAGCCCAGAGCTAGAATAAATGTCTATGTGAGGATAAGTCTCTGCAGCCTTCATGACGGAAGGAACCCAGTGTAGCCAGGCTGCCAGCAGGTGGCAGGCTGGTCCTCTTGTGATCGGGTACCATATTGAAGGTTCAGAGTCTCTGCTCTTGGCAGTTGGGCACTCAGTTATGGTGGGTGTACTAAGACTGCTAATGGACACTCAATGTCCACCATCCTCTCCTTCCTGAGTAAGGGTCCTTGTTTTATTAAGGTCATCCATATACCCAACCAAAAGAAAACATCTCCTGGCTTCTTAACTACTAGATGAAACCATGTAACTGAGTTCTAGCCAGTGAGATGGTGGAAGTGTGCACCCATTGTAGCCTCCCATCATTTCCCTTCCTGCGGCCTGGATCGAGTCTGTGAACGTTAAAGCTCTAGGAGCCGTCTGGGACCTTGAGATGAACTTGAGGAGGGAAGCTGTAAGTGAAGGATGTCCAAACTGAATCCCTGAAGACTGGAGTCACTGTACAGGTCCTGGAGTGAAAGAGAAATGAAATTATTATGTCTGATTTAAACCACTCTCGTGCAGTTTTCTATAGTATATGTCATTCCCAAGTCCAATTGTCACATAGAGTAAATGAGGTGGCAGGGGAAGTTCAAAACAGATCAATAATTACAATACTAATAAATGGATTGACTATCTAATAAAAAGACAGAGACTTTCAAAACAGATTTGTAAACCATCAATATGTCATTTATAACAGAATCACAAAAGGAACCAAAATTAAAAATAAGGCAAGGGTTTCTATATTGCAGTCCATGAGGTCTGTGAACTTGGAAGAAAAAAAAATTCCTTTATTTTCACTAAAGGGAATCAGTAATATCAGAAGTACCTGTGACCTTGATCCCAATATAAGTTATAAATGTTTTCATATCTCTTTATAACAGCATCCCCAAATACCTTAACTCCTATCATTGCTTCAAATCACAATAATTAACAGACCTGTTTTTGGATCATGTCATTTGGTACATTAATTTAAAAATGCATATAATGTCACAATTATTTTAACTACCCTGATAGCCATCTTAATGCAATTAGTTTGCTTTGTAATTCTATGCTCTTAAAAACATTATTTTGAAAAGGGTACATAGTCCACACCAGGCTGCGAAAGAGGGTCTGTGGCACAATAAAAGTTCAAAGTTCTTAAAGTAAAAGGATTATAAGACCATTAACATCAACATCAGAATAAAGGATATAGGGTTTTTTTTAAAATCATGAAAAATAAAGAATTTGCATATATATAATAAGAGAAGCAATAAATTAAGAAGACGATGATCACAAATATGTGCAATATAGCTTCAAATAAAACAAGGCCTGGGGTGTAGCCCAGTGATTGCCTAACATGCAGAGCCTCTGAGTTCAATCCTCAGCACTGCAAAAAAATATATGTGTGTGTGTGTGTGCGCGCGCACACGCACGCGTATGTATGTGTGTGTGTGTATGTATGTGTGTATGTGTGCGTATGTATGTGTGTATGTGTGTGTTTGTGTGTGTGTGTGTGTGTGTGTATACATATGGTAGCTGGGATTGCGTGTGTATAGCACAGCATATGGCCTAATTTTTTTTTTTTTTTTGCACCTGGCTTAATCTTTAAAGAAATTAATACTTTAAATTTTTCTTGAAAAAAACCCCACCAGGATGATTTTACAGGAAAATGTTATCCAAATGTCAAGGAATAAGCTATTCTAATCTTCCACAATTCCTTGAGAGGTTAGATAAGAGAATTTTCAGAGGTAATTGAAAAATTTATCCTAAAATATGTATAGAAGGGCAAATTCCAAGGGAAGAGTATATGGCCCCAGAAATCTATGCTTAATATAAAGCTGTAACAACACACCTCTAGTATATGTATAAGAATGAAAAAATTTACCAACAAAACATAATAGAGGGACCAAATCATTCCCACTGGTATATGGAAATTTGAAATCTGACCTGTCATTGGGGATCTCTAAGAAAAGGAAAGAGTCATCAATTAGTGGCGCTTGGAGAGATAGCTATCATTGCTTCACATCACAATAATTAACAGACCTGTTTTTGGATCATGTCACTTGGTACATTAATTTAAAAATGCATCTAACAGGGGCTGGGGAGATAGCTCAATTGGTAGAGTGCTTGCCTTGCAAGCACATAGGCCCTGGGTTCAAACCCCAGCACCGCACACACACACAAAAATGCATATAATATGTCACAGTTATTTTAACTACCCTGATAGCCATCTTAATGCAATTAGTTTGCTTCGTAATTCTATGCTCTTAAAAACTATATTTTTTAAAAATTAAAATTGGACCCTTGCCTTATCCCAGATTTAATAAAAAGTAATTCCCAATAAATGAAACACTTAAAAGTGAAAAACAAAACTGCAACACTTTTCAAAAGACTTCATACAAACCTCTTATGGCTCCATGTGAGAGGTTCTCCATCCATCTGGGGCTGGAATCACTGACTCTCAAGGTCAACAGACACCAACTTCACTGACTCGCGCTGGGTCCCCCGCAGGCTGTACCCGTTCGAGATCCCAGCCTGGGCGCAAAGTATCAGTGCCTCGCATTGTCACACTTACTACGCAAGTTCCTCCTTTTGCCATCCTGAGAGGCATACAGTGACATCTGATTGTCTTAACTACATTTCTGTGGATGGTAATTCAAGAGGTACTGGCCCCTTGAGTTCTCCCTTCTATCAGTTGCCTGTCCATAGAGTTCCCAGTATCCGACCCTATTTCCTATCTTTTTCTTGTTGATTTCCCATGAGTTCTTTACAGTCACTATGCTAATCATTTGCTATTGTTCTACCATTAAAAAGAGTGTTTTTCAGTTTTTCTACCTTCTAGATTTATCCATGTAGTCCTTAACTAAACAAAAGTTTTTAATTTCCGTGGCCAAGTTCGAAGACGTCAAGGATTGTAGAGAAGTTCTTTCGGCTCTCATTTCTTCTGTGACGTGCCCGTTCTAGTCTTTTGCCTGCTTTCCTCTTGGGATGCTTTTCTTTTTCTTACTAATTTTAGGAACTCTCCATCTGTCGCGGATCCTAATCCCTCCAGCTGACGTGACCTCCCTGGCGTTCCCGTCCAGCCTATGCATGGACTGCGCTCACTCCTGTGTCCAGGGCGTGCTTGAGATAGGAGCCATGGGTCTGTCCAGGAACTGTCCACTGAAGCTGGAGGTGGCCTCTGGGTGGCCTAGGTGGCGCAGCACTGTGAGTATTTGCTACACCCACTTTGTCCAGCACGACTATCCTCCCATCATTTGAGACTCCTGCTGGCCTCCTGTCACCTGGAAGTCTTCCTTCAACTCGCCCATCACCACTCCCTCCAGACAACTGACTATCCATAACTGCCACAGGACCCAGGACGTGATCATGTTACAGTGTTTTACATCTCTGTCGACTTCTGCCTCCTTCATTAAATGAGGGTGAGAATCTCGAAGGCTGGAACCAAGTCTCATTTACCTCTGATTCCCTAGTGCCCAGTTCAGGGCCTGGAATATTCATTAGGTATGAGCTAACACTGGTAGAACATTTACTATGGGGGTAATCTCTCTCTCTCCTAGGAAGTAGTGTGTTGCTCTAGATGCCATAGAATTGAAAAATATAAAACTAAAACAATTTTAAGCTAGAAGTAAACTTTTTGGTTCAACTACGGGAGAATCTGGAAAGACGCTTTCAGGCATGGCTGGATCCAGACACTCAACAATGGGAGCTCTTCCCCCACCCCCACCACCATCACCCTCGTTCAGCTCTTTCTCTCTGCCTGGCTTCAGTTTGAAAGCAAGCTCTCTCTATCCGGAGGGGTAGTTGTATGTCAGTAATAGCTGCATCTTCTTAGCTTAGCAACCACAATGGGAAATATCCCATTAACTCAGCAGAAAAGCGAGGTCTCTGATTGACTCATTCTATGTCAACTGCCTAAACCTTCTGCCAGGGGCTAGAAGCACGATTGTCAGTGCACAAATAAAAGAAAAGAAATGGGAAACCCTCCTGAGCAGAATAAACTTTGTCACCATAATCCATCATGGGGGCGGGGTACTTGTGTTGCCCCATTGTGTAAATCAGGAAAGAGAGGCCCAGAGTCATGAGCTCACTCGCCTACATGCAGAGCAGGTAATAAGGGCCCGAAGCAGGATTTGAAGTG
The DNA here is from genome assembly GCF_902686455.1 of Sciurus vulgaris. Classification (NCBI taxonomy): domain Eukaryota; kingdom Metazoa; phylum Chordata; class Mammalia; order Rodentia; family Sciuridae; genus Sciurus; species Sciurus vulgaris. The sequence continues at coordinate 14,195,755 of NC_136461.1, forward strand.
ATTGGTTCCCAGGCCTGTACCTCGCGGTCGTTGTACCAGCTCCCCATGAGATCTGGGATGGGCAAGAGCCCAGGATTCCAATGCAAACAAACGCAGATCTGAGGTCAGTTTCTAGCACTCGGATTTCAGTCAGCTCAAGCGTTCTCATCAGTACAATTATAAGCAATAACAGTATCTGTCTTGCAAGGAGAATTAAATGAAATAATTCAAATCCAGTAATGCACTTAGCACAGGGCCTGGCAAATAGAAAGAACTGTACTGATGTTAGCTACTACTACAATGTTCACTGAATAAATCAGGGGACGGGTGGCACCTGGACTCTGACCTGCAGGTTCTGGGAGAGTCCCTCACAGAGGGGACAGCATGAGGTAGGGTCTGGGAAGGCTCTGGGCCCCTAATAATATCCATCTCACTGAAAATTCTCTCCTTAAACATTCCTGTTCTTTGAGCTGGGCAATTAATTTTTTTGCAAAGTAAAATTTAAAGCGTGTTTAGGAAAAGCTATTGATATTCTTGATCTAGGGCTGGGGTTGTAGCTCGGTATACGGCTCAGACATCTTGCCGGGCGTGTGCAAGGACTTGTGTGGATTCCCAGTCCTGCCAAATAAGATCAAGAAGCAAGGAGAGGATACTGGGGGAAATGGTGTTGAATATCACTGATCCACAACTGAGCTCGGCAAGCTCCCAAGCCCACTGTCTGTCTCCCCTACCCCACGGCCAGGCGAGGCCCCTTCTATGAGGAATTCTAGGGTCACGCCAGAGCTCCAGATAGCTGGGCTCACCATGGACACTGTCCCATGGATAACCATGTACAGGAGAAGAGGCCTGAAGGTGCCACAGGCCATAATCATCCAAGGGCTTCCTGCAGGTGGAAGTCAGGAGTCCAGTCTCAGGCCAGCACAGGACTGGGTGGGATGGAGGAAAACGGGAGGGGACAGGAGCAGGACTACCTACTGAGGACTCCGGGGGCTGCCGGCCAGTAGGGTACCTTCATGGTTTTCCCAGCTGTGAGGATACCTGGCCCCAAACACAGCGGAACTACTCCCAAGTCCAGTGGCATGCACGGTCCCGAGACACGAGATCCAAGCCCCTGCTCCCACACAAAGGGTCTAGATCTGGAAGAATGTGCAACTGGAGGCCAAGGGCCTCCACCCCAGCAGGGAGATCCAGCCGCCTGTGTGGAGGCTGAACATAGTGGAAGGGGACGGGGCCTGGCACAGAGAAGGGAGGGACAGGGGATGAGGCACACTCTACCCAGCTCCACAGTGCCCCCTGGTGTTTACCTCTATCTCTGTGGCTGAGAGCTCTAGGTCCAGGACACAGAGATGCCAGCCTCAGTGCCCCCGCCTGTCCCCTATCCCCACCTCAGACTCCATCCCATCCCTCAGAGAAGCCTCTGATTCACTAATTTTTGCTGGACATCTGGGGACATCTTTGGCCACTCTAGCTGGAGAGTTGTGCTTCCTATGTGATTTTGGCCAAGTCACTTAATGAAAATAACCCAGTTTATGTGGAGTCACAAAGGTGTTCACACCATGACATCACCAGATCCTCCAGGTAGGTTCACCCCACATGCATGATCTCACTGGATCCTGGCAACACTGTGAGATGCTGATCGTGTACCCACTTTACAGACAAGGAAACGGAGGCTTAGAAAGGTCACTAGATGCTAATAAATGGCAGGACTAGAATTCAACCCAGAGCCTACTAAACCGCAAAGCTCTTGCTCTTCAAGAACCTCAGGGTGTTGAACAGAGATTATCACTCTCTCTGTTACAGAGATGAGAAAACTAGGGCTCACGGAGGTCAAGGACCTGACAATGTTTATACATATGGTGAGTGACAGGGTCAGGATGTAAACCCATTTCCTCACCACCTTTCCGATGCTCATTTTGCCAACAAAAAATGAGGATGCCAGAGAAGCTCATCTCAAAGGTTCCCTCCAGCCGAGATAATAGAGTTTCCTCGGTCTTACTGCTGTTTTTGTGAAACTCCTGACTCCAAGTGGCTGCCCCAGCACTGCCCTTTCATCCTTTCCCTCAGTAAAGGAGAGAAACAGTCATTCAACAGAGGAGCCTGGACATCTAAGGTCTCACACTAATCCTCCAATAGTCGCCCTGGGAAATGTGTCCATAGTCACTTCCTACAGAGTGACACCCACCCTCTGGCCCACTCTTACTGACCCAAGCCCTCGCCCCTCGTCCATCAGTGTGTCAGCAGTGAGAGTGGCCCCTGTGAGGGAGAGCGAGGCGCACGTGGGCACAGCGCACCTCTCCACGCTGGGACACACCCTCTGGCGAAACCAGGGGCAGGCTCCGCTCCCCGCCCCGGTCCTGCCCGCAATCCCGCAGGCTGGGAGCCTCCAGGTCCGGCTCAGGGACACACCCCGGGGGAGGAGCTAGCCTCTGGCTGCCCAGCGCAGGCTGGCAGCCCGCTCTCCGCCCTGCTGCTCCAGCCTGCGCACCCACAGGGGACAACATGGCCCAGGAGCGTCCTTCCTGCGCCCTGGAGCCCGAGCACGTTCAACGGCTGCTGCTGTCCTCCCGAGAGGCCAAGAAGTCCGCCTACTGTCCCTACAGCCGCTTCCCGGTAGGGGCCGCCCTGCTCACCCGGGACGGGAGGATCTTCTCGGGTAAGGGCGGGCGCCAGGGTCTCCTCCCGGCATCCTGGGCGGGGGTAGGGGAGGATACGCAGGTTGGAGGGAGAACACAGCGCTGGCCTCCTCGCTGGGCCTCCTCGCTGGGCCTCCCAGTCCCTTCCTGCCTCCTGCCCCCGCGTGTAGTGGGACCGTGTAAACGTGATTGGAAAACTTAACCCTCAGCTCTCAACTCTTGGAGGACAGGGCTGGGGCCGGAGGGTAGCAGGGAGGCCCTAAGTCAAGACCATCTGCTGCCTGGGGTGCTGGGAGGAGGGGTCAATGCCTTGCAGGCACCTGTTGGGCTCCCCTGGGGTATAGGAGTGAGTGCTCAGCTCCAACCCCCTCATCGAGCTCTTATGCCCATTTTCAGATGAAGAGCCTGAGGCCCAGAGAGGAGGCCAGACTTTCCCAAGGTCACATGGGGCATCAGTGGCGGAACCCAGGGTTGGGGTCCCCAAAGTCCTGCTCGCTCCCTGAACTTGAGGTGGGTGGGATGGCGGCGGGGGGGCGGCTGGCATCATCAGTGGTGGGACAGGACTGGCAGCGGGCGTTGGAGGAGAGAAGCTGGCAGTTGGGGGTCCAGCCGTGACCAGCAGCTGCGGGAGGCGGGCGGGAGGCAGCCTGAGTCTTCACTGCTCTGCTCCTGGGCTCCTTCCTTTAGCTGGAGAAAACCTCACCAGGCAGGGGTGCAGCTGAGTGGCCGAGCACTTGCCTGATGTACACGAGGCCCTGGGTTCCCTCCCCAGCACCAAATAACTGCATAATTAAAAATAAGTAAAGCTCCTCTGTACACAAATTTTCAAACTTGTTTTCACTAAGCTTAGGGGTACTCTCAGGACAGCAGGGGACATGGTGTGGAAGTGACAGCCAGCATCCATGGTGCCCCTTTGGGTCTCCTGATGTTGAGGTTCTGTGGGGTTTCATGAGACACCCGGGTTCTCAGATGTCTTTGAGCAGAACCCTTGACAGCGCTGGCTTGCGGCAGGAAGGCGATGAGCGCTAGCCATTAGCCCTTACTGCCCTGCAAGGCAGAGGAGGAAACTGAGGCTCAGAGTGGACACGGTCCAATATCGCAGAGCTGCAATCGGAACCCAGAGTTCCTGACTCCAAAGTCTGCTGCTCCGTCAGGGGCAAAGGATCTCTGAGTGCCACATTGACGCTCAGACCTGGCCTGGTGTTTCCATGAGTGTTGAACATTAACCAGCACCGTGGGCAGCTCAGCAGACAGCAGCTTTACAGTGTTGGGGACAAGGAATCCACCATCGAGTCTTTTGGAGGCCTCCCCATCCCTTCAGATGGTACAGAAAGCCTCTGTGTGTCCCCAGCACCTATAGTGACCCCTCCCGGGCACTTGCTGCCTGGCCTTATCACTGTCTGTGTACATAGTTCCCCCACCCCCGGACTTTGCGTGGCAGAGGACAGGAGCTGTGTCTGGGATCTTTGTGCCATTGGTCCCCTACGGTGGCACACACCTACCTGGTCCAGGTTGTTGACTGACTGACCGACCGGCTGGATGAAGGGGTTGGCCTTGGAGCTGGGCGAGGTGGAGGAGGCAGAGGCGTCCAGGGCCCAGTGGTGGTGGATGGGGTCCAGCGTGTCAGGCCACAGCACTTCCTGGGCCGGGGGCCTCTCTGGCTGTCTTCCAGCATTGGGACTGGTGTCCTGTTTGGACAAACAGGTGACTGGACAGGCAACACAGCCAGCCCTCCAAAGCCAGAGGTCGTATGTCGGAACTCTCTGGTTCAGTTCTCTCTCCTTCCATCTCCTCCCTCCCTGCCTTACTTTCCTTCCTTTTCCTTCCTCCACCTCCCTGCCAGCTCTGTTGAGTAAAGCCCGGGCCTTGGCCATTTCCACGTTGAGCATCATCAACAGGTACTTGCTGAGCTGACTCGGTACCGGCCACATGCCAGCTGCTGGGACTACCTCAGGGAGCAGGCGTGACATAGCCCCTCCCCCATGGAGGCCGCTGGTCTCAACAGGCAGGATCTTCGTGGAGGTAGTGGGAGGAGTGTGGAATCGAGGGGGCTGGCGCGTGCCCTAGTGAGGCACAGGGGAGGCCTGCCACTTAGGGAGGCTCGGGAGTGTGGGCAAGGCTCTGGCTGGGTCAGGGCTCCTGAGTGTGAATCCTGGTGCTGCCGTGTGGCCCCGGGCGGAGGACCTCACCCTTCTAGTCTTGGCCCGTTGTAGAGCAGACGTCCTCACACCTGCCTCCATTGCTCCCAGCTGCTGGCCTGACTTGATGGGAAGGAAACAGGGACCAAGGACTGTCACTAAGGAGAGGAGTGACATCAAAGTGGTGTTTGAGGACAATGCCGCTGCTAGGTTCTGGAGGAGGGCTGGAGCAGAGGGAGCAGAGTTGGGGATGAGGTGGGCTTTGGTCACTGACCTGTCCAGTGTCCGCAAGGCACCTGGCTCATAGCTGTTCCCGGTGAAGGCTTGTGGAACACAGGAATGGATGGCTCCAACCAGGAATGGCAGGCGGGAGGAAGAGGGAGGAAAGATCTGAGAGACTTTGCAAGGGACTAATGGACAGGGCCAGGTCAGGCTGTGTAGGAAATGAACAGGCTGGGCACGGTGTCACACGCCTGTGGTCCCAGCGACTCGGGAGGCTGAGGCAGGAGGATCTAGAGTTCAAAGCTGGCCTCAGCCACGGGGAGGCACTAAGCAACTCAGTGAGACGCTGTCTCCACACAAAGTACAAAACAGGGCTGGGGGTGTGGCTCAGGGGTCGAGCGCCCCTGAGTTCAATCCCCAGAAAAAGAAATGAAGGACAGGAATATGGTACTGGGATCTGCAGCCAGCTGAGCAGGGAAGGAAGAGGCACTGCCCAAAGTGGGACACTGAAGCAGAACTGGGGACAGGGGCTGGGGACGCGGAGGCAGGGACCAACAGCAATATTAGTCCTGCGATGGTCTGAGCACTCATGGAGCACGTGGTGGGAGATCTCCTGTAACCCATGGCCACCATGTGAGGGAGGGAGGAAGGGGCACGGGCATCCGTCAAGGGGCTGGCCCTTAAAACCCCGGAGCTTCACAAGCACGGCGGAAGCAGCGCGTCTCTCAGGGCAGGGTGACCCGAGCTCAGGGCGCCACCCCTTCTCTGTCCTCTGGGCACTGGTTCCTTTCTGTCACCCTGCAGCCGCTTTCCATTCTTACAGCCGCAAAGCCAGACAGGGAAGAACTCTTTCCCACCACCTCCTGATGGAAGAACTCCAGGGAAGGGCTCTGACCGGTCCCTCTGGAATCACAGGCACATCCCGGGCCAGTCGCGGTTGTCCTGATGGGGTCGTGTGATTGGGCCGCCCGATTCACATATCCCTCCCCACCCCCCGGGCGAGGAAGGGTCTGGTAGCACAGAACGGGTGGCCGGGGACCCACGTTTTATACACGGGGTGACCGAGCTCAGTTTGACCTGATTCCAAAGGCCATGCGCTTTGGGTGGCCCCCCGCTGCTGGGCGGCTGTGCGGAGCGGGCAGAGAGAAGGCGAGGGCGGTTCACAGAATTCCCCGGTCGCCTTACCCGATGGCAGGGGGTCAGGTGAACAGGAGCGTCAGCAGCCATCAGGCGGGGCTGGAGAAGAGGGGTCTCGAGTAACCCTGGGGGGCCCGCCCTGGCATCCTGAGGAGGCTGTGAGGGGTGGGAGGGCCGAAAGGGCACCGCGGGCTCATCGCAGGACAGGTCTGCCCCGTTCTGTGAGTCTCCCCAGCAAGAAAAGCCCAGCCTGCCCGGAGCTCCTGGGCGGCTGGGGTCCCATCCAGTTCCAAAGCAAGGCTGGCTGCAAAGACCTGCTAATGACCATCTTTTTCCCTCTGTCACTCCCGCCCTGGCCAAGACCTCGTGCCTGTCACAGATGGGCCACCCGGGATGGTAATGAATACCTCCAATAACTGCCTCTGCATCATGGATTGCAGCTGGTGACAGTCCATGGCTGGCGACATTCCCCAGTTGCTTGCGGGTGAGCGAGGGGAGGAACTTGCTGGTGAAGAAAGAGCAGCTGAAGGAACGGGAAGTGAAGCCTCTGAGGGGCTTAGGACAGCGAGGATGGGAAGAAGGGGATGGGGTCAGTGCCGCCTCGCCCGTGGCAGGGCTCAGCCTGCGTCTGTGGGCGGAGCATGGCCTGGCACACCGCCGCTGACCCCCGGCTGCTGCCGGTGTCCCCACTTCAAACCCACCACAACACCGGAAGGAGTCCCAGGCCAGTGTCCCAACACAGGGTCTCCTGGTTGTGCCCGCTGCCACCCAAGGGCTGGGGGAGTTTCGCTTCTTCCGCTGCTGACCCTGGGACGTGGTCTCTCTCCTGCTGTCCCCCTCCTCTCCTGTCCATCTGCCATTTAGAGGAAAAGCCACTTTACTGGACCAACTGTGATGAACTGTGGAAGGAAGCAGCCTCTTTAAGACACTTAAGGAAGTCCTGCGAGGCCGATCCAGCTTGCTTGGTCAACCCTTCAGTCTGCCTTCAGCCACTCTCCCCAGACAAGCCCCTTCCCTTCCTTCCCTGGCTTCCCCTTTCTCTGCCTGGGTTCCATATCGTTCCCATGTGAAGTGGCCATTTGCAGTGGGCGGAGGTTAGGATGGAGAGAGCTAGAATTTCTTCAAGCACCCAGGCATGATATTCCTCTAGTCCAGGGATTCTCAAATGTGGTCCCAGACCCTCAGCTCGGCAGCTCCGTGTTAGAAATGTGAACTCCTGGCTCCAGCCCAGGCCTGTCAAATAGAAACTCCAGGGTAGGACTTCAAAACCTGCTTTAAGAAGCCCTCCAGAAGATTCGGATGCCCACTTGCTGGGTGGGAGATCTGCCTACTCCGGCTGCAGAAATATCTCTTAGAGAAGAGTGGGCACCGGGCCCTCCAGCTCTGCTCTCTTCTCTGGGTCCTGGGTTCAAATCTCACCATTGAGAGTCTCTTTCCTTGTGGGTGCTATGACATCATTCTACCCCAGACCCCCTGAATCACCAAAGCAGCTGGAAACACAGCTGGACTGAAATTCCAGGGAGAGAAGTGCTATCCTTGGGCTCTCACAGGCCGGCCTGGGCATCCTGGCTTCCCGCCACCAGCCTCAGCTCTTACCCTCTGTGAGGAGGGCTGTAACGGCATCTGCCCGACCCGGCTGGTGAAAGGGTTGATTGACAGTGCAGGCCTCAAGTCCCTCACGGTGTGTGGCAGACACGTGCCCAGGAACGATGATAATGAGGAATAGCTGCAGTCTCACCTGGGGGGTTATTTGGTCCCATCCTGTAATTATCAATTCCAGCTTGGCGTTGTCCTGGTCTCCCTCACGGGTGTCTCAAGATGAGCAAGGCTGCCAGGAAAGAGCCAGCTTGCCTGGATATGAGAGCTGCTTTCCTTTTTGCCTCTTTCCCACTTTTTTAATGGGTGCATTAGCGTTGTATGTAACAGTTAGGTATTCGTAGGTGCACACAGTGTAACGACAACAGGACTCGGCCAGGGTCCCTCCCCAGCCCTTCCCCGTATCTGCTTTCTGAGCTCGGGATCACAGCCTGTGGCCTTCCTCCACACCCCTACTTTTCCTGTTCTCTTCTTTTGTCTTGAACAAGACGGGCAGGTTGCACTTGAACTTGCTGGAGGCCCCGAGTGCAGTTCTTACTCTGCGTCACAGGGATCGAGCACTGACAGAGGAAATCGCTCTGTTTCTATAACAGGCCACCATCTTGGTCAGCTCAGGTGGCCGTAACAAAATACCAGAGACCAGGTGGCTTAGGCAACAGGTAGCTATTTCAAATGGTTCTGGAGATCAAGGTGCCACTAGAATCCCTCCTGGGTAAGGCCTTCTTCCGACCTCTGCCACCTTCTTACTGTCCTCACAAGGCACAAGGAGAAAGCTCATGCCTCTTCTTCTTATGGAGACACCTTATTATAAAATGGGATTCTCTTCTTATAATCCCATGATAGAGGCTCCATCCTCATGACCTCATCTAAACCTGAGAATGTCCCAAGAAAGGCCTCAGCCCCTCGACCACCACACTGGAGGTCAAGGCTTTGACATATGAATTTGAGGGGGACACACTCAGTCCACGACAGTGACCAAGAGCCCCAAGAGTCTCCACCCTCAGGAAGTTCACATTGTAATGGGGGAAAGGAGGTAATAGGGACATTTAACTCCCGAAAAGTGGTAAGTGCTGAGAAGAAAATTAAAATATGATAAATGACTACAGAGGGTTGGAGGAGGTGGAGGGGATGCAGCTTCAGACAGGGAGACCAGGAGGCTTCTCTGAGGAGGTGACATTGGAGCAAATACTTGATTGGGGGGGCTGTGTGCCTATAGGGTATCAAAAGGCAAAATCGCAACAGTTTAAAGATCTTAGTGAATTTTCTTTTCTTTTTTTTAATTTATTTTTATTGTAAACAAATGGGATACATGTTGTTTCTGTTTGTACATGGAGTAACAGCATACCATTTGCATATTCATACATTCACATAGGATAATGAGGTTCGATTCATTCTGTTATTTTTTCCTTCCCTCCTACCCATCCCACCCCTCCTTTCCCTCTATACAATCCCTCCTTCCTCCATTCTTGCCCCCCTTCCACCCCCCATTATGTGTTAACATCCGCTTATCAGTGAGATCATTCCTCTTTTGGATTTTTGAGATTGGCTTATCTCACTTAGCATGATATTCTCCAATTTCATCCATTTGCCTGCAAATGTCATAATTTTATTATTCTTTATGGCTGAGTAATATTCCATTGTATGTATATACCACAGTTTCTTTATCCATTCATCAAGTGAAGGACATCTAGGTTGGTTCCACAATCTGGCTATTGTGAATTGAGCAGCTATGAACATTGATGTGGCTGTATATCTGTAGTATGCTGATTTTAAGTCCTTTGGGTATAGGCCAAGGAGTGGGATAGCTGGGTCAAATGGTGGGTCCATTCCAAGTTTTCTAAGGAATCTCCACACTGCTTTCCAGAGTGGCTGCACTAATTTGCAGTCCCACCAGCAATGTATGAGTGTACCTTTTTCCCCACATCCTCTCCAACACCTACTCTTGCTTGTATTCTTGATAATTGTATTCTTGATAATTCTAATTGGGGTGAGATGGAATCTTAGTGTACTTTTGATTTGCATTTCTCTTATTACTAAAGATGGTGAACATTTTTTCATATGTTTGTTGATTGCTTGTACATCTTCTTCTGTGAAGCGTCTGTTGATTTTATTTTCAATTCTAGAATTAGGCAAAACTCCGTTCCATAAAATAGAATAAGTTTTCTGATATGCAGAGCAGAGGTGGTTGGTTTTATAGGCAGAGAAAAGCTGAAGAAAGCAGAAACAAAAGACAAAAATTGGATTTCAAAGTTACTTTCCTTGTAAGGTGGTTTGTTGGTCAGCTTTGTGTCACTCCCACAAAACACTGGAGGCAATTAACTTATAAAGTCAAAAGGTTTATTTTGGTTCACAGTTCTGAAGGATCAAGTGGTCCCATGCTTTTGGCCTCTGGCAAGGGCAGCACACCATGGCCCGAGCATATAGCAGTATAAACCACCTCTCTTGATGAGCCAGGAAGCAGCATGAAAGAGAAAGAGACCAGGTTCCCACAATCCCCTTCCAACGCATGCCCCCTGTGACCTCAGGACCTCACCTGCTGAAGGTCCACAGCACTTCCCAACAGCACCACCCTGGGGGCCAAGCCTTCATCACATGGACCTTTGGGGGACACTCAACATTGGAACTATAGCAGGCAGGGACAGGGAGAGAGAACACTAGCAAAACAGCTGGCTGTCATTTTGTGTGTGTGTGTGTGTGTGTGTGTGTGTGTGAGGAACATGAACTTTGTGATCGTGTCTGTTGAAACTGACCTGTTTGGAAAATCTATGGTTTCTCTCTCCTGACTTCTTGGGAAGTCTGATAACAATTAATTTCAATTTGGTGACATGAAACTTCAGCACGGACAGTTCCACTGGGACTCAATACCTGTCATTATCATTTTGCAAAGGAGGACAATTGATCCTCAAGGAGTTTCAGTCCCTCCCCCAAATTCTCAGGACCCGACAGAACCTCAGGGTTGTTCCTAGTCACGGTGCAGTCATGTGCTCCCGGCAGAGACGACCGCTCTCCCCCTAACCATGGAGATGTTTTGCACATGATAAGGAAGATTTCTCTAAATGTCACCTTTCTGAACTTCCACCGACACACGCATGTGTCCTAAGAGGCTGGGTCTTCTCCAAGTGAGCAATTTGCTTTCATGACACATCAGGGAATCCCCAGATCAATGTGAATCATGTCTAATGGGAAAAGTGTCAGGCCTAAGTCAGGGACAGGCCAGGGTTGGCCAGGGCTGCTGACCAAGGGGAAGGCCAGCAGGACTAACTTGGGAGAGGCAGAAGCCAAGAGCACGTGTTACCAGCATGCCAGCAGGGGTCGCAGGTCCTGGGGTTCTCTGTGTCCCAAAGAAATAACTGAAGACTTTGGCAGGCAAAGCAGAGGTTCATTGAAAACAGAAGTTCACTCTGGGAAAGCAAAGTGAAACAAGTAGGAAGTAGCTCAAGGCCCTACACCCTGCCTACACCCTGGAGCTTGGTTTTATTGGGTTGTGCTAGTTCCTTTTCCCCTGGGTGGATTTGGGATTGATTGACACCTTGATTGACAGCTGAGTCTTACATAATTTCTTTTCTACCCTGCACAGGTAAGTTTTGTTTTCCACCAGAAAATGCACAGAGGGGGGCCAGCCCCAACATCAACCTTATGTTAACTAGCAACAGGTTAGCTTTAGGTCAGTCCCTCCAGCTATTACGCTGGCCCAAGATCGGGGACTTCCTCTTTAGGAGCTTGAATTTACCCTGTGGTCATCTGGCTTTTTCCCTGTAACCACAAGATGGCCCAGGTTACCCTCACAGAGGGGCTCCAGACAGGGTCAGGAGGGCGGTTACCTCCCTTCCGCCTTTCCCATCCTGTCCCTGTCCGAGCCCTGCCTCCTACGTAATAGGGGTCAGCAAAGGTGGGAGGGGGCAGGTACGGGCAGGCAAGAGTGGTGGGGATCAGGACCCCCGCTGGGGAGCAACAGGGACACATTCACTTCTTCAGTCAACTCCCATCGACCCAGAAGAGGTTGAGTAATAAGGAGCCAGTTATCTCAGCCATAGAACTCACTTTGGGTGCTGGGAATTGAACTCACTTTGGGTGCTGGGAATTGAACCCCCAGGGCACTCTACCACTGAGCCACATCCCCACCTCTTCCTTTTTTATTTTGAGACAGGATCTCGCTAAACTGCTGAGGCTGCCCTCAAACTTGAGATCCTCCTGCCTCAGCCTCCCTAGTCAGTGGGATTACAGGTGCGTGCCACCGCCCGCGGCTCATAACTCACATTTCAGTATGAATGACTGAAAGCTTGCCAGCATGGGCATTGATACCTGTTAACCACTGCTTTCAGGACCGCAGCTACTCCTGATGGCTCCTTGTCCTGTCTCCCCACTCGATTGATTGATTTGTCAATGGATGCAAAGGATAGAAATGCGCATGAACTATCGTAGACAAAAAGAGAATGTTACCAGCATCCTTGGCCTGAGGCCTGACTCCTGAAGTCCCAGCTTACCAGGAATGACCACTTGCCCCCAGAAAACAAGCAAAGGTTAATGGTGAAAGGCTGAAAGGGAGACTTTAACTGAGTGACCACGTTGGGCAGAGGCGCGAAGCCACACCTCCGCCCTGTCTTCAGGTTGCTGACAGGAGCCCAAGCTCAAAGCAGGAGGCCCTGGGGTATGGGGGGGTGGGGAGGCCCGTGTCATTGAGCAGTCCTGGTCAGACTGCGCTCTGGCTGACCATTCCCTCGGCTCTGGTTCTGTGAAGTGGCTCCTGATCCACTTGGCCCTTGTGATCCTAGAAGGGGGTGACACCTGGGGGTTTCTAGGCACGGCTTCAGGGGTCTGAAACCAGATGCTGCAAACCTTGCCTGTGTCTTCCAGGGAGACAAAGTAGGGCAGATGAACCTCACAGTACTGTTTTTTAGATGAGCACCCCTTAAATGATCAGCTTGCCTATGTGCAGACCTAACAAAAGAGACAGATCCAAAGGCAGAGATGCTGGGCTCTCTCCTGTCTTCCTTTACCAAAGGGCATCTGCAGGCCTAAGTGGACAGTCTCTGCCGTTAGCAAAGGCAGCCCCTCAGTCCCTGGGTGCACGGAACTCCACCGCGGGAGGAGCTGGACTATAGCGGGGCCTCGCGGGCACTGCCTCAGGCCAGCCTCTCTCTCCCTCCCCGCCTCATCTCTTCTCTCTCATGCCTCTGTGCGTTTCATGTCTAGCACTGATCTCACCCCGGTGGATGGACCACACTGGGTGTCAGAGAGGAACGGAAGTCCCACCCAGAGAACTCTGATTGACCAGTTTGGGTCAGGGACTCATCCTTAGGCCATGTGAGAAAAATATCAGCTTCCATTTGAATTATAGGCTGGGAATGAGGTGAGGCTCCAAAAAGAGAGGAAAGAGGTGCTGAGTTATCAAACTCAAAGCTCACCTCTACCCTCTTCTCCCAAGTACAATTCCAGACCGTCCCCACTAACACCCACAGCCATCCGTGCCCAGCTGTGCATGTGCCCTTCCCCCACCAGGGGCCTTGCAGCTATGGAACCCAGCACTGAGGCAGGTGTCCAGTGACGTCCACCAGATCTGGACATGAATCCATGTGATCCTGAGAACGTAAAGCTAAATGAAAAATGCAGCCACTCCTAACAGTGTGAATAAGGCAGGGACAGCCAGGCGCGGGGGTGCGCACCTATAATCCCAGTAGCTTGGGAGGCTGAGGCAGGAGGATACAGAGTTCAAAGCCAGCCTCAGCAATTTAGTGAGGCACTTAGCAACTTAATGAGATCCTGTCTCAAAATAGAAAAGGACTGGGGATTTGGCCAGTGGTTTAGAACCCTAGATTCAATTCCTGGTACCAAAATATAATAGAGGAACAGAACACATGACATGACTAATCAGTGTCCAAATTTCGTAAATAGAGGAGGAGCAGAATACTGTAAAATCCCAGTGAAGACTGGAATTGGAAGAGCGGAGGGTAGCAGGTGGCAGGACTGGGGGCAGCAGCAGATCTCTCATTAGCAAAGGGAAGAACAGGGAACCCGCAGAGGTGCCCCGTCATGATGGTCATGGAAGCCGCGGTGTGAGCCCTCCTGCCCTGGATGACTCCCCTCCCCTTCCCTTTCTGCCCTGGGGGTGACCCCTGTCCACTGTCTTCTGAGACCCTGGCTCAGCCCTCTGGGAGCTCTCCCTAGGCGTGCGTGTTGGAGAGGCTGGCCTTCTTGGGGGCACCCAGTTCTCTGCGCACACGTGGTGTTTGGGGGTCCAGTGGTTCCCTTAGGGGTTGAACAGTCCTAGGCTTTTGTGGACCTGACTTGTGACTTCTCAGGCTATTCAAATTCTAACAAATTCTATCAAAAAGATCCCTCCTGCTGGCTCTTCTTCCTCCCACGCAAGAGTTCCACACCCACCGTGCCCTTCAGGATGTGGTTCCCAAGCGGGCCAGCTCTCCATTTCCAAGCACTGGCCTCCGGGCTTGCCCATCCTGCTGCCTCACATCCGTCTGGGTGGGAAGGTGACAAATGACACCCTTACTCAGATCTTGGCCACAGGGCACCTTCTCATTGCCGGGTAGAGGAATAGTGAAGGTAGGTAACACAGTCTGCCCTTCCGGTTATGGCAGGATGGGACTTTACCAAATACTCTGCCACCGACTAACAGGGCCTTCAGCCTGCCACCTTGCCTGTCTCTCTCATTGATCTCACCCAACCATTAGAACAATGCCACCTATTTTAGATTTTTTTTTTTAACCAGGGATTGAACCCAGGGGCACGTAAACAATGAGCCACATCCCCAGCCCTTTTTCCTTTTTTTTCCTTTTTTTTTTTTGCGGTGCTGGGGATTGAACCCAGGGTCCTGTGCTTGCGAGACGAGCACTCTTCCAACTGAGTTATCTCCCCAGCCCCTTTCCTTTGTATTTTGAGACAGGTCTTGCTAAGTCCCTAGGGCCTTAGTAAGTTGCTGAGGTTGATCTCAAACCTGTGATCCTCCTGCCTCAGCCTCCTAAGCCACTGGACTTACAGGTGTGTGCCACCAAGCCCAGCTCTGGATGGTTTTATGAAACTGTATCTCACTTTCTTTATTCATTAGGTATTGGCTATACTGCTGTAACAAAAGGGTCCCAAACTACAGTGACTTGAATATGATAGAATTCTGTTTTTTTTCTGACATAACAATTCAGTGTAGGTAGTTGACCAGAGCAAACAGGCAGCTCTGCTCTGAGGGTCACCCAAGGTCCCAGGTCCCTTCTCTCTTGTTGCTTCTCCTCTCCTACGACCTACACCTCTTGGTCAAAGCTGTCCCACCCCATCCACCCCCACCTTCCAGCTTATTGGAAAAGGAAAAGAAAGGAAATAGGAAGTTAGCAATCTACTTAAGAAAATGGGACCCACGAGTTTCCCATGTCACTTTGGGCCACACCCTATTGGCCAAAATTCATTCATCACAGGGCCATACTCTGCCACCAGCGGGTCTGGGAAAGGCAGTATCTAGCTGAGCCTCCGCCATGTCTTCAGCCATATTAGGATGAGAGTCACTTCTATCACTTAGAGGAAGAGCTAGGAAATGGAGACTGGGGAGTAACTAATACCTCTGCCTCCGGGAGGAAGGCGAACTGCAAAGATGAGGTGGATCAGACATTATGTCCCGATGGTCAGGAGCCAGTCCGGCTCCCAGGGCCATTTCTTCATCGTCTCAACTCCCTTAAAATGGGGAGCTGCTTAGTCAGCAGACCTGGCTATGCCAGCATTGTGTCTCCAGGGAGCATCCCTGGCTCACTGTCCCCCAGGAGCTCCCCTGAGAGGGGCACTGGGAAGGACTCTGTCACTGAAAGTGTCCGGCCACCTTCCCCACTCACCCCCATGGGAGGCCCCAGGAGAGCCTGCTGGCTGGTGCAGTCACGGCCACCTTCTGCGAAGCTTGGGAGTTTTCTGTTGGTCAGTCGGTTTCTTGTTTTTTTTATTTTATTTATTTATTTTTATTGTAAACAAATGGGATACATGTTGTTTCTGTTTGTACATGAGTAACAGCATGCCATTTGCATATTCATAAATTTACATAGAGTAATGATGTTTGATTCATTCCGTTATTTTTTTCCTTCCCCCCCACCCCTCCCACCTCTCTTTTCCCTCTATACAGTCCCTCCTTCCTCCATTCTTGTCCAACTACCACCCCCCATTAAGTGTCATCATCCGCTTATCAGTGAGATCATTCCTCTTTTGGATTTTTGAGATTGGCTTATCTCACTTAACATGATATTCTCCAATTTCCTCCATTTGCCTGCAAATGCCATAATTTTATTATTCTTTATAGCTGAGTAATATTCCATTGTATATATATACCACAGTTTCTTTATCCATTCATCAATTGAAGGGCATCTAGGTTGGTTCCACAATCTGGCTATTGTGAATTGAGCTGCTATGAACATTGATGTGGCTGTATCTCTGTAGTGTGCTGATTTTAAGTCCTTTGGGTATAGGCCAAGGAGTGGGATAGCTGGGTCAAATGGTAGGTCCATTCCAAGTTTTCTAAGGAATCTCCACACTGCTTTCCAGAGTGGCTGCACTAATTTGCAGCCCCACCAGCAATGTATGAGTGTACCTTTTTTCCCACATCCTCGCCAACACCTATTGTTGCTTGTGTTCTTGATAATTGCCATTCTAATTGGGGTGAGATGAAATCTTAGGGTAGTTTTGATTTGCATTTCTCTTATTACTAAAGATGTTGAACATTTTTTCATATATCTGTTGATTGCTTGTACATCTTCTTCTGTGAAGTGTCTGTTCATTTCCTTAGCCCATTTGTTGATTGGGTTATTTGCATTCTTGGTGTAGAGTTTTTTGAGTTCTTTATATATTCTGGAAATTAGTGCTCTATCTGAAGTATGAGTGGCGAAGATTTTCTCCCACTCTGTAGGCTCTCTCTTCCCATTGCTGATAGTTTCCTTTGCTGAGAGAAAGCTATTTAGTTTGAATCTATCCCAGTTATTGATTCTTGCTTTTATTTCTTGTGCTATGGGAGTCCTGTTAAGGAAGTCTGATCCTAAGCCAACAAGGTGAAGATTTGGACCTACTTTTTCTTCTATAAGATGCAGGGTCTCTGGTCTGATTTCAAGGTTCTTGATCCATTGTGAGTTGAGTTTTGTGCAGGGTGAGAGATAGGGGTTTAGTTTCATTCTGTTGCATATGGATTTCCAGTTTTCCCAGCACCATTTGTTGAAGAGGCTATCTTTTCTCCATTGCATATTTTTGGCACCTTTGTCTAGTATTAGAAAATTGTATTTATTGGGTTTGTGTCCGTGTCCTCTATTCTGTACCATTGATCTACCTGTCTATTTTGGTACCAATACCATGCCGTTTTTGTTACTATTGCTTTGTAGTATAGTTGAAGTTCTGGTATTGTGATACCGGTTTCTTGGTTTTGACGGTGGTTTTGCAATAAGATTCACACGGAAGCCTGGCTGGACTCGGGCAGCAGGTAACCAGCCCCAAGCTTCCATCAGGCCTCCCTTCGTTGGGGCAGCTATGGCGAGACCTCAGACTCGATGGCTTGTGAACAGCAGAACCGTGTTTCTCACGGTTCAGGAGGTCAGGAAGTCCACGAGGCGCGGGCGGCAGTATCTGGAGCGGGTCCCTTTCTCACAGGCAACTCTCTCCTGTGACCTCGCATGGCAGAAGGGGTGGGCCGCTCCCTGGGCCTCCAGTTAAGGCCCTCATTTCCTCTGTGGAGATCAGTCCCCTCCTTAGGTCCTCACGACCTGATCACCTCCACAAAGGCCATCACTTGGGGATTAGGATTCAGTGTACAGATACAGGGGACACAAACATTCAGACCACTGCAGGCGCGAACCTCATGGCTTCTGACTCTCAGATCTGGGCCTGGGGGCTCTGTTGACTTATTCATTTATTTATTTTGGGGGGTACAGGGGATTGAATTTAGGGACACTCGACCACTGATCTACATCCCCAGTCCCATTTGTATTTTATTTAGAGACTTGGTCTCACTAAGTTGCTTAGCACCTTGCTTTTGCTGAGGCTGGCTTTGAACTCGCGATCCTCCTGCCTCAGCCTCCTGAGCTGCTGGGATTACAGGTGTGCACTACTGCGCCCGGCTCAACTTTTATCTAGTTTTCATTTATTTGCTTTGCTTTGGCACAGGGAATTAAACCCACGGCCTCACGCACGCTAGGCAAGTGCCACACTGGGCTACACTCTCCCAGCTCTCTGCTCACCTTCTTCAGCCCCAACCCCTCCCTCGACCTTGACCTCTGCAGGGCTGGTGAGGCTGCTTAGCCCACCCTGCCCCTGCCCCCACGGCCCCCAGGCTTTGACCAGGATGGAGGCACTGGGGACGTGAAAACAGTGAGCATTCTTGGGAAGGGCCACTGCCCTGTCCTTCCCCACCCCTTGGGAATAGCCGGTCCCTCCCTGTCCTGGAATGGGCCAGCCTCCTAGCACAGCTGTGGGACAGACCACCAGGCTGTCCTCTCTCCTCAGGGTGCAACGTGGAAAACGCCTCCTACACGCTGGGCATCTGTGCTGAGCGGACTGCCATCCAGAAGGCCATCTCCGAGGGACACAAGGATTTCAAGGCCATCGCCATCTCCAGGTGAGCAGGAGGGGCCCGCGCAGCGATGCGCCTTCCCCCTTCAGCTGCCCCGGTGCACCTGTCACGTGTTTGACCCCTCGTCTGTGCTCCTGTGTGCCGGGCACAGGTTCAGGACCTGCTGAGTCTGGGGGCACGGAGATAAATAAGAAGTGGGCCCTGCCCTCGGGCGCCCAGAGGGCCGGCAGGCAGGCACGCACCTCTAATGCCAGGGCAGGTGTCCCCCCAGCCACACCAAGTACAACAGGAAGGCAGCACAGAAACCCAAACCCCGGGGGACCTGAAGGTCACCTGGTTAAGAATCCCTTTTACAGCTGGAAAAAAACAAAAAAAAAAACTGAGGCCCAGAGAAGTCAAGCAACTTTCCTGGGAGTTGGTGGCAGAGCTGGGACAAAACCCAAGTCCCAGAGTGTCACTCCAGGGCCATCCCACTGTGCCCTGCTGAGCCAGGAAGTCGGCTGCTGCCAACCCTGCCATGGGCCAGGCTCACTTCCAGGCGCCGGAAGCTGGATCTGCGACCAGCTGGTGGGCGGCAGCCAGGTGGACACTGCCTGGGGTTCAAGCTCACCGGCTCCAGCCCAGGCTCTGGCCAAGCCAAGTCTCTGGGCCCTAGACACAGATGTCCTTGTTCCCGGGCACCTACCCTCAAGGCTGAGTTTGTGCTGGCCCTGGACCCAAATACTCTGGCTGCAGGATTCACCTACGAACGACCTCGTTTACTGATTTGGACCCTGCTGATTTACCGACTGGCGGCCAGTGCTTTGGGGAGACTCGCGCATATCCCAGGAGAGGTCATTAGCCAGTCGATGACATGAGGAAGCCTAGCCCTCCAGAAAGAGGCTCCACGGCCCACAGGCCTTGGTCTTTGGGGGTATTTGGTTTCCTGGCCGCACACTATGGGCCAGGTGATCCTCCCGGGTCTGGAGCCTCTTCCTGGCCGACAGGCAGCCGCCTAGTGCAAGGCCAGTGAGTGCCGGGCGCCATGAGCACAGGCCCAGGTGGCTTTTCTAAGACCCTGAGCTCAGGGGCTGGCTGGAGGTGGCCCGGCTTACTCCAGGCTTGTTTCTGGGTGACTGGAGCCAACGGGCACTTAGGGAGGGAGGCCCCGGCTTCCGGGAGCCTTCCCCAGGACCGAGGTCCGTCCTGGCTCCAGCTTCAGGAGAATAAATGAGGCTGTGCTGGGAACATTTTGTGCAAATGAGCACTTAATGGGGGAAAAAAAAAAGAGGGGAGAAATAACTCAATTTCAAAGCTGATCCAAAAAATAATGGTATTCCGGGGAAAGGGAGACCAAAGTCAACAAAAAGGTAATGGAACAGTAGCCTGGCCCTTAGAATTTCCCAGGTGCCAGCCTTTTCTCATGGTCATTATCTCCTTTTAAACATGGCTGGGTATCCAGCAACGGTTAGCAAATGTCCTTATTTACACATAACCTGCCTTTCTGAGCCACCCAGCTGTCCTACTCCAGTTAGTCAGCCTGTGCCTGCGTCCCCATCCAGGAATGTGTCATTACTGCACTACTGGTTGGACAAATTGGGAGCAAGGACTTGAGGGGGGAGGGGATGCCAGCCTCTCGCTAACACTGGACAAGGCCGAACTCTCTGAGTCGCTCTGAGATCTCTGAGGACAGAGAGGCGCATGTGGCTGCTGAGCCAGGGCGGACTTTGCTACATGGCCCGCAGAGATAAGCTGGCCCTGCCGGGGTCCCAGCTGCAGTCATCAGGGTCAACAGGTCTCCCAGCTGTCCAGTCTGACAGGCACGACTTCAGTGTGTGACCAAGGACACCACCAGCACAGAGAACTCAAACACCCAGCAGAAGGCAGGGCAGGGAGGAGGGAGGGGCGAGGAGAAGAGGGAGGCGCAGAAGAACTGTCCAGATAGAGCCGGAACGTGGAGCAAAGGTCAGCAAGGCCTGATTCAAATCCTGCTCCTCCGTGGACCGTGGGCATGGTGCCATGGTCTCTGAGCCTGACTTTTTTTTGGGGGGGGTACTCCAGATTGAACTCAGGGACACTTGGCCACTGAGCCACAACCCAGCCCTATTTTGTATTTTATTTAGAGACAGAGTCTCACTGAGTTGCTTAGTGCCTCACTGTTGCTGAGGCTGACTCTGAACTCTTGATCTTCCTACCCCAGCCTCCTGAGCTACTGGGATTACAGATGTGCACACCACCATGCCCAGCTTGAGCCTGGCTTTTGATCGATGAAATGGGAAGAGTAACATCTATCCATCAGGCTGTCCCAGGGTCTCCTGAAATGAGTTCCTGGAGCAGAGAATGTCACAATTTTAAACTATGCTTTTGAAGTTATCATGATTACTTCTGCAGGCTGCAAGGTCAGCAAAGGCAGAGTGAACAGATTCTGGGTTCCAGTCCCAGCTCTGTGACTGTGGGCAAGTGGCCTCACCTTTCATGACCTCTAACCCATAGGTATGAGCGTACTCACGGGACCCTCACCTCTTGCCAGGCTGCTGGGGAGTAAATGATTGAGACGCCTGGCACGGTGCCTGGCCCAGGGGTACCGTGTAAGCGTGAGCCTTTGTTACACTCAGAACTGTGCTGCGGTTGTACCGTCTTGTGACTTTCAATGGTTGAGCCCTGACTGGGCCAAATCTAACTTTCCCCTAGAATACAGGATCGCTCCCCTTGAATGCCCTGATACAGGTCCCCGTGTTCAAGGAGCTGTTCATTGGGTAGTTGACAGAGCATGCTACAGACAGAAAGGAAGTAGCAAGCTCAGCAGGGGCCAGATCACATAAGGTCTTACAGGTCATGGTAGGGAGGCTGAATTTCACCTGGAGTTTGTCTCCATGGCCCTGCCCACAGTTTGCTTTGTTACATCATCCACATTCAGATTCATTCTCCTGCTCCGTGAAGGAAGAAACTTTCCTATTGTCTTTGTTGATCCTTTTTCTTGACAGCCTGGCTTAGAGCAGGTTCTTGATCAACATGGGGGAATGAGGCAAGACATAACACAGTCCAGCCTTAAAGGCTCATGAGAGAGGCCCACGGTGCAATAGCTGTCACCTGACCATTGCAAGGGTCAGCTCGGCTCAGGGGCCTCCTGGGCAGGGGTCCTCACCCTTTTCTGTTCCCGTGGACTTTTCCTCTGAAACGGGAAGTATGCTCAGAGAGAACCCCACCTTTCCACGGAGCAGGTAGTTATCGGGACGTTAAATAAAATAGCAGCCCCTCCCTCTGTCCCCTCGGCTCCTTTATTCCGCCCAAAGCACCCATCCCACCTCCACTTGATACTTGGTTGGTGGGTAGTCTGGCTCCCCTGCCCAGTCTGTAGACTCCTGAGCACAGTGAATCTTGTCTGTTTCATTCACTGCTACGCTATGCCCCCAGCACCAATGACAGTGCCTGGCACATAGTAGGTGCTCACTAAATATTGGTCTGAAATGAGGCCATGCGTACAGAGTGCTTTGCAGGATGCATTTCACGTTCTTGCACACTTTAAACCATTATTGCTAGCACATAAGATGAGTTATAGAAAGTCGCCTAGAAACCGTGACAGATTATACAGCAAGGTGTCAGTCCTGACGATTACGACAGGTGTACAACCCGAAGTCTACAAGCCTCACAGACACCTTACCTCATTTTGTTATCGCGCGTTCCTGCAGAGTAGATGACTTCATTACATGTTTTATAGGCCGAGAAATGAGGACAGGTTAAAATGACTCCAAGGCGCACACAGGTAGCAAACGGAGGAGCAGGAAACCAAAGTTTAAATACTTTGTTCTTCCAGGTGTATCTTAAAGCCAGGGGTCCAGAAGGGCGAGAACGTTGACAGCTGCTGGCTTAATGTCTGGGACTCCAGCAGGCATCGAGGGTCCCATATTGAACCCTGGGGTGTCCTTTGTCCTGCTCAGAACTGAAGGGTTGGCTGAAGGTGCTTGAATCCTCACAGGCAGCGCCTGGCACCAAGCACCTCCTCTCCAGCCTTTCTCAGATGCGAGGAGCCTGTTTTTACTGTTTGAGGCTCTTGCATCTTGTTCTTTCATGCCTTGGGACCTTTGCACATACTTTTTAAATTTTCTTTGCCTACAACACAGAAAAATCCCAGGCTTCAGGGATCATCTCTCTGATCCTGTTTCCTGTACAGTGACCATTCTGACACCCAGGTT
Organism: Sciurus vulgaris; assembly: GCF_902686455.1. Lineage (NCBI taxonomy): Eukaryota > Metazoa > Chordata > Mammalia > Rodentia > Sciuridae > Sciurus > Sciurus vulgaris. The sequence continues at coordinate 14,218,163 of NC_136461.1, forward strand.
GCTCTGAAAATTGATGAAATTATGTATGTCAAACGCCTGGGGTAGTAGTTGCTCACTAAATGGTGATGTATGAACTCCATCGTTCCTCCAAGGACAGGGTCAAATGCCACCTCCTCTATAAAATACTCACTTTCACTCTGGTGGCAAGGGCTTGTCTCCCTCTTACTCTGTGTTCTAACTGCATTTTGTTTAAAACAATATCCAGGGGCTGAGGATAGAGCTCAGTTGGTAAAGTGTGTGCCTCACATGCACAAGGCCCTGGGTTCAAGTCCCAGCACCACACACAAAAAAAGATAAAAATCCATTTTTCTGCCACCTGCTGGGCTGAGCCATCTTTTGAATTCCAGAGACAAATTCTCCTCAACCCCTGTTCCCCAGAGAGTGGGGCACTTGGTGTTCACTGAACACTTGCTAAATGCCTGAAGAGACGGGTCCCTGCCCCTGGCTTGCCCTGCGGAAGTGCCGGAAGCTGCCTGTGACACAGAAAAGTCGCCTCCCAGCCTCTGGGACATCACGGAGTCTGAATTAGGAGCTGCCTGGCGGGTCCCACCCTACCTGGCATGGGACAGGAACTCAGCACCTGAATCTCAGCAACTGTCCTGATGCCTTGGGACACACTGATCTGAGTTCCAATCTCTGTTTCCCCAGTAACTTGCAAGATGACTTCATCTCGCCATGTGGGGCCTGCAGGCAAGTCATGAGAGAGGTAAGCGCCCCGGTTCCTGGGGCAGAAGCCCCTGCCTCTGGGCCGCCCAGGCTGCAGGGCCACACCAAGCTGCCGGGTGCTGTTGGCCGACTCCAGAGGCCTTCCCGAACCTGCATGAGTCACTGGCAGCGGGTCCTCTTCCAGCAAACACTTAGGGACTGGGTGCGGTTGGGGCCAGGCACTGAGCCAGCACTGGGGTCAAGACAGGTCGGGTCCTGCCTCCTGAGAGCTCGCAGCCTGGTGCCGGAGGCAGACAATAAACAGGCGGCAATTAAGAAAGCAGCAAGGAACGCTCCAGATCACAGTCTGCAGAGTCCAGCCTGTGGGCCACAGCTAGCCTGCAGCTTGTTTTTATAAATAAAGTTTTATTGGAACCAGCTCTGCCCATCACCCATGTATCATCCTCTACCACTGGCCCTTTGAGAGCAGAGCCAAGCAGTTATGTGGCCTGCAGAACCTGTAATACTTCCTGCCTGGCCTTGGACAGGGGTGTGTCTAGAGCCCAAGCCCCAGATGGCCAGGAAGGCCTCTCTTTGGGGATGGCATTTGAGCAGAAATCCACATCATGAGAAATGATGTGGGAAAGGTCTAGAATTTCCCAGCTAAGGGACCAACAAGTTCACACCCGGGTGCTCAGTGAGTTTGATACAGAGCAAGAACCAAATGGACAATAGGATGTGGAGTTAGGGGTGTGGGCAGGGGCCAGATCACACCAGACGGAGGACATATTTTATTCCAGGAATAGCAAGAACTGAATCGTCCACTTAACAATAGTTCAAAAGGCAAATTTTATGTTATGTATATGTTGCCACGTTTTTTAAAAAGTTGAAAAAAGAAGAGAATGAAGGGACACCATGGACGTTTTCAAGAAGGAACATCGAGGCTGTGATGCATGTGTTACAAAAGCCACTGGGAAGGCCTGTGATTCCGTCAACTCTGAAAACAAGAGGGTGGCTTAGACCGCGGGCTCTTCATCTGGGCCAGGTGGGAGTTTTTGATGTTTATCGTCTGCGCGTGTCTGCGCCTCAGGCTTCAGGGTGGAGGCCTTTATAACCTCCAGACACCCTGAAGCCTGAGGCGCAGACACGCGCAGACCTCAGCCAGCACGGTGGGCCCAGCAGAGTTTGCAGAAGGCATTTCCCAAATCCAGATGAAAATGCCACCCTTACAGACACAGCCACCCAGCTCAGTGGCAGTGGCTAAGGTCACCTGAGGAAGCCACCAGGGGCGCCAGTCGCTGGCTCCCAAAGCCCCAGCTCGGCCCAGTTGCCCTTGGCTATTTTCTCCAAACAGACTGGGCGCTGGCACGCGAGAACAGGAAGGAGGGACAGGCAGAACTGAAGGCCAACTGCAAGCAAAAGATGAGGCCTGGGGCAGGGGACCTAGCACTCAGATCCGCAGCCTTCTGCTCTTGTCCATGCCCTCAGGCAAAGCCTGCCAGGCAGAAAAATCTCCTCCCTTGTAACAGTAATTCTGCAAAAGCCAGAAGATTGACGGTGTCTGGTAATAACCTGGTGATTCAGACAGAAGCATGGAAGAACAGGAGGCTGCAAACCTGAGTGGTCCCTGGCAGCCAGCATGGCCCAGCAGGACTGCCTTTAACTGAGCACCTACTATGTGCCTTTCCCTGAACTGTTTCTAAATCTCACCACGCCTGGCCAGGGAGAGCCTGGGTCTGTTGACTCCAGATCCATCACTGACTTACCTCCCACCTACCAACCTGCCTAGCACATTCTCCCATCTCTAAAACTGTCTCGTGGATCAAGACACGGAGCCCCAAAGAGTTGTCATTTGCCTGAGGTCACACAGCAAGCAAGTGCTGTTCCTCATGGTGCAGGAGAAAGATGGGGAGTCTTAGCTCAGTGTACCCGGTAAGCCTCAGTTTCCTCACCTGTAAAATGGGCCTCACAGCAGCTACCTCCAAGAGTAGATGCTAACGCAAGTGCCATACAGCGTCATGAAGCAGCCATGTGACGTCTCCCAAGGAAGACAGGACAGACCGTGAGGGAAGCAGGCCTTAGCCGCCTTTCGTCACAGCAGAAGGGAGTCGCGTCTGGAGGTTAGATGTTGTTTTCACAAAGTCCTGGGTGATCCCCAAAGGAGCACATCTGGCCCACCCACATTGGGCCGGGCTCTTGGGCCTCAAACTCTTAATGAGTACAGTTTTTGCCATTCCCATTTTACAGGTGGGGAAACTAAGGCACCCAAAGGAACATCAGACGGTAAGGGGTAGAGCCAGACAGAAACCCGGGTCCCACCCAGTCCCCGGCCCCATGGCCTCCCTCACGCTGGCTCTGCCTCTCTTCCAGTTTGGCACTGACTGGGCCGTGTACATGACCAAGCCGGACGGTACGTACATGGTGAGGACCGTGCAGGAGCTGCTGCCCGCCTCCTTTGGGCCCGAGGACCTGCAGAAGATCCACTGAGGGCCGGAGCACCCCTGCCCAGGAGGGCCTGGGTTCCCACAGGTACCTAGGGGACAGCCACCCAGGAAGCATCATAAGGGTGCTCCTGCCGGCCCGGGGATGCCTGCCAGGCGGGCCCCAGCCGTGCAGGGCCAGCAGGAGCACTTTTCCAAATTCCACTCAAGCGCCCTGGCCTTCCACTGAGGGGTGGGCCTCTCCCGCGCACCCGGGCTCAGAGCGGCCCTGCCCCACATTCCTTCCCGGGCCTCTTTAAGGTTCCACATCTGGACGGCCGCCCCAGCCTGAGGTTCTGGCCTCTTCCGGCCACTCTGCTCACACCAACGTCCGCACGTCCCAATTTGCAAAGATGTGTCCTTCTTTCTGTCTCTGCAGCTCTCTGGAGGCCCACGTGATCTGTCCTTTCGGAAGGACCCGGGAAGGCTGCTGGGGAGGAAGTGGGCACCTGGCACCGTGCTTTCTCCCGTCTGCTGCCATTTGCACCCGGCCGTCCCCCAGAGGCCCACGTGTGGAAGGCTTGGTCCCCAGTCTGTGCTCTGCAGAGGTGGGGCCTGGTGGACATCTTCATGTCACTGGCACGTGACCTCGAAGGGCCCTGGGGGACCAGGTCTCTTTCTCCCTTTTGCTTTCCTGCCATGAGGTCAGTGGCTTTTGCTTCCCATACCCTCCCTGCCATGACGTGCTGCTTTGCCACAGGCCCAAAGCAAGGGGACGAGCTGATCACATGCTAAATTATCTCAAACTGGGAGCCAAAATAAACCTTTCGTCTCTATGAGATGACTACCTCGGGTGTTTGTTATAGTGGTGGAAAGCTGGTTAGTACACCCTTTCTTTCTTTCTTTCTTTCTTTCTTTTTTTTTTTTTTTTTTAGTTGTAGATGGACACAAAATCTTTATTGATTTGTTTATTTTTATGTGGTGCTGAGAATCGAACCCAGTGCCTCACACGGAATTTGAACAGGTCAGTCAGATTCCGAGCCTTTTTTTTTCCATTTCCCAACAGCTGATGTGTTTATTTATGAGGGTTTTTAAATATCAAATATGCTAAATAATGCAGAGAAGGAAATGTATAAAAAACTGTCTCTGCCCTTGAGCACAGTCTGACAGGAAAAGAGAAGCGAACACAGGTCCAATGTGTAGAAATACACACTGTGGCCCTGTGGTACCAGGTGTGGGTGGGCACTGTGGGGCGTGCGTGTCCTGGAGGGTGGGGACACTGTCCACTTCAGTGGTGCCTTGGTTCACACACACACACACAAAGGCCAGGACTGAACAGGGAGGGAGTCGAGGCTGGCCCTCTGGAGGGGGGTGCTGGTGACAGCTCCAGGTGTCCTTCCAGGAAGAGCAGACCTTGGGGCCAGTTCAGTGGGTGGGATAAAAGTAGAACCCAGGTTCCTTTTGTCAAGAGAGAGAAGTAACTGGATGCTATAATTTGTATTTGGAATGTCACCCAAAGGCCCATGTGTTGAAGGGTTGGTCCCAGAGTGCTCCTGGGAGGTGGCTGAGCCCATACGAGGCGGGAGTGAGGGAGTTAGGCCATTGGGGTCGTGCCCCAGAGGGACTCTCGGTACCCCAGCCCTCTTGCCTCCTGTCTGTCTTTTTGCTTCCTCGTGGCCATGAAGTAAACAGGCCTGCTCCACCATGATCTCCTGCCAAGGCAACAAGGCCAAGGGACCACGGCCTGACCATCCTTTCCTAGCCAGGCTTAGTAATCCCAGCTGCTCAGGAGGCTGAGGCAGGAGAACCACAAGTTCAAAGCCAGCCTAAGCAATTTATCCAGGTGCTAAGCAACTCAGGGAGACCCTATCTCTAAATAAAACACAAAAAAGGCCTGGGGATGTGGCTCAGTGGTTAAGCACCCCCAAGTTCAATCCCCAGTGTCAAAAATAAAAAATAAACCTTTTCTCTTTTTCAAAAAGTTGATTACCTCGGGTATTTTATCACAGTAATAGAAAGCTGACTAGCACACTGAAGAACAGGAAGTGAACAGGTAAATCTGCCTTCCCTAGAAGACTTTTCCAGCCAGGTGTGGCTGCCTGGGAAGATTGGTCTTTCCACAACACACCCAGACTCACCTGCTGTCATCGTGGGAGACAGCAGTTGTCCCAACCTTTGTTGCTACAGGATGCAGAACTCTACTCTGTGTACCATTAGAAATGACTTTGGGACATATGGCACACTCTTCCAAACTTTTTCAACAACGTGGGTAGAAAATTTTTAAAAAGAAGAAACTGGAAAAAAATATGCCAAGATATTAACATCCATTAAAGTTCTACTTATTTGGAATATGAATGATTGATTTTCTCTCATACATATTTGTGGATTTTTAAAAAAATTTCCAAAACAGTAAAAAACTAACAAAAAAATTAAGAAAAAAAATGATATAGCAAAATGGTTAAAGGTCTGCGCTTTGGAGTTGAACAGGCTCCAAGTCATGTGGCCTTGGGCTAGGTATTTCATTATTCTGAAACTCAGTTTCCTCATCTGTTCAATGACAATGACAATATCTACCCTGGGGGATTGTTGTGGGGATGGAATGAAACAATGTGACATCAAAAGTCCACTGTTTGACCCTCAGTAAGGTCTCCATAAATGTCACCTCTTCAACTTTATTAAGGGTGACAAATTTTGGTCCTGTGAGGATGGATTTGATTTTTGTAGAGTCAACAGTCTTTTAAGACCAATTTGTTGATTCCTTTAATATTTATTACTGTATACTAAGGCTGGGACCAGTTCCTGGGGACACATCAGTGAATAGGACAAAATCCCTGCCCTCAGGGACCTCTCAGTCTCAGTGGGAAAGTGAGATTTTTTTTGTTGTTTTGTTTTGGCTCTGGGGTTTGAACCACCGAGCTCCATCCCCAGCCCTTTCGTTTTATTTTGAGACAGGGTCTCACTAGGTTGTTGAGGCTGACCTCAAACTCATGATCCTCCTGCCTCAGCCTCCCAAGTTACTGGAATTACAGGTTTAGAGATTATAGTACTTCATGGTAAGTGTCACCCAGGGGGAAAGCTCTGGGAGCAAGTGGCAGAGGGAGGGAAACTTGCTTCAGGACAAGGCTGCCCAGAGGTACACAAGAAGGCTCACCCAGGTAAGGACTGGGGTTCGAGAGGGGTGAAGATCAGGCTTGGCTACAGGGTGGGCCCAGTGGCTTTACACTTCAGTCAGACTGAGGAAAACACTCTTCAGAGAAAGATTCCAGAAACTATTTGAACAGTGTCCTCTTGGAAGAACAGACTTCTTTGTCCAGGGGCTGGGACATTCGTTTAAAATAAAAGCATTTCGTTTTTCAGCTGAGGATCTGGGTCTGCAGAGCAGCACATACACTGCTGTTCAGCACTGTCTGGGTGTCTTCGGATCCTACGGCACAGTCCCAGATTTCCATGGAAATAAATAGAAGCATATATGGTCCCACAGCTCTCGCCAGCTGCCGCTGGCTGCTTATTAAACTGCATGAATCTTTAGGGTTTCCTTTTACACAGCTATAATGACAGACACTGGGGGTACTTCAGCGACTGTGTCTGAGATGAAGCCAGAGCATGCTGTTCAAAATAAATAGAGGGGCTGGGGATGTGGCTCAGCGGAAGAGCGCTTGCCTAGCATGTGCAAGGTCCTGGGTTCAATCCCCAGTGCCTCAGAAAGGAAGGGAGAAAGGAAGGGAGAAAGGGAGGGAGGAGGGAGGAGGGAGGAGGGAGGAGGGAGGAGGGATGAGGGAGGAGGGAGGGCAGGCGGGCCTGGGTCACAACTCAGTGGCAAAATGCCTGCTTAGAATGTGCAAGACTCTAGGTTCCTAGTAAAGTCCCACGCCTTGTAATATTTTGTATTTGATTTTATGGGCACAGAAACCAATGAGGAAGGAACACTCAGTTTCTCATGTTTATATTTTTTTGCGGGGGGGGAGGAGGAAGAATTAAGGGAGGACAAGTTAAAACTCTATGACTGAACAGGAAATAGCATATGTTACATTAGTGATCTATTTCTGTGTAATGAATCAACCTCACATTTAGTAGCTTAGGACAGGAATGTTCATGGTCTCAGCTTCTGCTGGCCAGAATGGGGGCCAAGCCAGGTCCTCTGTCTCCAGGTCTCTTACAAGGTAGCCATGAAGGTGGCGGCCAGGGCTGTGTCTCCGAAGACCCCTGGGTGTGACCTGCATCGAGGCCAGCCCACGCTGTTGTTGGCGGGTTTGGTGCAATGACTCAGTGCCCTGCTCTCCCAAGGGCAGGGGACAGGGTGGCTGGCTCCTCTTAGAACACGCCGGCAGTACAGAGGGCGAGGGAGCAGGACAGAAACCAGCGCCTTTGGGTAACCGGTCGCGGAAAGCAACCCACTGCCACTTTTGACACATTGCATCCTGAGAGGCAAGCCGCTGAGGCCAGCCGCACCCCAGAAGGGATTGCACAAGGGCAACTGCACAAGTATATGGGCATTCTTGAGATGTGGACACTGCCCGCGACCGAGTCAAAGAAAGAAAAGAGGAAGGAAGCAGAGGAAGGCGGCGGAGGGTGGCCTCACAGGGCCGGCTGGGGAGGAGCTTGCCTGCTCCAGAGGGGACCCTCGGAGGTGGCAGCGTCAGTGTTGCACCTTAAATAGCTCCATCTGCTGAATCAAGAAATAAAAGGCGTAAAGAAAACTGTCAGAGGGCTGGGCTGGGGCTCAGCGTGGAGCGCTTGCCTCGCATGTGTGAGGCCTGGGTTCCATCTCAGCACCACACACGAATAAATAAAATAAAGGCATTGTGTCCATCACCACTAAAAATATTTTTTTAAAAGAGTAAAATCTTTTTTTAAATTTTATTTTAGTTGTAGATGGACCTTTATTTTATTTATCTATATGTGGTGCCGAGGATCGGACCCAGTGCCTCACACATGGTAGGCAAGTGGTCTGCCGCTGAGCCACAACCCAGCCCAGAAGAGGAAAGTCAAAAGAAAGGAAGAAAAGAAAGAAAGGAAGGAAGGAAGCGATCAGAAAAAAAGATAAGTAAAAGAATGGAGTATTCTCCCTGGGCTGGGACTAGGCTTAGAGAGAGCAGGGTCAGCAGCTGGCTTCTTCTCATTACGAGCCTTTCTCCATGCACTGCCAGTGGGGGTTTTTGGTTGGTTGGTTGGTTGGTTGGTGGGTGGGTGGGTGGGTGGTTGGTTGGTGGTTGGTTGGTTGGTGATTGGTTTTGTGGCTCCAGGAAGGGACCCAGGCACACAGGTTCCCACTGAGCTACATGCCAGCACCGTCTGTGGTTTTTTTAAACCATGTGTACAAATTACTATTATTCCCAAGATTTTTTAATTTAAAAAAAAAAAAAAAAAAAAACAGGAGGATAAAAAAGGAAGGAAATGCATCTAGCAAGGACTTGGCATTAGTTCTGGGGGTGACTGCGGTAGTTGGTCTGCCGGGAGGGGCGCAAGGCGGCAGCTCCGAGGTCACCTTCGGGCCTCTGCACACCTTCCTTTTCTCCTCTCCAGACGAGTGACTGGTGTGATGGCAAGTTTGAAGCCTGTCACCGCGCCTTCCTCTCACCTTGCCCTTGGACATGAGCCTGCCCACTGAGGACTTACATTCCCAGATGGCTCTTAAACAAGGGCTGGGGGGGCTGGGCGCGGTGACGCACACCTGTAATCCCAGCGACTTGGGAAGCTAAGGCAGGAGGATGACAAGTTCGAAGCCAGCCTCAGCAACTTAGAGAGGCACTTAGCAACTCCATGAAACCCTGTCTCAAACAAAATGCAAAAAAGGGCTGGGGATGTGGCTCAGTGGTCAAGTGTCCCGGGCTCAATACCCGGTCCAAAAAAAACAAGGGCTAGGGACCTGCAGGCTCTAGGTGGAGTGCTGGAGACTCTAAAGTTTAAACATCACAACCTCTATCCTCACAGAGCTCAGACTTTAGAGGGGGAGGCAGAGATCATAGATAGACTGGATATCCATGATCTATGGATAGACTGGATCTAGTCCAGTCTGGAGAAGCTCAAAGAAGCCTTCTTGGAGGAAGTGACCCCAAATAATTCAGTACTGCTGAATCATAGAGGGCAGGTTAGGGGAATCAGCAAGAAAGACTCTAGGACCAAAGAGTGAGGAACCTTCCCTGCCACGCTAAGGAGATATCTCGGGCTTCATCCTGAGGGCAACGGGTGACACGCCGTGTTTGTTCTTTGACCAATCACTGCAGGGCAGCAAAGGCAGCAGACTGCACGGACCACTGATTGCCAGAACTTCTCAACAGGCAACGACTCCTGGCACCGCTGCCACATGTTCCGTCCATCTTGGCCCAGGCAACATGGAAACCTCACTGTCTACCATGCTCTGATCAAAACCCCAAAACCTCCAGCCCAGGAGCTTGGAGGAGCAGGACTGGGATCTGGCTGCAGCCTTGCTCTGTCAACAGTTTTAGCAAAATCCCCCCCACCTCAGCTGGCAATTTAGAGAGAGCATTTCTGAAACGCTCTGTGGATGAAAGATGTTGCTGCTCTGGGGAAATGTGTCTGTCTCCTGCCAGCAGGGGACGGAAAGCGCTGAAACGGTTCCAAGGGACACGGTCCAGAGAAGGAAGGTCAAACAGCTCTCTACAGTTCTCTCTCTTTGTCTCTCTCTTTTTTAAGTCTTGGCTTTTCCATTTTTACATTAGCAGCAGGTTTTTTTCCTCTCCCCCATAACCTTTGGAAGGTTAAATGATGCTTCTTAGAAACATTATATATTTTTCCAAAACTCTGCAGTGTAACCCACCTGCAGAGAAAGGCACAAGGATGACCACACAGTGGAGTACAGACCAGAACAGGATCCTGTGGCCTCGCCAGCACGCCCCCCACCCCCTCCTCCTCTCACTCTTTGGTCTGAGCAAATCAAAGCCTGCCTGGAACATATCCGGCGTGTAATAAATGTTCTGTGAATCAATGAGTCTCTCTTATAGAATTTTAAACCTGCAACGTAAACATCTCTTAGCAGAAAATCATATTCTCTGTCCTAATTTTCACTTTCTTGGGGTACCATGCCAGAGACAGGAGAGGTTAGGGGGGAATCTGGGAATGACCCCTGTCCCCCACCATACTAAGGAAAGACCTCCTTCCTAGGAGAAGAGACAGGGATGAATGAATCAGGACCATTGTCCCAGGCCCACCCTGGGCCCCTACCACGGGAAGACTGTGTCTGTACCTGAGGAATGAACCTGGGACCCCGCCGACCCCGCCCACCCCGCCAGAGCCTCTTTGTGCAGAAACCCACCTGCTTGCCTTTCTGGATGTCTGCCAAAGAATCGAGCTTCAAGCCGCGCTCGGCTCAGAGCTGTCAGAAGCAACTTAGGTTTTTCTACAGAAGGAGACGTGAATGAGTCCAGCGTACAATGGAAGGTTAATTAACAGCAGTCTGCAGATTTCATTTCCAGCAGGTGGTTACGCATCACAGGTTCTTTAAGTTTGTTCGAAGCTTAGGGGAACAAATCCAGAGGCTTATGAACAATGCACGCCTTAACTCCCGACAGCCAGCACAAGGTCCTTTAGCAAACATGGCTTACACCTGAGTAGTCATCACAGACCACCTGGCAAAAGCTGATGTTCCAGAAGATCAGAGAAAATCCTTGTAGTTAAAATACTAAGTATCCCAGAGAACCTCTCGTTCCTTCTCTGTAAGCACAAAAACAAAGATCTGTGATGGCCGCCACAGCAGATAAACAGATTCTAACTGTGAGACCCTTGTTCCAGCTGAGTTTCCATGGGCGAGCCTGCAGTCCCTGCAGTCGAGGCTTCCAGCCGTCTCCTCTTACGGTTCTCTGATGGGATCATTTCAAGAGTATTCAAAATCATAACTTTCAATTGTCTAAGATAAAAAAATCTGCCTAAGATCAATCATAAAATCAAAAACAATGTGATTTCCATTGTGACTCTATAGATAAATTGAAAATCCCTCTATTTATGTCTCTCCCAAATAAACATGACTGGATTTCACAAGGGCCTGCAATTCCTGCATTCAGGAAGATCCTCGTGAGAGAGGTCAGCGCATGTACTGTGCTAGCGTAGTGGTCCACCTGTCCCTGGCCAGGGGTCCAGCCCATAGCAGCACACCTGGGGGTCAGGACTCTTCAGAGATTGACACTCGCTGTCTACATGTCCCTTGACTTGGTATTTAAGGAGAAAGAAAGGCATGGAAAACTGGTGCCTTTCTCTGCCCTGGCCTTCTTTCCCAACACCTTCAGAAGAATCAAAGCAAGGACTGCCCAGGGTGGGGCTGTCCCTTAACATTGACTGACTCAAAATAGTGGAATGTACATCTTCAGTGTTAAGGAAAAGGGCTGATTCAAATGTGTACAACTTCAGGGCAAAGTTCAACTCCAGGTTTATGATGAGACAAAGTTCATGATTCAAATGAAGTTGTTTTAAACCATCAAGTGCCAATGTAGCTTAGTAAACTGTGACCTTTGTCAGGTTATTCCATTGTAGGCTCATTTTTTAAAAAATTTGAGACCATGAGTGAATTAGACTGAACTTTCAAAACAGTTTTCATTATATTATAAAGGTTTTTATTTAAAATGTTTACTAAAATATTATCACACAAGGGCTGGGGTGTAGCTCAGAGGCATGCACTAGGCCCTGGGTTCAATCCTGGGCACCAAGAGAAAAGCAAAATATCACACACAGAAAAGTGCATGAATCATGGTGTACAATGAGCGAATATTCATCACGTGACCTTCACAGATCTAGAAAGAGAACATCATCAGTACCCAAAAGTCTCTTTCCGTTCCTTTGAGAAACTACTCTCCACTGTCCTGACCCCTAACACTGCAGATCAGTTTCAACTTTACCTAAGTGCAATCAGTATTTACTCCTTTAGGTCTGCCTGTAACTCATCAGTGTGTTTACAGAATGCACCCATGATGTTGAATATAGGGATGGCTGTTAGTGCTCCAATGAGGAAGTAGACCACGATTTATCCAGTCTACTGTAGATAGGCATTGGGGCTACTTCCAGTTTCATACAAGGTTGAACAATGTTGCTCTGAACATTCTTGGGGAACATGTGTATGCATTTCTGAGCAGCCATAGCGAGGAGTGAAATTACTGGGTTCCCATTTGTATATCTACATGTACCCATCTCACATATTTACACATATGTATGTTTAAATCCACCATTTCAAAGGTAGATCCCTTTGCAGTTGCCTGATTTCTATACTCAAGCTTCCTATCCTTACGCAACCATGCAAATAGCCCTGAAATAAATGGGGTAGGCTGTGCCTTTCTCCTCAAGCAATGCAATGTGGGTCTCAAATCAGATAAATATCTCCTGGCCCTTAAGTTCCCCCAATCACACACACAGATACATGGCCACACCTTCAAAAAAGTTCTATCTGTCTTTAGGGTCTTTCATTCACAGTCAGCTTTCAGGTAAGGAATAGAGGTATCTAAGACTACAGGAACATTTGAAAAATGGCAGTGCCCCAAAATATACCTCCTCAGCTCAGGGATGACTTGGTGCCTGGTTAAAAAATAACCCACCAAACTGCAAATTGATGCAACCACTCTGAAAAGCAGTATGGAAATTCTTCAGAAAACTTGGAATGGAAACACCATTTGACCCAGTTATCCCACTCCTTGCACTTACCCAAAGGACTTAAAATCAGAATACTATAGTGATACAGCAACATCAATATTTACAGTAACTCAGTTAACAATAGCTAAGCTATGGAACCAACCTAAGTATCCTTCAATAGATGAATGGATAAAGAAAATGTGGTACATATATACAATGGAATATTACCTGGTCGAAAAGAAGAATGAAATTATGGCATTCGCTGTAAATGAATGGAACTGAAGGCTATCATGCTAAGTAAAATAAGCCAATCCCCCAAAAAACAAAGGCTGAATGTTCTCTCTGATATTCGAATGCTGACTCACAATGGTGGGGGATGAGAAAGACAGAATGAATCAGACATAACTTTCCTGTGTTCATATATGAATACACTACCAGTGTAACTCTACATCATGTACAAGAGTATGAAGTTATACTCCATGTATGCATGTCAAAATACATTCTACTGTCATGTAGAACCAGAAAGAATTAAAAATAAATAAATAACCTACCAAACAAACAAACCATGTAGACTTTCTTCGGATCCCAATTTGAATAACTAATACAAAATAATGAAGAAATTTTAAAATATTCACTGGGCATTGAATGATATCATGGAGTTAGTGTTAATCTTTTTAGAAGTGGTAATTTTTTTAAGTTGTCTCTTAGAAATAGACACAAGTATTAAATGAATTAATCAGATGTCTGGTTTAAAATAGTGGAACTGGGGATAGGAAGGTTTAAGTGAAGAAAAACAATGCCTATTGGTAACTGTTGAAGCTGGATGATGGGTAGTGGAGTTCACTATATGATCCTATTTTTGTGTATACCTGAAAATTCCATTTTAAAAACAGGACAAGAAAAGAAAAAAGAAACCGCTCAGTAATGAATCTGTTTATCATCCACTCCTAACAGCGGCGTTGGGTAAAAGGGCTCTGCCTTAAACCAACCTAGTGACTTTAGGCAAGTCCCTCTACATTCTGGGGATCGCTCATCCGTAAATGGTGACATCTGAGCGAGATTTCCCTTGGGGTCTCAACAAGCCAAGGGCCGCAGAGGAGCCTAAGAGCACTGGGGAAGGCAAGAACTCAACAGGCAAGAACTCAACAGGCAGGCAACTTTAACCTCAGTTCCAATACCTGCACGTGGCCTGGAACACAGCCCTTTCTCGCTTTTACCTATAAAAAATTAAAAGATGCAAAGGGTCTGGCACAGTGATTGATGATAAATATTTGTTTTTCATCTCAATTTCTCGATTTGGCCCAGAACCAGTGACGTCTACATCTAAAACCTGGCTGAACTTGGACCCCTTCCACCCGGTGCAAAGGGCAGGCCAGGTAGAGACGACCGACCGCTCAGGTGCGCACACAGCGCCCTCGCGAGTCGGGTTGAGGAACCGCCGTGGGCCCGGCCCAGCCAGGCCCCGCCCCGCCCCGCCCCCGGCGCTGCGCCTGCGCAGAGACGCCTCCCCAAGTTTGTTGTCACCGGTGTTCCAGACGTTTGTGGCGGTGGCAGCGGGACCGGGTCGCGGCGCCACCATGGCGGTGCGACAGGCGCTGGGCCGGGGCCTGCAACTGGGTCGGTCGCTGCTGCTGCGCTTCACAGCCAAGCCTGGCCCAGCTTGCAGCTGGGGAAGGCCCGGCCCAGCGGCCGGCTGGGGCCGCGGAGAGCGCCGGGGCCGGGCCCCGGGACCCGGCGCAGAGCCGCGCGGGCTCGGACTCCCAGACCGCTACCGCTTCTTCCGCCAGTCGGTGGTCGGGCTGGCGGCGCGGCTCCAGAGGCAGTTCGTGGTGCGGGCCCGGGGCGGCACGGGCCCTTACGGCCGAGCCGTCTTTCTGGCCTTCGGGCTGGGGCTGGGCCTCATAGAGGAGAAGCAGGCGGAAGGCCGGCGGGCTGCGTCGGCCTGTCAGGAGATCCAGGTGAGCGTGGGCCCGGCTGGCGCGAAGTCCCTGAGCCGGCGGGGCGGGGCTTATGTTGGAGGCGGGCCTGAGCCTGGGGTGTGGGGGGAGCCCTGAGTCAGGCAGGGGCGGGGCTAGATTCAGGGGCGTGGCTAATGGATGGACCCTCTTCCGGGGTTGGCTGGGCTATGGTTAGGGGTGGACCTGAACCAGATGGGGCGTGGCCAGGAGCCGAGGCAAATCTGGAGGCAAGCCCTGAGCCGGGAGGAAATTGGGGGTGGGTCGGGGGCGGGTCTTGAGTCTCCTGGTTTGGGGCGGGGCTATTAACAGGACCCTGACCTGTGATTGGACATTTCCAGGGTCGGGGCACTAGACTGGACTGGACTAAGTGCCTAGGCGGATCTTGGGTGCAGGATTCCGAGGGTGTCGATGGAGAGGACAAGAGCCTTGAGGTGGTGGGGGCTAGGGAGAAAGTTAAGGTCCAATTTTGAAACGTACTGGAAATTCCTTGGAAATCACCAGTTAAGGTTGATAATATTTCATCGTTGCGGATGTCCTGATATGAGACCAGCACCTCCCATTTATTTTACTGTTTTCCTTCCTCAAAACAGTAGATTTTGGAAGATGTGCTGCTAATTATAGCTCCAGTTACACCATGGCAAGTGACTTTGTATACTTCTTCTAAAAATTTAATGATAGCTAAATTATAACACTCATTTCTGAGATAGTTGTCATCCCTAATTTTTTGGAGGAGCACAGGTATTCAGATGAAGTGACCTGCTCAATTTTCTGAGCTAATAAAGGCCGTGGGCTGTGGTTTTCTAGAGTAAGTGCCCTTAACCACTGAGGCAGGGTGCCTCGCGGTGCCGAACTATTAGTAAGTGACATAGTTGAACCACAATAGAAACTATGCATGGCAGGAAAAAACAGACCAAACAATTAGCTAACCTGTATAGAGTTATCACTAGCAACTGGATATGACACATAGGGGTTCTTAGATTTTTAAAATGCTTAAAATAAACAGCCCAGAGACCTTTGTTTCTGCTCAAAATGCAATAGTCAGGGCCCTCCAGACAAACGAAACCAAAGGGGTGTGTATATTTAGAAGGATCTATTTTAGGACTTGGCTTCCTGTGGGCTGGCAAGTCTAAAATCAGCAGGATAGGCCAGCAGGGGCAGTCTGCAGACCCAGCCAGCCCTGCATTTCAAGTCTGAAGACTTGGTGGCCAGAATTCTGTCCTCTTAGAGGAATGTCAGTACTTTTCCTGGGGAACTTACTGAGTGTAGCCCTGCATTTTACAGGTTGGGGCTAAGACAGACATGCCTAAGGACACAGCAGGTTAAGGACCAAGCCGCATTTCTTGGTTTCCAGCCCAGTTCTAGTTCCTCATCACCAGAGTGTCTCATGTTTGAGTTCTCACAAGTTTGGGGTGACAGGTGACATCTGGCCTAATCCTCAATCTCAATCCTTGTCTTTTGCCATGACTTAACTGACAAAAGTGAAGGGTGGGAAATTTCATAAATTCTGCTTAAAATTAAAGAGACTTTTCTTTTTCCTTTCCCAAGCTTACCATTCACACACCCTTTTCTCCTCCTGTGTCTTAAATTTTTAACTACCCATTAATTTCACATTAAAAATTCAGGAATTTGACTTCTTTTGAACAAAATCACCACATCTGACCATTCTCGTACTAAAGTTCCATGTAGTCAGACTGGAGTAGAATCATGACTGTTCCCTGTTCTTAGATGAAGGCAAGTTTTTAAAAAGTTTATTCATAAACAAGGCAGAAGGCATGAGTTTATTTTGCAGAAGAGGAGATACAGGTGCCAGACAGGCATATGAAAAAGATGTTGAACATCTCTAGCCACTTGAGAAATGCACATTTAAAACAATGAATTCTATCTGCATATTTATTAGAACTGATAAAATAAAAAATAATGACAATACCAAATGCTGGTGAGGAAGTGGAGAAACTGGATCTCTTCTGTGTTGCTAGATGTAAAATGCAAAGCCATTCGGCAGTTTCTTACAAAACCAAAAGTATATTTGCCATACCACCCTGTCATTGTAGTCTTAGGCATTTACCTGGAGAAATGAAAACCATGTTTACACAGAACCTGTGCACAAGCAGATGCTATGGAAAACAGTATAGCAATTCCTCAAAAAATTAAAAATAGAATCAGCATGTCCAGCAATTCCATTGATGATACACCCCAAACACTTTAAATCAAGGACATGAACACATTCCAGTTCATAGCAGCATTGTTTACAGTAATCAAGAGATGGAAGTGAACCAGGTGTCCATCCACGGATGAATGGATAAGAGATATGTATGTACCCATAGAATGTAATTCAGCCCTGAAAAGAAAGGAGGTTTTGACATGTGCTACAACATGGATGAACCTCAAGGATAAATAGTGTATGATTCCACTCATAAGAGGTTTCTAGAGTATCAGATTTGTAGAAAGTAAATCATTTGTTATCAGACACTGAGGGAGAATGGAGAGCTGTAGTTTAGTGGATACAGAAATTCAGTTTTGCAGCATGAAAAAAGTTCTGGAGATGGATGGTTTTGATGGTTACACAGCAGTGTGGATGGGCTCACTGCTGCTGAATCCCACACTTAAAAATGGTTAAGGTGGCGGAGGCCAAGGCGACAGGATCTGAAGTTCAAGGCCAGCCTCCGTAACTTAGCGAGACCCTGTATCAAAATGGAGGATGAAAAGAGCTGGGGATGTATCTCAGTGGCAAAGCGCTCCTGGGTTCAATCTCTCAATCCCCAGTACCACTGCAAAGAAAAAAAAAAAAAAAGATGGTAAACTTTATGTTGTCTATATTTCACAACTTAAATAAATAAATATAACTTTTTAAAGAAGAACCTACACAAAATGATCATAATAGCATTATTCATAGTTTTTTAAATGTTAAAAGCAGCCCAAATGTGCTTCCACAGGTGAGTGGTCACACGAACTCAGGTACGTCCATGATAAATTCCCTACATAGCAGTAACACTACTCCCCTGCAACAACCTGAATGGCAGTATGCTTGGAAAAAGTCCCGAGTGTTACACACTGCGGCTCCATTTCCGCTAAGTCCCTTGACATGGTAACTACAGAGGTGGCGAACAGGTCAGGGGTTGTCCAGGGACAGGGGCCAGGGCAGGGCTGGTGGCGCAGGTACATAGATAAAGCCCAGAGGGTTCTTCCATGGTGAGGGAACGGTTCTGCAGCTTGATCGTGGTGGCGAGCACGTGAACCTGCTGAAATTGCACAGGGACACACACGCTGCAAGTTTAAAGAACAGTGGCAGCTGAGTAAGGGCTGTCACTATCTGTGTGCCAATGTCATGCCCAGGGTTTGATATTTCACTACTGCCACGTAAGCTGTCACCAGTGGGAGAAGCTGGGGAAGGATGCAAAGAACACCTCGTACGATTTTTTCACAACTTCCTGTGAGTCTATAATTATTTCAAGATAAAAAGTTTTATACACACACACATACACACTTATAGAGAGAGATTTCTCAAAAGCATGGTTGATATGCAATCACTGTACAAAATATCAGTTCTGTATAGAGTTTATAAAATTACTGGCAAGGTAAGATAAACTTGAATTTTTATTAAACAGTTCAAAGTTATAGTGAAAGTGGACAGTAGCTTAGTACTTAAGGAGAATTCCGGAAGGAAAGCTGCTGTGGGCTGGACATCAGAGATGGTTATAGAGAAGGAAGCACTTGAGTTGGTGGGTGACTCAGAGGACCGGGCAGAGGTGGGATGTAGACATGGGGGGCAGGGGACAGTGTAGCAGGGAGAGGTGTGGACATGCACAGCCAGCCTGGCAAAGCTCTGGGGCCGGGCAGTCATCCATTGGTATCCACAGGGGATGGGTTCCAGAACCCCCTTCAGATACAGAGTCCTTGGATGCTTGTCTTCATAAAATGACTGTGTTTGTGTACAATCTATGTACATTTTTCTGCATACTTTAAATCATCTCCATAACATAAATTGTTATAAACTATATATAAACTTATAAATTATAATAACTTATAAATGCCACGTTTATAGAATAATGACCAAAAAGTGTCCATGTTCTGTGCAATTGCGATTTTTTCTGAGTACTTTCCATCCGCGGTTGGTTGAATCTGGGATGCAGAGCCTGCATACACAGAGGCTGGCTGTAGTCAACCAGCCCCTGGTGGGTTGGGAATGAATAGTGTCAGGTGAAAACAGTGTGGTATGAGCTGCCCTGGAGCCAGCAAAGGGGCCGTGTGATCATAGGAAGCGTGGAGCTCGGTGTCCCAGAGGCGCTGCCTAGCTGGGTACCAACTCTGCAACCTGGTGCTCCTGCATGATTGGCCATGAAATTGGAAAAGGGCATCAGCAGATCAGACCAGCGGAGGGCACAGGCAGAGCCTAGGTGACTGGCGAAATGACGTCACCGCCACCTGAAGCGGGGACAGCCCAGATGTGGGGGAAGCAGCGCTCTCTTCCCCAGGGCCGCCCAGCACAGCCCTTGCTCCCAAGCAGAGTGGGCGGGCAGAGCCCTCCCAGGCAGAGATGGGAAGACGGGACTTGATGACAGCTCTCACCCCCTGGTCTCCCCAAGTGGCTCCCAAGTGAGGTCACTGTTGCTCCTGCACCCGTGGTAGGCAGGCGAGGGCTTCCCAGAGGAGCTGCCTCCACAGATGCTGGAGTCTGAGCCAGCAGGTTGAGGGCAGCCACGGGGCGTGTGCCGCTGCAGGACCCAGGAGCCCTGGCCTTGTGGCTGACTGGCTGTGCTCTGTGCTGGGTTCCAGTGGATGACCTCAAAGATACGAAGGAATGTGAGGAGGATTGTTCTGAATAAAGAGGGGCAGGATGGCCTGAGCTCAGGACAGCAGTCAAACCCACATGGTCACTTTTATTGACCCCGCCTCACTGTCCCTCCCCGACTGTGCCCTTTCCCCGGGCATGGCAGGCTCCTGGCCCAGTGCATTCTTTTCTCCTTACAGGCAATTTTTACCCAGAAAAACAAGCCAGTGCCTGACCCACTGGACACGCAACGCTGGCAGGGCTTCAGGCTGGAGGACTACCTGATAGGACAGTCCATCGGCAAGGGCTGCAGTGCTGCCGTGTATGAAGCCACCATGCCTGCACTGTCCCAGCATCTGGAGAAGGCAAAGCCCATCAGGCCTCTTCCAGGGAGAGGCCCGGATGTCACCCAACAAGGAGAGGAGAGGGAGCAGGCTCCGGGAGCCCCAGCCTTTCCCTTGGCCATCAAGATGATGTGGAACATCTCGGTAAGGAAGGGCCGTTCCTGTTCCAAGCAGGTGTTTCTCCATATGCCAATCATGGTGGACCTGGTGGAGTTTTTTCCCTGGAAATACCTAGGAAAAGACACGTTCTCCACCCACAGAAAAGGGGCCTAGTTGGTTAGGCTTCCTCATCCTCTCTGGAGAGTCTGAAGCTGCATTTCTCCAATTATAAGCTGCCCACAGCCACCTAGGGATCTGGTTTAGCAAGTCAGGATGGGGCCACAGAGCCTGAGGGTCTTTACAGCAAGCTCCCAGGTGATGCAAGGGCTGCTGGTTAGTAAACCACACTCGGAGGAGCAAGTGCCTAGACGACATTTAGTTCATTTCAGGTCACCATATGGCCGCTCTCTGCTACCCCTTCTGTGACCTGCCTCCTGGAAAGGAGGAACCCTGCTCCTCTGCTGTGAACCCCGTAGCCCCACCTCCAGATTGAAGGCTTGCTTGTCACCTCCCGGCTCTCAGCTCTGGCAAGGACTCAAGGCTTTGGAAGATTTTTCCACCACAACACCAAAATATTTCTATTTAATTTTTTAACCTTGCCATTGCAAGATGGGTCCAGAAAAATTAATCAAGACCCAAAGTTCTCACTCCTGCCCAAAGCATCCCTCCAAGGCTAAGGAGGCAACAGCTCATGCTGGACCTGGACCTGCAGTTTCTTGGTAAACTTGGGGTATGAAGGTTATTAGACTGTTGCGCTCCAGACTGGGTCAATAGCCAGCAAGTAGCCGAGTCCTTTGCACGTGAAACCTCCAGTCGTAGACTCAAATTTCCACTGGGGGGGTGTGGTCGATGTCACATTCACAAAGCAAAGGACTGTCAATTGTTATATGATTTTCTTGGTGCTTAACAAGCCACGTAGTCCTGAGAGTTGTTCATAATGTAATGAGTAAGATCAGGTGCTCTTCTTCCTCCTGGGGTTCTGTGTGTTGGGGGTCAGGGAAGGCTGCCATGATCCTGAACACCTTAATTCGGTTGGAGTTTTTCTAGCTCTGGTCTGTCTGCCAAAGGGAGCCTGCAAATGGAGACGTAGTGACCCAGCAGTTTTGAGCTAGTGGTGGCCAGAGGAATCCATGGGAGGAAGAAGCATCCATGTCCTGACCATGCTGACCTCTCCTCCTGCCCCAGCACCTCGACTACCAAGGGGCCTGGGAAACGTCCTCTGATTTGGCATGGAGAGCACCTCCCCTCTCTCTCCCAGAGGGAACTAGGTTGGCTTGCTGCTGCTTATCTTATCTTGAAGGTCAAAGCCAAATCTAGGCAGCAGTTGTACTGATCCGGATCACAGGCAGGCTTGGAACTCTGTGCCCCACTTCGTCCTGTGTAACTGGATGAACTATGGATGTGTTCCAGGCGGGCTCTTCCAGCGAAGCCATCTTTAGGAAGATGAGCCAGGAGCTGGTCCCAGCTAGCCGAGTGGCCTTGGCTGGGGAGTATGGAGCAGTCACTTACAGGTGAGTGTCCTCAGCCCTCACAGGTCGGAGCTCGTAGTGGTTAATAAAGGCTTGCTCAACCACGTCATGGATAATGAATTTTCAGTTAGTGGGTGATTTGGTTTGGGAAAGATTGAGGATCTTCTGAATCCAACTAGTGATGCAAATGGCTAATTCACACTGGAGCAGGTAAGAGAAGGGCATCCACACATGCCCCCTGGGAACGCGGGGAAATAAATCAGTTCTGATTCCTAAGCAGTGCACAGGTGGAGCGCCACCTAGTGGTGAAAATGACTCTCCCCATAGGGGGAAGTTCCAGTTATATCCGCAGACACCTAATGAGGCCAAGAGTTTTTTGGTAGGGTACTAGGGAAATTGAGGAGCACTCGGTCACTGAGCCACATCCCCAGCCCTATTTTGTGTCTTGTTTAGAGACAGGGTCTCACTGAGTTGCCTAGCGCTTCGCCTTTGCTGAGGCTGGCTTTGAACTTTCGATTCTCCTGCCTCAGCCTCGCAAGCAGCTGGGATTACAGGCGTGCGCCACCGCAGCGGGCACCAAGAGCTTTTTAAAAAGCGATGTGAACCCAGCCAGGGCAAAGCACAGTAAGTGCTAGAAGAGCACATGCTGGGTTGCCAAGGGAGGGGGACACTATAGGGCAGGGCCCCCTGGGCCTCGCTGGGGAACAGTCTGAGCTGTCCTGGGAAGGATGAACCGGCATTTCCTGGCAAAAGAGCAGAGGAAAAGGTGTTCTGGGCAGAGGGAGGAGGGGACAGCAGCCCGGCTTCAGCTTCGTCACTCCCGTCAGCAGGTCTCAGTGAAGCCTGCGCTCACGCTGGGGACAGAGGAGACACCTGTGCTCCCCTGATGCCTGTATGGCGCCACTGCTGCTCTGGGTTCCCGGGAGAGCTGCTTTAGAGGTCTCACTTCTGTCAGGAGCAAGAAGCCAGAGATAGGAAGCTGAGCTCCAGGTGGAAAGCCTCTGGGGCCGGGGCCGCTGTGTGGCGAGCGCCCTGCACCATGGCAGCAGTGGCTGAGGTGGCTGAGGACTGGGCTCTCCCCACAGCGTCTGCAGGCGGCCCCTTCTGCTGTCAGCTGACGTGGTGCCGCCACATAGCTGTGACCATGGTGACATCGCCTGCCCAGACCGCCCACCTGCCGCTGTCACCCCCTGGCTGTTGTCATGGCATCGTCACCACTGGCTTGAGGTCAGGGTGCCTGTGTCGATGTTCTGTGCCCAGCCGTACCGCAGCGCCACGCTGTGTACCCGGGCGCAGAGACAGGGCCGGCAGCTGTACTGGCCTCAGTGCTGCTGTGCGCTCGGGCCTCGCCACTGCCCACCTCACGTCTCGTCCTTCCCCGGGAGCTCCAGGGCCTCCTGGGGGTGCGCCTTGCTCAACCTGGCTGCTGCAGGTCGGGTCTCCCTTGGGACCCGCCCCACACGTCTCCCGGGCCCAGCCCACAGTCTGCCTCAGAGCTGCCTTGACACCTGCCTGGGCCCCACGGCTTCCCGCTGTGGGCCAGGTTCTCCTCCTAGTGCAGTGACCTGAGGGCAGGAACTGTGCTGTGTGGAGTAGGACCAGTGACCCAGGAGAAGGCGCAGCACAAGGTCACACCACGGACGTGTCCACAAGGCCCAGAGTGCGCAGGGACGGGCAGGCCTCTGCTCTCCGTGTTGTCGCTGCTCATCTCTGACCTGCCGCGCCCCCCTCTTTACCTCAGCCTCCTTGCTTCCTCCATGGCCCTTCTGCTTCTGCCAGCCTGCGGCCTGCTCCCATCTTGGCTTTCCATGGCTCCATCATATTCCAGGTGTCCTTCTCCTCAGCTCCATTGCTGACTGGCCAGCTTCCCCGTCACACTCCTAAAGAGAGAAGCTGCCTGTCCTTTTCCCACTAACCACTTGGATCTCGGATGTGCCATCCACTCACTGCCCTTGGGGCAGGTCACCCTTGGTCCAGTCAGCAGGCAGAGCCACCCTATCCAAAACGTGGCTGCTGAGCCTCACCAGGGCCGTGGGTGTGGGGCTTCCTGGAGGAAGAGAGGGCCTGGCAGGCAGGCGGTGTCACTGCTCCTAACCGCTTCTGTGTCCACGGCAAAGTAGAACCACAGAGGTGACTGAGGGGGGGTCCCTGTCCCTGCAGAGCTAAGATCGTGAGTGGATGCCCCTCTCCCGTTAGATCACAAACCCACAAGGGTTTGTCCTCTGATTAGCGCCACAGCACCCTGGCATGGTGACGAGGACACGGTGTGAAAACAATAGACATTAGTTGAATCAAAAATTGTAGCAGCCACCACTTGCTGTTGCGCTACTGACGTGACTTAGGTGCCCTGGTGTTTCACTACCTTAGACCTGGCGCTTGGCCCTGGGCCAAGAGAAGGCAGGGAACTTGGCCAGGACTCACGGCACGGGCCTGCACCAGGCCGAGTCCAGGGTCTCTGCACCACTGTGTTCTGCCACATGGGATGGACGGACAGATGGAGGGAGGGACAGATGGGCTGAAGGAGGGACTAGGGGAGTCATAGAATGTGGCGAGCCATCTGCACTGAGGTTTGGACCCCAACGCCAGGTACAATACCTGGAACATGGCAAGCCTGCAATAAACATTTGGTAAATAAATAAGTGAGTAAATGAAAACCTGCTTTTGCTGTGGCCTTAGATCATTATCTTCCAACTGCTGTCTCTGATACATTGTCCCATTTGGCCGAATAGAAAATCCAAGGGAGGGCCCAAGCAGCTAGCGCCTCACCCCAACATCATCCGGGTCGTCCGCGCCTTCACCTCCTCTGTGCCGCTGCTGCCCGGGGCCCTGACCGACTACCCTGACGTGCTGCCCCCGCATCTGCACCCTGAAGGCCTGGGCCACGGACGCACGCTGTTCCTCGTCATGAAGAAGTAAGAGGCAGGGCGTGGCAGGGCCCAGGCTGGTCCCTGCCCTCAGAGGTTTCCCGGGGGCTTCCGGGAGAATAAGCTGAGCAGAGAGAGCGTGGACCCCAGAGAAGCCTGCCTTTGGGATGAGTTCTTGGGAAAATGAGGTGCTTCTCCGTGGCTGGCACTTCCTCTTTGCCCTCTGCGTCCCGGCTGCCCAGCAGGTGTTTAAGGGCTCTGCACCGTTCAACATGGGGAGCCGCGGTGATTCCTAATCTCTGGGTAGTGGGCCGGTGGGAACCATGAGAATATGTGAGAAAAAGGAAATAAGGAGCCCCAGGAAGGGGACGAGGAGGGTCTGATCCTAACTGACCTCGGTGCTGGGGATCGTGCTGTGTGACAGCCACGGATTTTGTCACTTCCCACCAGCTACCCCTGTACTCTGCGCCAGTACCTGCGCACGAACACTCCCAGCCCCGCCTGGCCACCATGATGACCCTGCAGTTACTGGAAGGCGTGGACCACCTGGTCCAGCAGCGCATCGCGCACAGAGACCTCAAATCCGACAACATTCTGGTGGAGCTGGACGCAGGTAGGGGAGCTGCGGCATCAGGGCCCTCGGGGTCCATTTTGATTTTTATGCTGTGTCTTAAGCCATCGTGTCCTCACTTGGCTCCATTCTCAAGAGCCAGGCAGCCCCTCCTCCAGAGGCAGGCTCTGTGACAGCCCAGGTCCCCCTCCATTGCCCACTTCTGGAACAAGAATCTAGTGCTGCAGTTCTTCTCGAATAAAGCAGATGAGAGGGGGTCCTTGGCTCAACAGGAAAGAAAGAAGTTTTCCCACAGCAGGAGTTGTCCAAACGCCAGCCCAGCTGCCCTGCAGACAATGAGCCCCACCCCTGGAGGCGTTCTGGTAGGAGCCACCTGCCTGCCCGGACACTGCAAAGGGGATTCACACACCTGGTGGATTTTTAAAAAAAATTTATATATGTATGTATTTCATTGTTGATGGATCTTTATTTTTATCCACTTATTTATATGCAGTGCTGAGACTGGAACCCATGCTAGGCGAGTCTCCACCACTGAGCACGACCCAGCCCCCGATGCATTTTTGAACTAGAAGATTTTAAAGAATTAAATGACTAAAGGAACTAGCTTTTTAAAGAAACCATGTGAATTCTTTTTACAGATAACTAATTCCTAATGCACCTGTTTCTTAGGTTTATTCGGATTTCAAACTCAAATCCAAATCTTCTGGGATATAAGTGTCCCTTTGGGATCATTGGAGTCAAGACAGCTCCTTTGGTCTGGGACGACCCCAGTTACTAGAAAATTAATTACTAGAAAGTTATTAGATGGAGCCCAACTTTTTTTTTAATTTATTTTTATTGTAAACAAATGGGATACATGTTGTTTCTGTTTGTACATGGAGTAACAGCATGCCATTTGCATAATCATACGTTTACATACGGTAATGATGTTTGATTCATTGTTATTTTTTCCTTCCCCCCCACCCCTCCCACCCCTCTTTCCCCTCTATACAGTCCCTCCTTCCTCCATTCTTGCCCCCCTCCCACCCCCCATTATGTGTCATCATCCACTTATCAGTGAGATCATTCGCCCTTTGGATTTTTTGAGATTAGCTTATCTCACTTAGCATGATATTCTCCAATTTCATCCATTGCCTGCAAATGCCATAATTTTATTATTCTTATAGCTGAATAATATTCCATTGTATATATATACCACAGTTTCTTTATCCATTCATCAATTGAAGGACATCTAGGTTGGTTCCACAGTCTGGCTATTGTGAATTGAGCAGCTATGAACATTGATGTGGCTGTATCTCTGTAGTATGCTGATTTTAAGTCCTTTGGGTATAGCCGAGGAGTGGGATAGCTGGGTCAAATGGTGGGTCCATTCCAAGTTTTCTAAGGAATCTCCACACTGCTTTCCAGAGTGGCTGCACTAATTTGCAGCCCCACCAGCAATGTATGAGTTGTACCTTTTTCCCCACATCCTCTCCAACACCTATTGTTGCTTGTATTCTTGATAATCGCCATTCTAATTGGGGTGAGATGGAATCTTAGTGTACTTTTGATTTGCATTTCTCTTATTACTAAAGATGGTGAACATTTTTTTATATGTTTGAGTAGATCTTTTATATGCTTGTAGATCTTCTGTGAAGTGTCTGTTCATATCCTTAGCCCATTTGTTGATTGGGTTATTTGTATTCTTGGTGTAGAGTTTTTTTGAGTTCTTTATATATTCTGGAAATTATCACTCTATCTGTAGTATGAGTGGCAAAGATATTCTCCCACTCTGTAGGCTCTCTCTTCGCATTGCTGATAGTTTCCTTTGCTGAGAGAAAGCTTTTCAGTTTGAATCTATCCCAGTTATTGATTCTTGCTTTTATTTCTTTTGCTATGGGAGTCCTGTTAAGGAAGTCTGATCCTAAGCCAACAAGGTGAAGATTTGGACGTATTTTTTCTTCTATAAGATGCAAGGTCTCTGGTCTGATTTTGAGGTCCTTGATCCATTGTGAGTTGATTTTTGTGCAGGGTGAGAGATAGGGGTTTAGTTTCATTCTGTTGCATGTGGATTTCCAGTTTTCCCAGCACCATTTGTTGAAGAGGCTATCTTTTCTCCATTGCATATTTTTGGCACCTTTGTCTAGTATTAGAAAATTGTATTTATTTGGGTTTGTGTCCGTGTCCTCTATTCTGTACCATTGATCTACCTATTTTGGTGCCAATACCATGCCGTTTTTGTGACTATTGCTTTATAGTATAGTTGAAGGTCTGGTATTGCAATACCCCCTGTTTCATTCTACCTTCTACGGATTGCTTTAGCTATTCTGGGTTTCTTATTCTTCCAGATGAATTTCATGATTGCTTGCTCTATTTCTATAAGGTACGTCATTGGGATTTTAATTGGAATTGCATTGAATCTGTATAGCACTTTTGGTAGTATGGCCATTTTGACAATATTAATTCTGCCTGTCCAAGAACGTGGGAGATCTTTCCATCTTCTAAGGTCTTCCTCAATTTCTTTCTTCAGTGTTTTGTAATTTTCATTGTAGAGATCTTTTACCTGTTTGGTTAGATTGATTCCCAAGTATTTTTTTTTTTTTTTTGAGGCTATTGCAAATGGAGTTGTTTTCCTCATTTCCCTTTCAGCTGTTCATCACTTGCGTATAAAAATGCTTTAGATTTATGCGTGTTGATTTTATAGCCTGCTATTTTGCTGAATTCATTGATGAGGTCTAGGAGCCCAACTTTTATCAAGTCCTTTGGGGACTCTGTGGGCCTTTACTTCTTGAAGGCACCTCCATGTCCCTGTAGTGGCCCTCCTCGTCCCTGTAGTGGCCCTCCTCTTCTGCTCTCTGGTGAGCCGGCTCCATCCAGGCCTTGCTGCTGGTCTGCACCCCTGGGCCAGCACAGTCCCTGTTAGCCCACTTACCCATGTCTTGGTGGCTCTCATGGGGACCTGGGAGGGTGTCAGAGCAGGTGGGGGGAGGGTGGGCGGCTTACCTCTGCCTGCTCCTTCGCAGATGGCTGCCCCTGGTTGGTGATCTCCGATTTTGGCTGCTGCCTGGCTGACGAGAGCGTCGGCCTGCAGTTGCCTTTCACCAGCTGGTATGTGGATCTGGGCGGGAACGGCTGCCTCCGAGCTCCAGAGGTGAGTCTCGCTGTGCACATCCTCTATCAGCACAGGGGTTCACCACGTTCCCCAAGTGACAGAGAGACGCGAGGTTTCCTTCCCTGCCACTGTGCCCTAACCCGGGTCTCCCTGCATTCCCAGTGCATCCACTAGGCAGCCTCAGCGGATCTTCTAGGTCTGAGCCAGAAGTCACTGAGTCCTGGGCTCCTTGAGAGTTCAGATTAGCCTCTGGCTTAGGGGACACGCAGGAGCATGAACCGGTAGAACTGCCAGTGCTATGACCTCTCACCCTCTGCTTCCGGAGCAGGTGTCCACAGCCTGTCCTGGCCCCAGAGCAGTGATTGACTACAGCAAGGCCGACGCCTGGGCAGTGGGAGCCATCGCCTACGAAATCTTCGGGCTTGCCAATCCCCTTCTATGGCCAGGGCAGGACCCACCTTGAAAGCCGCAGTTACCAAGAGGCTCAGCTGCCCACACTGCCTGAGTCGGTGCCTCTGGACACCAGGCAGTTGGTGAGGGCACTGCTCCAGCGAGAGGCCAGCAAGGTGAGGCTGTCCCCCGGCTTTGAGGGTGACCGTGTGGATCTCAGTTCACGTTCTAGAGCACAGTCGGCTTGGGCAAGCGCTAACGTGCCAGGCAGAGCCTCTGTGTTACACAGGTAGAGGCCCAAGTCCAGAACCAGATCGATTTTGAGTGAACAGGAGCAGGGGAGCTGTCCACCAGATCGTGGTCAGAATTCCAGCAATTCGATTCTCCTTGGCTTTTTTATTCTGTTTTTCGCCATGCCAGGGATTGAACTGGGATCTCACACACGCTGGGCAGGTGTGCTACCACCTGGCTGCAGCCCCAGCTCTTCTTGGCTCGTTTAGTTTCTTTTTTTTTTTTTTTTTTGTGGTGCTGGGGATCGAACCCAGGGCCTTGTGCTTGCAAGCACTCTACCGACTGAGCCATCTCCCCAGCCCTTGTTTAGTTTCTTAGTGACTCAGAGGGAAGGGGATGCGCTTTTGAGAAATGGTTAATGGAGATGTAACCTACGCAGAGCGCCAAGATCTAATCAGGCAGAGGTGGGGAAACAACCCCAGAAGGCAGATCTGGACGTCTGGGCCTTACTGTAGAGACACAAGGCCAGTCTGTCTGCTGGTCGCGCTGCTTTCTGCTGACCTCTCATGGCCCAGGGCCTGCTGTCTTGATCACAGCAGGTGCTCAGTGAAGGCTTGTTCAACTAGCATCTAAACCCAGTTATGAAGTGAAGTAATGAGAGACTACATAACCCAGCCTGGTACAAGGGATCAGGCAGAGCCTTGTGCCCAAAGGCTGTGCCAACACTGCATGTGCCAACATTCATACCTAAACACGTGCGGAAGCCTGGAGCCCAGCCAGAGCTGCCAGTGCCAGCGAGGGAAAGGTTTCAGGAAGGGGCGGTACAGGGGGAGACGGGTTGGGGCCAGAGAAGGGACAGTAACAGAGTAGGCTGAGTGCCTGTCCCCTGCTGTCCTGAGCCTCAGCTTCCCTTCCTGTTGCAGAGACCATCTGCCCGAGTAGCCGCAAATGTGCTTCATTTGAGTCTCTGGGGCGAGCAGGTTCTAGCCCTGAAGAATCTGAAACTAGACAAGATGATCCGCTGGCTCCTCCACCAATCGGCTGCCGCCCTGTTGGCCCACGGGCTGGCGGAGAAGAGCTGCGTGGAAGCAAAGCTGAAGGTGCTGTTCCTGGCCAACCTGGAGTGCGACACGCTCTGCCAGGCAGCCCTCCTCCTCTGCTCCTGGCGGGCAGCCCCCTGATGGCTCTGCGCCAGCGGGTATTAGTAAAAGGACTCAGCGGCATCGTGTGGTGATGGTGTGAGTGTCAAGGGAGGGCGGGTGGAGGTCAGAGGACAAGCTGGGCAGAGGGGCTGGTCAGCCAGGGAAGGCCTTGGGTTTGGCAAACGGCGGGAACACCTGAGTCAAAGTTCAGCTGGCTACTGACTCCAGCTGTGCGTGTGGGTTTGGACGAAGCCTATAGCCTGAGCCAACTCAGGTTCTCCTACCTGCAAGATCAAGACGCTGGTCCGTATCAGGGGCGCTCCAAAGAGCTCTCCAAACACGTGGGGCTGTCTGAGGGCTTTATTTATGGACACTGAAATTTGATTTTCACGTGTCACCAAGTTTTATTCATTTTTTTATCGTTAGGGACATAAAACACTTTTAGATCGCACATGTGGGTCAGACTGGCTCACAGGCCAGTGCGCCAGGGCCTGGGCTAGTGAATTCACAAGGCCTCACTCCACGAAATGTGCTGCCCAACAACGGGGTTCCTCTGCGTATCAACGGAGACGGTGTGTGGTTCCCTGCAGAGCCAAGGGACTGCACTTCCACCCCGGGGAGAAGGTCTCCTGTGCCTGTTCACCAGAGAGGCCAACCTTACAGCCCTCATCTGTCCTCATGGCCTCCCAGTGAATGGCCCGGCTGGTC
This sequence comes from Sciurus vulgaris, assembly GCF_902686455.1. Classification (NCBI taxonomy): domain Eukaryota; kingdom Metazoa; phylum Chordata; class Mammalia; order Rodentia; family Sciuridae; genus Sciurus; species Sciurus vulgaris. Next base: position 14,248,433 of record NC_136461.1, read on the forward strand.
TGCTGGAGGACGCTGGGCTAAGGGAGGCAGACCTGTGCTCTGCCTCGGAGGATCCAGGCCCAGGCAGTGGCAGGGGTGGCAGAATTTGTGGTTGCCCTCAGCTCTTAGTGCCGGGGATGGACTGTGGCTTTTCTGGAGGGGGACGTGGCACCAGCTGGTATGTGCCCCTAGGCTGAGGCGAACATTTGCAGGGGTCAGTATATTCAGCAGTCAGCACAGAAAACATCGGTGAGGCCTGGGCGGCAGGGAGTCTCTGCTCTGACAGGTGGCCCTGGGGTGGCTCTGGAGCGCCTCGCCAGGGTCTCTCTAACTGCGGAACTAATCTCGCGTTACAGAAATCACGATGAAATGGACATTAACAGTGTGGCATTTTGAACTTGCTGATTTCCCTTCTGACTAGCATTTCTTATAGGAATTCTGATATTAAATGCAAATTTACAATGCGGAATATGTACGTGCTGAACTATCTGGCTTTCTGGACGAGTCTTACACCCTCACAGGAGAATTTTGTGGGCACATAACATTGGGGAAGAGATTCCATGTAACCGTGTGCCCGCATCTTTTGCGTGGTCCTAGGGACTGAACCTGGGGCACTGCCACTGAGCTGGGGCGCCTCCTGCCTCAGCCTCCTGAGCCACTGCATCACAGGCATGCGCCGCTGCTCTCGGCGTACACACGTTTCTGAAGAACACAGCGCTGGCCTTCAGCAAGGTGAATATAAACTTAAGTTTCTTTCATATTAACTTTAGTTACCCTTTGAGAAGTTAGGATCATTTCATAGTCCAGCCTTGGCAAAACTAATAGAAGCCACTTACTAGGTGCAGCTAGTGATTCCTGGCAGCACCCCACTAGCAGCAAAGCATGGCCGGGGTAAGTGTGAGGGCAACGTTTCTCTTTATTTTAGAGATGGGGTGACTGTACATATGAAAAACACACAGCAATTCAAGGTGGAAGAAATGCAAAAATGATCCCTGCCCCCTCCCGTACCCAGCGCTGCGTCCCCACTGAGGTAATAAGGCTGTGCCATTTCCCGCGGCTTCGAAACAAACAAAACAGCCAACCCGCCCTGATAAAACCTCCATTCTCTACTGTACAGAGTCCGGCCCGGCCCCTCAGTCGGACTTCTCCTTCTCCTTCATGTGTAAGAAGACGACGCTGAAGACGAAGAGCCCTGCCATCATGGAGAAGGCGCTGGCGTAGTAGGGATAGGCCGAGGGGATGAAGCGCTCATACTGTGTGTGCTGCAGGGGCCTCACGGACACCTGCAACGGGACAGAGGGGGCAGGCCTGGCCACGGGGAGGCCCAGGCAGGCACTGCTGGCCCGAGGTGGGGGCTGCCCACTGTGCTCACCTGCGTGGAAGAGTATAGGTGGGTGTAGCCCAGTCGGTTATAATCCACCTTGAACTGGAACACGCCATACACGTCGGGCAACTTGAACTGGACGCTGTATTTGCCGCCTGGGGAAGAAGCGACACCAGAGGGGTTTCCTGGAGTGTTTCCCTGCCAGACCGCGTGGAGGCGAGCAAGGCACCGGCCGCCAGCCTTGTCTGGCAGGAATCGCCTACCTTTCCTCTTCAAGAAGGTCCTCACAAAAGGGTCGATGCGAACAAACTCCAGCTGAATGTCATCACCATCGAAGGGACCCACCTGCCATTGGAGAGCTGCTCAATCACGATGCTATACTCCTGAGATGAAAGGCTGGGTCAGTCAGGGCTGCTGGCGGCTGGAGGGTGCCACACCTGCAGGCGTGCTGCACGGCAGGGGCTTCCTGGAGCCCTGCAGCCTGCAGTCTCCCCACCCTCCCTGCACTCCTTGGCAGGGCTGGTGCCTGGCAGCCCTCCGCCTCCCGAAGTCCTCAGCAGAGTCCCTGGCGACGGAAGTCGACCTAAGGCCTCTCCATTCCCAGATGTGCTGCTCAAGTCACCGCCCTCCTGCCCAACAACCTAAAGCCCAAACGTCATTCCTCTTATAAATCCCGCTTCCTGGGCAGGCAAGCGGCGCAGCACCCCACGGAACACGCGGCTCTTCAGGAGGAGCCTCCCGTTAGACACGGGCGTAGTGCAGGCTCTGCACCCAGGCTGATTCCCTTAGGGATGGAGGTGAATGTCCCCTTCCTTCTCTGTGCCCTGAGGCCAGGCACCAAAAGGTTCAATAAATGCTTTTGAGTCGAAGTGATTCAACTTGGCCCGTCCCTGTCCCCAAGAGCTCTTACCACTAGATCAGTGACAGTGTAGGGCGTTGGGCGGGGCTGTCTCGCCACCACGATGATGGGACACAGGTCCCACGCGAGAACCCCCTCCTCCTTGAACACCCAGCGGGACAGGGCCAACCGCTAGCTCGTAGTTGCCCGTCTGGGAATACCTCGGGAGGGAGAAGGCGATGCTGCAGCCTGGGACCGCTTCCTCCTGCGCCTGAGGGTGCAGGCTTACCCAGGTCCACCACCATGGCCCGTAAGCCGGACTCCGTGCGCGGGCCTCTTCCTGTCCCACAAATACACACATTTATGAAGGAATGCTGGAGATTGGGTCTCCAGATAGGTCGTCATGGCCTTGAAAGGTGTGCAGTGCCCACACCAGCAACATGAGCAACAGAGTCACCTTCAGTGATTCACAAGCCCAGCGGGCACACAGGCTCCCCACAACCAACAGCCCGCGCTTCCCAGACCATGTGCTGGAGCCCCGGGGACCCTACCTCTGGGCACCAGGCATGGCCTTCTGCACTGCAGAGTTGAAGAAGGCATCGCTGAAGAAGTCGAGGGAGCCGCTGAAGATGACCCGGGCGTTGTTCCTGGCCTGGAGCCCAGCGATCAGCAGCGTGTTCTTCCCCACTGCGTGGGGGTACTGGGAACAGATGGAGGGGGTCACCCACAAACTGCCAGGGGGAAGCCACAGCCACCAGAGCAAGAGGACAACAGGCTGGACACCCAAGTAGCTGTGCCCCGACCTGAGGAAGGGCACCTGGAGAGCACGCTGCCTCTGCCCTCGTGCCCTTCCTTCCACCTGTCCCTTCACGGCCTCAGCCAAGCCTCCTGTGCTGTTTTTATTTTTAAATAAGAAAGCACTTTGCCGCCAGGCCCAAGAGGTGGAAGCTCAAGGCTGCAATGGCACCTCACCATGGGTGATGGGTTTATCTGGGAAGAAGGAGTAAGAGGTGGAAGAGCCTGTCAGGATGTCCAGTACCAGGGGGTTGTCAGATCCGCCACCATCCTGCAGAAGGAAGAGAGAACAGCCCAACACTGACCCAAGAATGAGCCCGAAGATGAGGGGTCCCCAGGCTGCTTCTTCCCAAGATGGATCCTTCCTTCTCAAAAGTCAGACACTTAGATCTTCTCTCACTACAGTAAGAAATTAACCACCCAATCTTCTGGGGGAAGGAACACCCCCAAATCACAAGCTTGGTTTAGCGCCCCTGGTTTCTGGAGGCCTCTCCCTGCCCCCTACTCACCCAACTCCCCGAAAGAGGATGGGATTTAGGGACGATCTCCCGACGATGGTCGGAGCCTTCAGCAGGTTCTCAGTGTCGGCCACAATGAGCGTGTGCTGCAGCCAAGGGAAAGTGGGTGTCTGGAAGAGGTTCCTTGGGCAGGGAGCGCCTCTGGCCCGATTCGTCCCCAGGCTGAGCAGAGCCAGAAGTCCAGAAGGCAGCGGGCCTGCTTACCTGGCCGAGGGTCGGAGACGTCATAGTTGTGATGGTCGATGACAGCTGTTTCTCCTCATCGAACTCGATCCCACACTCACTGCCCAGCTCTCGGAGAGGGTCACCTGCAAAGGCCCAAGAGATGCCTGGCTGAGCCCTTACGGGGGTCGCGGTGAAGCCATGACTCGCTCTTCACTGGCCAGCACCGCACGCGACAGCTTTGTCAGGCCAGCCTCGGGCTCCAGCCGTCAACTCTGAATTGACGGAACAAAACAAGCAGCTGGTCTGCTCTTCCACCAATACACCATGACAAACCCCTGAAGCTGAACCTCAGCTGACACGCCTGGGCTGACAAGGTTTCTCCTGTCCTTGTCACGCCCCAGTAGGAGGAATGTAGTTTTAAAACCTGTCAGTACTTGGAGGCTAAGGCAGAGGATCACAAACCCAAAGCCAGTCTCAGCAACTTATGAGATCCTGTCCCAAAAAAAAAGGGCTGGGGCTCTAGCTCAGTGCTGAAACACCCTGGTACCAGTCCCAAAACCAAAACCAAAACCAAAACATTGTCAATACTGAAAATGTAAAACCAGACTGCCCAGGAACAGAGGCTGGGGATCAGCCCACGGGCCAACCATGCGACTCTCTCCCTACTTCTAGGTATCTCTGAAATTTTCCAAAATAGAGCACAGCTATCCCCAGCTCTGCAAAGAAAAAAAGAAAAAGAAAACAAGATAAAAATCAGTCCGATGCTTAGGCCTTCCCTCTCTAAGGGACAGTCACCAAACAAAGCCAACAATGACAAACACCCGGCCAGGGTTTCTAAGCTTTGAGCCCTGTATCTATCTCACTGACGGTCAACAGCAAAGCAGCAAGGGACTGAGCCCCTCAAGACTGCTGGCCCAGGCCCACCCAGAGAATGCCAGCTCCCTGGAGGACTGAGGAAAGCACCAGAACTTCCCAGGCCCGGCTTACCAATGTCCGAGCTGGCAGCTTACCAGGACGCTGCCTCCCCCGTCGATAAAGGCACTGAGGTCTCCACGTTGATGTTGCCTCCAAAAATCTGGAAGAAGACGTTAGCCAGTGACCCAGAGGGCACCCTCTGCTCCCTGACCCTCACGGCAGGACTGGGGGCCCCTGCAGACCAGCCAGTCAGAGTGGGACCCCCAGTGGGCACAGAAAGGGAGGCTGCGATGCCTCAGCTGGTGAAGGACAAGCCCCCATTTCCCAAAAGCCAGGATTCAGAGTAACGGCTCAGATTCATGGACTCGTAGAGGTCTAGATGAAACAATTACTAATGACATTTGTCAAGCTGGGCGCCATGTTCCAGGTCACATGCAATGCTCACTTAGAAGTGCTGCCGGTTTCCAGGCACAGCTCAAGGAATGATGTCCCCAAATGCATCACTGTGCTTTCATGCAGTGTCTTTGTCCTCCCTGGGGCCGCACCTGGGTCACCTGACAGTTTTCACTTCACCCACTGTTTGAGAAAGAGCACTGCTGAATCTGTGGAGGACACTGTCACTTGACACCCCCTGGCCCGACAGCAGCAGTTTCTGTCCCGTGCCTACAGGGTCACCACCACGCCACCCACAACGGAAACCACCGGTACTGCTCCTCCAACACCTGCAACCATGAGATCCGATTCCTCCGTGGCCACCGATTCAGCCAGGCGACCACTTCCGTTAGCATTCAACCTAGCACAGGTGGGCGAGCTGAGGCTGGAGGCCCCTCCCAGCGAACGCGCCCCAGGGCAGTGGGGGCAGCGGTGTGCTCAGGAAACCCCGCGCCTGTTCAGTGAGTACCCCTTGCGAGCTCAGGAGAAGGAAAGAACGGGCAATGAGAGGAGAGCCGTGTGCCAAGGTTGGCAAGGGAAGACCTCCGACAGGTGACCCTGCAGAGGAGTGAGGCAGCCTCGCAGCGTGTGGGCAGGTGCACTCCAGGCCCGGAACAGGTGCAGAGTTGGGAGCGGGGCAGGGCGCTCACCAGCAGGGAGGCTAGAGCAGGGAGGCTGAAGGACCCTGCAAGGGGAAGGATCTTTCACTGGGTTCTGACTGCCACGTGAGGGGTGAGGGCTGGGAGCCATGGGAGGATTCTGAGCAGGAGACTGACAGGACTTCACTGTGCTTTTCAAGGACGGTCCTGGAGGCTGGGTGGAGACCAGGGGAAAGGAGTGAGGGTGGAGATCCTGACAGGTTAGGAGGCCACCATGAAGTCCAGGCTGGGACAAGTGCTTCCAGGCCACACACAGGTAGTGAGCAGAGGGGAGGGGTTGCAGGGAGGGGGGTCTTTCCATGGGCCTGAAGGTAAAGCCACAGAGGCCCTAATGGGCTGCATGTGGCTGGAACCCCAAGAGAGGCACTGGGGACAGTCCCAAGGAACCTGGCCCAAGCAACTGGAAGGATGGAAGTGCCAATTTATAAGACCAGACATAGAAGTTTGTCTGTCAGACATCCGCTAGACAGGTGGACGGGAAGGAGTCCATGAAAGGACTCTGTGAAGATCTGAATGGAAACAGACCCCTTTTCTGAGTCTTTGAAAAAATTAAAACGCACCTCACCTTCAAGTATAGAGTCCTCTGTTCTGGGGACCCCTGCCTCCTATCACAAGTAGAAAGCCATCTAGCCCGCTCTCCTACAAAGGCCAGGAAGAGCCTGAGACAATTCCAAAACAGCTTCTTGGAATAGCTCAGTGGTTTCGACCTGGGGTGACTGTGCCCCTCAGAGCACCGTCTAGAAGACTTTTTGATGATCACAGTGGTGGTGACGTAGCTACTGGCCTCTCGTGGCTAGAAGGCCTGGGATGCACTGAACACCTGCTCTGAAAACTGAGGCAGCCTGGGCTTCCACTAGGCAAATCCCTGCACCTTCCCGAGCCCACCTCGCATCTGCGGAGCAGGAATTCAGGGTCTGCCGGCCACGTGCACTCTTTTCCTGTGCTGTCACGGCATGCGACCCGGGACTTCCTAATCCCAGACAGGGTGAGGAGCCACTGGTGCACGGAGAAGGGAGCCAGCCAGTGTTTGCAACCTGGAGAGCAATGTGGTCACAGACACAGATGGACCCCAAGCACAGCCACCCCCATACTCTGGGCCCTTGGCAGGTATGAGCCTTCTCCCCAAAGAGCCTGAGAGGGCTTCCTGCAGCAGCAGCTCCCGGTGTGGGAGCAAAAAGCTGACCATGGTGATATGGGGACAGTGCTTTAAATAATGTTCAATCTCTCGGAGACAAAGTCACTCTCTTCCCAATTATTTTTCAAGCTTTCTCCATCAAAGAGTACACCTTAGTTTGATTCCAGCCTTTAGAACTCCTCTCTCTGAGGAGGGAACCTGCGCAGGCAACAATACGTGGCTAGAACCTTACTAGCACTGGCTCTGGTCTATCTACTCGCACGTTAGCATCTACCTGACGCTGGGCTTTCCATTTGCAGTGACAATACTGGGTTCATTACTGGTTTGTTAGTACAGGTGACATGGAAGGTGGCAGAAGTCAGGAAGGAGACACGCAAATGCCTAACTTCTGGGAAATACTGTTTGAGGCTCTGTGTCTTTCCTGCCACCAGCTCTTCCTGATGTTTCTCAATCTGTCTCCCCACTGCTCCTTTCCCTCCCAATCTATCTCCAAAAGCACAACTTGGACAGCTCTTTCTCTCCACTCCGACACACGGTTTGGAAATTCATTTCCAGTCTTTATTTTATTTCCTCAAAGACAGACAAAGAACTCTCCAACGGCAGACTCTCTATCCTTATTATCTCATCACCTGGACTACCCAACCACTGGACTGTGTATTCAGAGTCCCAAATACAGCAGCAACTCAGCACACAACCACTCTGCTGGCGGCTCCAGTCAGCCCACTCATTTGAAGATTTTACCTTGCAGAGTCTGGGGTCACATCCACCCAACTTCCCTTGCCTCCAAAAAGCCAGTCCCAAAGGCACATGTTGCAGGGCAGTTTGGAGCAAGATAGTAAGTGACAAGACTCTGGAGGAAAATACTTCAGGGATTTGGCAGAACCCAAGCTCATGTGAATTACAGAAAACACAGTAGCTGCCAACAAGCAAAGATGTCTTAAGCTTCATAACCTGAAGGGAGGGAATGCAGGGTCCATCTTAGTGCAGAGGACAACACGAGTCCTTCATGGAAAAGACTGAAGCAAATGAAGAGAGAATCACGAGCATTCTTACCAAAACAAGCACCAGCAAAGAAACTTGGGGTATTTAGTCAGAAGAAATACCTAAGTAGGCTCTGGCCATGTGAGAGCTGTGTGCCTCAGCAAGATAGGCACCAGACTTTTCCCTAAGGCCCTGGGGAGGGCTGGAAAACTCCCTCCCCAAATAAACACAGTATTAAGAAAGAGACAAGTTGCAGTTTAATATAACGTAACAGAATTACACAGTAATGGGAGTGGATTGCCTCATAAGATAGGAATACTGAAGTATAAATTACATAATCTGAAGAAGATATTATATTCAATAACTAGCCCTCTGCTGGGCCACTGAACATATCCAGCGAGTCTCAATGGGTAGGAGGCTTTACTCAGCTGGAGGCTGTCTCTCTCATCTTAAGGTCAGCTACCAGTAATCTACACAGTGCCTCTCTACAGTAATCTACAGTAATAACATGCCAGCCCCTCTTTCCACGCAGGCAAACTCAATCAGGGACTTTTCATCTATCAGACCCTTTGCAGGAAAAACTTCCAGAAAACTTCCTTCTCCCCAGAGGAGCTGGGCCTCCGAGTTCCACCGTCTTTGGCAACACTTGACCCCACAATCCTTAACTATGTCTTTTAGAAAGACATCCCCTCCTGGGCCCAGGTGAGAAAGGAACATTTCCCCTTCTCTGAACAGCAGCAGTGCCAGGCTGGCAACCCATCCCCAGACCCTGAACCTGAACCTGCCCAAGAACCAGGAGAGAGCAATGGATGCGGCCAGGGCCCTGAATTCCCGGCGACGCGCAGCCCTTACCATTCCACCGAGGGGGAGAAGATGATGAGATTGTCATAGAGGAACTCCCCGTACTTAATGAGGGACAGGCTGGGGTCATCGGCGGTCTTGAATGTGAGTTCAAAGCCCCGATCTGGACAAGAAAAAAACAATCAACTAGGGCAGACAGGACGCAAGGGAACCCCTGCCGCAGACATCGCGAACCCCACTCAGGGCAGGCCGGCCCTGGGGGCCTCCAGGAAACCGAGGCGAGGGGCGGTGCTGATGCCTTCGGGCTCGGGCGTGCTCCCCACCCCCGACCCTCACGCGCCGTCCCCTCGGACCCCGCTTCAAACCTTTCAGGCTCCGGAAGAAAAGCGAGTGCGTCTCCCGCAGGTTGAGGTTATCCAGCAACACCAGAGTGCGGGGGCCGCTGGCGCAGGCCGGGCCCAGCAAGGGGAGCAGCAGCCACAGGAGGGACCAAGCGCGCGCCGCCGCGCACGGCTCCATCTTCCCCTTGCAGCCAAGGAACCCACACCTGGACACCGGAAGTGTCCCGTCTACCGCAGGCCAATCGCGACTCGTGGCCCTGGAGTGCCACCCGGAAGTGATCCCGATACTCCCGGCCGGGCGTCAACAGTTGCGATTTGATGGCGAGGAGCTGGGAGCTCTTCCGGGGGTGCGCTGGTCGGAGGCGGGCCCGCTGCACGCTATTGGTAGAAGGGACCTGAGGCCCCGCCTCCCCAGGGGAAAAGGCTCAATCCTGAGGAGACAGCTCTGCAGCCGCGACCAATCAACAAGGCCCAGCGCCCTGGCTCCGCCCAGGCCGCTCCGCCGCTAGTCCAGAGCCTGCTTTCCGGCAGTAATGGGGTCTCTTCCGACGTGTCCCGTGCCACTGGGGGCCTGGGCACCCGGCCGCTTCCTCGGTCCTGCCTAGTCTAGGGCCGACTGGGAGGCCCACCTCCCACACCTCTAGAGAACGGGGACAGGCCAGGGGCACTGGGAAGAACCCAGACACACCCCGAGGCTTCACTTGCTTTTCGTCGACTTTTAAAATCGCTAGCTTTGGAGTCACGGGCTGCTGCCGGTCACCCCTCCGACGTGCGAGTGTGGGCGATGAGTGTCTGGGTTACTCTTCGGGAACCTGCAGGCCGCTGTTGCTGTAGGCGTCCCGCGGGGGACTAGACTGGGACGAGGTGGCCTGTCTCCCTTGTTGCCTTAACCTTTGGGTCGGACTCTATTCTATTCGTAGACAGGTTGACACTTGCGATGTATTGCCCAGGACTATAATAGGAGTAACCTGACCTAGACTTGCCCAGCCACCCGTAACCCCAACCTTCAGGGCTAGACACCTACCAGCCACCATGACCAGAAACACCAGGCCATGAAAGTAATGACAAGAGGTGGCACTCAAATTCTCTGGAAGATGTCCACTTAGTCCCAGAAAGACATGAATATTCCTCCCCTTTATTAGCCTCTCCCTCTCCCTTTTTTTCCTGTCCTATATCTGTCATCCTCAACCCCTTGGAGTTGAGAAGCTGATTTGTGAGCAGAGCTCCCTCTTCTCCATTCCTCTTTCTCCCCAACTTTCATGGCTCCAACGCTGGTTGTTCAGTGGGTTGAGCTTCCAAACTCGGGTTCAGTAACACAGTAACACTGGAAACATGGTGAATATATAATTTTAAAAGCTAGCTTCGGCAGCTGCTCAGGAGGCTACTCAGGAGGCTGAGGCAGGAGGATCACAATAAGCATGAGGCCAGCCTCCAACTGGCAAGAATGTTTCAAAATTTAAAAAAATAAAAAGGGCTGGGGATGTAGCTTAGTGGTAGAGAGCTCCTTACAACAAAAACAAAAGACCCTCTAGCTTTGGAATCAGAGCTGGATTCTTTCTCTCACTAGCGCTGTTCCCTGGGTATCACACCTCTCTCCAGCAGTTTCCTTAGCTGTAATAAGGAGAGTGATGAGGTCCAGCTCTCCTACTTGTATCTGGAACAGCCATTTAATTATCTCTTCCCTTCTGGGCTCTTGGACTAAAGCACAGGGCTGGGCTGAACACCCATCGACAATGCTGGCTCCCTGCTTCTGGTTAATATCGGGGCCACCTGGCGCCCCTCAGACTCCCTGCCTCCGTCCCACCTAGAGTCTGATGAAAGCTACCCAAGCCACTCCAAAACTTCAACTGTTCTTTGGGGCCACCACAAATCTGGGACTGGTGGTAAAGGTAATTGTAGAGGGAGAAGGGAGCAGTTATTTTCTGACACTTTCCAACCCCAGAATGGGGACACAAATCTAAACTTCCCCCCACGCTTTCCCCAGCTGCACCTGCTCTCCATCCCTGCTGGTTCTACCCCAGGCAGGCCCCTCCTCCCTAGGCCACCCTAGGGACCAACTGCCCTCCCTAGGCCACCGCTGCCGCGCTCGGGACACCCACAGGTCTCCTTCGCGGTTCAGGTCTGCACCTGACCGCATCTCTACAGCCTCATCCCTCTGGTCCCTGCTCGGCTGAGTGTTGCCACCCCGTGCACCAGGGGTACCCTCCGAGGGACCCACCTCCAGCCTCCAGGGCCTTCTGATCCCTTACAGGAGGGGCCCCGCCCCGCTCCCTTCAGAAAGGCTGTGTTGCCCTTGAGGCCTCTGACCTGCGGGTAGTGCAGTCGCAGGCCCACTAAGCGCCCACCCCAGCTTCTCCAGAGCGAGCTCCTTGGCCCAGGGAGCGGCTGGTGGGGCCCCCACAGTAACAAGGACAAAACAGCAGGGAGGGGCCAAGAGGGCGCAGCCACTGTGCTTTGGCACTTGCCACACTACGTTATCAAGCCCTCAGTCACCCAAGGGGGGAGGCAGTCACAGAGAAGGCTTAGGACACAGGCCTCCCCCTCGGATGGTGGTCTCGTGGCCAGGCCTGGGCATGATGGGCAGAGGGGGCTGTGTCCGAGGGATGCCCTAGGAGAGCACCAACAGGGTAACCAAGCTCCAGCCCAAGCCCCTGAGGAGCACCCAAGCCGGGGTCCTTCCCGCCTCGGTGAGACACGGTCCTATTCCAGTTGCACAGGACGGCTCTGTTTCCTGGGTGGCAGATCCTCTGAAGGCTCAGACACTCTCCAAAGAAAAACCACTCTCGTGTGTTTTGCCAGTGCAGGGAAACTGCAGCGACCCAGAGGCTGCTGGCTCTGGAAGCCCCGGGCCGCAGAGGGGCCGAATCGGTTCAGAGAGGCAGGGCGGGAACTCACTCTAAAGGCAGTTATTGGCAGCCTAAGGAGAAGCAGCCTTCTCTGGGCCACGGCCACGGCCACGGCTCGGGGGGACGGCCCTCCGGACTCCTGTGCCCTCCTGCAGGACAGGGCTTCCCTCCGGAAGCGGGCAAGGCACCGGAGGCACAAATTTCAGTCACCAAGATGCCCGCTTCATTCACACGCTGGGCCGGTGGTGAAGGTGCCAAGGCAGCTTCCGGGCCGGGGCGGCAGAGGCCAGCACTGGAGGCGCCAGCGGGCCGGCTCCCCGCGGGAGGAGGGCAGAACAGCTTGGCGCAGGGAGCCGGAGCCGGCCTCTCCGGAGCAGGGAGGACGGCAGTCCCCAAGGGCCACGGCCCAGTGCAAGTGGCTAACAGGGAGGGAGCGGGCCTTCCCGGGTCGCTGGGGGAGGCGGAGGAGGCTGGGCGGCCGCCCGGGTTCGGGAGCCTTCGGGCAGTGGCGCGGGCGGCCGCCCTCACAGAGGCTCGCTGCCGAAGCTGCTTTTGCTTTTCTTCCGCTTGGCTTTGGTGAAGGGGATGTCGAGGGACTCCAGGCGGAAGGGCCGGGGGCGGCGGCATTTCGGGGGCCTGGGCGGGCGGGATGGCAGGGCTGTTGCTGAGCGGGGAGCCGAGGCCCGGCGGGGAGCTGTGGTGCGCTGCGGAGAGGCAGGGCCGTGAGCCGGGTGCGGGCGCAGGAGGGCTCCCCAGCCGAGGGCCCTGGCTGCTCTAGCGGGGTCTCAGCACTTCATCCGCGGCTGGGTTGGGGCTCTGAAGCCTCAGACCAGCTGAGCTGGGTCCAAGCCCAGCCCCGCCGCGGCCCAGCTGTGCAGCCTCGGGCAAGCCACGCCCCGCTCAGAGCCTCGGTTTCCTCGTCTGCAACATGGGCATGATGCCAAGGACTCCGCCGATCCTCGTTTCCTTTCTGTCCGCCCCCTTCCACCCTGTTCCTCAGTCCAATCGCTCTGTCTCTCAAACAACCTCGGTGTACAGCTGATTTACGCTGCGCGGGGGACACGCCCGTCACTCAGCCAGCGCCCAGGTGCTGGTCCTCGACAGAGGGTCCGTCATCCTCATTTGGGGAAAGCCGCCACACAGGCGTGGAAGCCAGGGAGTAGCCAGGAAGACCCGACCCAAGCCAGGGCCCCCTGTGTGGCAGGGGAGACATCAGCTGAACACAGTCCCTCTCCCCAAGCACCTACCATGTGCCAGGCCGGGCCGGCTGTTCTCCCACCTCAGCTCATCTACTCCTCCCATTTTACAGCTGAAAAGCCCGAGGCTCACGGAGGGAAAGGGGTTTGAACCCGGGTCCATCCAACTCCTGAACCACCCCCATCCTCGCCCGGCTGCAGGGGAGGGGACGCAGGTGCACAGGACACTCACTGAGGCTCTTCATGGGATCCGCGCTGAGGATCTGGCTGGCCCGCTTGGAACGGAAGTAGTTACTGGCGATATTTTCACTGTCACTCCGACTGAGCATCAGCTTGTAGCGGTCTTCCTCCTGCTGAGATGTCAGGTCCTCCTGGGTCAAGGCCCCTGGTCTGCCAGTGCTGATCGGGGCCCCTTGCCTAGGGCTCGGCAGCCTCCAGAAGCCTGGTGGGTGGCTGCCCTGGGGGCTGCAGGGATCGCCAGTGGCACACCCTGCCACAGCCCTGGAGCCGGCTAGGAGCCAGGCAGCTCGGATCAGGCACTCGGTCTCCAGCCAGCCTACACCTGCCTCCCCTCCCGTGAGGTGGGACGTACCTTGTTTCCTCCTGCCAGCTCCAACAGGGCGAGGGTGACACAGAGCCCGAACCTCAGCACAGGAAACACTACTCAGCCGCAGCTACCCTATGACCTCTGTGACTGGCATCCTGACCCTTCCACCACCCAGAATGGACCCTTCTCACTGCTGTCATAGACTGACTCTCTCCCTTCTGGGAATCATTCTCTCACCACGTTCCCAGTAGGGTGATCACCACAGTGCCCTGTGCCCCAGGGCCAGACACGGGACCCACACGGGGCCAATGCACAGCACTGTCCTCCTGAACCCAGTAATCCGTCCAAGAATGGGCCACGACCTGGGCAGAGCTAATGAGACCCTTTCACCAGCTTCAGTGTAAGGTTTTAAGGGACCAGTTTGCTCTTCCTCTTGGATCATAGCCGTCTGCAGGCCATCTTCCCCCCCCGTGGACTACACGTCCCAAGGGAGCCAAACAAAAGGTAAAGAAAGACAAACCCCACAGTTTGGGCCCCTAGATCCAGTCAAGCCTGAAATTAGTCCACTTGTATGAACCAGTAAACTTCTTATTTTGCTTGCTGGTGGTGGTGGTACTGGGATTGAACCCAGGAGTGTTCTCTGAGCCACATCCCCAGCCTTCTTTATTTTTTTAAGATAGGTTCTTGCAAAGTTGCTGAGGCTGGCCCCAAACTGATCCTCCTGCCTCAGCCTCCCAGTCGATTGGACCATAGGTGTGCACCCCCCACCCTGGCTGCTCGTGACTGATATGTCACTTGGAACTACAAGTGCTTTGACATGACCCTTTTGTGGTCCCAGGCTGAGAACACTCCCTTAGGAGAGAGACTCAAGATGACAGCTTAGAGGAAGGCCACAGGGCTTGAGATTCAAGCACAGGAATGCTGCTCCTCAGTGAGACCGTGACGCATTGGGACAAGCACAGGTCATCTCCCCAACCACATCACGCAAAGTCCCCGGCGTGAACTAAACTCAAGTTCTGAGGTTCTGCTTTGAGAATTCCAGGGATTAATTTTGACAGCTTCCACCTGTGACAGAAAACACCTGACCCTTGACTTCCTGACGGGGTTTGTTTCATTTGGCATCACGTCCTCCAGCTCCATCCATCTGCTGGAGTAAGTGATGCAGTTCACTCTTTGTGGCTAGTAAAAGCCACTGTGCACACACACTATTTTTTTAAATATATATATATATATATATATTTTTTTTTTTAGTTGTAGATGGACAAAATACCTTTATTTTCTTTCTTTCATTTTTTAATGTACCGCTGATGATTGAACCCAGTGCCTCATACGTGTGAGACAAACACTCCACCACTGAGCTACAACACCAGCTCTATACGTTGTATTTTTAAAATGTATTCATCTGTTGATGGACATCTAGGCTGACATGACTGTTTTAAACTGCACTGCTCTAAAAATCTGACATGCATGCATCACTCTAGTTAGCAGGGAGACCAAGAGAAATAAAGGGGATTGGGGGGGGGGGGGTAGGGAGGGTGGGGGAGGTGCTGAGGAACAAAACTGACCAAATTAGGTCATTTCCATGTACAGGGACCACAATGCACACCACTGCTATGCACAGCACAATGCACTCACTAAACAAAAGTGTTGATAGAAGGAAGCCCAGTAAAGCAGAGGGAGGGGGCTAAGGTGGGTAGGGGGAGGGAAAGGGGGGTGCTGTGACTTGGCTGGACTTCACTAACTGTGAGAGGCCCTACGAACTGAAAATGTATGACCTGTGTGGTTTCCAAACATTCACAATGACTAAAGGCAAGGATCAGCAATTAGAGCCAATGGGCAAATCTGGCCCACAGACTGTTTTTGTAAATAAAGTTTATTAGAACACAGCACTCATTTTTGTACCATCTATTTCTGGTTTGTGCTTCTGGCGATAGAGTCAAGTAGCTGTGACAGAGACCCATGGTCAACAAAGCCTAAAGCACTTACATTCTGGTCCTTTTCAAAAAGGATTGTGACCCTGCTTTAAGAGTACACATCACTACTGCACTACGAACATGGGAGCTGTGAGATTCAATGACTTTAGAATCCTAACCACTGACTCAGGGACACTCTGAGGACCCTTTTGGTCCCAGGTGACCAGCTGGGATCCAGGGAATAAGAAGGTGCCATTTGTCCTCTAGGTTTGGGGCTGATGCCTCTGTTGGTCACCAGTGGGACAGGCTGCATCCAGCTGTCCACCTTCCCTCTGGTCCTCCGGAGCAGATATGCCTGACTGAGGGCCAGAGGGGACTGAGTCCAGGTGCCAATGGAGTGACAGAAAAGATCCAGGCTCAGCCCTTGCTTCAATCCTTAGGCAAGATGAAAGCAGCCCCCTTCCCGGTGGCCACAGAGACCCCGTCCCACCCCTGCCGGCTCCCCCGGGCCTTACCGTGTTGGGCTCCCCGTTCTCTGCTGCAGAGGTCTTGCGGGCTGCCTTGTTCTGTGGCCCAGTTGGAACTGCTATGAGAAAACAAGAGCTGAAGAGCTGGAAGGTGGGGGACAGGTGGGCAGTGCTGTCTCAGAGGTGGGGTCAGGCCTGGCTTGGCTAGAACCAAGCCACTTCCCAGCAGGGGATGTCCTTGGAGAGCTCAGATACCAGAAAAGCCACTCTCTCACATCCAGGCAGGACAGCAGGTGGGTGGGGGAAGGGAGAGAGCGGCTTGCCGCCCGGAGACCACGGGAAATGGGGCCAGCTGAGGTTCCAACAGGAAGGCGAGGCCCCGAACCAACCCTGGCCAGGGGAGCTGCTGACTCCCAGGTCTGTGCGTGGAGGGAGAGCAAGTCTGACTTTACTCCGAGACTCCTCAGAGAGGACGGGTCCTTAAGATTATCTTGCCAACCCCTTCTTTGTCAAGAAGCCTTGAGAAGGGACAGTGAGTGATCTCCCTAAAGTCGCACAGGAGGTCAGCGACCAAGGCAGAGGCTGACCCAGGCCTGAACCCTGAACCGCTGGCTTCCGCGTGTGGTCCGGTGGCTCACTGCTAGTTTTAAGTCACTCACACCCTGTGGGACTGGTTTCCTTGAGTGTGTGACAGGCGTCATGACCAGCACCCTTGGCAGTGCTGCTGCAGGGATGGAGCGTGACAGTGATGACAAAGGCAATGATGACAAGGACCACGCACGCTGCACCCGGCAGTGCTCTAAGACTTCCGCGTGCCTGAGCACGCCGCGAGCCCCACAGCGACTCTAAGGAAGGTGCTATTATCCATCCCATGTCACACACGAGGACACAGCCCCCAAGGTGCCACACAGGGAATGGCGCGGCCAGAATCCCACCCCAGGCCCGTCTGCCTCCAGAGCAGGCCTCTTCCGGAGGCCCGGCATGTGGGAGGCCTGGGTTCCACGTCTGCGGCACCAGCGGCCTGCAGGGAGAGGCTGGGCTGTGAAGGAGGCAGGGAGGCCCACGGGGCGGCCGAGCTCCTGACCTACTGGAAGGCTGGTTTTGATGATGATGGGCTCCGGGACCTTCCAGAAGCCGCTGTCCTCATCCCAGCACGACTCACGGCGGATCCGCTCAAGGTTGCTGTAGTTGCAGTCCCTGCGGATCAGGGGCTGCACCTGTTCCAGGAGCTGCTGGAAGAGCATGGAGTCGCGCTCCTGCCGCCGGATGGTGGCCAGGTAATCGATCTTCTCCAGCTGGAACTCGGACTGCAGGTCTTTGATCTCCACCTCTGCTGCCCGGAGCTGAAAGCCAGGGGGACGACAGCGTGAGCCGGCGAAGATGCCCCGCACATGACTGGCCGCCCTGTCCAGACCTGCCAGCACCTCACCCACTGTCCACCGGCCCACAGGCCCACCACCCCTCGGCTGCACCGCCCTCCGTCCACCCGCGCTCCTCTGATGCCCACTGGTCTTCCACCCATCCACTCAAGCCCCTCCTACCTCTCCAGCCAGCAGGTAATGAGCCACCTAGTGTGTCCACGGTCCTGCAGAAAGCTGACCCTCAACCCCGCTGCCAGCTTGGGCACTACTCCACACCCGTCACTTCCTGACAGAGCCTTCTAGAAGTATCCACGTGCAAACGCTACAGTCACCAAAGCCCTAGCAGGCCTCAGAGTCACCCGAGTGACTCTGCTAAGGGGGATGGCAGCACCCTCAGACTCCCCAGCCCTTCTCTCCCAGGTCTACAACTCTGTCACAGTGTGACAAACACTGCACCTTAATTTGGTGATGCATTCCAGATGGTTTGGTCCCCTCCCAGATGGGCTCTCCCATCCCTCCTAAGCCCAGGTGACCGTAATGCCAACGCTGCCCGCTCTGCCTGAGCCTGAGACCCCTGGTGCAGTCTACTCCTTGAGGAGCAGGTACAGTGTGATTGTAAAGAACAACCTTGTGCACACCAAGGAAAGGAAGCTCTGGGCCCAATCCCCGAGGACCGAGCTGCAAAAATCCCTAATAAAATATTAGCGAGTCAGATTCAACAACATGTTAAGAAGACTGCGTAGCATGACCAAGTTGCTTTTATCCCAGAGATGCAAGGATGGTTTAACATCTGCAAATCAATACGTGTACTTCATCACGTAAGAGGATCAAGGACAAACACCACTTAGTCATCTTAATCGATGCAGAGAAAGCCTGTGACAAAATTCGCATGTATTCATAATAAAACACTGAAGAAAACTTAGGGACAGAAGAAACCCACCTCAACTCATAAAGGCTGTATATGAAAAACCCAAAGCTGATCTTACAGCAAATGAGGAAAAATCAAAAGCATTTCCTTTAAAATTTGGAACAAGACAAGGATTGTCCACTCTCACCACTCCTATTTAACATAGTGCTAGAAATTCTAGCCAGAGCAATTAGGCACGAGAAGGAAACAAAAGAAATAAAAACAAGGAATGAAGTCAAATTTTCACTGTTTGCAGATGCTATGATCCTATACCTAGAAGATCCAAAAACTCCACCCAAATCCTGCCTAGAGCTAAAAAAACAAATTCAGCAATGTAGCAGGTCACAAAATTGACATACAAGAATCAATAGCTTTCCTATATACCAACAATGAATCTGCTGAGAAAGAAACCAGGAAAACAAGCCCATTCAAAACAGCCTCAAAAACAACAACAACAACAAAAAACCCTAGGAGTGGGGCCTTGGGTTGTGGCTTGGTGGTAGCACTTGCCTAGAATATGGAGGCACTGGGTTCAATCCTCAGCACCACATATAAATAAAATAAAGGTACTATGTCCACCTACAACTAACTAACTAAATATATATACATATATTTATATTTATTTATTTAAAAAACCCTAGGAATAAATCTAACCAAGGAGTTAAAAGACCTCTACAATGAAACTATAGAACACTGAAGAAAGAAATTGAAGAAGACCTCAGAAGATGGAAAGACCTCCCATGTTCAGGATAGGCAGAATATTGTTAAAATGGCTATACTATCAAAAGCAACATACGGATTCAATGCAATCCCATCAAAATGCCAATGATATTCTTCAGAAAACTAGAAAAAAACAGTCCTTTAATAGAAGACCCAGAATAACTAAAGCAATTCTAAGCCAAAAAAAGCAATGCTGGAGACATCACAATACCTGATTTCAAATTATACTACAGAGCTATGGTAATGAAAACTGCATGGCACTGCATGAAACAGACACACAGACCAATGGTACAGAAATAGAGACATAGACATGAAGCCACACACAGTCATCTGATCCTTGACAAAGGTGTCAAAAGCATACTTTGGAGAAAAGACATACTCTTTAACAAGGTTCTGGGGAAACTGGTATGTAGAAGAATGAGAATAGAACTTTATCTCTTTTTTTTCAGGGCTGGGGAGGGGGTGTTACCAGGAATTGAACTTACGGGCACTTAACCACTGAACCACATGCCCAGGTCTTTTTATTTTTTATTTTGAGACATGATCTCCCTAAGTTGATTAGGGCCTAAGTCCTCACTAAGTTTCTGAGGCTGGCTTTGAACTTGTGATCCTCTTACCTCTGGGATTACAGGTGTGCACCACCTCACCCGGCTTAAACCCTTATCACTCGCCCTGCACAAAAGTCAACTCCAAATAGATCAAAGACCTAGAAGTTAGATCAGAAACTATGCAACTCCTGGAAGAAAATGTGGGGTCAACACTCCAGTATAGAGGCACAGGCAACAACTTTCCCAATAAGACCCCAAAGCTCAGGAAATAATGCCAAGAGTTAATAAATGGGAAGGCATCGAATCAAAAAGCTTCTGCACAGCAAAGGGAACAATTAAGAATATGAAGAGAGAAAATCTTTGGGAGAAAATCGTTGCTAGCTACTCTTCTGTCAGAGGATTAATATCTAGAATACATAAAGAACTCGGACTGGGGAGATAGCTCAGCTGGTAGAGTGCTTGCCTCGAAAGCACAAGGCCCTGAGTTCGATCCCCAGTACCGCCAAAAAGAACTCAAGAAAACTTTACACCAAAAAAAAAAAAAAAAAAAAATCACCCAATTAATCAATGGGCAAATGAGTTAAACCAACTTCTCAAAAGAAAATATAAAAATGGTCAACAAAGATATGAAAAAAGTTCAACATGATTAGTAAATAGAGAAATGCAAATCAATACCACACTGAGAGTTCATCTCACTTCAGTGAGAATGGCAGCCATCAAGATTACAAATAATAATAAATGCTGAGGAGGATGTGGAGAAAAGGGGACACTTTTATACTGTTGGTGGGACTGTAAGTTAGTACAATCACTATGGAACATGGAGACTCCTCAGAAGACTAGGCAGGGAACTCCCACCCTCGGACCCCTGTCCCGCCGCTCGGGTTTCTCCTAAAGAATCAAAGGCATCACACCACGGTGATCGGTGATCCACGCCCACCCGTGCTTTAGAGCAGCAGAATTCACAACAGCCAAACCACGAACCAGCCAGGTGTTCATCAGTGAACAGAGAAAATGTGGCCTATTTTACTCAGCCATCAAGAAAAATGAAATTATGTCATTTGCAGGAAAATGATGGAACTAGAAAACATCACGTTTTGTGAAATAAGTCAGACACAGAAGGTCAAGGTCATATGTTTTCTCTCATGTGTGGAAGCTAGAGAGGAAAAAGGAAATGAAAGGTGGGGGTAATCACGTGAAGAGCAAAGGGCGCTCAGCAGAACAGAGGAAGGGGGACCAGGCGTGGGAGGAGGGGCGGGAGGGGAGGTGCTGGCAGGGATATTGGCCGAACTATATTGTCATATCGTGTGCGAATACAAATACGTGACAATCCCACCATTATGCACAACTATAATGCACCAACAAAGAGAGAGGTTACAAAATAAAAAGAACAGTGTCACAAATTCATGGGAATTGTCATCTCCCAGTCAGCCCAGAGGACACCTGGCAGTTCACAAGAGGCAGGGATAGTCACTGAGTCGGTGGCCCCTGCTTTCTAAGGGTGTGCATGGGCGACATCATGATGTTTTCTTGTACATCTACGATCATTCACAATGATTTCCTTGTAAGATGGAGTCTCGCTATGTTGGCCAGACTGGCCTTGAATTCCTGGGTTCAAACAATCCTCCTGCCTCAGCCTCCTCAGTAGCCGGGAATACAGGTGTGTGGCACTATGCCCAGCCTCGATCATTTCTATAACTGCTTTATTGAGATATAATCCACGAGTCATACAATCCACACAATTAATAAGTGTACAGTTCACGCCAGGTGTTGGGACACATGCCTGTAGTCCCCACGACTCAGAAGGCTGAGGAGGAGGATGAAGAGGTCAAGGCAACTCGGTGACGACTCGTAAAGGAACGAATGTAAGGCGGGCGACTCAGTGGTTCTGACGTGTCTACTAAGTTGATCATCCATCATTACAATCTGTGTGAGAGTGTGTGTGTGTACGCACGCGTGCGCAGTGCTGGGGACTGAACCTAGGGCCTTGTGCATGCGAAGCAAAGACTCTACCAACTAAGCTGTGTCCCAGCCCCATTACAATCAATTTTAGAACATTTTCATCACCCAAAAAGCCACCCCAGGTCCGTCTGCGGTCCTCCCCAATCCCCCCAACCTCCAGCGCTCCGCAGTCTAACCTAGTCTATCTGCCCGCACGGTTGGCCTCTTCTGGACTTTCATATCAATGGACGCTCTTCTGTCTGGTTTCTTCTCTTAGCATCCTGTTTCCAAAGGTCATCCATCTATCTTTCTATCACCAAATATATTCCATTATATGGCTGTACCACACTGTGTCTCCAAACTTCGGGGTTATGAATAATGCTGTTGTAAACATTAGTGTGCAATGTCTTTTTCAGTCCTGGCGAGCAAGCCCAGGGCCTTATGCACGCAGGCAAGGGGCTACCCCCTCAGCTCAAGTGTACGAGCTTTTTTGCTTTTGCACCAAGGGCTGAACCAGACACGGTCTCATTCGGTTGACCTGCTGATGGCTTTGAGTATTGCCATTTCACCAGGAGTAAGTCCTCCACTTCATGAACACGACACAGCTCTTGTTTCTTTAGGTCTTAATTTCTTTCAACAATGTTTTAAATTTTTCGGAATGTAAACTGGGCACTTCTTTTGTTAAATTTATTCCTATTTTATTATTTTTGATGTGAGTGGAATTGTTCACTTTATTTGCAGATTGTTCATTGCAAGTATAAAGAAACACAATTGATTTTTGTTTACTGTCCTTGTATCCTGCAACCTTGAAGACCTCATTGATTGATTCTAATTGGTTTTGGGTTTTTGTTGTTGCAGTACTGGGGATTGAAGCCAGGGTGCTTACCACTGAGCTACATCCCCACCCTTTTTATTTTTTAATTTGAGACAGGGTCTCACTAAATTACCCAACCCGGCCTTGAACTTACAATCCTTCTGCCTCAGCCTCCCAAGTAGTTGGGATTTTAAGTGTGATTCCAATTGTGTGTGTGTGTTTTTAAGTGGATTCCTTGGGATGTTCCATATATGAGATCATGTCACCTACAGATAGAGTTTTATCCCCTTCTCCAGTCTGGATGACTTTTATCTTATTCTCTTGCCATTTGCCCCAGCTAGAACCTCCAGCCCAATGTCCAATGGGAATGTGGAAAGCAAACCTCCTT
The DNA here is from genome assembly GCF_902686455.1 of Sciurus vulgaris. NCBI lineage: Eukaryota > Metazoa > Chordata > Mammalia > Rodentia > Sciuridae > Sciurus > Sciurus vulgaris. The sequence continues at coordinate 14,270,961 of NC_136461.1, forward strand.
TTCTTGTTCCTGACTTTAGGGCAAAGCATTTGGTCATCTGCCACTAAATACATGAAGCTAGGGTTTTTCGTAAATCTCCTTCATCAGGTTGAAATGGTTCCCTTCTATTCCTAGTTGGCTTATCATTTTTATCATGACAAGTATTGAATTTTATCAATGCTTTTTTCCAAATTTATCAAGATGATCTTGATCTTGTGATAATTGTCATTTATTCTTTTTCTTTCTTTCTTTTTTTAATATGGGGGATTGAACCCATTATACCTTCTAGGCCAAGCACATTTGTCCTTTATTCTATTAATGTGTTACATGAATTGATTTGGGGATGCTAAAGCCTTGCATTCCTGGGATAAGTCCCACTTCAGCAAGCGTACTGTCCCTTAACATTGACTGACTCAAAATAGTGGAATGTACATCTTCAGTGTTAAGGAAAAGGGCTGATTCAAATGTGTACAACTTCAGGGCAAAGTTCAACTCCAGGTTTATGATGAGACAAAGTTCATGATTCAAATGAAGTTGTTTTAAACCATCAAGTGCCAATGTAGCTTAGTAAACTGTGACCTTTGTCAGGTTATTCCATTGTAGGCTCATTTTTTAAAAAATTTGAGACCATGAGTGAATTAGACTGAACTTTCAAAACAGTTTTCATTATATTATAAAGGTTTTTATTTAAAATGTTTACTAAAATATCACACAAGGGCTGGGGTGTAGCTCAGAGCATGCACTAGGCCCTGGGTTCAATCCTGGGCACCAAGAGAAAAGCAAAATATCACACACAGAAAAGTGCATGAATCATGGTGTACAATGAGCGAATATTCATCACGTGACCTTCACAGATCTAGAAAGAGAACATCATCAGTACCCAAAAGTCTCTTTCCGTTCCTTTGAGAAACTACTCTCCACTGTCCTGACCCCTAACACTGCAGATCAGTTTCAACTTTACCTAAGTGCAATCAGTATTTACTCCTTTAGGTCTGCCTGTAACTCATCAGTGTGTTTACAGAATGCACCCATGATGTTGAATATAGGGATGGCTGTTAGTGCTCCAATGAGGAAGTAGACCACGATTTATCCAGTCTACTGTAGATAGGCATTGGGGCTACTTCCAGTTTCATACAAGGTTGAACAATGTTGCTCTGAACATTCTTGGGGAACATGTGTATGCATTTCTGAGCAGCCATAGCGAGGAGTGAAATTACTGGGTTCCCATTTGTATATCTACATGTACCCATCTCACATATTTACACATATGTATGTTTAAATCCACCATTTCAAAGGTAGATCCCTTTGCAGTTGCCTGATTTCTATACTCAAGCTTCCTATCCTTACGCAACCATGCAAATAGCCCTGAAATAAATGGGGTAGGCTGTGCCTTTCTCCTCAAGCAATGCAATGTGGGTCTCAAATCAGATAAATATCTCCTGGCCCTTAAGTTCCCCCAATCACACACACAGATACATGGCCACACCTTCAAAAAAGTTCTATCTGTCTTTAGGGTCTTTCATTCACAGTCAGCTTTCAGGTAAGGAATAGAGGTATCTAAGACTACAGGAACATTTGAAAAATGGCAGTGCCCCAAAATTACCTCCTCAGCTCAGGGATGACTTGGTGCCTGGTTAAAAAATAACCCACCAAACTGCAAATTGATGCAACCACTCTGAAAAGCAGTATGGAAATTCTTCAGAAAACTTGGAATGGAAACACCATTTGACCCAGTTATCCCACTCCTTGCACTTACCCAAAGGACTTAAAATCAGAATACTATAGTGATACAGCAACATCAATATTTACAGTAACTCAGTTAACAATAGCTAAGCTATGGAACCAACCTAAGTATCCTTCAATAGATGAATGGATAAAGAAAATGTGGTACATATATACAATGGAATATTACCTGGTCGAAAAGAAGAATGAAATTATGGCATTCGCTGTAAATGAATGGAACTGAAGGCTATCATGCTAAGTAAAATAAGCCAATCCCCCAAAAAACAAAGGCTGAATGTTCTCTCTGATATTCGAATGCTGACTCACAATGGTGGGGGATGAGAAAGACAGAATGAATCAGACATAACTTTCCTGTGTTCATATATGAATACACTACCAGTGTAACTCTACATCATGTACAAGAGTATGAAGTTATACTCCATGTATGCATGTCAAAATACATTCTACTGTCATGTAGAACCAGAAAGAATTAAAAATAAATAAATAACCTACCAAACAAACAAACCATGTAGACTTTCTTCGGATCCCAATTTGAATAACTAATACAAAATAATGAAGAAATTTTAAAATATTCACTGGGCATTGAATGATATCATGGAGTTAGTGTTAATCTTTTTAGAAGTGGTAATTTTTTTAAGTTGTCTCTTAGAAATAGACACAAGTATTAAATGAATTAATCAGATGTCTGGTTTAAAATAGTGGAACTGGGGATAGGAAGGTTTAAGTGAAGAAAAACAATGCCTATTGGTAACTGTTGAAGCTGGATGATGGGTAGTGGAGTTCACTATATGATCCTATTTTTGTGTATACCTGAAAATTCCATTTTAAAAACAGGACAAGAAAAGAAAAAAGAACCGCTCAGTAATGAATCTGTTTATCATCCACTCCTAACAGCGGCGTTGGGTAAAAGGGCTCTGCCTTAAACCAACCTAGTGACTTTAGGCAAGTCCCTCTACTTCTGGGGATCGCTCATCCGTAAATGGTGACATCTGAGCGAGATTTCCCTTGGGGTCTCAACAAGCCAAGGGCCGCAGAGGAGCCTAAGAGCACTGGGGAAGGCAAGAACTCAACAGGCAAGAACTCAACAGGCAGGCAACTTTAACCTCAGTTCCAATACCTGCACGTGGCCTGGAACACAGCCCTTTCTCGCTTTTACCTATAAAAAATTAAAAGATGCAAAGGGTCTGGCACAGTGATTGATGATAAATATTTGTTTTTCATCTCAATTTCTCGATTTGGCCCAGAACCAGTGACGTCTACATCTAAAACCTGGCTGAACTTGGACCCCTTCCACCCGGTGCAAAGGGCAGGCCAGGTAGAGACGACCGACCGCTCAGGTGCGCACACAGCGCCCTCGCGAGTCGGGTTGAGGAACCGCCGTGGGCCCGGCCCAGCCAGGCCCCGCCCCGCCCCGCCCCCGGCGCTGCGCCTGCGCAGAGACGCCTCCCCAAGTTTGTTGTCACCGGTGTTCCAGACGTTTGTGGCGGTGGCAGCGGGACCGGGTCGCGGCGCCACCATGGCGGTGCGACAGGCGCTGGGCCGGGGCCTGCAACTGGGTCGGTCGCTGCTGCTGCGCTTCACAGCCAAGCCTGGCCCAGCTTGCAGCTGGGGAAGGCCCGGCCCAGCGGCCGGCTGGGGGCGGAGAGCGCCGGGGCCGGGCCCCGGGACCCGGCGCAGAGCCGCGCGGGCTCGGACTCCCAGACCGCTACCGCTTCTTCCGCCAGTCGGTGGTCGGGCTGGCGGCGCGGCTCCAGAGGCAGTTCGTGGTGCGGGCCCGGGGCGGCACGGGCCCTTACGGCCGAGCCGTCTTTCTGGCCTTCGGGCTGGGGCTGGGCCTCATAGAGGAGAAGCAGGCGGAAGGCCGGCGGGCTGCGTCGGCCTGTCAGGAGATCCAGGTGAGCGTGGGCCCGGCTGGCGCGAAGTCCCTGAGCCGGCGGGGCGGGGCTTATGTTGGAGGCGGGCCTGAGCCTGGGGTGTGGGGGGAGCCCTGAGTCAGGCAGGGGCGGGGCTAGATTCAGGGGCGTGGCTAATGGATGGACCCTCTTCCGGGGTTGGCTGGGCTATGGTTAGGGGTGGACCTGAACCAGATGGGGCGTGGCCAGGAGCCGAGGCAAATCTGGAGGCAAGCCCTGAGCCGGGAGGAAATTGGGGGTGGGTCGGGGGCGGGTCTTGAGTCTCCTGGTTTGGGGCGGGGCTATTAACAGGACCCTGACCTGTGATTGGACATTTCCAGGGTCGGGGCACTAGACTGGACTGGACTAAGTGCCTAGGCGGATCTTGGGTGCAGGATTCCGAGGGTGTCGATGGAGAGGACAAGAGCCTTGAGGTGGTGGGGGCTAGGGAGAAAGTTAAGGTCCAATTTTGAAACGTACTGGAAATTCCTTGGAAATCACCAGTTAAGGTTGATAATATTTCATCGTTGCGGATGTCTGATATGAGACCAGCACCTCCCATTTATTTTACTGTTTTCCTTCCTCAAAACAGTAGATTTTGGAAGATGTGCTGCTAATTATAGCTCCAGTTACACCATGGCAAGTGACTTTGTATACTTCTTCTAAAAATTTAATGATAGCTAAATTATAACACTCATTTCTGAGATAGTTGTCATCCCTAATTTTTTGGAGGAGCACAGGTATTCAGATGAAGTGACCTGCTCAATTTTCTGAGCTAATAAAGGCCGTGGGCTGTGGTTTTCTAGAGTAAGTGCCCTTAACCACTGAGGCAGGGTGCCTCGCGGTGCCGAACTATTAGTAAGTGACATAGTTGAACCACAATAGAAACTATGCATGGCAGGAAAAAACAGACCAAACAATTAGCTAACCTGTATAGAGTTATCACTAGCAACTGGATATGACACATAGGGGTTCTTAGATTTTTAAAATGCTTAAAATAAACAGCCCAGAGACCTTTGTTTCTGCTCAAAATGCAATAGTCAGGGCCCTCCAGACAAACGAAACCAAAGGGGTGTGTATATTTAGAAGGATCTATTTTAGGACTTGGCTTCCTGTGGGCTGGCAAGTCTAAAATCTGCAGGATAGGCCAGCAGGGGCAGTCTGCAGACCCAGCCAGCCCTGCATTTCAAGTCTGAAGACTTGGTGGCCAGAATTCTGTCCTCTTAGAGGAATGTCAGTACTTTTCCTGGGGAACTTACTGAGTGTAGCCCTGCATTTTACAGGTTGGGGCTAAGACAGACATGCCTAAGGACACAGCAGGTTAAGGACCAAGCCGCATTTCTGGTTTCCAGCCCAGTTCTAGTTCCTCATCACCAGAGTGTCTCATGTTTGAGTTCTCACAAGTTTGGGGTGACAGGTGACATCTGGCCTAATCCTCAATCTCAATCCTTGTCTTTTGCCATGACTTAACTGACAAAAGTGAAGGGTGGGAAATTTCATAAATTCTGCTTAAAATTAAAGAGACTTTTTCTTTTTCCTTTCCCAGCTTACCATTCACACACCCTTTTCTCCTCCTGTGTCTTAAATTTTTAACTACCCATTAATTTCACATGAAAAATTCAGGAATTTGACTTCTTTTGAACAAAATCACCACATCTGACCATTCTCGTACTAAAGTTCCCATGTAGTCAGACTGGAGTAGAATCATGACTGTTCCCTGTTCTTAGATGAAGGCAAGTTTTTAAAAGTTTATTCATAAACAAGGCAGAAGGCATGAGTTTATTTTGCAGAAGAGGAGATACAGGTGCCAGACAGGCATATGAAAAAGATGTGTGAACATCTCTAGCCACTTGAGAAATGCACATTTAAAACAATGAATTCTATCTGCATATTTATTAGAACTGATAAAATAAAAAATAATGACAATACCAAATGCTGGTGAGGAAGTGGAGAAACTGGATCTCTTCTGTGTTGCTAGATGTAAAATGCAAAGCCATTCGGCAGTTCTTACAAAACCAAAAGTATATTTGCCATACCACCCTGTCATTGTAGTCTTAGGCATTTACCTGGAGAAATGAAAAACCATGTTTACACAGAACCTGTGCACAAGCAGATGCTATGGAAAACAGTATAGCAATTCCTCAAAAAATTAAAAATAGAATCAGCATGTCCAGCAATTCCATTGATGATACACCCCAAACACTTTAAATCAAGGACATGAACACATTCCAGTTCATAGCAGCATTGTTTACAGTAATCAAGAGATGGAAGTGAACCAGGTGTCCATCCACGGATGAAATGGATAAGAGATATGTATGTACCCATAGAATGTAATTCAGCCTGAAAAGAAAGGAGGTTTTGACATGTGCTACAACATGGATGAACCTCAAGGATAAATAGTGTATGATTCCACTCATAAGAGGTTTCTAGAGTATCAGATTTGTAGAAAGTAAATCATTTGTTATCAGACACTGAGGGAGAATGGGAGAGCTGTAGTTTAGTGGATACAGAAATTCAGTTTGCAGCATGAAAAAAGTTCTGGAGATGGATGGTTTTGATGGTTACACAGCAGTGTGGATGGGCTCACTGCTGCTGAATCCCACACTTAAAAATGGTAAGGTGGCGGAGGCCAAGGCGACAGGATCTGAAGTTCAAGGCCAGCCTCCGTAAACTTAGCGAGACCCTGTATCAAAATGGAGGATGAAAAGAGCTGGGGATGTATCTCAGTGGCAAAGCGCTCCTGGGTTCAATCTCTCAATCCCCAGTACCACTGCAAAGAAAAAAAAAAAAAAAGATGGTAAACTTATGTTGTCTATATTTCACAACTTAAATAAATAAATATAACTTTTAAAGAAGAACCTACACAAAATGTCATAATAGCATTATTCATAGTTTTTTAAATGTTAAAAGCAGCCCAAATGTGCTTCCACAGGTGAGTGGTCACACGAACTCAGGTACGTCCATGATAAATTCCCTACATAGCAGTAACACTACTCCCCTGCAACAACCTGAATGGCAGTATGCTTGGAAAAAGTCCCGAGTGTTACACACTGCGGCTCCATTTCCGCTAAGTCCCTTGACATGGTTAACTACAGAGGTGGCGAAACAGGTCAGGGGTTGTCCAGGGACAGGGGCCAGGGCAGGGCTGGTGGCGCAGGTACATAGATAAAGCCCAGAGGGTTCTTCCATGTGTGAGGGAACGGTTTCTGCAGCTTGATCGTGGTGGCGAGCACGTGAACCTGCTGAAATTGCACAGGGACACCACGCTGCAAGTTAAAGAACAGTGGCAGCTGAGTAAGGGCTGTCACTATCTGTGTGCCAATGTCATGCCCAGGGTTTGATATTTCACTACTGCCACGTAAGCTGTCACCAGTGGGAGAAGCTGGGGAAGGATGCAAAGAAACACCTCGTACGATTTTTCACAACTTCCTGTGAGTCTATAATTATTTCAAGATAAAAGTTTTATACACACACACATACACACTTATAGAGAGAGATTTCTCAAAGCATGGTTGATATGCAATCACTGTACAAATATCAGTTCTGTATAGAGTTTATAAAATTACTGGCAAGGTAAGATAAACTTGAATTTTTATTAAACAGTTCAAAGTTATAGTGAAAGTGGACAGTAGCTTAGTACTTAGGAGAATTCCGGAAGGAAAGCTGCTGTGGGCTGGACATCAGAGATGGTTATAGAGAAGGAAGCACTTGAGTTGGTGGGTGACTCAGAGGACCGGGCAGAGGTGGGATGTAGACATGGGGGGCAGGGGACAGTGTAGCAGGGAGAGGTGTGGACATGCACAGCCAGCCTGGCAAAGCTCTGGGGCCGGGCAGTCATCCATTGGTATCCACAGGGGATGGGTTCCAGAACCCCCTTCAGATACAGAGTCCTTGGATGCTTGTCTTCATAAAATGACTGTGTTTGTGTACAATCTATGTACATTTTTCTGCATACTTTAAATCATCTCCATAACATAAATTGTTATAAACTATATATAAACTTATAAATTATAATAACTTATAAATGCCACGTTTATAGAATAATGACCAAAAAGTGTCCATGTTCTGTTGCAATTGCGATTTTTTCTGAGTACTTTCCATCCGCGGTTGGTTGAATCTGGGATGCAGAGCCTGCATACACAGAGGCTGGCTGTAGTCAACCAGCCCCTGGTGGGTTGGGAATGAATAGTGTCAGGTGAAAACAGTGTGGTATGAGCTGCCCTGGAGCCAGCAAAGGGGCCGTGTGATCATAGGAAGCGTGGAGCTCGGTGTCCCAGAGGCGCTGCCTAGCTGGGTACCAACTCTGCAACCTGGTGCTCCTGCATGATTGGCCAATGAAATTGGAAAAGGGCATCAGCAGATCAGACCAGCGGAGGGCACAGGCAGAGCCTAGGTGACTGGCGAAATGACGTCACCGCCACCTGAAGCGGGGACAGCCCAGATGTGGGGAAGGCAGCGCTCTCTTCCCAGGGCCGCCCAGCACAGCCCTTGCTCCCAAGCAGAGTGGGCGGGCAGAGCCCTCCCAGGCAGAGATGGGAAGACGGGACTTGATGACAGCTCTCACCCCCTGGTCTCCCCAAGTGGCTCCCAAGTGAGGTCACTGTTGCTCCTGCACCCGTGGTAGGCAGGCGAGGGCTTCCCAGAGGAGCTGCCTCCACAGATGCTGGAGTCTGAGCCAGCAGGTTGAGGGCAGCCACGGGGCGTGTGCCGCTGCAGGACCCAGGAGCCCTGGCCTTGTGGCTGACTGGCTGTGCTCTGTGCTGGGTTCCAGTGGATGACCTCAAAGATACGAAGGAATGTTGAGGAGGATTGTTCTGAATAAAGAGGGGCAGGATGGCCTGAGCTCAGGACAGCAGTCAAACCCACATGGTCACTTTTATTGACCCCGCCTCACTGTCCCTCCCGACTGTGCCCTTTCCCCGGGCATGGCAGGCTCCTGGCCCAGTGCATTCTTTTCTCCTTACAGGCAATTTTTACCCAGAAAACAAGCCAGTGCCTGACCCACTGGACACGCAACGCTGTGCAGGGCTTCAGGCTGGAGGACTACCTGATAGGACAGTCCATCGGCAAGGGCTGCAGTGCTGCCGTGTATGAAGCCACCATGCCTGCACTGTCCCAGCATCTGGAGAAGGCAAAGCCCATCAGGCCTCTTCCAGGGAGAGGCCCGGATGTCACCCAACAAGGAGAGGAGAGGGAGCAGGCTCCGGGGCCCCAGCCTTTCCCTTGGCCATCAGATGATGTGGAACATCTCGGTAAGGAAGGGCCGTTCCTGTTCCAAGCAGGTGTTTCTCCATATGCCAATCATGGTGGACCTGGTGGAGTTTTTTTCCCTGGAAATACCTAGGAAAAGACACGTTCTCCACACACAGAAAAGGGGCCTAGTGTGGTTAGGCTTCCTCATCCTCTCTGGAGAGTCTGAAGCTGCATTTCTCCAATTATAAGTGCCCACAGCCACCTAGGGATCTGGTTTAGCAAGTCAGGATGGGGCCACAGAGCCTGAGGGTCTTTACAGCAAGCTCCCAGGTGATGCAAGGGCTGCTGGTTAGTAAACCACACTCGGAGGAGCAAGTGCCTAGACGACATTTAGTTCATTTCAGGTCACCATATGGCCGCTCTCTGCTACCCCTTCTGTGACCCTGCCTCCTGGAAAGGAGGAACCCTGCTCCTCTGCTGTGAACCCCGTAGCCCCACCTCCAGATTGAAGGCTTGCTTGTCACCTCCCGGCTCTCAGCTCTGGCAAGGACTCAAGGCTTTGGAAGATTTTTCCACCACAAACACCAAAATATTTCTATTTAATTTTTAACCTTGCCATTGCAAGATGGGTCCAGAAAAATTAATCAAGACCCAAAGTTCTCACTCCTGCCCAAAGCATCCCTCCAAGGCTAAGGAGGCAACAGCTCATGCTGGACCTGGACCTGCAGGTTTCTTGGTAAACTTGGGGTATGAAGGTTATTAGACTGTTGCGCTCCAGACTGGGTCAATAGCCCGCAAGTAGCCCGAGTCCTTTGCACGTGAAAACCTCCAGTCGTAGACTCAAATTTCCACTGGGGGGGTGTGGTCGATGTCACATTCACAAAGCAAAGGACTGTCAATTGTTATATGATTTCTTGGTGCTTAACAAGCCACGTAGTCCTGAGAGTTGTTCATAATGTAATGAGTAAGATCAGGTGCTCTTCTTCCTCCTGGGGTTCTGTGTGTGGGGGTCAGGGAAGGCTGCCATGATCCTGAACACCTTATTCGGTTGGAGTTTTTCTAGCTCTGGTCTGTCTGCCAAAGGGAGCCTGCAAATGGAGACGTAGTGACCCAGCAGTTTTGAGCTAGTGGTGGCCAGAGGAATCCATGGGAGGAAGAAGCATCCATGTCCTGACCATGCTGACCTCTCCTCCTGCCCCCAGCACCCTCGACTACCAAGGGGCCTGGGAAACGTCCTCTGATTTGGCATGGAGAGCACCTCCCCTCTCTCTCCCAGAGGGAACTAGGTTGGCTTGCTGCTGCTTATCTTATCTTGAAGGTCAAGCCAAATCTAGGCAGCAGTTGTACTGATCCGGATCACAGGCAGGCTTGGAACTCTGTGCCCCACTTCGTCCTGTGTAACTGGATGAACTATGGATGTGTTCCAGGCGGGCTCTTCCAGCGAAGCCATCTTTAGGAAGATGAGCCAGGAGCTGGTCCCAGCTAGCCGAGTGGCCTTGGCTGGGGAGTATGGAGCAGTCACTTACAGGTGAGTGTCCTCAGCCCTCACAGGTCGGAGCTCGTAGTGGTTAATAAAGGCTTGCTCCAACCACGTCATGGATAATGAATTTTCAGTTAGTGGGTGATTTGGTTTGGGAAGATTGAGGATCTTCTGAATCCAACTAGTGATGCAAATGGCTAATTCACACTGGAGCAGGTAAGAGAAGGGCATCCACACATGCCCCCTGGGAACGCGGGGAAATAAATCAGTTCTGATTCCTAAGCAGTGCACAGGTGGAGCGCCACCTAGTGGTGAAAATGACTCTCCCCATAGGGGGGAAGTTCCAGTTATATCCGCAGACACCTAATGAGGCCAAGAGTTTTTTGGTAGGGTACTAGGGAAATTGAGGAGCACTCGGTCACTGAGCCACATCCCCAGCCCTATTTTGTGTCTTGTTTAGAGACAGGGTCTCACTGAGTTGCCTAGCGCTTCGCCTTTGCTGAGGCTGGCTTTGAACTTTCGATTCTCCTGCCTCAGCCTCGCAAGCAGCTGGGATTACAGGCGTGCGCCACCGCAGCGGGCACCAAGAGCTTTTTAAAAAGCGATGTGAACCCAGCCAGGGCAAAGCACAGTAAGTGCTAGAAGAGCACATGCTGGGTTGCCAAGGGAGGGGGACACTATAGGGCAGGGCCCCCTGGGCCTCGCTGGGGAACAGTCTGAGCTGTCCTGGGAAGGATGAACCGGCATTTCCTGGCAAAAGAGCAGAGGAAAAGGTGTTCTGGGCAGAGGGAGGAGGGGACAGCAGCCCGGCTTCAGCTTCGTCACTCCCGTCAGCAGGTCTCAGTGAAGCCTGCGCTCACGCTGGGGACAGAGGAGACACCTGTGCTCCCCTGATGCCTGTATGGCGCCACTGCTGCTCTGGGTTCCCGGGAGAGCTGCTTTAGAGGTCTCACTTCTGTCAGAGCAAGAAGCCAGAGATAGGAAGCTGAGCTCCAGGTGGAAAGCCTCTGGGGCCGGGGCCGCTGTGTGGCGAGCGCCCTGCACCATGGCAGCAGTGGCTGAGGTGGCTGAGGACTGGGCTCTCCCCACAGCGTCTGCAGGCGGCCCCTTCTGCTGTCAGCTGACGTGGTGCCGCCACATAGCTGTGACCATGGTGACATCGCCTGCCCAGACCGCCCACCTGCCGCTGTCACCCCCTGGCTGTTGTCATGGCATCGTCACCACTGGCTTGAGGTCAGGGTGCCTGTGTCGATGTTCTGTGCCCAGCCGTACCGCAGCGCCACGCTGTGTACCCGGGCGCAGAGAGACAGGGCCGGCAGCTGTACTGGCCTCAGTGCTGCTGTGCGCTCGGGCCCTCGCCACTGCCCACCTCACGTCTCGTCCTTCCCCGGGAGCTCCAGGGCCTCCTGGGGGTGCGCCTTGCTCAACCTGGCTGCTGCAGGTCGGGTCTCCCTTGGGACCCGCCCCACACGTCTCCCGGGCCCAGCCCACAGTCTGCCTCAGAGCTGCCTTGACACCTGCCTGGGCCCCACGGCTTCCCGCTGTGGGCCAGGTTCTCCTCCTAGTGCAGTGACCTGAGGGCAGGAACTGTGCTGTGTGGAGTAGGACCAGTGACCCAGGAGAAGGCGCAGCACAAGGTCACACCACGGACGTGTCCACAAGGCCCAGAGTGCGCAGGGACGGGCAGGCCTCTGCTCTCCGTGTTGTCGCTGCTCATCTCTGACCTGCCGCGCCCCCCTCTTTACCTCAGCCTCCTTGCTTCCTCCATGGCCCTTCTGCTTCTGCCAGCCTGCGGCCTGCTCCCATCTTGGCTTTCCATGGCTCCATCATATTCCAGGTGTCCTTCTCCTCAGCTCCATTGCTGACTGGCCAGCTTCCCCGTCACACTCCTAAAGAGAGAAGCTGCCTGTCCTTTTCCCACTAACCACTTGGATCTCGGATGTGCCATCCACTCACTGCCCTTGGGGCAGGTCACCCTTGGTCCAGTCAGCAGGCAGAGCCACCCTATCCAAAACGTGGCTGCTGAGCCTCACCAGGGCCGTGGGTGTGGGGCTTCCTGGAGGAAGAGAGGGCCTGGCAGGCAGGCGGTGGTCACTGCTCCTAACCGCTTCTGTGTCCACGGCAAAGTAGAACCACAGAGGTGACTGAGGGGGGGTCCCTGTCCCTGCAGAGCTAAGATCGTGAGTGGATGCCCCTCTCCCGTTAGATCACAAACCCACAAGGGTTTGTCCTCTGATTAGCGCCACAGCACCCTGGCATGGTGACGAGGACACGGTGTGAAAACAATAGACATTAGTTGAATCAAAAATTGTAGCAGCCACCACTTGCTGTTGCGCTACTGACGTGACTTAGGTGCCCTGGTGTTTCACTACCTTAGACCTGGCGCTTGGCCCTGGGCCAAGAGAAGGCAGGGAACTTGGCCAGGACTCACGGCACGGGCCTGCACCAGGCCGAGTCCAGGGTCTCTGCACCACTGTGTTCTGCCACATGGGATGGACGGACAGATGGAGGGAGGGACAGATGGGCTGAAGGAGGGACTAGGGGAGTCATAGAATGTGGCGAGCCATCTGCACTGAGGTTTGGACCCCAACGCCAGGTACAATACCTGGAACATGGCAAGCCTGCAATAAACATTTGGTAAATAAATAAGTGAGTAAATGAAAACCTGCTTTTGCTGTGGCCTTAGATCATTATCTTCCAACTGCTGTCTCTGATACATTGTCCCATTTGGCCGAATAGAAAATCCAAGGGAGGGCCCAAGCAGCTAGCGCCTCACCCCAACATCATCCGGGTCGTCCGCGCCTTCACCTCCTCTGTGCCGCTGCTGCCCGGGGCCCTGACCGACTACCCTGACGTGCTGCCCCCGCATCTGCACCCTGAAGGCCTGGGCCACGGACGCACGCTGTTCCTCGTCATGAGAAGTAAGAGGCAGGGCCTGGCAGGGCCCAGGCTGGTCCCTGCCCTCAGAGGTTTCCCGGGGGCTTCCGGGAGAATAAGCTGAGCAGAGAGAGCGTGGACCCCAGAGAAGCCTGCCTTTGGGATGAGTTCTTGGGAAAATGAGGTGCTTCTCCGTGGCTGGCACTTCCTCTTTGCCCTCTGCGTCCCGGCTGCCCAGCAGGTGTTTAAGGGCTCTGCACCGTTCAACATGGGGAGCCGCGGTGATTCCTAATCTCTGGGTAGTGGGCCGGTGGGAACCATGAGAATATGTGAGAAAAAGGAAATAAGGAGCCCCAGGAAGGGGACGAGGAGGGTCTGATCCTAACTGACCTCGGTGCTGGGGATCGTGCTGTGTGACAGCCACGGATTTTGTCACTTCCCACCAGCTACCCCTGTACTCTGCGCCAGTACCTGCGCACGAACACTCCCAGCCCCCGCCTGGCCACCATGATGACCCTGCAGTTACTGGAAGGCGTGGACCACCTGGTCCAGCAGCGCATCGCGCACAGAGACCTCAAATCCGACAACATTCTGGTGGAGCTGGACGCAGGTAGGGGAGCTGCGGCATCAGGGCCCTCGGGGTCCATTTTGATTTTTATGCTGTGTCTTAAGCCATCGTGTCCTCACTTGGCTCCATTCTCAAGAGCCAGGCAGCCCCTCCTCCAGAGGCAGGCTCTGTGACAGCCCAGGTCCCCCTCCATTGCCCACTTCTGGAACAAGAATCTAGTGCTGCAGTTCTTCTCGAATAAAGCAGATGAGAGGGGGTCCTTGGCTCAACAGGAAAGAAAGAAGTTTTCCCACAGCAGGAGTTGTCCAAACGCCAGCCCAGCTGCCCCTGCAGACAATGAGCCCCCACCCCTGGAGGCGTTCTGGTAGGAGCCACCTGCCTGCCCGGACACTGCAAAGGGGATTCACACACCTGGTGGATTTTTAAAAAAAATTTATATATGTATGTATTTCATTGTTGATGGATCTTTATTTTTATCCACTTATTTATATGCAGTGCTGAGACTGGAACCCATGCTAGGCGAGTCTCCACCACTGAGCACGACCCAGCCCCCGATGCATTTTTGAACTAGAAGATTTTAAAGAATTAAATGACTAAAGGAACTAGCTTTTTAAAGAAACCATGTGAATTCTTTTTACAGATAACTAATTCCTAATGCACCTGTTTCTTAGGTTTATTCGGATTTCAAACTCAAATCCAAATCTTCTGGGATATAAGTGTCCTTTGGGATCATTGGAGTCAAGACAGCTCCTTTGGTCTGGGACGACCCCAGTTACTAGAAAATTAATTACTAGAAAGTTATTAGATGGAGCCCAACTTTTTTTTTTAATTTATTTTTATTGTAAACAAATGGGATACATGTTGTTTCTGTTTGTACATGGAGTAACAGCATGCCATTTGCATAATCATACGTTTACATACGGTAATGATGTTTGATTCATTGTTATTTTTTCCTTCCCCCCCACCCCTCCCACCCCTCTTTCCCCTCTATACAGTCCCTCCTTCCTCCATTCTTGCCCCCCTCCCACCCCCCATTATGTGTCATCATCCACTTATCAGTGAGATCATTCGCCCTTTGGATTTTTGAGATTAGCTTATCTCACTTAGCATGATATTCTCCAATTTCATCCATTTGCCTGCAAATGCCATAATTTTATTATTCTTTATAGCTGAATAATATTCCATTGTATATATATACCACAGTTTCTTTATCCATTCATCAATTGAAGGACATCTAGGTTGGTTCCACAGTCTGGCTATTGTGAATTGAGCAGCTATGAACATTGATGTGGCTGTATCTCTGTAGTATGCTGATTTTAAGTCCTTTGGGTATAGGCCGAGGAGTGGGATAGCTGGGTCAAATGGTGGGTCCATTCCAAGTTTTCTAAGGAATCTCCACACTGCTTTCCAGAGTGGCTGCACTAATTTGCAGCCCCACCAGCAATGTATGAGTGTACCTTTTTCCCCACATCCTCTCCAACACCTATTGTTGCTTGTATTCTTGATAATCGCCATTCTAATTGGGGTGAGATGGAATCTTAGTGTACTTTTGATTTGCATTTCTCTTATTACTAAAGATGGTGAACATTTTTTTATATGTTTGAGTAGATCTTTTTATATGCTTGTAGATCTTCTGTGAAGTGTCTGTTCATATCCTTAGCCCATTTGTTGATTGGGTTATTTGTATTCTTGGTGTAGAGTTTTTTGAGTTCTTTATATATTCTGGAAATTATCACTCTATCTGTAGTATGAGTGGCAAAGATATTCTCCCACTCTGTAGGCTCTCTCTTCGCATTGCTGATAGTTTCCTTTGCTGAGAGAAAGCTTTTCAGTTTGAATCTATCCCAGTTATTGATTCTTGCTTTTATTTCTTTTGCTATGGGAGTCCTGTTAAGGAAGTCTGATCCTAAGCCAACAAGGTGAAGATTTGGACGTATTTTTTCTTCTATAAGATGCAAGGTCTCTGGTCTGATTTTGAGGTCCTTGATCCATTGTGAGTTGATTTTTGTGCAGGGTGAGAGATAGGGGTTTAGTTTCATTCTGTTGCATGTGGATTTCCAGTTTTCCCAGCACCATTTGTTGAAGAGGCTATCTTTTCTCCATTGCATATTTTTGGCACCTTTGTCTAGTATTAGAAAATTGTATTTATTTGGGTTTGTGTCCGTGTCCTCTATTCTGTACCATTGATCTACCTATTTTGGTGCCAATACCATGCCGTTTTTGTGACTATTGCTTTATAGTATAGTTGAAGGTCTGGTATTGCAATACCCCCTGTTTCATTCTACCTTCTACGGATTGCTTTAGCTATTCTGGGTTTCTTATTCTTCCAGATGAATTTCATGATTGCTTGCTCTATTTCTATAAGGTACGTCATTGGGATTTTAATTGGAATTGCATTGAATCTGTATAGCACTTTTGGTAGTATGGCCATTTTGACAATATTAATTCTGCCTGTCCAAGAACGTGGGAGATCTTTCCATCTTCTAAGGTCTTCCTCAATTTCTTTCTTCAGTGTTTTGTAATTTTCATTGTAGAGATCTTTTACCTGTTTGGTTAGATTGATTCCCAAGTATTTTTTTTTTTTTTTGAGGCTATTGCAAATGGAGTTGTTTTCCTCATTTCCCTTTCAGCTGTTTCATCACTTGCGTATAAAAATGCTTTAGATTTATGCGTGTTGATTTTATAGCCTGCTATTTTGCTGAATTCATTGATGAGGTCTAGGAGCCCAACTTTTATCAAGTCCTTTGGGGACTCTGTGGGCCTTTACTTCTTGAAGGCACCTCCATGTCCCTGTAGTGGCCCTCCTCGTCCCTGTAGTGGCCCTCCTCTTCTGCTCTCTGGTGAGCCGGCTCCATCCAGGCCTTGCTGCTGGTCTGCACCCCTGGGCCAGCACAGTCCCTGTTAGCCCACTTACCCATGTCTTGGTGGCTCTCATGGGGACCTGGGAGGGTGTCAGAGCAGGTGGGGGAGGGTGGGCGGCTTACCTCTGCCTGCTCCTTCGCAGATGGCTGCCCCTGGTTGGTGATCTCCGATTTTGGCTGCTGCCTGGCTGACGAGAGCGTCGGCCTGCAGTTGCCTTTCACCAGCTGGTATGTGGATCTGGGCGGGAACGGCTGCCTCCGAGCTCCAGAGGTGAGTCTCGCTGTGCACATCCTCTATCAGCACAGGGGTTCACCACGTTCCCCAAGTGACAGAGAGACGCGAGGTTCCTTCCCTGCCACTGTGCCCTAACCCGGGTCTCCCTGCATTCCCAGTGCATCCACTAGGCAGCCTCAGCGGATCTTCTAGGTCTGAGCCAGAAGTCACTGAGTCCTGGGCTCCTTGAGAGTTCAGATTAGCCTCTGGCTTAGGGGACACGCAGGAGCATGAACCGGTAGAACTGCCAGTGCTATGACCTCTCACCCTCTGCTTCCGGAGCAGGTGTCCACAGCCTGTCCTGGCCCCAGAGCAGTGATTGACTACAGCAAGGCCGACGCCTGGGCAGTGGGAGCCATCGCCTACGAAATCTTCGGGCTTGCCAATCCCTTCTATGGCCAGGGCAGGACCCACCTTGAAAGCCGCAGTTACCAAGAGGCTCAGCTGCCCACACTGCCTGAGTCGGTGCCTCTGGACACCAGGCAGTTGGTGAGGGCACTGCTCCAGCGAGAGGCCAGCAAGGTGAGGCTGTCCCCCGGCTTTGAGGGTGACCGTGTGGATCTCAGTTCACGTTCTAGAGCACAGTCAGGCTTGGGCAAGCGCTAACGTGCCAGGCAGAGCCTCTGTGTTACACAGGTAGAGGCCCAAGTCCAGAACCAGATCGATTTTGAGTGAACAGGAGCAGGGGAGCTGTCCACCAGATCGTGGTCAGAATTCCAGCAATTCGATTCTCCTTGGCTTTTTTATTCTGTTTTTCGCCATGCCAGGGATTGAAACTGGGATCTCACACACGCTGGGCAGGTGTGCTACCACCTGGCTGCAGCCCCAGCTCTTCTTGGCTCGTTTAGTTTCTTTTTTTTTTTTTTTTTTGTGGTGCTGGGGATCGAACCCAGGGCCTTGTGCTTGCAAGCACTCTACCGACTGAGCCATCTCCCCAGCCCTTGTTTAGTTTCTTAGTGACTCAGAGGGAAGGGGATGCGCTTTTGAGAAATGGTTAATGGAGATGTAACCTACGCAGAGCGCCAAGATCTAATCAGGCAGAGGTGGGGAAACAACCCCAGAAGGCAGATCTGGACGTCTGGGCCTTACTGTAGAGACACAAGGCCAGTCTGTCTGCTGTCGCGCTGCTTTCTGCTGACCTCTCATGGCCCAGGGCCTGCTGTCTTGATCACAGCAGGTGCTCAGTGAAGGCTTGTTCAACTAGCATCTAAACCCAGTTATGAAGTGAAGTAATGAGAGACTACATAACCCAGCCTGGTACAAGGGATCAGGCAGAGCCTTGTGCCCAAAGGCTGTGCCAACACTGCATGTGCCAACATTCATACCTAAACACGTGCGGAAGCCTGGAGCCCAGCCAGAGCTGCCAGTGCCAGCGAGGGAAAGGTTTCAGGAAGGGGCGGTACAGGGGGAGACGGGTTGGGGCCAGAGAAGGGACAGTAACAGAGTAGGCTGAGTGCCTGTCCCTGCTGTCCTGAGCCTCAGCTTCCCTTCCTGTTGCAGAGACCATCTGCCCGAGTAGCCGCAAATGTGCTTCATTTGAGTCTCTGGGGCGAGCAGGTTCTAGCCCTGAAGAATCTGAAACTAGACAAGATGATCCGCTGGCTCCTCCACCAATCGGCTGCCGCCCTGTTGGCCCACGGGCTGGCGGAGAAGAGCTGCGTGGAAGCAAAGCTGAAGGTGCTGTTCCTGGCCAACCTGGAGTGCGACACGCTCTGCCAGGCAGCCCTCCTCCTCTGCTCCTGGCGGGCAGCCCCCTGATGGCTCTGCGCCAGCGGGTATTAGTAAAAGGACTCAGCGGCATCGTGTGGTGATGGTGTGAGTGTCAAGGGAGGGCGGGTGGAGGTCAGAGGACAAGCTGGGCAGAGGGGCTGGTCAGCCAGGGAAGGCCTTGGGTTTGGCAAACGGCGGGAACACCTGAGTCAAAGTTCAGCTGGCTACTGACTCCAGCTGTGCGTGTGGGTTTGGACGAAGCCTATAGCCTGAGCCAACTCAGGTTCTCCTACCTGCAAGATCAAGACGCTGGTCCGTATCAGGGGCGCTCCAAAGAGCTCTCCAAACACGTGGGGCTGTCTGAGGGCTTTATTTATGGACACTGAAATTTGATTTTCACGTGTCACCAAGTTTTATTCATTTTTTTATCGTTAGGGACATAAAACACTTTTAGATCGCACATGTGGGTCAGACTGGCTCACAGGCCAGTGCGCCAGGGCCTGGGCTAGTGAATTCACAAGGCCTCACTCCACGAAATGTGCTGCCCAACAACGGGGTTCCTCTGCGTATCAACGGAGACGGTGTGTGGTTCCCTGCAGAGCCAAGGGACTGCACTTCCACCCCGGGGAGAAGGTCTCCTGTGCCTGTTCACCAGAGAGGCCAACCTTACAGCCCTCATCTGTCCTCATGGCCTCCCAGTGAATGGCCCGGCTGGTCTGCTGGAGGACGCTGGGCTAAGGGAGGCAGACCTGTGCTCTGCCTCGGAGGATCCAGGCCCAGGCAGTGGCAGGGGTGGCAGAATTTGTGGTTGCCCTCAGCTCTTAGTGCCGGGGATGGACTGTGGCTTTTCTGGAGGGGGACGTGGCACCAGCTGGTATGTGCCCCTAGGCTGAGGCGAACATTTGCAGGGGTCAGTATATTCAGCAGTCAGCACAGAAAACATCGGTGAGGCCTGGGCGGCAGGGAGTCTCTGCTCTGACAGGTGGCCCTGGGGTGGCTCTGGAGCGCCTCGCCAGGGTCTCTCTAACTGCGGAACTAATCTCGCGTTACAGAAATCACTGATGAAATGGACATTAACAGTGTGGCATTTTGAACTTGCTGATTTCCCTTCTGACTAGCATTTCTTATAGGAATTCTGATATTAAATGCAAATTTACAATGCGGAATATGTACGTGCTGAACTATCTGGCTTTCTGGACGAGTCTTACACCCTCACAGGAGAATTTTGTGGGCACATAACATTGGGGAAGAGATTCCATGTAACCGTGTGCCCGCATCTTTTGCGTGGTCCTAGGGACTGAACCTGGGGCACTGCCACTGAGCTGGGGCGCCTCCTGCCTCAGCCTCCTGAGCCACTGCATCACAGGCATGCGCCGCTGCTCTCGGCGTACACACGTTTCTGAAGAACACAGCGCTGGCCTTCAGCAAGGTGAATATAAACTTAAGTTTCTTTCATATTAACTTTAGTTTACCCTTTGAGAAGTTAGGATCATTTCATAGTCCAGCCTTGGCAAAACTAATAGAAGCCACTTACTAGGTGCAGCTAGTGATTCCTGGCAGCACCCCACTAGCAGCAAAGCATGGCCGGGGTAAGTGTGAGGGCAACGTTTCTCTTTATTTTAGAGATGGGGTGACTGTACATATGAAAAACACACAGCAATTCAAGGTGGAAGAAATGCAAAAATGATCCCTGCCCCCTCCCGTACCCAGCGCTGCGTCCCCACTGAGGTAATAAGGCTGTGCCATTTCCCGCGGCTTCGAAACAAAACAAAACAGCCAACCCGCCCTGATAAAACCTCCATTCTCTACTGTACAGAGTCCGGCCCGGCCCCTCAGTCGGACTTCTCCTTCTCCTTCATGTGTAAGAAGACGACGCTGAAGACGAAGAGCCCTGCCATCATGGAGAAGGCGCTGGCGTAGTAGGGATAGGCCGAGGGGATGAAGCGCTCATACTGTGTGTGCTGCAGGGGCCTCACGGACACCTGCAACGGGACAGAGGGGGCAGGCCTGGCCACGGGGAGGCCCAGGCAGGGCACTGCTGGCCCGAGGTGGGGGCTGCCCACTGTGCTCACCTGCGTGGAAGAGTATAGGTGGGTGTAGCCCAGTCGGTTATAATCCACCTTGAACTGGAACACGCCATACACGTCGGGCAACTTGAACTGGACGCTGTATTTGCCGCCTGGGGAAGAAGCGACACCAGAGGGGTTTCCTGGAGTGTTTCCCTGCCAGACCGCGTGGAGGCGAGCAAGGCACCGGCCGCCAGCCTTGTCTGGCAGGAATCGCCTACCTTTCCTCTTCAAGAAGGTCCTCACAAAAGGGTCGATGCGAACAAACTCCAGCTGAATGTCATCACCATCGAAGGGGACCCACCTGCCATTGGAGAGCTGCTCAATCACGATGCTATACTCCTGAGATGAAAGGCTGGGTCAGTCAGGGCTGCTGGCGGCTGGAGGGTGCCACACCTGCAGGCGTGCTGCACGGCAGGGGCTTCCTGGAGCCCTGCAGCCTGCAGTCTCCCCACCCTCCCTGCACTCCTTGGCAGGGCTGGTGCCTGGCAGCCCTCCGCCTCCCGAAGTCCTCAGCAGAGTCCCTGGCGACGGAAGTCGACCTAAGGCCTCTCCATTCCCAGATGTGCTGCTCAAGTCACCGCCCTCCTGCCCAACAACCTAAAGCCCAAACGTCATTCCTCTTATAAATCCCGCTTCCTGGGCAGGCAAGCGGCGCAGCACCCCACGGAACACGCGGCTCTTCAGGAGGAGCCTCCCGTTAGACACGGGCGTAGTGCAGGCTCTGCACCCAGGCTGATTCCCTTAGGGATGGAGGTGAATGTCCCCTTCCTTCTCTGTGCCCTGAGGCCAGGCACCAAAAGGTTCAATAAATGCTTTTGAGTCGAAGTGATTCAACTTGGCCCGTCCCTGTCCCCAAGAGCTCTTACCACTAGATCAGTGACAGTGTAGGCGTTGGGCGGGGCTGTCTCGCCCACCCGATGATGGGACACAGGTCCCACGCGGAGAACCCCCTCCTCCTTGAACACCCAGCGGGACAGGGCCACCGCTAGCTCGTAGTTGCCCGTCTGGGAATACCTGCGGGAGGCAGAAGGCGAGGCTGCAGCCTGGGACCGCTTCCTCCTGCGCCTGAGGGTGCAGGCTACCCAGGTCCACCACCATGGCCCGTAAGCCGGACTCCGTGCGCGGGCCTCTTCTGTCCCACAAATACACACATTTATGAAGGAATGCTGGAGATTGGGTCTCCAGATAGGTCGTCATGGCCTTGAAAGGTGTGCAGTGCCCACACCAGCAACATGAGCAACAGAGTCACCTTCAGTGATTCACAAGCCCAGCGGGCACACAGGCTCCCCACAACCAACAGCCCGCGCTTCCCAGACCATGTGCTGGAGCCCCGGGGACCCTACCTCTGGGCACCAGGCATGGCCTTCTGCACTGCAGAGTTGAAGAAGGCATCGCTGAAGAAGTCGAGGGAGCCGCTGAAGATGACCCGGGCGTTGTTCCTGGCCTGGAGCCCGGCGATCAGCAGTGTGTTCTTCCCCACTGCGTGGGGGTACTGGGAACAGATGGAGGGGGTCACCCACAAACTGCCAGGGGGAAGCCACAGCCACCAGAGCAAGAGGACAACAGGCTGGACACCCAAGTAGCTGTGCCCCGACCTGAGGAAGGGCACCTGGAGAGCACGCTGCCTCTGCCCTCGTGCCCTTCCTTCCACCTGTCCCTTCACGGCCTCAGCCAAGCCTCCTGTGCTGTTTTTATTTTTAAATAAGAAAGCACTTTGCCGCCAGGCCCAAGAGGTGGAAGCTCAAGGCTGCAATGGCCCTCACCTGGGTGATGGGTTTATCTGGGAAGAAGGAGTAAGAGGTGGAAGAGCCTGTCAGGATGTCCAGTACCAGGGGGTTGTCAGGATCCGCCACCATCCTGCAGAAGGAAGAGAGAACAGCCCAACACTGACCCAAGAATGAGCCCGAAGATGAGGGGTCCCCAGGCTGCTTCTTCCCAAGATGGATCCTTCCTTCTCAAAAGTCAGACACTTAGATCTTCTCTCACTACAGTAAGAAATTAACCACCCACATCTTCTGGGGGAAGGAACACCCCCCAAAATCACAAGCTTGGTTTAGCGCCCCTGGTTTCTGGAGGCCTCTCCCTGCCCCCTACTCACCCAACTCCCCGAAAGAGGATGGGATTTAGGGACGATCTCCCGACGATGGTGGGAGCCTTCAGCAGGTTCTCAGTGTCGGCCACAATGAGCGTGTGCTGCAGCCAAGGGAAAGTGGGTGTCTGGAAGAGGTTCCTTGGGCAGGGAGCGCCTCTGGCCCGATTCGTCCCCAGGCTGAGCAGAGCCAGAAGTCCAGAAGGCAGCGGGCCTGCTTACCTGGCCGAGGTCGGAGACGTCATAGTTGTGATGGTCGATGACAGCTGTTTTCTCCTCATCGAACTCGATCCCACACTCACTGCCCAGCTCTCGGAGAGGGTCACCTGCAAAGGCCCAAGAGATGCCTGGCTGAGCCCTTACGGGGTCGCGGTGAAGCCATGACTCGCTCTTCACTGGCCAGCACCGCACGCGACAGCTTTGTCAGGCCAGCCTCGGGCTCCAGCCGTCAACTCTGAATTGACGGAACAAAACAAGCAGCTGGTCTGCTCTTCCACCAATACACCATGACAAACCCCTGAAGCTGAACCTCAGCTGACACGCCTGGGCTGACAAGGTTTCTCCTGTCCTTGTCACGCCCCAGTAGGAGGAATGTAGTTTTAAAACCTGTCAGTACTTGGGAGGCTAAGGCAGGAGGATCACAAACCCAAAGCCAGTCTCAGCAACTTATGAGATCCTGTCCCAAAAAAAAGGGCTGGGGCTCTAGCTCAGTGCTGAAACACCCTGGTACCAGTCCCAAAACCAAAACCAAAACCAAAACATTGTCAATACTGAAAATGTAAAACCAGACTGCCCAGGAACAGAGGCTGGGGATCAGCCCACGGGCCAACCATGCGACTCTCTCCCTACTTCTAGGTATCTCTGAAATTTTCCAAAATAGAGCACAGCTATCCCCAGCTCTGCAAAGAAAAAAAGAAAAAGAAAACAAGATAAAAATCAGTCCGATGCTTAGGCCTTCCCTCTCTAAGGGACAGTCACCAAAACAAAGCCAACAATGACAAACACCCGGCCAGGGTTTCTAAGCTTTGAGCCCTGTATCTATCTCACTGACGGTCACAGCAAAGCAGCAAGGGACTGAGCCCCTCAAGACTGCTGGCCCAGGCCCACCCAGAGAATGCCAAGCTCCCTGGAGGACGGAGGAAAGCACCAGAACTTCCCAGGCCCGGCTTACCAATGTCCGAGCTGGCAGCTACCAGGACGCTGCCTCCCCCGTCGATAAAGGCACTGATGGTCTCCACGTTGATGTTGCCTCCAAAATCTGGAAGAAGACGTTAGCCAGTGACCCAGAGGGCACCCTCTGCTCCCTGACCCTCACGGCAGGACTGGGGGCCCCTGCAGACCAGCCAGTCAGAGTGGGACCCCCAGTGGGCACAGAAAGGGAGGCTGCGATGCCTCAGCTGGTGAAGGACAAGCCCCCATTTCCCAAAAGCCAGGATTCAGAGTAACGGCTCAGATTCATGGACTCGTAGAGGTCTAGATGAAACAATTACTAATGACATTTGTCAAGCTGGGCGCCATGTTCCAGGTCACATGCAATGCTCACTTAGAAGTGCTGCCGTTTCCAGGCACAGCTCAAGGAATGATGTCCCCAAATGCATCACTGTGCTTTCATGCAGTGTCTTTGTCCTCCCTGGGGCCGCACCTGGGTCACCTGACAGTTTTCACTTCACCCACTGTTTGAGAAAGAGCACTGCTGAATCTGTGGAGGACACTGTCACTTGACACCCACTGGCCCGACAGCAGCAGTTTCTGTCCCGTGCCTACAGGGTCACCACCACGCCACCCACAACGGAACCACCGGTACTGCTCCTCCAACACCTGCAACCATGAGATCCGATTCCTCCGTGGCCACCGATTCAGCCAGGCGACCACTTCCGTTAGCATTCAAACCTAGCACAGGTGGGCGAGCTGAGGCTGGAGGCCCCTCCCAAGCGAACGCGCCCCAGGGCAGTGGGGGCAGCGGTGTGCTCAGGAACCCCCGCGCCTGTTCAGTGAGTACCCCTTGCGAGCTCAGGAGAAGGAAAGACGGGCAATGAGAGGAGAGCCGTGTGCCAAGGTTGGCAAGGGAAGACCTCCGACAGGTGACCCTGCAGAGGAGTGAGGCAGCCTCGCAGCATGTGGGCAGGTGCACTCCAGGCCCGGAACAGGTGCAGAGTTGGGAGCGGGGCAGGGCGCTCACCAGCAGGGAGGCTAGAGCAGGGAGGCTGAAGGACCCTGCAAGGGGAAGGATCTTTCACTGGGTTCTGACTGCCACGTGAGGGTGAGGGCTGGGAGCCATGGGAGGATTCTGAGCAGGAGACTGACAGGACTTCACTTGTGCTTTTCAAGGACGGTCCTGGAGGCTGGGTGGAGACCAGGGGAAAGGAGTGAGGGTGGAGATCCTGACAGGTTAGGAGGCCACCATGAAGTCCAGGCTGGGACAAGTGCTTCCAGGCCACACACAGGTAGTGAGCAGAGGGGAGGGGTTGCAGGGAGGGGGGTCTTTCCATGGGCCTGAAGGTAAAGCCACAGAGGCCCTAATGGGCTGCATGTGGCTGGAACCCCAAGAGAGGCACTGGGGACAGTCCCAAGGAACCTGGCCCAAGCAACTGGAAGGATGGAAGTGCCAATTTATAAGACCAGACATAGAAGTTTGTCTGTCAGACATCCGCTAGACAGGTGGACGGGAAGGAGTCCATGAAAGGACTCTGTGAAGATCTGAATGGAACAGACCCCTTTTCTGAGTCTTTGAAAAAATTAAAACGCACCTCACCTTCAAGTATAGAGTCCTCTGTTCTGGGGACCCTGCCTCCTATCACAAGTAGAAAGCCATCTAGCCGCTCTCCTACAAAGGCCAGGAAGAGCCTGAGACAATTCCAAAACAGCTTCTTGGAATAGCTCAGTGGTCTTCGACCTGGGGTGACTGTGCCCCTCAGAGCACCGTCTAGAAGACTTTTTGATGATCACAGTGGTGGTGACGTAGCTACTGGCCTCTCGTGGCTAGAGGCCTGGGATGCACTGAACACCTGCTCTGAAACTGAGGCAGCCTGGGCTTCCACTAGGCAAATCCCTGCACCTTCCCGAGCCCACCTCGCATCTGCGGAGCAGGAATTCAGGGTCTGCCGGCCACGTGCACTCTTTCCCTGTGCTGTCACTGCATGCGACCCAGGACTTCCTAATCCCAGACAGGGTGAGGAGCCACTGGTGCATGGAGAAGGGAGCCAGCCAGTGTTTGCAACCTGGAGAGCAAATGTGGTCACAGACACAGATGGACCCCAAGCACAGCCACCCCCATACTCTGGGCCCTTGGCAGGTATGAGCCTTCTCCCCAAAAGAGCCTGAGAGGGCTTCCTGCAGCAGCAGCTCCCGGTGTGGGAGCAAAAAGCTGACCATGGTGATATGGGGACAGTGCTTTAAATAATGTTCAATCTCTCGGAGACAAAGTCACTCTCTTCCCAATTATTTTTCAAGCTTTCTCCATCAAAGAGTACACCTTAGTTTGATTCCAGCCTTTAGAACTCCTCTCTCTGAGGAGGGAACCTGCGCAGGCAACAATACGTGGCTAGAACTTACTAGCACTGGCTCTGGTCTATCTACTCGCAGTTAGCATCTACCTGACGCTGGCTTTCCATTTGCAGTGACAATACTGGGTTCATTACTGGTTTGTTAGTACAGGTGACATGGAAGGTGGCAGAAGTCAGGAAGGAGACACGCAAATGCCTAACTTCTGGGAAATACTGTTTGAGGCTCTGTGTCTCTCCTGCCACCAGCTCTTCCTGATGTTCTCCAATCTGTCTCCCCACTGCTCCTTTCCCTCCCAATCTATCTCCAAAAGCACAACTTGGACAGCTCTTTCTCTCCACTCCGACACACGGTTTGGAAATTCATTTCCAGTCTTTATTTTATTTCCTCAAAGACAGACAAAGAACTCTCCAACGGCAGACTCTCTATCCTTATTATCTCATCACTGGACTACCCAACCACTGGACTGTGTATTTCAGAGTCCCAAATACAGCAGCAACTCAGCACACAACCACTCTGCTGGCGGCTCCAGTCAGCCCACTCATTTGAAGATTTTACCTTGCAGAGTCTGGGGTCACATCCACCCAACTTCCCTTGCCTCCAAAAAGCCAGTCCCAAAGGCACATGTTGCAGGGCAGTTTGGAGCAAGATAGTAAGTGACAAGACTCTGGAGGAAAATACTTCAGGGATTTGGCAGAACCCAAGCTCATGTGAATTACAGAAAACACAGTAGCTGCCAACAAAGCAAAAGATGTCTTAAGCTTCATAACCTGAAGGGAGGGATGCAGGGTCCATCTTAGTGCAGAGGGACAACACGAGTCCTTCATGGAAAAGACTGAAGCAAATGAAGAAGAGAATCACGAGCATTCTTACCAAAACAAGCACAGCCAAAGAAACTTGGGGTATTTAGTCAGAAGAAATACCTAAGTAGGCTCTGGCCATGTGAGAGCTGTGTGCCTCAGCAAGATAGGCACCAGACTTTTCCCTAAGGCCCTGGGGAGGGCTGGAAAACTCCCTCCCCAAATAAACACAGTATTAAGAAAGAGACAAGTTGCAGTTTAATATAACTTAACAGAATTACACAGTAATGGGAGTGGATTGCCTCATAAGATAGGAATACTGAAGTATAAATTACATAATCTGAAGAAGATATTATATTCAATAACTAGCCCTCTGCTGGGCCACTGAACATATCCAGCGAGTCTCAAATGGGTAGGAGGCTTTACTCAGCTGGAGGCTGTCTCTCTCATCTTAAGGTCAGCTACCAGTAATCTACACAGTGCCTCTCTACAGTAATCTACAGTAATAACATGCCAGCCCCTCTTTCCACACAGGCAAACTCAATCAGGGACTTTTCATCTATCAGACCCTTTGCAGAAAAAACTTCCAGAAAACTTCCTTCTCCCCAGAGGAGCTGGGCCTCCGAGTTCCACCGTCTTTGGCAACACTTGACCCCACAATCCTTAACTGTGTCTTTTAGAAAGACATCCCCTCCTGGGCCCAGGTGAGAAAGTAACATTTCCCCTTCTCTGACAGCAGCAGTGCCAGGGCTGGCAACCCATCCCCAGACCCTGAACCTGAACCTGCCCAAGAACCAGGAGAGAGCAATGGATGCGGCCAGGGCCCTGAATCCCGGCGACGCGCAGCCCTTACCTTCCACCGAGGGGGAGAAGATGATGAGATTGTCATAGAGGAACTCCCCGTACTTAATGAGGGACAGGCTGGGGTCATCGGCGGTCTTGAATGTGAGTTCAAAGCCCCGATCTGGACAAGAAAAAAACAATCAACTAGGGCAGACAGGACGCAAAGGGAACCCCTGCCGCAGACATCGCGAACCCCACTCAGGGCAGGCCGGCCCTGGGGGCCTCCAGGAAACCGAGGGCGAGGGGCGGTGCTGATGCCTTCGGGCTCGGGCGTGCTCCCCACCCCCGACCCTCACGCGCCGTCCCCTCGGACCCCGCTCAAACCTTTCAGGCTCCGGAAGAAAAGCGAGTGCGTCTCCCGCAGGTTGAGGTTATCCAGCAACACCAGAGTGCGGGGGCCGCTGGCGCAGGCCGGGCCCAGCAAGGGGAGCAGCAGCCACAGGAGGGACCAAGCGCGCGCCGCCGCGCACGGCTCCATCTTCCCCTTGCAGCCAAGGAACCCACACCTGGACACCGGAAGTGTCCCGTCTACCGCAGGCCAATCGCGACTCGTGGCCCTGGAGTGCCACCCGGAAGTGATCCCGATACTCCCGGCCGGGCGTCAACAGTTGCGATTTTGATGGCGAGGAGCTGGGAGCTCTTCCGGGGGTGCGCTGGTCGGAGGCGGGCCCGCTGCACGCTATTGGTAGAAGGGACCTGAGGCCCCGCCTCCCCAGGGGAAAAGGCTCAATCCTGAGGAGACAGCTCTGCAGCCGCGACCAATCAACAAGGCCCAGCGCCCTGGCTCCGCCCAGGCCGCTCCGCCGCTAGTCCAGAGCCTGCTTCCGGCAGTAATGGGGTCTCTTCCGACGTGTCCCGTGCCACTGGGGGCCTGGGCACCCGGCCGCTTCCTCGGTCCTGCCTAGTCTAGGGCCGACTGGGAGGCCCACCTCCCACACCTCTAGAGAACGGGGACAGGCCAGGGGCACTGGGAAGAACCCAGACACACCCCGAGGCTTCACTTGCTTTTCGTCGACTTTTAAAATCGCTAGATTTGGAGTCACGGGCTGCTGCCGGTCACCCCTCCGACGTGCGAGTGTGGGCGATGAGTGTCTGGGTTACTCTTCGGGAACCTGCAGGCCGCTGTTGCTGTAGGCGTCCCGCGGGGGACTAGACTGGGACGAGGTGGCCTGTCTCCCTTGTTGCCTTAACCTTTGGGTCGGACTCTATTCTATTCGTAGACAGGTTGACACTTGCGATGTATTGCCCAGGACTATAATAGGAGTAACCTGACCTAGACTTGCCCAGCCACCCGTAACCCCAACCTTCAGGGCTAGACACCTACCAGCCACCATGACCAGAAACACCAGGCCATGAAAGTAATGACAAGAGGTGGCACTCAAATTCTCTGGAAGATGTCCACTTAGTCCCAGAAAGACATGAATATTCCTCCCCTTTATTAGCCTCTCCCTCTCCCTTTTTTTCCTGTCCTATATCTGTCATCCTCAACCCCTTGGAGTTGAGAAGCTGATTTGTGAGCAGAGCTCCCTCTTCTCCATTCCTCTTTCTCCCCAACTTTCATGGCTCCAACGCTGGTTGTTCAGTGGGTTGAGCTTCCAAACTCGGGTTCAGTAACACAGTAACACTGGAAACATGGTGAATATATAATTTTAAAAGCTAGCTTCGGCAGCTGCTCAGGAGGCTACTCAGGAGGCTGAGGCAGGAGGATCACAATAAGCATGAGGCCAGCCTCCAACTGGCAAGAATGTTTCAAAATTTAAAAAAATAAAAAGGGCTGGGGATGTAGCTTAGTGGTAGAGAGCTCCTTACAACAAAAACAAAAAGACCCTCTAGCTTTGGAATCAGAGCTGGATTCTTTCTCTCACTAGCGCTGTTCCCTGGGTATCACACCTCTCTCCAGCAGTTTCCTTAGCTGTAATAAGGAGAGTGATGAGGTCCAGCTCTCCTACTTGTATCTGGAACAGCCATTTAATTATCTCTTCCCTTCTGGGCTCTTGGACTAAAGCACAGGGCTGGGCTGAACACCCATCGACAATGCTGGCTCCCTGCTTCTGGGTTAATATCGGGGCCACCTGGCGCCCCTCAGACTCCCTGCCTCCGTCCCACCTAGAGTCTGAATGAAAGCTACCCCAAGCCACTCCAAAACTTCAACTGTTCTTTGGGGCCACCACAAATCTGGGACTGGTGGTAAAGGTAATTGTAGAGGGAGAAGGGAGCAGTTATTTTCTGACACTTTCCAACCCCAGAATGGGGACACAAATCTAAACTTCCCCCCACGCTTTCCCCAGCTGCACCTGCTCTCCATCCCTGCTGGTTCTACCCCAGGCAGGCCCCTCCTCCCTAGGCCACCCTAGGGACCAACTGCCCTCCCTAGGCCACCGCTGCCGCGCTCGGGACACCCACAGGTCTCCTTCGCGTTCAGGTCTGCACCTGACCGCATCTCTACAGCCTCATCCCTCTGGTCCCTGCTCGGCTGAGTGTTGCCACCCCGTGCACCAGGGGTACCCTCCGAGGGACCCACCTCCAGCCTCCAGGGCCTTCTGATCCCTTACAGGAGGGGCCCCACCCCGCCCAACCCGCTCCCTTCAGAAAGGCTGTGTTGCCCTTGAGGCCTCTGACCTGCGGGTAGTGCAGTCGCAGGCCCACTAAGCGCCCACCCCAGCTTCTCCAGAGCGAGCTCCTTGGCCCAGGGAGCGGCTGGTGGGGCCCCCACAGTAACAAGGACAAAACAGCAGGGAGGGGCCAAGAGGGCGCAGCCACTGTGCTTGGCACTTGCCACACTACGTTATCAAGCCCTCAGTCACCCAAGGGGGAGGCAGTCACAGAGAAGGCTTAGGACACAGGCCTCCCCCTCGGATGGTGGTCTCGTGGCCAGGCCTGGGGCATGATGGGCAGAGGGGGCTGTGTCCGAGGGATGCCCTAGGAGAGCACCAACAGGGCAACCAAGCTCCAGCCCAGCCCCTGAGGAGCACCCAAGCTGGGTCCTTCCCCGCCTCGGTGAGACACGGTCCTATTCCAGTTGCACAGGACGGCTCTGTTTCCTGGGTGGCAGATCCTCTGAAGGCTCAGACACTCTCCAAAGAAAAACCACTCTCGTGTGTTTGCCAGTGCAGGGAACTGCAGTGACCCCAGAGGCTGCTGGCTCTGGAAGCCCCGGGCCGCAGAGGGGCCGGAATCGGTCAGAGAGGCAGGGCGGGAACTCACTCTAAAGGCAGTTTATTGGCAGCCTAAGGAGAAGCAGCCTTCTCTGGGCCACGGCCACGGCCACGGCTCGGGGGAACGGCCCTCCGGACTCCTGTGCCCTCCTGCAGGACAGGGCTTCCCTCCGGAAGCGGGCAAGGCACCGGAGGCACAAATTTCAGTCACCAAGATGCCCGCTTCATTCACACGCTGGGCCGGTGGTGAAGGTGCCAAGGCAGCTTCCGGGCCGGGGCGGCAGAGGCCAGCACTGGAGGCGCCAGCGGCCGGCTCCCCGCGGGAGGAGGGCAGAACAGCTTGGCGCAGGGAGCCGGAGCCGGCCTCTCCGGAGCAGGGAGGACGGCAGTCCCCAAGGGCCACGGCCCAGTGCAAGTGGCTAACAGGGAGGGAGCGGGCCTTCCCGGGTCGCTGGGGGAGGCGGAGGAGGCTGGGCGGCCGCCCGGGTTCCGGGAGCCTTCGGGCAGTGGCGCGGGCGGCCGCCCTCACAGAGGCTCGCTGCCGAAGCTGCTTTTGCTTTTCTTCCGCTTGGCTTTGGTGAAGGGGATGTCGAGGGACTCCAGGCGGAAGGGCCGGGGCTGCGGCATTTCGGGGGCCTGGGCGGGCGGGATGGCAGGGCTGTTGCTGAGCGGGGAGCCGAGGCCCGGCGGGGAGCTGTGGTGCGCTGCGGAGAGGCAGGGCCGTGAGCCAGGGTGCGGGCGCAGGAGGGCTCCCCAGCCGAGGGCCCTGGCTGCTCTAGCGGGGTCTCAGCACTTCATCCGCGGCTGGGTTGGGGCTCTGAAGCCTCAGACCAGCTGAGCTGGGTCCAAGCCCAGCCCCGCCGCGGCCCAGCTGTGCAGCCTCGGGCAAGCCACGCCCCGCTCAGAGCCTCGGTTTCCTCGTCTGCAACATGGGCATGATGCCAAGGACTCCGCCGATCCTCGTTTCCTTTCTGTCCGCCCCCTACCACCCTGTTCCTCAGTCCAATCGCTCTGTCTCTCAAACAACCTCGGTGTACAGCTGATTTACGCTTCGCGGGGGACATGCCCGTCACTCAGCCAGCGCCCAGGTGCTGGTCCTCGACAGAGGGTCCGTCATCCTCATTTGGGGAAAGCCGCCACACCGGCGTGGAAGCCAGGGAGTAGCCAGGAAGACCCGACCCAAGCCAGGGCCCCCTGTGTGGCAGGGGAGACATCAGCTGAACACAGTCCCTCTCCCCAAGCACCTACTATGTGCCAGGCCGGGCCGGCTGTTCTCCCACCTCAGCTCATCTACTCCTCCCATTTTACAGCTGAAAAGCCCGAGGCTCACGGAGGGAAAGGGGTTTGAACCCGGGTCCATCCAACTCCTGAACCACCCCCATCCTCGCCCGGCTGCAGGGGAGGGGACGCAGGTGCGCAGGACACTCACTGAGGCTCTTCATGGGATCCGCGCTGAGGATCTGGCTGGCCCGCTTGGAACGGAAGTAGTTACTGGCGATATTTTCACTGTCACTCCGACTGAGCATCAGCTTGTAGCGGTCTTCCTCCTGCTGAGATGTCAGGTCCTCCTGGGTCAAGGCCCCTGGTCTGCCAGTGCTGATCGGGGCCCCTTGCCTAGGGCTCGGCAGCCTCCAGAAGCCTGGTGGGTGGCTGCCCTGGGGGCTGCAGGGATCGCCAGTGGCACACCCTGCCACAGCCCTGGAGCCGGCTAGGAGCCAGGCAGCTCAGATCAGGCACTCGGTCTCCAGCCAGCCTACACCTGCCTCCCCTCCCGTGAGGTGGGACGTACCTTGTTTCCTCCTGCCAGCTCCAACAGGGCGAGGGTGACACAGAGCCCGAACCTCAGCACAGGAAACACTACTCAGCTGCAGCTACCCTATGACCTCTGTGACTGGCATCCTGACCCTTCCACCACCCAGAATGGACCCTTCTCACTGCTGTCATAGACTGACTCTCTCCCTTCTGGGAATCATTCTCTCACCACGTTCCCAGTAGGGTGATCACCACAGTGCCCTGTGCCCCAGGGCCAGACACGGGACCCACACGGGGCCAATGCACAGCACTGTGCTCCTGAACCCAGTAATCCGTCCAAGAATGGGCCACGACCTGGGCAGAGCTAATGAGACCCTTTCACCAGCTTCAGTGTAAGGTTTTAAGGGACCAGTTTGCTCTTCCTCTTGGATCATAGCCGTCTGCAGGCCATCTTCCCCCCCCGTGGACTACACGTCCCAAGGGAGCCAAACAAAAGGTAAAGAAAGACAAAACCCCACAGTTTGGGCCCCTAGATCCAGTCAAGCCTGAAATTAGTCCACTTGTATGAACCAGTAAACTTCTTATTTTGCTTGCTGGTGGTGGTGGTACTGGGATTGAACCCAGGAGTGTTCTCTGAGCCACATCCCCAGCCTTCTTTATTTTTTTAAGATAGGTTCTTGCAAAGTTGCTGAGGCTGGCCCCAAACTGATCCTCCTGCCTCAGCCTCCCAGTCGATTGGACCATAGGTGTGCACCCCCACCCTGGCTGCTCGTGACTGATATGTCACTTGGAACTACAAGTGCTTTGACATGACCCTTTTGTGGTCCCAGGCTGAGAACACTCCCTTAGGAGAGAGACTCAAGATGACAGCTTAGAGGAAGGCCACAGGGCTTGAGATTCAAGCACAGGAATGCTGCTCCTCAGTGAGACCGTGAACGCATTGGGACAAGCACAGGTCATCTCCCCAACACATCACGCAAAGTCCCCGGCGTGAACTAAACTCAAGTTCTGAGGTTCTGCTTTGAGAATTCCAGGGATTAATTTTGACAGCTTCCACCTGTGACAGAAAACACCTGACCCTTGACTTCCTGACGGGGTTTGTTTCATTTGGCATCACGTCCTCCAGCTCCATCCATCTGCTGGAGTAAGTGATGCAGTTCACTCTTTGTGGCTAGTAAAAGCCACTGTGCACACACACTATTTTTTTAAATATATATATATATATATATATATTTTTTTTTTTAGTTGTAGATGGACAAAATACCTTTATTTTCTTTCTTTCATTTTTTAATGTACCGCTGATGATTGAACCCAGTGCCTCATACGTGTGAGACAAACACTCCACCACTGAGCTACAACACCAGCTCTATACGTTGTATTTTTAAAATGTATTCATCTGTTGATGGACATCTAGGCTGACATGACTGTTTTAAACTGCACTGCTCTAAAAATCTGACATGCATGCATCACTCTAGTTAGCAGGGAGACCAAGAGAATAAAGGGGATTGGGAGGGAGGGGATAGGGAGGGTGGGGGAGGTGCTGAGGAACAAAACTGACCAAATTAGGTCATTTCCATGTACAGGGACCACAATGCACACCACTGCTATGCACAGCACAATGCACTCACTAAACAAAAGTGTTGATAGAAGGAAGCCCAGTAAAGCAGAGGGAGGGGGCTAAGGTGGGGAGGGGGAGGGAAAGGGGGGTGCTGTGACTTGGCTGGACTTCACTAACTGTGAGAGGCCCTACGAACTGAAAATGTATGACCTGTGTGGTTTCCAAACATTCACAATGACTAAAGTCAAGGATCAGCAAATTAGAGCCAATGGGCAAATCTGGCCCACAGACTGTTTTTGTAAATAAAGTTTTATTAGAACACAGCACTCATTTTTGTACCATCTATTTCTGGGTTTGTGCTCTGGCGATAGAGTCAAGTAGCTGTGACAGAG
This sequence comes from Sciurus vulgaris, assembly GCF_902686455.1. Taxonomy (NCBI): domain Eukaryota; kingdom Metazoa; phylum Chordata; class Mammalia; order Rodentia; family Sciuridae; genus Sciurus; species Sciurus vulgaris. Next base: position 14,305,697 of record NC_136461.1, read on the forward strand.
ACCCATGGTCAACAAAGCCTAAAGCACTTACATTCTGGTCCTTTTCAAAAAAGGATTGTGACCCCTGCTTTAAGAGTACACATCACTACTGCACTACGAACATGGGAGCTGTGAGATTCAATGACTTTAGAATCCTAACCACTGACTCAGGGACACTCTGAGGACCCTTTTGGTCCCAGGTGACCAGCTGGGATCCAGGGAATAAGAAGGTGCCATTTGTCCTCTAGGTTTGGGGCTGATGCCTCTGTTGGTCACCAGTGGGACAGGCTGCATCCAGCTGTCCACCTTCCCTCTGGTCCTCCGGAGCAGATATGCCTGACTGAGGGCCAGAGGGGACTGAAGTCCAGGTGCCAATGGAGTGACAGAAAAGATCCAGGCTCAGCCCTTGCTTCAATCCTTAGGCAAAATGAAAGCAGCCCCCTTCCCGGTGGCCACAGAGACCCCGTCCCACCCTGCCGGCTCCCCCGGGCCTTACCGTGTTGGGCTCCCCGTTCTCTGCTGCAGAGGTCTTGCGGGCTGCCTTGTTCTGTGGCCCAGTTGGAACTGCTATGAGAAAACAAGAGCTGAAGAGCTGGAAGGTGGGGGACAGGTGGGCAGTGCTGTCTCAGAGGTGGGGTCAGGCCTGGCTTGGCTAGAACCAAGCCACTTCCCAGCCAGGGGATGTCCTTGGGAGAGCTCAGATACCAGAAAAGCCACTCTCTCACATCCAGGCAGGACAGCAGGTGGGTGGGGGAAGGGAGAGAGCGGCTGCCGCCCGGAGACCACGGGAAATGGGGCCAGCTGAGGTTCCAACAGGAAGGCGAAGCCCCGAACCAACCCTGGCCAGGGGAGCTGCTGACTCCCAGGTCTGTGCGTGGAGGGAGAGCAAGTCTGACTTTACTCCAAGACTCCTCAGAGAGGACGGGTCCTTAAGATTATCTTGCCAACCCCTTCTTTGTCAAGAAGCCTTGAGAAGGACAGTGAGTGATCTCCCTAAAGTCGCACAGGAGGTCAGCGACCAAGGCAGAGGCTGACCCAGGCCTGAACCCTGAACCGCTGGCTTCCGCGTGTGGTCCGGTGGCTCACTGCTAGTTTTAAGTCACTCACACCCTGTGGGACTGGTTTCCTTGAGTGTGTGACAGGCGTCATGACCAGCACCCTTGGCAGTGCTGCTGCAGGGATGGAGCGTGACAGTGATGACAAAGGCAATGATGACAAGGACCACGCACGCTGCACCCGGCAGTGCTCTAAGACTTCCGCGTGCCTGAGCACGCCGCGAGCCCCACAGCGACTCTAAGGAAGGTGCTATTATCCATCCCATGTCACACACGAGGACACAGCCCCCAAGGTGCCACACAGGGAATGGTGCGGCCAGAATCCCACCCCAGGCCCGTCTGCCTCCAGAGCAGGCCTCTTCCGGAGGCCCAGCATGTGGGAGGCCTGGGTTCCACGTCTGCGGCACCAGCGGCCTGCAGGGAGAGGCTGGGCTGTGAAGGAGGCAGGGAGGCCCACGGGGCGGCCGAGCTCCTGACCTACTGGAAGGCTGGTTTTGATGATGATGGGCTCCGGGACCTTCCAGAAGCCGCTGTCCTCATCCCAGCACGACTCACGGCGGATCCGCTCAAGGTTGCTGTAGTTGCAGTCCCTGCGGATCAGGGGCTGCACCTGTTCCAGGAGCTGCTGGAAGAGCATGGAGTCGCGCTCCTGCCGCCGGATGGTGGCCAGGTAATCGATCTTCTCCAGCTGGAACTCGGACTGCAGGTCTTTGATCTCCACCTCTGCTGCCCGGAGCTGAAAGCCAGGGGGACGACAGCGTGAGCCGGCGAAGATGCCCCGCACATGACTGGCCGCCCTGTCCAGACCTGCCAGCACCTCACCCACTGTCCACCGGCCCACAGGCCCACCACCCCTCGGCTGCACCGCCCTCCGTCCACCCGCGCTCCTCTGATGCCCACTGGTCTTCCACCCATCCACTCAAGCCCCTCCTACCTCTCCAGCCAGCAGGTAATGAGCACCTAGTGTGTCCACGGTCCTGCAGAAAGCTGACCCTCAACCCCGCTGCCAGCTTGGGCACTACTCCACACCCGTCACTTCCTGACAGAGCCTTCTAGAAGTATCCACGTGCAACGCTACAGTCACCAAAGCCCTAGCAGGCCTCAGAGTCACCCGAGTGACTCTGCTAAGGGGGGATGGCAGCACCCTCAGACTCCCCAGCCCTTCTCTCCCAGGTCTACAACTCTGTCACAGTGTGACAAACACTGCACCTTAATTTGGTGATGCATTCCAGATGGTTTGGTCCCCTCCCAGATGGGCTCTCCCATCCCTCCTAAGCCCAGGTGACCGTAATGCCAACGCTGCCCGCTCTGCCTGAGCCTGAGACCCCTGGTGCAGTCTACTCCTTGAGGAGCAGGTACAGTGTGATTTGTAAAGAACAACCTTGTGCACACCAAGGAAAGGAAGCTCTGGGCCCAATCCCCGAGGACCGAGCTGCAAAAATCCCTAATAAAATATTAGCGAGTCATATTCAACAACATGTTAAGAAGACTGCGTAGCATGACCAAGTTGCTTTTATCCCAGAGATGCAAGGATGGTTTAACATCTGCAAATCAATACGTGTACTTCATCACGTAAGAGGATCAAGGACAAACACCACTTAGTCATCTTAATCGATGCAGAGAAAGCCTGTGACAAAATTCAGCATGTATTCATAATAAAAACACTGAAGAAACTTAGGGACAGAAGAAACCCACCTCAACATCATAAAGGCTGTATATGAAAAACCCAAAGCTGATCTTACAGCAAATGAGGAAAAATCAAAAGCATTTCCTTTAAAATTTGGAACAAGACAAGGATGTCCACTCTCACCACTCCTATTTAACATAGTGCTAGAAATTCTAGCCAGAGCAATTAGGCACGAGAAGGAAACAAAAGAAATAAAAACAGGAATGAAGTCAAATTTTCACTGTTTGCAGATGCTATGATCCTATACCTAGAAGATCCAAAAACTCCACCCAAATCCTGCTAGAGCTAAAAAACAAATTCAGCAATGTAGCAGGTCACAAAATTGACATACAAGAATCAATAGCTTTCCTATATACCAACAATGAATCTGCTGAGAAAGAAACCAGGAAACAAGCCCATTCAAAACAGCCTCAAAAACAACAACAACAACAAAAACCCTAGGAGTGGGGCCTTGGGTTGTGGCTTGGTGGTAGCACTTGCCTAGAATATGTGAGGCACTGGGTTCAATCCTCAGCACCACATATAAATAAAATAAAGGTACTATGTCCACCTACAACTAACTAACTAAATATATATACATATATTTATATTTATTTATTTAAAAAACCCTAGGAATAAATCTAACCAAGGAGTTAAAAGACCTCTACAATGAAACTATAGAACACTGAAGAAAGAAATTGAAGAAGACCTCAGAAGATGGAAAGACCTCCCATGTTCATGGATAGGCAGAATATTGTTAAAATGGCTATACTATCAAAAGCAACATACGGATTCAATGCAATCCCCATCAAAATGCCAATGATATTCTTCAGAAAACTAGAAAAAAACAGTCCTTTAATAGAAGACCCAGAATAACTAAAGCAATTCTAAGCCAAAAAAGCAATGCTGGAGACATCACAATACCTGATTTCAAATTATACTACAGAGCTATGGTAATGAAAACTGCATGGCACTGCATGAAACAGACACACAGACCAATGGTACAGAATAGAGACATAGACATGAAGCCACACACAGTCATCTGATCCTTGACAAAGGTGTCAAAAGCATACTTTGGAGAAAAGACATACTCTTTAACAAAGGTTCTGGGGAAACTGGTATGTAGAAGAATGAGAATAGAACTTTATCTCTTTTTTTCAGGGCTGGGGAGGGGGTGTTACCAGGAATTGAACTTACGGGCACTTAACCACTGAACCACATGCCCAGGTCTTTTTATTTTTTATTTTGAGACATGATCTCCCTAAGTTGATTAGGGCCTAAGTCCTCACTAAGTTTCTGAGGCTGGCTTTGAACTTGTGATCCTCTTACCTCTGGGATTACAGGTGTGCACCACCTCACCCGGCTTAAACCCTTATCACTCGCCCTGCACAAAAGTCAACTCCAAATAGATCAAAGACCTAGAAGTTAGATCAGAAACTATGCAACTCCTGGAAGAAAATGTGGGGTCAACACTCCAGTATAGAGGCACAGGCAACAACTTTCCCAATAAGACCCCAAAGCTCAGGAAATAATGCCAAGAGTTAATAAATGGGAAGGCATCGAATCAAAAAGCTTCTGCACAGCAAAGGGAACAATTAAGAATATGAAGAGAGAAAATCTTTGGGAGAAAATCGTTGCTAGCTACTCTTCTGTCAGAGGATTAATATCTAGAATACATAAAGAACTCGGACTGGGGAGATAGCTCAGCTGGTAGAGTGCTTGCCTCGAAAGCACAAGGCCCTGAGTTCGATCCCCAGTACCGCCAAAAAGAACTCAAGAAAACTTTACACCAAAAAAAAAAAAAAAAAAAAATCACCCAATTAATCAATGGGCAAATGAGTTAAACCAACACTTCTCAAAAGAAAATATAAAAATGGTCAACAAAGATATGAAAAAAGTTCAACATGATTAGTAAATAGAGAAATGCAAATCAATACCACACTGAGAGTTCATCTCACTTCAGTGAGAACGGCAGCCATCAAGATTACAAATAATAATAAATGCTGAGGAGGATGTGGAGAAAAGGGGACACTTTTATACTGTTGGTGGGACTGTAAGTTAGTACAATCACTATGGAACATGGAGACTCCTCAGAAGACTAGGCAGGGAACTCCCACCCTCGGACCCAGCTGTCCCGCCGCTCGGGTTTCTCCTAAAGAATCAAAGGCATCACACCACGGTGATCGGTGATCCACGCCCACCCGTGCTTTAGAGCAGCAGAATTCACAACAGCCAAACCACGAACCAGCCAGGTGTCCATCAGTGAACAGAGAAAATGTGGCCTATTTTACTCAGCCATCAAGAAAAATGAAATTATGTCATTTGCAGGAAAATGATGGAACTAGAAAACATCACGTTTTGTGAAATAAGTCAGACACAGAAGGTCAAGGTCATATGTTTTCTCTCATGTGTGGAAGCTAGAGAGGAAAAAGGAAATGAAAGGTGGGGGTAATCACGTGAAGAGCAAAGGGCGCTCAGCAGAACAGAGGAAAGGGGACCAGGCGTGGGAGGAGGGGCGGGAGGGGAGGTGCTGGCAGGGATATTGGCCGAACTATATTGTCATATCGTGTGCGAATACAAATACGTGACAATCCCACCATTATGCACAACTATAATGCACCAACAAAGAGAGAGGTTACAAAATAAAAAGAACAGTGTCACAAATTCATGGGAATTGTCATCTCCCAGTCAGCCCAGAGGACACCTGGCAGTTCACAAGAGGCAGGGATAGTCACTGAGTCGGTGGCCCCTGCTTTCTAAGGGTGTGCATGGGCGACATCATGATGTTTTCTTGTACATCTACGATCATTCACAATGATTTCCTTGTAAGATGGAGTCTCGCTATGTTGGCCAGACTGGCCTTGAATTCCTGGGTTCAAACAATCCTCCTGCCTCAGCCTCCTCAGTAGCCGGGAATACAGGTGTGTGGCACTATGCCCAGCCTCGATCATTTCTATAACTGCTTTATTGAGATATAATCCACGAGTCATACAATCCACACAATTAATAAGTGTACAGTTCACGCCAGGTGTTGGGACACATGCCTGTAGTCCCCACGACTCAGAAGGCTGAGGAGGAGGATGAAGAGGTCAAGGCAACTCGGTGAGGACTCGTAAAGGAACGAATGTAAGGCGGGCGACTCAGTGGTTCTGACGTGTCTACTAAGTTGATCATCCATCATTACAATCTGTGTGAGAGTGTGTGTGTGTACGCACGCGTGCGCAGTGCTGGGGACTGAACCTAGGGCCTTGTGCATGCGAAGCAAAGACTCTACCAACTAAGCTGTGTCCCAGCCCCATTACAATCAATTTTAGAACATTTTCATCACCCAAAAAGCCACCCCAGGTCCGTCTGCGGTCCTCCCCAATCCCCCCAACCTCCAGCGCTCCGCAGTCTAACCTAGTCTATCTGCCCGCACGGTTGGCCTCTTCTGGACTTTCATATCAATGGACGCTCTTCTGTCTGGTTTCTTCTCTTAGCATCCTGTTTCCAAAGGTCATCCATCTATCTTTCTATCACCAAATATATTCCATTATATGGCTGTACCACACTGTGTCTCCAAACTTCGGGGTTATGAATAATGCTGTTGTAAACATTAGTGTGCAATGTCTTTTTCAGTCCTGGCGAGCAAGCCCAGGGCCTTATGCACGCAGGCAAGGGGCTACCCCCTCAGCTCAAGTGTACGAGCTTTTTTGCTTTTGCACCAAGGGCTGAACCAGACACGGTCTCATTCGGTTGACCTGCTGATGGCTTTGAGTATTGCCATTTCACCAGGAGTAAGTCCTCCACTTCATGAACACGACACAGCTCTTGTTTCTTTAGGTCTTAATTTCTTTCAACAATGTTTTAAATTTTTCGGAATGTAAACTGGGCACTTCTTTTGTTAAATTTATTCCTATTTTATTATTTTTGATGTGAGTGGAATTGTTCACTTTATTTGCAGATTGTTCATTGCAAGTATAAAGAAACACAATTGATTTTTGTTTACTGTCCTTGTATCCTGCAACCTTGAAGAGCTCATTGATTGATTCTAATTGGTTTTGGGTTTTTGTTGTTGTTGCAGTACTGGGGATTGAAGCCAGGGTGCTTACCACTGAGCTACATCCCCACCCTTTTTATTTTTTAATTTGAGACAGGGTCTCACTAAATTACCCAACCCGGCCTTGAACTTACAATCCTTCTGCCTCAGCCTCCCAAGTAGTTGGGATTTTAAGTGTGATTCCAATTGTGTGTGTGTGTTTTTAAGTGGATTCCTTGGGATGTTCCATATATGAGATCATGTCACCTGCAGATAGAGTTTTATCCCCTTCTCCAGTCTGGATGACTTTTATCTTATTCTCTTGCCATTTGCCCCAGCTAGAACCTCCAGCCCAATGTCCAATGGGAATGTGGAAAGCAAACCTCCTTTTCTTGTTCCTGACTTTAGGGCAAAGCATTTGGTCATCTGCCACTAAATACATGAAGCTAGGGTTTTTCGTAAATCTCCTTCATCAGGTTGAAATGGTTCCCTTCTATTCCTAGTTGGCTTATCATTTTTATCATGACAAGTATTGAATTTTATCAAATGCTTTTTTCCAAATTTATCAAGATGATCTTGATCTTGTGATAATTGTCATTTATTCTTTTTCTTTCTTTCTTTTTTTAATATGGGGGATTGAACCCATTATACCTTCTAGGCCAAGCACATTTGTCCTTTATTCTATTGATGTGTTACATGAATTGATTTGGGGGATGCTAACCAGCCTTGCATTCCTGGGATAAGTCCCACTTCAGCAAAGCGTATAATCTTTTTTCTATCTTGTTGGAACTGGTTTTCTAGGATTTTGTGGAACACATTACAACTCTAGTCATAAAAAATATTCCCCATGGTATTCTTATATCTTAGTCTGGTTTTGGTATCAAAGTAATACTGGCCCTGCGGGATGAGTCAAGAAGTTGCCTTTTATTTCACAACAATGTTAAAAATGTCCTTTTAAACCAAAAACCTTCATTTTGCAAATTAGGCCTAGTTTTATGATATATTGGACCAGCATGATGGTGCATGCCTGTAATCCCAAGCGACTTGGGAGGCTGAGGTAGGACACTTTCAACTTCCAGGTCAGCCTCAGCAATTTAGCAAGACGGTCTCAAAATCAAAAATGAAAAGGTCCGGGGATGTAGTTCAGTGGTAGAGTGCCCCTGGGGTTCAATCCCTAAAACTGAAACACACACACACACACACACAGTACATGTATACATATTTTTATATACACGCGTGCATGTGCGTATAGAGAGGAGACTCCATGTAAGAAAGTGAAAAAAAAAAAAAAAAACCTAGATATTTTAATAAAATTAGGTATGTCCAACATTTAAATGAAGACATGGGTGACAACAAAAATTGATTTGAACTAATAGGAAGATAAGCCCTGCTTCTGGCCAAGAAAATCCATCTTGTAAAGGGATCAACACTTCCGGGCTCACTTATAAACAGTGTGACCCCCTCCAACATCCAAGCCTTCCTTCCTATCTGAACTTCTGTTTTGAGCTACCTGATTTTTTTTTTTTTTAATCCATTCATCAAATGTCTCTCAAACAGGAAAAAATATCCAGGAAAAGAAAATGAGTGCTAGCTCTATGTGAGTATACAAGCACACTATAAATTCATGTTTTAAACAAATGTGGCCAACGCTTTGTTGTGAATAGAAAGAGCAAGAGAATGAGCAGAAAATCCAGAAACAGATCTAAATGCACCCGAAAATTCAATATAGAATAAATACAGCCCCTGAAGTCAGTGGAGAATCAGTGACTTTTTTAAAACTGCTGGGGTACGCTGATTGCCGTGTGGAAAAGATAATCTAACATCAGCTCCCCACACACGTGCCAGGATAGGTTCCCAGTGGATCAGAGATTTAAATGTAACACGAGGAAACCCTGTGTTAGAAGAAAAGGTGAGCTGAACTTTCTCAACTAGAACTCAACAATCTATGTGCACCAAAAAGTCAATCAATTTGGCAAAATTATATGGCAAAATATCATAAATTGTAGTAAAAGATAAGTTAAAAATTGGGAAGAAATATTCATACTTGTATCACAGACCAGGAGTTAAGATTCCTAATATGTAAAGAGCTTATATAAGTAAATAAAAAAGTCCAACTACCTGAACAGAAAAAGAGAAAAAATACATAAACATGGTTCAGAGGGAAGAAAACTGAAAATGCCCCTAAAAAAATATGGTCATATGGTCATAATAAGAAAAATGTAAATTATAACTAAAGTGAGGTATTATTTCTCCTCTAACACAAGTTTTTTCAAGTTCATCTGTAGACCAGGCTATAAGAAAACACCTTGTCACATGTCAGTAGAGATGGAAAAGGATAAATCCCTCTGGAGGGGAAGTTGACAAGACTTAGCAAAATTACATCGGCATTTACTCTTTGCCCAAGTCCGCCCAGTTGAAGGAAATGATTCCAAAGAAACCTACAAGAAATACAGAAGTAGTATGCACAGGCTGTTAACTACAGCACTCTCTCAGAGCAAAAGAAAGGAAACAACCTCTATGTCCATCAAGAGAGGACTGCTTAAGTAAATAATGATACAACCTCGCAATGGAGTACTACATAGCTATAAAAAATGAATGAGGACTAGTAGCTCTACATACTCCTATGGAGCTATCTTCAGGATTTACTGTTACATGAAAAAAGCTAAGCAGAGGTGTGCACTGTAGCTGCATTCACCTGAGGAGGGAGAGGGAAAGTGTGTAGACACATATACACACGTATTGCTCCATACGTGCTCCATGGTCTAAGATGGTGTCGTGTCTCCTATGAACTCATCATAAACTGAAAACATCAAGTCCACAATGCGGCGATACACCCTACCTGCCAAACACCCAGTTAGCCTGGCCTTCCTTAAACGTGCTCCGAACCCTTCAATTAGTTTCAAGTTGGGCAAAACCAAGCAACCCGGTGTTGGGTGCCTGGCGTGGTCTGTGAATACCAGGCTGAGAGTGAGAAGCGGGTGGTGGAGCGGCCGCGCTCCAGGACTGTGATCAAGACGAAACCCGAGCTGACCGCCATCTAAGGCAGGGCCAGGGACACTGAAGTAGCAGAGCAGCCGGGCTGGGGCTCAGGGGTGGAGCACCCGGCGAGGCACTAGGCTCGATCCTCAGCACCGCGTATAAATAAATGAATCAAAGGCCCATCAACAACTAAAAAAAAAAAACCCCGCAGAGCTTTCTAGGCGCCTGAGGGTGAAGACAGTCAACGAATCCGAATCTCTCTGGCAAGATCCCCCCAAACACCCAGGGTAGCAAGCAGGGAAAACAGAAGCCCCCTCGGGCACGGCAGGCAAGCGAGGGATCGGGGTACCTAGAGAGAGAAGCCCGGCCGCAGCCGCTCCTGCTGGGAGCCAGTGCGGAGGACCCAGGAGAGCTGGCACGGGAAGGGACAAAAACCTGGACCCCGGGAAAGTGACAGAGCAGACTGGAGTGTGCGGAGGGGCGGCCCGAGGCAGCACCGTCCTGCAGGCTGGACGTGACACTGAGGCTGAGGTGACACTGGCTGGGACCACAGGAGGGCTCTCAGTCTCGTGACTTTTGCCCCTGGCGCTGTGAACAGGGCGTTTACTTGGGAGAAAGGACTTCGCAGCTGGAATTCACCAGCTTTTCAACAGGGAGGCCCCACCCGCTGCCTTTGAAGGGGGCCATCCAGGGAATGCAGGTGGCCTTCGGAAGCTAAGAATGACCCATGGCCACTGCCAGCAAGGAAATGGGGACCTGGGCCCCACAACTAACCTCAGGGACTGAGCTCAGGCATCCACCTCACTGAGCCCGGGCGGGGATTCTCCCCTCGAGCTCCAGAGAGGAGCGCGTCCTGCCCACCCGGATCTCAGCTCAGGCGCTCTAAGCGGGGGAACCGGCCTGCTGACCCCGGGCTCTGACCCACGGAGTGGGGACAGGCTTGACTGGTGTTGCTTTAAGCGACTAAATGTGCGGGAACCTGTTGAAGCAGGAAAAGAATCGGAGCTCTATTCTGGTTCTTGTGGTGTTTTGGGAGTGGGACTGAGCCCTGGGCCACCTCCCGGCCCTTTCATCTTTTACTTTGCCGACAGGTCTTGCTAATTGCTGAGGACCTTGCTCAGTTGGGGAGGCGAGCCAAGAGCTTGTGATCCTCCTGCCTCGGCCTCCTGAGTTACTGTCAGAGCGCATTTCAAAACACCAGCCGCTGAAGGAAGGAACCGGCCTGGCTGCCCCAGACCTTCACCTCCACCTTCACCTGTTACCAACAGGCCAGAAAAATAAGAGAAAAGAACAGAGGTGTCCAAGGGAAGGTGCTCTAAGAATCAGAAATGAAAAAACAAGCATTTCTGCCGAAGGAAATTCTCCCCCACGGCACAAGAACCAAACACGCAGGCTGGGCCTGGCTCGGTGCAGAGGAGGGCCTCGCACGCACCAGGTCCTGGGCTCCACCCCAGCACCGCGAAGGGAAGACAGGCAGATCACGCCCAACTGGAGCACAATTCCTCGGCCAAGCACCCACCGGAATGCAAGCTTCAAATTAGAAAAACTTAAAACAGAAGAGGACCCCAAAAGTCCAAAAGATGTGAAATGGGACATTAACTGAACTTCAGGAAAGAAGGAAAAATCTCAGGCGGAACAAATTACAAGATATGCCAGGGAGAACAAATCGAAAGGAAACTGCTAACAGAGGCATATTAAGAAAAGATGAAAACAGACAAAGAAATATCAGAAACCAAGAGGCTAGAGGAGGGAGACATCAGCCTCTGCACAGGCTCCCGGGGGAGGACGTGCGAGTGACAGCCAGGGGCAGCTGCCCACTGCGCCCTCCTCACTGCCCTGGCCTCCTGCCTCCCTCTGCCTGGACCGCTCTGCCCCCAGGACCCCACGGGCTGGCTCCCTTATCTTCTAGGTCCCCTTCATGAGAATACCTCTTCCCCTACTGTGACCACCTGGGGTACATCTGGAGTTGTTAGTGCTCAACTTCCTCCTCAGAGGCTGGTTTCATGGGGACACTCACTTTGTGGAACCGACATTTGTGCTGTGCACTTCACCCACCATAAACCTGAGCCAGGTGTGGTGGTGCACACCTGTAGTGCTTGCTACTCAGGAGGCTGAGGCAAGAGGATTGCAAGTTGGAGGCCAGCCTTGACAACCTGGCGAGGCCCTAAGGACATAGGAAGACCCTGTCTCAAAATGAAACATAAGGGCTGGGGTTGTGGCTCAGTGGCAGAGCACTCGCCTAGCACAAGTGAGGCACGGGGTTTGATTCTCAGCACCACACAAAAATAAATGATTAAATAAACAAAATAAAGGCATTGTGTCCATCTGTAACTATTTTTTAAAATAAAATAAAACAGGGCTGGGGTTTTGGCTCAGTGGTAGGACACCTGCCTAGCATGTGTGAGGCACTGAGTTCAATTCTCAGCACCGCATATAAATAAAGGAATAACATCAATGTCTGTTGACAACTAAAAAAAAAATTCTAAATTAATTAATTAATTCAGTGAAACATAAAAACAGGCTGTGGGTGCAGCTCAGTGGCAGAGCTCCGGGGCCACCCTCGGCGCTGCAAAACCAACAACGACAAAGGAGCCAAGCGCCTCAGCTCCGGTGTCCTCTGCCCATCCTCCCGCGGGCAGGTGCTACTTCCTACGCACGCTCTCGCACACCAGGCAGGACAGCTGGGACACACCTGCCACTGTGACCGCTGGGCTGCCAGTCTTCCAGCTGGCCAGGGCGCACAGCAGGCGCTGTGTCACGAGTGTCACGAGCAGACTGCTGCCCGCCCGAGGACCTCCCGGCCTCACCTTCCTCTGCATCTTCTCCAGCAGCTTGCTCTTGGCCCTCACTTCCTCCTGGATAGAGTCGTAGACGTTGAGCAGCACCCAGTCCCCGCTGTCCTCGTCCGAGTTCTGCAGCGCCGCCACCAGCTGCTTTTTGCGCTCGTCTGCGTACCGCTTCCGCCGCCTGTGCTTCTCCTTCAGGTCCTTGTTCTTGGCCTGCTCCCCGCCCACCACCTGCTGCTCCAGCAACTGCAGGCTGCCAGCGAGGGGAGAAAGCGACATGGCAGTGTCTGCCCAGCCGAGCCTCCGCCAGGCGGCTTTGCCAGAGCCCGACCCGCAGGCCCGCCCCGCGCCCCAAGACCCAGAGAGCCAGCGGGGCGCAGAGACGCCATTGCTCAAGCAAACGGAGCTCCTCCCACGCCCACCAAACTTCAAGCCTGTGCACTTGGCCACAGGAGGGACGAGAACCTTCCTGTGGCCTCAGCGGTAGCCCAGCCCCCCGCCTTGATGCAGAGCAGAGACACACACCCTGGGGTGCAGGAACGCCCAGTGCATCCGGGGCACCCTGTTTACTCAGGCAGGGGCATGAGGTTCTTAAAACATATTCCTACCCAAAATGTTACTTAGAGTCTTGCCCAGCACAGTGGCGCACACCTGTAATCCCAGCACCTCAGAAGGCTGAGGCAGGAGGATCACAGGTTCCAGACCAGCCTCGGCAACTTAGCAAGGCCCTGAGCAACTTAGTGAGACCCTGTCTCAATCTCTGGTGCCAAGAGAAAAAAAGGACAAATGTTAAATAACTCCAGAGGAGGGCTTCATGGACGCCCCTCACTGTCTGACTCAGCACTGCAGAAATGTCCCAGGCCCTGCCTCTTCCAAAGGGGTGAAAGGCCCAGGATCAGCGGCATCGGAGGGTTTCTAGAAGGGGAGCCCCGGGGCTCAAGGAGGGGGAGGAAGGTGCTCACAGCAGCCAGGGCAGAAGGGGACCGTGTCCAAGCCCCTCTTCTGTCGAAAGTCCTTCTGGGACTCCATGAGGATGAAGAACGCACCTGGGGCCACCAGGGCCCCTCTTTCTCATCGCCCTCTGCACCCCAAAGCCTGAGCTCACTCCAGCCCACGCCTCTGCAGATGCAGGTGACTGGCACGGCCTGCTCCGGAGTCCCCCTCTGTGAAGCCTCCCCTGACCTTCACTCCAACCCACAGTGAGGACAGCCGTAATGAGCGCCAGGAGCCGCCTGGGCCTGGAGTTGCCTCTGGCGAGAACGCCCACTCTGCAGAGGAAAAGCCCAGGCCCAGGGAGGTCGGCCTAGGGCGGCAGAGAGGGCAGCACAGGAGCCCAAGCAGAGGGGCTGCGGACCCATCAGCTCCCACTGCCCCGATGCACGCACAGGCCTCCAAGCCTGGATATTTGGCACCCCCTGAACGGAGAGGCCCTTCCAGGCAAGGCAGCACCCCACTCATCTGCACCTCCTGGTGCCAAGAGCTCAGATCCTATTCAAACTGTGGTGCTGGCATGCGGAGGAGGCTGAGCCTGGCCCACTGGCATGGAGCTGGGCTAACGTCATTTCCATCAGCAGGAGAGAGCAGTGGGCTCAGGACAGTGACTCTGACGAAGCCACGCAGCAAATGGGGAAAGCCCAGCTCCCCAGGAGGTCCCAGGGGCCCTGGGGTGGCTTGTCCCCAGATAGGTGAGTCCCACATCAGAGAGAGCACTGGAGGTCAACCAGAGGAATGGGGGCTCAGCTGGACCTGGGGAGAGCCTGCCTTGCCGTGGGATTCCTGGGGCCCAAAGGACAGGCTCTGGGGAGGCCGGCCAGCCACAGCCCCTTCACTCTCTCCCCACACAGCTGCTGCCCAGCAGGTGCCTGATCAGAACCTGGTGGCGGCACACGTAGCTCAGAGCGGAGGCCTGCCTGCCCAGCTGGCTGCGGCACCCCCACACCTTGGCGCCTCAGCCCCGTGGAGAAGAGTGGGGAGCAGGCTCAGTGGGGACAGGGATGGAGCTCTCAGGCGCCACCCACCCATCCCAGACCAGCCACTGCTCCTCCCCGCCCTCCATGGGGCCCCTGCCCACGCGACAGTGCTCACCGGGCCAGCACCTTCTGCTGGTCCACAACGGGCAGCAGCTCCTCCGTCAGCACAGCCACCTCCACACCCACGTCCTTCCTCAAGCTCCCCACAGACAGAAGGGGCTGAGGTTGGGTCCCCTGGGCCAGCTCGGCCTCAGCCTCCATCCACGAGCCAGTCTCTGCTGTGGATTCCACCTCCTCAGCAACTTCCGGGACGAGGTCCACCTCCTGAACACGGAGGAAACCAAGATGGGGTGGGAAGGCTGCCCTAGAGGCAAGTTGGCAGGCTCCCAAAGGGGACATCGCACCTGCGGGGCCTGGCAGATCCCCTCCGGCTCAGAGCATCCCTAATCCAAAATCAAACCCCCAAATGCTGTGAAATCTAAAATGTTTTAGCTTCACAGCGCTCAAAGGTTCAGATAGCAGAACACTGTAGGTTTTGGTTTTCAAATAAGGGATGCCCAACTGTTAAAGTTCATGGAAACACCCCCAAATCCAAAAAACTGCAAAACCTGAAATACTTCTGGTCCGAAGCATTTCTGATCAGGGATACTCAACCTGTACCCAGTTATAAGAAAATTGCACCGAAATGAATTTTTACTGACATTGTTTCCATCGGCATCCCCAAAACAGTCCCCCCCCCCCTGCCATTTAGTCTCTAAACGGTAATCAGGGCAATTTCTAAAAAATAGAAATTGGTCACAACGACCCTTTCCTGACCAGAAACCTCACAGCTTCCTGTGGAATGCCTCAGTGCCTCAGGCCACCAGCCCAGACCCAGTGCACACAAAGAAGCGAAGGAAGTTTGAAAGTCTCATTCGCCGACCAAAAGCAGTGTGGTGCTCTCTCTGATTTGGATACTGCTTGGCCTCGGGAGGGCGGAACGGTTGTCCCCGTCTCGTGGAGGAGACCAGGGCCCAGGGAGGGCGAAGACACGCCTGAGCTCCACAGCAAGTCGAACAGAGGGCCAGGGAGGTACTCACGGTCCTGAGCGGAAGGTCGCTGGCCACCTCTGCTTCTGAACTGGTGTCACTGGGCTCCGGCAGTTCTGTCAGGGAGGGGTGCTCCAGGGAGAGAGGGGCAGGGGAAGAGGGCCAGAATCACCCTCTACTCCCCAGCGTCCCTGACCTCCGCTGCGCTCCTCAGGGCTGCTCACCCTCCCGTGGCCGCCTCTGCCTGCCTGCTGCAGGAAGGGCCCAGGGGCCAAGGGGAAAGCAGGGGAGACGGCACGTGCCCTCCGTTATCTCATGCCACACACACACCAGCACCCCATGTCCTAGAGGAGGAATCTGAGGTCCAGAGAGGCGAATGTCCAAGGTCACACCACTGAGGGAGTGGTGGGGCTGGGATTGGGGCCTGAGCTCATTCCCCCGGCTCGCTCGCTCTCAGGAAAGGGAAGCAGAGGACATGGCAGGAACTAAGAAGAACATTTTTTCAAAACATAAAAAAGAGGGTTGAGAGGGGAGAGGACCTCGACAGAGAGGCAGGAAGGGGAGAGCAGGGTCTGGGCCCCAGGGGTCCACCTTCCGCCTCCCAGCTTGCTGCCCTGAGCCTGAGAGCACACCAGGGTGGGCCAGGCCACCCAGCTCTCTCAGGCCCACCTCAGCGAGGTCCCTGGCCAGGCACCGTCCCCACCAGAGCAGGCATCCACCTGGGATAACCTGCATCTCCATTCCAACCTTCCTACTGGCTTTCGGAGCCTGGGACAGGCTCCCTCTGGACCCCAGTGCCTCTAGCCAGCCAGCAACGCTGGAGCCATGGTGAGGCGCTGCCAGAGCACCAGCCAGCCAGCTCTGCCTGCCGAATTTTTGTGGGCCTCATGCATGACATCGGTTACCTGCTCAGGGACCTGGGGTGCGCCTGGCTGGGGTGCGCCTGGCTGCGGTATGTCTATCCTGGCCACGGTGGAGGACAGTCTGGCCAGCTTGAGCTCCACCTCGGCGAACGGGTCCTGCAGGCTTGGTAACAACTGCAGCGGCAGCAGCGGCAGCTCCTCCTCCTGGTCAGACCTCTCCTCCTCCAGCGGGGCCCCCGCCGTCCCCGGGCCCAGGTACTCATCCAGGAGGTACCTGTCCCTGGGCTCCTCCTCCGGCACAGAGAACTCCCCGGGGGAGAACTGCTCGGTGCCTGCGAAGGCCTCGGGCACGGAAGAGTCGAGCAGGGAGGACTCCGACCTGCAAGAAACCTGGGACTCCGAGGGCCTCACCCTGGAGACCTGGGCGCCGTCGGGCATGGAGAAGACCACGGGCCTTGCAGCCGTCTCGTACTGGAAGGCTGCGGTGTACTCAGTCGTGCTGGCAAACTCGGCCCTGGACATGACCTCGGCCTTGTAGAGGACTTCCGCTTTCAGGACAGCCTCTGCAAAGAGGAGAGCTTCCTGCAGCTTTCCACAGTGTGAGGAGTGGGGTTCGCTCCCTGGAGGGGGCCCCACGCCCATTCCCAGGAGGTCAGCTGAAGGTTCAGAGCCCCAGCCCCTGGAGTCCAGCTCCAGCCAGTCCAGCCCTGCCTCACGTCCTCTCTCGGTCATGATTCAAACCCGGCCTCCTTGCTCCTCCTCCAGGAAGCTTTGCTGACCAGCACCATGCCCTCTCTGTTCTTGGCCTGCCCGCCCTGCCTTGGGGCCGCTCCTCCACTTCGCAGGTTGTCCCATGCGTCCCCCTCTCCCCCGAGGCTGAGCTCCTGAGCCCAGGGGTTCACACCCAGCACCCCAAGGTGCCCCCGTCGAGTGCCCAGCTCCAGGTGCTCATCCACAGAAGATAAATGAGCACTGGACACGTAAGAGCTACGGAAGCCAATAAGGATCCTCGGAGGCCCAATATTCAAACTGGAAGGAACACTGTTAAGGACAGAAAATGCTAGAAGCCGCCCTTCCCCCTTTTTCTGTGTCTCCCTCCGAGCATGGACAGAGCTCAAACAACCCGACTCGGGATTCAGACAACACCTTAACACCCCACCCATTTATCTACTGCTTATATTCTAGGTTCCCTAAGAGGGTCCTGATCCTTTCATTTTGCAGTACTAAGAATGGACTTTCAGGACCTTGAACAAGATGAGCAAGCACCCTGCCATGGAGCCACACCTCCGGCCCTGTTTATTTTATTTTGAGACAGGGTCTCGCTAAATTGCTGAGGTTGGCCTCAAACTTGTGATCCTCCTGCCTCAGCCTCAGAGTGGCACCACCTCTGACCCTGACTGTCTTGCTGAAACATGATGTGCTCTCCCTGGCTGAGAGGCCTGACCCTGAGCCTGGGGTTCCCAGCCTGTGAGTCTTCGGGGGTCTTACTGGGTCGGGGTAGGTCTGAGGAGGGGGCGACAGCACCCACACGGTACTGGTGCACAGGAAAGGCCCAGAGCTGGGTCTCGCAGGAGACCAGCTTTCACAGTCCCGGGTAAGCACTTGCCAGTCCTGGCTGCCTGGCAGCCTGGGCGTGTAAATGATAAGCCGTGAGGGAGCACCCTAGAACGTCTAAACGCAGACAGACACTCCCACGCAAGCTGGCACTGTTGCCAAAGACCAGATCCTTGGGGATGTGGCTGCTTTGGTAATAGGCTCAAAAGTGAGAGGAGACAGTAGAATCCACTGAACTTGGGGCAGGACTCCATTCCCAAACAAGGGTGATATCGTACACCTCTAAGTCAGCCCTGAGCTGGCCAGCCTGTGGCCAAGCCACCAGGACCTGACTTCACTGTGAGGATGCTGGCTCTGGGGCAGACGGCCTGGGTTCAAGTCCTGGCTCCACTTTACCAGGTAAGAGAGGTTACTTCCCTTTTCTGTCACGGTTTCCTCATCTACAAAATGAGGGTATCTGTGGGACCCACCCTGTTGGACTAGCGCGAGGGTTAAACGGAACTAAACCTGCCGTGAGGAGCACAGCCATGGATGTCGGTTCTAAAGGGGGAGGAAGGGCGGAGGGGCCGCGCCCACCTGTCTCCTTCCGCAGGTTCTCCTCCAGCGTGGACAGTTTCATGTCATAGGAGTTGCGCATGGCAGTGATGTCCTCCTCCAGCCGGGCCCGGGACTCCTGCTCGGCCTCGTAGTCGGCCTTCAGCCGGGCCAGGCGCTGCTCGTACTCCTGGGGGCACACAGGGGTGGGCAGCAGGTCACCACCGCTCACCCCTGGCTCTCAGTAGCCCTTGTGGTTACTCAGATGACACGGGAAATACAAGTGATCAAAAGAAGAACATTAAGGCCCCGTGCAGCTGGCTGTCGAGCGCCTCTGAACGCGCCTGCGCCTGCCCCGTCCTGAGGTGCCGGGATGGAACCCAGGGCACCTCGTGTGCCCGGCAGAGCTCCAGCACCCAGCTGCACCCCAGCCCGGAAATGGGCTCTCTTTTTAACCTTTCGACCTTGACTTACTAACAAGCGAGTCACAGAATAGAAAACGTTTCTAAGACACAGAGCTGGTAAGAGACTTTCAGCCCTGTACTGGGGACTGAACCCAGGGGTGCGGTACCGCCGAGCCACATCCCCAGCCCAATCACTCTTCATTTTTGCCACATTGGGAGTGACCAGTCACTTGCCACCCCAGCCTTGGGGCCTTTCTCCTGCTCCCTGCAGGGTCCTCCCCAGGCCTCAGTGTCAGATTGCATCCCCAGCACCCTCCTGGAAGACCCTGCCACTTTGCCACCGGCCGTCTTCTTAGCTCCCCTGGATGTGCACTGCCCCCCGACACTCCTCAGCACGGCCTCAGGTGCACCAGAGTCACTGAGGCCAGGGGAGGATCTGCCACCCACTGGGCAGCTCTCGGAGAGCCTGGGACCCGCAGGCCACCTCCCTCCTCCACTCCTGGAGAACCCCAGCCCAGCACGCCCTCCTTCCTGAGGCCTGACCCCGGTAAGTGCAGAGCCTGCCTGGAAACACGCGCGGTGCCTCCCCCGCCACTGCTAAACGGGGGGCTCTGAATCGTGGGGGCCCTAAGTGGCTGAGCACCCGCCCTGGTCCTCACCCTCCTCGTCTGTCTTTAGAACCCTGCGCACCCCACATCGGCTCTGTCTGCCTGCACGGCCAACACCAGAGCCACGGGCTCTGCACCCGCCTGTCCCCCCCAGGCTGCTCAGCTCCCTCTGTGGCAGTCAGGACCTCTGGGTAGAGCAACTGCCTGCCATGCTCTGAACCAGATGGCTCCCCGCTTCGGATGTCTGAAGCACAACCTCCCTGGGCCCCACGAGCCCCTCCGGCCACGGCGCTCAGCGCGTGCTTGGAGAGGGCTCAGCAGGGCCCGAGAGCAAGGCAGCCCCCAGCTCCAGCCTGGCAGCCTACCCGAGCCAGCACGCCCAGGTCCAGCAGCAAGCACGAGAGAGAGCTGTGGGAATGACGAGTCACCAACGGGCAAACAGCCCAGAAAGCTCAAGCAACCAGACCAAGGCCACAGCGCCTGCAGGACTGGACTTGTGGAATCAAAGGCTGATGGTCCCTGAGAATCTTCTAGTTGGGAATCTCATGGTATGGACGGGAGACAATCGCCTAGTCACACCTCGGAGCCCCTCCACCACACAGAGAGGCCTCTCTTGCCTGAGCATCCTCAACCCCTCCAAGCGAGGCTCAAAGCAGGAACTCCAAGGTTAGCGAGGGAGTCTCGGCATCAGCAGGGCCAGCACAGCATTCTGGTGGATACTGGCTGAGGGCACCAGCCAGGCGGGCAGGCCACGCCCACCCCCAGGGACCACAGGGAGCTTCCTATCTCCCATCTCAGCTCACAGTGGTTTGCCAGGAAGTGTCCTTACCCCTGTGACCACTAGGGGGCAGTGGTGCCTGCCCAACCAGACTGCCTTGGGGAAGAGGCCATCCCAGCTCCTGTCCAAGACACCCCCACGGTGCCCCCTGGATCTGACCAAAGCCCACCAGTTGCTGGGATTCCACACCCTCACTGGACCCTGACTTCTCACACTTCTGTGGGCTTGTGCTCCACCATCCCCAAAGGCAGGCTAGGGCTCCAGACAGACTTGACACCAGACCCTGCCCCCGACCAGCAGGAGGAAACACCAACTGAGCAGCCAGGCGCCCAAGACCTCCAGCCCATGAGACAGGCCCCAGTCCTTACCAAGTCCCCACAGGCTGGGCACCAGGCCCCGCAGCTGGCACAGGCAGTCCGGGGGGCCTGAGGGCTGACCCCAGCTGAGGTCATAGTTGAGTGGCAGGGGCCTAGGTGCAGAAACAGCTAGGACACAACCTCTGCAGAGTTGGCCCTGCCTGGCAGTAGGTTCGCTGTCAGAAAAAGCCACTTCCTTAAAGGGACAGTCAAATGTCAAACTCCACCACAGGCTTAGCAGGGAGCAGGGACCTAGCCTAAGCTGGGAGGCTCAGCCCTCCCTCTGCCAATCAGCTCTGTAACTGGAAACTGGTGTCACATGCCCTCCTGGTTCCCAGTGATGCCAGGAGACCCAGGCGTCCCCAGACAGCAGCTCTTTCTCAGAGGCCAACACTGTACTGCACACTGGTCAAATGGGCCACCAGGCAGGTAACCGCTGGCTGGCAGCTGCTAAAAGGGACTCCTGCCCCTGGCCCCTTCCCTTTGACCAGGCCATTCCCTCCCTCAGACCCTCTGCCATCCCCCCACAGGTCCTAGGCTGCAGGCAGGAGCCAGGAACCCGGGTTCAAATTCTGGCTCAGACTCTTCCTAGCTATGACCTTGGGCAAGGGGTGCCAACTCTTTGAGTCCCAGCTTTCTCGGGTACAAGGGGAAGACTGTGGTCCCAGCCCCACGGGAAGGTGCAGTGGGGTGCTGTCCTGCGGGTGCTGGGCCTCCGTGGCCTAAGGCAGCAGCAGGCCTCCCTTTCCTGAGGGGCCTGCTGCCTGCTCCCCCCATAACCAGGCCTTACCTCCCGAATTAGCTGCTTCTCAGCCTCCGAGTCATGTTGGATCACAGGGGCGGGCAACGGCTTGTCCTCCTGGATAGGCTTTGGGGGCGCCTGGCTGGACAGCAGGGCTAGAAGAGAAACACGGGTGAGGAGCCGTGAGCGGGGCGGCCGTGTGCAGGACTCAGCAGAAACCACTGACGCGGCCATCTGGAAAAGACGCAGAGATGCCGCGGCCATCCGACAAACCTACATGGAGCAGCCAGACACTGGGGCCACGCTGAGCTTTCCGCGGGGGCACAAAGGCAAAAACAGTAACAAGCCAAAGGTGTCGCCTGTTTTGAGGAGCTGTGGACAAAGCAACTCGAGCTGGGGAGCAGGTAGGAAGCAGGCGCCAGGAGGAAGGCTGCGCTCTGCATCCTCCTAGAGGAGGAGAGGAAAGCAGAGGTGTGGGGAAGACAGGCGAGGCAGGCAGATCCGGGGAAGGGCTTCCCAGGCGGATGTGAGGGTGAGCTCAAGGCCCGGGCAGGCCAGGGTGGCAGGGAGAGCGAAGGCTGGAGGGAGCGAGGCCAGACCCCAGCTCACAACGAGGACGGCCCCAGTGCCCTAAGCCAGGCAGACGTGCCCCCACCAGCCGGCCTAAGCCACCGCTGCCAGGTCCTGGAATCCCCCAAAGAAACGCCAGAGGAGCGGAGGGCTGAGCATGGAGGGAGAGGACAAGGACGCTCCCTGAAGGAAGGACAGGATGGAGTGGAAGGGAGAGCCGGGACCAGCAGACGCAGAACATGGTTCACATTTTGCTAAAAGGGAAGAGAAACATGCCGGGAGCCAGGCTGAGAGGCCCCGGCTGAGGGCAAGCGCTGCGGAGGCTGGTGGGGCCTGGAGGCCCACAGGCCCAGCTTGAGGCTCAACTCCCAGGCCTGGGCGGCCGCTCTCTGTGGGTCCCCAAGGGCTCTCAGGCGACTCCGCCGCCCCTGCCAAAAACAAGCCAGCGTTGCTCCGGCCGCCACTCTGCAGAGGAGATGAGGCTGGGGGCTGAGCCACATCTCCGGCAGGAGTGAGCCGGCTGCCCATGGTGCCCTCTCCGCTCTATCCGCAGGGTCACCCCTTCACTGCTGTCTGCTGATGCCAGGCTCCTAACCCAGAAGCAGCCCCTACCCTGGAAGGCTGCAGGCTGCCGCTGGAAGGCGGTCCCAGCTCCCCTCGGGCGCCTCTCGCCATACCTGTCTCTGCCTTCCCCTAACTGATCTTGAGGGGGCGCAGGGTCAGGCTGGGGAGCAGGGTTAGGGGAGAAGGGCAGATTGCTGAAGCTGAGTCCCTCCTCGCGGGGTTCAGGGCCAACCTCTGCCTGACCATCCCCCGCCTCCCCACAGACAGCCTGCAGCAGTGTCCGTGGCTGCCCCAGTGCCCTTGGCCTTCTGCGTGACGTGGCACACGTTGGCCACTCTCATCCTCCAGGACTGGGCTCAGCCACCGCCTCCTCCTCTGTGAAGCCTTCTCTGACTGGCCACGTGCCACCCCCAGACAGACCTGGGCTCCTTTCTGCCCCAGAGTCTGTCTTGCTGTGTGTGAGGGTCTGCCGGAGTGCCCTCAGCCCAGGAGGTCAGGTGCCCCATGAGTCCCTGGTCTGAGTCATTGCTGTATCCCCAGCACCCCACACAGGGCACCGCACAGAGGTGATGCTCAAGGAAGGCTGGGCGGATGGGCAGCTGAGTGGGAGGAAAGGTGGAGAGTGGGTCTGTGGACGGCGGCGGGGCTGGCGTCGGAATGGGTGGCTGCCTGGAGGGATCAGAGGACGGGGGCGTGGAGAGAAGGTGCGCAGGCGGGGCAGATAGCGGAAGGGTGGGGAGGCGGGAGGCGGATGAAAGGGGAGAGGAGGGGGTAACTGGGTGGACGGGTGATGGGCAGGTGAGTGGGCGGAGGGAGGGTGCTGCGCATGGACCGCAGAGGAAGGTGGGCGGGATGGCGGCCACAGCTGATGAGCCCCGGAGCTCTTGTGCTGCTTCCCGGGAGACTGAGATCAAGGCAATCCCAGAGTCCTCCGGTCCACACACGCAGGCCCCGATCCTGGCAGGATTCCACCTGCCAGATGACAGCCTGCCTGGGCGTGAAAGCCGCAACGACAAGGTGCCTAATTAGGAGCAGGGTGGGACGTGGGGAAGTGAGTCACTCAGCTGCTGCGCTCACGACGCTGCCAGAGACAGTGGGCAGACAGGTGACAGATGAGCCCAGAGGCAGGGAGTGGGTGGCCAGAGCCTGTGGCTGATGGACAGGTCAGGCAGACTGGTCTCTTCCTGGGCAGCAAAGGCCACGTCCCTGGCTTGCCCGAGTGTTCAAGGACGTGCCCCAGTGGAGGCGGGGCTGGGTCACTGCGCCCACCTCTTGGGTGGGAAGCCCCCGGGATGCCCTCCCGCGCCCCTCCGGCCCACCTGACAGGCTGCTGGGGCTCATCTGCTGCGCCAGGATGGCCTTCAGCCGCTTGATCTCCTCCTGGTACTCCCGCAGGAGGGCGTCCTTGGGGTCCTCGTTGATGCGCGGCTGGTTCTTGATGTTCTTGGCTCGGTTGGCGTAGCGCAGTGTGCTGAGGGTCTCGTCGTAATTGTTGTCGGCGGGGGACAGGCACGCCACCATCAGCGTCTTGGTGTTGCCGCCCAGCGAGTCCTGCAGCAGCCGGGTCAGCTTGGAGTCGCGGTAGGGGATGTGCTTGCAGCGCCCGTCCACCAGGGCCGAGATGACATTGCCCAGGGCCGACAGCGACAGGTTGATCTTGGTGGCCTCCTTGAGCCGCTCCCCGGTGGCCCCCGTCTTGGACTGCCGCTCGCTGCCTGCCAGGTCCACCAGGTTCAGCTTGCCAGCGCGGAGGTGGTCCTTGCCCCGCTCATCTGCAGACACCAGGCAGGAGGCGGGAACCCTGGTGAGCCCGTGGCGATGACAACAGCTTGCCACCAGGCCCCGAGGGCCGGCCAGCCCCTGAAGGCCTCATCTCAGTCAAACAGGAGCCACACAAAGGAGGTGCGACCATTGTGCCCATCTTACAGATGAGGAAACTGAGACTCAGAAAGGGCATGTAACTTGCCCACAGTCACACAGCTGCCAAGAGGTGGGGCCAAGATCAGAACCCAGGGCTGTCTGTCTCCAGGAAACAGTCTGGAAGGGACAGACTGTTCTCTGAGGACAACAGGATTCCTTTTGGCCACTGCGTCAGTTCCTACAGACTTCCTGTGAAGTCAAAGGCAAAGGATGGGAAGATGTGACTGGATCACCAGGGAGTTATGTTCTTTCACACAAAAAAACAGCTTTGGAGACCCTTAAACCTGCTTCCCAATGAAGTCTTGCCTCCTCCTTGCTGTGTGACATCAGCAGACCATGTACCTCTCTGAGTCTCAATTTCTCACATCCATCTGAAGGGAGACTAGCAATGGCTTCCTGCTGGAGTAGACTGGTAGCACATTCTTGCACCCTGGACCAGCTTAGGGGTTTATTCCTCCAGTTCTGCAGGGCTGGGGCTGTGCCAGCAGAGCAGACCCTGGATGTCAAGGGTGGCAGGAGAGCCAGGCATTGGCTGGAAGCACCAGGCTTGGTTTTGAAGACAGACCTGGGGGGTCACATCCTGGTCCTATCCCTCGGTGGCTATGAAACTCCGGAAATAACTTCGCCCTTGACTGGAGGGCTCGGCCCTTCCCCTGTGCAAGGGGCTCAACTCTCCTGTCCGGTGTGGGGTCCCGCAGGGCACACGTGTGCAGAACCCCGGTGCCCTTGGCTCGTGGCCAGAGCCCTGGCAATGCCAGCTTGCTGCTCAGTGCTACTGATGGTTCTTGGTCACAGTCACGAGATCACCACAAACTCTCCAAGAGAACGGGCAGTCAAAATGGTTTGTTTCTGACTTATCTGTGCCCCGGGCCCACACTCGGAAAGTGGGAGGCAGTAGATGGGGCCAGGTGCTTCCTCCCTATTTCCCACTGGCTTTTGTCAGATGGTCCTGAGTCATGTCCACGGGCACAGCAATAACAGTCTGGCTGGTACCCAGTAGTGATGGACACGCGAGGGGCTTGGTTCTTCAGGTTTAAAAGAAAAAGAAAGAAGGGGATAAGCTGGGGGGTGTGCGTCTACGGTCCCAGCCACACGGGAGGCTGAGCAGGAGGACGGCACGCTCCAGGTCAGCCTGGACAACTTAGTGAGACTCTGTCTCAAAACGGAAGTAGAATGCGGGCTGAGGGTGTAGATCAGTGGTAGAGCACCCCTGGGTTCAGTCCCCAGCATCACACATACACACACACACCAAAAAAAAAGGGGGGGACTCGGTACCACTGGTTCAGAAAGCTCTTCGCAGAATGTACCAAATGCACCTGGAGCCTGGAACCTGTTTGTTCCCTTGGTTTCCAAAGTCCAATCCAGGGAGCCTAACGGGAGGAAATGACTCCCAGGCAGAAAAGGCTTTGGGCACAAAGATGCTCATCCCAGGATTATTCACAACACTGAAAAACCAGAACGACTTCTGCCCCTGTTGAGGGTGAGTTAAAAGAGGGCACGAGCAACAGACTGTCCTCTGGCCACCACGCGCCACCCCGAAGACGTGGTGATACAGGCAGGCAAATACTCAGTGGCAGCTGGGACGTGGCCGCCAAGAAAGAACCACACCGAGCAGAAGATTTCAGCCACGTCTAAACATTTCATGGAGAAAAGAACCGAGCTGGGTGCCGTGGTGCATGCCCGAGGCAGGAGGATTGCTAGTTTGAGGCCAGCCTCTGCAACTTTGAGAGACTGTCTCAAAATAAAAAATAGAAAGGGCTGGGGAGGGAGCAGGGGTTCCATCCCGGCACCACTAAAAGAAGAAGAAGAACCTGCCGGCACTCAGCCGGGCTGAGGCAGCCCCAGGGTCGTTGCTTATCCAGGAAGCAGCGGGCCCGGCAGGAAGCCTTGTCCTCGTGGCCTCTCCCCCCAGTTTCCCGTGGCGGCTCCTGAGGGAGGTGCCGGGGCTGGCAGGAGTGGCAGGAGCAGGAGCGTGACTCTGTGGCCGCCCCACCCTCCCCGCGGCCCGCCACGTACCCACGGCGTAGATCTCGATGCTGATGGTGAAGATGGAGTGGGAGCGTGAGGAGTCCTTGTTCATCAGGGTGTAGCCCACTGAGCGGTTCTTCCAGCCCGTCTCCATGATGCGCTCGCACTGGGCCACGCTGTGCACCGTGTGCAGCGACAGCCCCTTCACGTACACGCCCTTCTCCGGGTGCTCCTTCAGCTGCAGCAGGAGGGACAGGTGAGGCCAGGGCCTCCTGCCTCCAAGGGTGGGATCAGAGAGCCCCAAGGGACCTGAGAGAAGGGCCAATCCAGACCACCTGGCTCTCCAGCAGTGCCCTGTGGCAGGCAAAAGGCTCACTCCAGGTGGAGTCAGGCAGCGAACCTGCCCTGCCTTCCTCGTTGTGAGGCCTTGGGCCAGTGACCTAACCTGAACCTGTTTCCATATCTGTGAAATGGGGTATGACATGCCTGTCCCACAGGCAACATGGTAAAGATCTGGTAAAGTAAGGCACAGTGCTCAGCGCAGTGCCCGGTGTGGGGGAAGTGCCTGTTAAGAGCAGCTGAGGCCTGGGCTGTCCCTGAGACCCAGAAGGTGGTTTTCAGATTGGGAGCTTCAGCTCCTGGGGGCTGATTCTGTAGTCACCCGAGAGCTCTGTCTGTCTCCATCCTGCCCATGAGGCTGCTGTTGCCTCTCTGCAGTCCTTCCAGGGCAATGGGGATGTCCCCGGGCCCTTGAAGGTGGCAGGTGAAGGCCATTTGCAGCCCAGAACTAGCGAGGATCAAACGGGCCTGGCCTCACTGCAGTGGCAGGGACCAGGTAGCACACTGAGAGCTGCCTGCTAGTCTGCAGGCAGCCGAGGTGTTTTGTGCTGACACAGAGCTGTGAAATGCAATATTTTTCAAGTGTGAGAGGAAACAAAACCACTCTGGCAAGAGCAGAATGAATTAGGACAACAGGCGTTTGCCTGCCAAATGGCCCTGCTGCTTGGAGACACTGAGGCTCAGATGCATTGCTCTGGGCAGCTTCAAGGGTCCCTGGAGGGCTGGGGCCCTGCTGTGTGTATGGGGAAGCACAGGCTGGCCCTGTCTGCTCAGGAGTGAAGTGCAAAAGCAGCCAGACCCAGCCTGAAGGGCTGGGCTCCATGCAACAGATAAGCAACTGAGGCACAGAGAAGTTAAGCAACTTGTTGAAGGCCACACAGCTATTAGTGGTATCACAGGTGATGGAAGCCTCCAGAGACAGGGTAAAAGAGCACGAAGTGACCTAGGAGGTGGTGGCAAGAAGAAGCACAAAGGCCAGAAGCAGAGTCCCTGCAAACAGAATGGCTGAACAGGAGCCAGGGGTGCTGTGGCAGTATTGGAGGCCTGTCTGGATCCTGCCGCACCTCCAGAATCCAGAGCCCCACATGGTTCACAGTGAGCCCAAGGAGAGGCCAGGCGCCTGGCTTCAGGAAGGACCTAGCCGGTTCCTTATTTAGCCAAACTCCGACAGAAAGCCTGGTCAATCACTTGCTGGGCGGGAAATCCATTTGCCTCTCTGGCCCAAGCCCCTCGTTCTGAGGTGGCCATGATGAATCCTGCTTCTGCCAGTGTTCAGAGGACCAAGGAGGGAACAAGTCTAAAACAAACGCTGCAGGTACTTAGCAGGGCTCAGTGGATGCAGGACATAAGAGGACAAGGACGCTGTATTGGGCCTGAGCAACCCAGGGACAACCCTTCGTGGAAGGGGGCTTCCACTGTGTGAGGCCCAGGAAGTCTGGCCCCTCATCTTGTCTTGCCCCCAGGGGTGTCCTCCCCACTCCTCCTGCCCCTGCCCATCCCCAACACTCTGCCCTGCGGGGGGCACTGAGTGGCAGCCGCCAGCTGCTGGCCCCCTTTTTAGGAATTGCTCAGAGCAAAGTCACCATGGCAACAAGCTGGGATGAACCAGCTGGGATGAGACAGGAATGGAGAGAAAGGGAGGAGACCAGGGTCCAGTCCCAGGCCCATGGGGAGGGGGCAGGGAGACGGGCAGCTCCACCACACATCACTGGGCTGGGTTCCATGACGGTGTTTGCGGGGGCTCAGGGGAGGGGGCCTGACGGCTTCCCCAAACATCCTGCTGGCCTTTGCTGACCTAATGACCTCCAATCATAAAACTGATCAGGCCTGTGTTGCGCACAGGCTAAGGGCTTGTGCTGAAAGGTGGCCCCTGAGTTCAAACCCAGCTCCACTCTTCCAAGGGGCGCCCTTGGCAGGTCATATGTAGGTGCAGTAGGCCTGAGTCTCCTCATCCATTCTAAAGGGTGAGGACAGTCCCCCAGAGGCTGCAGGAGGCTTCTGTTAAAGGCCTGGCACCCCAGGGGGCAGGTTCATCTGCCCCTGGTAGCCTGGGAGGCCTGGTCCTGGCTGCGGCAAGCACACCTCCTAGGTAACTGGGAGCTGCCAGTGGGAGCAACACGCGTGTCCGCCTCGCCCTGCTTCCCTGTCTGGAGACTGAGCTCTGACTCAGCTGTGCCAGGAGAGGAGAGGACACAAGGACTCCGGGTGGGCGGCCGAGGCTCCTGCCTGGAGAGGGCACTGCCACATGGGGGTAGGCCAGCAGGAGGGGCTGGGCTCCTGGTCTGGATGGAGACTGGGAGGCGAGACGGGCTCACCCCACTGCAGCATGCGGCCCGTACCTGGCACCTGCATGCAGGCCTTCCCAGTGGGCCTCTGACGAATGAATGAATCCACAGATGACTGTCCCTCCCTCCTTGAACTGAAAGCGCTGGCTTCTTACTGGCCCATGAGGGGGTTGGTCAGACAGAAGCAGCAGAGCTGGAGGGGCAGGAAGATGGCCCACTGGTGTTCTGGCTGCACACCTGGGTCACATCCCCCACTGGCCTCTCCTCCTAGGACCAGGCCAGACCCACCCGGCACACACAGAGCCTCTGACAGGAGATGTAACAGTGCCTCTCACCAGGGGGAAGGCCAAGATGCCCAGAACAGAGTCCAGCCTGGTCACTCACTGGCCGCCCTGTCCTGGCAGGTGTCTTGACCCTGGCTCCCTAAAGAGCCAGCCTGGTTCTGCCTATCTGGATGGAACCCCCGAACATCTAACTCTGCTCCCCACTGCTGTGAAATGACATTCATTCGTCCTGGGTCTCGTCTTTTAGGAGACCGAGGACAATTCGAGGGCTCCACTCGGCATACCCATCACATTCACCGATCTTTCTCAGTCCTCATAGAGGAAATGGCTCATGCTGAGCACCTAGCAGGCCAGGCGGCTCGCCCCCACTGCCCTCTTCACCACTCAGTGATCCTTCCCAGGCCCGTTCTGAGTCCCCTTTCAAAGGGAACAAGGCCTCAGAACCTGAGCCCATCAGCAGCAAAATGGCATGTTTGAGACCCAGGACCTTGGACCAGACCGTCTAGGTTCGGCCTCTTGCTGCAGTGTTTAACTGAGACAAGTTAATCTCCCTTGTTCTCTTTTATTCTTCCTTTCCTAGTAGTACTGGGTATTGAGCCCAGGCGCACTTGACCACTGAACTAAACACCCCACAAATATTTGTTTTTTGAGTCAGGGCCTTGCTAAGTTGCTGAGGCTGGCCTTGAACTTGCAATCCTCCTGCCTCGGTGCCCACTCTTCCAGAGTCCCTGGGGTGACAGGCGTGAACCACTGCACCCTGCACTCATGACCCTTTCTAACCCTCCCTCCACAGTGGTAAACTGGAGATGAGACTCTCTACCCAGCAGATGCCACAGGTATTAAATGGGACCCTACTTTCTCTTTCAGCATGAAGGGCCCTTAGAGATTTTCATAATTATTTTTTACAAGTAGAACCCCTTTTTCAGGTACAAATCTATCACAAAACTCCGTCTGGGGCTGGAGCTATAGCTCAGTTGGTAGAGGGCTTGCCTCACATGCACAAGGCCTGGGTTCAATCCCCAGCACCACAAAACAACAACCAACACTCCACCTGATTCAACACAGAGACATGGCATTGCCCAGGATGATCACCCTCATGCGGTGGGGAAGCAGCATGGACTCTTCCGAGGTCTGAGAGTCCCCACTGCGCTCCCTGCATTTCTAAGGGAGCCCCGCCAGCCCGCGCTGGGTCTGTACCCACCTCCAGCCTCTGCTTGGTGTCAGCCCCCAGCAGGTCACGGACATCTTCATTGTAGATCTCCAGGTAAGAGGCCCGGACCAGAAACTTGGTGTTCTCTGCACACTGCGGTGGGTAGACACAGAGACAGCTGAGGCCAAACCCGCCTGCCGCCAGGCCTGGGCCTCCATGGCCAGCACATCACAGGAAGGCGGGCGATGCAGGTTTGCATGACAGGAGTCCCCATGCCAACCCAGCTCTGCCTGTCCTCCTGGAAAACCCCCCATCTAGAAAGTACCCTCAGGCCTCGCCATGCTGCAAAACACTGTCGACAAGCCTTGTGGGGAAGAAAAGAGGCCTGCCTATTACTCAGGCAGAGAAACTGAGGCCACAGGTAAGGTCTGGAGCAAGCACTGGTTCTGGGTTGATCTCTGGCCAGCACCCAGTCCCTTGGTGTCCCTGGCGGCCACCACAATGAGTGATGGTCAGACCAGGGTCCAATGAGATCATTCCACGAGGGGGTTTTCTTGGTCCGTGGCAACTGCTTAATCCAAAGGGAGCCATAATTGCTACAACCACCTCTGCCTCGGTGTCTCATCTCCACAGCCACGTGAAATGTTAGTGAGAGCTAAGATCCAAAGATGGCAGGAGAAAAACGTGGGATTGGCAGAATTTTCTCAGATTAAGTTTTCCTTCCACCAGGTTTTTAAGAAACCAATGTCTGCCACCACCAACCTGTGCCAAGTCCAGGCTGGCTCTGACTGCATCCCAAAGTCCATGGCGCAGGTCAGAAACACCCTAGGGGCCACCTGGGGCACTAGCCCTGCCCCTCCCTCTGAGAGGCCCATACCTGAACACTCTCAAACACATGCTCAAAGGCCCTGGGGATGATGCCTCTCTGGGACGGTGGGTCTGGCAGGCCCTGCATGGTGAAGGACTTCCCGCTGCCCGTCTGGCCATAGGCAAAGATGGTGCCATTGTAGCCCTCGGTGACTCCCTGCGTGGGAGGAAACCAAAACCAGGCACTCAGATGACCAGGCCCAGGTGGGTGGTCACAAACCCACAGACCCAGGCAAAATCCCTGGGCATCCCACCACCAAGGCCCCGAGTGAGCAGTGGAGATGCCCAAGGCACAATTCTGTGGTAGTTCATGGTCTAGGTGGGTAGGAGACGGTTCCACGGGGGCAAGAACGTGGCCGACGCCAGGCCACAGAGGTACGGGCCAGGAGATAGAGGACCAAAGAGTGAAATAGGCCACAGGGAGAACCAGGCAAGGCTTCTGGGCAGCAAAGTGAGGTCAAACTGGGTGAGCGAGCTTAAAGGTAGCTTAGATTTTGACAAGTGACAGAAGGCACTCCAGGCTGAGGGGACAGCTGGAGCAAAGACACAGGATACTGGAGCTGGGGTTGGGCAGCTGGAGGATGAGGCTGGGAAGAAGGTTGGGTCGGGTTTCTAAAGTCCTTCTTCACTCACTGCACAGCCATTCACCCGATCGATGTACTGGCTGTCTCCTCTGTGCCAGCACCGTGCTCTAGCTGGGGAAGAGCGGTCAACAAGGACAGTCTCTGCCTTCACTGAGCTCATGAGCTCACAGATTCCAGAACTTACCAAGGTGGTGGGAGAGGAGCCTGTGTCAGAAGGGGGGCCCCAAGAACCGCTCCCAGGGCTCAAGGGCCTGCAGGGCACCTACACCTGGTTCCACTGAAGGATCTGTGCGTGGACCACATCAGAGCTCAGTGAGCACCTCCAGGGCTGCTGGGACAAGAGGCAGGAAGCTGCCGTTCCCAGGTCCCACTTTTACAGGGTAGAGTGAATGAAGGTGCGCTCTTCCCTTGCCCAAGGAAGCCATGATCACAGTGTGGGTTCCTACAGCTCTTCAGTGTGGTGGGTTTCACACATGAACCCTTCCATCCGTCAAAAGTGGGGACAGGCAGGGAGCAATCACCTGTGGCCTGTGGCTGGGCTTCTCGAGCCATGTGCCAGGAGAGAGAGGGGTATGAAGCCCCTGGAAAAACATGGAGTGGCTCCACAGTACCAATGTGACCCAACCAGGAACCAAGCTTATGTGAAAAGAAATACGATATGCATGGACGAATATGCATAATGAATCCCACTATTATGCACAATTATCGTGCACCAATAACAACATTTTTTTGGTACTGGTGATGGAACCCAGGGGCACTTAACCACTGAGTCACATCCTCAGTCCTTTTAATGTTTTAGTTTGAGAAAGAGTCTTGCTAAATGGCTTAGGGCCTCACTAAATTACTGAGGCTGGCTTTGAACTTGCGATCCTCCTGCCTCAGTCTTCCAAGCCACTGGCATTACATGGTGCACCATCACACCAATCCAAAATAAATTTTAAAAAGAAAAGAAATACTCCATGCACTGGGGTAGCTGCTAGCTGCACTGGACATGTGCCTGGTGCAATTGAGGAACTGAATTTATTTTAACTAAAAACACTTTTTTGTGGTGCTGAGGAGCAAGCCTGGGCCTCAGACATGCAGGGAAGCGCTCTACCACTGGGCTACATCTCAGCCTTTTAAACTTTAATCAATTTAAATTTAAAAACAAAAGCAGCAGGGAGTGCAGTGGTGCAGGCCTGTGATCCCAGTGACTCAGGAGGCCCACAAGTTCAAAGCCGGCCTCAGAAACTTGGTAAGCCCCTGCCTCAAAATAAAAAGAATAAAAAGGGCTGTGGATGAAACTCAGTGACACAGTACCAGTAGATTCGGTCCCCAGGAACCAAAAACAACGATCAAACAACAACAAAAGACGGAAGCAATACAAAATATTCTTCCATTAATCACAACTTTATTTTTTGTTTCATTTCAGTTTAATGATTGAAACTGAGACGTGCCAGAAGCACAAAATACATATGGATTTTGAAGATTTAGTATGAAAGAAAATGTAAAATATCTCATTAATATTCTTTTATAAAGATGATATTTATTATATTTTTTCCTAAAATGGTATTTTGATTTATTGGGTTAGCTACATTCTTTTCTTTTTCTCTTTTTTTTTCTTTTTTATCCCCAGGACCAGGGATTGAACCCAGGGGTGTTTAACCACTGAGTCACATCCCCAGCCCTTTTTATTTTTTATTTTGAGACAGGGTCTCATTAACTTGCTTAGAGCCTTGCTCAGTTGCTGAAGGTGGCCTTGAATTTGCGATCCTCCTGCCTCAGCCTTCCAAGTTGCTGGGATTACAGGCATGTGCCACCCACCCAGCTTGGGTTAACTATAGTCTTAAAATTAATTTTAACTGTCTCCTTTTATTGTTAAAATGTGGCCACTAGAGAAGCTTGAATTATGTATGTAGCTCACAGGATATTTGCCTTGGAAAGCACTGTCAACTGTACCATCCAATATGGTAGCCCCCAGTCACATATGGCTATTAAAATTTAACTTAATTAAAATTAAATAAAATTAAAATTTAGCTCCTCAGTAGCACTAGCCTCATTCCAAGTGTTATTTGCCCTATATGGATGGTGGGCACAGAACATTTTCATCATTCCAGAAAAGTCTATAGGAGAACGCTCTCTGTAGAAAACAATTTTAGATCATTTCCAAGGCAAAACAAAGTTTTTGAAAAAGTCCCACCTAACAACTGATACCCCAGATCCTCAGGGGAAGAGCACACAACAGGGAACAAGTAGCAAACACTTGCCACTCTGCACAGCCACCCCAGCTCTGCCATGTCACCTGTGTTACTATTCACTAAAGGGTTTTCATGAAATCAGCAGTTACTGGACACCTCTTGGGTGTGCTGGGGATGGAATCCAGGGCCTCACACGTGCTTTACCGCTGAGCTGCACCACCAGCCCAGAAACAGACTCTCTTTAACCTGGTATCATCCTCAGCAATAATTCCCATGACATTGCATTGGAGATTACATGTTTACTATTGAAATTAAAATTAAAACATGTCCTACGTTGCCCCACACCCCCTTTCTGCTTCCTCCAAATGTCCCAGGGACCAATTCTATGACTTCTACTGCACTGTTGTCTCTGGAAACCAGGTCTACCCTCTTCAGCCTGGATGTGGCAGAAGCCTGGTATGCAGCCCATTGCATGGACTAGGGATGAGTCAGCAGAGGTGACTCTGAGGCCAGGGTGTGAAGGGGCAGGAAAAGGTGGCAGAGCTGCAGGCTGAGAAGGGTCCCCAACCAGGCCACAGGCAGGATGGGAGGAAGGAGAGCAACGGAGGGCATCCTGAGTCACCAGGGGTGCTGTGGAGAAGATAGGACCCAGGAGAGTTGAAAGTCACCCAGGGACAAAAGCTGGGGATTGGTGTCTGGATTTAAGGGGTGGGGGAGAAAAGCTCAGAAAGTGGCAGTCAGAAGTGCTGGGGGCTTTGTGTGGCAGGACTGGACAGAAGGCCCCCTGGAGGTTGCCCTGGGGCCTAGTCACCAGCCAAAGAGCTCTTGGAGCAGGGTCAGAGCCCCCAGATCCTGCACCTGGCCCTCGCTCCTGATGTTGCACCTGCTTCTGGTCCAGAGTCAACCAGGAACGTGACCTGCGTGTGTTTTGCAGATGATCTGCATGCTTCTCCTTTAATAGAAGGCAGCAGATGGAGCATGGGACCTGGGTACTGGGAATCGGACTGTCCCTAACTTGTTCCATGACTCTCTAGGCCTGTTTCTTCATCAGGAATGATAATGCCAGCTCTTCCTGTGAAGATCACATGCTACAAGCTGGTCTCCACCCACAGGGCCCTTTCTTCCACTTCCCTGCCTGGCTGACTCTTCTCATTCTCAGGTCTCAGCTGAGACCTCCCCTCCCCCACTCTTCCCACCATCCCCTCAAATGTCCTCATGTGGACACAGTTCCCTCTAGTTCATCACCTTGAACTAATAGCTTAGGAGCTCTTCCCCCTGACCTTGAACTTGCTGAGGGTTGAGTCTATGCTCCAATATATGCACTCCCCATGCCTAGAATAGGGCCTAGTATGGAGATGTGATTTAGTAACTTAGTTAGCTAAATAAATAAGTGAATGAATGAATGAATGAATGAACAAATGAACAGAGTCCAAGGCTCTGTGGCATGTCCAGAAGCATGGCGGCACTGCAGAACTCAGGAGAAGAAAGAGCTGGAGAAGGGCTCTGACAGGCCCATCACCCTGTCCTTAGTGTTTTCCTTTCCAAGCTGGGACTTCCTGGGGACCTGATAGAGAGGCTTGCTCAGAGCATGATTCCAGCATGAGCAGGGACCAGGAGTCCAGCCCAAGAGCAAGGCTAAAAACCCTGGAGGAGGCACCAACAAGAGGGAACATGATCTTCAAATCTCCAAGGGGCCACCCCTGGGCAGACAGAGCAGAGGCATTTGGGGAGCCCTGGGACACAGCCAGGACAGGGACCCTGAAAGCTTCAGGGAGGGCTTTGACTCAGTATGAAGAACAGTTTTCTGAACCCTAAAACCCAGGTGAAACAGGGAGCTTTGGGAAATGAACGGCATTCACTGCAGGTGAGGGCTGGTATCCACTTGGTGAACATTCATGGATTCAGTAAGAGAGGACAGTTGGATCAGATGACCGCTCATGGCCCTTTCAGCCTGGGAACTTAGGCCAGCAAATGGATAACCAGGCTATCCCTGGAGTCCAGGGGCATCCCCTGTGAGAAGTGCCCCTCATACTCTGGGTGTTGTCTCTGCTCCTGTGTCCTGGCCACCCAGGAGCTCTGGGCTTCAGGACACATCAATCCTCTACAGGGTTTTAACTGGTTCCTGGCAAAAGAGATGGGAGCAGCCAAAGTGGGTGCTCTTAGGATGTTAGCTGGCCTGCCACTCAAAACAGAAAGCGTCCATGCCAAATCTGTTTTGGAAGCACTGGGTTAAGTAAGCTGAAGTTTCTCCACGGCTGGACTTCCTGGCCCTCAGCTAGCCCACCATGCCCCCACAGCTGTAAGTCACAGAGGGCACATACAGCATCATCGCAACTGTTCATTTTTTATGGAACAGCCCATGACAAGTCACTGGATTAACAATTCACTGAGTGGTGTGGAGATGCCGATGGAAAGAAAAGAACCCTTGGCCAGGAGACAGGAGGTGTCCGTCATCCTGCCCCATCTCTGCCAGAAACTCGTGTGGAAGCCTGGGCAAGTTTCCTCCCTCTGGGCCTCAGTCTCCCCAAGTGTGAATGTGCTTCCCTGTTATGGAGCACAAACGCACCACCATCCAGGGTAAAAGCCCTGTAAAGCCAGGAACTGGCTTTGTCCTGAAATGCTGAGGCAGAGGACACCCACTGGAGTATAGGTACAGGGTTTCCGCCAGGACAAGCCCAGCCTGCAGCCTTCTGCAGAAGCAGGGCCCAGCGACCCTTCCACACTAAGAGGTGTTGGCCCAGGGGGAGGATCAGGGTGCCACGGAGAGAGGTTCAAAGGGGAGCAAGTGCAGGCCATGGTTGGGGTGGAGGTCTGGGATGATGATGGAGGACACGCGGGTCCTGGGGGTTGGAGTTCTTCAGGAAAGGGACTGGAAAGGACGGGGACCAGGCCAGCTTTGGCGTTGGGTTCAGAGCAGACCTGGACGGCCACTGTAGGTAGGCAGGTTCCAGCTGTCGCCGGCCTGGAGGAAAGCCTGCAGACCAACCTGTTGAGTCCACCTGCTCCCCCTCCCAAGGGCCTCCTCGCCCGGCCT
Source organism: Sciurus vulgaris (assembly GCF_902686455.1). Lineage (NCBI taxonomy): Eukaryota > Metazoa > Chordata > Mammalia > Rodentia > Sciuridae > Sciurus > Sciurus vulgaris. The sequence goes on from NC_136461.1 coordinate 14,342,759, forward strand.
GGGGCAGGGCCCGCGGACCCTTCAGGCCCCCGGGTGGCCCCGACCGGGCCGCCGGTCTGGAAGGCGGCCTGCAGGACGCCCTCACCTCCACCAGCGGGTAGGCGATCTCGTTGTAGATCTGCTCGGTGACGTGGTCCATGTGGTAGGCGCCGTCGAAGGTGAACTGCTTGGGGGGCTCGTCGGCGGCGCCCGGGTTCTGGATGAAGCACTGGCCGCGCGCGCAGTCCACCGTCACCACGGGCTGGCAGTTCAGCTCCCGCTCGCGCTGGTTCATGGGGCGGCAGCGCACCACCACCTTCACCGACTCCGAGGCCATGGCGCCGCGGCCGGGGCCGCCGGGGTCCCGGCAGGAGGCAGCGCGGCCGGGGGCGGGGCCGGCGGCGGGGGGCGGGGCCCGGCGGCGGGGGCGGGGCCGCGGCGGGGGGCGGGGCCCGGCGGCGCGCCCCGCGAGGAGGAGGAGAGGGGCCGCGGGGGAGTGGCAGGACCCGAGCCGGGGCCGCCGCCTCCTCCCGCGCCCGGGCTCGCCCGTCCCTGAGACCGGGCCCGGGCGGGGGACGTGGGAGATCCGCGCTGCGGGCTCCGCCGCAGGACCCGGGCCCGGAGCCGCCCCAGCCGCCTGCTCGCGCGCGCGCCTTCGCGGCGTTCGCCGTTGCCGGGCAACCCCCGTGGCGTCACAGGGCGGCTCCGCAAACCCCGGCGCCTCTCCCCGCCGGAGCGCCGGGCTGCAGGCCGGCCGCGAGGCTGCCTGCGGCAGCGCCACCGTCGGCCCCCTGCTCCCGTCCTCACGGGCCCAGCGCGGAGAGGGTCCAGCTCGAGCGGGAAGCCCGCGCTGGACCGCACCTCGGGGCGGAGAGCCCGCGAGGGCAAGGCCTCACGCAGGCTTCGGCGACCGAGGAGTCCTTAATCCTCCCCTCGCGTGGACTCGGGGGAAGGCCGTCCGGAGCCCGCAGCCTTCTGTGCGGCTTTCTCTGATGCCACCTGTTCTTTCGTAAACTCAAGATTTTAAAACAAACACAGAAACTTGAGTCAAATCTTCTGGCTGCAAATGCCACTTGGCCCTACCAGTCCTGGCTCAGCACAATTTGCCACAGCCACAGGTTCAGCTGTCACATGCTGGGGAGACAGCCCTCGTGCAGGCCACAGTCTGGCAGGGGAGACTGACATTGAAAACAAAACCCCCCACAAAATCCCATCAATGAAAGGAACTACAAACTACAGAACCAGTTCTGTGCGGCAACTAACAAGGGATCCTCTGGCTGAGGATGTCCCTCAACGGTAGAGCACTTGCCTAGCATGCCAAAAGCCCCAGTACAGGGGGAAGGGGGCCAGGGGAACAAGTAAAAAGGGAACTTTGGTCTAGGAAGTCCAGTCAGGTATCCCAAGACTGACTGGGGCTGAACTATGACAGCTGAGGAGCTGAGTCAGGCAGAGGGAGGGGAGTCAATGAGACCTATCTGGGCTGTGCAAATGTCCTGTGACAAGTTGCCGCAGCACAAGGTGCTGAATCTTTTTAAGGTGGTTTAAGGCAGAAGAGGGCCATAATTTGGTTAAATCTACCTACCTATGTTCCTTCTGGACATTCTGAGCCCTTCAGGACAAAAGCTCTGCCTGGCTTACCACTCTGCATCAGCTGAGTGTATGTCTGGCAAAAACGAAACAGGTGAAGTAGATGAAGACCATGCCTCCAAAGAAAAGTACTAGACCATCCGAAGAAATTATTTTTATTTGTTTCAAAGTCCACACGGTAAGGAAAGCTGGACTCCCCAGGTGGTGCTGGTTGGAACAAAGACAAAATTGTGGTCTATAATCAAGACGTGGGGAACCTGCACACGTGGGCCAAAAACCTTGCCCTGTTTGTATCATGTCACCAATAAATGCTGTTTGGATGGATGTTAAAGAGCTTGGGGGAAGGCTTGTCCCTTCAGTGTGCTGAACATCCCCGATCTCTTGTTCCCAGAGGTAATTCACACAAGGCCCAGCCCTCCCAGAGATGAGCCACAGCCCAAGTCTGGGCCAATCCCTGGTTTACTTAAGTGCACATCTTCCACGCTGTTGTCCAAGGCAGAAGATGTCACTGAACTCCTCTTCCTGACGGGGAATGAGCTGGGGTCTCCCACTGCCGGCCAGTGCTCTGCCCAGGCAGCGGGTGGGTTCCAGGGGGAATGGCTGTCCCAACTTCCCACCTACATTCGGATAAAGTCAGGGACATTTCCAGGGAAGAATCCCTGAGGACAGTTCCTTCTATCCCTTGAAATGGGACACCTCACTTGATTTGAAAGAGCGACAAGATTGTGTCCTGGTCGGAGGCTGGATGAGGACTCCACAGGCCTGATCCTCCAGGAGGCCCCCTTCTCCCTCCCAGGGTTGCCTCCTCCTTTCTAGCCTGCTGGCACTGCCCTTCTTCAGGGAGTCAGAAGTCTGTGACCCATGGCACCAAATAGGTACATGCCACCCCCAGATGGGGAAGAAGGTGGTTCCCCAACTCATGACTGGGCTTCTGCCTCAGGACAGAAGTTTATCCAGAAGGAACTTGCCCTATCACTTAATTGGGCAGATTCATAGTTGTCTGTAAGTTTACTTAGGAAGGGGATCCCTGGATTCGCTGGTCACCAGCAGGGCCACTGCCTTCCACCAGGATGGTTTCTGTATCTCCCACTGCCAGCTGAGGCCAGGCCTCCTCTGGCCTCACTTCTGCCTGTGGATGATTCTATTCTGCCCATCCCCAGAGGGGCTGGCGTGGTGAGAGGGGTAGCCCCTGATGGCCGTGGTCAGCACTACATTAAAGGAAACACCAACATCAGTGGCTTCCCAAGGCAGTCGCCAAACTGACTGGCGTCTGCAGAGTGAGTGGGGCAGGCAGCTGGCTGCCGGCTAGCAGAGCTGAGCTGGGGCTGGCATGCTCACATGCCCTCAGTGTCTGGCTCCTGTCAGGGGCTCTCCAGAGACTTGGCCCCTTAGGAAAGGGCTGCACCTCCACTGCTGAGCAAGCCCCCTAACCCTCAGAAAGCTCCGTGCCAGGAGCAGAGTGGAAGCCTGGAGGCGAGCCCCAAAGCCACCCAGAAGCGATGGAGTGCCTGGCACCCCGCCTGGAACCTCGTAGGACCACATGGCCTATGAGAAGCCACCGAAAATCTCCAATCTCAGAGCTCCCCTCTCACAGGCAGTGAGGAATGGAAAACTGGTCCAGGTGCAGAGACAAGATGGAATGGTGGCCAGTGGGGAGCAGGGAGAGCACAGCAGCTACGAAGGCCTAGGGGCCGGGTAAGCGGGGCCTGGAGCAGGGCCTAGCCCAGGCCCTGAAGTTCAGCCTCGGACTTGGCATGGCCCAGGGGCCGGAGAGTCCGTGGGGGCCTGCCCTCGGGCCCACTGTCCTGCTCCTCGTAGGTGGGATTCAGGCGGCCCACATCGAGTGGACAGAAGAGGCTGCGCTCAGTCCCAGCGTAGCTCTCCACCAGGGCCTCCAGGCTGGGGAACTCTGCAGGCAGGTGCTGGGGAGGAAGGGTCCTCAGTGCCAGTCCCCTTCCCCATGCTCATGCCAGGCACCCTGCCCCCACAGGGACCCTGCCCACTTTAGAGAGCAGGGAATGAGGGCTTAGAGTTGTGGGGCCATGGCAGGGCCAGACCCCACTTCCTCTCTTCCCACCTGGGCAGGACTGAGGCATGCAGCTTGCAAGTAAAGGCACACGTGTGAGAAGCCTCGCTCCTCATCCCAGAAACCCGCGTGAGTGCAGGCAAGGCCCCGCCCTCTCTGAGTCAGTTCCTTCCTCTGCTAAAGATGGGCTATGGTGTGGGAAAGCGAGACTTTTAAAAGCCAGGATCCCTATAGACATGAGAGGCCTGACCCAGGTCCCACTCTACTAGAAGACCCTCCAAAACACCCAATGGAGAGTGGGACCTTCAGTGACCTGACATGTCCCTTGTCCTAGAGCCTTAGAGGCAGCGGCCAGCAGGGCCTATGAGGAAAGTAGGATAGAAAGTGGGATTAGGGGCAGGGCCAGAGAGTCAGCAGGGTAAGTGTGAGGCAGGCTCAGGAGGTCACCAATTAGGACAAGGTGGGGCATCACAGCAAGAAGCAGAGCCAAAAATGGGACAGTGCCAGGGCCCTCCTTCCTACCTCTAGGCAGTAGCGGCCCAGGTGGTTCCGGAAGACCTGATGGGGCACCACCCCGCACTGTGTCCTCACAGACAGGCACCACTGGCCACTGGTGCCTGGCTCAGGCCACAACAGGAAGGCCCCGAGCACATCTCTCCGCAGCAGGGCCAGAGCACAGGGCCTGGGGCGCAGAAGCAAGAGGCTGAGGTTAGACGCCCTGATCTGGACTCAGCCCCAGGCTGCTGCTCTGGGTGAGGACATAACCCTGACAGCACGGAGGCAGCCTGAGGAGTAAATAAATGCCTCAAACACACAGTGCCCAGCTGGGCTGCTTGGTGCAGGCCTGTGATCCAGCTACTTGGAGGCTAAGGCAGGCAGAAGGATCACAAGATTGCGGCCAGTCTCAGCAACTAAGTGAAATCCTGTCCCCCAAAAAGAGAGGTGAGGACCGTGGATATCACTCAGTGGTAAGGCATCCCTGGGCTCAATCTCCAGCACCATCCCCCAGCAAAACAGAACAAAAAAACCCACAATAGTACCTGGGCCAGAGTTGCTATTCAATGAGAATGAGCTCTCAGGAGCTCAAAAGATTCCCTTTGAGACCCCATCAGGAGACAGGTTTAAAGAGCTAACTTCTAGTGGACACGCCTGCAATCCCAGCAGCTCAGGAGGCTCAGGCAGGGGGATCCTGAGTTCAAAGCCAGCCTCAGCAACAGCAAGGTGCTAAGCAATTCAGTGAGACCCTGTTTCTAAATAAAATGCAAAACAGGGCTGGGGATGTGCCCCTGAGTTCATTCCCTGGTACAAAAAAAAAAAAAGTTGACTTCTAGGAAGAAGCTGGCCTGTGATGGGCCTGAGGTCACTAAGGCCAGGTCACTCTGCTACACACAGGGTGCACTCATGTCATGGTCCTGCAGAAGCCCCCTACTAGTTCTCTGCCCAACCCCGGAGCTGGGCATTAGGCCAGGCCAGTTCCCTCCTACCTGGAGATGCCAGCAAAGGCCCAGATGTTCTCTGTCAGGCTGCCCTCACTCTCCACCAGGCACGAGGGACCACCAGGACTGCGGGGCCATGCCTCCCATGCAGCAGGAACTATGGAGACCACCCAGGAGTCAAAAGGAGAGTGACCAGACTTGCCATGTTCAGCCTGCCCCACCACTACAGGCCCTCTCCCCTTTGTCCCCACCCCAGGCACCCTCCCACTCCAACAGATGCACATCCAGCCCCTGCAGACACATGACACACAGCAGCCCCACTCACACCCACTCCCAGCTAAAGTTCAAACCACCCACACAAGCCCAGCTGCCCATGCGCACACGCTCACACACCAGGCCTCCACGGGTTGCAGCCACAGCCTCCCAGGAGCATGCAGGCACTCCTCTGCCAGCCCTGGTGCACAGGGCCGGGGCATCCCACAACTCACAGGCCTCCCGAGCCGACAGCTGCAGCTGCGTCTCGTAGGTGCAGGCTCGGTAGGCCCCGGAGCGGATCACCTTGCTGCGAATGGCCTTCTTGCGCACCAGCGTGGGCGAGCAGTAGGGATTCCCCAGGCGGGCATGGCGGGCTCCCCCACGGCCTTCTGACTCTGGCAGCTCCTTCTAGAGCACCAAGACGGGCCCATGGGCAGACAGACTCAGGCCCAGCCATGCTGGTCAGGCAGACCACCCCTCACCCAACACCACCCGCAGCCCTTGTCCAGCTCCCTGCCCCGCTCCCCCCACTCCTGGGCTAGGGGCTGCATACCCCACCGCAACCCACTGGCCCATCTGCCGGCAGGCGCCGGAAGGAGACCAGGGCATGAACGTTCTGTGAAAGCTGATCACGGCTGAAGGGCTCCCGCACCAGAGCTGGGGGGCCCCCAGGGCTGGAGGGTGGCTTCGGGGACAGGTCCCCTGCAGGCCCAGGGCAGGGCTCAGGCTGCGCCCTCTCCTCAGGGTGCTGCAGGAGGTAAGCAAGCTGGAAGGAGCGGCAGAGCAGCAGGTGCAGGATCTGGACCTGAGGAGGGGGAGGGCCTCAGGCACCAGCCACACAGGGGCCTGCAGTCCCTGGCTAGGGCGCCCCTCGCTCTTCCTCCAGAACACCTACTTATCTCTGAAAACCTCACCACCGAGTAGCCTCCCCTACCAACTGTCTTCAGCCAGGAGGGCGAGAATGACTTGGGCTACGCGCTCCTCCCCCAGGCTGACCATCCTTCCTGTAACTGCCCCCGCCCCTCTCAAGAGCCGCAGCCAAGAGCCCCAGCCCTGAGGTCAGAGCCTGGGTTTCCATTCAAGCCTGGAGCTCCGTGACCCCAGGCAGGGCAGGGCAGGGCAGGGCTCCCTTGTGCCTCAGTTTCCTCATCCCCACCTCCTGTGCTCCTCTGGGGACTTAGCGAAATGGAGCACAGAAATCCCCCAGCACAGGCTCCCACATCCCACCCGCGTTCACAGCAGCCAGACCCAACAAGCCCGGATTGTGAGCTTCAGCTACGCGTCACCCCAGGATTCAGCACAGGGCTTGATGTTCAGCAGTGACAGCCAAGTTCTGCTGGATGGACCCAAACCGGCTGTCTTGGCTCTGTCACATGACGGCCACACTGGCTTTGACTTCCCAGATTACCTGCCGAGAGCTCGCTCACCCCACCACCCGCCCAGGGCCATGCATTGGGACAGTAAGACCTGGACCAAGGCGCTGCTCTCAAAGAACTCAAGTGTCTATGGTTAGTGACAGACTGAAGCTGGAGTGTGGTCCTGTCGCAGGACTTCACAGGAGCCAGGCAGAGGAGTGGAGGTGGGCGGAGTGAGAAGGGACAGGCAGGCCTTCAGCCAGGGAGGACAGCCTGAGCAAGGGTCTGGCCGCGACTTCCCATCTCCAAGGGCATGTCCAGTTCCTGCTCTGGGCCCCAGGAAATGTTGAGGCCACTGCCTTGCCTTGGGGGGTCTTCAGTGGGCAGAGCCAGTGTGGTAAGGGCAGAAGGGTACCTGGAGGGGGCTCAGGTCAGCCCAGCCAATCCCAAAAGGCCTTTGTCCCTGGAACCTGCCCTGATGTTCAGCACAACCCACTCAAGCCTCAGTGGTGTCCCCGCCCCAGCCTGGGCCCCAGATACCTCTCCAGGCTGGCTGCCCACAAAGAGGTGGCAGAAGAGTTTGCTGGGGGGGCTGCGTGGGTTCCGGGCGATGAAGGAAAACTGGCAATTGGCAGGACACCAGGTGGAGTAGAGGATGCGCCTTAGGGCATGGGCCATCAGGAGCACCTGGGCGGGCAGAGTGGGTACCGGGCCTCATGAGACCCCACCTGGGCAGCAGTGGCCAGCCCTGAGGGCCCCCCGCACCACCTACACTCAGTCTGCACACCCAGTGCAGGGCCACCTGCTCCTGGGGCACAGGCCCTTGCTTCTTGCGGGCCACCCCACAGCCCCCTCACGTGGCTACTGGGCTTGTTCCCAGCTGCGGCCTGCAGGTTGGGATCACCCCTATTTCATGTAACTGAGAAACAAAGCAGTGATCTGCTGCCATGATCACAGAAAAAGGCAGTGGTGGCCGGCTCGGTCAGAAGACAGTCTGAACCCTGGCTCTGCTGCTGGTTCTCCATGAGCACAGTCTTCTGGCCATCTCCTGTTGTGACATGTGTCACGTGGGAGAACCCTAGGGCCTCTCTGATGGAGCTGCTGGGTACAGTGACACCATGCAAGTGACAAAGTGACACAGGACCTAATCCCAGGAGCCTGCAAGGCCTGGCTCTGGGACTCCATGGTCATCACAACCTTAGGTGAAAGGGGTACAGCTCTGGGGTATGGTTCTGGGGCACAGGCACCCAAGCAGGGGCTCCGGCAGCTCCAGCTGAGGCTGTCCACAGCCCACCAGCCAATACTGGGCAGCATACCTACCAAAACCTCATGGGATAACGTCCCTGCTCAGGCCAAAAGTGGCCCCCAAAGGAGGTTTTGGAGGGCCAAGGGTGAGAAACGTGCCAGAGCTTGGCCCTGGGGACTAGTCCTTGATGGAAGAATGCTCAGCTGGGCGTGGTGGCACACTCCTGTAATCCCAGGGGCTCGGGAGGCTGAGGCAGGAGGGTTTCAATTCAAGGGCAGCCTCAGTAACTCAGCCAGGCCCTAAATGACTTAGTGGGATCCTACTGCAGAATAAAAAGGGCTGTGGATGTGGCTCAGTGGTTAAGCACCCTGGGTTCAATCCCAGGTACCAAAAACAAAAAAGAAAAACTGCTCAAAGGCAGAGCAAACGGGAACACAAGGGGCCCCAGAGGGACTCTCCAGGGCTGAGCTGAGGTCAGGGCAGGGAGGAGACACCTGTTTCTGTTCTCACCCGCACCCACCTGGGCTCCTACCTCTCCTTCCCCGCTGTAGACCTTGAGGCCCTGAAGGCTGAACTTCAGGATGACAGCGCGGCGACGGGGACAGTCCTGGGTAGAAGAGTGTTGGTGGGGGAAGCCATCACCTCCAAGGCCAGCCCTGCTCAGTCCCACCTACCAAGGCCTGCTCAGGGGGAGCACCCTGGGCAGTGGACACCCCAGAAGCAAGGGAAGTGTAGATGGGTCCTGGCAGAAGAGCAGGGCCACAGATAGCCACATCCCCGTCTCCGGGCTGTGGCCTCCAGCTGTGGGGCACAGGTCCCAGGCAGCCAGTGGACGAAGTCCCTGAGTATGAGGGATGGGGCTGCGGGGGCCTGGCATGGGTAGCCACTGGGTCCCCTCTCCAGTGCCTTTCATTCCGCCCCTGCCTGGGCTTCATATGCCCATCTTGGTGACGGGGGAGGGGCTGGATCTGGTCTCAGGGCTCGTTCCCAGCCTGGCATCCCAGGACTGTGGCCCTTGCCCCCGTCTCCCTCACCTTCAGGGCCCACAGCCACTGCTGCACCAGCCACACGCTGTCCTGGGTGTCCAGGTCATCCACAGGGAAGGAGCCCACATACTGTTCAGTGAGGGGGCGGGAGGAGGCAAGGCAGGAAGTCAGGCCCACAGCTCCTGTGGATGTCTCCCTCATCCTCTGAGTCCCCCCTCCCTCAGCACACTGGTCTATGGGGCAAGCTGAGGGCAGGGACACCCTTGGTGGCCTGGGTCAGGTCACTCAGGTCATCTGAGGCCCCACCTCCTGTGAGTGCACACGCAATGCAAAGCCCGGGTCAGGTCCTTGACCCCAAGCTCCCCACCCCCAGGGCCTACCCCCAATGACTCCTCACCAGGGCACACCTGGAGGGGCACCCCACCCACCTGGGCAAACTTGGTGATGCACCTGGGCCGGTAGGGGGCAGGCCCGCAGTCGGAGGCCCTCCGGCCCCCTGCCCCGGCCCTCTGCATGGCCCCCAGGGTGCCCAGCTTCAAGCTTCAAGGAGAGAAAGCTGCAAAGGGCAGGGCAGAAAGTTGGTTTCCAAGCAGGTAAGGCAAGTGCTCCCATCACAAGCCCCGGAGCGCCCCCTTCACTCATTTACCCCACAAATCCTTGCTGAGTTCTTGCTGTGTGCTGACGTCCTGGGCCCTGGGAACACAGCCCTGGAAAGAATGATGAAACCCGTCTGCCTTCATGGGGCCGACTTTCTCAGGGGCCTGCTCCAGGGCATGAGAATCCCATAGGGGTGGTCATGGGTGGGGTGGTCATGGGTTGGATGGTCAGAGCTGATGAGGCTGGGGACCTGCTTCACAAGCCATGGCTCATGTGGCCAGCCTGATTCCAGGCCCTTCCCAAAGCATCTGGCCACACTGAGATCACAAACCCAGAACCCAATCAGGCAAAGCACTCAAGCTGAGTCAGGACATGGAGAAGGTGGACAATCGTCCACAGGCTGAGGCGCATTACCCCCTGCCCTTCCCAGGTTCTGGTCCTTCCTGGGACCCACTGCCATGATCCACTAGTGGGCAACAGGAGTAAACTTCCCTTATGAAACTACCCTCCAGGGTGAGTACCTGTTTCCCATTAGAGCTCAGAACTCCAGCTGGTGTCAATAACCGGAATAAATGCCTCAGTGATCCAGTGATTTCAAGAAAGAACAACCGGATGCCTCTGCCAAGGCCTCAGCTCTCCCAGCTTCTCTTGGGGACAACTCAGACACTGCCCCCCATCTGGCCCCACTTGTGGCCAATTCTCTCACTTGCCTACTCGTAACTATTGATTTGGGTCAGAGAGCCCCAGGTTCAATCTAGCGTGACTTTGGGAAAGCTGCCTTACCTCCTGAACCTCCATCTCTCATCTGCAAACTTGGGATGAAAGGAATCCATGAGAACTGACTGCTGGGCAGGTACCAAGCACTGAGCCAGCCAGGTTTGGAGCCAGTGCTCAACAAGCGTTGCTCCCAGGGGATGGGAATTCCAACACTTGCTGTGTGGGAGGGAGCTTAAGAAGACAGCAGGGTCTGACAACTTTCAGTCGCCTTCTGGCCTGGGCCACACTGACAGCAGACCCTGGGGTCTGTGAGGGCAAGACAGAGATCAGTGTGGGGGCTGTGACTCCCACCAGGAGACAGGAGAGATCAGACAGGGCCTGGGCAGGGAGGGGTGTACCCTGGGTGTGCTGCAACCCAGCTATGCAAGTGACTGGAGAGGAGGGTTTGGGTGCTGTGGAACAGAAGCTCCGTGCCAAGAGCCCCTCCTCTACCTGCCCATGACCTTCAGCCCCACGCTCAGGCTAGTGTGCAGATGGCAGCAGCCAGCACAGGAAGAGATGGAAAAGAAAGGCTGCGCTGTGTCTTTGAAGCATTCCCACGTCCCTCCATACCACCCCCTCCTGCTCCTCTGGGCTGTCACACCCTCTACTGTCTGATCCAGATCACTTTTCACATCACGTCCTTTCTCTACTGTACTTCTGATGTTTAAATAAAGCAAAGTTAGATATGCAACTGGCTCTAAAGCCAACGTGACGCCTGTTCCAGGTAAGGAGATGACAGGCTCCAGAGAAGCCACCTTTCAACTTTATAATCACATCACGGGGCTGGATCACATAATAAGCATGGGGAGGGGTGCAGGGGATGGAAAGGCCACAGCAACAGAAGTGGGAACAGGGGGTGAGAAGACAGGCAAAACCACGAGACAAAGGAGAGCTGCGGGAGGGAGCGATCAGGCGCAGACTCCACACCCTGCCCCTGCCACTTGGTCCCTCTGGCACTAAGCGTGAGGAGGAGGAGCCACAAGGGTTAGCACGCTCGCTCACATGCACAGACAGCTAGCTCTGTCGAGGGCTGCAAACGGCCTCCTCCCTCCAGATCCAGAGTTGCAATTTCCAGTGTTCCCAGGGTCCCCAGTGGCAGGGGTGGGGAGGTCAGGCCACAGGCTCTCCACTGCCAGCCCATCCACCATAAAACTCCCATCCCTACCTGTCCCTCTGGTCCTTAGCTTCCTTGGAAACAGGTTCTCCCTTCCTCACCTCCTTCCCTAGCCTCAGGAGCTCAGGGCATTTCAGCTGGAGCTGGGGGTTCCCAGAGGACCAGGAGGGTACGAGTCTCATTCTAACCCTGGAAATGGACCTGCCTCACCCACTCCAGGCACAAACACCCACTTATCTCTTTGAACCAGACTTAAGTTTTATACAGGCGCCTCACTGGGCCAGCACCTTCCTAAAGAGACACATTTGGAATGAGTCTAGGGCTTTCCTCTTGCTCTTCTGAGGTTTTCCAGGTGGCCCTGCTCCGAACTGGACAGGGAACTGTACAGACTGACCTGCTTTGTGGTCAAGCACTGGGACCTCTGAGCTCAGCCAATGGTGGTCCAGGAAGTCAAAGTCACTTGCCCAGGGTCACATAGCATAAAAGTGGGCAATGGGAAGCAAACTCTGTCCCTAGGACACGGCATCCTTCTATTGACTACCTTCACCCACAGAAGCAGGGTGTCCCCCCTGCAGTTTGGTGGGTCCCTGTTTGCCCAGCAGTAAGTGAGGCAAGGAAGCAGCCACAGGGGCAGGGTAACATCTCAGGTGCTGGGGACAGATCTGACCAACAGAAGAGCTACGGCCCCTCTCTGGTTGTCTCCTGTGCCAGATGGCCTGAGTTTGCCCCTACGACTCCAATCTACAGTCTGGTTCCCACCACCCCAACACCCTGGATGCCAACGCCACTTGCCCTGTATTGTCACAATCAGTGACATGGTTTATGGAGTCTAAAAGGGTCAGCTGAGATGACCTTGGAAAAGTCCCTTAGCCTCTCAACCTCTGGCTCCTCAGCTGTGAAGTGGGAATCATTATAGGGGACCCCTCCTGGGGTTGTTCATTGATCTATTCCTCCTGAGAATATTTCCCAGCGACAACAATGTGCAAGGAGGACAAGAGTCCTCGCAAAGCACCAAATTGGGGTGAAGGGACGACATTCAGGGAGGGACTGAGCGATTCCGAGAAAAGATTCAGTGGCGCGAGGAAGACGAGATGCTGGGAATATTTAATACGGCGCGGTCGAGGACGGCCTCCCTCAGCAGACGACATTTGGGCGGAAAGTGCTGTTGGGGGCTCGGGGCTAGCCCCCTGGAGGGGCAGAGCGCTCCGCAGCGTAGGCTGTGACCCGCGTTGCTGCTGTCGCTCCTGCGGAGCATCGCCAGGCTTTCGGCACACAGTCCCCAGGCGGGGCAGGGGGGGTCCCCCGGCCGAGGAGCCCGAGGCCAGGTGGAGGTGACGGAAACGCAGGTCGGAGGGAGGCGCCGGGTGCTCCTCGCGCTCGGAGACCCTCCCCTCCTCTGCGCCCCGGGCCCACCCCGCCCCCAGCTCTGGGCGCTCACTCACGGCGGCCGCAGCTCCTCGAGTTCCGGGTCCCCGCAGCTCCAGCCGGCGGTCCCCTCCGCGCTGCACAGCGCGTCTCCGGCGCCGCCGAGTCCCGGGTCCGCCCCGCCCCCGCGCCGCGCGCCCCCCACGTGGCCGCGGGAACCGACCCTCAGCATCACCTGGCGGCGGCACCGGCCTCGCCCACCAATCGGCTCCTACGAAGCCGCTCCGCTCGGCCGCGCCGACCAATCAGAAGCCGCGAGGGTCCCTGGCACCGCCCACGCCGACCCGCGCTGGGGCGCTCCGCCTTAAAGGGCCGGGGGATGGGGGCGCTGTCCGCGCTCGCCGAGGGCGCCTCTTCCGGGGCTAGGCTTGTCGTCCGGACGGCGTCCCTCACCTGGGCCAGAGCCCTTCAGCGCTGGACAGAGCCTGGCTCACAGTTGCGTTCAATGATGGTGGTTTGGACCCGGCCTTTTGGGGCAGGGGGACCAGTCTCACCTTCCCTCAGCCCCAAGACAGCAGGGGCGGCGGTGCCGCGCATCCTCTTCCCGTCTGGCGGTTCTCATAAGAGGATTGACTGACCCCGTCCTTTGAATTACAGGGAGATCCACTTAGATTGGGAAAATGGGAGAGCGAATTCGGCCAGTGTCAGCCACAGCACTGAGCTGGCGAGCATTTTTGTTCGCATCAAGCCAGGCGGGCGGTAGGTGCCGAAAATTAAAGAGCAAATCCAAGTCGGTCAAGCCTCTAGTGTGTATTAAACCTGAAATCTGCAGAAAACGCCAGAAACTGCCCACGCGCCACACCACGGAAAAGCCAGGACACAAGGGTCCAGGAGGGAGCAAAGGCTGCCAGCCTCGGAAAGAGGCGCCCTGCCAGAGGAGACCGAGCTGAGAAATGGGACCTCAGGAGAGTCCAGGCAGGTGTGAGCCACTCGGGCCATGCTGGGCATTCCCCTTGTCTAGGTGGGGCACCTGGAAACCCTTCCAGAGGCGGCAGTGCGGTGTAATTGTCAGAGGCGGGTCCCACATCTAAGCACTTCCTCTTCCCAGAAGTGGGGCCTTAGGCAAACACCTTAATCACTTTGATCCTCAGGGGCCTCATCTGTAAAGTGGTGTTACCAGCCTGACTCACAGCCCTGTGAGGATCTGGAGGAGTTAATGGGGGCAAAGGGCCTGGCACAGCACTGACCCAGAGGTAAGAGGAGCACTCAGCAAACACTAGCAGATATTAGACTTTGCGTTTATTCTTGAGTTTCTTTTGTATGTGACTGAACAGCAAGTGTTCACTGAATCCATGTGTCAAGTGCTCTGGGAAACGGCCTCATCACTGCCAGCTGGCAGCCTCCAGCCCAGGACCAAGAAGGAACAAGGGGGTTTGTTTATCGGTTGGTCTTGCTCTCAGAAAATCCAATTTATGAAACTCAGACACACAGAAATTAAAGGGCCAATTCCCTTTACCTCTGGGGGGAAAAAAAAAATCTCTACAACTTTTTCTTAAAAGCACGTCAAATTTAAGAGGACACACTAATATTAAATCCATTGTCCCTCTTTTTGAGACTATTTAGAGAAAGCAAAACAAGGCACTGTTATTAAATACTGACACCAACAAGTTTCTGATACATATAATTCACTTGGATACACACAACTTTAAAAACAATGACTGTAATCTGTTTTGGGTCAAAATGATAAAAGCCCAAGGAATTAAATTCAGATGATGAAAGAGCTAAACCCAGAGGGAGAATTTTGCCTTTTAAGTCATTTTCAGAAGGAGTGGCAGGCACTGTGCTAGGTCCCAATGACACAAATTTACAACAGAACACAAAATATCACAGAAGTCCCATGTGGACAAATAAATGCTGCTGGGTGCGGTGGCACACGCCTGTAATCCCAGCGGCTCGGGAGGCTGAGGTAGGAGGATCATGAATTCAAAGCCAGCCTTAGCAACTCAGCGGGACCGTCTCTAAATAAAATACAAAAAAGGGCTGTGGATGTGGCTCAGTGGTTAAGTGCCCTTAGGTTCAATCCCCGGTACCAATAGATGAATAAATGCAAAGTATGTGATACTGACTCAATTACTTCACTGCCCCAGAGGGTCATCCCTACTCAGGAATACAATGTTTCAAAACCAAATGCAGTTATACATCTGAAGTCCATGACTTCATTTTCACTTATGTATCACAGAAATTTTAACTGCTCATCTGAGCTATTCCCCCAATTTCACCAAAAACCAACACTGAACTTTTACCATGCATATCCCCTTACTAAACGGACTTTAGAGGCACAAGCTCAAAGGTTTATTTGGAAGTTGAACTTCAGTGACGTCAGTCATCTCTCCTGGGCAAGGCAACCTAGACACACTCCAGCAAGGCACATGCATCTAATATTCCATTCACGGCTCTGCTTAGTGACTCACTTGTGCAGGAAGCCCGAAGGAGTTTCCCATATTAAGCAGGGAAGGGGATGACAAAAAAGGGACGGTGGGGTGGGGTGCGGTGGGAGTCATGATTGCCCAAAACGTTAAGCCATGTCGTGGTATTTCCTGATGAGTCAACGACAATCACTAAAACTCACAGGTGCGAGCTTGCTATCACAGTCTTGGTTTCTCTCCCAAATCCCAGAATCTGGCACTGGCGCTGCCAGCTGACGCATGTGAGTGGGAAGCAGCGGCACATCACTGAGAAGCTGATCTCCCACAGCAGGGCTGGGACCTGGAGCCAAGATGGCTTGGGCCTCGCGGAGCAAGTCCCGCACACCTGCTCTTCACAGCGCCCGCTGCCGCCCCCTTCTCCTGATGACAGTGACTTTCCCCTTGAGCACAGCCATTCTGTTCTCCTAGGTGTGTCCTGGTTATCCCTGCAGCTTACCCCAGCACTGTGCCCCTTTTAAAACAAGTGATGCAGAACACCGATTTTTAAAATGACGGGTTGAATTGTGTCCCTTCTCCCCCAGGTCCGGACGTTGATGTCCTAACCTTCAGTGCCTTGCAGTGTAACCCTAATTGGAGGTCTCTGGAGAGATAATTAAATGAGGCCGTGGGTGTGGGTCTGAATTTGATATTACTGGTGTCCTTATAAGAGGAAATCTGGACATTGACCGCACAGAGGGAAGGCAGTGTGAAGATGGGAGAAGATGGCCACTTACAAACCCAGGGGAGAGGCCTGAACAGACCCTCCCCTCAGGGGCTCAGGAGGAACCAACCCCGCGGCTCCTGTTGTCCATGTCCAGAACTGTGAGCCCATGAGTACCGGTTCAGTCCCCAGTCTCTACCACTTGTTAAGGCAGCCTGAGCAAACTCATACAGTGGCAATACTGGCACATCTTCTGTCCTCCTCCCTCTCTCGTCCCACTGCTGGGGACTGAAAACTTGCGGAGCTCTGCCACTCAACACTTTTTATTTTGGGAGTCTAAGTTGCCCAGGCTGGCCCGGAGCTTGCCATCATTGCCTCAGCCTCCAGAGGCGTGGGGATCACTAGATGTGCACCACCTCACCCAGCAAGGTTGGTGACGCTAAAAAAAAAAACTGCATCAAGTAGCTTCGGTTGTCAGTGAAGCCCTGCTCTACATCCACACTGACAAGAGAGCTACCCAGGCTCCAGACTTGGCCCAGGGGCAACTGGTGACTGCCTAGGCTTCTGGCGGCCACAGCTGAGAAGGGACTCACGTTTCTTGCCCACCTGTCTTCTCTTCCTGGCTCCCTGGCTTTTTATTATCTTTTTTTGTTTGGTGCTGGGAATTGAACCCAGGGCTTTGTACATGCTAGGCAGCACTCTACCAACTGAGCCATACCCCCAGCCCCATTATCTTTTAATTGGCACATAATAATTGCACATGGGGTACAAGTGACACTTTGATACATGTATACAATGTGTAATTAATTATCAAATCAGGACCATTAGCACAGGTACCACCTCCCAACAGGTATCATTTCTTTATGCTGGGAACAATCAAAATCCTTTCACTAGCTACTTTGAAATGCACAGTATTTTTAATTGTCACCCTACTGTGCTGTAGAACACCAGGTGTATTCCTCTAACTGCATCTCTGTCCCCAGTAACCACCCTCCCCAATCTGTTGGCCTCTATTCTACTTCAAGATTTTTATGCACCCACATGTGAGAACACACAGCACTTGTGTCTTATTTCACCTTCCATAATGTCCCCCAGTACTGTCCAAGTTGCTGTAAACGATAGGACTTGTTCTTTCCTATGACTAGTATAGTGTGTATGTACCACATTCTTCTTATCTGCCAAGGGACACCTCAGTTGGCTCCTTATCTTGGCTACTGTGAATAAAGCTGCAACAAACATGCAAGTGCAGATATCTCTGATACCCTGATTTCCTTTCCTTTAGACACATACCTAATAGTTGGACAACTGGATCATATAGGAGTTTTTAGTTTTTAGGGGGTTTTTGATTTTGTGATGGGGTTGAACCCAGGGGTGCTTTACCACTGAGCTGCATCTCCAGTCCTTGTTCTTTTTGAGACAGGGTCTCACTAAGTTGCCCAGACTGGCCTCAATTCTTGTGCCTCGGCCTCCTAAACTGCTGGGACTACAGGCGTGTGGCGCCATGCCCAGCTAGGGTTTTGCTGTTGTTGTTGAGACTGGGTCTCAATGTTGCCCAAGCTGGCTTTGAACTCCTGGGCTCAAGGGATCCTCATGCCTCAGCCTCCTGAGTAGCTAAAACTACAGGTACATGTAGGTTTTCCACGGTGACTGTACTAATTTACAATCCCACCAGTACTGCAGAAGAGTTGCCCTTTTTCTCTATTCTTGCTAGTATGTGCACAAATATGCGCACGCACGCACACACATACACACACAGATCTGTTATCTGTAGATCTATCTATATCTATAGACTTTTTGATTATAACCTAATTGGAGTTTTTTTTTTTTTTTTTTTTTTTTTTGGTACTAGTGATTGAACCCAGGGGTGCTCAACCCCTGAGCCACATTCCCAGCCTTTTTTTTTCTGAGACCGGGTTTGCTAAGCTGCTTAGGGCCTTGCCAATTGCTGAGGCTTGCCTCAAACTTGCAATCCTCCTGCCTCAGCCTCCTGCATTGCTGGGATTATAGGCACGTACCACCAGCTTGCTCCCTGGATTTTTAAATTCAATCCTGTGTTGGTTTCTTCCTTTTCCCCCTCTTGCTCATCTTCCAATAGGTATATTCCTTAACAATATGTGATTTCTCCAGGCTTGTTGGTACATGCCTCTAATCTCAGTCAATCAGGAAGCAGAGACAGAAGGATCTCAAGTTTGAAATCAGCCTTGGCAACTCAGCGAGACCCTGACTGAAAATAAAAAATAAAAAGATGAAATGGGAATGGGGATGTAGCTCAGTGGATTCACACACACACACACACACACACGTGGTAAAGTGTCTGGATTTACAAAATTCTGATTTTGTAAGACTCACTAAGGCAGGCAGGCAGGCAGGCAGGCATATGGTATGATGCTCTTGCATTGTCCTGCCAGGTTTTGCTGCCTACCCTATTGTGTCCAAAACCACTGAGGACTTAGCATTTGTCCAGTTTGGGAAAGTTAGCTAAATTTACTTACTTCTCAAAGTTAGTGCTTCCTTTCAAATATTCTTGAGAATTAACCTGGGTCAATTTGACATAATGTGATTAGAAGCTAACAATAAGAATACACGGTAAACAACAAAAACCGAATCCTCCTAACATTGAATATTTGGGCTCATTTAAAAAAAATCATCTTGGTACTGAGCATGTAGTGATAAAAGGTGCTTAGCACGTACAAGTGCCTGATTTCATCCCCAGTACCACCACCACCACACGCCCCAAAACACTCTTTACTGTAGTGCAGCCAATGTAGTTGTTTTCTTTGATACTTGAGACACCCATGTTGCTTCTCTGTGGTTATTCTGAAAAAGTAAAGGATTGTAGATTCAAAGCCCATTACTTTACAGGCTCAGGGACACTGAATGGGGGGTCAAAGACACACACAAATGGAACTGACATAGTCCCCAAGAACCCCCGTGCAGGACCACAGCTACACATGCTGGATACTCAGTGGTATACTAATCAGGATCAATTTGGAATTAATGAAAATTTCTTATTCTATACAATGTATTGGCAAGTTTCAATTACACAAACAGAACATAAGGGAATGAGCGTATCACAAGCACTAGAGAAAAGCAAAAACTTGAATACTGAAACAGATGAATAAGGCTGTGAAACTCTCTTAGGTCTTAGGCAGATCAAAACAGGTACCAAGAGAGCATGGTGGCTGAGGTTTCCCTTACACTTTGCCTAAGAGCTGGGGCTTCTTATGTTCCAGCTCATGATCACTGAGCCAGAATTAGTTGTACAGAAGCTCCCATTCTGGAACCACCTGTGGTGGCTTCATGGAATACAAGTCCACAGCTTACGAAGAGTAAGACATCTGCTCACTTAGCCAAGAAGTTCTGATGGACACTGTAGTTCACAGGCTGCGGTGCTCTCCTGGGCTAAGCAACTGAGGAAACCAGTGTCCTGTGGCTAGTCTCGGAGAATGACCAAGTCCTAAAATAACTTAGTGTTGAGTAGTAAACATTTCTTGTAATATAAGGTCTAATATGAACAGTTCTCAAGCTTCACTGAATTAACAAATGTGAATTAATTTCACTTCCCAGTCCTCTGCGCTCTTATTAAACAAGTTCTTTCTCTTTTATGCATAGAATACCGAATTACTGGAGGGATAGGACAAGGTGAAAATTCAGAAGCTTGAATTGCCAAGAGGAGGCAATCAAGATGGCTGTTTTGAGTGCTTAGTTTCTAATTCTGGCTTTACCATTTACTGTGATTTGGAGCAAGTTACAGAACCTCACAGTGCCTCAGTTTTTCTTTCTGTAAAATGGAAACAATAAACTATGAACATGACATAGTGTTTCCTGGAGTACATGTGATAACATGTGCAGTGACATTTGGAAGAAACTCAGTATTACCACTCAAGTGCCAAGTGACCTGGCCTCCTACATGTAAAAGTTCTGGTCATTAGCATGTGGCAATGTTGGGAGGTGGTAAAACCTTTAGGAGGGGGAGCCTGGTGGGAGTGTGTCCTTGAGGGGATATGGGACTCCAGCTCCTTCTTTCTTTCTTTCTTTCTTTCCGGGATGCCACGAGGTGAGCAGCTTCCTCGGCACTGCACTTCTCATGATGTCTGCCACAGGTCCAAAGGCAACAGGTCAATAAACCATGTACTGAAACCTCCAAAACTGTGAGCCAAAATAAACTTTTCCTTGTTATCAGCAGATTAGCTCAGGTATTTTGTTACAGTAATGGAAAGTTGACTAACACATGGAGTAACTGGTCAAACTCATAATGATACTTTATCAAACATACAGCACTACAAAGTTCCCTTTGCTAAGCAAAGATTTTATAGTGTTATTTATGCATTTATATACAATGTGAAAAGATAGTGAGGGGTAAGCTGAGTGTGGTGGCACACACCTGTAAAGCCAGCAACTTGGGAGGCTAAGACAGGAGGATTAAGTTCAAGGCCAGCCACAGCAACTTAGTGAGACTCTGTCTCAAAATAATAGTGCCCCAGCGGGGCGCAGTGGCACATGCCTGTAATCCCAGCAGTTTGGGAGGCTGAGGCAAAAGGATCACAAATTCAAAGTCAGCCTCAGCAAAAGTGAGGCACCAAGCAACTCAGTGAGACCCTGTCTCTAAATAAAATACAAAATAGGGCTGGGGATGTGGCTCAGTGGTTGAATGCCCCTGAGTTCAATCCCCAGTACCCAAAAAATACCCCTGAGAGTTCAACCCCCTAGTACCAACCCCCCAAAAAACAAAAACAAAAACAAAACAAAAAAAACCCAACTTGTTAAAATGAAGCTGATAAATTTAAATCCTTAAAAGTAGAAATACTTCTAACAGGAAAAAAGTCATTGAAGTTAAAGATTTTGTGAGAAATTAAAAAACTTCTGGGGGAATAGCTTAACTTCTTTCTGCTGACTTATCAGTCTGGCAACAGAAATCTCAGTTTGAGTGGGAATAATCTCATAAATCTTGTTGCAGGTTTTAACAAAAAGCAAACCATGACTAGGGTGAGCAAAATTAGAGGAAACAGGAATGATGGAAAAAATAATAAAGCTATTGGATTATTGTTTAGCTCGTTTTCATGTAATTTTTCTATTATACCCAATAAACAAGACTAAAACACACATCTGTTCTCTAAAATTTATACAGGACTAGGCTTCCTTTAAGTAAGTCCATGTGGCTGTCAGGATCAGGTTTCATCTGTTTGAATGCTTTTATCTTATTACTAAAGCAAGGTCTCCGTGTGTATCAGCAATGGTACCTTTTTTCTTTCTTTTTTAGGTTGAGGAGTCAATAAACAATCCCTCTCTTAGCACATTCCGAGGTTCATTTATCAAATGAGCTCATAGGCAGTTTCAGAATGTAAGAAACACCACCAAGGAGTTCACTAAGCCACCAAGTGAGTACAGAAGTCACTGAGTCATGCTAGAGCTCACTGGGATTACCTCTTCAGTTTGTTGTTCCCTTTGTCTACAACATAGAACTAAAAATTATGTGTTCTGCTCCTTTAGAATGCCTGAAGAGAAAAACATTCCTTTATCTCAACCTAGGTGGGTGATCTTTGATAGCGGGCATCTCACTGAAAAGTCCAGTCTCTTCCCTTCCATAATGCTAAAGAAACTGTCCTTATCTGAACTTTGAAGTAAACAGAAAGTCGGAGTTGGAAGAGACCTTGAATGACCTGAACTTTTCATCCTGCGCTTCCCTGCCTCATATATAACACAATCACCACCTGATTATTCAGTAAACCTTTTAAAAGCAATAGCTTGACAAAGAAATCAATCAAACTCCTCCAACATTTTTGTTTTTCTTTTTAAAATATTTTTAGTTGTAGAAGGACACAATACCTTCAATTTATTTATATGTGGTGCTGAGGAGCAAACCCAGTACCTCACACCTGTTAGGCAAGCACTCTATCACTGAGTCACAACCCAGTCCTAAAATCCCCCAACTTCTGATTTCAGAAAATCAGAAAATTGTTAGCACAGGTACCTAACCAATACTATTAAGAACTATTACTTGTCTGCTACTTTCTAGAATTGGGACTCCAGGATAACTCCTGTTATCCTTTGCAGTGCTGTAATTTTTTTCCAGTCCAAGGATTTATCTGAACATTGAACATTCATTCAATATGAAAGACAGGACTCTATGAGCCTGAAAATGGTCCTTAATACAAAGTAATTTTTAGGGGATGGAGTTGTAGCTCAGTGGTAGAGCACTTGCCTAGCACATGTGAGGCACAGGGTTTAATCCTAAGCACTACACAAAAATAAATAAATAAAGGCACTGTGTTCATCTACAACTAAAAATATTTTTTGGAATGGACCTACCATTTGACCCAGCTATCCCACTCCTTGGCCTATACCCAAAGGACTTAAGATCAGCACACTACAGAGATACAGCCACATCAATGTTCATAGCGGCTCAATTCACAATAGCCAGACTATGGAACCAACCTAGATGCCCTTCAATTGACAAACGGATAAAGAAACTGTGGTATATATATATACAATGGAATATTACTCAGCTATAAAGAATAATAAAATTATGGCATTTGCAGGCAAATGGATGAAATTGGAGAATATCATGTTAAGTGAGATAAGCCAATCTCAAAAATCCAAAAGAGGAATGATCTCACTGATAAGCGGATGATGACACTTAATGGAGGGTGGGAGTGGGACAAGAATGGAGGAAGGAGGGACTGTATAGAGGGAAAAGAGAGGTGGGAGGGGTGGGGGGGAAGGAAAAAAAAAATGGAATTAATCAAACATCATTACTCTATGTAAATTTATGAATATGCAAATGGTATGCTGTTACTCCATGTACAAACAGAAACAATATGTATCCCATTTGTTTACAATAAAAATAAATTTTAAAAAAAAGTGATTTTTAAAAACCTTTGAGTTATTAATAACCAGGGTCAATATATCTAGAAACATCACATCATCAATTTAAGAATTCGAAAGCAAATAAACTGGAACTTGTATTTAAAAAGAAAGTCGTAATGTCCATTGCCATAGAAAAGACTCAAAGGAAGGGCAACACTTAGCTACTTCTGAGGATATAGTAGATACTTTTAAATATAAGCTACAGTTCCGCAGCTTTTAAAATTTCATGTTTATTCATATTTTTCAAAATATATGTACATAAAAAAAGGAAGATTTACAACAGGAAAGATTGCCTTACATGCAACACAAATTCCAATGAACGCATGATGGGATCACACATGATTCTGATCTGTTTCAAGCCAATCTTCTCAAGTCCATTTCCCAGCCATTCTTAAGCTGCAGAAGGGATCCCAGGAGACAATGCAAGTGGAATGAATATAAAACAAACACCTTTTGCTTCTGGTCAGCTCTCAAGGGGCCAGAAGATATACACCAAAAAGTTTAAGACAATTAAAATGTCAAGTGCCACAGGGAAGATAAATGATAACCAGAAATTGGTATTTCTCAAGTAGAAAGCTAGTGCTATTTAACACAACTTCACAACACTAAAACAAATACAAATAAAAAAGGGTTAGGTAATAGGGCTTCATTTGCTTTTTTTTCTTTTTTCTTTTTTAATATCTCAAAAAGGAAGCCACTTGCTTGATATCAAAAGTGCTATGGAAAGAAAGGAGGGGGAAAATACCCACATATGAATCTGGAACCTAGTTTATTTGAGGAAATTGTATGTTTTTCCACTTAACATTTCTACATTAGCAATGCTGTAATTCTCCAACGCTTCCTTATAAAAAAGGCAAACAGGAAGTGACAACTCATGCTCCAAATATTCAAAAATATATTTTAACATTTGATCAAGATTTTATATATTTCAATTTTTGGTAACACAGGTGACATCAGAAATTAAATTCAATATATTCCTATACTTCTCCTTTAGTCAAAAACTAAGTGGTACAGAGAACTTGTGCTTGTTGTTAAGAGAATGCAATGCTCTCTGGGCCAGTGGAAAATACCTAGAAATCGATCAATGTGAGAAGTGGCCCAAAGAAGTCATGTATTTTCAGATTCTAATGAGTTCACACTCTTGGGCTTATTTCCAAAGCTAAGTTGTCTCCGTGTTTATAGTTGGAGAGAAAGGGTTAGTGGAGTGATTTGTATAAATAATTAATTTTCATAACCATAGTTGACATCTCCAGGTAGGAGGCTTTACAATGAAGTCAGTGCTACGCTGCCTCCTTTCTCCTTCCAGCACCTGACCAGCATCCTGTTCTTGATGCTTTCTACAAATATAAAAATCTTTGCAACTGTTTAGATAAAACTGGGAGGAAGAAAAAATAACAATAGGAGTTGGGGTAGGGAAGCAAAAAGGACAAGTATAGATTATATAGTTTAGGCAAGTTCAGGATTATTGCAGAAATTAAAATGTCTGAGGGAAGGGGCAGGCACCAAGAACAGCACCTAAAGCTAACAATGCCTAAATTGGTTTATTATGTTCCCTCCCCACAATGTTCATACAGGAGGAAAAAAGTGTAATTTTATAAGCATCAAAACTAAAACAAATGCACACTGACCTTATAAAATAAGATTCTCAATTTCATCATGATACCCTTTTTTCCTATAAAATTTACTTTTTTGCTTTGAAAGACTTCTTCATGGTGGATTTACCCTTGCCCGGCGATTTCACTTCCTTTCTTGAATTGGCTGCAGGCTTCTTCGAGGGGTTACCACTAGGTTTCTTGATGACTGAGGGTGAGGGTCTGGCTTTCTTGGCAGGAGTTTTGGCTTTAGGAGGGGCTTTCTTGGGCAGGGGCCTAGTTTTTCCCCTCTGGGCAGCTGGAACTTTAGGTGTAGGCTTGGACCCTCTCTGCTTCATGGATGCAGCCTTCCCTGGGGACTTGGCTGGGGTTTTCTTCTGCAACCTGTGAGAACAAAGAGTAAAGGCAGTCAAGTACATGAAAGATTCACTTTGTCAGGACAACCAGATACTTTGCCTAAAGAGAAACAAAACATCCAAATCAGGCTGGGGTTGTGGCTCAGTGGTAGAGCGCTTGCTTCCCATGCTTGGGGCACTGGGTTCAATCCCCAGCACCACATAAATAAATAGAATAAATAAAATAAAGGTATTGCGTCCATTTACAACTAAAAATTTAAAAGAAAGAAAGAAAGAAAGAAAGAAAGAAAGAGAAAGAAAGAAAGAAAGAAAGAAAGAAAGAAAGAAAGAAAGAAAGAAAGAAAGAAAGAAAGAATATCCAAGTCACCTATGTTAAGAATAGGAGGGCTGAGGCGATAGCTCAGTTGGTAGAGTGCTTGCCTCACATGCACAAAGCCCTGGGTTCACTTCCCAGCACCACAAAAAAAAAAAAAAAAAAAAAAAAAAAAAAGGAACACAAGTGGCTTAATTTTTCACTAGAGACTGTATTAAAATCGGATAAAAATTCAACCATTTCATGGAAATCAGCACAAAACTTCATGACATTTTCCTACAAAAATATAGAAATATTTTTCTTTCAATAACTGTACTGCAGCCATACAGGTTTGCCCAAAGAGCACATTACATGTTCACATTGCTTCAAATTCAGAACCCCTAAATTTTAAGATAAACTGAGAACCTGAAAAGGATCCTGACAGGTTAAAACACTTCTCTGTCTTCAGTCCCTCCATTAGTATCCATTTCAGCTCTAGGAAACCTACTATATTGACATAACAAAGGTTTTTCACACATCCATACCTTCTCTTAGGAGGTGGCTCTTCATCCTCAGAGTCGTCTTCTGATGATTCATCTTCATCTTCATCCTCATCTTTAGAATCATCTGGCTCTTTCTTTGGAAACAGAACTCCTGGGCTAAGATGGGGGGGAAAAAAAAGGTAAAATGGAAGTCTCAGGACAAGAAAAATAATGTGAACCTGGATGCTCTTCCCTGGATATTCCCCACTTCTGTCACCCTTCCCTTAGTAATGTCAAGTTAGGTTACAAATGTTCAGGTTACAGTCAGGAGCAGTGGTGCACACCTGTAATCCTAGCTTCTCAGGAGACTAAGACATGAAGATCATTAAGTTCAAGATCAGCCTGGGCAAAGTAGCGAGACCCTGTCTTAAAATGAGAAAGGGCTGGGGAACATTGTTCAGTTATAACAGTATTTGCCTACATGCATGAGGCCCCGGGTTCAATCCCTAGTACCGCACACTAACAAAAATCAGATTATGACACAACTTATTTTAAACACATAGAGTCAAGACAAACTTTAAAGACCAGCCCATATCTTATTCCCTACCTCCCAATATTTAACAAAACTGTTCCTTACTCATTTTTTTAGTAAGCAATTATTAAGCTCTTGAGATGCCTAGCACCCTATGAGCCACGGTGGTTACATAGCAGTGAATGGCAAAAGACTTCAAAGTCTAAGGCTCTTCAAAGGGTTAGAGAAATTTAGCAAGGATCCCCTTTTTTGCCCTTAATGGTAGGAATCTTATTTTTTAAATGCTATTCTCTTTTGATCCATTCTTTTTTATACCTTTATTTATATATTTTTATGTGGTGCTGAGGATCAAACCCAGTGCCTCACAGGTGCTAGGCAAGCACTCTATTGCTGAGCTATGACCCCAGCAATGGTCATTTGAGTAATACATCCTTAAATTAGAACGTAAGACTTTATTAAATTTAATGCTTAAAATTCAAATAACATGCATTCAACCAAGTAACATTTATGTTTGTATACAAAGAATAATATAAGAAAGTTACATTGGAGTGTTGCTAAACTAGGATCTTAGTGTTTGTTGTCAGGGTACTTTATTAAAAATCAAAGCAGAAGGCTATAGTAAGGTGGGAGTGGTAGTATATGCCTGTAATTCCAGTGACTTGGGAGGCTTAGGCAGGAGGATCCCAAGTTTGAGGCCAGCTTGGGCAACATAGCAAGATCCTATCTCAAAAAGGGTTAGGGGTATAGCTCAGTAGTACAGCACCCTGGGGTCTGATCTCTAGTGCCACAAAAGAGGGGGGCAGGGGAAACATCCAAGGATCTCAAAGAATCTGATGCATTTAATAACAACAATAATAATATATAACAACAATAATAATTAATATAAGCTCCAGAAGGATAGCCAAAGCTTCTGTTGCATAAGAACCATTCTGCTCCAAAACAATACTGTTGTAGATCTTATTTTCAAATGTTTCCAGTTCAGTGTGTTCAGTATAACAATAACCAGAATCTGATTAAATTCACAATGACCAATGCTTCAGATTAACAGCTAAGTGCTCACCTGGGGTAATATGGAAAACAGAGTTGGAACGTGCCACTGAATCCTTTACCAGAGATCTGCTCCATCCACCCATTCTTTTCACATTTCTGTAGAGTTTTCTTCAGTAAATGCACTGAACAAAAAATTCAGGAATAAAGAAAGTTATATATTTACTCATATTTGGTAATTCTCTCAATCACCACTAGATGCCCACCAATTCAATGTCCCAATGCATATAGTAGGTGACATGTGCTGAGTGATTCTTTGTGATCAAAGCTATTAAATTAGTTCACTGATCATTTACTTAGTGCCCCAAAATTTGGCAAGTTAAATTATAATGAAAAGAGATATTGGAGACCACTGAGTCAAATTCCTCATTTCACAGCCTAGACTGGTTGGTTAAGTAACTCCTAACACATAAATGGTTAAGAGCAGACCTAAATGTAATATTTCATTATTTCCATTCATTCAGACATCTATTATATAATCTGCAAGTATCAATAATCATCTAGGAGAATTTCTATAAAAATGAACAGAACAAAGTTCTCATAAGTCTGAGAACAGTAACAAAACAATATTGTGGACCCTGAAGGCCTCATCAATTCTCATCTTTTATACAAAGACATATCAAAAACATATCATGAAGCCGGGTGTGGGGGCACATGCCTGTAGTCCCAGTGACTTGGGAGGTTGAGGCAGGACGATCTCAAGCTCAAGGTCTGTTTCAGCAATTTAGCAAGACCCTGTCTCAAAATAAAAAAATAAAAATGGCTAGGGATGTAGCTCAGTGGGCAGAGCACCTCCTGGGCTTAATCCCCAGTACTGCCAAACAAAATAAAACACGCGTCGCAATTCAATGTCCAAAAAATAGCTGCAAAATCAGTGAAATTGAAAAGGTTAATAGTTAAATTCATCTTCTCTTAGCACACCTGGCCAAAAGGGAAAATCACAAACATGATACATATTTTAAGTACAGTAGGGAAAAAAAAATACCAATTTACAAAGTAGGTAGGAAAAAATCAGAAAGCATCACTTCATGTTAAATGCATATGTTAAATCATTGTTAAGACTTCAAAATTACCTTCTTACTTAAGTAGCAGTCTGTTTTGTATTTTCTGTTACTTGATTTCCATACTCTCACCCTACATCCTGGTGTCTATTCTAACAGCTCACTAAAAAGTTATCACATCTCATACTGGATGTATGTGAAAGCACTCTGAAAGATCTCCTAGAAACTAAGGCATCTAATCTCAAACCACCTCCTCCTGGGGTAAATATACTTTATTGAAAGAAAATACTTTGTTATAGGGCTTAAGTCAGTAAGAAATATTCTAAGCAGTTAAGTATTCCACTGGCTTCATTTCAAGGTGAAATAATATGTTTTGTGGTAAACATTCAGAAGTAGGCAGAAATATACAATAATTGAGAGGTTGTTTTGAACATAGAGATTTATCTAAATTACAATAAAAATAAATATTCAAGAAACCTTTACAACAAAGTAAAATCAACTTCTGATCAGCCACTTGAAATATAGAAAAGCCTCAATGATCTCTTTTTCTTTTTGTAAATGATAATTTGAAAAGCTCCTCCTTGGTTTTCCAGTCAGTAGTTAATGCTCTGACACTAGAGGCATCATCTCTAGGTTTTGTCCCTCCCATGCCCCAAGCAAACCCCCCTGAACCCAGTTAAATGCACACAACTCTGACTCTTACTCTGATAGTTAGAATTGGTCCCTGGGTGGTTCTCCAGGACATACTTCTTCAGAGCAGTAGTGGAGCAGGTCTTCGGCTCATTCATGGCAGCGATGGCAGACAAGATTGCATATTCCATCAGGCTTCCACCAAGCAGGGGTTTCTCCCCTGATTTCTTCAGCTGTTTTCCAAGGAGGAAGAGAAAAGCATCAAGACAACACTCTCCCAAAGCAGGTCAAGACAAGACTCCTCTGCACCAGGTGGGTCGGAGTTCCTGCATCAGCACAGATATGTTTTACAATAAATTGTCAGGTTAGGGACTTTCTCTTCCCATTTACCAGGTATTCAATCTAACCGAGGAGTCCCAACCCCTCTTAGGATATTTTCTCCTTTATTCTACCCCTCCATCCACCCTAAAATAGCAACTGCCAACCTAACCCAGAAGATACCTACAACTCTACCCAATAAGTTAACTTGCTATCCCCACAGAAAATGTCTTTTTATTGAATCTGAAAAAAAGAAGTAGTTATAATCAACAGCCTTTTTAATCCTATAAGAAAACAACAGAAGAAAAATTTGATACATATTTAGAGTATCATAAATAGAAAATCACACAGCAATTTTTCAAGGCTAAAAAAACTAAGGAATGATATTAGCACTAATAAGTAAAACAGGAAAAGATAATGATGAATGCTCTGCAATACTGGTTCTTAAAGAGCGATCCCAAAACCCTTAGAGGTTCTTGAGACCCTTTCAGAGGACCTGAACACTATTTCCACGTGCTCTGCCTGTTTTACAGTGTTGATATGTGCACTGGTGGTCAGTAAAAGGGCTGTCATCATACCACAAATCAAGGTGGAGAGAGAAAAATGTACAAATAGTTACTATAATCTTCACTGCCACATACTTATGGTTTACAAAAACAACAACAAAGACTGCTTTCACTTAGGAATGCTCTTGATGAAGTAGTTACAATTGTTTTATTTAAATCTCAGCATGTAAGTGCTCATCTTTTTAATATTTTACAGGATCAAAGGGGAAGGGGAAGAATACATAAAGCATATCTGCTACATATGGAGGTATGACAGTGACTATAGGGAAAAGTACCTGTGTGAGTGAGCTGTCATCTGAACCAGCCATGTTTTTATGGAATACCCTTTTTTACTGGAAGGAACTGAGATACAAACTATGGTTGTTGAAACTTTAGGGTGAGATAGTCATAATCTTGAAAATGAATTAAGTGAACCTGTCACTTTACACAACAGTATTTGTTGCCAATGTAAAAGTCAACCTTTCAAGAGAAAATCTGAACTGTGGAAAACTTGCATCTCTCACAATGAGCTTGACATCTTCCTAATGTGTTCTTATGAGATCCATGGTTGATGTGGATTTTTGTTATTAAACCATGAAATGTCAACATGTGAACAATCTGCATAACTCAGTGAACCATTATTTTCCAAATGATCAATGCACTGTTACATTAACATGCTTGGTTAAAAGATCCTTTCAAGGGGCTGGGGTAGCTCAGTTGGTAGAGTGCTTGCCTCGAATGCACAATGCCCTGGGTTCTAATCCCCAGCACCACAAAGCCAGCCTGAGCAATTTAGCAAGGCTCTAAGCAATGTGGTGAGACCCTGTCTCTAAGTAAAATATATAAAGGGTTGGGGATGCAGAGTGTTTGCCTAACATGCGCAAGGGGCGCGGTTAGACTCCCTCGCGCCTCAAAAAAAAAAAAAAAATCCATTCAAACATCCGGACAGAACAATGAATTTTATGAGAGAATACAGAAAGGTCGTGGCAGCTAATCTTTAAGGCATTAACACAAAAATCAATGTAACAGACCCTATTAACAGAATAAAGAACAAAAATCACATCACTTCAAACGATAGGAAAATACATATGCCAACTCCAATGTCCATTCACGATAAAAATTCCCAATGAACTAGAACAGAACTGCCTTAGCTGATGTAGGCATGTGCGAAGAACCTACAGATGATTTCTGGTGAAAGACTAAATGCTTTCTAAGGCAGCAAGGCAAGGGTGTCTACTCTCACACTTCTATCCAGCATGGCACTGGACATTCTATTTATAAGAATCAGACAGGCAAAAGAAGAAAAAGACATCAAGATTAACAAGACTACAGTACTGGGACTGACTGTATTTTCTGAAGGTGGCCACGACATTCTCTTTCACTCCATCTGCTTTTTAGCAATACACCTTGTCACCAGCTCCCCGCATCAAAAGTCGGAATATATTCCTCCACCCTCTTGAATCTGGGCATATGCTGTGTGAGCCTTTAAAAGAATATGGTAGGAGTGGTATTGTGCTACTTCCAAGAGAACCTCTTTCCTGAATTTGCAGTTTTCACCTCTTCCCTTTTGGAAGCCAGACACCATGCAAAGAAAGTCATGATCCTACAACCAGCCTGCTGGTAAGGAACCCAAATAACATGGAGAGATTCAGAGGATCAGACACCATGGGGATAGAGGGGGAGGGGGAGGGGAGGGAAGGCAAGAAGGGAAGGTGGGAATGAGGGAAGGAGGGAATGAGGGAGGGAGGGAGACAGAAATCAAGGAGTATCAAGATGCCAGACATGTGAGAAGTCATCTTTCAAATGGACCCTCCATTCTAGCTGTCCTTGCTGCCCACCTAAACTTTTCCTGAATTCCAGATCCACAAATACGTAAATGAAATAAATGAAAGGTATTTTGCAGTGCAAAAAAATTTTTTAAAAAGACATCGAGATTGGAAAGGAAGAAGTAAAATGGTGTTTGCAGATAACATTATCCTGTATGTAGGAAATTCTAAGGAATCCACCAAAACAAATAAATAAACAAAACCCTATTAGAATGAGTAAACGAGTTCATCAAGGTCAGGAAACGTGATCACGAGATAAGCCAACTGTATTTCTACAGGCTAGCAAGAACAATCTGAAAATGAAACCAAGAAAATCCTTTCATACCTTATAGCATGAAGAATTAATACTTAGGAATAAATTTAACAAAAGAAATTCAAGACTGTGGATTGAAGAACTATAAAATGCTGCTGAGAGAAATTACAAAAATGAAGAGACCTTCAGGATTCATGGATTAGAAAACTAGACAAAAAGTAAAGGTAACAATTCTCCCCAAAGATCCTTAGATTCAATACAATTCCTACCAAAATCTCACCTGGCTTTTTTTTTTTTTCTTAGAAGTCAAAACTTCCTTATTTTTTAAAAATATTTTTTCAGATGTTGATAAACCTGTATTTTTATACTTTTACTTATATGCAGTGCTGAGAATCAAACCCAGTGCCTCACACATGATAGTCAAGTGCTCTACCACTAAGCCACAAACCCAGTCCCTTAAAACATTCTTGAAAAAGAAAGAAGAGGATTTATAATTCCAAATTTCAAAATTCACTATAAAGCTACAGTCATCCAGACAATGGTACCAACATGAAGGATTTGCAGGACTGGGGATGTGGCTCAGTGGCAGAATGCTCGCCTAGCATGTTTATGTAAGGCCCTGGGTTCACTCACTAGCACTGTTTTGTAAAAAAAAAGTTTTGTTCAATAGAAGAGAACTGACCTTGTATTCATGTTCAACTGATTTGTGATAAGGTGTCAAGGCAATTCAACAAGGAAAGGGACAGTCTTTTACAATGCTGCTAGGACAATTAGATATCAACGTGCAAGAAGATGAATTATACCCTTACTTCAAACTATAACCAAAACTCAATATGGATCACAGACCTAAATCTAAAGACTAAAACTAAAAAAAAAAAAGACTAAAACTATAAAACTCATAAAGGAAGTTATAAGACTCCTAAAACATAAGAATAAATATTTTGTGACCTTAAGTTAGGTAACAGATACAACAGATCAATAGCACAAACAATTTTAAACATTGATAAATGAGACTTCGTCAAAATTAAACATTTTATACTTCCAAAGATGCAATTAATAAAGTCACAGAAGAGGAAAAAATATTTCCAAGTCATATACCTCACAAGAGACTTTTATCTAGAATAAATAATTCTCCTAACAAATAACCTTGTTTTTAAAATGGGCAAAAAGATCTGAATAGACATTCATCAAAGAAAATAGCCAGTAAGTGTTCATCAATAATCACTAGGGAAATGCCAATCAAAATTATAATCAGATACCATTTCATATCCACTAGTATGGCTAATGGCAAGAATACACATAAACTGGAACCCTTATACAATGCTAATGGGAATAGAAAATGGTGCAGTCACACTGCCAGTTTCTGAAAACAAAAATTTACCCTGTAGCTCAGCAAGTCTATTCCTAGATATGTTATCTTCAGCAAAATGAAAAGACATCTGCAGCTGAAGTCCTAGCACTTGGGAGGTTGAGGCAGGAGGATTCAAGTTTGAGGCCAGCTTCAGCAACTTAGTGAGACTCTTCTTCAAAATTAAAAACACTGGGGATATAGCTCTGTGGTAAAGTGCCCCTGGGTTCAAGGAATAAAGGAAAGAAGGAAGGGAGGGAGGGAGGGAGGAGAATGCATATGTATAAAGACTTGGACATAAACATTCACAGGCAGAATTCACAATTTAAGTAAAAAGTAGAAATAATCCAAATATCCATCAATTCATGAACAGATACACAAATAACAGATCACAGAACAGAGTACTATTTGGTAATAAAAAAGTGCGGTTATGTGCTACAATGTGCACAGTGAAAGAAGCTACACACGAAAGGCCATGTAATTAATTATTTCACATCTGTATGAAATGTGCAGAAAAGGCAAACCTACAGAGAAAGTAGACTACCAGGATGCCTGAGGCTAGGTGTGGCAGTGTTAAGCAACTACAAATGGGCACTGGAAATGTCCCAAATTCAACAGTGACAGTAATACAACTGTAAATTTATTAAAAGTCACTGAATCATAAATGTTTTCAATATTTTTTTAGTTGATGGACCTTTATTTTATTCATATATTTATATGTGATACTGAGAATCAAAACCAGTGCCTGACACATGCTAGGCAAGCACCTCTGAGCCACAACCCCAGTCCCTGAATTATAAATTTTAATTTAAATTGAGTATACAGTAAATTATACCTCAATAAAGCTAGAAAACAACCTACCTACCATTTGTAGACTTTTGGTGTAAGATCAAAGAACAATCAATGTCTGCAACTTTCTGAAAGTTATCTTAATATTCCACCTTTTCTAACTGTATTTCTGTGTGAGGCTAGATGTTCTTCATAGACCTCAAATACATTGGAACAGACACCAGCTATCTATTAAAGCTAAATATTAAGGATATTTGCAAAAAATGTAAAAAGTGTTTCTCTCATTAATAAAAGTTTTGAGGAAAAAGAGTTATTTTTCATGGAAAATGTATTACTGACATTAACATACAATGAGTACACTCATTTTTTTTTCTTTTTTCTTTTTTTGCAGTACTGGGGAATAAACTCTGGGACACTCTACTGTCCTTCTTATTTTGAGACTGGGTCGCATTACATTGCAGAGGCTGGCCTCCAATTTTTGATCCTCCTGACTCAGCCTCCTAAATCACTGGGATTACAGGCATGTAACTATACCCAGTTACTCTTATTTTTAAATGAATTAACACATATTTAAAATTTTTCTTGTTTTAATTTCTAATATAGTAAATACTGCTATTGGTACAACCCACATCAAAAACTCTAGCTGGGTGCAGTGGTACATGCTTGCAATCCCAGCAACATGGAAGGCTGAGACAGGAGGATGGGAAGTTCAAGATCAGTCTCAGCAACTCAGCAAGGCTCTAAGCAACTTCATGAGACCCTGTCTCAAAATTAAAAAAAATAAAGACGGGGGAATGTAGCTCAATGATAAAATGCTCCTGGTTTCAATCTCCAGTATCAAAAAACAAAATAAAATAACTCTTTGGGTTCTTCAATAAATTTTTAGATTTAAAGAGGTCTCAAAACCCAATTCTTTGGCTTCTAACCTGGAATGTCCCCGAAGCACCTTTGCCAGTTATTTGTTCTAACTGTCCTCTCTCTACTGCTCTCTGCAGAGCATTCTTCAACAGTTGAGGCCTGCAGAAAAAAAAAAAAAAAAGTAATCAATACATCAATGAAAGAAAAATTTAAAGATCAAGGGTTATTTCCTGAAGTTCTGACTCTTCTTATATAAAGTACTTTGTTAAAATGGACAAAAATTGAACACCAAATTGCTGGCATCCTTTGTACTTTTCTCCAAGCAAATAAGCAAGTCATTACCTGTACATAAAGAACCAGGTACCATATAGAAGAAATTTTCAAACTGCTAGAGCACTCCAAAAACTCATCACTTATTACCACTGGTCCACAACAGTGATGAGCTTGAACAATTAAGCAAAGGACGGATATCTTTTTTGAAATGGGGTCTTGCTCTCACTAAGTGAGAGCAAGTGAATGATGACACATAATGGGAGGTGGGAGGGGGGCAAGAATGGAGGAAGGAGGGACTGTATAGAGGGAAAAGAGGGGTGAGTGGGAAGGAAAAAATAACAGAATGAATCAATCATCATTACCCTATGTAAATGTATGATTACACAAATGGTGTGCTGTTACTCCATGTACAAACAGAAACATGTATCCCATTGTTTACAATAAAAATAAATTAAAAAAAAAAAAAAAAGAAAGAAATGGGGTCTTGCTGTGTTGCCTGGGTTGGAGAAAGGTTTGGGTTGGTCATATGTATCAAATGCAATGTGTAGAACATGTTTGACTAAAGGTTTGGCAGCACAATTGTAAAAGGTCATACTGGAGACAACTGGGGACATCTGACATGGACTGGGTATTAGATATTAAGGGATTATTCATTTTGTTAGCCTGACAGTTCTGTATTTTTTGTGTATTTTGAAAATGGTCAAACTTAAACGTTTACAAAGTAGTAAAGGCTCTTTCTACCATATGATGGCACAATGAGAAGGAATCAGTCTACAACCTGGAAATAAGTATCAAGACAGGTCTATGCTGGTGATCTTTGAGTAAAGACCTGAAATAAAGCAATTGCAAAGTGGATTAAGGAGGGAAAACCTTTGAGGCAAAGGAAATAGCAAATATAAAGTCTGTGAGGTCAGTGAAAGGGGAAAAAGCAGTAGTTGAGGTCAGAGAAACAATGGACATGCAAATGTCTTGTGGGTTGTTTTAAAGACTTGCTATATTATTATTATTATTATAATTTTTGTGTGATGTTTCCCAACAACATTTATATTATGGTGCTACATATTTGGTAATGATCCTTTGATGTTGGGAAGGAATTTTAAAAACACTATGATTAAACCGGGTTTCTTCCTTTGATTTTCATATTTTAAATAAATCCATAGTCATTTATACAAAAGAAAAGCATCTGTCCTGGGCAAATCTTTTGAGGACAGAGATCAAAGTAAACTGCATAAGGTGTTTACATTTCTGTATGTATCTGATATAAAGATCAATATCTGTACAAATTTAACCTTTTATTTTCTGGTAACTTGTGATCACTGATAAAATGAAACTTTCTCATGACGTGTATGTAATGCATGAAAAATTCCTTTGGAGAAATTTATGTTCCTTTCATTTTTACCAAATTACAAATTTTCGGCATGGATGTGAAAAGCATTAAAATTATAACTAGATGAAAAAATTCATTAAATTTTCCTTTTTTACACAAAAGATTAAAATTAAAAAATAAAAAAGACTATTGCTTTAACTGTGAAGTGGTTGGGAAGCCAAAGGAGGGTTTGAGTTAGAAAGGCCACATGACCTTACATTTTTAAAGTCTCACTTTGGCTGTGATGTTAAGAAGAGACTGAAGGAGCCTGTGGAAAAAGCAGCAGGTTATGTGTTCTAATACAGATACGAGATGGTAGTAGCCTGGAAGAGATCAATGGTGGAGGTGATGACAAGTAGTCTGTTCAGTGATGTATTCTATTTTTGGTATCAAGGATTTAACCCAGGGCACTTAA
Organism: Sciurus vulgaris; assembly: GCF_902686455.1. Classification (NCBI taxonomy): domain Eukaryota; kingdom Metazoa; phylum Chordata; class Mammalia; order Rodentia; family Sciuridae; genus Sciurus; species Sciurus vulgaris. The sequence goes on from NC_136461.1 coordinate 14,379,380, forward strand.
CCCCAGAGCCCCATCTCCGGCAAGACAGGGTCTAGCTGAGTTGCTTAGAACTTAAGTTGCTGAGGCCAGTCTCGAACTTGGGATTCTACTGCCTCAGCCTCCTGAGTTGTAGGGATTACAGGCATGTGCCACCATGCCCAGCTTTGATATATTTTAAAGACAAAATCAAATAATTGCTTATAGATGACATAGGTATGTGAAAAGGAGAACAGACCAACAACAACAAAAAAGTTCCTAGTTTCTGCAACTAGAAAGATGCTGTTGCTATTAACTAACATAAGATGATGTAGAAGGACGCAGGGTGTTTTTGGCTAGAGTCAGGGAGGATAATCAAAAGTTCAGTTCTGGATACTGAAGTTAAAGATCCTCATGGTGACATTGACAAGTATCTGTACGTTGGAATCTGGAGTTCAAAGGGAGGAGTGGATTAGAATTATACATTTGTGAATTAATGTGTGTGTATAAGTAGTATTTGAAGGCGTGCAAATGGAAGCAATTACTGATGGGTATGGACAGAAAAGACAAGAAGACTAAGGTGTAATGCAGGGGGTTATTTATATTAAAGGGTGAATAAAATCCTTAAAAGGTTGAAAAGGGGACAGTAAGGCTATAGTAATATATCAGGGAGGTGTGGTGCCCTGGAGGGCAAGTGAAGAAATGTTTCAAGCAGAGGGGAATCAAGTACATTAAATGCTAGTGAGAGGGCAGCAAGGCCTAAGAAATTTGCAATGTGGAGGAGACTGTGATGCACGGGGATGAAGTGAGACAAAAGTGGGTTTTTTATACTGAGTGAGGTGATGCATGCCAGTAATTTCAGGAACCTGGGAGGCTGAGGTAGGAAGATCACAAGTTTGAAGCCAAGCGCAGCAACTTAGCAAGACCCTGTCTCAAAAAGAAAATAAAAAGGGCTAGGGATGTTGCTTAGTGATTAAGCACCCTGAGATTCAATTCCCAGTACTGGGAGCAGGGACGGGAGAAGTCATGGATAAAGGTCTTCAGGTTCATTGGCATCTTTGAGTCAACAACCCATTATTATCAGGCAAAATTTGTTTCAATGTAAGATGATAATGCAAAACATTTCAAAAAGATTACAATCACACTGACAGCAAAACAAATTCTTATGTAAATAGAGTAGAAACCTAGGAAAGGAAAATAATGAAACAAAAAACATTACTGGAGTCTCCTCCAGTAGTTTCCAGTCACCAAAAAATACAGAATTAAGGGAAATAAAAGTGAAATGTGTTTCCATCTTTAAATGGATTATACAATGCATTTCTGATCCACGGTTGTGTCTGCCTACCCATACTCAGGGCATAAAGAAGCATGAATATATCAGGTTACTAATTTCATGTTTTCTGCCTTTATGACTTCATTTTCTTTTGCACTATTTCACTAATTCTTATATTAGGTAGTCTCCAGACCAATAAGGGATTTTCTGAAAATGTGGCTTCTGGGCTGACTAACAGCATGCCTCAGTAATGCAAGTAAATACTGGTACTAACCTATATCAGGACAATACACATTCAGAAAGTAATCTTGAATTAAATAACCAGTCTTCCAAAGATCACTACAACAAAGATCTTCCACAAATAACACTTAAAACTCACATTTTGGGAATTACAAATTTAAACAAATTAATGTCTGCATGATTCCACAACTGAGCAAATGTGGTAATCTAAATGATCATTCCAGATGAAAAAAAAGTATCAAAATTCTTTCAATGTTGTTTAAATGAAAACATGCTACTTGTGAATAGAGCTAAGTTTCATTTTTGCAAAAGCGAGGACTAAACCCAGGGTGCTCTACCACTGAGTTATATCCCCAGCCATATTTTATTTTGAGACAGGGTCTGAGTTGTTGAGGCTGACCTTGAACTTGTGATCCTCCTGTCACAGCATATCGAGTAGCTGGGCTTACAGGTGTGAGCCACTGTGCCCAGCTTAGAGCTAAGTTTTATTGAAGCCTGAACTCTCTGATGCACTGTTATAAATCTAAATGAAAAATGAGTATCTAAGAGGACATACAGCTGACATGTAAAGAGTTATAGTCTTTACATGTCTATCCACAAGTTCTACAACAGGGGCTTTAAACAACAGCAGATTAGAAATACTCAGGGGGTTAGGGCTGTGGCTCAGTGGTAGAGCGCTTACCTAGCACCACATAAAACAAACAAATAAATGAAGTGAAAAAATTCAGTCAAAAGAAAAAAAAAAGTGTCTTTGAATGTGTAGACTTTTGTCATTATTTCCTAAACCATGCAGTATAAAAATGATTTACATAACATTCACATTTTACAAGGTATTTGTTATGGTTTGGATGTAAGGTGTCCTTTAAAAGCTCACATGCGAGACAATGCAGGAAGGTTTAGAGAAGAAATGAACTGCATTGTAAGAGTCTTAACCCCAGCAGTCAATTAATCCCTAATGGGATTAATTTAAATGGTAGGGTGTGGCTGGAGGAGACTAGAATTGGGGCATGAATATGAGATATACATTTGGTATCTGGAGGGTGGAGTCTCTCTCTCTCTCTGCTTCCTGATGATACCTGCTGCTTCCCTTCACTACCCTCTCCCACTATGAGCCCTGAGGAATGCAGCCAGGCTTCTATGGACTAAGACTTCTGAAACCATGAGCCCCCAAATAAATCCTTCCTCCTCTGAAATTCTGCTGGTCAGATCATTTAGTCACAGCAGCAAAATAGCTGACTAAAACAGAAATTAGTACCAGAAGTGAGGTTGTTGCCGTGACTAACCTGACCATGTGGTTCTGAAGCTTTTGGAGCTTCTTGGAAATGGTGGGAGGAATTTTGAGAGGCTTAGCAGTACAAGCTAGAAATGCTTTAGACTGCTGTAAGCGGAAATTAATGGCCAATGCTGGTGGGAGCTCAGAAGACCACAATGACAATAGGACTGTGGTCAGTGAAGACAGGGCTCAAGAGGATTCAGAAAAGGACTCTGTTGGAAGTTGGAGTAGAGGTCATTCATGTTACGTTCTGGCTGAGAAGCTGTTTGCATTTTGGCCACATCTTCAGACTTTCTGTGAGGCTGATTTTAAAACGACTGACTTCTTAATCTGGTGGAAGAAATATCTAGGCAGCATAGCATTCAGGCAGAGGCGTGGACACTGCTGGTGGCTTGTAGCCAAATTTATTGTGATAATCAGGAGCAAAAAGCATAGTGCAAAGATTTGGAAAAAGTCAACTTGAAAGGCCAAAGTAAAACTAGGGTTAAGGAAGTTGCAGTTGTTGAACATTACTGCCACTAAAAAAGACTTTGTCCAGAGACAATGAGAAAGCTGGCTTGAGGGCATCTCAGGAGCTGGCAAGACCAGACCTATCTCAAGCTCAAGGAAGTAAAGGTGAAAATTCTGTTGAGAAGAGACCAATTGGGCACCCTCTGTGCCTCACATGGGGGCCTAGGAAGTTTTTTCAACATGCTCAGCCACCCAGACCCTCAGAGGCTGCTGCAGCAAGGGGCCTGGAGGCTTGGCTACTGTTCGAGATGGCAGCAGGCTTTGGTGTCAACCACGTGGTGCTGATTCTGCAGGAATGCAGGATGCTGGAGTTAGGGGGTCATGGAGGCTTCCACCAAGATTTCAAAGGAAGGCCTGGGAGGCCAGGCAAAGTACAGCAGGGTTGGAATCCTTGCAGGCACCCCCTGAGAATCAAAGTGTGGAGATGTGAGGAGGAAGCTGAAGCTGCAGTGGAGACCCCCAAGATTAAGAAATGCCAATAGAGCTGGGGAGATAGCTCAGCTGGTAGAGTGCTTGCCTTGCAAGCACAAAGGCCCTGAGTTCGATCCCCAGTACCGCAAAAAAAAAAAAAAAAAAAAAAAAAGAGAGAAAAAAGAAAAGCCAAAAACATGGGATATAGTCCTAGGAAAGCTGCAGGAAATGAGCAGAGACAAGCCAACAGAAAGGCCACTTGGGCTGCAACAAACAAGGCCACAGGGGCAGAGCTATACATGCCATTTGGAGAGAATATCAAGATGCCATGTGCCCCAGGTGCTGGACTTGGAAGTTACAGTACATGTGTGCCCAGCTGAATTTTGGTCTTGCTTTGGTCCTATCCCTTCTATGCCCCTATTTTTGTAAGTGGAAATGTTTACTCAGTACCTTTATATGTTGGATATTTGTAAATTGCTTTTAATTTTATAGAAGCCCAATCATGAGATTGCCTGAGCTTCAGAGAAGACTGTGAACTTGAACTTTGAGCAATCTCAAAATTCTAACTATTGAGACTATAGGAACTCTTGAAAATGGACTAAATATATTTTGCATTGTCAGATGAGTGTGAGTTTTTGGGGGCGGGGGCAGAATGTTATGGTTTGGATGTGAGGTGTCCTCCAAAAGCTTACATGTGAGACAATGCAAGAAGGTTCAGAGGAGAAAAGATTGGTTATAAGAGTGTTAACCCAAGCAGTCAATTAATCCCTAATGGGATTAACTGAAGTGGTAGGGTATGGCTAGAGGAATATATATTGGGGTGTGGCTATGGGATATATATTTGGTATCTGGAGGGTACCTCTCTGCTTCCTGATGATGCATGCTCCTTCCCTCTGCCATGCTCTTCTGCCACAATGTCCTGCCTCACCTCAAGTCCTGAGGAATGCAGCCAGCCTTCTATGGACTAAGACCTCTGAAACCATGAGCCAGGAAATAAACCTTTCCTCCTCTATAATTGTGCTGGTCAGATCATTTAGTCATAGCAGCAAATAGATGACTAAAACAGTATTATAAACAATCTAGAGATTATCTAAAGTATGCAGAAGGATACATGTGGCTACATGCAAATACTACACCATTCCCTAAGAGACTTCAGCATTTGTAGACTGTAGTATCAGTCAACAGGGGGTGTCCTGAAACCAATCCCCCACAAATATGGAGGGACATCTATACTTTATCAGGATCTTATGCCTGCAATACCAGTGGTTCTGGAGGCTGAGATAGGAGGATCTCGAGTTCAAAGGCAGCCTCAGCAACTTAGTGAGACCCTAAGTCCTAAGCCACTCAGAGAGATCTTTCTCTAAATAAAATACAAAAAAGAATTGGGGATGTGGCTCAATGGTTAAACACACCTGGGTTCAATCCCTGGAACAAGAATAATATGTGGCTTAGGTTTCAAAAAACTACGTATGGTGATATGAAAAGGAAAACAAAAGGAGGGGGGAGAGAAACCCTAAAGAAAAATAAACCTGCACAGCTCAGCTAAAAGTAACTCATCCTTCCTGAAATTGATTTCCATGAGTATGAGTTTGTCAGGATAAACCCAAATACTAACTATAAAGCTCTAATAATTAAAAAAAATTTTTTTAAAAAGTAATCCTTCCTGAATATTTAATCTGCCTCCTTTCTCATGAAAAAGTGCCTAAGGGAACAACAGTACACCATATTTTAAAGTCCAGGTCAATGGCTAATACCTGATGTCCACTCTAAGCTTAGGATAATACTGAGAAACATATTTCCTGATGAGACTGTAGGAAGCTTCTTTAGGTTCACAGAGTCGAGTAAAGGCCAGGGGGAGGACATCCTCCAATTTTACTTGTGGTTCTGGATCTACTGCAGAGCTCCTCTTCTGAAATACAATATCAAAAATTATGATCATTATAGAATACAGAGCCTCCAGAGTTCATATACCACTTCTTTTTTTTTTTTTTTTTTTTTTTTTTGTGGTGCTAGGGACTGAACCCAGGGCCTTGTGCATTTAAGGCAAGCATTCTACCAACTGAGCTACATTCCCAGCCCCAGAGTTCATACACTTCTATATACAATTCAAGGGCTTTCCTCAGTTGACTGCCAAATCAACTAGCAAACAGAAAATTATCACTTTTCCCCCCACATTCAAGTAAGTCATACCACACTGGTGTTAAATTCATGTGGGGAATTTCTTCCAGAAAACCTTTAGTTTGAGATTAAAAGTAAAATGAAATGATAGATTTTACTAAAGGTCTTAATTCATTATTAGCCTTCAATAACAAAGGGCTAAGTGTTGTGCCAGAAAGCACACTACCTTCATTTTCAAAGTGTCAGTTCTATTAAAAAAAGAAAAATCTTTAGAGTTGTGAAAACAAAAGTACAGAGGAATTTTCATGATTCTAAATATTGACATAGATGGAATATTAGGTATTTCACTTTATTATTGCAGAAATACTTTACATAAATGAAATTACTGTGTCTTGGAGGAATGTTAATATTTACAAAAAGAAGAAAAACTGGCTCTGAGTTTACTTTTTAGATCTAGTATTAGGCAAAAATGTACTTCCATACCTCCGCTAGTTTAAATGATAGCTCGTGAAAGGGCATATAATTCATATACCTGCCCATAATTCAAGGTAAGGTTATTCAATTTACTAGCTGGGCAAATTACTCATCATCTCTCTAAGTCTTAGTAGTCTTAGCATGAAAACAACACACAGTAAACACTCGATATATGTTGCTATTTTTAGGAGAAGTAATAGCATTTCAGTGCTCAAACTCTGGTAGTGACTTACCTTTGTGTTTCTGGATTTCTGAGGTGTTTTTCTTGATTTCTGGACCACAACAAAACTTCCAGATGCACCTTTTCCTTTTACCTGAAGCAAAGTAATTTTTATTTGAAATTATTCGAGTATTCATATTTGTAACTTTACATTAGAATAAGAGAATTAGAAAGCATGCTGCAAGACCTAAGGTGAAGTGCTACTTCACTCTTTAGTGAGAAAAGAACAATAGAAGAGAAGTCATAAAACTTGGGATGGAATCTTAGCTATGGTACCGTCTAGCTATTCAAAATTGGACAACCCACTCAATCCTCTGAAATTTTGGGCTGGGGATATAGCTCAGTTGGTAGAATGCTTGCCTTGCAAGCACGAGGCCCTGGGTTCAATCCCCAGCACCGCCAAACAACAACAACAACAACAACAACAACAAAATCCTCTGAACTTTTGTTTCCACAAATATAAAACCAGGTAAGAATGCTATTGTGAAACTAGGTTACATAGTCTACTATAAGCTTTTAAAAAACAAAACAAAAAATGTTCCATGAAAGGAACAAAAATCTCTTAGGGTCAATGAGAAAACCCCTTACTGTTTTGGAAGAAAACAGCTCCTTGGCAAGTTGAGGCACACTGGTCTCAGGCTACAATGCTTCACCATGGTTTACTAATTGCAGATTATTCCTTACACAAAAGGTTAATAATCTGTTAATATTGCACATGATGGTATGTATGTCTCATCACACATGACACAAAGCACTTTCATACAACTTAAAAGATGATTCACAATAACCAAAATCTTCCACACCTTAGCTCCACTGTGCTTGGCAGTTTTACTTATTGTGAGAAAGTCAGACTCTAAGTGCCACACAGCAAGAATAAATTTTCTTCCCTGGGTGCAGTGGCACATGCCTGTAATCCCAGCAGATTGGGAGGCTGAAACAGGAGATCAAAAATTCAAAGCCAGGCTCAGCAACTTAGTGAGGCCCTAGCAACTTAGCAAGACTCTGTCTCTAAATAAAATACAAAATAGGGTTGGGGATGTGGTTCAGTAGTTAAGCAATCCTGGGTTCAATCCCTAGTATAAAAAAAAAGTTTTCTTCACTGAAGAACCCATAAGCACCTGACACACAGGAGACACTCAATATATCATGGCTATAATTTTAAGCAAGGCTTTAGTAACTGTCCTAGATAATACAGACTATTCCTGAAATCAGTATTGGTCTCAACTCAGGCTTCCCTGGTCCTTCTAAGAGTCATTAATAGTTTTAAGAACTAACCAGTTACGGCGAACATATTTATAAAGCTTAATTTATAAGTAAAAAGTCTAGTCAAATAAATTAAGTTTCAGAGCTAACACACCTAAGGTAAGAGCAACTGTACTTCTTGTTACTGCAATAACAGGCTTCCTTACCCTACTTCTCATTTCATTGCTATGTGATTCCTAGTATGAGCAACCCCCAAAATAATCCAATTAAGTAAAAGTGAGGGAAAAAAAATTACACTACCTCATTCCTTCTACTCTTCAGAAGAATAGTTAATTATAAAAGCAACTGGCAATGTGTTTTCCAAGCCTAATCTTAAATACTAAAATTAGGTTAAGCTTAAGTATCAACCTCACGCAACTTATTTTTAACAAAAAGACATAAAGATCCTAAATGTTACTAAATATGAACATAGCATAGCTGATACACAAAATATTCTTACCTCCTTTGTTTACCTGATACCAGCTAGGCATACACTCTACCACTGAGTCACACTCCACCCCAAATCTTATTTCCAACAACATGTGTAATACCTGTTTGATGACTCCTCTATTCAATTCTCTTTTCAGGGCTTGTTTAAGGAGATAGCCCCTTCTCTCCAGCTCCAGAGAAGGATACTTATGGATGATATATTTTCGAATAGCAACCACTGATGCACCACTCTTCTGGAAGCATGCCTAGAAAACAGATTTATCAAACCATATACATTACTTTAAACTAGTTTATTTGTATTAGAGAACTTGACACATACTTTCAAAATAAGTTATTTTGGAAGTGAACTTGATAACAAATGGTTAAGTAAGGTAGGGAAGAATAAATAGTACTTTAGATAACTTCAGTTCATAATGGCTAAGGAAAAATACACAAAATATTTTTGCAACTTTAACTTGTTCAGAAACATATGAACAACAGTCTGTGTATTAATAATCTCTTTTAATTCTGTTCTATATTGAGATAGATCTTTAGTATTAAAATGAGGAAAGTCAAACATTTTTATTGCTTATGGGAATGCAGGTCTTGCCAATTTTTAGGAATGAGTTAGACACATAAGACATCAGAACCAATATACCTTTGCAGGCATTGTATGAACGTCAGCAGAAAAGAGCAGCGATAATCTGGAAAAATGGCTTAAAACTGGGTGTATAGATGGCAAAGTTTTAAGGGGAGTTATGCGTAACAATGAAGGTATTCCACTAGAATTGAAACAGCTTCTTCCATTTCCATCTTTACCTGTACTCCATTTGACTAATGCCCACAGAAGATTTAAGTATCTCATTATGTCACAAAGGCACCAAATATTTACTCTGAATCCTTCAAATTTTGAAGCACAGAGAAATAACATCTGTTATTTACCTAATGGGTGAGTTCACCAATTTTCTGTTCTTACTGCCCATAAACTGAACCTAGCATTTATTCATTTTCTGGTTAAGGACTTCGTTGAATGTTATTTTATGTATTTTGACAACAAAGAAAAATAACTCACAGGTAGAGGGACAGAAATTATTGTACCACACAAAACAAGCGGTCTTGATACAGGTCACCTAATGCAAGTAAATGCCTCAACTATTAACAACCTATTGACATTTACTACTGATTTTGTAAAAAAGCACAAAGCAAAGAAACTCAAGCAGAAAAGAACTCTAACGCTAAAACAAACAATTCCTTGCTCCTGCAAACTGACAATGAGAAGTAGATATCAGGACTCCTGTTTGATACAGAAAATGGTATCAGTGGCCCAAAGTCATGACTTGTTATACTGTATGTGATATGAATTATACACTATATAAATTATAATTATGTAATTTATACAAATACAATCATATTCAGTATACGTCAAATTTTAATGTTCTAATTTTATTTTAATATTTTAGTCCCTTCTTCATGCTCATTATAACTCTGCTCCTTCAAACCCAGGCTAAGTGGTCATGAAATAAAATTCCTGATGGAGGCTACACAAAGAATAAAAATCTCACTACAGTCACGCTCTCTAGACCAAGGAAGCTTCTCCCTCTTTTTTTGTATGGAGAGTATCTTGCTATGTTGCCCAGGATGGCCTCAAACTCACTCCTGGGCTTGATTAATCCTTCTGCTTCAGTCTTCAGGGTAGGTTGGACAACAACATGACACCACTATGGTTTCAAGAAAGTTTTCTTAAGGAGGTGAGAGCCTAAGAAACCTTAAAGGAAAGAAGGGAGAGGTCTGAAGATCTCCTTTCTCAGTTCATTCTCAGATGACAACCTGACTGCTCCTTGGTTAAAATGGTCTGAATCCCTCTTTCCCCAATTGTTACCCAGACTCTAGCAACATGGTCGCTGAAATGAGGGGTACATTTTAATTCCTCTTTTGGCTTGATCATGTGAAATAATACAAAGTTATACAAAGATTTACACAGTACAGCATCAGATAAGAAAATATCATTAAACTATTAAAATAAGAAAGCTACACCTAATGAAAAGTCAATCAGTTATAGGCAAAGTCATAAAGTTGTATAAGGAGGATAATTTTTGCAATATTTTGGAATGCTTAGGTGATGAAACAAAGTGGTAGGTTTGTAAGAGGGTATCTTAGTTCAGATGTGAAAGATAATTGCAATAAATATCTGACTAGCAATATATTTTTAAAACAATGTTGGGCTGGGGGTATGGATCAGTAGTAGAGCACTTTGCCTCACATGCACCAAACCTTGGGTTTAGACCCAATTCCACACACACATAAAGTTATTTCCTTACTCAATTAGATTTTATAAGGGAAATGACCTGACCTAAGTCTATGCTGTATCATTGGCAGAGGTGCTTGACTCAGAGATGATAATCCATGTATGTTTGTTGAATGAATTAACATTTTCAGCCTTCAAATAAATAAAAACTAAATAAACTGAGTAAAAAAAAAAAAAAAATTCTGAAGTTTAAAGATATTTGTTACAATAAATATGAATTTTTAAAAAGACACTGCTCACAAAATGAGATTACGCTAAAAAACTTATACCTCATATCATTTTTTAATCGTCTCCCTTAGGAAACAAAACTAATGTATGGATAGAGTATGCCATTTTCAAATAAGCGAAAGATGAATAGAACAGAATAAATCTAAGATGATTGTTTTAAATAAAAACTTGCCTTAATGGCTTCAGTTAGGATTGCATCCATCTTGGGACGTGGGGAGGAAGCCATCGGTGTTTGCTTCTGGGCCCTGGCTAGCTGGCTGGCAGAAAGGGTAGCCCAGGAAGGTATCGTTTTTTTCACTTTCTTCTCCTTTTCTTTAGACTGATCTTTTTCACTTTAAAACAAAAATCTGTTATTATGCAAGATAAACTCTCCATAAAGAGATACAGTCAGCACTTTGCATCTGTAGGTTTTGTACTTTTGAGTTCTGCACCCAAGGATTGAAAACATTTGGAAAAAAAAAAAATTCCATCTGTACTGAACACATACATTTTTTTTCCTTGCCATTATCCCCAAACAATACAGAGCAGCTGTTTACAAAACATTTACATTGTATTATGTATTATAAATAATCTTAAAGATGATTTAAAGTATGTAGGAGGATATGCCTAAGTTACTTGCAAATACTATGCCATTTTTCATAAGGGATTTGAACATTTGAGGATTTTGGTATCTGTACAGGCCCTGGAAACATTCCTCCTTGTATACTGATGGACAATCATATAAAGTCAGAAAGGGGAAAAGACTAGGGAGGTATAAAAAGTAATGTTTTAACTTTTTTATGCACTAAGGTGATATGTATAGTAAGGAAAAATTTACAAAATATAACTTTTTAAAAAACACTGGGCACTATAAATGAACTAAAGATGTTTCCTCTTAGGTGCAAAAGAGGAGTCACATAAGTTAGCACTGGTATGAAGGACCAGTAGATTAAAAATAAAATGCATACTAGTAACTACTGCAATACATGTAATTTGGTATGGTGGAAAGAATGCAAGCTCAGAGGGCAGAAATCTAGGTTGGAGTTTTAGCTAGAACACCCTGTAGAGCTAGCTATATGATCTTAGCAAGTGATGGCTCAGTTACCTCAGCTATGATATAGTAACACAAAACAAGACAAGGTATTGTAAGAATTAGAGATTGTGTTTATCAAAACAATTTTGGGGGCTGGGGGGGATATAGCTCAGTTGGTAGAGTGCTTGCCTTGCAAGCACAAGGCCCTGGGTTCAATCCCCAGCACCACAAAAAAAAAAAAAAAAAAAAAAAAAAAAAAAAAAAAAATTGGAGGCCAGTGCATTATGTAAATTTTATTCTGAGTAATAACAATAGTACTTCATTCACCTAAGAGAACATTTTAAAATACAGGATAGCTGCTGAAAGTTCCACAGACCTTACTTATAAGCATGAAAACAGGATAAAGAATTCCCTGAGGATTACACCACACCTAGAAGGGATAGTTATTACTATTGTATTTAAAAAGTAACATCTAACAGTCTACTAAGTAATGTCAACTGAAAGAATGAATACTACCAGCTATCCTGCAAAATACAAAATAATAAAATTAAAAAACAATTATTTCCTACAGATACAAATCATCTATTGCAAATTTTGCTTTCAGATGCTTAAAGTCATCTTCAATTGAAAACGTCATCAAACATACACAGTTTTAGATCACTCTAACAATGGTTTGACACAGACCAATGTTTACTATAATAGAAGCACATGAAATAATACACTAATGGCACAGAGGTAGGAATTAAACAATTAAATATCTTCCAGGTCAGATTTTTATGGCTGTTTCATTTTTTAATTGAGATTTAGTCAATGTTTAAAATACCAGACATTTCCATTATGAATTCTAAGCATGAGTACTAAAGCCAAGAGTAAAGACTTCTGGATTATTCAAATTGTTCTGCTAACTGCTATGTACTCTAATAAGCCATATAACTACGTAATAAAACTATTTCAAATAATTCTAAAAAGTTAATCCCAAAAGCAAATACCTAGCAAAAACCAATGCTGAAATAACTCTGGTCCTTTTATGTAATTGTCAATTTTAAGTAAAAAGAAGGGATAACTCCTTACTCCTTCTTGGTCTCCTCAGAAGTCTTATTTTCTTCCTTCTCTTCGTTCTCAGGTTCCCCTTTGGGCTGCTCTGTCTCACTAGATGTGGCAGGTGGAGTCTCATTCTCTTGTTCTTCTACCGTGGAGACAGATTCCTCTGAACTTACTTCTGGTTCTAAAAAAATCAGGTAAGTAGAATTGTATTGAGTAGACAAGAGCTTGAGTCAATAAAAGAATAAATTAAATAGACCAGCCAAATGTTTCAGTTAGCAGGTGAATTCTAAAATAAAAAGAAATGACTTTGAGTGCAGTTTTCTTCTTTCTCCCCCTACCAAATAGTGCTGGGGACTGAACCTAGGGCCTTGCCCTTGCTAAGCAGATGCTCAACCAATGAACTACACTGCCAGGCCTCTCTCATTCTGTCACGAGGGCTGTCTATTCAAGTATTTACCCAGACCATTTTGTGAGAAAGGTCAGGAAATCACACATACCCTAAATCTTTTGATTATTCTATTCTGCAATATTAATGATACTCATAATTGAGAAACTAGTCTGTTTTAACAGGCAAATCTTAGAGAATAAAAATATGTCTTTTCCATATATCCCCGGCCCCTCTTTCTTACAACCAAACTGCAAAAATCAAAATTGTAAAGGAATTCATAGTTCTTCTACAAATTAAAGTTCTAAACCATATTTCAGAATGGTGAATTATTAATTGCAATTCCCATCCTAGACTTCCATAGCCTAATCTAGTCCAAACTCCTTCTGCATGGGTTCAGGCAAAACTGAGAGTTTAGATTTAGGCACAACTAAATTCAGGTTCAGTCTTTTTGTTTTTTATTGCAAATGAAGTTTGATTTCAGAAACTGAATCTATCATTTATAAATATCCTAAAGCATAGTCCACTTGAATTAGATTACACATGGGTACAGTATTTCAACAAAACAACTTCCTAAGAGGTCAAGGCAGATGAGCAATTTGTCTCACCCACAACATCAAGTTCAGTCTTTAGTAGAACCTTCCAGCTCAAAAATCTTAGGGCAAGTACTTTAACATCTCCAAGTCTCAGTATCCTTACCTCACAGTTATGAGGAGTACAAAAGGGTGCTTAAGGGTGAATCAGTAGGTTAATACTTGAACTAAATGAATGATTCCTGTCCTTTGTTCTACTATAATGCTTCTACAACTCTTTCCCATAGTCTTAGGCTCACACGTATTAAGGGTAGACCTTCATTATAACAATGGTATCAGAGGAGATACAGGTAATAACTGTATTTAAGTTCTCCACAGTAAGATGTATTATTTTTTGATATATATGCCCCTCACCCCAACAATTTAACCTAACTTGGCTGCACAGGTAAAAATTTACTATAAGTTAAGCAAATACTTCTATATATATTGCCTTATTCTAAAAAAGGTGAAATGCTAAGAACCATTTATTGAGTTTTCCTGTAATAGTTTAATTTTACATTATTTTCTGCATGCATGAGACCCTGAGTTCAATCCCCAGCACCAAAACAAAACAAGACCATGCATCTCTCTTTTGGGTTTCACTTTATTGCACTTTGCAGATAACACTGCTATTGCTTTTAATAAACTGAAAATTTATAATAGCCCTAAATTACGTTAAGTCTACTGATGCCATTTCTTCCAATATTATATGCTTTTAAATTTTTTTAAAAAGTTATTATATATTATGGTATATATCTGTTATAATGATCTGTGATCTTTTGATGCGACTACTGTAACTGTTCTGGTTGCCACAAACCATGATAAAAGACAGTCAATTTAATTGATAAATGCGTGTGTTCTAACTACTTTCCTGAAACAATTGTTTCTGTCTTTCCCTTCTCAGGCCTCCCTATTCCTAGAGACACAATATTGAAATTAGGCAGTCAATATCCCTAAAATAACCACTAAGTGTTCAAGTGAAAAGAAGCGCATATCTCTCACTTTCAAGCAAAGGCAAGAAATGATTAAGCTTATGAGGTATGCACACCGAAAGTTGAAATAGCCAAAAGCTAAAACCTCATAACAAATGGTAGCCACATCATGAACGCAAAGGAAAAACTCTTGAAGGAAATTAAAACAGCTACCCAAGTGAACACATGTATGGTAAGAAAACAAAACAGCCTTCTTGCTCACAGATCAAGGAGCAATTTCAACCTTTGAGTCTTACTATTTAAGAAATATATTTTATAAGGCTATAACTGCCATGATAGTGATTTCTCTGATGGATCTGTGCGGAATAAGTAGAAAAACTTCTGGAAAAGATTCACCATTCTAGATCCCAGTAAGAACATTTGTGATTTTGGGGAGGAAGTCAAAATATCAACAGTAAAAGAGTTTAAGAAGTTGATTTCAAACCTCATGGATAAGTTTTCAGGGTTCAAAATGTCAGTGGAGGAAGTAACTGCAAAAGTGGTAGAAACAGCAAGAGAACTAAAATTACAAGTGGAGTCTAAAGATGTGGGTGAAGTGTTGCAAACTCATGAAAAAACCTGAATGGATGAGGAATGGCTTCTTGAGGTATTATTTACTCGAGGTGAAGATGCTGCAAACATTGTTGAAATGACAACCAAAGATTTAGAATATTACAGAAACTTAACTGATAACTGCAGGGTTTGAGAGGACTCCAATCTTATTTGAAAGAAGTTCTATTGCAAATGAAATGCTATTAGCACTGAATGCTGTTAAGAGAAACTTTTCTCTGAAAGCAAATTAATTTGTCAAATTTCACTGTTGTCTTATTATAAGAAATGCCATAGCCACCCCAAACTTCAGCAACCACCATTCTGATTAGTCAGAGGTCATCAACACTGAGGCAAGACCCTCCAGCAGCAAAAAAGATTACAAGTCCCTGAAAGTGCAGATGACTGTAAGCATTTTGAACAGCCATTTTATTTAAAAATACTCCACAGATTATTAGACATAATTCTACTGCATGCTTAATAGACTGCAGCATAGTAGAAATGTAACTTTTGTATGTACTTGGAACCCCCCAAAACTGTATAACTCGCTTTACCATATTCGCTGGTCATGGTGGTCATGAAGTGAAACTGCAACACCTCTGAGGAGTGCCTATGATTGCTTAGTAAAGGTTTAGTCACTACAAACATTGAATATGTAGTATATGTAACACTGTTTTCAACTACTGGGTCTCCCTATGTGGAATGTAGAATCTATAAAATTTAAAATGAGTGATGTCTAATTATTTCTATTTAACAAAATAATTGATAGAGAAAAATTAATATACAACTTATGAAGCAACATAATTATTTTATATATATTTGGCTGACTCTTCTAATAGCTTATATATCTAAACCCTCCACCATGGTACCTGAAAACTGACATGATTAGTGATTAGTAGCTTATCCTAGGGCTGGGCAGATTATCAATTCTGAACTCATGAGCACCCATTACTTTCTTAATATCCCGATTCCTATATTACCTGTGTTAGGTCAAGGTGCCCAAATTGCTTAAAGCACCCCTCTGAGGCTTCTGAGACAAAATCCTGGCTCAAATCCCTGTTGGATCAAGGGATAAATGCAATAATGGTGCATGTCTTTTCTTTCTTAATCTGTGCTGGTCAGCAAATATTTAGTTCTAAAAGTCTGACAAGGACAGTACAGTGTGCTCATCTCTGATAAACTGGAGATAAAATGCAAAGGAGAAAGAAAAAAAGGAAAAGAATGAGCAAAGAACAAAGTCACAGGCTGGGGTTGTGGCTCAGGAGTAGAGTGCTCGCCTAGCATGTGTGAGGAACTGGGTTTGATCCTTAGCACCATTTAAAAATAAACAAAATAAAGGTATTGTGTCCATCTATAACTAAAACAACAACAACAACAAAAAAAAAAACAGTGACTAACACCTGTAATACCAGATACTTAGGAGGCTGAGGCAGGAGGATCACCAAATCTGAGGTCAGTCTCACCAACTCAGACCCTGTCTCAAAATAAAAAATTAAAAGGACTGGGATAAAGCTCTGTTGGGGAGCACCTCTGGTCTCAACCCCTAGGACTGCAAAAGCAAAACAAAAACAAAGGCAGGGAAAAGGAGAAGAAGTGGTTACTGATGCCATAAAAGAGCAATAGTACTCCGGGTGGATGGGTTTACTTTTCTTTCCATGCGTTAGGCTTCCACCTCTGACTGGCCAATCTCTTCTCCACCAATACCAATTAAACACAATATTCTGATCACCCACTTGCTTCCCTTAAGGCCTTCTGCTGATTTCTGGATAAATCTTCCACTCTCCACCCTGAAAGCCCCAAGTCTTTCATGACTCCACAGTCTTACCTCCATGACACTACAAGTCCAGAATGCAACTCTTAAACTGATCCTATTCTTCCTGTTTTTCTCTTTTTAATTCCAAGAACATTACAGTTTTACCCTCCAAAAATCTTTCAAGACAAGTAAGGGCTGGGGATATAGCTCAGTTGGTAGAGTGCTTGCCTCGCAAGGCCCTGGGTTCGATCCCCAGCACCGCAAAAAAAAAAAAAAAAAAAAAAAAAAAAAAGACAAGGTAAAATCTTACGCATATGATCTAGAAGTAACATACAAAGAGCTATAGCTTCCCTCTTTGAATGTCCCCTCCCACACTTAAGCCACAAAAAAGAAAAATTAAGTTCAAAGGAATTGATGAACTATTCCAAACTAGAGAAAAATCTTTTGCCTTTTTATGTTGTACCACTGTTATTTTTTACCTGGCTTTTCTTCCTCGCCTTCGGCAAGCTTGCTTTTGGGCGGAGTTTCCCGGGTAGAATTCACAGCTCGACGAATCGGCATGGTGCTATCTTCTACCTTCTAGGAAAAAAGATGGACATAATCAAACATGCATAAAAATATTCTCTTTTCTCTCTTTCTCAAGGGGCCTAACTAAATGTCAAAAGATGTAGGAGAATTCTTCAAGTCGACTCCAGGATCTGATGTAAATTTTTACTACAAGTTTTTTGAAGTGACACGATTTTTAAGAACTACTCTTCAAAATATTTTATTTTAGACAGAACTTCAAATAGAAACAATTATACTTGATTTGAAATAAATTTAGGAAGTTGGAGGTTTTCTCAGGAATTTGAGGGAAAGGGGAAGATGAAAAGAATTTTTTATCTATTTGATTTTCAGATTCACAACCTAGTCTCCCCAAAACAGGGGAAGGAACATGTACCAAGAAGAACCCAGCAAGGCCTGAAGTCAGGGATTGATCCAAGAGTGAGCTTCAAGAATGCATCAGCCCCTACCTCACCTAACTTGTCCGCGTGGATCAGCTGAGCTCCTACTATAAGTGGGAGTGCCTTAGGATGGACGAGTTCACCTTGAGACGTATCAGTCGCCATTTAAAATAATTTCTAGGCCCGAGTACAGGTTACACTCTGAAGCCTCTGCTGTTAACCACAAGGATTTTTCCTAAAGGTTTCAGTGTGGTGAAGAGTCAACCTAAAGCACAGAAGAGACCTGGTGTGAAGATTAACAAAAACAAAACTAAACTAAAACATCTAAATTTAATATACATCCAAAGAGGGGGAAAAACTATAAAACTTAAAGTTAAGCGACAGATGACTTAGTTATTATTAAAAAAGATAAAACCACAGTCAAAATATAGACTATGTAAAGCAGCAACTAAGACAAATGCATAAGCCACAGCAGCTGTTGCACCTTCCACATGAACAAAGCAACAAGGACAAGAAAGCTCATAAGGAAACTAATCCCATCCCTTCCTGCTACCATCAGGAATTTAGAAAGACAGAATAAGGAGACGAAGGAATGGTTTAGTCTAATGTTTAGTCAAAGATCAGTTAACTAAAGAGAAGGCTTTTGTTAATGTTCTTAAGGGGTCTGAAAAATTAACTGTAATCTTAACTCTATCTCCATTAAAGAAGCATTTTTTTCCTTTATTAAGGGAACATACAAGGGCAAAAAAATACCAAGGAACATGACATTCTAAGAACCTTCAAACCCAAGAAGTAAATTTAGACTATGACCTAAGGATACAAATGTATGCTTCTAAGACCTTATTTGATACATTTTCAATGTAAGCAAATGAATACAGAAGAACATAATTATTCACAGATAAAACCTATATTGTCACCCAAATTAACCTGATCATTAACACCTTCTCCCCCTCAAAAATCTCTATTGGGACTTGATATTTTATAATAAAACTTCTCAATAAGAAAATAGTCATGTGAGCGTTTAGATCTCTGTGCTCATGAACAACTAACAAAAAGTTGAGGAATGATAAACTAAGCATTCAACATCTACTTTTAAGCGCCAATCCTATCTATTAAAAAACTTTCAACTTGTCAGGTAAGTTTCAAGTTACAACAAACTAGGATAAAGTTTAAAAACAAAAAACAACAACAAAAAAAAACCTAACCTCAGAGAACAGTTTCACATTTATAGAGAAAATCTTTTTATGAGAACACAGAGAGCAATAATATACTTGTGAACTGTCAGCTGCAAAGAAAGGCAGCTGGAAGAATTCAAGAGAATTTAATGCACTCAAATTTACTATCAACAGTGAATTATAAACAGCCTTGAATGTATGAAATGAACTGTTTCAAAAACTACATACATGGGCTGGGGTTGTGGCTTGGTGGTAGAGCACTTGCCTAGCATGTGTGAGGCACTGGATTTGATTTTCAGCACCACATATAAATAAATAAAATAAAGATCCATTGACAACTAAAAAAATTTTTTTTAAAAACTACAATCAATGCTTATGTTGCAATTCACTCTAAAACCTTACAAAATACAAACATGAAAATAGTTGTTTTCTTCTTTTCTGTGAAAAGAAGGCCAAGATGGCTTAAGGGCATTATTTAGGTTTGTGAAAATTAAAAATCTATCCTGAGATGATTTCAATACATAAACCCGCTTATTCATCCAACTAGCACTTACATGGTAACATATTTTTCTTGATAATAATAATAATAAAACTAGGCAAATCTGATATTTTTACATGCAAACACTACACATAATGATGGGGTTATCCTTGGTAAAGTGATATTGCTAATGAATTTTTTTTTCTTTCTTAACCCACAATAACACCAGCTAGGTAGAAAACGCTACCACAAAGTCAATAAAAACCTCAGGAGTCCCCATTCATAGATATTAAAGACACACACACACACACACACACACAAATTTTCTTTGTAAACAAAAATAACGAAAAGGAAAAAAAAGAGTCAAAACTGCTGTCAGAAAACTCAAAATTAGGGCTGGGGCTGTAGCTTAGTGGCAGAGCACTTGCCTAGCACATGTGAAGCACTGAGTTCAATCCTCAGCCCCACATAAACATAAAAATAAACAAATAAAGGCATGCTGACCATCCACAACTACTAAAAAAATTTTTTTTAATTACTCAAAATTAAAACAAACAGCCAGATCTGGGGGAGTATACCAGGAATCCTAGCTACTTGAGAGGCAGAGACAGGATGATCAACAGTTCCAGGCCAGTGTGGGAAACTTGGTAAGAATCTATCTCAAAACAAATTCAGGAACTGGTATGTAGCTCAGTGGGAGAGCACTTGCCCAGCTGTGTGAGGTCCTGGGTTCAATCCCAGGTATCCAATAAAAGCAAAATAAAGTAAAGTAAAATAAGTGTTAAAAAAAAGGAACGGAGGACACAGCAATGTGATAAGCCAGATCCTGACAACCTCCTGCTTAAAACCTTCCAATGCCATCCTCTTGCCTAAGTAATCTCATCTCCTACTGCACTACCCATCACTCTACTTTCTTGGCTCCAAAGACACAGATCTTCTTTTGGCCCTTGCAAAATGTGCTCTCCTCATTCCTGCTTCAAGGTATTTGTACTTACTCTTCTCCTTAAACACTCTTTTCTTGGACCCTTCAATCAGGTTTCTGCTCAATATTACTCCCCCCCACCTTTTTTTTTTTTTTTTGCAGTGCTGGGGATTGAACCCAGGGCCTTGTGCTTATAATGCAAGCACTTTACCAACTGAGCTATCTCCCCAGCCCCAATATTACTCCCTTAAAAAGGCCTCTAATTGGGGCTGGGGAGATAGCTCAGTCGGTAGAGTGCTTGCCTTGTAAGCACAAGGCCCTGGGTTCGATCCCCAGCACCCCCCCCCCAAAAAAAAAGAAAAAACCTCTAATCTTTCTTATTCTTCAGGTTTCTTTATAGCATTTAACACCACCTTAAGTTAATATATATTTACTTGTTATAAAGTCTCTTCTAATGGAATGCAAGCACTAAAAGGACTAGGACTTAAACCACTGCTGCACCTACAACAGCATCCAAAATACAGTAAGGGCTCCACAAATATTTACTGGGGGGAAAAAAATGATATCTGATAGTACTTATTACTATACCTATCATATGTGAAGAATACTTTAAAACCTAGTTATTTGGGATAAATACGAAGATATGTAGGGCTGGGTAGAGGTACCTCAGTGGTACAATTGCCCTGGGTTTGATCCCCAGCCTACAAAACATAACAAAAAAGCTGGGCTTGGTGAGACATGCCTGTAATCCCGGTGACTTGGGAGGGAGGCATGAGGATCACAAGTTCAAGGCCAGCCTCAGTCACTTAGTGAGACCCTTAGTAACTTAGTGAAACCTGTCTCAAAATAAAAAATAAAAAATAAAAAGGACTAGGGATGTAGATCAGCAGTAAAGTCCTTTGGGTTCACAATAAAAAACTAGAACATTTGCCTCAGCTCTGAATTCCCTTGTTAAAGTTATAGAACATGAAAACTTCAATCTGTAATACTTTATAATAGGTGAGTTAATGATTATTTGATAAATTCACTATTCATTACAAAGCTAAGAGAACTATATGGCTAATTAATTCACCCTGCCTTACCATTACCATGTACCTCATAACTAAACATATTTTACAGTACTTCTGCCATGCTAGTCCCTGGCAGGGATCTTACCTACCTAGTTCACTGCTGCATACTCAGTGCCTAAGAACATACCAGGTTTGGAATATGTCCTCAACAAATATTTGTTAAAGAATGAATAAGTGAAACTTAAATACGCTTTTCACTTGGGTTCTTATCTGCTCCCCAAACAAACAATCCTTGTTTACCTGTGGTTTATGTGGTCCTCAAGTTTTTTTTATGTTTTATAAGTTTAATGTTAGATTAACAATACAAAGATTTGCTTTTGACAAAGGAAATGCCCAAATTAAGTAGTTGTAATGCAGGCAATAAAGAACTTGCAGAAGTAAAAACTTCAAAATTTCACTTGTAATGTATTCCTTCCACATTAAAAAAAAAAAAAAAAAAAAGCAATCAAGAAATTGGCATTTAACAAGATATTTCAACAATATGCATTTTGGGGAAAATACTATTACTTCTTACCATAAAGTATATGTATTACACTATGCATTCTAACATCACTATTTATGTACTAAATACTTCAAATTGCTCTCGACCCAAACTCTGACTACACTCAAATTTAATGGGTCCTGTAACATTATGAATCCCTGTACTTTGCTGTCAACTTTTTTCACTTTCATATTAAAGTAATTTAGTACCTAATGTCTTTGAACCCTGGGCACAGATGCCAAGGGTATTACGTGGTCCCTCCTCTCCAGATAATCACAATCGAAATGGTTAAAAAGTTAACACTTTCATCTATATGTGAATTCTGTATACTTCCTCCACCATCTTCCAGTCCTCGACCTCCAAGTAAACTTAAAAAGCAAACCGAACAACCCAATCTTTAAAATGTCACCTCTACTTTGAAACAAATCACACTGAAAGAAACAGCAAAATTCTTAAAAGCTGAAATGTTTTATGCCTATGCCAGATTTAAAAAATCCAAAATACCTTCCAAAATAACACCAGTCACGTCTAACGTCACTACTGCTAAGTCAAGACAACTTTCTCAAAAGGTCCGGGTGAGTTTCTCAGCCGTACGTTAGTGGCCTCTCGCTTGTCAAAGCAATGAACAGCCAGGAGCTACACCAACCCACCGAGGGAGAACTGACATGCGGGAGGGGCCGACGGGGCCAGTCCTCTCTGGCTGCGCAGGGGAGAATTCTGTCTCAAAAGGTGAAGCGTCCCCGGCCACAGGCGTGGTCAAGTCGGGATCAACCCGCTCCAGCGCTCCCACTTCACCCTCCCGCCCCGCCGCGTTTCAGCACTCGGGCGGGCGGTGCTGCCTCCTGACAGCCCACCGAAGCGCTGCTCCGACTGACACACGCCGCCTACGGCGCGGGGCCACAAGTTCTAGGCGAGGCACGGGGAAAACGGAAGCGCAAGGCCGCCATAGCAGCAGCAGCCGCAGCAGCGAAGCAGACAGCGCGCCCACGAAAAGCGGAGGGACGCGAACAAGAGCGGCCGAGACAAAGGGGCGAGGCAGCGGCGGCAGCGCTACAGGGCCACGGTGGCGGACACGCAACAGCTGGGAGAGAGCCGGTCGAGGAGGGCAGGGGCGCTCGGGGCGGCGGACGCCGACCGCCGAGGCTCGGCGCGGTGACAACCTTGGGCTCCGCTCCGCAGGGACGTGGCGGCGCCCGTCCCGGCCACGCAAGAAGCGGCGGAGCGCGGGCCTCGCCTCCGCACACTCACCGCTGGGAGCTCCGTAATGGCGGCGGCGGCGGGGGCGGAGAACCCGGGGGGCGGGCCCGCCGCAGCCAGTCACCGCCGCCGGCATCTTTCGAACCGGCTCCGAAGACCGCTGAGGGAATGGGGTGAGGGGAGGGCGCGGCGGACGACAGGCCGCGGCGGCCTCGGAGCATGCGCGAGCCCGTAGCCAATCCGGGCAGGGCGGCGCACGCCGGCGCAAGCGCGCTGGGACGCAGGGGGCGCACGGCCAGGGAGACGCTGCCCCTCCTCCCCCAAGTCCAAACAAAACAAGGGCGGGAGCGCGCGCGCCGGAGGGCCCTGGAGGAGGCGTCCGCGAGAGGGGCAGGGGGCTAGGTCGCAGGGGGGAGGGGAGAGGGCGGAGCGGCCGCCGAAGGCAGACAAAAGGCGCCTCCTCCCGAGACTCGGGCGCCCCGCCCCCTCCACTCGGGGAGCGGCATCGGCGCCCCGGGCGAGCGGCCTCCACCACTCGCCTTCGGGGCTCCGCGAGCCCGCGCTCACTCCCCGCCCGCTTGTTCCGTCCTGCGTTACCTCTGCGCTCCCGCTTCCTGGCGCCCACGTCCCGCACGGCCCCTCGGCGCCGCTCCCGCTGCCGCTCGTCGCCTCCGCCGCCGCTGTCCTCCAGGCCCAGCCGCCGAGCTCTGCTGCCCCGCCCCCCTACTCGCGGCCTCGCGCGCGCGCGCCCGCGCGCCCCGCCCCCCCGCGCACGGAAGGAGCGCGCGGGACGTGCGTCCCCGGCCGGGCGCGCGGGGGCGCGAGAGGGCGCTCGGGCTCGGGGGTGCGGGCGGCTCTCTCCGGGCGGCGCTTTCCGTGCTCATCCTCTCTCCGCTCCAGCTCAGTCTCTGGGCCTCCCCGGTTTCCGCTAGGCGGTGCGTCTGCCCTTAGAGGAGCCGACACCTCCCACTTCCCACCTGAGCTGCCACCGCCTTCGAAGACCGCGCGGAGAAATGCAGTGCCTCAGTTTTGTCCCCAACGAGCCTCAAGAAAGGATAGGACGGTGGAGTGACTTGGGACAAAGGACTGAAAGTTGCCTCTCATCTATGA
Source organism: Sciurus vulgaris (assembly GCF_902686455.1). Taxonomy (NCBI): domain Eukaryota; kingdom Metazoa; phylum Chordata; class Mammalia; order Rodentia; family Sciuridae; genus Sciurus; species Sciurus vulgaris. Next base: position 14,403,721 of record NC_136461.1, read on the forward strand.
GACGGCCTTCCGGAGCTCCGTAGTCCGCGCACGTGGGCGCGGGGCTCCCAGAAAGGAAGCCCGGCGATCGGAAGACAGGGCGGCCCTTCGAGGGCCGTGTGTACGTTGGTTTCAGCATATTCAGGCAGTTCCCGTCCTTCCCACTGTAATAGAAAAAGCGTGATTCTTCAAAACCAGTGTGGAAAGATTTCATGTTTACAGTGCCAGATGTGTATTGAGGGGACCGAGAGAGTTGCAGGCAGTGAATTTAGGGAAATAGTGAACTGGGATTGTCCCAAGCGCCCAGCAGTTGACGGGCACTCATGCGTGCGCCAGTCTAAAGATTGGTTATAAAACAGCACTAGCAGGTCCCCCGGCCCTGCCATTAGCCTTATAACTGCCTCATCAGTTTCACAGCCATAGCCATCCACTGCTCCCTCGATTCGAATTTAACCAGTACCACCGAGGATTCGTTTCTAGTTGACCATTGTCATTGATGTCCTGATGGCAGCACCCATTCTCCCTTGCACCGCTGTCATATTCAAGTTGTTAAAAAGGTCCAGCAGCCAGGTGCAGTCGTGCATGCCTATCGGTAATCCCAGCGATTCAGGAGGCTGAGGCAGGAGGTTCGCGAGTTCAAAGCCAGCCTCAGCAATTTAGCAAGACCCTAAGCCACTCAGCGAGACCTTTTGTAAAAAAATTACAAAAAAAGGTCTGGGGATGTGGCTTAATAGTTAAGTGCCCCTGAGTTTGATCCTCAGTACCGAAAAAATGAAAAAGAAGGACTATTATGGGTCATTTTGTGTAATTTCTTAAATTTGTTCACATCCCTTTTTTAGTGTTTCAGTCCTTTGCCTCCCTTTTTTAACGACTTTATTCTTTTTTTATGAATTCATATAAACATCCTGCATTTCTTCCTTCACCCTAAAATGTGTCAGCCTCATCTCATACAAGAAGTTGACTCAAAAGCACACTCATAGATTTTTCCTCTTCCAGATTTTTGCTTAAATATTAAAAAAAAAAAAAAAAAAGAATCTTGCTGTTGTTCACAATAGGTGCACACCCAGAAAGAAAAACCGTGAAACAAAATTATTCCACAAACACATGCAAAAACCTGCACTAAGGCTGCCACTAGCAGAAAATTGAAACTCTAAGTTCTCTATTTATAAAGGGATCTGAAATTTGTTTTTTGCACATGATCATTGGTTAGAGTAGTTCACCTCCTCTAAATGTAGCATCTAGCCAGTTTTTATTATCTAGCCAGTTTTGGTTTAGACCCTGTGGGGTATGATTTTATAGCTCATCTCACTTGGGCTACTTATATTTGTGGTATTGGGGATTGAACCCAGGGGCATTCTACTGCTGAGCTACATCTCTAACATCTTTAGTCTGGTTCTTTTGTTTTGTTTTTTGGTACTGGGATTGAACCCAGGAGCACTTAACCCCCGAGCAACACTCCGAGCTCCTATTATTTTTTATTTTGAGACTGGGTCTCACTAAGTTACTGACTTCGAATTTGGGATTTTCCTGCCTCAGCCTCCTGGGTCACTGGGATTACAGGTATGCACCAGGTTAACCTTATTTTTCTAGTTCACAAATCCGGTATTTCCTTGTGCTTCTGGGCCTCCCTAGGTAGGGACTTCCTGGAATGGGGGCCCTGAGCAGAATCCTGCAGTTGTCACAGACTGCTCCACATTGACTCCTTTCTCTCTAAAAAGTCTACATTGCTGAGGCTGGCCTCAAACCTGAGATCCTCCTGCCTCCGGCTTTTGAGTGCCACCAACATCACGTGTCTCACTAGACTTGGCAATTTCATTCAATTGTTTTGTAACAGAATGATATGGTTTTTGTGCGCTCTCAGGGCAAACATTTGTTTAACTTTCTGCACTGGCAGGAACATCCACCTCGGCAAGTTCAGGAGCAGGTCAGCTTGTGGAATCTATGAAGATTTCTGTCAAAAAGTGGCACCAGGCACCAGGGAACACCTTCTTATTCAAAGATACCTGTCATACTGATACCAAGAATCCCTTTAGTTCCACGTTCATGTTTATTCCTTTGGTTTAATCTTTGTTCTCTTCTGTGGCGTCTTATTACTGTAACAGAAATGTTATATTTTAACCTGTTTCTGCACTTGACAGGGATGGGAAGAATAAGCGCCCTGGGAGTCTGACTCTGGGAGCTGTACCCCCAACTCCCACAGGAAAGTGTTACCAAGTCCTTGCTGTGTAACTATCATTTCTTTCTTCATTAAAAAATTGTTTTAGGGCTGGGGAGATAGCTCAGTTGGTAGAGTGTTTGCCTTGCAAGCACGAGGCCCTGGGTTCGATCCCCAGCACCACAAAAAAAAAAAAAAAATTGTTTTAGTTGTAGACACAATTTGTAGATCTGAAATTTGTTTTTTGCACATGATCATTGGTTAGAGTAGTTCACCTCCTCTAAATGTAGCATCTAGCCAGTTTTTATTATCTAGCCAGTTTTGGTTTAGACCCTGTGGAGTATGATTTTATAGCTCATCTCACTTGGGCTACTTATATTTGTGGTATTGGGGATTGAACCCAGGGGCATTCTACTGCTGAGCTACATCTCTAACATCTTTATCTCTATTTATTTATTTTATGTGGTGCTGAGGATCGGATCCAGTGCCCCACATGTGCTAGGCTCTGCCACTGAGCTACAACCCCAGTCCCTGTAACTATCATTTCTAACTTTCAAAAAAACAAACCCTTTTTGAAAAGCCAAGTCCCTGTTTAAACTTTAGCATCCAGCAAGCTTTACAGACTTCACAGCCTATTGTCAAGGGAATAGATAGTTTATTATTTTGTTATTCCTCAAATTTAAGAATAAGGGACACTTAAGTTTGTTTGGCTAAAAGGTCTTGTTTTGTACAGAACAGTAAAGTAGGTGACTTTGAAGTGTTAGGCATAAAGATGAAGAAAGCTGAAGCAACTGTAGATTCTAAGAGCATTCAAGACCAGAGCTACTGCACTACAGTCTCAGGGCTGGCCATCAGAAGACAGATCTGCCAAGTGCAGTGGCACTCACCTGTAATCCCAGGGGCTTGGGAGGCTGGGACAGCAGGATTGTGAGTCCAAAGCCAGCCCCAGCAACTTAGGCACTAAGCAACTCAGCCAGACCCTGCCTCTAAATAAAAATACAAAAAAGGACTGGGGATGTGCCTCAGTGGTAAGCCCCTGAGTTCAATCCCTGGTATCCTCCAAGCAAAAAAAAAAAGATGTATATACTAGTCTTACTCATATTCCACTTTGTGTCAATGTGGAGAGGTTTGAAGAATAATTCTTATTAGATCCCAGGGCCTTATGCATGCGAGGCAAGCACTCTACCAACTAAGCTATGTCTCAGCCCCTGGCTGGTGGGGAGAGAAATATTTTGTTCCTGATAGAGTTGATATTTATTCCATAGCTGAGGGGTTCCAATTTCATGCAGAAGTCATTAAAACCCAGGTGAGGGCTTGGATCTCTTGAGGGCATGGCCTTGATAGAGCTGGCAGTTGCTTGACTTTTCCGGTTTCCAGGCACTGGAAGTGACTCTCAAAATTAGCATCAGTTTGGAAAGAGATGGCAAGAGAATGAACTATTCATACTACTTACCAAAAAATGGAGGCTAATAAAAAAGGTCTACTATTACTCCCTGGTCCATAGTTTTCTTACTGTTGGTAGTTTTAAGGAGGCTAAGATGCTGTTTTAGAGATAGGTGACATCCCTGATGGCAATAGTTTGAACTATTAGCCCAGCAGTCAATTTTGAAGCTTTTTCTTAAACTTTGAGAAATTCTGAATTTGGAAACATATCTATCTGATCTCAATTTTTTTGAATAAAGGACTATGAATCAGTACATAAAAATCCAGCAAGTTTTTACAAAATGACATTTGCCCTTAAGCTACATCCCTATATTTTGAAGAAATGTCTTGCAAAACACTAAATTAATTTTGCCATTCACAATCTGAGAACTTGTGTCCTAGGTGTCAGCAGCCCTTCATTGTCGAACAGGAATCAAATTTCTTCCCACAACCCTTACCTGAGTTCTGAATGTGCCAAGAGTTTCCTGGAAAGAACAGTCTAGTTTGTTCTTCAGTTTGCAGCATCGGAGTTGCTACTCAGCCCTCAAGGGATCAAAGACACTTGAAAAGTTAGTAAAGGCAACTTCCAGTGGGGAAGAGAATCTAGGACCAGGGTAACTGGGGCACTACTCCAGGGAAAGCAGCAGGCCTTGCTTCGCAGCCTTCTCATCAGGTTCTGGGACTTTCGTTGATAGGTCTTTCCCCCTTTACAACGCCAGACACAAGCAACTGCATTTTACACAGATGGAAGAGACCCTATTTGCCAGATTTACTAAAAAGCAGATCATGTCCAGTTTTGTTCCAACCGTGTAACATGAAGTGACTGTGCCAACAGTAATGTCCCTCTTCCTCCACTCCTACCATGTGGTTTTCTAGGCTCATCTTCTTTTATGGGCATCAAGGTCAATCAGGCCCATGATGGGTTATCTGGGTTCAGAAAGTGAGGGCAGCTCAATGACACCCAGGTGGCCAGCTGTCCCTGCTGATCCACTGTGGGAGGGTTGGACAGGTCGTGGAAGGCAGGACTTTCCATTTTTAAGTCAGGAAAATCCCAGCCAACTGAAATTTTCAGGCTAAAACATCTTTTCTTTGTAGATATGGGGACATTTGAAAAAGTTTAAGGTTAAAGTGGGAGATTAGATTATTTCCTTCCAATAAAAAAAAAAAAAATCCAGTAAAGGAAAACATGAGTAAAAATCTGTGATTGGAAATGACAGAATTTTAAAAATCAGATTTATGAAATCACATCCTTCTGGGAAGAGAGATTCAAAAATATGGTGATGGAAAAAATCCTTGCCTTTTATAAAACAAAGCAAAACTGCATGATGATGAGAAAATGGATTTTTTCAAAAACTAGAAAATACCAACTCTGACTAGTCTTCAAACGCATGCTGCAAAATCACCGTGAAACCTTCAATCACCCAAACTGTGGAAGAGCAGCATAATTCTTGGGACTGTTAGTTCAACTCTGAAAATTCACATTTTATCTGTGGTACTCCTGCTCTTCCCAACAGATGCTTTGATCAAAAAGCCCACGATGAACTTCGACATAGGACTTTCTGTGTTTCTGCTCTACATTCTGCTAGTTGAACCCGTGATGCTGGTTTGAAAACAATGGAACTTGGTCTCACCAGCCAGCGAGTGTGCTTGGTAGAGCCATCCCTTTACCCAAAGTGGTTGGCATCTCTTCCATTAGGAACAAGGCCAGGGCTGGATGTGACTGAACATTCTTGAAAATGCATTTCTTGACAATGACATTAGGCTTTTGTTTTTTTAGTTGTAGATGGACACCTTTATTTTATTTATTCTTATGTGGTGCTGAGGGTCGAACCCAGTGCCTCACATGTGCAAGGTGAGTGCTCTACCACTGAGCCACAACCCCAGCCCAACACTAAGCTGAAGCTTAAAAATCCTTGTAGGGGTAAAAAAAAGGAAAAAAGTGAGGGAGGAAAGGATTTTGTAATGCGTTGCTGAATCCCAGGAAAAGCTGCTGTTTCCCAGACCTGGTAGCAGTTCAGAATGTAAGCTTATGATTTCATAGCATATGCTAAGGAAAATGATACAAAAAATAATAAACTATTAATTGTCGGGAAGTGAACCACCATGATCTCCTACATTTCTGAACAGTGTCACCTGATTGTATGTGGCCAAAGGTGAGCAAAGTCGCAAAATGCGGTAGAAAAAGAACACTCGGCACGGGTGAGCAGAGCCCAGGAACTCTAGGCAGAAATGCTGGGCACTTTTATCTGATTTTTAATGAATCCTCATGATAGAACTATGAGGTCGATTGTGTTATCCTTATTTAACAGATGAAAAAACGAGATGGAAACGACTGGCAGGGCTATCTACTGCCCCTAGTTTTCCAGGTCCACTGCTTCAAGGTATATTCACTGTATCATATTCCCCAAGTGCGATGGCGAAAAGGGATTCTGCAGGGAGGGGAACTGCCTGCCCGAAAACAAAGTGCAGGTCACACAGTCCTTGCCAAGCACACGTTTTCTGTAGTGCTCAGGCCCCCACCTGGTGAAAGGCAGTATCGCCTTACTGTCTGGAGCAGGGTGGAAAGACCCAATTAGATGCCATCCTGTGTTTACTTCGCAGATTAAGAGTACACGAAGTGTTCTGATAGACATATTCTCATTGAGACTGAGCTGTAGGAAGGGCTTATGCTTGCTTTTAATTATCTTTTTGAAGAGCTTTATGAGCTGTGTCAGGGAGGTGAACTACTGGTAGGTAGTGCTTCTTAAAATTTCAATGCGCCAAGCAATCACCTGAAGATCTGGCTAAAAGCAGTTTCTTGGGTTCCTTCCCCTCTTCATGGTCTGTTTTAGTAATCTGAGGTCTGTGCATTTGCACTTGAAATGCGCTCACAGGTGATACTGATGCTGCTAGTCCAACACCCATACTTTGATTAACCCTGACATTCCAAAGAGCCTGCGCTTACTCATCACACGGTGTGGCTAAATCTGTGTACTGGAAATGATTTTTAAAAGCACTGTGATTTCTTTTGTTGAAAACTATTTTTTTAAAAATCAAGATTGATCTCTATGAATTCTAAATGAGAGGATGATCATGCAGACACCTATGAGGGGGGATGTGTCCTGAAAAATGCCTTAGGAGATTTCATGGTTGTACAAACGTAGTGTGCTTATACCAACCTAGATGGGCTAGCCTACTGCAAACTGAGAATACATGGCATAGCCTTTTGCTCCCAGGACACAAACCTACACAGCACATCACTGTGCTGTGGGCAACTGGAACACATGGTAAGTATCTGTGTATTTATACATAAGAAGAGAAAATGTACAGTAAACACATGAAGTGACAGGATTTTTTCAACTCCATTTAATCTTATGGGACTACCTATGTGGTTAGTCATTGACCCCAAAAATCATTTTACAGACTGACAGTAAGTTTCAAAAAGTTATTTCCCCTCATTTGTCCAGAATAAGTTCATCTGGATTGATTTGTAATAAGGCACATTCATGCACCTTTTATCATCATATTCTGCCACCCTTTCTTCATTCTTTCAACACAACGCGTACTCCCCGTAGAGCCCAGTTCTGGTCTGGACCTCTTTCAACTACAGTATATGATTTTTTTCCTTTATGAACTCTTGATAACCCCCGTGGTAACATTTTCTTCCCAATTGGTTCCTCTGATGGCCTAACTTAAGTCTTTCAGGTTTCTTGGATTGAACCAAGAATCTCAGGTGTGCTATGCAATGGTTCTGCCAACGAACTGCATCTTCGGCCCCTTTAATTTTTGAGACAAGGTCTTGCTAAGTTGCCCAGGCTGGTCTTGAACTTGCAATCCTCCTGCCCAGCCTCCCAAGTAGCTGGACCTTGCAGGCATGCTCCACTATGTCCGGCATCTCTGCTTTTTAAAATGAAGGCATTTAAGACCATACATTTACCTGAAAGGAGAACTCGGGCTGCATCTCAGATCTTGAAATGCCATGCTTTTATTGTCAGTTAACTTCGAGTACTTCACAATCTCCATTATTATTTGTCATCCATGTAACATTTCTATTGGGAGACGGGGGTCTCACCATGTTGCCCAGGCTGACCCCAAACTCTTAGGCTCAAGTGATCCTCCTGCCTCAGTCTCCTGAGTGGTTGGGACTACAAATGTGCACCACCAGTTTTGGCTATTCAGGTGATATCTGAATACTGTACTATATGTATTCTATTTTGTTTTAGTTTGGTACTGGGGAATGAACCAACCCAGGGGTGCATAAGCACTGAGCCACATCCCCCGCCCTTTTAATTTTTGAGACAAGGACTAGCTAAGTTGCTGAGGCTGGTCTGGAACTTACAATCCTCCTGCCTCAGCCTCCCACATTGCTGGGATTACAGGAGTGCCCCACCACACATGACTTGTATGGCATTTTAGCAGACTACCAATATTAACTAGATAAGGGAGTTAAAGCAAATTATGGGGGCTGCGCTGGTAGGTAGCTCAGGGGTATGTGCTTACTAGTATATGGAAGGCCCTGGGTTCAATTCTTAGCACCACCCGCCCTGCTGAAATCATATGGAGGAAGACAGGAAACTTTTGTTATGTAAGATGAAAAACACATAATTGAAATATCTACAGGCTTGAGTGTTTGGGGGTACCAGAATATCATATATACATGTGTGTTTTCTAAAACCACCCCACCCTCTACCCCCGCTGGTACTGGGAATTAAACCCAGGTTCTTGTGCACATTATGTAAACCCTCTACTGCCAAACTACAACCTCAGTCCAACCAATGTCTTCTAAAGTCAGTTTTCTGAAACCAGTGTCCTCTGCCATCCATGTGGAAGTGGTTTACGCATCTGGCAAGATATCACTCAGTTAAAAAAAAAAAAAAAATGTTTGCAGATCAAGATAGTGAGGTTCCCCAATAACAATGAGCTTGCCCCAGTGCCCAGACAAACCTTAGTTTCTAAATACTATTCTCCTAAAAGAAACCAAGTCTTCTTGTGATTAAAGTGCTCTACAAACAAAAGGGTGGGGAATGTCCAGGGAACACATGGGCCCATTTCAAGGAGCTCCCAATGGTCAAAGCTGGAACAATGTGAGCAATGAAATAATGTGGCATTGAATTATAATTCAAAGTATAAAATGAACTCCGTACTGATATATCTATATATACATATTCACCCACATATATATATGAATGGCTGAATAAAGAAAACAAATGGAGAAAAAGAGATAAATATTTCTTGCAGAATTCCAAATAACTTAAGGAGATATTCCCTCCTCCAGGAAGTGGTGCTGATTTCCCTCCTACTCCTAGTTCCCTCCCAGTTTGGGCTGGGCATGGCGACGGGATTGGTCAGAACTAGAGTAGGACTGGAGAACAGAAATAACTTTAGAATCCCAGCACACACCTCCCTAACCAAGAGGTCTAGCTTAACATCAGCAGCTGAGGGTGATGTCAGATGGGCATAAAGCAGCTGCTGCCGTGACAGGAGGAGGGCACTTCCCTTATAGGACACTTTACCCCAAATCTATGACCTCAGTTTAATCATGAGAAAAGCATTAGATAGGCCCAGTTGAGGGACCCTGTACAAAACATCTCATCATTACTCTTCAAAATCATCAAAGTCATGAAAAGCTAGGAAAGACTAACCAAACCAAACCGAACCAAACCAAAAACCAGTAAAGGCCAAGGACACTGCGTAGATGACTGATGACTAAATGCAATGTATTATCCTGGATGGATCCTGGGCCAGGCACATCAGTACAAACCCAAATAGTCCAAAATTCAGCTAATTCCAATGTACCAAGGCTGGCTTCTTGGTTCTGACAAGTATCCTAGAGCAACGTAAGCTGTTTGGTGAGGAGTATACGTAGTCTGTAAAATCTCCAATTTTTCTCAAGTCTCAAATTTCAAAATAAAACATTAATTAAAAAAAAATGGGGGCTGGAGATGTAGCTCAGTAGCACTTCCTTGCATGGGTGAGGCCTTGGGCTCAATCCCTGGCATTGCAAAAACAACAAAACCCACACAGTGTCCCCCGCAGGATTCTCTGCAGCTTATTTCTTTGATACATCAATCACCTTATGATTGGTTATACACAGTGAAGTCCAACTCTGTTCCCCCACAGGGGAGGGTATTCAGTCCCCAAACGAACAGATGACCATTTCTCCCTTGTGAGTACTACTTGAAGCGAGTGAGCATGTCACGAATCTCCTCCTAGACTTCTGCTTACGCTTCCTGAATAGGAAGGAAGCACTCCCAGGAAGCCCAGGACCTGGGGCCGGGCTGTGGTGGAGAGCATTTCAAGGCATTCTCATGCTTTACTGAGTAGTTTCCTCTCATGGCAAGTGAGCTGCTTCAGGTTGCTGAACAGACATTAGGTGCAAGCGTGCCTCAAAGAGGACAAATAAGATGTCCAGCTCCAGCCGCCTTCACTTCTCCAGAGTACACCCTGCTCACACCCATTTGCCAACCCACGCTGAACCCAAGGCTTACTCAAGTAACAGGAAACAAGGCTGAAATGACCAGACTTTGGTTGCCAGTGCTTGGATGGCAAACATCCCAGGTCATATACGTCAGTCCACAGAATGACAGAAGGGAATTTTAGGGCACTTGTTTAGCATTAGCGGATAGTTGTAAACATATTGCCAAGTTATGTCCAAAAAAGTTAAGCTTGGTAATCGAAGCAACTCAAGAGGCCAGCCTAGGAAATTAAGCCAGACCCTACGTCAAAATAAAAAAAAATTAATAGGGCTGGGGATGTAGCTTGGTGGTACAGTGCCCTGGGCTCAATCTCCAGTATCAACAAAATAAAACCAAACCCATAGGAAACGAGAGGCCCAGAGGTTGGATTCTGGATGCTCACACAGATGTTTGCACTGTCTGCAACAGCCCCAGGGGTGTGGCTCCAGCCTCCCCTATTCATCAGCTTCCCCAAGCTCTGGGAGAGAACAGTGCCCACAGTTACACTGAACGGTCCTAGAAAATACCGAACGAGTTAGAGGACTACCAGGAAAAAGCTGATAAGGCAAAACGGGATCTCTTCTGTCTTCGGAACTTGTGATCAGGATTGTACCAGTCTCTCTAACTGCGTGGTGCTTCTTCAGGGCTGAATACTACTCTATAGGAACCCTGTATGCGAGACTGATTTCAATAACTATAAATGAAGCATACAACACTGGGAGGTCTGCATTCCACACAAAATAGGAGAGCAGAAGCGTGAGAGGACTCTGTGCTTGCTGGTGGTGCTAACACAATATGTGGGTTTCAACCTTGGTCTCAAACAGTTGTTTTTGTATGATTCACAAGCTGTTCTTAGAGTTTATTTTAAAAAGCTACCAAAGACATTCTTTATCTGTAAATTAAAACCTACTCTCACTGACCAAAAGAGCTACTAGCTGGGTTTGTTGTAGCTGACCACCAAAAGCAGGCAGTACGAATCTCTTAATTCTTCCATATCACTTTTTGTATTTCAATGAAATTATTTTGGTCCAGAATTGACATGTTATTTTCTGTATTGCAAACAGAGGCTAATGGCTTTGCATACTCTTTTCACTATTAACTGTGGTTTTTGTATGACCATCAAAAAAGAGTATTTTTTTTTTTTTTTTTAAGTTACACTTAAGTGTAACTAAGTGATCAAGAGTGTTTGTCTAGTGTGCACGGGCCCTGGGTTCGATCCCCAGTACTGGGGGTAAAAAAATTTTAAACTTAAAGATGGGAAAATTAGGGCCTAACCCCTGCTGTCAGGCCTGGTACAAAAGTAGGTCAGTGGTTCCCAGGGGCCGAGGAAAGTGGGGAATGGGGAGTGAATGCTAATGGGTATGGGATTTAATTCTGAAGTGAAAATGGTCTGAAATTAAGACAGTGGTGACGGTCCCACACTCTGAACATATTAAGAACCACTAAACTGTGCACTCTACAGGGTGAATTCACAGGGTGGTTTTGTCACGCCAAATGGAAATGCAAACAAAAACAATGCAGAAGCGAACTCCCCACAAAATGGGACATGCAGGAAGAGGTGCTGACAGCGATCAAGCCTGCAACGGGGTCCTCCCAATTTTTTTTCTTTTTTTTTTTAAAGATCAAACCCCGAGTAATGAAAACACAGAATTGGATCCAGCAGCCTATTCCCGCCCCCAGCATAAATCCTTTTGACTTGAATGGAATCATCTGAAACAAAAGGATGTGTCAAAAACCCCCAAACGAAAACTTGGACAGTAGCTCAAAGCTGTTTTTGGACTTTATTGTTGCAAATGGCCTAGTTGCATCCTGAAATATGAAGACAAGAAGCAAATCAAAGATGTGCCAGAATAAAAGGAACGGAGGCTTGGTGAGGTGGGAAGCCCTGCAGCATCTCGCTGTTTCCCTAAAACATGACTCCAGGAGACCAGAGGGTGAGGGCACCCCCACACCCTCCACGCTCAGTAGATGTACTTTTTTTTTTTTTTTTTGAGGCAGAACTAGGGATTGAACCCAGGGCTTCACCCATGCTACGTATGGGTTTGACCACTAAGCTAAACCTCTACCCTCTAAGTACCTGCTGAATAGTAGTACAGGATGCAGCTGTGGCTAACTTATTGGTCTATGAAAGAATGCATGCTGAGGGGCTGGGGTTGTGGCTCAGTGGTAGTGTGCTTGCCTCTACCACCTCTACGTGTGAGGTGCTGGGTTTGAGGCTCAGCACCATATAAAAATAAAGATATTGAATCCATCTATAACTAAACAAATATTTTTTAAAAAATGTACAATGAGTTTGTTTTGAAAACTGGCATTATGTTCCTTTCCCTGAAATGACTAAACTTTCATTTAGAGTAGCCATAAGTTAACTGCCTTGAATACAGGCATAGACAATTAATTAAAGAGTACTGTACCTGCATAAAAGAACTTTTGCTACATCTTGAAGGAGTGCAGGCTGATAATGCTGGCAATGTTGTTACTTCTTTAAAATGATACCCACCTCACCCTGCTTTCCAATAAGAAGACAGAGGAGGGAACACTCTAGATAATACTTCGCAGTTGAGTAGGCCTCAGTAGAGAGCAAAGATCTCACTTTGCCATATTTGGCCACTTCTAATCTTATCAAGCACTCCCTGTATATAGCAACAAGATGCCCAAAGTCCTCTGTAATCTCACCACACCACCTGCTGCAGGTGAGATTTCAAATATTGTTATTGTACAATGGATGTTCATATCTTTAAGATTTTTTTTTTTCAAAATCATCTCTCTTTCCTACACTTCTAACACTTGTCCAGATCTTGAATATTATGAATAGGCCATCTCTACTACTTCAGAGTCCTTCCTGGTTAGACCCTGCAAATGACAACCACTCTAGAGGGGCAGTCAATAGCTGCCTTCCCCAACCCCCCACCCCAACCCCCAGTGAGTGCTGTCAAACTCTAAACACACGCTGCACTCAGGAGATTCCTAGATCAGAACTCTCTGAACTTTGATTCTGGAAGACGTTAAAACTCAATATATCCTAGACCTGGATTGCTTCTTCCAAATAAGGATTCCTAGGCAGAGCCTGCATCCAGATCCCAAACACCTTTCCAGGCTTCATCCTTTTTTTTTTGGCAGTGCTGGGATTGAACCCAGGGCCTTGTGCTGGCAAGACAAGCACTCTACCAACTGAGCTATATCCCCAGCCCAGGGCTTCATCTTTTATGACGGTGATTGTCACAGTCTGCCAAGAGACTTTTCAGACTCCATTCTTCATCACTCAGGAATGGTCTCAGTGGGCTTATTACAGCAGGATTCCATATTGTATTCAACTACACTGAAGAAAAACCTTTATTGCTGTGGGAAATTTTGTTCTTGTATTTCACAAGTCTTGCCAAGTCTTTCTCTGATGTTTCTTTATAGATGGAAGCCAAGAGAAATCTTTGGTTATCCAGATACAAAATACAAAGAATATATATTTGGAAGCAACCTTTCTTCATAACTAGGCCTACACAAGGGCCCACAGTTAGCTTTACACTCACCAGTATGGCCTGGATGAAGATGGAGCTGGGGAGCAATGTCACCTTCGACACATGGTAGAAGTATGGTTTTAAAACCCACCCCCATGAGAAAGCATAACTTAGCTTTCCACCCTCCCCATTCTTTAGAAGACATCTTTGGACTTCTTAAATATTCCAGGCAACTAACAGGAGATTTTAAAATCAGTGGTATGATAGTCTCAAAGTGAATTACTGCCCTGATACACATTGGGGTACTTGTCATTTTAAAAATCACCTTGGGTTTGCTTTTACACCAAATGTTAGCTGGAGTTGCAAAGTTTTTCCTGAACTCCCAGAAGAGCATTCCTACCCCAGCACAAATGCTCTCCCTACCCACAAAGTAGCTTTTGTTTGTGGACTAGAGAGACATATACACGACCGCACATGCACAAACACACGCACACAACTCAGGAATGATTTGGATTCGACAATGAAGAATCAGGTAGCCACTCCCAGGGACAGACACACACGCAACTACTGTCAAAAGGAGAAGTCGCTTTACTTTCATTTAAACTTGCAATGTTTGTCTTTATTTTGTTCTTTATATTTTGAAAGTGAAAAGAAATAGCATTGAGTCAATTTCTTTTTTTAAATATTTGTTCTATGTATTTACAAGCCTTAAAGTTGCTCTAAAGATCTCAAAAGTATCAGGAGTCCTTCCTCCCGGGTAGCACTTCTGCTCTGAACGATCCCTGGGGCTCTCTGTCCACAGCGCTTCCTTCTCCTCCAGGGTCATGTACGTTCTGATTACTATTGTGATTTTTTAAAAAATTTTCTGAAGCAAGCTGAGAGGCAGGCAGAAAGATTTGATGCCCCCCCAAAAAGAGAAAAAAGAAGAGAAAGAGAGAGAGAGAGAAGGAGAGAGAGAGAGAGAGAGATCTTTCTTACCTTGTTCACCCCAAACCTTCTCAAACCTGGACTAACTACTATGCCTTAAAACAAACGTGAGGTGCGTATGAAGGGAAGGGACGTTTATTTCTCTGCTTTTCTATTATACAAGTTGTTTACAGAAACTGCAAATTAAAAAATTACACACTGGCATTTGCAGTCCTTAAAATAAATTAAAAGTCTCAACTTTTTTTTTTTTTTTTTTTTTTTTTTTTTTTTTTTTTTTTGCTAAATGTGTTTTTTAAGTATGAGTCCTCGGTTTAAAAAGAAAAGATTAAAACAGAAAATATTTTCTATAAATAATACATGTATTTTGGTTTTAGTGCTCCCGCCCTCAGGTTGGAAGTTTACTTGTTTCCAGTACCTTTTTCCTCCATGATCACCTGTTTTCTCTTTCCCCTCTCCCACTCGTGCACACGTGGGGATTTCTGCGAGAATTGGCCTTGCTGCACTGTGATTGGCGAAGACGTGAAACTTTTTAAAAAAATACTTAAATTGTTTCTTTTGTTTCGTTTGTGTATTTGAAGTTTTAGTTATCCTCAGACTCCTCTTCTGCTTCCCGCAGCCATGTGAAAAATGCAGTGACAGATTTCAGGGCCACGCCCTTCCCATTCTGCTCTGCAGGGTCCTTGCTGCTCTCCCATTTGTAGAAGGCATCCTCAGAGATCACCTCCTCGTCATACAGGCAATCAAAAAACATTCGTAGCAAATCTGTAAGGGTTTGAAAATAAGCCATGAGTTTTGGAACACTGTTGTTCTGAGGAAAAGCAATGAATTGAATGAAAGCATATTCATTCTCCCAGAAAAGAGCATCATCGACATTCGTCAGACTCACTGTTGACAGTGTAACAGGACAGCTGGGCTAGGGATGCAGTTCAATGGCGAAGAGCTCAGGGTCAGCCCCAGCACCACAAACAACAAAGAACACCAAACCTACACTGCTCCTTATCCAACAAGGAGGAAAAGGCCATGTAAGCAGTCTAAATTAATTTTTATTCCCAATTATTTTATTTTTTGAACTATTTTCTAATATTGGTAAAGCTGTTTCATTTTATGAAGTTCTCAGTCTAAACACACTGAAGAAAAATAAAACATGAGTACTTATTACTTTCTTAATTTTTTCTTTACTTTTTATTTATTTTAACTTTTTTCTTTATAGTTTTTTTTTTTTTCATTTTTTGAAAGTCTGCAATATAATTTTAACAAATATTAGGGGGAAAAGGCAAGGTATATGCTTTTCCCCTTCAAATGTTATGTTTTAAAAAATGAAAAGAGTGATCATTCATATGAAATGAATTTGGATTTTATCCAGTGAAAATAGTTATTTGTTGTTTTAAAATGTTCAAACTGAGTAATTTTAATTCTTTATATTGCTCACAGAGTGGAAACTTATTATGGCGCAGGTCTATAATCCCAGTGGCTCAGGAGGCTAAGGCAGGAGGATCACAAGTTCAAGGGCAGCCTCAGCAATGTAGTGAGACCCTGTCTCCAAATAAAAATTAAAAAGGGTTGGGGATGTGCCCTGGGTTCAATTCCTAGTACCCTCCAGAGAGAGAGAGAGAGACAGAGAGAGAGAGAAAGTTGGTAGAGGCATTAAGCTCCAGTAGAAATTATATTTATGTATTCTTGAAAAAAAAAAAAAAAATCCTTGGGGCTAGAGGTGTTAGCTCAATGGTAGAGTGCTTGTCTAGCCATGTACAGAGGGCCCTGGGTTTGGTACCCATCACTGAAAAAAAAAAATCATTTATTGTCAGCTTTCTTTCTTTCTTTTTTTTTGATGCTGGGGATCAAACACAGGGCCTTGTGCTTACAAGGCAAGCACTCTACCAACTGAGCTATCTCCCCAGCCCTATTGTCAGCTTTCTAATCACTCAAATTAACTATGGAAGGAGGTAACAATAAACAACACACATTAGATTAAGAATGGAATATTAAAATTTTTCTTCAGAGTTATCTTTGTAATTATATTAGTTAAGCTAACACTAAAATCACTTTTCTTTTTCTAAAACTCTGGCTGGTCTGTAGGGAAATGGGAACTAGTGGCCACAATTCTGTTGCTGGCAAATCTAGAACTAAACAGCTCTCCAGGGATGATTAAAGTTAATAATTATGGAAGACACTTTAATTTGGCTGAGGATACAGCATCAATTTCATCTAACCACTTGACATTTCATTTGAAAAGTAAGATCCTCTTCCTATAACAATATAGAAAAGGAAGCTAGGATGTTAAGTGACCTTTCAAAGACCTTGAGAGAAGGAAAACAAAATCATATTAGATTTTCTGATTCAGACGTAGATGGCTTTTCATTTACACTCTGAGGGTATTTTGTTTGAATCTGTTCCTGTATCTCCTGGAGAAATCATCAACACCATGAAAGAAGAGAAACTTTTGCAAAAATCCCAACAAGAAAGTGCCTAAGAACTATTTCAGTGCCATCTCTAAAACAACCATGTATATCAGCTTTCACAAATTTTAATAGACTCTTCAGAGATTTTAATAGAATTCATTAATTTACCAGTATCACTAAGACTAGGGTGTTCGGGTTACCTTATTTGTCTGGTTAGCCAAGAATGAATAACTCTTAACTGAAAATATTCTAAAATACTTTGTTAAATATGCTGTGGTCTTTGCTGGTTATCTGAGCATTCTGAAAAGTACTATCCTTGAGACCATTAACCTATTTCATGTACTAGACCCAAGTTGCCCAATATGGTAGCCACTAGCCACATGTAGCTATTTAAACTAAGTAAAATGAAAAATTGTTTCATAGCCTCACGTATATGCATGACAGGCACATGTGGCATGGTTACCATAATAAATAGTATAGAAATATTTTGATCACTGCAGGAACTTTTTTCAGACCTGCCCTAAAGTTAAGTATTAAATATCTAATATAAATTGGTTTTCTTATTGGTATTTAAAAATTTTTTTTGTTAACAAGAATCGGGGGGCAGAAAAGATGGTGAAATGTGACAAACATCATTACCCTATGTACATGTATTATTACATGGATGGTGTGACTAGACTATGTTGTGTACAATCAGAAAAATGAAAAGCTGAATTCCATTTGTGTACAATGAATCAAAATTCAGGGGGAAAAAAAAAAAAGAATTGAACCCAGAGGCACTTAACCATGAGACACATCCCCAGCCCTTTTTTATATTTTTAGAGACAGGGTCTTGCTGAGTTGCTTAGGACCTTACTAAGCCACTGAGGCTGGCTCTGAACTCACAATCCTCCTGCCTCAGCCTCCTGAGCCACTGGGATTACAGGCATCCACTACCATGCCCAGCTCTGATCGACATGTTCTCATATAAGTCTTAAAGAAATTCAATTTGGAGTCAATTGCAGTGGCATGTGCCTATTGTTGCAGTTACTTGGGAGGCCAAGGCAGGAGGATTGGTTGAATCCAGGAATAACACAGTGAGACCCTGTCTCCAAAAATAAAAATAAAACAAATAAACAACATCAGATATGTCAAAGACGTTGGCTGAGTTTTTGTTACTAGTTAGTGATTCTTCTATTCTCCATCTTTTAATCCTCAAGCACCTCTGAAGTCTTGGTCTAGATAAGTCTCATCCACTAGTTTGGTTAATTATAATAACATGAGGTAAACTTACTGGCAGGTTGATCAAGTTTTACTATTGATGCTTGTAGTGCATAAAGTGCTTGCAGTTCCTTCTCTGTATCTGAGTCTAGGTACTTGAGTAAGATCGGCACTCTCTGCTTGATAACAGCAGTGTCCACTCTGAAGGTAGAACAGTCAGCTAGAGGTAATAGAGGAACTAGGCATTACATTTAAGGAGTTAACACACAGAACAACAGTACCCAAAGGACTCTGTATGGAAAGAGGTGGTAAGGGGCTCTCCAAGACAAGATTCTGATATCCAAATGCTTTAAACATTTTTAATGGGATATTGTCTCAGAAATTAAAAAAAATATGGAGGAGAGATGCACTTTGAATTCTGGTTTCCCTCAAAGGTAGTGCATCCAATTATTTATCTTTAATTATAATGAAACAGTGACAGTGGTTTTATGACCACCTACAAAAATGACATTAATTGAATATCTCACCATAAAAAAGATACAAAATGGATAATTAGCTTGATTAAATCAATCCACACCATAGACAAACTGCTCTAGTTTGGATATGGAGTGGTCCCAAAGTCTCATATGTTAAAGGCTCAGTTGCCAGACTGCAGGGCTACTGGGAGGTGGTGGACTTGATGGAAGGAAGTTATGCTATTAGGAACACATCATTAAAGGGTATATGGGGAGCCCACATCCTTCCCTTTCTCTGCCACCGTAAAGTGAGCAGCTTTGCTCCATCATGTGCTCCCCACCAGGATGCTGTGCCTCATTTCAGGTCCAAACAAATGGAGCCAAACAAACAAGAACTCTGCAACCAGGAGGCAAATAAATCTTTCCTCTTAGGTTGATTTTTTTTTTTAAGGTATTGTGTCACATTGGTGGAAAGTTAACATATCAAAACATCACACTGTACCCCATAAAAGTATGTGATTATGACTTGTTAGTAAAATGGTATTATTAATAAAATAGGAATTCAAGTGAGTACTTTAAAAAGGCAACATTTAAAAAAGAAATGGGGGGAGGCTGTGGATATAGTTCAGTGGTAGGGTGCTTGCCTAGCACGCACAAGAGTTGGCCCCAGCACTACACACAAAAGCACACTGCACACACATACAAAAGAAAAAACAGAAGGAAATTAAAGTGGCAGTTCATGCAAATCTTTGCAGAAGGATATAGGAGTTGGGACCATTTTATTATTCCTAGGAGGAAAAGGACTATTATGACAGTAGAGGAGAAAAACAAAAACATACCCCTCAATCTATGCCTTCTGAAATAAAAGCAGGATAAAAAGGGGCTAAGGCTAGCATTCTCAATGCCAAGAAGCATGAGGTTTTCAATTCTTTATTGAAGTTATCATGGGATACAATTCAGGATTTGGGGGACTTTTTTGGTGTTGGGGACTGAACCTGGGGCCTCACATATGCAAGGCAAGTGGTCAACACTTGAGCAAATCCTCAGTCCCAATCTGGTGTTTTTTGTGGGGCGGGGAGGTACTAGGGATTGAACCCAGGGGCACTCGACCACTGAGCTACACCCCCAGTCCTATTTTGTATTTTATTTAAAGACAAGGTCTCACTGAGTTGCTTAGGTCCTCACTAAATTGCTGAGGCTGGCTTTGAACTGGAGATCCTCCTGCCTCAGTCTTCCAAGCCACTGGTATTACAGGTGAGCGCCACTGCACTCAGCCCCAATTTGGTTTTTAAAAGCAGCTTCTGCACTTCTCAACCTTGATTGGCTCTCCACTCCCTCTCAGAACTGAGAATTAAATCCAGGGCCTTGAGCATGCTAGGCAAGTGATCTACCACAGAACTATACACTCAATCCTTAAAAAATAAATAAATAAATAAATAATTGATTAATAAAAAAAATAAAATAAATAAAGTAGGAACTTAAGTAAGTAATTTTTTAAAAAGCAACATTATAAAAGGAAATTAGGAGGTCTGGGGTATAGCTCAGTGGTTAGAGTCCTTACAAGGAACTGGGCTGGTTCCATAGCACCACCAGTTCTAAGAACGTTGGCCTCAAACCTGTGATCCTCCTGCTTCAGTCTCCTGAGTAGCTGGGATTTTGGGCACAGGCCACACCTAGCCTAAACCTTGATTTTTAAAAAAATTTTTTTAGTTTGTCAATGAACCATTATTTTATTTATTTGTATGTGGTGCTAAGAATTAAACCCAGTGCCTCACACATGCTAGGCAAGCACTCTACCACTGAGCTACAATCTTAGGCCCTAAACCTTGATTTTTAAAATGTGGAAGTCTTGTGGTTCCACAGATACCAGAAATGATTTTTTAAAATTTCATGAATGCTTTCTACATAGCATGTTACTTATCTCCTTGAAGAACTCACACTGAAAACAATTCACCCTACAGAAAATCTTAAATGAAAATTCTGAAGCTAAATTAAGTGGCAGGAAGTGTTTCTTTTTTTCCCTTTTTTTGGTACTGGGTTGAACCCAGGGATGCTTCTCTTCTGAACTACATCCCCAGCATTTTCTATTTTTCATTCAGAGACAGGGTCTCCACAAGACACTTAGGGCCTTGATAAGATGTTGAGACTGGCCTTGAACTTTCGATCTTCCTGACTCGGTCTCCTTAGCTGCTGGGATAATAGGCATGGCCAGAAGCTTTCTTTTGAAATGACAAAGACCTGAAATTCTGAGACAACTCTTGTACTGATGAATTTTTTTTTTCTTACTTCAGTGACAGAAATGTGGATTTCCACCTAAAGCTAAGTAGATGTCCTCAGTAATTATTGATAAAAACTGTATGCTACTTGGAATATTTAGGGTTTCTACCAATTCTAATCTTACCCCATCTACGTAATTCATAAATATGCAATAAAAATGTCAATTCACATAAAATTAAGTCAACACAGAACAGGAGAAAATGTTGGTATTTTCTTTCCTTATATGGGGCATTTATATAAAATGACTTCCCTGATGAGAACAGCCCTCCATTGATATTAGGTTAAGAATACTGAACCCCTTCATTATAACACTCGAATGGAAGGAGGTGGGTGTTGAACAATAGAGGTGAATAGGTAAGGAAAAAGGCTAGGGTGTAGCTCAGTGGAAGTGTCGGTGCCTAGCATGAGCGAGGCCCTGGATTTCATCCTCAGCACGGGGACTGGGACGGGGGAGTGACATGCAATAAAGGACACCATTCCCCTCAGGAACATACAACAACTTATTGAATTGCAGAACACAAGGTGTGTAGTAGCTGCTCAAATCTGGATTATCTGGAGGCAGAGCGACTATTTGTTCCTATATTTCAGATGGTCAAGCAGGGTAGACAGAAATGTCACCCACTTGCACAAAAACTGAGCTATACAGGACAAGATTTGAAGACAATATAAAATCAGATTGGAAATGTCACTTACCTATTATAGCTGCTTTACAAACGGCTGTCATTAAAGCTCTAAGGAATGTAGGTGAACTCATCTGGTTTTCATCTAGATTAGCCTTAAGTTTAAACAAAAAAACAAAGCAAAACAAAAACCAGTTAAAGGTACCCTTGCACACCAGAGAAATTATTTTCCCCAAACCAGGGCTAACCTGGCACTAAGGACAGAGTCACATTTTTACACTTTCTTGCAAAAATTAAATGTTTGATTCATTTTAAAATAGTTTGGCTACTGCCTGTTCTACGTGAAAATATTCCAAGGAGTAGTATTTAGGCTTTAGGGAGCTTATCACAGTTATTTCTGCTCACCCAATTATACAGCATCGTATACATGTATATTTGAAGCCAATTAAAAACATCATTCCTCAATAAATAATTCATGTAAGATGACCTAGCCCAGTCTATGATCCAGGAGCCAGGACACCCCAGCCGCAGTGGACTGCTTCCTCAGCACTATGCAAGTGCGTGTGCGCATGCCACCATGGCTCTTTCATCTTAACTTGAATGTGATTTAGAGGTTAATCTCAAGCCTTGTCTTAAAAAGACCCTTCCAGTGGTAAGAAAATTGTTATTCTTTTTTAAGGATGGCAAGAAAAATAGCAATGTTGAATAAAAAGGTTCCCGATTTAGCTTTAGTTGATTTATCTGATTGCTGTTAGACACTAAAGCAAACCCAATGTGAAGCAGAAGAAAAAGATGTACAAAAGCAAACATCTCTTCGGGCAGGTATTTTAAATATTTTTCAATGTTTATGTTCCTTATGTCTGTGAGAGAATTAAAGCTTGTCTCAGCTTCTTTGAATAGCAGTGCATGGTACTAGCCACGAAAAGGGTCAAGCTTAAAATGACTAGCCAGGAATAATTAAAGATGTCATTATAAACTTCTGGGTTGGAAAGCTAAGAATTTCAAAGATATTTAGAGACAAGTTTAGTGTTGATGAATTTTATTTTTTTTGGCATTAGGGATTGAACCCAGGTCTCAAGCTTGTATGTGTTCTACTACTGAGCTACACCCAGGCCTGATGAATTTCAAAACTGAAGCCGATGAACTAGCAGCTCTCCATCATCAGCTGGGAGAAAATGCTGGCTCCTGGGAGCAGAGCAGAGGGAAGACCTGAGTTAGGCAGCAGCACAGCAGCCATGGAGGACTATGGTCCACCAGAGGCTTCACAACCAGTCTTCCTGAGAGTAGAAATGTGTGGCACCAGAACTGGCACCTGGGCAGGGGATGCAGCACAGGGGAGAGTGTCAAGAGCCACATGTAGGTTTCATGACCATTTATGTGTTACAGCCAGTTGCTGGTTTATATCTCTTTAAAAATACTTTTGAGTTGAAGCCAGGTTGGTCAACCTCAGAGTTATTTCCGCAAAGTCTGAACAATTATTTTTCTGAAGAATAAATGAGAAAAATAATAATGTTTTCTTACTTTTTTGACAAACAATACTTAATAAACAGTTTGACAGAGAAATCTCATTTTGGAACTGGGGATAGAACCCAGAGGTACACTATCACTGAGCTACATCCCCAACCTTTTTATTTTTTATTTTGAGACAGAGTCTTGCCAAGTTGCCTAGGCTGGCCCAAATCCCGGGGATTACAGGTGTGGGTCACTGTGCCTCGCTTGATAGAGCAGTTTGAAGGGCTGATTATCAATTAAAATTCTCAAAGAATCAGATTTCAAGCACAGTTAAGAGAAAAAGAAACTAATTACTTAAATGTAATTACATAATAAATACCCTTCAAACCATCTGACTGTTTTTTCTGTTATAAAAATCAAAGTGCATATTTCTCCTATGAAAGAGACAAATATTATAATTCTTTTATCAAAGAATAGAAGAGACCTGAAGAAAAATGTAAAGAAGACTACAGATTAAGCGAAAAAGTCAAAAAGGAAGATGGATCTGCTAATGAGATAGAGAGATTCACTAATGCTGGGATTAGATAAATGTAACAAACATTTTAATGTAGTGTGGGTTCAATTACTATGTTTTTATATTTTCTTTCCTTTTTAAAAAGGTTACCTTTATTAGGTAGGATTTATATTCTGTAAAATTTACCCTTTGTCTTATCTTTAAGAAGAATATTCATATAAAAAATGAAGCCCAACACAGATGAAGAGGTAAAAATAGCATCATTTTGTAATACATGGGAAAATATAAGACCAAATCATCAAAATGTTGATGAACTGTGAAAAAGCATGGAGACAAAGAATGACGCTAAATATGCAGATAATGACCAACTTCCAAACAAGTAAAGGTAGTAAAAGACTTCTGGTATATGCCACCGCACATGCCAGAAAACCTAGTGCTGACTCTATCCTGAATTCAAGAATAAATTATCATGATGGCTTACAAGTTTTAAGAAAAAATATGGTTATTTAAAGAGAAATAAAACTCATGAACAACAAACCAGGCTAAACTAACCTTGTCTTTCTGATTCAATTAGTATATGGTAGAGTTAAAACAGATATAGACACAACTTGTTTGGACTTCAGGAAGGCATCTAACCAGTTATCTAAGTAAGGATAGCTATTCCCTTGTGGGTGAGGTGAAAAAAGAGAACTAGACAGCAAATGGTGAACAGGTTAACATGCCGAAGTGTCTCAAGGGTAAGGATGGGGCCTGCCCCTGAAGGTATGTTGCTTTGTTTTTGGTCCTGCCCATTCACACCTTCTGTTTAGAATTTAGATGAGGACTAGGTTGGCATATTAATGAAATAGAAAGATGTAGGAAGTAAAAAAGATGGCAAGCAAATTTTATGATCAAGTCAGAATACAAAATGCACATGGACTGAAAAACAGGTATCTAGGAAGGTAAACAAATAGAAATAAGCTTTTAAAATCTTCATTCTGATTCAGCAACCACATGCGTACGTCCAGGACAGGAGAGACAGAGCTGAATTACAGGGATGAGAGAACAGGCACTGTGTGACTGAAAAGCAGCCTGAGTTCAGTGTGGTGAGGCTGCCAGAAGCAGAGTCCAAAACTAAACCTGCCACGTGCCACCTGAGCGACACTGCTGGATCACTGTGTGTGGTCACGCTCGGTTTATACATGTCACTTTGGGAAAGATTTTGGAAATCCAGGCCATTTTTGTAAGAGTAATGTGACAAGAGTCTGGAAGTAAAAATTTCAAGAAAAGATTAAAAGAACCTAAAAAGAGAGACAGAAATACAGTGATGGCTATTACAACAATTTAAAAGCTACCCACCAAGGTCAGACAATAGGTTTATTACCCTGTGTAGACATGAGAAAAAAAAAAAGGTAAAAAATTTCAAATCATCAGATGCCTCATTATTTCTCAATGCTTGGAAGTGTGTAAAGACACTGTACCCCTACCCTCAAAAGAAGCCACAACCCATTCCATTACAAGGGCCACAAGAGGATTTACATAAGAGGGAGAGAACCAGACTAGCTCTTTCTGGCTTACTTTTAACTTTGAATCTTCTAAAATTCCATGGAATAAATGCACAAATTAAACACACTTTCATAAGTAGATAATACTATTTAAAGGAACACAGTAACAGATGAAAAACAGATACAACCAACATAGACTCTACGACTCAAGATAAAGTGCAAAATTTTCAGACCTTAAGTATGAAAGATCAAGTCAATATATTTCATAATAACTATAATGCTTATTACTTTTATCTAGGATAAAATATATTTTATTCAACTATTTTATTTGAAGGATAAAATATAGAGTATATTCTAAAATAGGGAGAGACCCATATGCTGATTTTTTGAAAAACTAAAATCTTATAAAAACAGAAAAACAGGCTTTCAGTTTCAAATATACATACACAAAGCATAAAAGCTAACTTCGTTAAGGTCAAAAACTCTCACAAAGGGAAAGGATACGGTGTGTGGACTGAGAGGGTCCCACAAGAACCTTTCTTATCTCTAAGGCAGAGAGGGTAACATGGTGTCTATACCTCTACCCAGTCAAAGATCTGTTCATCATTTGCTTTGTCCTCAATAATGAGTTTCTCAAGCCGCTGATACAGTTCTTCAGCAGAGAGTTCTTTCTTTGAAAGTGCTTCAGAGGAACAGGAACTGTCAGACTCTATAAAGTCTAACTTCTGAAACATAAAATGTTAAATATATTAATGTAGTACAGTATTATTATCATGCTTAGAAGAAAACAAAGCCATGAGCTATAACTTCTATTTTACAGGGATCAAAATGATTAGTAGAAGATATTTTACATTCTTAGTTTTCAAAGACCACCATTCTATTATCCTTCAGAAGATTTTTCATATCTTTCATCTGATTCTCTGTTTTAAACAAACAAACAAACAAACAAGCTAGCTATAATACCTCCCGGGCCATGCTTACCTCCAAATCATTATGAACTTCATTCAGTCTTGCTCTGGGTTGTAATGCAGCTCTTTAGAGCTGGGTGTGAGTCCTAGGCAAGGGCATAACTTAACTCCCGTTCTGTAACCTATGGTTAATATCAGGTATCACTATAGAGTTGTTGTCAACCCCTATAGTTTTGCCTTTAAATCCTTCAAACACCTCCAGACCATTCTGAATCCAAGTGTGGAGATGACCCTATATATTGTTTAACTCTTAGATTGTTTAAAAACAATCTATAAACTGGGCATTGGTGGTATACACCATAGTCCCAGCTACTCAGGAGGCTCAGGGAGGAGGATTATTTGAGGACCAGAGTTTGGGGCCTGCCTAGGCAACATAGTGAGACACTGTTTCTTTAACAGCAACAACAAAAAGTCCACAATCAAAATTATTGGTGCCAGGTGGGGTCTTGCACACTTGTAATACCAGCCATGTGGGACACTAAGGCAGGAGGACTGCAAGTTTAAGGCCAGCCTCAGTAATTCAGTGAGACCAGGTTTCCAAAGACTGAAAGAAAGAAAGAAAGAAAGAAAGAAAGAAAGAAAGAAAGAAAGAAAGAAAGAAAGAAAGAAAGAAAGAAAGAAAGGAGAAAAGCTGGAGCTGTGGTTCAGGTAGCTCAGCAGTAAAGCATCCCTGGGTTCAATTCCCAGCACCAACCATTGAAAATTAGTGATTTTCAAGGAAGAAGGAAATGAAATATGCTAGACAGTTTTCAGTGGTTCTGGGGACCAGGACAGTACCATCCCCATCCTTTATATTTTTATTTTTAAATTTTAAAAGTGTCTCCCTACGTTGCTGAGCTGGCCTTGAACTTGCAATCCTCTTGTGTCAGGCTCTCTTGTTGCTGGGATTACAGGAGTGTGCCACAACACCCAGCTCATTTTTGTCTTCACTTTTTAAAACCTCTTCAGTTGTTGTGATTGGAGGCTTCTTGACAGTTCATTCTGGAGATTCCCTTCCTTTTACTTCGGGATTTTTTTTTTTTTTTTTTTTTTTTGGGTGCTGGGGATCGAACCCAGGGCCTTGTGCTTACAAGGCAAGCACTCTACCGACTGAGCTATCTCCCCAGCCCTACTTCGGGATATTTTAAACTCTGACTGATAGATAATTCTGTTACCTCAAGTCTAAATCTGGAGTCCAAATCTATCATTTTCTGCTTGTTTATTCGCTCTCATTCATGGTGACTTGTTTCACTGTACACTAAACGAACTCTACAAGGGTTAAGGAATGTATTAGATGGTATGTATTTGTAGGGGATAAAAAGCGTAGGGGGTGGGGCAGACCAATGTTAAGGATGTTTTCTCTCAAGAGCACCGTGTCTTGCTCTTTCTGGGAGCCAGTGTAACGCTGAACTGAACCACACTCTGGCATTTGTTCTTCAAGCAGTGTGTTTTTACATGTGCTTACTGCTCAGAAATCAAGTTTCATCTCTGGCTTTTCCCTCCCCCTCCTCTTATTTTTATCTCTTGAAAGAGAACTTGTCTACTTTCTGGGAAGCCAATAATGCATCAGAAATTGTGCTTTTCGCAGGTTCCTACTATTTGGCAGCAGCTCCTCCCCTTATCATTTCCACAACCAAAATGAAAGCTAAAGTCCATGGCAACCTAGTAGGCAGTCTTCATCCAGAGTAACAATACACTGATTTTTACTGTTTTCTGAACAAGGGATTGAACCCAGGGGTGCTCTATCACTGGGCTACATCCCCAGAGTTTCATAACTTAAGACAGGATTTGCTATGATGCCCAGGCTGACCTCAAACTCCTGGGCTTAAATGATCCTTCTGCCATAGCTTACTGAGCAGCTGGTACTGCAGGTATGTGTCACTGTGCCCAGCTCAATTCATTTAAGGACATTTTCAGGTTTCTTTCTTATTCTTTTTTTCTACCTACAGTGATTTTTTTTTTTCTTCTTCTTACTGCTAATTTGTTACCTTTTTCAGCTTTAGTATTCCTCAGGTATTCAACTATTTTTATATGCAAGACCATTTTGAGACAGTTTTGTTTTCTTTCTCTGTCATTTTCCATGGTCTAACAGAGTTTTATAGTTGTCTCTATCTGGGCCACTCCCCTTTCTCCCAAATTCCTTGTTTAGAACCAGACTGCATTTGTCCTAGGGTCATCTGCCTTGTAGATTTCTGGATCTAGTTACCAAGGCTGCAGGCAGGAAAGTTTAAGGTTCTCATTCTATGACTGTACCCACTTCCTTGCAATTATTTATCTGTGGAGTTTCAGCTGGTAAGCCTGCCTCCAGTCTTCTATCTTGTAAGGGGCATTCCAGTTCCCATTACAACAGAGTAACTTCAGGATGCCTGTGTCTTTTCCAGGGCCAGAGCTCAGCACACTTGGAGTTTACTGAGTACTATCACACTGGTTTACTTATCAATTTCATTTCAGGCTATTGGAGACATGTAGCTTGACTTTTCTTTTGGTACTGGAGATTGAAAACAGGAATGCTTTACCACTGAGCTACCTCCCTAGTTCTTATATTTTGTATTTTGAGACAGGTTCTCACTAAGTTGCTTAGGCCCTCACCAATTTGTTGAGGCTGGCCTTGAACTTGTGATTCTTCTGCATAACTGGATTCTAGGTGTGTGCCACTGCACCTGGCTATATACCTTGTTTTCTAAGTGTGGCTGTCTTTTCAATTTTCTTCCTACCTTTTGTCTTTCCTCTAATGATTATAGTTGGAGTGTGCCCTTAAAATGATATCTTGACTAAGATTACTGTTTTGATCTAATCTTAATACCAGAATACTAATGAAATCAGCTTCCTTTCTTCTATGAAACAGCCACATGCTATCAAATGGAAGATAGTCCTGGTGCAGTGGCACATGCCTATAATCCTGGTGGCTCAGGAAGCTGAGGCAGGAGGATCACAAGTTCAAAAGCCAGCCTCAGCAACTTACCAAGGCAACTTAAGAAGACCCTGTCTCAAAATAAAACATAAAAAGGGCTAGGAATATGGCTCAGTGGTTAGGTGCCCTGGGTTTAATCTCTGGTACAAATAAAAAGAAGACACAAGTCTTGTTCTTACTCACCTGCTCCAAGAGAAAATTATGTACATCTTCCCCTTCTGGTAAAAAGTCCTTCCAGCTGAGATCAGCCTCCCTCCATAAGGCGCCCACTTTCTTATGGCTCTAAGAGAGAGATAAATTCAATCCATTACTTTTTACATTGAAAGAAGAAGAAGAAAAAAAAGCTTGCTTGAGGTCAAGAATGTAGAACCTGAAGAGTGAAAGATGAGCCAACTACGGTGTTACATGGGTGTAATCCTAGTGACTTGGGAGGTTGAGGCAGGAGAATCTCAAGTTCAAGGTCAACTTGGCAACATGGAAAGACCCTATCTCACAATCAAACTTAGAAGGGCTGGGGAATGTAGCTCGGTGGTACAGCACAACCTGGGTTCAATCCCCAGAATCTTTAAAAAAGTGAAAAATGAAAACTTTCCTTATTAATATGACATCAATTCCTTAGGGCTCTTGACTTTCAAAAAAAAGATGTCTGCATGCATATGAACATAATGGTAGATGTTTGAAGTACAGTTATTTAGATTCAATAATTTATTTACCAGATGACTTATCTGGAAAACATTAAACTGGTATTTGGGATTTATTAACATGATCAAAGAGTCCAATACATATGAGTTTATAAATTTATCAGTCTATTTTCTGGATGGAAAGATGGCTCTGTACATGTGCCTGCTTTTAGAGCCACTCACAAGCCTCACTGCAATCCCTCTCCACAGCAGATCACATTTCTACTTCCTGGTGTAAGAATGCTTAAGGCAGCTGTTGCTCCTGAACTAAGTGTGTGAGAAGTGTTTTGCAGGCAAGGGTACAAGGTTGAGCCCAAGAAATAACAGAGAAGAGCTGCTGTCAGCTGGAAAAACATGAGAAGGGGCAAGCCCACGCTTGAACAAAGACAAGGATAAAGGAAAATGCTAGGCTTTGAGGGTACAGCTGGCATCTAAGAAGATGTATCAATTATTCAATACAGTAATGAGACCAAGGTCCGGCTGATAACCTAATACAGCCAGGATCTGAAATCAGGCTGTCTGGCTCAGAGTTTATAGTCTAAGAAAATTTGGTTTTATTTAGAAGTAGGAATTTGCTTTCTTTTTATAAAAATAAAAGTTAAGAAGAATTTGAGTTTTAAATGAAGACTAAAGTCAAGGAGGGAATTATGAACATAAAAACTAGAGTTCAGTAAAATAAAAAATTTTAATGCCATTAACCAAAGAATATTATTAACAGAGATAATCAGAAGAGCCAGGCTATTTAGTGCATCTGTCTATGATAATTACTACACAAATGGGGTACAGAAGAACTTATGCAGGTTCAAGGGGAGAGAGGAACACTGACTTAAAAAAAATAAAACTCAACGTCTAGGAAACTTTATAATTAAACATACCAATATCTTTGGCTCGGGTGCGAGTACATTAGAAATCACTGCAGGTGTTCGTTTGTGAGTTGTTTTGTTTTGACATCTCTCTTCCTAGACATTTCATCCCCATCTTCAACCTCTCAGACCTTTACTAGGGCACCTCCACATGCTTCTGAAATGATCAGTTTAGATTTGTCCACCTCCCTCTCTATTTATTTTAGTAGACTGAGAGCCTAGCATATAGCTATGCAGAGAATAACCATGCACCACATATTTAACGAAAGTGAATTTAAGAGTGTCTCATCCTGCAGACCTTTTACCAACTCTAATCAGACTTGCATCCAAATGAGCCAAAAGTTAACAAAATTAATCATTTGTGAGTCCTATCTTACTCTGAAAACAGAGCAGTTTTCATTGAAAAATTACCAACCACAAATGAAATATATCTTGAGATTCTTTAGAACCATACCAAATCTAGTTGAGATTAGACAACTCTTTCCCAAGACATTAGTAAATAGGAGGACAATACATCTCTGAAGGAAATGAGGTTGAAGCAGAGTCCTCACTTTTTTCAAAGGCCAAAAGGAAATAGAACTATTTGTACACTGAGACCTAAGGTGTTCACAGGAAATTCATGATCAAGATCACTGCCCTTTCTAACATGCTATTGAGTCTGACACTCAGTTGAACACTCACCATTTGTTTGCATAGAAGGTGCAATATTTCAGAAAGCAAGACCCCAGCTCTTCCAACAGGAAGTAAAGGTTTGCTAAATTCTCTGTAAAAGGTAAGAGCAGTGATTAAGTACCTCCAAAGAAATTCTCTGTTCTAAAGTAGTATGCAAAAATGTGTGCCAAACAGACACTTTGCAACCCAAGTAACAGCTGACAGGTCAAAGTTCTAGGACCTGCTCTAAGTCCTTCTCAGTGTAAGGCTTTTGGAGACTTTAGGGCCACCTTATGCTTCCTAGAGAAGCAGAATAGGGATGTCAGAAATCCTGGGTTTTGTCTTTTTCTTTAGCCACTTTAGTGAGGGAAGCAACAAAAAGATCAGTCTCACTTAGTAATCTATTTACTAAGTTCTGCTTCAAGCAGAAAGTAGAGAAGTACCTTCTTAGGTAATAGAATTGTGAAGCTTAGTTACAAAATGTTTGTAAAAAGGAAAACTTTTCTTTAGAATATGGATGAAACAGAAAGGGACCAATTTTTTCAGTCTGATTCAGTATTTCCCAAACTGTGTTTCACAGGATGGCAATGATACTAGGATTCCTCAAAGAAAAGGATACTTTCATCGACTAAGTGAGGGAATGCTGAATTAAAGCTAAATCATTTTCATTGTCTTATTATAGGATTCTCATAATCCTCTGTGTGCCATAATATGCTTTGTGCATCTCAAAAAAAAGGAAGAGACAACAGTATGCAGAGTTTGATTTTCATATATCAACAGTTTTGGGGGAAGGAGTAGGCAAATAGCTCAGGTCGCAAAGCGCTTGCCTTGTGTGCACACGGACCAGGGTTTGAATCCCCAGCACCTCAGAGAACAGTTTTGGGGGAAATATTGGCATTTTGAAGAAGTACTGGTCTATACAATGCAATATTCATTCCCCACTCGCAGGCAAATATAGCAATACTTTCATTGTAACCATGAACATGTACTGTGCATATACCAGTCTGACACCCTACAATGTGAAAACATAAATTCTGACAGCACTGAGGCAATGACAGACACAACAGCCAGATCAACATTAAGCTTCTAGAAGTGATTGTCTTCCAGTTATATGACTGGAGTGCTACCAACAATCACCACTACTACCCTCAGTGGAGCATAGGACTATCACATCCTCGGTCTGTCTCCAGTGCAAAGCCACTAACATCTTCACAATAAAATCAGAAGGCAGAGAGCCACAGGCTGTGTCTAAGAGTCTTCAGAGCCACTAATGGGATGATAATGCTAGAAAGGCAGGTGGTGAGTTTTGTGTCAGTATAATTTTATACACATCAAAAGAAACAAAAATAACTTACATGATAACTTCTCTCATAGAGATTCCACCTTCTTTTAACATGGGGGTCACCAGTTCAGCAAGGTATAACCATATATGGGGAATATCAATGGCCATGTCATCTGCCAATTCCAAGGTTTCTAAAAAACTGAAAAAGAACAGGAAAAAACTCAATACAAATATAATTCGAAAGTTAAAATTAAATAAAGAGACCAAAAATCAGTCACTTAACAAATACATATCAAGCTATCAGGCGTTGGTCTGGCCATAAAGTGGCTGGTAAATAAATTGCCATTCTTAAAGAGCTTAGTGTGTGGGAGAAAGAGCGAAGAGACAAAAGGAAACTTGTGACAGGGCTAATGCTCTCAAGAGCAGGAACCAGAAAATACTTCTGTATGGAGATGACATTTGAAAGACTTTAATAATGAAACAGTTGTATAAAGTTCTGGGTTATCCAATTTAATCCCATACTATAAAGTTGAAAATTATATCCTTCAAGTCAGTCAGAAGCACCAAGTAAACACTGTAATGCAGGCTAAACACAAAAGAGAAAAAAAGACTAAAGTCCTTGCCCTGGAGGATCTTGTGATGGAAAATCTGGATGGACAGAAAAGAGTCTGATGTTACTAACATTATCATCATCGGTACTATTACACCACAAAGAAAAGCTAATGGTTTTAGGCTTTTATGATATAAAATATAAGTATAAATATAAAATAATATTTATTTATAATAAAATATAAATAAAATACCCAATGTGAAGTAAGATAATTGGGAATCAAACATGAAACTTAGGGAAGTCAAATATAATACATAAGCAGCCTTCTTTGGGCTGAAAATATCAGCTATTTGTTCAGAAGTGTACACAATTTGAGACTTTGTTAAGTGGGTGAATACAGAACATATTTAAAAGTACAAAAGCAGAGCTGAAGGAGACATACACAAGACTGAATGGCACATGGGAAGAATGAATGAAGAGGTCAAGAGCTGGCACTACCTTGTATTCATATTTTTTCCAAGTTCTAAATTTGTGTGTGCTTTTTCACTGTAGTTCTAGATTTTAGCCAGAATATGCCACTCAGCTTAGAAGCCTACATAGGATTTAAATTTTTCACTTAAAAAGAGCTCCCACTACAAGGCAGGTTCACATTTCTTGAGCTGCTATTTCAAAACAGTATGGAGTTCCAGCCACATTATCTAACTCTGGGTTTCATGAATCTTTACTTTCAACTTACTGACCTCATTGTTTACAATTGTTTGATATCTACTTGCCATGCTGCAGACACCTGGCTGTTCTCATTACAGGCATACTTTTCAGCTATTCGTGTGCCACTGATGGAACATCGTCGGGCAGGAATCCAGGATTTCTGGGTTAATCACCTGATCCTGCCAATTAATTCTGTGGGTTATAGATTAAGCTATTTAATGTACCCAAGAGATAACTGCAGCCATTCTGTCCTTTCACCAGTATAGCAGTTATGATCATCTCATACCAAAAGTGAAAGATAATACTTACATTGCCTTATTTTTTTATTTCTCTCTCTCCCCCAACTGATTTTTTTTGGGGGGGTACTAGGGATTAAATCCAGGGGTGCTCAACCACTGAACCACATCCCCAGCCCTTTTTATTCTTCATTTCAAGACAGGGTCTCACTAAGTTGCTTAAGACCTCACTAAGCTGTTGAGGCTGGCCTTGAATTTGGGATTCTCTTGCTTCAGTCTCCCTAGTCACTGGGACTACAGTGCCAGTTTTCTATTTCTTGATCAGTGAGTTCACCATGGTGAATAGAATACAATTAGTGGTCAAACACATAATACTGATAAGAAACAATTTTTTGGTTGAACATAGTTTTCCATAGAACAAGGCTGTGGAACTTATTTTTTAAAATTTGTCATCACTAAATCCTTTTGCATGATTGTAAAACAAAAGGCTAGGTATGTAGTGCTCTAGGTAATTATCTTTATCTCTGCACTACTATATAGCCTAGAATTATACCTTGCATAATACATAACTTCTACAGGCTGAAGAAATGAAATGCAGCTACACCACATCTTTGTCTCTTGGTATGCAGTAGCCAGCACATCCACTAGACTACACACAGGAATATCAGTTGCATTTCTATAAACTGGTAACAAACTCGCCAAAAAGTAAATTAAGAAAACAGTTGCATTTAGAGCCAGGTGTTGTGGTACACACCTGTAATCCCAGCAACTCAAGAGCCTGAGGAAGGAGAATCACAAGTTTGAGGATAGCCTGAAACCCTGTCTTGAAAAATAAAAAAGGGGTGGGGAGGTAGCTTGAGTGAAGCACCCCTGAGTTCGATTCTCAGTACTGCACAACAAAAGAGAAAGAAAATCCCATTCATAATAGCAACGACACAACAAAATTATTTAGGTGTAAATTTAACCAGGGAGGTAAAAGATCTGTACACTGAAAACTTTTATAACACTAATGAAAGATATTTCAAATTCAAAGATTAGAAGATTAAAAACTGGTAAACATCCAGACCAGACCACCCGAAGTTATCTACAGATTCAATACAATCCCTATCAAAATTCCAATGCTAGGCTGGGGTTGTAGCTCAGTGGTAGAGCACCTGCCTAGTATGTATGAGGCACTGGGTTTGATCCTCAGCACCACATAAAATAAATAAATAAAGGTATTGTGTCCATCTACAACTAAAAAAATATTTTAAAAAATAGATTATGTAATACAGATAAAAAAGAATAAATAAATAAAAAAGATGAAAAGCTTTCTTATATTCCAGTATCATATCTTCAAAGGATTATAATAAAGATAACTTATAGCAGATCTTATCTATGTGAACAAAAAGGGTCTTCACTGTTAAATAGCACCTCAGCAATTCTGCATTTGAAACTCAGAATGCATGTCTACTGTAAGCTCTCTTTCCAAGGTGTAATTCTCTTGTGGTAATAAGAGTTAAAGGAAAGTAGTCAAGAAAGAGGTATCAAGCTTGCTGTCAGGGCATGTATTTTGTGGCTATCATAACTCCAAGTTTTACTACTTTGGTTTTAATTTATTTATTATACTTTCAAAGTCATTCCAATTCTGTGGCTGATAATGAAACTGCCCTCAACTATTCTTACTAGACAGTTTTTAAATAGCAGTTTTCTAAAATCATGAAAATGACTATATCAACAGTTTAAAATGAATTTACCTACAGAGTAATGTATACTAATGTACAGAAACCTACCCACCTATATTCCTAATTTGTATCATGAAGTGTTTAGATTCAAGTACTGAAAATTCCCAAAGGATGGCTTGAAGTACTCTTTGTGGAGGTTTTACATACAGCAACTACTATACTTACAGTTGTATGGGATCTTTTAGGAAAATTCCAAAGAATCTAAGATTTACGTATAAAACCTATTTGAAACTTCCATTTCAGGATACTATAGTAGTGTATGCTCTGAAGAAAACATAATATGAGATGAGATTATCAGCTGGGTCAAGGGGACCACACACCTGGAAGTCTTCTGCTTTCCCATACTTCCCGAGTCATCCCTGGCTTGGAGAGCTGGCAGAAACTGCTTCCCTGACTACTCAGAAATTGACATCTTAGCAGCAGAAGCACCCAAGGGCGCTGATCTCAGGTGCTCCTGAACAATACTCTGAAAGAGCAGAGATCTTCTAGGTGTTGGGAGTGAAATGGCCTATCTGAACATATGGACTATGCAATTCTGATCTTTTAAGAAGGTTCTTGATGGATAATGACATAGGGCTATCCCTTTGTTTCCATCTTAGGAAAAGGTAGGTGCTGTATTGTCAAATATATCTCCACAACTTGTACAAGACTTGGTTTAATGATGGCAGGTTAGGTCTAACTTCATTATCAAAGGTGAGGCCTGAACCATTGAAATACAGCAGGAAACAATGATGCAAAATGATGAATTGTTGAGACACAGAAATGCCGTAAATAGCTGTGATATTATTATCATATCATAGTTGTGATAGTTTTTCCAAGCAGCAGCAATAGTACCACCCTTAATGAGAGTGTAAACACCAAGTCTGATGACAGTTTTCCCCGAGGAAATCACAAAAAGGGGAATGCAACTGAGAAACTAGTATCTCACAAGTTCAGAGTTATGGCCAGCTGAAATAGACTATACTTCTTAGATACTTAATCTAGCATTCTCATTTCCAGAACAGTCTGGGGAACAAAAGTAAATCCTTACAAAGCAATAGAGAAAGATACAATGACTGCAGACTGTAGGAGCTTGAATCTACTTTTCAGGTTGGTTGGGGGTCAGAGACTACAGTTTGATTGTGAGAGTGCAGGTACTTTCATTTGCTCTTACTTGCTGTTATTACAGTAAAGCACAGATTTCTCTTATAAAACTGGGAAATCATCCTGGCTTTGCCAAAATTTCTTAATAAGTTAACTGGTTCAAATGGCCTTAATCTAGCCATTCACTTAATTTAGGTAAATCCAGTTTGCTACTGAAAGATAACTTCTTAATGATCCTAGGGTAATAATGAATTTTCTAGGACCTGAACAACAATGTCATCATTCTTTTCAAAATTAACTGAATAATTACTCCTAAGAACATTCAACATGGCATTTAATAGTCAGATCCTAAGAGGTTAATCATATCTGAAATGACACCATAAGGTACAAGGAGGCATTTCACGGTATGTGAATACAATTTAGAATAATAAGCTTGGCAAAAAAGCTTCGTAAGCGGGGCTGGAATTGTGAATTGTGGCTCAGTAGTAGAGTGCTTGCCTGGGATGTGCGAGGCCCTAGGTTCAATACTCAGCACCACATGTAAATAAATAAAAATATAAAAAAGTTCACTGATAACTAAAAAAAGATTTAAAAAAAGAAGCTTCCAAAGGAATTCTTACTGCCATCAATTCAATGAGCATACACTCAAGTGAGTATCAGATGGTAGATTGGAGTTTGAAGTCTAAACCTCAGGTCTTAGTTCCTGGTTATCTGTCAGAATTGCATGTGATTCCATGCTTACATTTGGTGCAAAATTTGGTAACCAATAATCAAAAAGAAATTTTTTTATCATATGCAATTTTCTACCATATACTTACATAATTAATTTATTCATTCATTCATACATACCAGGGATTGAACCCAGGGGTGCTTAACCACTGAGCCACATCCCCAGTCCTTTTTATTTTAAATTTTGAGACAGGGTCTTGGAAAGTTGCCAAGGCTGGCTTTGGACTTGTAATCCTCCTGCCTCAGCCTCCCAAGTCACTGGGATTACAGGTGTGCATGACTGTGTCCAGCTTAAACATTGATTTAAAAATCTCAGCCAGGGTAAGATTCTGTGGCTGAACCACAAAGAACCTAATCTGTGCACTTATTGGTAAAGGTGCACCATAAATACACCAGAACTTGATCAAATGGGGATACAATGCTAAAGATAGCCAAACTTCACCAACCAGTCACCGGCAAGAATTACAGTGAAGTCAAACTGAATAGTGAAAATCATTAAGAAAATGGAGTTACACTGCTATGGGGCTGGAGTAGAACACTTCCTGGCCCAAATAACCATGGTTCATTGAAAGGATAAAGCTTTAAGTCAATTTTCCAGAATTTTTCTAACAAAGTAAACTCTCCCCTTTCAAAGAACATGCAGGTTTACATGTAAATGAGGTGGTGAAGATCTCAGAGTTTCCCTGAGGCTAAGATGAGCTTCATTACTGACATCATGATGCAGGTCTAACAATAAAACACAGAAAAATCAGAGGATAACCTTTATGTCCAAGCACAATCTACAAAACAGCATCAAATCAAGCAATGTATAATCAACATATTACATTGGCTCAACACTCTACAGTGGACAGGATTTTCATTTATGGAAAAAGAAGGCTAGGTACTGAATGCCACTCTTGAGGAGGATACTGACCCTTTGAAAAAGTCCTGTTTGCTGAGTTTTTCTGACTGTACGAGCTGATAGAGCAATTGGCCCATGTGATCCCTGGTGATCTGGCTCCTCTCGAGGGTGGACTCCACTCCCGTTCTCACGAAAACATGTAGCAGGCCCTGGGCACTCAGCTCTTCCACACACTGCATGGCTTCCTGTTCAAACAGCAAATAAAGTCTTGCTCCAAAATCTGGTATCAGGATAACCTTAAAATCTTTTTTTTACGATAAAGTCAGTAGAAAACTCTGTTAACAAGACAGTTTATGAAGTTTTTGCTCATTTAACATAATAAAGTTCAGTAAAACACAGGCTGATAGAGGCAAGTCAGTCATATTAGATAAGAAAGCTGGGTATGAAGGTATGCATCTGTATATCTTTTGCCTCCTCAGGAGGCAGAAACAGAAAAATCACTTGAGTCCAGGAGTTTGAGGCCAGTCTAGCCAACACAGGGAGATCCTGTCTCTTGGCGGGTGAGGGTGTATAGGGGTGTGTGTGTGTGCGTGCTATATCTTCATAAGGTTAACATGTTTAGGTTAATAATTTTATTTAAAAAACAATCAGAAGATCAGAGCCCAAATGTATTTTTCTACACAGTGTTTACCTGTTTTCTGATCATTTTAAAAAGTGGAAAATGGTATGTATGACATAGAAATTCAATGCCATGATTAACCTGGCAGCCCAGGATACTTTGGCTGGGAACGTTGAGATCTTCGCCATCTCCATGAAAAAGATCTCCCTCAGGAATGCTAACCTTAAGTGATACGGTTAGGGTTATGTGCCAAAGTCCTCTTGAGGATGTTTCTGTGTGAGGCTTTGTTAACTGGAGCTCACTATGAAAATGATCTGCACA
Organism: Sciurus vulgaris; assembly: GCF_902686455.1. Classification (NCBI taxonomy): domain Eukaryota; kingdom Metazoa; phylum Chordata; class Mammalia; order Rodentia; family Sciuridae; genus Sciurus; species Sciurus vulgaris. The sequence continues at coordinate 14,442,633 of NC_136461.1, forward strand.
GCTTAATATCTGGGCTCTGGGGAATGAGAGCTCAACAGCCAGGCTGTCTGATCATCAGTGCTAGCTCCCTGCCCTCAGCTACAGCAGCTTTGTTGCTACACTAGCCCAAAATCCTTTGGCTGGACCTCTGCAGGAAGTAGCTGTTCTTGGAAGCTACACATGGGAAGGGTAGTCACCTGACTGCAGAGGGAAGGAAGTAAGGCTCCTTTGGGTGTCTTGGCAGGACTGCTCTCTTTCCCTTCTGCCACTTAACAACTCCCCTGTTAACTCCTTACCTACAAATATTTCAGAACTACAGAAAAGTTAAGAGTAAGCCAGTGTAAAACTATGTGTCTCACTTCGATTTAGATTGTCTTTCCACATATCCAAAAACTTCAATACTGACACAAGGGCAATAAAAACATCATCTGATACGTAGCACATGTTCAAATTTCTTTAATTGTCCCCAAAAGTCCAAATAGCTTTTTGTTGTTGTTGAGAACCAATGTTCCATGCCATGATGTCTCTTTAAACTCTTCTAATCTAAAGCAGCCCCCTTCTCTTTTTTGTCTTTTCATGATACTATATTTCTGCCACACGCAGGCCAGCTGTCACGCTACTTCTGCCTATTTCAAGTGCTCGTTATCCTTGTGGGTTTTTGCCTCATTTTAAGCTCATCAATATTGCTGCAATTCCTTTTCAGGAAAAGGTGTAATAAATTCAAGTATTTCATTTTCCATAAATAACCTGTGTGTCCCCTAACAGGAACAGTCACTATTTCTCCATGAAGGGTCAACCAATTGTATCACAGCAATGTACAGCCTTGCCCTGCTATTTTATTTTCTCATGGTTTGTTTCTTCTTGTCTCAGCTCTCAGTGGAAATGACACCTCCTACAGTCTTCTCATTGTCCCCTCACTGGCTATCATATCACCTAGTATTACTTCTCTATACTAAAACATTGTGTTTTTTTGTAGCTATGACTCATTTATTTCTGACCTATCTTTAGGGTCAGTCTTGTTTGTGTCTCTGCACTAGAACATAAGTGCCATGAAAGCAGACTACATTATTCATTGCGTATACTACACTACATCCAGGTAGCAGTAGTCTTGACAAATGAAGGTTTGATTCCTGGCTCTGCCTCTTAATGATAAGTGACTTAAAGAGTAGAACGATCTTTTGGCCTATGCTTGCTATCATAAGGTTACTAAGAGGGGTGTATATAAAAAAAGGTATAGGAAAGCACTTGACACACTGCCAGGCATAAAATAAGGGTTCAAGAAATATTAATTTATATTAATGTTAATAACAACAGCACTTCCTAAGATGATGTTAGGGGAAACCCCCCTTTTAGGATGTGCTCTATAATTCTTAGCCTGATACACCAGTACCTGAAAGGAATAAGATAAAGCAGAGTTTGGTCTCTGAAGCTAAAAGTCTGGCTTATTAGCATTAAGATCTTGAGCAAGTGACTTTTATATCCTTCCATCTCAGCTTTCTTATTTGTAAAATAAGAACTAATACATATACAATATGTGGAACTGCACCTGGCACAAAGTAAGTCCTCAATGAACGTGCTCTATCATCACCTGGTCCTTAGAGCCACTTGGCAGTACAAGTGCCTCTAGTACTCTGCAAAATAAAATCCTGAAGTTGTAACTAACTCTGCCCCTTTCATACTGCAGGCCTAGCTGGGGCTTGTGATGCTGCACAGGGCATTCCTGCTGCGCACAAGTGTTCCCAAGGTGTGTGCTCCCAGTTCATCACATGCTCATCTTTAAAAGTGCTCGTCACTTGCTGACTTTGTACAACCATCAGATTACGTCTGAAGATAAGCTCCACTGCTTTCTCCCTTTTTGTACCTGGCTTTACATCTTCTATAGCTGTTCAATTTTTTTGATAAGTTTTTAAAAATATTTTTTTAGTTGTCAATGGACCTTTATTTATTAATTGCAGTGCTGAGAATCGAACCCAGTGCCTTAAGCATTCTAGGCAAGTGCTCTACCACTGAGCCACAACTCCAGCCCCTCAATTTTCTAAGTCTTTGACGTTTTCCTACTTCCATGCAAGAAAAAGAGCTGTGTTGCCAGCTTATGAGAATACTCCTCCTCTGCCAGGAAGTCAGTTAAAATACAGTATGTCAGGTATGTTCTTCAGCTCTTTTTCAGTAATCTTCACTTATTTTGCGCATTTCCAAGGGTTTCTACAAAACAGCCCTAATCCTACTCATCATCAAAAACTTCCCCTTGCTTCTGGGCTGGATTGTAAATAAACAAGGTGAATTTTTGTTGTTGATTTTTTTTTTTTTTTTGGGTACTGGAGACTGAACCAGAGGGTGCCGAGCCATATCCCCAGCCCCTTTTTCATGTTTTATTTTGAGACATGATCTTGCTAAATTGCTGAGGCTGGCCTTGAACTTGAAATCCTTTTGCCTCAGCATGCCAAGTCACTGGGATTAAAGCCATGTGCCACAGAACCTGTCTAACAGAGGTGATTTTTGTACATAGAAAGCAGATAGTGACTATATTGTCAAGAATTCAAGTATCTTTAGTATTTTTGATAATGCCAAAGTAAAAGTAGTTAATACATCTGACATATGTTTTAACAGACAATTTTAACAACAACAACAAAAAAAGCCTTTTCTGACCTCAGAACATCACACTAGAGTTCATTAAGATCTCCTAAGACCCTGAAACTTAAATAACTGTTTGTGGAGTTAACTTTCATCGTCTGTCTCTGTCAATAGACTGTAGGGTTATGAAGCCAGGCAGTATGTATCTTGCTCTCTACCATCTTAAAATGAACCCAGAGGGAAGGTAAGGGTTAAAGAGGGACAAATTCAAAACCATGTCTTTAAATGTCTCACTTAGGCCATCTGACCTTGGAACATCACTTGCCCCTTTGTGCTTCAGTTTTTCAATTATGAAACAAAGAAAAAAATAATGCCAGCCATACTTCAGGTTAACATGGGGATGATGTTAAAAAGACCATGGCCAGTACAACTGGATACAAGAAATACCTCGTAATGATTGTGTTGTTTTGGCTCATTAACACCAAAGTCAATTTGGTTTTCCCTGGTTTAGACTGGATTGTCTTCTCTTCCCAACACTCCACTTCCTGAACTACAGTATTAATTTGAAAGAATACTTGGCAGAATGTATCAGAGTTAAGCACAACCATGCAGAATTTAGATCACTCAATCCAAGTCTTTTCAGTCATATAACACCTGATTTAGACCACGTTACTAAACACCTTTGTCACAGGGCTTTCTGTCCTACTTCTTTCTTTCTTTCTTGTTTAAATCTCATTTACCTTAAAATCATTAATGTGTAGAAATTCATCAATGATAGATTTGGACTTCCTCTCCATCTCCTCTTCTGACAATGCAGGCTTGTCAGAGGCAGACACTGTTGAAATGTCTGGTTTCACTGCTAGTGAGATTTTAAAAAGTGAGACAATAAAAAGGACAAAAATTACCACATTAAAGTGATATTTCTGTGCTGTTACATTGTTTTTTCAGTAGAGTCAATTAATAGCTATAGGTATGACAATGCAATATAACTTTTGGCATAGATATACACTAAGTAACTTCATAATCTAAAACAATAATCAACAAGATTTAGGTGCACGATACACCTACAACTTTGCTCAGGGTATTCCCACTGTCTGTCTGTCCCATATCTATCCTTTCCTGTTTCACTCCTACTGGTCCTTAAGATAAGGGAAGCCTCTTCTGCCGTTCCTCTGCCCAGATTCTAGATCATTCCCTTGTTAATAAGTATTCTCAAAGAACTAAATTCCTTTCCTTCATAACATTTTTTATCAGTTTATATCTTTTGTGCAGGTCAGCTATATTACATTATTCACTGCACACAGATATTTTCATGTCTTATCCTGTTATGTTCCCAAAGTATCTAAGATAAGAAAGTCAAATGTCCCCAAAGTTACATAATTAAAGCCTTTTCTCAACTGGAAGAAGACATTTCAATTTGCCTCTGAAGTCCATTTAGGCTAGTTACAAGTAACAACTTAGTCAAATAAATTTGAAAGCCATATTAATGGTATAAGCAACTAATGTTACTTTATGAGTAAGATTTATAAAATGACAAAAATTTTCTTTAACCTATTTTTAATTACTGTTATCATCACCATCATCATGCCATCTAATACCTTCTGAAAACTTTCAATTATGAGGTAGTTCTAAGTATTTATATGTATTAATTTCTCATTTCATCTTCATAATAACCCTATAGAGTTAAGGTAGATACACTTATCCCCATTTAACAAATGAGAAAATTGAAACACGGTTTAAATACATGAAGTGATGTTTATACCATCACCTGAGCAAGTCTTTAAGCATACACATGCTAAATACATACAAACTCAGAGGTTACCAAGGAAGAGGAAGGCAACAAAGCACAGTCTGATACCTTCCCTTCCCTTTCCTTGCAGTAGCTCAACGACGTGAAATCTTTATATGCTTGAGGGTGTTACATGGTGAGACACTCTAATAGCAATGCACAGTAGGGTGCTGAAGGGACTCCTGAGAAATTCAGACTGCTTAACATACAGCAAAAGGACCCTACCATCATAATGTTTAATAGAAAAAAAGGAAATCTCATGGTTTCTCAGCAAAGGTGAACGAGGGAAGGAGAATGGCATCACAAAATGATGGAGGGGTTTTCTTCCGTTTTCAAGGCATTGGCATGTGGGCTGAAACTCTGCTCAGGCACAAAGCCTCTCTTGTGGTTTTCCTTCCAAATCTAAGGCTATATCTTTGTCTATGTCCTTCCTGGAAAGTCTCTAACCTGACTCCCTAGTTTTGTTTCGATCGGCCTCGATGCTGCTCCTCTCCAAGTCCACGCCTCCCGTTAGCTGTTTCACGGTCTCCAGCATCTCCCTCCGCTGCTCTTCTTGTGACTGATTGTCTAGCAGGTCTTTACTGCTGCTGCCCCTCATGAAAGTGTTTGGACGAGCTGTTGCAGATGGAAGGGGCTTGTCATTCTTCTCCCTGCCCATGCTTCCACGACTTAAAAGGCAAAACAACACTTTTAAAGACAACCCTAACTCCTTTATATCCAACTTATCAAATAACACTGAAGGCATGGATAACAACTTTCCACAGGTAACTAGATGCATGAGACATTAAAGGGAATGTTTATTAAGATGTATTGAAGTTCTTTCCTCAAATGGTAAAAGGGACACTACTTCAGAGTTTTTAATTTTCCTTTTCAGTGCCAGGGATTTAACCCTGGGCTTTGACATACTAAGCACATACTCTACCACTGAACTATATACCCCTGCCTACTTAAAACTTTAAAAGCCACTGGTAACTCCTTATTTTGGTCTTTAAAACTGTTTTTAGAAAGACAGTGATAAAAGCATGAGAATAGTGAATGAAAGGGAAACAAATGCCTTAAAAACATGGAACCACTGTCTTAGAAACTATATGATGATATTTGATTTCTCCAGAAACTCCTGATATGTGGAGATCATTTAAGAACCAAGCAGAAGTAGGTTTTGAATAGCCAAAGGCATACACTTTATTCATTTTAAGACAGACTCTGCATATTGCCCTAGTCTATTTTTTTTTTTTTTTTAAAGATGATTCTGTTTTGAGGAGTGGAGGAGGACTGGAGATTCAACCAGGGGTTCTTTAACACTGGGTTACATTCCCCACACTTCTTACTGTTTCTTTCCAGAAAGGGTCTCACTAAATCACTGAGACGGTCTTCAAGCTTGTGATCCTCCTGTCTGAGCCTCCCCAGTTACTAAGACCATAGGGTGCCCCACCTCCGGAGCACTGGGACTACAAGTGTGTACAATCGTACTCAGTTTTTTATTTTATTTTTACATTTTTCAGACAATTCTAATCAGCTGCAACAACAACGATCCGTCAGCCCATGATAATTCAGAAGCAGTAGACTAGAAAGGAAAAAAGAGAGACTCAGAAGCTGGACAAAGATCTAACAACTGTGAAAGAACATACACAAGTACTTAAAAAGCAGAGCCATCAAAAAATTGATGACAGAGGAAACTGCCAACAAAATGCCTTGACAGCAGATGACAACTCGAGTCCTATTGAAATGTTGGCAGGTGCTAAGAATACTTTGTTTCAGAAGCCCAGGGAATGAGTAAGATAGTGAGAAAGTTTGCCTAATCAAATGTAGAGTAATTAATTTTTCTAAAAAAGCATTGGAAGTTTAAAAAAACTTCAGTCTTAAAAGTGCTTATATCAAAAATTCTACTCTTCAATCACTGTACTATAGGTCCCTAATCATCCTATGTGAACCAGCCAACAGAATACTTGGCTGTGTAAATCCAACAACAATAATGAAGTAGGAAGATAGCAAAATATGCATAGAGGCAAGTGAAAGCTAAAGGACAATCTCACACAATTTGAACAGTGCAACAGAAATGCATGGGTGGGCTGTCATGTCAGATTATTCTACAGCATCCAGGAGTAGTAGTTTGGCAAGCCCTAGATGTGGCCTCCAGTGCTCTTTGGGTGGGTCTGGCTTTCTTAAGAAGCAAATTCTTAGTTATCTGTCAGATAACCTATACCCTTCTGCCCCATCACATCTCAAACCTAATACCCAATTATGTTCCTACTTTAAAATTATAGTGTGTGGGGACTCAGGTCTATAATCCCAATGGCTCAGGAGGCTAAGGTTGGAGGATCACAAGTTAAAGGATGGCCTCAGCTATTTAGCAGGGTTCTAAGCAACTTTGTGAGACCCTGTCTCAAAATAAAAAATAAAAAGAGCTGGGAATGTGGTAAAGTGGTTGAGCACCCCTAGGTTCAATCTCCTGTACAAATATAAAACAGGCCTGGGGTATGGCTCAGTGGTAGAGTGTTCCCCTGGCACATGTAAGGCACTGGGTTCAATCTTCAGCACCACATTAAAAAATAAATAAATAAAATAAGGTATTGTGTCCATCTACAACTAAAAAGAATTTAAAAAATTAAAACTAAACAAAAACATACCATATATATATATATATATATATATGGTATGTGTTTGTGAAAATTTAAAAAAAGAAATCAATTTTAGGTATGACACGAAGGTATTCATAGGATTATCATCATAATCCACATATATATGACAGACAGACAGATGTATGGGGAAGAAGAACATGTAAAGCAGAGTACACATGTAAAGTAGAATTCTCACCTGGTTAAAGCCCTTCGGGAATCAAACTCTAAAGATGAGTTTGATGTGGACCCTGAGGGGGCTGGAGGTTGCAGAGCAGAGAATCTGTTTAAACTGGAAGCACTTGACCTTAAGGCATCTATAGGAGTTGAAGATTTAGAAAAAAATACAAACATGACTGAAATGCAAATACTTATTAACCTGTCTCCCTAGGATGTGACCAGGATGAACCTCTAGTTATCCAGACCAGTCTCAAACTCCTGTGCACAAGGGATTCTCCTGCCTCAGTCTCCCCAAGTAGCTGTGGCTACAGGTGAGGACCACTATACCTGGCATGAGCTCAGGAATTTCTAACAAGTTCAGGTGATGCTAATCTCCTGATACATTTACTCTGAGAAGTAAAGCATTGGAGGGAATTAATCTGTATGTAAAATAAGCGTTCAGAAACCTTTGTTCATTACAAGCATTTGCACTTTTAAAAACATGCAAATTATCCTCAGTAGGGCACAAGGATACTTATGGTAAACAGGAAGATGGAGGCAGGCAAATACAAACCAAAACACTGCACTTAAACAAAGTTAACCAATATAAATGCTATGATCCCCATTTATGTAAAATCATGCATGCGTTTTAAATGAATTATAACATTTTAAAAGTTTTGAAGAAAAAAATAATGAAATTTCTTAGAAGGAATATATGGGAAGGAGGTTAACATTTTAGTTTTTCTTTGGACTTCCTTAACTAGCAGTCATGTTTGTGATGGGCCAAACATTTTCAACCCAAAAGTTAGAGCTGTCAAAATCTGATTTTTGATAGAAATTTTAAAAATATTTTAACCTTTTTCAAACTTTAAACGCCTTTAAATTAAGTATTTCTGGGTATTAAGATTCTCTTTTTCAACATAATAAGTTTCTCTTTAAATTTGGAGCCTCAGTAATATCTGTAACTAGATTGAATTTGTGAACAAGAACAAAGGAACTAAAAAGATTCAGTTCCTAAACACCCAGCTAAACTGATAGGAGCATTCTAGAGCACAGTAGACGGACATTCTAGACTGACATTCTAGAGCACCGTAGAAAAACTATGGTTGACAATGGTTAATTAACATTTCACACAGCTACTAGAGTGTTTTCAATGTTCCCACATCAAAAAAAAAATACACATCTGAGCTGATAAATATGCCAATTACCCTATCTTATCATTACACATTAAATACATGTACTGAAATGCCACACTGTACCCCATAAATATGTATATTTACTGTCTGTTAAAAATACAGAAGTATATGAATAAAAAATTGTCTAACTGAACTAAGAAAGTTTTACCAAAAATTAAAAATATCCAAAGATCCTCACTAAGGAGGAAATCCCAGTTTAATGCTCGAGAGGGCAATCAAAAAAAAAGTCTGGGGCATCACCAGTTCACAGAACTTTTCCTAAAATCATATGCGGTGACTGACTGTAGAAAAGCATCCGAAGGGAAAAGCTAGCAGGCGGCTGGAAGGCTAGTTCACGTACCTGTCTCGCTTGCCTTTGCTCCACCACTGCTGCCTTTTCCCCAGCTGCCCAGCTGAGCTTTAGGTACCAGTTGAATTTTCTCATCAATTGTGGGCTATAACATAAATGGTCACAGTCATTTATAGGAAATACTCTAGAAGAATAGATTTTCTTTTTTTTTGAATTCAGTAGAACCATTTTAGCAACAAATTTTGTTTAAAATGCTAGTTTAAGAAACAGAAACTGGAACTATTTTCTTTAAAGTAGGATCCCTGAAGGCTCTAAAGCACTTCTTTGGACTCACTTCCACAAAACACAGTTGGAAGGCACTGGTCTAGAGAATGCACTCAGGTCCTTCTATTTAAGATGGTTTGCTAATCTGCAAAATGTTAGCAGCATCTATTGATTCCTCTTGTATGAAAATACCCGTGAATTTAAAAAGAAGACAAAAAAGGAAATACACAAATACTACAAAATTAACTCAATCTCTTTACATTGTTGTGGAAAAGCAAGTCAAGAGACACAAAAATTTCACGTTGGGTGAGAGATGGTGGGGGAATGGAGTATTCAATAAAGGGGAAGAATGGAATGTTGGACTGTGAGTGCAGCAAGTTAAGGTTCCTGGTATCTCTCAGGTTTAACTTGCCAAGTGCACCTTGAGTGCAAGTGAACAGAACTATGCTGTAATGCACATTATCGTAAACACATGTAACAAAAAAGTTCGACACATGTCTTTCTAATGAAGGTACTGTTGTATTGTGACAGCTCTCAATGTGCTGTTTTATGTGACCTACTTTTACACAAATCTCTACCAATTAACAATAAATATGCTTAAATGATTTTGAACTTTTTCTAGGATACTGACTCACAGTATCTACAGAACAACTATCTGAATATATTATCTGAATACACAATTGACTTATTTTTCAAAATAGGACAGTAGGGATGCTGGAGGTTTGATTCCAGCATTGTTCTTTATCATGTCCATGCACAAAACGGTAATATTTAAAAACAAAAATATTATTTTTAAATACTGATAGAATAGTCAAAGATGCAATTCTTTAAATGTAAGGCTTTTGTTAAAATTGTCTTTTGCTGGAAATGGATGGAATCAAGTTGTATTTAACAGTGGAAATCCTGCTCTGAGACCTAAACAACTACAAGAATGTAACAGAATCTTAGAAAATATGATTATAGTGAATTACAGCAAGACAAATCCTGAAGGGGAATGCTTTAATATGAAGCAAGGCTTTGACAAAATCATGAAGATATAAATGACTTAGTTCATTTTATGTTTTATTATCCAGTTTTCTGAGTCTTTTAATTTTTTTGTCAGTTATCTTGTTTTATTTGATGTTTTCACATTAGCTTTAGATTGTGTGCAGTACTCTGCTGGCAGGTTGCCAATCATCAGAACTATGGAAAACGTATTACAAGGAAGGGTCTAAAGAGACTCATGAATCATTTGCAAAGCCTTCTAGACTGTGCAAGTTTCCATTTTTACCAAATCTAACATTCCCTTAAATTCTTCACCCTACTTATAGTTAATCAATTTCTACTGCTGGAAATATCTGCTAAAAGAAACGTTTTATAGAGGAAGGTATAGTATATTAAATCTTATTACACAATTTCTAGTAGGTCCTCTGTGAATTCTTTTAGGCCTTGGATATGGAAAACCATTAATTTCTTTCCTAGTTAAATTAAAATAAGTAACTATTTCTTAAGTAAGGACACACTGTATAAAAGCTTGGAAATGACTAAATCAGATACTTCAGAATGAAGTATCTTTATGATCACTTCTTTTATGTTAAGCATCTCAAAATTAACCCAGGTATTTCCTCTTCGGAAAACTCATAGAAGGGGCTGGGGCTATAGCTCAGTGGCAGAGCACTTGCCTAACACATGTGAGGCACTGGGTTTGATCCTCAGCACAAATAAAAATAAATAAATAAAATGAGGTATTATGCCCATCTAATAATTTAAAAATATATATATTAAAAAACTTTAAACAATCATGGAAATAAAATGAACTAGTGCTAAGACAGGTATGCACAATGAATGCACTAAACAATACTAACTTGTAGAAAAATATCTGTCCGAAAACAACCACTCCGCAAAATATGCAATGTGGTTATTCTATATGAGCAAGTACTTCTGAAACTCATAGTAGGACAGTTGTAAATTCAATTTTAAAAGTCACACTCACCTTAGTGATTTTCAAGAATTTTGAGGGGTCTAGTACTCGACTGTTCTTGGCCCCCTGTACAGTGTTCCACCCACCTTCATCCACTCTCTGGACACCTACAGGGAAAACAGAGTGAGCCAGTCTCATATTAGTCCCAAGTCACTTGAAAGAGAGAAATATTTTCAACTCAGTCACTTCAGTCAAAACCAAAGAAAAAGATAAAAGAAGTTGTTCAAGTACTGGTGATAATCTCTTTAATACCCACTGAATGAAAATATCAAGCAGAGTCCTCTGCTTATATTGGCTTTCCAAGAACTAGTACTAACCTATAAAAAAACCAAATAACATAAATGAATACTCAGTGTGGTCAAGGCAGGGCGAAATCTAGCCTTTGCAGTTAATGACTAGAGCACTTTGTGAAAAGTTAGATAGAATTTTTTTCTTTTTGGTACTGGGGATTTAACCCAGGGTGTTTAACCATTGGGCCACATCCCCAGCCCTTTTTATTTTCATAGGGCCTCACTAAATTGCTGAGGTTGGCCTTGAATTTAACAACCTTCATGCCTCAGCCTTCTGAGTCACCGGGATTACAGGTGTGTGCCACTCTATGCTTTTAAGAAATGACTAATCTCCAGGTGAAAATACTTCACTTAACAATCGCCACTCTCACATTCTTTGGGTTATTCTCAGTGGTCTCATTTCACACATGAATTAAGAATTCTTACATATCTACCCCTGAAGTTCCCAGGTTCTCCCAGGCCCAGTGGCCTTCCACCCTTACCTGGTCTTCTCTTCTCTTTGGTCATGAGCTGTTGAACCTTCCTCTGCTCTTCTTGTTCTTCTATTTTGGCCTCTTTGTGAATCTGTTCAATAGTTTTAGGCCCTTGATCTGCTCTTCGAGATACCCAATTACACTATAAAAGTAGAAAATAAGGTTACTAGTAAAATAAATGAAGATAAAAAATCAAAAAATATTTAAAATCTATGCAGGAAAAGTATATGCTACCTATAAATCTAAAATTATAGCAGTTTCTGTCTCACATATGACACTAATGGAATCTGGAGAATAGAGTAACAGAATTAAATTCTTAATCAACCCTGGCCCAGCTGGCCCAAATGGATTTTGTCATTTTCTATAATTCACAGGCATGAAGTCAGAATCGGAGACAGGCAGTTACTGTAGAAATAGGGGATGGGGTCAAATCTAGGAAATGGAGGCCATGAAAGTCATCTGCCTCTGAAAGTTGGAGACTGCCCCTGGGAGAATGGAATGTCAAGGATCTCCAGAGCCCATTGATTACCAAATTTACCTGTCCTTATCAAGGACTGCAGGCAAGGAGCTGCTAACTAATGCCCTCTGAGCCCTTGCCTGGCTGAATCACTTTGGCCCTTCCCCTGCCCATTAGCTTCTCACTTTATGCATCTCACCTGCAAAACCAGGCCTAGTCACATAGGCAGGAAGGAGAGGTAACAGGGGAGAGAACTAGAGAAACAAAGAGACTTTAACCTATAAAAGATGTAGGGCATGCTCAATTCTTGGGATTCTAGAACATCAGCCATGACCCCTTCTCCCTCCCGGGAGAAGTCTGTAATATTACTACTTTTAAATAAAACCTGCTTAATACGCTTGCCTTGGCGTGCTTCTCTAGTATTCAAACTTCAACATTAGAGGGAACAGAACTCATCACCGGTAAACAGCGGTATCAGGCAGAGAGGGACAATCCAGAAGAAGGATTCCTTAGCACTGACAAAATTGGGTATTTTGCTACTCAGTTCATATCACATTTCAGAGGGGTTCTAAATCGAGTATGACTAGCAGGCTTTTTCCTTCAACACTGTGATTCTGGTACTGACACTAAGTGCACACAATGCCACCCTCTGGTTTCCCCTCTATAGATGAAAGCTGTCTCCGTATAGTTAAACTCCTCCCTTCCATTCCCAGGTGCAGGACTGACAACTGTTAAAAGTGATCTGAAACAAGGCCCTGGGTTCAATCCCCAGTACTGCCAAAAAAAAAAAAGGTCCACAGGAAAAACAGCAGAGAAGAAAACACCAACATCTGTGAGTTCTCATTCAATCTTTAGGACAAAACAGGAAGGCAGGCAGCCTTCTCAGTCTCAGAGATTAACAATGTAAGGCTCCGGGAAGTAAAATGTGTCATTGTAAAGATGAGACTTTCTAATTAGTTAGCTTACAAACTGACCATAGTTTGAATTTAGAATGGCCAATTTCAAAACTGCAAAGTGTGTGATAACTGGAGTAAGAAGAAACATGTAATAGGCATGTAACTCTCTCATGAAAGTATGATCAAGTTCTGAGCCCTGAAGCAAATACATTTAAATTTTTGTACTTGTAAATAATAGGACATCCTTACTCAACCCAAAGAGACTGGAATGGTAGGCTTACTTATTTTTTTTTCTCTTACTTACCAGCCTTAGGTCTATCACATCTTGAAGCATGAATCGAATCCTAGAGGAGGTTTTTCTTTCTTTCACAATTTTCTCCATCTGATTAAAGTACTGGTCCATACGCGGCTGCAAGAGACAAAATCGTGAGTATTCCTGGCCTACAAATTCAAATGTTAAATATTAATTTAAAAATGTAGATTAGGCCAGGTGCCGTGGCATATGCCTGTAATTCTAGTGGTTCGGGAGGCTAAGGCAGGAGGATCATGAGTTCAAACACAATCCTCAGGGGCTGGAGAGATAGCTCAGTCGGTAGAGTGCTTGCCTTGTAAGCACAAGGCCCTGGGTTTGATCCCCAGCACCCAAAAAAAAAAAAAAAAAAAAAAAGACAATCCTCAGCAAAAGTGAGGAGCTAAGCAACTCAGTGAGATCCTGTCTCTAAATAAAATACAAAAAATAGGGCTGGGGATGTGGCTCAGTGGTTGAATGCCCCTGAGTTCAATCCCCGGTTCCCTCCTCCCAAAATGTAGAATAACAGCTAGGAATAATAGCATATAGCCAAAAGTAATGTTGGAAGTAGTAGTGGTAGAGTGTGTGTGTGTGCATGTTGCTGGGAATTGAACCCAGGACCTTGTGCATGCAAGGCAAGCAATCTTCCAACTGAGCTATATCCCCAACCCTGTAGTGGTAGCATTTTTAATTCAGTATAAGACCACCAAACTAAAGACTGCATTTTCTAAGCTTCCTAGCAGATGACTTTGGTAATGAGATTCACTGTAGGCCAGAATATAAATGAAAAGTTATACTGTAGCTCTGAAACCTTCCTTAAGAGAGATGTGATTGTATTTTGCTACTTTCCCTGTCTTTTCTACTGAGAACAATGAGGACCAGGGTTAAGCCTTAGGAATGCTACTAAGATGTTAAGCTGGAACAATGTGCCTCTGAACTTTGTTTACCTTAGTGAGAAATAAACCCCAACCCTGTATAACTGACAGATATTTGGGGGAGGGAAGTTCTATTATAGCTATACATAAAACTAGCTGACACAGATGTTATGAAGCACTTATAACATTATTATTATTATTTATATTGGTAGTGGGGATTGAACCCAGGGGCACTTTATCACTGAGTTACATCCCCAGCCCTTTCAATTTTTTGTTTTGAGACAGTGTCTCACAGGGTTGCTGAGGGCCTTACTAAGTTGCTCAGGCTGGCCTCGAACTTGTGATCCTCTTGCCTCAGTCTCTTCAGTTGCTGGGATTATAGATGTGCACCATCGTGCCCAATTCTGACACTTTTTCTTTTAACTATTTCTATTTTCCATTTTCCTTATTTGGACAGCACAATGTTAGGTTTGAATTACAGTATTTTTAATGTTATCTCATATTCTGATTGTATAACTGTGTCAGCAATTAGAGCACAGACTTAAGCAAGCTACTGGGACTTCTTTATTTCACCATCACTGTCCAGCCTGGCCCATGGTAGCTTTTCTCCCCTTGTCCATGCTCGCAACTTGCCATACAAAGGAACAAGTGAAATGGTCATGAAGAGGGAAAAAAAAGAAAGGGACAAATAATATGTACACTCTACCAACTGGCTTTTGTATAATTTGGGATGCTCCTTACCTCTGACTCTCATGCAAATGTGATAAAGACCACTGTCATTTAATCAATGACAATGAGAGAAACAAAATAAGAAAAATAAATGCAGAAGACTGTTGGGGCAAAATGCAACACTTCTGTGACAGCTTAAGTTTTTTGTAACTGACGAAGACTCCCTACCAAAGGCTTCCAAGTTTCTGGATTTTTACCTTCGCTTTCTCAAAGTCCAGGTCTTTGCCAATAGTGGTGAGTAGGCGACACAGGCACTCCAGGGATTCTTCATCATGGTTCTTGAGTAGTTTCACCACACAGTCATGCATGATGGCTTCAGTCAGCATTTTGAGTTTGAAGAGTTCTCCAATAAACTTAATGTTACCAATAGATCTCCGCCGGGCTTTGTCCTTGGCTTCTTCCAGTTCGTCGTGAAGCCTCGTCTTCTCTTCTGGCTATTGTACAAGAAAAATAACGGCATCCTGATAATGAACATTGGCCTGTACAAGAGACATTAAGGTTCATGGGCCTTGCTCTTTCTGGGGGTGAGATGTCCTTGAAAATGATATATAACTACACACCTACTCCTCCGGAAACAGACCACCCCCAAAAGTTTGCGTCCATTTCAGATTTCTAGAACTCAGTGACTTCTCTGAAGTCTAGGCTTGGAATGAATACTAAAACTAGCTTTGAGGGTTTAGTTGTTTTAATACTTCACACTAAAAGGAATGAAGCAGTCTCCTAAATATCAGTATGACACTTCTGCAAGGAAAAAGAAATTCTACAGGCCCCTTCTCAAGGCAGAAAGGAGAAAATCCTACTTGACAATACTCAAAGTGCACAAGCACTGTCTTCCTGTGAAAGTACTTACAGCACTGGCAGCTTCCAGTTCTTTCTGCTTCTTCTCAAAGACGTCATCATCTGCTTTATCCTTTTCAAACTCCTTCTGGCAGCGGTTCAGTAGCAGTTTCCGGAAATTTACTGTGTTGCCAGGCTTGTCTGCCATGGGTACTTTCAGCTGCATCCAGATAGGAAAATGCAAAAGCAGCAAGATTAAAGGTATTAAAAGACACCTATTTTCTTTATTGTGCAAAATAATGCTGACTGAACCATAGGTAAGTACTCTAATAAGACTTATACAACTTGGTTTCAGGCATTTTGTAATGCAATGTTAAGACTGCTTGAAACTTAAATATATGGATTCTCATACAAATGTACTGTATCTTATATGGCCATGCTTCCAGCTGACTTATAAATTCATGTATCACTAGTTATGACCTTACACTTAATTAGACTTTTAACTCTGAAGGGTTATTATTTTAATTTTAAAAATTACCATTGTAAGCATTTTGGCTTAAAGAAATAAAAATGACGTAAGATAGGTGAGAATTTCAAGGCCAGAGAAGAGAGTTGTTCGAATGGATGAGATCATTATTCTAGAAAGAAGTAGAAGACAGGAAATTTGTGAACGTCTGAAATATCTTTTCTTAGGAGAAATGCCCTAACACTAATACCAACACTCACCCTGATCATCTGTAGTATGTTAACTAGTTACTTCTTTGGGCCAGAAGAATACACTACTTCTCCAAAATTGGCCTAACAAACAGTTATATTAGAAATATTCTTCTGACAGATATAAAGACCCAGAGGGGAAAATGGGCCATTTGGAGGTAAGATGTAACACATTCAATAATAACTGGTTTCTAGTAACTGCACCGCTCATATCCTCAAGGTTACTTGTAGCCAAACAAATAGATGATCTTATGAATGTGTTAAGAATACAAAGAGAGTCAGGTGTGGTGGTATATGACTATAATCCTGGCTAATCTGGAAGCTGAGGCAGGAGGATCACAAGTTTGAGGTCAGCCTGGGCAACTTAATGAAACCCTGTCTCAACAACAAAAAGTAAAATGGGCTGTGGCTATAGCTCAGTGGTAGGTCCTCGGGGTTCAATTCCCAGTACCACATAAACACACACACACACACACACACAAAATACATATGTATATATATCAGATTATGGCAATGATTCTAACTGAAATATTTTATTGTACAGATGACCCACCCCCACCAGCACCATTTTGAACAGGTGTTGTATAACATGTCAAAATGGCTTTTTTAGAATCACAAAGAGGACCCCTGCCCTAAAATGAATACATGTTCTTTACTCTAGGCTTCATGGGAGAAAATGATGAAAAGGAGGAGGCACTCTATTTCTGTTCACAAAATAGTTAATGTTATCAATCAGAAGGGACTTGGATAGCCGCTGATTGAGGCTAAACAGCTAGAGAAACTTCCCGAGAGTGGAGGACATGATGCTATTATAGTGTATCTGTGCCAGAACTGATGGTGCACCCTCCCATGTATTACCCATGGCATATGGAAGATTATTATTTTTTTTTTTTTGGGTGCTGGGGATCGAACCCAGGGCCTTGTGCTTACAAGGCAAGCACTCTACCAACTGAGCTATCTCCCCAGCCCCCCTGGAAGATTATTTAACACATCTAGTTCTAATCAACTGAGGCACCAGGTATCACATTACATGTTTCCTTTCAACAGGAAACATTAACTTAGGAAGAGAGGAACACCATCAAATAATTTTTTAGACAACTACAGTAAAGCTGATAAAAATTTCAGGCCAAACAAATACAAGAAAGTGTAGGTCAGGGGCTGGGGAGATAGCGCTGCTGGTAGAGTGCTTGCCTTGCAAGCACAAGGCCCTGAGTTCGATCCCCAGTACCACAAAAAAAAAAAAAAAAAAAAAAAGAAAAAAAGAAAATTCACGAAAGTGTAGGTCATTTCACAGGCTTACTCTATAGTCCTGCAAGCAGGCTAAGGAATTCATCAACCTTCAAGAAATGCTATATGAAAGGAAGAGTTTTCCAAAGCAAAAGCCAAAAGTGGACTCCATCTTCTAATATACAGGACCCAAAATACATGATAATACATGGACTAAGAAATATTGGGAAGAATGGGATGTACCATAAAGTACATTGACAGACTGGTATATAATAGAGTACCAATGTGATTTTAGGTTCTAAAACAAATTAATGGTTCTAAAAATCTACTGACATCCAATTTGCTGCTGTATAGGAACTCAAGTAAAAAACAAACAACAACAACAAAAAACAGCCATAAAGTCCTCTCCAATTTCTTGTCATATCACCAGCATCAAGCACATTAAGTATGTAACTGATAGATAAAAATCCTCTTGGCCACAATCTATCAACCCAATTGAGATGCTTCTTGCATTATGGAGTTACTATGCAGAAAGAGGGAGAAATATGGACAAAAAGAAAATGCAAGCCACACCATATGGTGAGAGGGATCAGAGCTAATGATTCCTCCATCAGTCAGAAAGATACAATACAACTTGTGATGATTTGGATGACAGAAATGGTTTAGAAATAAAGTCAGACAAGGGAGAATTTTCCTATACAAAAAGTCATGGAAGTCATGCTTTAAATTAACAGTGAAGAATGATCTCTTATCAATGCATTAACCCCTTAGGAGGAGGGAAGCTATGTTGTAAGAATTAGGTCAAGAATATTTGCTTACTTGCTATATACACAAAGGCAATTCTTTTAATAGAACTTTCAGTTTAAACTTCTAAAACAAGGAAGCATAGTACCTGTGTCCAACAGGGAGAACGGCTTTGAACATCCAATAAAACAGATTTTGTGGAAACACTTTAATAAGTCAGTTAAATAAGCTGTAACAGTGTTTAGAACACTGAAACTGAAAGACTACTCGATTCTCAGTCATGTGATTCAGGGTCTAAATCCCTGCTCTGTAACTAATCAACTGTGGTACTTGAATAAATTATTTCATTGAGTCTCAGTCCCTTCATCTCCAAGATGTTGTACATGGAGGGACAATATAAAATAGCTGTTAAACAGGAGACTGGAGACAGTCATAATCCTAGGAATGTTATGTGACTTTGGCCAGGTAATTTAACTTCACTTAATCTGTTTCATTCATAAATGGGAATGATAATATCTATCTCTTAGGGTTGTTGGGAGGATTAAATAAATAGTCTAGGTAAGGCAAACAATACTGGCTGGCATATGGTAAGGGCTGAATAAACAACTAATATAGCTACATTTAAATACCTGAAACTGTATTTGACATACCTATAATTAAAAATCAAGAGTCATCTATTTTATAATAAAAGAGCTACCAAGAAAGAATATAAGCAATAGCAAACTCACTAAGCAATAAAGAGATAATAATGAAAAAGCAAGAGAAATGAATAATCTGCTATCCCCAAATGATGGTCAAGGGAAATTTCATAGGTACAGGACATAAAGAATATGTGATTATGCATAAGCATTTTAGACACAGTCACGCAAGAGTACTGAAACCAAATTAAGCAGCAGAATAGTCATGTATGAAAAAACTATTGCTAAATGAGTGACTAGCTACACAGCTCCCTAAAGAGACTTGTTTTGTAACATGATCTTAATGTCTTCTGGGAATGGTTGGGCTGTGGGAAAATGGAAATGGGTCAGTGAGAGCATAACCTCTGAGAACAGTGATTCATGGTAAAAAAAAAAAAAAAAAGGGATCATTAAGAGATGGTTACCTGGAAAAGAACATGAAGACCAAATGCTTTAGTCTACTGGGTTTGCTATAAAAAATATCATAGCCTGGGTGGCTTAAACAACAGACATTTATTTCTCACAGTTCTGGAGGCTGAGAAGTCAAAAATCAAGATGCTGGCAGAGATGGTGAGGACCCATTCCTGGCCTGAACAGCTGACTTCTCCCTGTACCTTCACATACAAAGGAGAAACAATTCTGGGGTCTCCTCCTATTACAACAGCACTAACTTATAACTAACTTAAAGGGCTCTAACTCCATGACCTCATCTAAACCTAGTCACCTCCAAGGCACCAGCAGAACTTGTACTGCTGACAATCCTTACCCCCCACAAAAGGTTCAAACTGACAGAGAATCATCAAAGGCTATCATTTGTGTTATAATTAGGATAGTCAAATAGAAAATGGAGGGATAGGCCTTGGCCTTGCTTAGCATGCTCACTATTTTCACTGCTATCTAGAACATAAAGATGCTAGTGGTAACTAAAGGCTCAATGATAAGTATGCTGTAAAAGTATGTGCCAGACTGAGGTAAAGCAAGTGATTCTTCTGTGCTAACCCTAAAACTCATTTCTATAGCACATTTTACTCTTAAATGTGAACATAAGGCCATTGTTCAAATGTAACCCTAACCCATGGTAACATATTATTCTCTATCAGTGGCTATTTCTTGACCTTAGTAAGTCACCTGCCAAATACATGTAAGACTATTCAGACTATGAACACAGGTATCAAAAAAGTTATCTCCATTAGATACACTCAAAGAGATAAATAGTGGTAAGCAGTGCACACACAATTCAAAAGGGGGTGGTCAGTTATGGAAAGGTAAGTCATTTCTGATTCACCTTTTCTTCAACGCATTTGTGATCTTCATTTGGGTCAGTCACTCTTCCTCCTGTTACTCCAGCAGTGTACTTTGCCATTGGCTGGCTTTTCATGTCTGTAATTCCAGGCTGACTGGCTGGCCTTCTCTCTTTACACGCCACCCCCCCCCCCCCCCAACTCCTCTCTCTTTGTCTCTCTCTCTTTCTTCTATTTGGTGCTGGGGATAGAGCTCAAGGCCTTGTGCATGCTAGGTGGGTGCACTCTACCACTGAGCTACACTCCCAGACACCTGAGGCTTTAAATATGTTTGAGGTTTAACTGTTTTCCTTGCTCAATATCTTCCCATTCTCAGTTTTGTCATTTTTCATACAATTTGCTTTTAACCACTTAACGTAACAACACTACAAGTTTTGGGTCTCAAATAACAGACACAGAATGCTTTAAAAAGTGCCTTTAGTGCCATTCTTGGTAGCTGAGGTAGCATATCTGCCACAACAGAGATAGAAAGTAACAAAAGTAGTCACCAGCATGAAAGAAATTTCTTCCAATTGGTGGTTCTTTCATTCAAGCACTTAACTACTCACCCACAACATATTCCAAGGGTCTATTCTGTGCTAGGAAGTATCCAAGGCAAGGGGAATTAAGCAGTGACTACAAAAGAAAAGTTTTTGTCCTTGGGAGCCGATATTATAAGAGGGGTTCTGAGATGGGGATTTTCATTTCAATTATGGTTGAACCAAAAGCACAGCAAATTAAAGTTCTAATTATCCAATTGAAATTACATTTAAGTACATACTTAGATACAGGAAATTTCTCTTGATCATTTTTCTCCATTTTGCTCATATTTGAGGTGTTTTCCTCAAAAGAAGTACTAAATTCTAGTTAAATGTTTTGCTGTTTGTAAAGAGGGATTCTACAGGCATCTTCAGTCATTTCTAATTGAATAAGCAGAGGCAAATGCCACAGGCAGGATTTAGTATCACTATTTGTAAGCCTTATGGTTTACCTTGGTAGGGTTTGATGGAAGAAGCACCTGTGCATACATTCATGTATATACGTGCATGCATGTCCTATTTATAGAGCACCTTGGGAAAGCTTAATCCATTATATCAATTTGCTTTGTAAATCTAAAGAAAGTCTTTCTTAAAAATGTACTCTTGTGCTCACTTCGGCAGCACATATACTAAAATTGGAACCATACAGAGAAGATTAGTATGGCCCCTGCGCAAGAAAGACACGCAAATTCGTGAAGCGTTCCATATTTTTAAAAAATGTACTCTTTAATGGGACTGGGGGAGTAGCTCAGTGGTAGAGCACTTGCCTAACATGCACAAGGCCCTGGCTTTAATTCCCAGCATTGGGGAGGTATGGATAGGGGAGAGGCCCTGATTAAGACTACTGATCTAGTTAATTGAGCTAAGGTTCTAGCACTAAATAGTTAATCTTACTTAACTTATTTTAGTTAACTTTATCTTTATTTTTTTAAAAGAAACTGGTATTTATTTTCCATAACCTTGTTTCCATTTTGCTTAATAAGTGTCTGCAGAACAGCTCAAATCCACTCCGTGGTTGTTCCTACCCACTCAGTAGCCTGAGCAGTGGGGGCTGAGACCAGTCTTCAGTGGCGGGCTGGGCACTCTAGTCTTCAGCAGGGAACTGCTGGACAGGCACAGAGGGCACCTACATGCCTCAGACCAGTCTGCAACCTCAGGGTAAGCAGCAGTGAACTCGGGAGCTGGAGCAGTCCCTTCACCCTGAAATTCTTCCTTGGTCACAGCTTTTTCAGCAGCAGCCTGCTCTTCCTTTGCAATCTCTTCAGGATCTCTGTCATCAGGCATGACCTCCCAGGGGTGTTCATGGGAAATGGTGCCACGCACACGCAGAACTTCTTGGGCCAGCATCCACATCAGACCCACAGAATGAGCCCTCTTATTGCTGCATGGAATGGCAATGTCTACATAGCGCAGAGCAGAGTCTGTGCTACACAGAGCAATGGTGGGCAGAGTGACATAAGATGCTTCTATAAGAGGCGGGTGGTCAGCCCTGGGATCAGTAACCCCCAGAAGACGTGACTCCCAGAAGGTTCTAGGAGTGAAGCGACCAGCAACAGGAGTGGCTCCGGTGGCAGCAGCCCACTTCAGCACAGCCCGCTGGCCAGTATTCCCAGAGGATGTGACACTGACATCGGCAGGGTTCTCAAAGGCAACAATGGCACGAGCTGCTGGCAGGAGCTTCTCCCAGGCCTCTTCAGATTCATGATGTAGACGCCATCACTTTTCCTTTTGTAGACATATTGTTCCATCTGGAAATCAAGGTTGGTGCCATCTAAGTGGGTTCCTGCTGCAAGGAATTTGAGGACAACCTCTTCCTTCATTTGCAGGACAAGGGCTCTGGACATTGTGACAGTTTCCCTTTAAGTTACAACGGGAATCAAGAACAATGCTGTGTAGACCCCTCCCTGGCTAGCTCGGAAAGGTTAACTTTATCTTGACAATACCATAAATTGTATGAATTAATATTGTTTCAGGAATTAAAATCTGGGGCTTAAAGAGATGAGTAACTATTCTCCTTTATTTATTTTGGGGTTAGGAACTGAAACCAAAAATACTAAGTAAGGTTAAAAAGTTTTCAAGTGGCAGAGTAGGAACTTAAAGTTTAATTTTAAAGTTTAAATTCTAACCCTAGAAGTGTGAGAATTAAAGTCAGTACTACAGACATTACATCAAGCTTGCTACTTCTGACAGGAACCTTTCTAGAATACATCTTGCTAAATTTACCTATTCTACCCACACCCACTCAGGACCAATGAGATACTATTTGCTTCATAAAAGTTTATCTTTTCACCAAAATAGTGATTTCTTTTTTCTCCAATTTATTTTTTGTCTAAATTGTCCAATCTGATGCAATACACACACTGCAACATCACAAACATGTTTTTTCCCTCAGAAAGTCTTTTTTGAATATGGATTTTGAATTCCTTAAAGGTAGATGATGTTACTTTTTCCAAGTCCAAACAGATTTACCTACCTTTGAAATAGGTACTCAAAAATATTGGTAGACAGACTTTTGCATTTTCACAGCTTGTTTCTAAGAAGTAAGGTATGACAATAAGTTGTGGTAATTAGAAAAATCCCAATGTCAAAGGACAAGCATTTCTGACACAAGTACCTTGGTAACAGTAAAAGGAAGAGAAAACACAGGTGGCATGAGGCAGTTTATGATTGCAGAATACAGGAGGAGAAATGGACACCAATCAGAAACTGGTCTCCCATCCTGTTTTGTCCTAAATTTGACAGGATGTGGAGAATAAATGGCTGTGGATGATGTAAAGAGAAATCTGTTTCTAAAAGATGAAATCATTAGTTTTGAACCTTTTAACCATAAGAGAACCATCCTTCTGTTTTCATAAAGGCTACAATTAGAACGAACAAGTTACTTAATTTCAAATTTCATAAAATGTAAAAGTAAGCATTTGCTATATAAGATGATACGCCAGGAAACTTGGTTCCTACAACAATTTCACAATACTCACTTTTTGAGGCGCTAGAGATGGAGCCCAGGGGCTCCTACGGGCCAGGCAAGGGCTCCACCACAGCAGCTCCACATGCTAACTGAACCCTTCCTCAGCCTCCCTCACGCCCACTTCAGCCTGCTCTCCATGTCCCCTCCAGAGGTGAGTATAATTTTTAATAAAATAAGTTTCTTTTATGCAATGAGGATATTACATTAATGAGTACTAAAAATATATTCTCTCCTTTTCATTCCCCCATTAAGATTTCTGGGAAGAATGTGTAGTGAGGGGAGAATATACCTCTTGGAGGTTTCTGGTTTTACCCCTTCCTCTCTTCTTACCGTTACTAGACATCGACACATGTTTGCATAAGCCACAGAGAAACTGGGTTCATCAATAGCCTTCTCAAAGACCAGGTCAATGACTCCTTTCAGCCGCTCCTCTGTGTCAACGGTAAGTCCTGATACTTGCTTCATCAGTTGGTTGAACATCTGTGGTGTCAATTTATTTAAGATACTTCGAACTTTTCTAAAAAGTTCCTAAAAGGTTTACAAAAAAGAAAAGAATATTACCCTAATTATGACAATATAATGTGTTCTGGAAGGATTTTAAAAATATAATTTATAAGTTCAAATTCTCAAATTTATTAACAAGGACTATGAACTAGTAAGACAAATAATTAAATACATCTATTTTAACAATTTATAAAAAATGTATCCAACTTTCTGTTTAACTGATGATGAGAATTCTAAGAACTAAATGTATTCAAGCGTTGTTGACAGGGACATCATCTGATATACATGTTTTCTTCTTTGTGGTGTTGGGGATTGAACCCAGGGCCTCGTGCATCCTAAGAGCACACTCTATCAGTGGACGGCCCTTTCTGGGACATTTCTAAGTCCAATGTGACAATATGTGACAAAAGCTATGAAACTGTGGATGTACCCTTTGAACCAATAATTATACTTTTAGAAATTGATTCATATTTAGGGATAAAGATTTTAAATAATAATTTCTATCATAATCCTTTATAGAAAATAACTTCAATGTGCAAATATAGGAATTTTTCTAAGTTATGTATAATATAAATTGAGTCTTTTGAGTCCAAGCAAGAGTCTTTTAAAATGATATTTTAGAAACATTCATCGAGTTAGGAATAAAAGAAACTTGCCTCGGCTAGAAAAAGGGGATCTACAACCCTCTTTAATGGTAAAAGATTGAAATCTTTCCCCTAAGATTGGGAACAAAGCAAAAATATCTGTCCTTACCATTCCTATTCAATATCATAAGGTGCTAATTAGTGCAATAAGACAAAGAAAAAGAAATAAAGTGTACAAATTACAAAAGAAGAAACACTTCAGAGATGATGTAATTGTCTACATAGAAATCATAAATAATCTAAAAAAAGAGTTACTATAATAAGTCAGTCTAGCAATTATAGGATACACCATCAAGTGCAAATAAATAAAAATTTGTTGAAGTACCATTTAACACAGCACCAAAATCCCCAACACACTTGATAAAAATCTAATAAAATATCCACAGGAGCTGTATGATGAAAACAATAAATCACTGAGGAAAGAGACCAAACAGAAAAGCCTGAGTAATTTTGGGAAAAAAAAAAAAAAAAAACCAACTGGAGAACTCATACAACCTGATTTCAATATTAACTATGTATAGGACTAAATAAAAATTGTAGTGCTGGCCAAAGGATAGACATACAGCTTAACAGAACCAAAGAATAGAGAAACAGACTCATATACATAATGAATTGATTTTCAACAAAGATGAAAGGGAAATTCACTCATTGGTGAAAAGACAGTCTATTCAACAAACTGTGATAGAATGACTGGGCATTCAAAATGAAATAAAGATGACATCAAGTAAAAGAACAATATCATGCACCCTTTATAAAACTCAAGTAAAAGTGGATCACGGAACTAAATATAAAAATTAAAATTACAGACTTGTAGAAGCAACATAGGAAAAAAAACTTTGCATTTGTGTCATGCAAAGATTTCCTACATATGACAGCAAAAGCACAATCCACAAATGTACAGTTGATAAAATGAAGATCATCAAAATGAAAAGCTACTTTCTGTGAAAGACACTATTGTAAGAATAAAAACATAAAGCACAGAATATCACAGAACATCTCTAAATATGTACAGAACTCAGAATATGTAGGGAACTCTGAAAACTCAACATTAAGAAAAAATATCAGGGGCTGGGGTTGTGGCTCAGTGGTAGAGCGCTTGCCTGACACGTGTGAGGCCCTGGGTTCAATTCTCAGCACCGCATATAAAAAAGAAAGAAAATATATCACTCAGAGTTGTGGTTGTAGCTCAGTGGTAAAGGGCTTGCCTAGCATGTGTGAGGCACTGGGTTTGATTCTTGGCACCACATAAAAGAAGCAAAAAATAAAAGGTATTAAAAAAGAAAGAAAGAAAATACATCACTCAATGAAAAATGGCAAAAAATGGCAAAGGATATCAACAGAAACTTTCCCAGTGAAGATGCAGGAATTGCAGAAAAGCACATGAAAAGATGTTCAAAGTCATTAGTTATTTGGAAAATGCAAATTAACGCTACAATGACATACCACAGCATGTCCATTAGAATGACTAAACTTTAAAAAGTGGGAAAAAGCAAATGGTGGGGAAGATAAAGAACAACCGGATTCCTTGCCGTCAGAAACACAAAACAGTAAAACCAGTTTGGAAACATTTAATTTTACTGGCATTTTCCAAAAAGGTTAAACATATATCCACCAAAAGACTGACCAATTCCATGGCAGGTACTCATCCCAAAGTAATTGATTTATGCTCAGACAAACCCTGCATGTAAACATTTACAGCAAATTTAGTGGTCATTGCCCAACAACCGTTCACCCAGTGAATGGAAAAACTAACCAATACTACTGACACTTAAAAAGAAAACAATGACAACAATTAAAAAAAAAAAAAAGTTCATGATATGTGAAAATAATATGGGTGAATGTAAAATGCATATGCTAACTACAGGAAGCCATGGTTAAAATGATTCAAGGAAATATTACAGAGACAGAGCAGATTAGTGATTATCAGATGTAAGCATGAAGAAAAAGGGTAAGTGTGAGGTAATATGAGGGTATTGGGGCTGATGGAAACGTTACTGGGGTCTAATGAAAATGTTTTATATTTTGATTGAGGTGGTAGTACAAGCGTTTGTCAACAATTACAGAAATGTACACAAAAGGAAATTTTTCTTTCAGTCAATTATATTGCAATAAAAAAAAGTTGTAAAAAAAAAAAAAAAGTTGTAAAAATGCAAGAAACCATGATATAATACATGAAAAAGTTTATAAAATGTTTTATTTCTGTCAAAAACTTATATATGAATACAAGGATATTTAGAATTTGTGTAGATATGTTAACATTTTCTCTAGGCAGGAGATAAATAAAAATTTTAAAAACTATACTGTTAAATTTTCCAGCAACAAGCCAGTACTGATTTAAAAAACAAATGTTGAGCACAGTGGTACACGCCAGTAATGCCAGTGACTCTGAAGGCTGAGGCAGGAGGATCACAAGCTTGAGGCCTGTCTCAGCAAATTAATGAGGTCCTCAGCAACTTAGTGTCTTTAGTGTCTTAAAATAAAAAATAAACACTGGGGATATAGCTCAGTGGTAAAGTGCCCCTGCTCTGCCCCTGAGTTCAAACCCCAGTACCAAAAAAAAAAAAAAAAAAAGAGAGAGAGAGAGAAAGAAAAAAGGCTTATATCAAACAAGATAGTATCTTCTTTCAGGTTTTAAAAATCAAACCTCCTTTGTGTCAGTAAAAAAGCTTCAACTATTCCTACTTTCAGAAAATAATGTAAGCATAGGAAAAATGATAATAAACAGGTAATATTTATTGAAAATCATTCATTTGTTTGTAATTATCTACTTTATGTTCATGAAATTCTGCATGAGGTACAAATGACATATAAAGCACAGTTACAGCCGTCCATGTATCAAAACCTGGCTGAAAGACATGATACTCACAAGCAAAGCAGCTAGGGTTAACTAGGGACCAGGAAAGGGAGTGACCACAGGCTTTGAACTGGTCAGGAAATGACCTCAAAAGGAAAGGAGAACTGGGCCAGGTTATGAGGACAGAAGAAGCTGGCTGCACGAAAAGAAAAGGGAGACAACATCTGAGGAGGAAGGAAACATTTCAGGAAGGAACTGTTCCTTGTTTGCTTCTTTGAGTTTGGTACTGGGTGACTGGCGAACATTCTACCACTCAGCTACATCTCCAGCCCTGGGAAGACATTTCTTTTTCTTTTAAATCCCTCTACATACCAGCTTTACTGCGAGAACTTATAATGAGTATCTATGATCAAATGCCAGAGGTTTGGGGGGATTTTTGATATGTGAGTGGTACCAGAGATTGAACCCAAAACACAAAACTGTCTGGACTGGCCTTGAACTTGTGATCCTCCTGCCTTAATCAACTGAGTCTCTGGGATTACATGTGTGTACCACCATGCCCAGTTTAGGAAGGGACTGTTATTTAAGAATTCCTATTTTGGGGACAGAAAGAACAATCTGGAATATCAGAAGATTGGTGTTCATTTGTAGTGAGAGAAAATGACTCTTGAAATGTTAGGTTATAATGCACAGATGAAGCCAGGTGTGGCAACACCTATAATCCCAGCTCCCTAGGAGGTGATGAAGGAGGGTCCTAAGTTTGAGTACAGCGGTGGCAACTTAGAGGGATCCTGTCTGAAAATAAAAAATATAAATAAAAGGGTTGGGGATGCAGATCAGTGGTAGAGCTCCCCTGAGTTCAATCCTCAGTACCAAAAAATAAAGATTGAAAAAGCTCAATGAAGAGAAAAGGTAAAATCAGTGTTTTAGGTAGCCAAATCAGTCAATAGTAACTGGAATCTATGCATCACAAAGAAAGGAGAGGTGAAGCAAGGGAAGCCAGCAGCAAGACCACCAGAGCAGTGTAGCAGCAGAGTGCAGACCCGTCTGAGGCGAGGATTTCCTAGTGCTGTGAGGACATGATGGACCCTACAGGAAGATGAGGTATACAGTGAAGCGACAAAAGAGAGTATTTTCTGGTGGTATTGGCAAAAAGAAAACCATTGTTTTGACAAAATGAAAAGAAATAATGTCAAGAACCACAGGCAACCTGGGGCACACCTATATGCAGAGAAGAAGACTGGATCAATAGGCTTGGAGTCAATATAATCAGCTATGTTTCTGAGATAAGGACGGGGGGCTCTGTTACAGAATAAAGAAAGATCACAAGTCGCAAGAAATGGACTATCCCATAACCACAACACTGTAGGCAACTTGTTTCCTTATGGAAAAAAGGACAGCACCTGTTTCTTCTCCACAGGTTTAGTAATGATCTAATGACACAAGGCATCAATACAAATATCTTACCTACTACAACGAAACAATGATGAAAATCTAGTAGGAATTTTTAACTGTCTTAAGAAGAGATTTAGGCCCCCATTATTGTTAAGCATTTCTCAGGGAGAATGAAGAAATGGACCATAGAAGCTCTTTTTTTCATTTAAAGTTTTAGACATGTTCAGGAGACAGAAAATAAAGGACTTGACTTTAATGAATATGAAGGGGGACATAATTAGGGATTTCCGACAAACTCTGTGACATCACTGAGGGATGAACAAAGGCAAACAGTCAAACAGGTTTGGACAGGTTGGCCTTTTGTTGGATCAAATCATTTTTTCTCTTTGCTTTGTATGAACAACATTTCTTGTTGGTTTAAACATTTAACGAACATTCAGTGATGATCTGCTATGTATGAAGTTTCTGCTGGTGCTAAATCAGACATGTCCAAGGAACATCAACACACTGCGGATGTGTCTGGGCTTCAGGAACCAGGCCAAATACTTCAAATCACTTCATTTCACCTTCACACTGTCCTACGAGGTACCTACTGTTTGTATCTTCACTTTGTAGTTGAGATTAAGAATTTGCCTAACAGAGTCAGGATTGTCTCCAGAGCTGGAATTTTTAACTACTACACTAAAATTGCTAATGGTAAAAAATAGATACAAAGGAATCAGACTAAAAAGTTAATATGTGATCTGTGAGAGAATACAGTGTGAATACCTAGAAGCAAAAACATCTAAAGGCGACAGTAGATGGTACCTAGGTTTAGTAAGTGGCACTGTGTGTACAAAATATGAATAAAGCTTTATAACTTGATATGCAAAAATTAGTATTTTGAGGCTTAAAAAAGAAATTCATTCAATTTACCCTAATGAGTTCTGAGAACAGAATATAAACAAAAAGATGTATAAAATTCTATTTTATTCTAAAAGACCCCAAAATAAGATCTTTATATTTTAGCTTCTTAGAAATGAAGGCCTCAGAGGGTGCACACCTGTAATCCTAGCGATCTGGGTGGCTGATACAGGACACAAGTTCAAAGCCAGCATTAGAAACTTAGCAGGGCCCTACACAACTTGGCAAAAACCTTGTCTCAAAATATAAAAATAGGGCTAGGATATGGAATGTGGCTCAGTGGTTAAGTGCCCCAGGGTTCAATCCCTCGTACAAACAGGAAGGACGGAAGGAAGGAAGGACGGACGGAAGGACGGAAGGAAGGACGGAAGGAAGGAAGGAAGGAAGGACGGACGGACGGAAGGAAGGAAGGAAGGAAAGGAAAGGAAGGAAGAAAGGAAGGAAGGAAGAGAAGGCCTGATAAGAGACTCGAACACTATAAGGCCGAAATGATAGAAGTCTTTCATATGTGAGCTCTCCAGACATGGTGTTTTGAAAAAAAGCACATAAACTAATTTAAGAGAAAATAGTATACATGATGGCTTTGAGAATAATGCTTTTACTAGAAGAAAAGTACAAAAAGTCTTAAACTGATATTTCTATATACTAATAAGGCAAAATGTTGAGACAAATCAAAATGTTATAATTCCAAAATGTTATAATATGCTCCTGTTCTCACCTGGGTTTTGATGTTTTCAGGATCCTCAGCTTGGCTATCTCGTTTTTGGCTGGGCTTCCAGGCATTCTCTGCCTTCTTTAAGTGCACATCTTCTTTTACAGAAACGGTGATGATCTTCCTGGGCTCCCTTCTCTGTCCAGGTTGTGACCTCCGTGGCCCAACGTTCAACAACTAGGACAAGAATATTATATCTATTCAGAGTACTTACAATTTACTGTGTCTGCTGTGCTGTTCAAGTAAAGCCTGATGTTCACACCAAACGCTTCAACATGGAAAGACTAGGCCCTCAAGTTAGAGGACACAGAATACCATGAACCTAATGGCCTTTACTTCTATAATTTTTGATACTGAAGTCCTAAATGGGACAAAAACTCATGTTGGGTGTGGCTCCCAGTTGGGTGTGGTGGCGTACTCCTGTAATTCCAGCAACTCAGGAGGTCATGGCAAAAAGACTACAAGTTTGAGGTCAGCCTCAGCAACTCAGACCGTAAGTAATTTAGGGAGATCCTGTCTCAAAATAAAAAAATATAAAGGGCTAGGAATGAAGTGCCCCGGGGTTAAGTCCCCAATAACAAAACAAAACGAGTTGTTCCTAGCAGAAAAGACTATCTCTAACTGAACCTCTAAAGTTATATGAACTGGACTAGCCAATTTCCATAATCACAAAAAATTCACAGGAAGTAGTCATCAGTCACAAATACGCCTTAAAAACTGGGTTTTACATTTTTAGAGCGAAATACAAATACATACAACTTCATCGCTAAAATTCTCTATAGCACTGACACCCCCTATTGCTAACCATACTGAATAGCTTTAAATCTGCTGGGTTAGAAATACCAAAATAAGCCCTTCTTATGAACAGTGAGAGTCAAACTAAATCACTCCCTAAAAAAAATGTCTTTGTTTGTTAGCTCCCTGTTCCTGCCAGATTTCCACCCTACTCCTGTAAACACCAATACAGGCTGATATATCAGAGCAGTCACCAAATTAAGTACTTTTACTTAAAAGTTATACTTCTGATTATCTAAATATCCATAACAGAAGCTTCCTTAAATGTTTGAAAATCAATCTGCAAGATTAAAGATTGGGCTGGGTGTGGTGGCACATGCCTGTAATCTCAGTGGTTTAGGAGGTTGAGATATAAGGATCACAACTTTGAGGTCAGATTCAGCAATTTAATGAGGCCTTAATCAATAAAGCTCAAGCTCAAGTCTTACATAAGATCCTGTCTTTTAAAAAAAGGATGGAAATGTAGATCAGTGGAAAAGTGCCCCTGGGTTAAATCCCCAGTACCAGAATATTAATAATAATAATAATAATAATAATAGTGGTAGTAGTA
This sequence comes from Sciurus vulgaris, assembly GCF_902686455.1. Classification (NCBI taxonomy): domain Eukaryota; kingdom Metazoa; phylum Chordata; class Mammalia; order Rodentia; family Sciuridae; genus Sciurus; species Sciurus vulgaris. The sequence goes on from NC_136461.1 coordinate 14,474,687, forward strand.
ATCAACATTGGGTTGATACTAAGCCCTGCTACCTCCCAGACTTCTTGTTATATAATGATGACCTTTATTTTTTTCTGATTAATTTTTAAATGCTGAGCAAATATTTGACACTGGATTTTACAAGGGAAGAAAAATAATCTTCATACAAGACACAGACCAGTATCATATCTTACTTGTTGCCCTTCTGAATTCATATGAAGTATAGACTTTGGTGTCATGATTTATATAAAAAGATAGCATCTAGGACTGAAGTGGTATGAGGTCTTAAGTTGATAAAATCCTTTCCATATCAATCACTCAAAATTATCCCCTTATACTAATCAGAAATACTAATATCAGAGATGGATCAGAATCAAAAGTTAGAACTTCTGGGAAATTCACACCAATCTTGTCAAATGTATCCAGATAAGAACACAGAAATGATACTATGATCTAATAAATTTTGGTAAACATGAAGAAAATTGATCAGATAAACACAGAGGTATCAGACATGCTATTATGGAAAGACAGTAAAGACTAAAAAATATGAACAGGAAACAGCTGCTAAACCTAATTGTACCACTACAAGAACTTTTATTTGTAACTGAAACTTTGATATGGTAGTCTAGATCAAATAATTCTTTTAAAAAAATTGCAGTAAACCAAATATTGTCTGGTTTTTATAATCCAGGCTATACTCTAATGTTGACTTATATGGGTTAATATCTTTTTTAATACTAGGATAATACAGTTCAAGCTCAAGTAAACTATTACAACACATTTAATCTACATATATGCACATAAACATTTGTCAAGTACAAATGTGTCTGGCGTAATGAAAGGAAATTACATTAAAAACATGTAAGAGTCACTGTATGCATATTTAGAGATAGTCGTAAGATGTACATTTCCAAAACTTACTGCAAATACCAATGAATGTGTCTTGAGATTTTAATCTGATTTATGATTTATGCTATATTCCTTTACCTGTCCCGAGACAAATATGTATGGATTACAAATGGGCAACACAAAAATTGAGAAATATTAATAAATAATAATAATGCTTCAAAGTAAAATTAGGTTTGAAGAGCTAACTGGTAAGTTGTTGATCCAAGATAAAAGTTATTACCACCATGCAAACTCCCAAGACAAATTCAGAAATGATATTTGTATTGCTGTACTAGTATTAGATAAACATAGTTCACAAATATTTATCTATGTATTCTGAACACTGAAATGTATAAAAACATTTACTATGTTTTTAAATCCTTATTTATGTACAATTAATCAATCACCAACCAACATTCTCATGTTTACAGAGTGAGAACAAAGTCACTGTTTGGAATGCCAGTATCTGGAATTGGGAGATAGAAGAACTGGACTCATGAGTCCAAATCTCCTACTTATGAGCAAAGTTATTGTTAGCATGCTTCTTAACTGCTGCATTTTAAGTCTCATGAATACAAGGTCTGCTCTACTGACAAAAGTTATTCTGAGGATCAGAGGATACAGGTATGTAAAAGGACCTTAAAAACTGTGTAAGGACAGGTAGGATACAGTTGATTGCTTACCTAACATGCACAAGGCCCTGGGCTTGATACCCCAGTACTGCAAAAACAACCCCCATCCCTGAAAAACAACTTCACAAAACTATACAAGTTATCATCAGCAGTAAGAAAGAACCAAAAGGAATTTTTTAAAAAAGTGACGTGTAGACTTAAGTATTTTGTCTCTTTTTTAAAAAATTGTTTTTCAAGTTGTAGATAGACACAATACCTTTATTTTTTAAATTTATTTTTATGTGGTGCTGTGGATTGAACCCAGAGCCTCACACATGTTAGGCAAGCATTCTATCACTGAGCTACAACCCCAGCTCTTCTGTCTCTTTTTGAGTGTGAAAAAAAAACAATATAAGTCATCAAATTTATAGTATTCTTTAAAAGAAGCACCATATGGTGAATGACTTATTATTAAACATATGCACAAAAAGCTGGGACCCTATGCTAAGAGTTAAGGGGCACAGAAAAAGAAATGATGTCTGATCTTCCTGCCTGAAGGACAGACAATCCTGACTGATGGACTAGAAGAGAAACTCGTGCATACTGTCCTCCAAGTCAACAAATATCAGAACTAAAGTGAAGCAGCAAAATTTGGGATTGGCTAATTTAGTGTCACAGCTTTTTTTTTTTCAAATGAACTATAACTTTTATTTACTTATTTTTTTGCGGTACTGGGGATTGAACCCAGGGCCTTGTGCTTATGAGGCAAACACTCGACCAACTGAGCTATATCCCCAGCTCAACTTTTAATTTTTTTTAACTCATTTTAAAATTAAAAATGTATTAAATAAGAAATTATACAAATCAATTTTAGAATTTAATATGCATTGCTTCTATGTCTTTTAGAGACTATAACTACAAATCCTTCTTACTTAAAAATCAAAGAAAACAGAATCATTCACTGTAGCAATTTTTAAAGACAGGTAATCAGGTGTTCCTTTAAAGAGAGATTATATGAATTCAGGAACTTCTTTGCTCCTAGGATTTTTTATAACAATCAGTTAATCTCAAGAGTAGTTAAAATGAGGGCTGGGAATATAGCTTAGTTGGTAAGAGCGCTTGCCTAGCATGCATAAGGCCCTGGGTTCAATCCCCAGCAGCACCAAAAAAAAAAAAAAAAAAAAAAAAAAAGAAGAGTAGTTAAAATAAATACAAATGGCAATTTACTAAACTAGGTCCATAGTTCCTCTTAAGACATTTCTGATATCTGTAAACAGATTACTATTAAAATAACAAAACTGCCAAGTAATTTGGTTATAAGTTTTAGATATGTACTTTACTGTCCATCCAGGAACACTTACGAAAATTTGTATTAATCTGCACATCTGCATAATATTTTAAAACTATTACTGTGCATTAAAACTTTTGTAACAAGTAAGTCTCTTGCAGGAATGTTTATAATAGAAGTTCTACAGAGCATATCTTACAGATTTTAATATGACTGATGGTAATTAACCATAAGTCAATTTGGACAACTGGTGAAAATAACAGAGGTAGAGAACCAGAAACTACAAAGAGCAGGGTCACTGTTTATTTTTTCCCCCAAAGAGCATTACTTTTGCTGCTTTATATATTAAGACACTTATTCCCCATGATGTGAACATCTCAAACTATATTATGGGGAAGGCTAGAAGTGTAAATACTGTATTAAGGCTTGAATTATCAACACCAGCAAGAGATCCCGATATCCCATAAAAACAAGCTTTTGACACATAATAAAACTACTAAGAATGATCTTTTGGGGGACATTAGAAATTCTAGAAAATATCTTATTCCCAGTCATTTGCACTAGAATAACTCATCTATCTGACTTATGTAGGAATATGGATGACTGGTCGAACACATAGTGTGACCCAGTTAGTTTAAAATTAATGTTCTACTTTCAATATTTTAAAGACAGCTTATTCTCAACTCATGATATTTCCATTGTGCTGTGACTAATTATTAGAAAAACAATGAAGAGCAAACTAGTAATGAAAGTACTTTCTGAGAGTGACACGAACAAACCAATACATAATACCCACATATACTATTATTTAGAGAATAACAAAGATGACATTATTTCAAATGTTAGCAAAACAATGTTATAAACCCTAACCAAAATAAAAGGTAATGTAAATATAAATTGGAATCATCAAGAAGGGAAATAATGCTGGGGAAAAAGGGTATAAAATAGTTTCTAGAAAACTGCTTTCTAAGACATTTTGATGAGGAAATTCAAGTTGTAGAAAAATTTTAATATTTATAAAAAATAGATAAAGGTAACATTTTGAACCTGTGTGTGAACAGATTTTCACACACATGGAGGTCTTTAAGATGGTGATGCTCAATAAACTATATGTTCCAGATCAGGGAAGTTTTCTGTAGAGCCTCCAACATGCTATAGGCATTCAAGTACTTTGAATTGGTATTTATTTGCAGACAGATAAATAATTTAAATATATACAAAGTGACATTTGTTTTCACATGGTATAGTCTTATTTTGAAGCAGGTTTCAAAAGTTGCCATTACAGAAATAAAAAGGTGATGAGGAAGTAAAGTGTCACCTTATGTAAACATGTTTTTACAAACACAGAATAAAGTTCTCTTAAAAGGGTGACCTTCAAAATACACAAGAAACCCTGAGTTCCTTCAGATTTTGGACTAACGCACACTGCTAGTCTAGCTTAAGGGAAATGACATAGACATGTCCTTGGCAACTTTCCTCATGCTTTCTGCAAATCTACAAAGCATGGAGTAGGCAGAGTCTGCAGAATCCTGCACAGTGCAGCGCCCCAGCATAGTCCATTGGTGATGCCACTTCCACCGCTGAAGAGCCTGCCCCTGGGGGTGCAATGGCAATCTGCAGTTTACCAATACTGGTCTTTTATAGATGTTATTTGTTTACATTTTGACTTCACAACCTAAAGTAAATAAGAAAAGCAAAATGGAAAATATTATAACACCATAGACTATCATTTAAAAAAGAAAAATGATTCAGCGCACCCCTAGAGGCAGGCTCTTCAGGGGTGGGTGTGCAATCGCCAGTGGAGTGCAACTTGGGGCTTTGCTCTGTTCCAGAATTGGCAATCCATGCCTGCTCTGCACTTTGCAAATCTGTAGAAACAAAGACAAAGAGATGAATGTTACTGAATGTCATCAGAGATCTGCAGTATACCAGGATACTTGACTTGCAACAGAATAAATATGAACCAAACAAACACAAAAACAAAACCAAGACCAAATTAATGCAGACCAGTTTCTTTCAAGTAAAAATGATTCAAATATATTTATTTGCTTTAATATTTGTGTGGAGAGGATTGTCTTCACCTCATCTACTTCTTCTTGATTACAGGAATTGGCAACTAAAAGTCACTCTGGCCATTAGACAAGATGTCATGGAGTTTATGAAAGTTTTCTAACTAATTTGATCGTAGGTAACTTGAACTTACAGGTACACCTCTTCCACCAGGGGGTTGCCTTCCAAAATCTGCAAAGGCCGGAGTAAAATCTGGTCCTCGAGGTAAAATTCGAGGATCCAGAGTTCGCATTGGCAATTTGGGTTGGTTGATCTGCATGAAAAAAAAAGCAAAGCTTAAAACACACATTTCAGAGCATTCAATGCTGGAGAATTAAAAAAACTAAAAAGTTATCATTGGAAATGATAAGCACTGGCTTCTGAACCAGTACAAATCCAACCTGACGCATGGCATCTTCTCCTGGGACAGCCTCAGAGCCATAGGACAACCAGTCTCCTTGTGCCCTGGGACTGATTAGGCCTTACATTTCCAAGGAAAGGCTACACTCAATCAGCTGACAGCGGAGAACCACAGAGGGGCACGAGATGAGCAAATTACTGGGAGATCTTCTGAAATAGGGACAAATTTTGGAAATTTTTTTTTTTTTTTAGAAGATATTTACCAGGATGTCACAGCACTTGCCTATTAGATATCTTGCTATAGTACATCTTGGTTTTGATGCTGTCAGTTTAAGGTTAGCAATGCATATATAGAGAGTAGATGAAAAAATCTCAAAGGAGAAACATTTCATGTGTAACTCATTTAAAATTTCACTTTGTCTTGTTAAACTCAGAAATTTGACTTTGATTAAGCATATACTGTGACTTTGTAGTCAGCAAAACTAAGTAGCTCAGTGAAAAACCATTTAATAAATGACCAAAGCCAGAGATAAATAAATTAGTAAGACAGGTAGGAATATTTTCTAAGGCATGATGCAAATGAATACAACATTTGCACTCCGAAATAATGAAGTAGCCCCTAAGTAGTACCACCAATTGTTCACCTAAGAGAGGAGATTTAGATATAGAAAGAGATATAAGACTATTGCTATGGGAAAGAAAAATAATATACATAAGATCAGTATAAGCAACTGCTGGACATCTTCATAGTATCTCAATTCTATAAGATAGTCAACATCTGCATTTTAATGAGGGATAAGTTTCTCTTCAAACATAGTTCAGAGGGTGGGGTTGCAGTTTGGTGGTAAAGCCCTTGACCAGCATGCTTAAGGTCTGGTTTGATCCTTAGTACAACAAAATGAAAAAAAAAAAAACCAAAAAAACAAAAAAAAACTCTTCTCAACCTTCTTTAGCAACACTGGTTCAACTTTGATTTACAAGAAATTAATTAAGCAGACATATACCCGATTTTATTCCGTTTAATCTAAACAACAAATACTGACTGTACTAATTTTTGTTTATATCCATTAAGTCCATGATTCACACAGAAAATTAGGAAGGATGCCTATCTATCTGCACAGGATTGCAGGCTTTAATCACTGAAGTAACTATTAGGAAAATTTTGAGTTATACCTTATTTGAATTGTGCTGACTCCCACCCCAAGTTTACTCTTCCAAATAAGCACCTTTATAGATTTCTGACTGTTCTCAGTGTGGCCAGAATTACATAATAAAATTTTAGAACAGCAGGGAAAGAGCTCTACAGCAATTTAGTCATGTTTCCCCAATGAACACAAAATTTTTATATTACTAGGAAAAAGCCATAATAAACAGACAAATTAATGAATTTTTAAAAATCACCACTCAAATGTAGGTTCTAACATGCCTCTAACCTAAAATCCAACAATGTTTTGGGCAATTCTAATTCTTAAACATTATATATTTTTATATACTCTCGGCACCATTATGCAAAAGCTCTTTGGTTTAGTAGTTTCCAAAATTGCTTATACTTCATGTATTTGCACAGATAGTTAAAATCAGTTCCACCCAAGACCTAGCTTTCTCAGAGCATGCACCTTACCTTGTCAAGAACCACATCACTGATGGGAGGCAGGCCCTCTGGTTTCTGTATACAAGCTGGCATGAACTGGAAGTCCAGCAGAAACTCCCTGTCATATTGCTTCTTGCCCTCAGTATCAGAAGGTTTCCAGGATTCTAAAAAGAGGGACGGATGTAGGCAGACGACAGTTTGTACCAAACAGATTCCCACATTTATCTCTTCATGAACAAACAAACAAAAACCAAAGGCAGCACCAAACTACGGTCACAAAAGATCATGGATACCTTGGATAAAAAATTCATCTGAAGCAATAAGAAACTATAATACATCCACACTAACCAACTTTTAACCAGGGACATGTAATGATATTCATTAAGTAAAGTAACAGCATGTAGATATGTCAGAAATAAGGAATTTGGCAAAATTCATGAAAAACAAAGGTACTTTGGTTATTTACTTGGAAATGTTTTAAAGAAAAGAAGAAGGAAAGCAACTCAAAACACAAAACCAAATAACTTCTTTACAGTAATGAACCATCTAAGAAGCTTTTGCTTTGGGGTGGGAGTAGGTGGGAGGGCATGGAACCAAGGACCCCTCCCCCTCCTGTGTTAGGTAAGTGCTCCACCGCTGAGCCACAACCCTGTCCATCAAGCAGTTTGATGTAGCAATTTCATCTTTGCCTATGCTTTAATGAGAGGAAAATAAAGTACCTGGAAATAGAATATATGTAACTTTCTCCAAATATCACTCTAATAGTACTCTGAGTTAATTTTTTACATGAATTTTAAATTAGTTTTTTGCCACAGCACTTACTTTTTTAAAAACAATATGTTTATTAGTTGTTGTATGTGGTGCTGAGGATCGAATCCAGTGCCTCACACTTGCTAGGCCAGTGCTCTACTACTGAGCCACAACCCCAGTCCCATAGCACTTACTTTGATACTATACTACCATACCAGTTATCACGATTCAACCCCATTCTTATTATATAAAGAAATTCCATATAAAATTTTATTGATGATAAAAACAAGCAATGGTTTTTTTTCTTTTAATTGGCAAAACTCTTGTTCAAATCAGACTCCAGATCACCTCATGATGGCAAACCAGATTCTCTTTATATTAGTTACTACTGTATAGGTTATAGACCCATGAATACTCTGGGAGAATTTTGCAGATATTTTTGATATTTTCTTTTTTCTTTTTTGGTACTGGGGATTGAACCCACTGGCGCTTAACCATTGAACTCCATCCCCAGCCTTTTTAAAAATATTATTTATAAACAGGGTCTTGTTGAGCTGCTTAGGGTCTTGCTAAGTTGCTAAGGCTGGCTTTGAACTCACGATCCTCCTGCCTCCACGCCCCCAAGCTGCTGGGATTACCAGCGTGCATCACCATGCCTAGATTTGCAGATATTTTGCACCAAATCCTATTTACCCTATTTATTAAAAAGCTAATAGCTTATCAGGATCTAAATTTTAAACTACTTTTTATCCAAATATTGATTTTGGATACTGTATTATATGGGTACGAGAGTCAGTCAATTACAGCTTTACCCATAACTGTGTACCTTTCCCTGTAAAACAAAGGTGTAATTTATACAATCCTAAAAATGGTGATACTGTCTCAGTTTCCTAAAGAAGGACTGGTTTGCACAAGTGTGTGGTGATCTGGTACAAACCTAGATCATGAAAAGCAGTTTCAAAACAGTGGGTCCTACAGTTAAAAAAATTAAAAATTCTGTGTAAAAACTATTTTGGTCTACTAAGTTCCTAAAAGCAGGATGAAATAGGGAAAAAACTTTATAATTTCATAAAATCCATTAAGGGGAGTTTACTGGTAAGAAAAGAAAAAATCTGTATATCAAGGTCCTAAGCATTAGTTAATGATTTTCAAAGATTTAAGGTTACAAACATATACACATATATAACTGAAACTTTTTTTTTGGGAAGGCTGGTATATTTACATTCAAGTCCTACCTCACACAAAAATTTGCTGTATAATTAGCAGAATGAGAAAAACTTTGCGTCTTTTCCAACTTCTATCAAAGGAACCACCTTTCCTCATATATCCACACTAACTCTACAAATCTCAAAGTCAGTCACAGTTTACAGAGTATGAGGACAGAAGTGCTTTTCTTTGCTTTGTTTTTGTGGCACTGGGGGTCAAACTCAGGGCATGGTGCATGCTGGGTAAGTGGTCTACCACTGAGCTACACCCACAGCCCAAGCAGAGGCTTGATGCATCCGATGTAGGATGAAGGCTCCTTCAGTGCCTTCCACACTTTTCACAGTGCACCTGCCACAATGCAGGCATTCAATAATTTAGGCATATTTTCTGGATGATTTACATCGGAGTTTAGTTCTACAAAGTGATTTCTGTCAACAAAACAAATTCATAGTTTATGAAATGACTATGTCAAGGGACATGGCCATATCTATAATGTCCCCTTGACTGAAAACAAATAAAATTAAACTTCTCTTACTAAATTCCAAAGCCTGGTATTGACGGATTCCCTCTCCCAGAGGCACTTCCAATGCCAGTAAAAGTCCTAGGGCACCAGCACTAGATGTCACTTCCACCGTCCTAGAACTCTTGCAATTTGTAGTCACTAGTCTATTCTTTAAGTATTACACTGTTTTGAGCCTCTTACATCCAGTCTGACTGTCTGAGGAGGCAGTAGAGTACAAGAGAGAAAGAAAGAGGTACACCGGAAGGCAGGAAGGGATAAGCTTACCTGGTTTAAATGGAAATGTGATCCCTTCACCAGAACTGTCGGTGGAGCCTGAATTAGCATCTCCCCCTTCACCCTCAGAAATACTCTCGGCACCGTTACGCAAAGGCTCAGCTTCTTCTCCATTTTCTTCTAAACCTTTCACTTTTTTTAGGTCAGAGGGGTCTTTCTCAGGATGAAGCCCTTGGCTCATTTTCTCTTGTTCAGATTCAAGTACTCTGTCAATTGAAAGCTCTTCAGCTTTAGGCTAAAGCACAAGTGAACACAGAAGTTACATTTTTTTCATACTGGTAAATATACATATAGCCCTACATATACATCCTCAAAAATCATAGAAAAGCGTGTCATTTCGAGATAACAATGTTTGTGTTCGGCATTTGCAACTAGAATGGTAATTAAAAAAAAAAATAAAACTTTGATTATCTCATCACCTGAGATAAAGCAGACAATTCAAATGGTTACTGAAACGCTTTAATTCATGATTAAGGAAATCCAAATGTATCAAGGGTAGAACAGAAAGAACTGCTAATCCTTGGAAGCTGATGAGCATGAAAGAGTCCTAGTCAGAGATCTAAAACAAGCACTCTTCCTCATGCCACTGAAACGCGGCAGCCAATAAAAAAAGAGACACTGGAGAGTGTATTTTGTGTCATCCTCTGGCTGTGAAAGGAGAGCTTGGGTCCAGTAAAGTACCTAAGTCCTAAAAAGGTAATCGCATCTTAAGGAGGACACCTTTTAGTTAAAATCCATTTTCCTTATTGGTTCACGGTCTTCTCTGAGGATCTAACATAGGGGGAAAAAAGCTCAGAACACACCTCTGTAAAGAGAAATCTGGGTTCTGAAGTGCTAAATCTATTTTTTTATAAGTGTGTGTATATATATATATATTCAAGCACTCTGTCAACTGAAAGCTCTTCTGCTTTAGGCTGAAGCACAAGTGAACACAGAAATTACATTTTTTTTCATACAGGTATACACACACACATACATTTTTAGGTGCTGATGGACCTTTATTTTATTCATTTATTTATATGCCATGCAGAGAATCTAACCCAGGGCCTCACACATGCTCTACCACTGAGCCACAACCCCAGTCCCTAAATCCATTTTTAAAGACAAAAAAAGAACTGAAATTATTCCTCATACCATTTTTTACCACTTTGGTGTCAAATATCAAACAAAATGACTTTCTAAGATCCTCATGAACCATCAAAACTCTCACCTACTTTTTTTCCATGAAGATTGGCACTGTAAACATAACCCTCTGGAATTAGCACTGAGGAAAGGGGAATTCCAACTGGTAACTCCATAGTAGATCAAGAGTCAAAAATTAGGGCTGCTTCAACAGAGCGTTACGTAAAGCAGTGTCCTGTAATGTCAGCAGGTGATTCGTCCCAACTATTTATGAAATCGTGTTTTCTTTTTTGTTAAAAAAAAAGTTCAAATGAAAAATCCTACTTGGTTACATAAAAGTAGTAATATAACAAATGTAACACTAGGAAGTTTTCTTCTTCATGGAGCAAATACTAAATTTTAAAATGTTATTTGTAGAAACATTGTCTTCAAACCTGATTATATAATGCAAATGAAAAGTCCATGCAAATATACATAAACACACACACCACAACCATGGGAAGAGACAGTATGCAGAAAGTATTAAAAAAAAAAAAAAAAAAAAAAGACAGATGTAAAATTCCAAGAAAATAAATGTTTGTCAATGATTTTATAAAATGTGGCAGAAAGGAGGCATCTTTTAAACTTTGAGAATAACAGGTCTACTAAAATTGAATCATGATTAGAAGCCTCATTTTTAAATATTTCGTACTCTAATGTAGTCTACATGAACCCATAATGACCTAGAAATACAACTTTATAATTAAGAACAAGTCATCAAGAAAATCCGCCCCCCCACACCAACCCCCAAGACAGGTTCTCACTATGTTTCCCCAGTGGGCCTCAAATTCCTGTCAGACTCAACAAGCGCACTGCTCCTAAGCAATGACCTCAGTATCCAGAGTAGCTGGGACCAGAGGACACCACTGTGTCCACTAGATCTTTGAAAATTTAAGGTGTTAATATGTAAATGGCACTATACGACAGGATATCTACTTTAGACAATTATGTAAATTTTAATTTCAAATCTTATAAAATGTGAAAAAAATGGTATTTTAGAAAGAACAACATTTACTGGGTCCTCTTTTCTGTTCCTAAAATGTAAAGCAGACAATATGTCACACAAAACTAGAATTTACTTGGAGATTCAATTTCTAAGTGTAAAAAAGAAGTATAAGTAAACTTCCCACATGAATAAGAAACTATACTTTAGCGGACACAGAAGCATGCAGAGTCTGAGGCAAATGGTTATTAGGGATATATCAAGGGAATCAACAAAAATAGAATTAAATGTGTATGATGAGATTATTTTTCCTTCAGCAAGATGAAACCCTATCAGACTAGTCTGAAAGTACAGTAACAGTTCCTAAATTGCTCACTCAGAAAAATGGGCAAACATTAGCTGAATGGTCAAATGCGAACCCTTACCAGAATCTGCTTTAATGTGTGTGTGTGGGGCGCTGGGAATTGAACACCGGGGCACTCTACCACTGGGTACATCCCCATCCCTTTTTATTTTTTATTTTGAGACACAGTCTTGCTCAATTGCTGAGGTTGGCCTTGAACTTGCAATCCTCCTGCCTCAGTCTTCCCAGTGGCTGGGATTATAGGTAAGGGCCACCATGCCCAGATACAGGAACCTTTTGAAACACAATCTACTTAACTGAAACAGTAAGTTTCTTAACACAGCGAGGTTTTTAAAGCATAAGAAAATCAGACTGACAACTAGGTACATGATGAATGTACCAAAAGTCCCAAAAGTTTTAAACAAATTTTAACAGCTTCCATCAGCAATTTTATTTTATTTTATTTTTTTATTTTTTTGTGGTGCTGGGGATTGAACCCAGGGTCTTAGGCTTTCGAGGCAAACACTCTACCAAGTGATATTGCCAGGCCCAGCAATATTATTTTATTTTTATATTTATGATACTGAGGATTGAACCCAGGGGTGATTGTCCACTGATCTCTATACCCAACCTTTTTTATTTTTTGAAAAAAGGGTCTTGAAAAGTTGTCAAGGGCAGTCTCAGATTTCTGACCCTCCTACCTCAGCCTCCCAAGAAGTTGCGATTTACAGGCGAGTACCACCACACACCTTGAGCATGCTAGGTAAGTACTTGACCACTAAGCTATATACCCAGACTCCAAAAAGCAATTTTAAAACACATCATCCTTCATGTTGTTTTTATAAGGTCCAAGGAACTTGTTGAAATGTTGGTAATGACTTAACAATACAATATATAAATTAAAATAGGTGTGCCTGAAACACATTTTTTTCCCATATTTTTATTGGTGCATTATAATTATACATAATAGTGGGATTCTGTTATATATGTGTACATAAAAACCATATAACAATATAAGATGGTCAATATCATTCCCCAATATGTCCCCTTTGAAACAAAATTATTATGAGGATTATAAAGATGATGATTATTTTGTATTAGGGACTGAATGCAAAGGCACTTTATCACTGAGTTACAACTCCAGCTCTGCTTTTACTTTTTATTTTGAGACAGGGTCTCACTAAGTTGCTTAGGGCCTCACTAAATTATTGAAGGTGGCCTTAAACTTGTGATCCTCCTGCCTGAGACTCCCAAGTCACTGGGTTAACAGGTATCTACCACCATGCCCGGCAGAAACACGTTCTTTTTGAGAAAATAATGTAAGAGAGGGAGAGCTTATTCAGTAGAATTGAAGGCGAAGCATCCAATATTAAACTAACAAATCCTATTATTTTACAACAGGCAAAGAACAAGGATTTCTGAAAGAAGTCTATATTTGCAAATGACTGAATATTTTAAAAATTTTACTTTTAAACTATGAGGTTAGAAAATAAGAGACTGCTTAAAAACAAATACAAGTTCTCTTGTTTGAAGAATAACAGGTTAATGCAAATTTATGGCAAACTATGGCCCATGGGCCAATTCTGGTTTATCACCTGCTTTTGCAATGCATGATAGGTAAGAATTGTTTTGACATTTGGATAGTGGGGGAAAAATGCATGACAGAGGAATTCAAATTTCAATGTTCACCAATAAAATTTTACTGGAATATACTATTTAATTCATTTGCACATTTTCTGCAGTTGTTTTTGGGCTGAAGCAGCAGAGTGGAGGAATTATGACAGAGATCACTAACCAGGTCTTCATGGAAAAAGTTTGATGTTTCCAAGCTAAAGAACAGCCTGAGTATCTGAAGACATGGAAGTGGGGACACATTCATTTAATATTCAACAATTCTGCAAAATATAGCACAGGGCAAAGGAATACGAAGTATGAAAATGAACAAAACCCCCAGCTTAATCTAAGGGGAAATCAGTTTATGAATTAATAGTCATACCATTAATGTATATGATTCCCCTGCCTCTAGAAAGTATTTTATTCTCTGAAGGAGCATCATTTTCTTGCTCAGCTGCAAGACGAGTGCAGCAAATATATGCACCTCTAATAATTTACTGACAACTCTTATCAGGATAACCCCAATTTAACATTTTAGTGGTTACTATGGGAACAACTATGACATAAACAGAGCACCATATAAAAGCAATAACAAAACAGGGAAGAAACAAAGGGTCCTGGTTAACAGCAAGAAGAGATAAAAATTTAACTAGCCAGAAAAGTCTTATGAAGCACATGCACCTGAAGTTGCCTTCAAGTAATTGCTATATTTTAAATATTACCATTTTAACTCTTCAGTAAAAATTACTTGGAAAAAGTAGATGATAAGATTAGCTTAAAAAGGAAGAAAGCTACATGTAAACTGTTTATGTATAAGCTTTAGTGTATAACATTAAAGACGTAGAGATTAGCACTAGGAAGTTGTCAGAGTAATCCTCAAGACTGAATTTGTTCTTGTTTCTTTGCAACAGCTCTTAGACTTGTTATGTTTTAAGCTACAGCAAAATCTGGTGAGGCTTATTTTAAGAAAGACAAGCCACATGAGAAAAATTTATGTTACTGGGATACAGATTCAAAGACAAAAGATTCAACATAAATGTCCCTAAATTGTACTGGATATTTCTACCACCCTGTTAATGGCTTCTTTTAAAAACCATTTTTGTTTACCAGATTAGTCTTCAATCAGGTTAATACAAAGAAAAGCTCGATTAGGGAGAAGAGAAGAGTTAATCAAAAGTTGGCCATTTTAGAAGATGAATTTTAAAAGACAAGAATTCAGTGAAATTAAGCATGTTACTAAAAATCTTTTAAAAATGCTACTGTAAATGGATTTAAAAAAATTAATCTCTGAAAAAGCTAAATCAAGTTTTGCTTGGGAAATGGTACCATAAGAAGTACAACTTCATACCTGTCTTATGAAATGGCACCAATGCTCTGAAGAAAAGCTAGACATTTGCTCTCTTACCTCCAGTTCTGCCTCTAACACCTCATCAGTGGTTCGGGTCCGATCTTTTGGTTTCTTCCACGTCTTTGGTGCAGTCATAACTGTTTGAGCTGAAATACAAGATCATGCCCATTACTTATCAAGCAAAATCATACAGGGAATTAGGTTTAAATGATACCTGTACTCAAATTCAGCAGAACTTCACCTGCACCAAAGAGATAGTTAAATGATCAAGTGAGTAATTATGGAGTTGTGGGCCAGAGATATTGTAAAGGAAAATGTCTTAGGCACAATTTCAAAGATTTCCAACAAGTGGCCCAGTCTCCTCCTATTTCATGGTAGGCCACACCTAGGCATATAATCCAGATATTGAACATTCCTAACATAAAAATCCAAACTCTAAAATTCAGAGGATTTCGGGTTTTCAGAGTATAATGTGTAATCAATAAAGTGTACGTAAACATATTCAAATCAGAAAAACTCTGAAATCTGAAAAAAAAAATCTGTATTTCTAAGCGTTGCTAATAAGGAATATTCAACCTGTATGTAGTAAAAATTTACAAAAGAAAAATGACTTGTGAGCCAATTCTAGATTTGGATCAACTTCTATTTAGCTAATTGTGTGGTCCTAAGCAAGTCATACTTCTCAGGCCTCTGAACAGTTCAACTAACAAGCATTAGAGGGCTGAGGTTGTAGCTCAGTGGCAAAGTACTTGCCTAGCATGTGTGAGGCACTGGGTTTGATTCTCAGCATCCCAGGTAAATAAATGTATAAAATAAAGGTCCATCAACAACTAAAAAAATAAAAATAAATAAATAAATAAATAGCTTTAATGAGACTAGATAACCCAAGTCTTTAAGCTATAAAAAATATTTTGTCCAAGGTTCGGGCATTTAAATCTTTCAGGGCAACAAAAACCCATTTTGATTGAGGTTTCACTAGATAGAAGCACTTCTACAACATTGTTTTAATCTCAGTATGACGTAGACTAGACTCAGGCCTAGTCTACGTCATACTGCTGGGGTAAAAATTAAGAAGAGAGTTCATTTTCACTGGATTATTGTATTAGAAATTCTACATGGAAGACCAAACTTACAAAGCATTTGGGGTGATAGATGATACTGGGGATGGAACCTAGGGCCTTATGCATGCTAATCAAGTGCTTTAGCAATGAGCCACAACCCCAAGCCTTTAAAAAATTCACCTGGCATATACATTCCATAGACTCGATTCAATACCTGAATATAAATTTTAACTATAATTTAACCATCAGATGATACGCAGAAAATAGTAAAAGAATCCTGCAAAAGGCAGCTTACAGGCCAAAACATAGGGAGACGGCGGGCAGGCAGGGAGAAGAGTCAAAGAAAGGTCACGCACTTAATACTGCGGCACTAACATGGGCACTAACACAAGCAAAGAAACCCAAAGCTGAAGGGTCATCAACTGATCTGATTCTCTACAGAAACTCAAACTCCAGGACAGCCTCAAATCTTTTTTGGTGAACAGGGGAGTATGAACATACAGTTTGGGCAAACAAGGAAAGGAGACATGCATTACTTCTTCCCAAAATTACTCTATCATCATAAAAATATTCTATAAACCTTTGATAACAGCTCAAACTAGTCTGTCGTCTCAGGGACCACAATGAACAAGAAAGCAACACTAGACCACCTGTTGTACTTCCTTTGGTCTACTCAAAATAACCATCTTCTCAAAGTTTGGAACCTATGGGTGAGCTTGAAATTACCACTGCTTCAGTCTTCCATGGAATAAGAATCTTCTGTCACTGTTCATGTCTTATGGATCTTTTGATATGGGCTGGGGTTGTGGCTCAGTGGTAGAGCACTTGCCTAGCATATGTTGAGGCCCTGGGTTCAATCCTCAGTACCACATAAAAATAAAAATATTGTGTCCACCTACAACTAAAACAAAATATATTTTTTTAAAGTCTGTTTTAAAAGCATCCTCTAAAATGTTTTCACTTTTAACTTTGCTTCCATGTTTTCCAGAGTTTGGACAATCTGGACAATTGATTTTAAATGTTATTTTATTTCATATTGGTATGAATTCAGCTTTAAATTCCACATGGAAAAGGGGAAGACCATTTTATGCAGGATTCATGGGGATGAAATATAAACTCAGAAGTACTATTCACTAAACATCAAAAACCAAAGTAAGATGTATATAAAACTTTCTTTGCAAGTATACATCAAATATAAAACATTACCTTTTTTTTTCTTCAGTGAGTTAACTTTAAAAAAAAAATCACCATTTACCAGCGAGAACTAGTATTTGCCTTGTTCAAATGGCTAAATTATTAATTTAAATTTAGAAAAAAAAAGAGGTGGACAGAAAAGAACACAAAACTATTCAACAGTCATTAAAAAACTAAACACAGACAGGTAGAGAACTAATCCCTAGTGAGATGATGACATACAGCCCCTATTCCACCTTCACTGATGGGGAGGGGAGGTAAAATTTGGTGGGTTGTGGGAAGGGGACTGAGGAGGAAGGGAAGGGAATAAAGCAGAGATGAAGGGCACGAGGGTCATAAGAAAGAGAGACAGAGATGAACTGCCTGCTTTGTAGGACAACTAATACCAAATCAGTTAGAATGGGGAACTTAGACACAAGATAGTGCCAAAGATTTCCTCTTTCCTTCCTAATTTATTCTAGTGTGGCACTCAAATCTGCTGCCTGAACAAATAGTAGACTCACTATGTTAAAGAGGTATTACAAGTGTATATTGTAAATGTAACAAAAAGTCACATTGTAATTTTAAGATTTTTGTAAGCTTTTACCTTGTTGGAAAAAAAACATTTGTCCTCAGAGCTCTGTTTATGAAATGACTAATGTAGACATTTAGAAAAATATTGGGGACACAAGAGTTTTATCACTGAGTTTTAGAAAGATTTTATTTATTTCTGTTTTTCTCTGCAGAGGTTTAGAATCTATGTCAAAAACTATTATCAAGTTTAGAATATTCCTTTAGAATTTATGTCAAAAACTATATCATGTTCAGAATATTCCTGTTTCTGTCACTCCAGGCATGGACAAAGACCCCAGAAAACTGTGACACATCAAACCTAGAAATGATTCCATCTGAAGATTGAAAAGGAAAACACAGTGCAGTTACAGTAAGATGCCTGGGAAGTCGCCCCCAGGGAAGAGGTTTTTCATTTCCTTTTCATATGCGCTCAAATGAAGTCAAGTTACCACTTCTGTAAATTAAGAGCTAACAAATATCACAGTGCAGACTAGGAGAAAACCAGTGGGTAGGAGAAAAGGGTTAGGGCCGATGCAGAAGATCCATACACTTACTGTTTTTTATTAAACCCATGTGCACTTAAAAAAAAAAAGTTTTCCTTGAAGCCCAAGTCAGTCAGAGTACTGAGAAAATTTTTCTGTAAAAAGAGTGGCCCTCACAGACAGAGAAGTGAAAAGCACGAAGAGATAATGCATCCCATGGAACTGCACTGTGTTAAAACATGGCCTGGATCAAGGTCTCTCATTTTTCTTTATAGGAATACCATCTCCTAGAGAAACTCCAAAAATAATTAAGTCATGGGTTTTGGTCTAAAATCCTGACTCACACTGATGTCAGAAATGTTGCATAGTAAGAACAATGACAACAGACATTCCTCCTATCATTGGCCATAATGGTCCCCTTATTTAGATTAATCTATTTTTTCTAATCACATATATAAGGTATAAAAAAGATATAAAGAATAAGATATAAGGTTATAAAATTATGTCTCTTGAGATATTTTGAATATTCTGGTATATATTCGATTTTTTTGTACTATAAAAAATACAATTACATGCATATTTAGGTTCGTAATGTTATTTTGTAACTGAGTGGTAGATGATTTGCCTACCATGCACTAGGTTCTGGCTTTGATCCTCAACACCACAGAAGACAGAACACAAGATATAGATTAGATGGAGGATAAAGAAGGAAAAGGGCAAAATATAAAATTATACCTATGCTACATTTACAGCCATATAAATATTAATGTAAGGATAAGAAGGAAACAAAAGGCACACACCTGTAATCCCACTGACTCTGGAGGCTGAGGCTGAGGCTGAGGCTGAGGCAGGACGCCTCAGCAACTTAGTGAGACCATCTCAAAATAAAAAATAAAAAGGGCTGGGGATCTTTCAGTGAACACTAATACTCAACTAGATTATTTGAATAATGGGTGACTTTTTTCTGTCCTTCAAGGTTTTAACAATAACTTAAAACTGGGAGAAAAAAGAAGTTTCTAGGTTGATTTTCACTTGCTATTTCAAATACTGTGTGTGTGTGGCGGGGGTACTGGGGGTTGGATCCAGGACTTTATATATGCTAAACAAGCATTTTTTTACCACTCACCTACAGTCCAACCCTCAAGTCCTTTTGACCTTGCATGACTAAAGTGGAAGCATTCTGTTCTGGATTTTAGGTCAGACTGTTCTTTATAAAAATACTATTAGATTACTTTTTTTGTCCTTTTTGCAATGCTTGGATCAGACCCACAACCTCATGCATGCTAAGGAAGTCTCTACCACTGAGGTACATCTCAGGCCTAGACTGCACTCTTAAAAAACTATGTTGATATTATTGGGAACATTATAATTCTGTGTTTTATTATTTCCTGAGGATATGGAGAACTCATGGGGGTCTTAGGACAGGTTGTGCACACCTCATTCAAAACTCTGAAATCTGAAACGTTTTCTGTCCCAATATAAGACTCAAAAGTTTTGGATTTTGGAGCATTTCCGTTTTCAGATGAGGAATGCCCAAAACTGCCAAACTGGAAACACTTCTGGCTTCAAGCTCAGATAAGAGATACTCAAGCTATATTAGTTTTATAATGAAAAAGGAAGGAAGGAAACATTAAAAGAACATGAACGAGGCGGTAACATGACAGGTAACTTTCGTTACTGCTTATGCTAGGTAGCTAGGCTTATCCTTCCTTTATTAACCTGTTCTTTGTGGGGGGTGGAGGGGCAAGAATTGAAGCCAGGAGTGCTTAACCACTGGGCAACATCCTAAGCCCTTTCGATTTTTTATTTTGAGACAGGGTCTCACTAAGCAGCTTATGGTCTTGATAAGTTGCTGAGGCTGGACTTGAACTTTCGATCCTTCTAACTCAGTCTACCAAGTTGGAGGGATTACAGGCACGAGCCACTGCATCTGGTGACAGGTGACTTTAATAATAAGGTATTCTACTAGCTCTGGAATTAAATCTGAAACCAGTTTTTAATAAAGGTACCTTATTGGAAAATTTAATATTGCTTCTCTTTATTAGATCATTGTTTTACATTTTCATTCATCAGTTAGGTACCCCAGTAAGTTATAAGTTTAAAATTCTTTATTTCCTGTTGCTAAAAACAAACAAACAAAAACAGTCCTTTCCTTCTGACTTTTACTTAGATTTTTGTCCAGAGAAAACTCGTGTGGGCAATCTCTGACTTTATATTGACTTATGATTTTCCAGCTTTACAAAATGAAAGCAGTAGGCATTTGGGAAAAATTGTACTCCAGATATTGAATTTTGCTATTTTTCTGGGTTAGCACGATACATGATACAATGTATCACAATGCTGGGCAGATGAACCTCAGCCAGTTTATCACCAGGAGAGCAAGCACTGAACATGCCACATAAGCTGAGAGTGGGGTTAGTTGTGTTCAACACATTTTTGACTTACATTATTTTTTGTCAGTTGGTGAATGAACCTAAGGCCTTGGGTCTACTAAGCAAGTGCACTAGCACTGAGTTACATCCCTAGTGCTTAATTTATAATAGAGCTAAATTCTGATAAGCCCCTTCCTGATAAGCTTTATGGTAATTCTGGTGTTACTTTAAAATATATGCACACTTATGTGTGTATATATATGTAAATCTTAAAGAAGACAATGGCTGGGGACAAAGATCAATGGTACAGCACTTGTTCAGCATGTGAAAGGTGAAAGGTCCTGAGTTCAAAATCTAGTAATATTAAAAAAAAAAAAAAGGGCAAGGTAAAGAAGCCTCTTTCAGCATTATAACTAAAGAATACTTAAGAACCTGGGAACCAACCCGTCATAATTAAAATGTTGTGAAAGACACATTGTTTTATCTCCCTGTCATCATGGGAGTTTTGCTGAGGCACCTGGCTCCTGTACCTACTTGCTTGTTATAAACATGATAAATTTTCTTTAAATTGGATGAAAGCAAATAACAGATGATCATCAAAATTACCAAAATTTAAGATAAACTAAGTTCTATTAAGGAGGACAAGTCATTGTTGTGTGAAAAACACATATAGGATGGATTATTATCTGCCTGGTTCTATGAAAGACTGAAGCTGGACTCAGTGGCCCACACCTGTAATCCCAGTGACTCTGGAGGCTGAGGGTGAGGTAGGAAGCCTCAGCAACTTAGCGAGACCATCTCAAAATAAAAAATAAAAAGGGCTGGGGATCTTTCAGTGGTTATGTACCCCTGGGTTCAATCCCTGGTATCAAATAACAACAACAACAACACTGTTGGGTGTAGTGATGCATGCCTGTAATCCCAGTGATTCAGGAGGCTGAGACAGGAGGATGACAAGTTTGAGGCTAGCGCAATTTAGTGAGATCCTAAATAAATAAATAAATAAGGACTAGAGATGTAGATGAGTGGTAGAGCCCCCTGGGTTCAATCACAGTCCAAACAAAGGGAAGAAAGGGATTGATTCCTTCAGTCTGCAATTTCATTAGCTGGATTCCTGTTGATGCTTATTGCAGTTTTTAAAATTTTTACTAAATAATAAAACTGTTTGCCAGGCACAATGGTGCGTGACTGTAATCCCAGTGATTTGGGAGGCTAAGGCAGGAAGAGTACGTGTTTGAGGCCAGTCTCAGCAATTTAGTGAGGGTCTAAGCAACTTCCTGAGACCCTGTCTCAGTATAAAAGATAAGGATTGTGGTTATAGCTCAGTGCTGAAGTGCTTGCTCTTGAATTCAATTCCCAGTACCAAGATTATTTTGTTTTTGCTTTTATTCATTTGTGGGAAGGATTTGAGGGGTTGGCAGATTTTCCTCCTAACAAACTAGTAACAAGAGATGGCAAGGCCTGTAAGTGCCCGAGTCGGTCAGACTAGCTGAAGGGCTGTGGAAAGAGACCCTGAGTCAGCAGTCTTCTAGCTCTCCATTCTGCCAGATGACAACAGGACTACCCTCCTTCTAAAATCTGAGATTAAACTCTCCAGAACCTCTAAACTGAAGACTCGTACAGACACTTTACTGCTGATGAGGGAAGGGCGCAGGTGCATTGTCACAGGGTGGCACATAAACAGAAGGTTCCACTGATGGAACCTTCTGAGAGTTCCACCCTGAACACCTAGGTTTACTCCCTTTCTCGTTCATCTCTGGTGTCTTGTCTACATTTTTACTTTGTTCTTCCTTCTCCCAGCTTTCTGATCATCTGGACTCACACTGAAGAGATCTGTCCCTCTAACTAGTTTCAACAGGCTGTGGGCTCCCTTGTTGCCATCCCCCATTTTTTTTTCCTTAAGAACTTCTTCTGGGAATCTAGAAAAATGTCATGATTTATCTAGGAAACTGGTGCAGCACAGAGAGGAAAAGCAGGTAAGAGAGGGTAAGTTTTACGGTGAAGATGTAACTGAACTGGCAAAGAATCACGATGGCAATACAACACGTAACAACGGTAGGTGACTGAGATGCCAGCCAAAGAGACGCTAGAGGGCGAGTTCATCAGCGATCTCCAGCATATTTTCAGGAGTTGGTATTTGAATGTATGTTTGTTTTATAATTATGCTTCCAGTTGCATGTTAAAAATAGGCTTTCTGTTCTATGACCATTTCACAAGAAGCTTGAATAGTGTGATCTAGTTCCCAGGTCCAGCCCTGGAAACAAAAAAGTATAATAAAATAAGAAGTCTAGATTTAAAATGGACATACGTAACAAAGCAAAGATAGACATATGTAACAGAATTTTAAAATGTTTCAATTCTGGCATAAACAGTAAAACATCTTTAAAATCAAAGTCAAATCTAAGTTTATTTTATTGATAGTCTCATTAAGGAAGAGCTTAATAAATATTTCCCCATGCTTTTCCTGTTTTCTATTTCATTTACTTCCTACCTTAATTATTTCCTTTCTTCTATTTCCTTTGAGTTAAATTTGTTCTTTTACTTTAATTAGGTGGGAGATTAGGTCAATAATATAAAAACTTGGGGGTGGGGTACCAGGGATTGAACTCAGGGGCACTCAACTACTGAGTCACATCCCCAGACCTATTTTGTATTTTATTTAGAGACAGCATCTCACTGAGTTGCTTAGTGCCTTGCTGTTGCTGAGGCTGGCTTTTAACTCGAGATCTTCCTGCCTCAGCCTCCTGAGCTGTTGGGATTACAGGTGTGCACCACATCACCAGGCGAAAAACTTTGTTTTTTCTAATATCAGCAGTTAGTGGTATAAACTTTGAACAAAATACTGCCTTAGCAGTGTGGCAGAATACCAAAGATATCCATGTCTTAAACCCTCGCCCATAAATATGTAATCTTACATGGCAAAAGTGATCACCGATGTAGTAAAATTAAGGATCATTAGATGGAAAGAGTATTATCATGAATTAAATCAGTGGATTCAATGAAATTAAAAGTGAAAGGAAGAGGTGGGAGAATAGGAGTAAGATTTGAAGATGCTATGCTGTTGGTTTTGAAGATGGAGGAAGGGACCTTAGCCAAGGAATTCATGAAGCCTGTGAAGAATGGAAAGACAAGGAACAGATTCTCAACAGCGCCTTCAGAGGGAAAAGACCTGTTGATAACTTGATTTTTGCCCAGTGAAACCAATTCTGCGCTTCTGACCTCCAAAACAAATTGTGTTGTCACTAAGTTTACAATGATTTGTTATGATAGTAAATATAAGGAATGTTCCACAAATTTTGCTGTTGGGTTTTCATTTTCATTCAGTTCAGTTGCACTTTTGACTTTTTGAGTTATGTAGAAGTGTGCTGTTAGTTTATCCATGCATTTGGAGGATTTTCCAGAGATATTTTTCTCACTGACTTCCAATTTAACTGCACTGTGGATAGAGAATATACCTGCTTCAATTTGAATCCTTTTAGATGTATTAGGATTTCTTTTATGCACCACGGTATGATCTATCTTGTTAAATTTTCCATTTGTACTTGCTATTTAAGTGTTTAATAAAACAACAATTAGGTGAGGTAGGTTGATTATGCTCTTCAAGTCTTCCATGTATTTATTAGTTTTCTGTTTACTGGTTCTACCAACTTTTGTATTTTCCACTATGTCAATTCCTATTCTCTGGTTCTTTAATATAAGAAATAGTTACAAAAGCACTTAATGGTTCTGTCTGTTAATTTTACCAAGGGGTTGGGGATATAGCTCAGTTGATAGGGTGCTTGCCTCGCAAGCACAAGGCCCTGGGTTCAATCGTCAGCACCAAAAAAAAAAAAAAAAAAAAAAAAAAAAAAAAAAAAACAAACAAACCAAAATTACCAACTATCTCAGTTATAAATCAGTTTCAACTGACTAATTTTTTCTTCATTATAAATTGCATTTTTCTCATGGTTTCACTAGTGAATTCTATCAAAGATATGAGGAAAAAAGTTATCTATCTCATCCTTGGAGGTCAGCACTACCAGACCTAACTATGATGATTATGAGAATACTATAGGCCAATGGTCCTCACGAATACAGATAAGGAAGAAAGAGAGGGTGGGAAGAGGGAGGGAGAAGACATTACTCAAATGAACAAATAAAAATCCTATAGCTAACATCAAACTTAAAGATGAAAAACTCGAGTATTTTCTCCCTGAGACAGGAACAAGATAAGAATGTTTACTTTTAACACTTCACTCAGCACTGATTTAGAGATTCTAGCTAGTACAATAAATCAAAAAGAAAAAGAAATAAAAAGCTCATCTAGTAAGACAAGAAGGGAAACTATATTTGTTCACATAAAACATAATCTATACAGAAAAATTCAAAGAAATATCTACAAAAAAGCTAATCAAACTAGTATAAAGTGAACTTTGCAGAAAATGAGATTGACAAAAACTATTATACATGGCATTTTCACACATACTACTGATGAACAAAAACTTAAATAAGAATATATAAGAGCATCAAAAGAATTTGACAAAAGACAAAAGATCTGTACATGAGGTACTTCTAGAGAACTAAAGACTTAAATTGCAAAATAACTATGTTCATGGGTCAGAAGACTCAATATTGTAATACATCAATTCTGTCTATAGAGTCAATGCAAAACAAATACCAACAGGTTTGGGGGCAGAAAATAAATGTAGAAAAAAACTGATTCCAAAATTATATGGGAAAAAAATGAAAAGGACCCAGAACAATAGGATTGTAGTTAAAAAATAGAATTGTAGTTGGAAAACTTAGTATTATCTGACTTCAAGACTTAAATCGTAACAGTGTGGTGTTGTCATTAAAATAGACAACCAGATCAAGGGTGGGGGAAGATGAGCAAATTCAGAAATAGACCCACATATGTATGGGAAAGAAAATTCATCAGCAAAAGCATAACCTAAAATTTTTGTGGACTGTTGGTAGGAATATAACTTGGCAGAGGTACTTTGGAAAATAAATTGAAGTTTCTGAAAAAATTAAATATATACCTACGATATAATAAAATTATATGTAATGTATATATGTAACCAAGCCATTTCACCTGCAGTTATCTACCCAAAGAAAATGATATCATACATCCATACAAATGCTTGCACACAGATGTTTACAGAAACTTTATTTGTAATGGCCCCAAATTTGAAACAACCAAAGTATCTACCCACTGAAGAAATAGTAGGAAATCCACACTCAGCAATTCTTTTAGAAAAGGGCTACTAAATACCCAATCAACATGGATATATTTATACGACATTATAAAAAATGCAATCCGATTTACGGTGACAAACAGCAGATCAGTGCTTGCCTCGGTACAGAATTAAGGATAAACAGGGAAGGGGAATCTTTGGAGGTAATAAATATTACCTTGATGATAGTGGCAGCTTATATAAAGTATACAAATATCAAAACTAATAAAATGCCTTAAATATGTGTATGTTAACCAAATGTCAATTACATCTCAGTGAAGGTGTTAATTAAAACCCAAGCATAGTCATATACCTAGTATGCACCTTCCACAAAATGACAGTGTTACTAGGAATACTTAGCATCTTACAAAAGCTTTAAAGTTGCATGATAGTATTTTTCAGTTTGTGAAATCAAATATCTTTAAATCCAAGTGGTGAGATACCAAGGGGTATTTTTTCTCTTTTTCTTCCTCCCTCCCTCATTACAGTTGTCTTTTATTTTAAAATTTTCTTCTATTAATATTTTGCAGCGTAGGACCTAGGACCATGGGCATGCGAGTCAACTGCTCTGTCACATAGATACATTTCCTACCCCTTCTTCTTTTATTTGTTTTGCGGTGCTGGGGACTGAACTCATGGCCAACTGAGCTATATCCCCAGTCCCCTCTTCTTTTTTTAAATGACAAAATTATCAACTGCAGCAAACAAATAGGTAAATCTTGCCCCAGCAGGTTAATGGTTTTAAGCATACTTTCTTGATTTGCTTATGGGTCATACAAATAATCACAACCAAATACACAAATTTTAGTAGAAAAAGGGGTCATGCTATACATGTTATTCTTCAAAAGGTTTTCAGTTAAATTTATTAAGAAAATCCATCTTTATCATTATACGAATTTATGTCATGAAACTGCACAATATTCTATAGTATGTATGCACCATTCCTCTTGAAAGAGGTTATGTTTCGATGTTTTTCATATGTACATATATGTATATATGCGCATACAAACACACACACATATCTAACGTTAACTTTTATTTCCAAAATAGGTTAAAAAAATGAACACATACTCTTTCTCTTTCTATATATGTATTTATTAAAAATATGGTCAAATTGAGTTCCAAAAAGGTAGAAGTAAGCCAGGTGTGGTGATGCACACCTGTAATCCTTCCTGAGGCGGGAGTATACCAAGTTCAAGGCAGTACTATTTTCAAAGCATTTCTTGTTAAAATGTCTTTGAGAAATAGCCTGATTCCCAAGAGACTGTGTGTGACTTATTCAAGCAGTTTAATTATTGTACATAATAGATATCCATAACAATTTATATGTAATTTATTTGAGTGAATTTGAAAATGTTAAGAATGTATTATGTAATCTAAACATTCATAGGGAAAATTAATTCATGTGAAATCCTGAATGCAATGCATTAGATTTATCAAGAGAAAATAATCTGCTAATTTTTCCAGTGATCAAGTATTTTGTGCAGAGGACTAAGCTATATGCTGTTTTTCATAAATGAAAAGGCAAAGTCCAAGAAAAGTAACTAAATTCTGACATAGAATTCTGACATAGAAAAGTTAGTATATTTTTAATTCAGATATTGTGACAGTAGAGAAATTGAGGTAAATAAGCTATTGCTGCCATGTCAGAAAATGGAAGCAGAAGCAAGTCCATGGAAACTATCTTTCTGGGTAGACTGTTGAAGGAGCACACTAGTTCAACAGCAGGTGTCCTTACACAAGCTGATCTCAGTCCCTGATCATGCCCAAACAACAGCTGTTGGTCTCCAAACCATGATTCTTAGGTCCATGGATGAGTCAACAGGATTGCCATGTCAGACATCTGCAACAGGGATGGACACACCAGTCCTTAAACTAATCTGGGAAATGAGCTGGTGATTCCACAGTCATAAATCCTTAACAGAAAGACTACTGTGGATCCAAGTTTTTGTCATTAAAGCCAATTTCTGATACTGCCAGGTGAGGAGATAATGTTTTCTTAAGTCATTTAGTCTAAAAGCCCCAGGTTGCCCAGAGGTTTGGGCTCTGCCCCATATGGGATGGACACTGGAAGAAAATGTTACCTGCCCTGTGCTCCTTTCTTCACGCTTTAATGGGTTGGGGTGTTTTCGTCTAGCTATTTGCTAGTGTTTGTTTCTTTTTCCTTCCCCACCCTCCAGACATCCCTGAGAGATCTTGAACTGCCACAGGCATTCTTCATTTTCTTGTTTTCACTGTTTTTCAAATTCCTGATGCTTATAAATGACAGGTGACAGAACTTTTCTCAGCATAGAAAAGGATAACAACTTATCACAATTTCAATGGCCTTATTCATCATTATACTCAAATTCCTTGTACCATTTGGTGTATTCTTATACAAACACAAGCCTTAAGTCCCTCAGTCGTATTTCTATCATCACCAACTCCTGCTGTTTCCGTTTGATACTGAACAAACTTCTCTTAGAGTATCAAGACTTCTATCCTGCTTCACCTAACAACTTAACTGAATTCTCATCTAAATTCCTCTTCAAATTCAAAGATTCAGAAATGAATTATTTTACAAGAAAATGAAATCACTACAGTACTAGCCTCATAATCTATCTCTGTAAGACCTGTGCTTCTCTGTTCTCTAAGGCATATCAGTTATAGACCCTGACCTTCAATCTTTGGATCAACATCAGGTCCATTCCCTGCTCTATGGAGCTATAAATTTTAATACCAACCTTTAATATACTGTTACTCTACACAAAGATCCAAATTAAAATACAGTATTTGAGTTGGGCACAGAGGTGTATACCTGTAATCCCAGCAGCTCAGGAGGCTGAGGCAGGAGGATCTCAAGTTCAAAGCCAGCCTCAGCAATTTAACTAGATCCTAAGCAAATTAATGAGACCCTGTCTCAAAAAATAAAAAGGGTTGGAGATGTGGCTCAGTGGTTGAGTGCCCCTGGGTTCAATCCCCAGTACCAAAAAAATTAAAAAAAAAAAAAAAAAAAAATTTAAAAAAAATTAATATATGTTATTTGAGTTTTAGCCCTTCGAGAATAAAGGTTGCCTTATTGGTGGTCTCGATATATACAGCATCTGACACTGTGTCTGGTCCATAGTAGATGCTCACTGAAAACCTGATGAAGAATACATGGCCAACAAATAAAATTAAATCCAGGGATAATGTTTCTCTATAACACTGGTTAAATTTCTTTGTTAGGTAGGTTACACATTATCCTGATTTTAGAGATCTTTACCACAGAGAGATTAACTCAGTTGTCCCATTGCAGAGAGAGTAAAGGACAGAGTTGGAATTAAAATAACAATGTAACTTCAAAACCCTTGTATTTCCAACACAATACCTGCTTTTCCTGACCTTGTTCCTGCACTTTTTCCTCTGAATCCCAGCTTCTTTTCTGTATTGGTTGTCTTTTGTTTTAATATTGAGGATGTGCATGAAGAATGCAGTTTGCCTGTTACCCCTATGACACAGTATGTCGAAGTCATTAGGAGGATGAAATGGGAAAAAGTGACTTTGAGTAGGTGGTTTGTTCCAAAAAGCTTAGCAGAGAATAGTCCATTATGTGATTCTCAGTGAGTCCTGAGACGACCCCAGTAGGACTGACAGCATGTACTCTAGGCCTTTGCAGTGTATTTTACTGCTCTTTCTGCAGCCTCTTAGGCATTTCTACATTTTTGTAAACTCTTTGTTGCCACTTTCACAATCGTCAAAATAGACTGAAATTTAATTCAAGGTAAAACTAGTTTGGGACAGAATGTCAATCACTATTGCACACATTTATAATTAGAGAACAGACTACAATACAAGTAGCTACCTGTCTCTCAATGCTTTTCATCTCTGAATAAAGGCCACGGCACATTACCTTGAGTATATAAACCTGGTTGGGGAAACAAAATAAAAACAAAAAAACCCCAAACTCCCATGTGAACATCAGTGAGCCTACACTGCCAGTGGTACTCAAAGGGCAGGGTTTCCCATAACCTTAAATAAAGGGAATCACTACAAATAATAAAGCATGCCCTGATGAATGAAGCACTCCCTCATCTCTTCATCTTACCCACAATATTTACACATGTCTCTATGTAAAATCATTGACTTTCTGGTGGAGACTTTCCTTCGATTATGTCTGGCTTACCCTATCTGGAAGCAAACAAGTACGGTGGTTCTTTGTAGTGAAGGAAGGTTATACTAAGCCTATGAGAAAGGGACCTAAATTCTACACAAACTATGTCTATTCAAGGACATGTTACTTAATATCCAGTGAACCAAACTTTGAAGTTTCTGCTACAAACAACTATACTACTACTACTGTAAAGAGTCAAGAGATGGATCCCAACTGAAGAGGCAAAGGGAAACTGCAAGTGATGGCCAGGGCCTCCGTCTACAGTACCTGAAGGACAGAATCTGACCCATCAACAGTGTTTTCCAGGAAATATCTATGATTTTGCTATGAAGAATAACAAGAAAATAAGGCTGGCATGGCTGAAGTGTGCTTTATAGGCAGCTCTGAAGGAATCAGTTTTTAAATTAGGTGGGGAAAATCTTGTCTCAAAGGATCACTCAGACTCAAGTCTATGTAAAAGGGAGTTAAGAGCCCTCGCTTTAAGGATTGCTCTGCTGGTTTTAGCAGGTGACAGGGAACCAGTCATGTATAAGAAGTCCTGTTACTCAGGTTCCAGGATACATGTCTGTAGAGGAACAGGGGAAGGCAAGTGGTAAGGATGCACAGGTATGTCAAGATCACTGGAGGACATTCAAACCACTGGTGGCCTACTTTTGGATCCAGCAACTAAATTTCCCAGAGATATTTCAAATACTGCTTAGAATGTTACATTAAGTTGAGGAAAGGTAAGAATACATTTCAAAGTTCCCCATTCCTGCTGTTGATCTTCAGGTCAAGATTTTTAAAATAAGATTTTTTTTCATATCGATGGACTTTTTCTCTGGTTTTATGCTTACTGTGTTTTCTTTCTTTAAAAGTACTTTTAACACTCTCATAGTTGTGAATAACACAAGTAATATTAAGTTTTTTCCCCTGAATTAAAGTATGTTCCCTTTATACTTAAGAACTCAAAAGAGAGCACAATAACTTGATTGGCTATGTGAACTGGTACTTTATTAACAACTCCGAAAACATACAAGCATATCTTCATTTGAGAAATAAATCTCTTGTCCTGTGACCTACAGAATCTGGAAACCCTCCTCCACTCTTAGGTGAGCTTGTGAGAATGTAAGGTGAACTCCTGGAAGTCAACCACATGGAGCAGGTCAGTTGCTGCTGCTGGGTTTTGGAGTTACATTCCAACACCCGGAAGGGGTAAAAACACCCATATGGGGAGAAAAAAATGTTGTTTCAGCTAGCTAGAGGACTACCGTATCCCTGAAACATCAGCACCTGTGTCACACTGTGTGTGGGGTATAAATTAGGATAGTAAATCCAGACTGAATTCCAACTTATACTACCCAAAGACTTGTGACAGATAAAATAAATACAAAATACTTTGGAAGAACGTGCCCTTAATCTCCATTCAAGGAACATTTACCTGATGCTCATAAAACAAATTATAAAATATATGAAGAAAGAATGCACTATGAACAGGATCCAAAAAACAAGATAAAAGCAAAAAATTAGAAAACTCCCTTTGCCTAAAGAATTTAAAATACTGGTTTTATAACAGATAAAAAGAATTTTAAAA
Organism: Sciurus vulgaris; assembly: GCF_902686455.1. NCBI lineage: Eukaryota > Metazoa > Chordata > Mammalia > Rodentia > Sciuridae > Sciurus > Sciurus vulgaris. The sequence continues at coordinate 14,506,196 of NC_136461.1, forward strand.
GTCCTATATTAAAAAACGGAAAAATGCCTGAAATTCTCCAAAATGAATTCCTGGAGATGATAAATGAAAACTCTTTTACCATAAAAACATTCAAATACTTTTAGTTCTAGATGGACACAATACCTTTATTTTATTTATTTATTTTTATGCAGTGCTGAGGATCAAACCCATTGCCTCACACATGCTAGGCAAGCACTCTACCACTGAGCCACAACCCCAACAACACACTGCATTCTTAAAATGACTGAATATTATAAGTAGTCTAAAGTTTAGCCAATCTCTGAGGCTTGTCTTGAGTACAGTGAACACACATACATATACACAATTCTCATTTCATGCAGACTCATTCTTCAATCCCTAAGCATCCAGAACCACTGCACTTTGATCCACTCAGGAATATGATACACAATAATTGCAAGAAAATGTTTTCCAGCAAAAGTAAGAGAAAGGACCACATATGTCTGACATAACACACATACTCAGAAGTTAGTATAGAGATACTACATAGTACTGAATCAATAGTTATACAAGTTATCTGTATACAAGTTATTTATGTATAATACTTGTTAAAAGCAAGTGCTTTCTCAAGCCACCTTTGAAGCACTTCATCTTTAGACAGAGACTAGTCTGAAAAGTCAGTACCCCAAATTTGATATCTAGACCTGGTGCAGTGGCATACACCTGTAGTCCTAAGCTACTTGGGAGGCTACGGCACAATGATCCACTTGAGTCCAGGAGTTCAAGACTCACCCTGGGCAACAAACAAGAAGCTATCTCAAACAAAAACCAAAAACCACGCACACACAAAAACTCCTGATGTCCAAACCAAACTGTGGTTATCATTTATAAATTTCTCAAACAAGCTACAATAAATAAGTGCAAACAACATTGTAGTTATTTAGCATATAATCACTTCAGGTGGATATATTTAAAGATGGAAGGTAATTTTAATCTGCGTGGTTATCTTCTGTCACAAAATCATGAAAGTCTGTAGAAAAAAAATCAGGTCAGGAATGTTTACATGGCTTTACAATTTCAAAAATGCTATAACTGAGATGGATACAGGGGTGCACACCAGTTATCCCAGCAATTTGGGAGGCTGAGGCAAGAGGACTGCAAGTTTGAGAACAGCCTCAGCAATTCAGTAAGGCCTTAGGCAATGCAGCAAAATCCTGTCTCGAAATAAAAAATAAAAAGGGCTGGGGATGTAGGTCAGTGGTAAAGCAGACCAGGTTCAATCTCTAATACGAAGAAGGGGGGGAAAAAAAAGCTACAGTTGCATGGGTTCTTGAGACTGATTTACAGTTGGTTCTATAGACATTTAAACATAAGAGGAAATTCTATTCTTTACTTACTAATTCCAAGAATATTTACATTTTCAAACAAATGTGTAATGGCATGGAGAGATGGCGAGTACTTGACTTAAAATTGTTCTCATGTCCACCTATCCCTGGGCATTGTCTTCTAGTATCAGGCCACCCAAGTGATCAACTTCTTAAAGGAAACTGAACGTGAGAGATGTGCAGAAAGACAATTTAGGTGCAGGGCCTTGGTTCACATGGAGTTCACTATATTGAACTAGACATTCTACAGTCCCAAGGGACTGACACCTCCCATGGACACTGATAAGGAAACTGCCTAAAGAACTAGGCTGCGTAGAAAAGCCACATCTTAAAAGTAGGGATCAGACTTTTCGTTTGTCTAGTTTGCCTACCTATCCACAATTAAAAACAAATATTGAAGACATTAATGATCAAATCCAATGCATATCTAATATCAACCTAGGAAGTGAACTATTTGTCAATGTGCCCCCATCTGCTTGAGCAAAGTAATTAGACTACTATGCACACAGAGAGCAAATTATATAGCATATGATAATGTTGAAGAAGATGTGTTGTGTTGACTTGTTTAAAGTTAAATCCCCAATATACCAGGGGGTGGGGGGAAGACTTTCTTACCAGCTTATAAGCCTCAGATTAACTTTTGATTAATATTATTAAAACTTTTGATTTACAAATTGATAAGAATCTAAATCTAGTGACAGTTCCTAAGATTCTAGGTGATGCTACATTAAAAAACAAGTTGAATTGGGAAGAATACAAAACTGAAAATGTTAATTACATAAAAAATAAAACTTTAAAAAAAGAAAAAGTGGGAGAACATTACATTTATCTGCAATTTAATCAGATAGTGCACTTTCATTTTCCAAAGGTAAAGCTGTTTTCCTAAACCTAAGATTTTAAGAGATCATGCATGGGGTTGGGGTTGTAGCTCAGTGACAGAGTGCTTGCATAGCTTGTGTGAGGCACTGGTTTTGATCCTTAGTACCACACGAAAATAAGTAAGTAAAATAGAGATGTGTTCATCTACCACTAAAAAAGGGTTAAATTAAAAAAAAAAAAAAAAAAAAAGAGGTCATGCATAGAGGAGTTCCTTTAACTTAGGGGTTTATTGGTTGAGATTTAAAATTCTAAAAAGCATTAGGAACTATCAGTGCTGGTTTTTAATGATTTCCAGCACTCAAGTAACAAAATTAATCACTGAAGAAATGATTCATATTAACCAAGTATAATAAATAAAAAACAAAAATGACCCAATGTGTATAGAGACATATACCTTGGAGGCATTTAGTATATTTGGAAATTCTCATTTGCATTTTTAGACAATGGAAGTAACTCTTTTGCAGGCTGTACTAAAACACAAACACACCACTGAAGAAACCAGACTAGGAATTTCAGCATTCATTCGATGTTTCTGGAAGTCAAGGAAAGCAGCCAATTAAAAAATAACTCAAACACTGCCTCTTCTTCATGTTCAGCAAGCACAAGATTATTAATGGTAGAACAGCTTACCTGGGGTAGGACTCTTTGTTGAATTTAAGTTCTGAGAATCTGTAATTTCTTCTGTTTGCCCATCTGCTTCTACCTCTACTTTGTTTGGAATTTCTTTTGAATCTTCACTAAGGCATGTTCTTACACTTTCTTCCTCTTCTAAGACTCTCTGGCCTGCAGTGAGAGTGCTTGGAGTAGTCACAGCAGAGGCAGCAGCAGGAACAATGACAGGAGGGGGAGGGGGAGAAGTTGGAGGAGCTGGAGGAGCAGGAGAAAATGAAGGAACTGTGGAAGGGGTGATGGGAGCTGGAATACACTCCACTTTCATTTCTTCTGGGGGATTTTCCAGAATCTCCAATTCAAGAGTCAATGGTAATACTTCCTGTTTTACTATTTCCACAGTGCTCTCTGTGGCTGGTAACTTTTCACTAATTCCATTCATTTCATTAATTAGGTTAGCACTAGAAATCAGTGGAATATCATTAGATACTACACTACAGGGTTTCTTGCATATATTATTGTCAATTTCATCTGTTGGTGATGGGTCTGATGTTTCTGTGCAAGATGTAGGGCTGGGAGTGAGAACTGTATCTTCTTTTGAGGAAGGGAGTTCACATCTGTCATCTAAAGCAGTGGTGAATATTGGTTGGCTACTAAGAACAGCAGAAGTGGGGGAAGCAACTGTACTTCGAGCAACTGAAGAAACGGTGGTAGGTGATGGAGGCAGAGGATGCTCTGGTATGGATTCTATGATGGTAGTCTCTGCTGTCTGGCCTGCTTGTTCCTTCTTCTCCCCACTAAGGACTAGCCTAAGGACGGGGGAAGGAGACTTTAACACTGGCTCTGGTTTTGGCTTCTCTTCTGGAGAAGAAAAAAAATAAAAAAGTTTTAAGAACAATTTTTGGACCAAAGACTATACTGTATTGTCTTAGGTCAATTTTTTTCATCTCTTAGCAAATCATCTGGCACCTCAAAAACACTGTCATATTTTTTTCTAGTTATACCCACTATTACATGATCTCCAATACATATAAAGTTTATTTTGGAATAAGAGAAGGAATCAACTCACCAAATAAGATTGTGTCAAGAGTACAATGGAAAAGTTCACCAAGAATGAAGCTAAACCATACTTTAAGGTAGGCAGACCTGCATCTCTATCATATCTTGCTCCCTTAGTGGACATACAGTACAAGACAAATAATCAGAAATTAAATTATAGAGACTGATGTTTCCATATATTTCAATATTTGGGGGAATCTTTAAAAAAATATGACTTGGATAATAAACTATGTTTTAAGACAAAGCATCACAGTATTATTACCAATGAAATTAAGTATGAACATAAAAAGTTTAGAAATTAACTTTTATTTCTCCCAAACTAACCAGAAATAAATGTATAAAAGTGGAAATGTACCTTGTGTCTTTATGTGTAAAATAAATCTTTAGAGAGAAAACAAAGTTAATGCTTAGATAAATAAATACTTTTCTAATGTCTGAAATATTTTGGAATAATATATAAAATATACATCTGTGTATAGACCAAGAGAGAATAAGATCAAGGAAAAAAGAGAAACTGTAAGGGTACTGAAAAATAAAAGAAATGCTAATTTAACAAAATTCCAGGTGAAATGATATGTGATTCATCCCTGAGAGGATGAAAACAAATAAGATTTAGATTGGTTTTCAGTCTTTTGCTTCCTTAGCACTATAAGAGGCTCCACTGAAAAGAGAAGATACTCAATGAATATGTTTATCAAATGCCAACAAAAGTTTTACGCACTACTGAAAGATAATCTAAACTGGAAGAGATTTTCTCCTCTATCATTCTTTTTTTTTCCTCTACAATGCTTAATGCATCAGAGTCTTTATAATAAACTGTAGTTAAGTCTGTGAAAAAGAATATGCTGTTAATCAGATAAATAGATACTAAATATTATCAGTAAGCTATTAAAGGTTAATTCATTCACTTCTACTACTTAATATCTCAGAATTCTCTTTAATTTATAGAGATAGAAATTGGCTTCTAAAATTGGACTTTGCCTATTTATTGTAGTAGTGAAATAAGATCAATAGACTCTCATAGCCAAATCCTTCTGCATAAGCTACCAGGCAAACAGACAAAAAATATTTCAGAAACAATGTCTTTAATATATATAAATACGTTCCATACACATGATTAACATAAATTTGTTGAAATATCTCTGATGGAAATAACTTCCAATTCACTGCAGTAATTGCCTCACGGATCACGGATATTATATGATATTATGAAAGCAGATCAGAAGCTGGGGGTTTAGCTCAGTAGTGAAGCGCTTGCCTAGCATGTATGAGGCCTTGGGTTCTATGACCGGTATGACCACACTCACACAAAGAAACAACAATCAAAACAAATATTAGAATAACACCCTTCATGATGGCTGAAAAACCAAGATATAATAAATTTAAAAAGAAAATAAGAAAACAGTACTTCTCACATTAACAATCTAATAAGAATGTCAATTCAAAGCTCAATTTTAGGAAACAAAGTTTCTAGTAAAAATAAACAAAACAAAAGTAGATCTAGGACTGAAAGAACTATAACACTTTTGAAAAAAATCTAGTATTAAGAAAATAAGAAGCAAAGTTTATTTCGAGAGCTTCTCTGACATAAAACTCCTTTAACTCGTTCTTTAAATACAGAAAATGGAAGCTTTAAAAACAGAAAACTGAAAGTACAACACAGAAGATGTAAATGACAAATATTTAATTTAAGCATGTGTAAAAACTTTCACTATTAAGAGTTTGGCCATCTTTAGGAACTGGTAGGGATTCCATCTTTAAGGCCTTTTCCTAAGGAAACAATTATGTAAGAGTGAGCCAAGATTATAGAATATTTAAGGCAGCACATAATAGGGGTGGAGGGAATAAACTAAATGTCAAACAATGAACAATTTATTAAATAAATGATGGCCTAGGCATATAATGGCATACTATTCAATAGTTAAAACAGGGCTTGAAAAGATTAGTTATATAAAAAGCTTATATACTTATTTTTAATTGAAAAAAGTTTTAAAAACAGGACAAAAAACTGCATGTAGAAGTAAAACCCAATTTGGTAACTTAAAAAATACTTAATACTAGTCTTTGGGTAATGAGTAGGGATTTTTTCATTTAATTTAACCATAGTTTAGATAATGAATGCATCATATTTTTAAGACAGACAAAACTGCTCCCTTTAATTCTTACATGGTGGTGGAACCAACAGTGCGCATGTCATTTAGTAGCAAAGAGAAAGTAATGCTAAGCATCCTGCAATTTGAGGGACAGTCCCATTTGACTAAGAATAAGCAGTCCTAATGGCCAACAGAGCCCAGGCTGAGGAACACTTCTGGGAGTGGTTGAATGACAGCAGAATACTACTCACGGAATATCATACAGGAGGTGCTTCCAAAAAGCACTAAGACTAAGACTACAGGCCCTCTCTAACACTTTTTTATATTAATTATCCATGCCATACTATCAAAACATTAGACTTAAGATATTTTCTCACTTAGGAAACAGCAATCATTTCAGCTGTGTTTGCACACCATCAACAACCAGGTAAAGATTTTAATTCTTTCAATGGTTTCTCTACATATCAATATGAGGCATTTCCTTGAGGTCATAAAATGGGAAACAATGTATTTCTCAGGAACCTTTGTCTTTTTATAACCATTCCAGCTGTTCATGTAAAAAACTGAGAAACCAGAAGATTAATAATGGCACCTAACATATATGAAGCACTTCTATGTGACTGGAACTAGATTAATCGCCACACATATACTATTCTCTTTAAATCCCCACCATCAGTGGGGAAACTATTATGTTCTTATTTTACAGATGAAGAAAGTGAAGGTCACATAACCATCAAACGCTCAAACCTGAGAATAACTTCAAAGCTCATGTTCTTCTAATCTGGGGGAAAAAAGTTAACGAAAATCTAATTATTTAGGTAAATCAAGCAGGAAAGAGTCTTGGGAGCTAACATGAAATTCTGCTCGCTAGTTCAAACCCTTTACTCAATGAGACTTTTGTTGCTAACTGCAGAACAGAGAAGTTTTGCAGGAGGTAAAACAATCTTTGAAAACAATCCTTGTACTCTTTTAATTTCAAAAGGAATATACACTTAAGGAAAAAGTTTAAAATGTAAGTAAAAAGAAAAAAGCTTATTTTTCTAAAAAACAGTGAGCACTTTCTATTAGTTTCAAAATTATACACATAGTTTAAAAACTGTGAAAGTTGGGTCTGTAACTTAGTGGTACAGCACTTGCCTAGCATGTGTGAGACCCTGGATTTGATCCCCAGCATTGCCAAATAAGAAAAATAACAAATTAGTAAATTAAATAAAAAGTGAAAATCTACTATGAAGCAGGTTATGACTAGAATTATGAAACAGTTACTGAGTTTTCTGGTGAACAGTTAGTACTATGAGGAAGATGACAAGTATTGGTTGCAAAGGGTTATCTACAGGTTCCTTCAAACATAGTTAATATACAAGATTTTCATTTCGAGGTAATCTGAAACATTTTCTCTAATTTGCCCTCATCTACACAATGTCACCCTGAAATGCTGATTTTGTTATTCAATTATCAACCCCACCCCCAATTCTGAACAAACCCATAAACTCTATATTTTCCTGTCTGGAAATCTAGGCCTACATATGATAAAACTAAGGATGCCATCATCTAAAAATCTTAGCATTGTTTTCCACAAAGTAACTGTAAAAGAAAGAGTACTGCCTCAGGTAGATCAGCAGTATCATCATCATTTCTTAGCAAAGCTATACAGAAAGCGTGCGAAGACATCTTAAAGTCTCATTGCATAGGAAATAGTCAGTATGTTATTCTTACTAACAAAATAATTACAATTTTGTAAAAGTATAATGAAGTAAAATTTTGAAACAAAAATTCTTCACAAAGTTTGAAATCATTACATATTTTGACTTAAAACCACCTTATCATTGGGGGATAGGGAGTTATCTTCCTCAATACCTAAAATTTATACTTCTACAAGATTGATGACATTAATATTAAAAAATTTACCTTTAAACTCCGAACAAAGCTTATAGAAGTATTTGCCAATGCAAATTTTAAAAGCGTTACAGGTTAAGGTTCATGTCCTATCTTTTGATTTAAAACTATTTTATAACAACAAACACAATGTAGGACTTGCCTATGTTCACCTCTTTTTTTAAAAAATATTAAGCTTCTCTATACTTGGGAGGGAAAAAAAACCCTTCTTTATTTTAAAATACCATATTACCTTTCCATGATGTAAAAAACAATGAAATTGTGTATTATAACATCATCTTTCAGAAGGTTTATAGCTGTGATAAATTGCAGTCTAGCCAAAAACCTTTAATATTAAATGCCTCCATTTTATGGGCCATTTCAAATTGTTTTAAAGAGTAATTTTTAGAAAGTATATTTAATAACAACCAGCAACAGCATATCAAGGTTTAGAGGAATTTATAACCCAAGAAAGCAGGTAACACATATATTATTTCCATCCATTCTAAGAATGAAGTCAGAAAGCATGCCCAAAGTTACTTTCTTCTCCCTGTGCATTCTGAGAATCAGTTCCCAATTTTAGCTACGTTAGGGTTAAAATCCAAGTAAGCACGAAAGACTCTGATATTCAGTTTTGGGCATGAGATTTTCCTTAAAGCTTTCATTTATATTCCAAAAGGCATGGTATTTATGTCAACATATGCTACTTCATGTTCAAGGTCAATGAGGGAAAGACCTTTCTATGGTTCCTACATCAGTAATAATCATGTTAATTTACTAAGCCCTTTTCATGCTAGGCATGTCCTCAAAAACTCTGTGAGGTATGCCTTCATCCTATTCTATAAGAAACTGAGATACATAAGTTAAGTGATGTCAATCAAGATCAATTAGCTAGTGCCCAATGGAGCCAGGATTTGAACAATGCTTTCTCTAATGGGGGTGAGAGTTAATAGCCCAATCTTGCAAGAAATCTTTTGTAGAAATAGTAAGTTACACAAGGACAGGCTGAATGTACAATTAAATATGTGTTGTTCTTATAAAATAATATATGCTTCGATTTATTCTCCCACCCTTGTACTTTTTTTTTTTTTAAAGTCTGAGGCATTTTAGTGTTTATGTATACATGACAGTGATGCATTAATGTAGAAAAAAATTTTTACTAATCATCCCTACTTTAGTTTCCCAAAAGTAGAACATTTTCTATCTCAAAGCTTTGTTTAAAAGTGAGTGATGAAATAGTTCTCAAATGTTTTACTTTTGAATGCTAAGGGCAATGTACTTAAGAAAAAAAGAGACTATTAGGTAAGAGGGAGGAAAACAGTCATACACAAACCTTGCTTCTGGTCGCTAGCTGCAGTGACAGGGGTGCTGGCAGCAAGATGAGCGTTGTCCACAGTCCCATAAACCACAGGGCTGTGCTCAGGGACTTGGCTGGGCAGCTGCTGGGATTTGAAGTACAAAAAAGGGTGATAATGAGCATGCGAACATAAAAACTAGCAACATGGGACCCAAGCAAGTGGGGAAGACAGAGCAGGAGGTCACAAAATTAAAAAAAAAAAAAAAAAAAAAAAAAAAAAAAAAAAAAGGGAAAGAAAAAGAAAAAAAAAAAGGAAGCAAGGAAAAAATATATATAGGTCAATTTAATAAATTTGAAAAGTACATGAGAAGACAGGGAGAAGGAGGAAAGAGGCAGTGGGAAAGGGGAAGGAAAAAAGATGATTACTATTAACCACACCAAGAAGACAGCACAACAATTATTAGTACATTTCATTCTCCAGTGTTCCTTCTAAGGACAAGCTGACTTTTCAACCTAACATCTAACATCATTTACCATCCTCCCAAAGACCAAAAGAATTTGGTCAATTTCACTACCTAGTGAAGTAGTTAATCTTCCCAAAGTAGGACAAATGAAAATATTAAGGGTTTAAACACCAGTTATTGATGGAAGAGTAGAGATTTCTGTTAATGTCCTTGTGATCATAAAGATGAAATGCAAATTGGAAAACTATCTACAAGCACTTTCTCCTTTAAATGTTTTTAGGTTCTGGGTCAAGGATGGTATCTCTTCAGAATCAGAAATCCAATTAAAATACGTGGCTTTTCAGAACTATGAGGAAACTCATTATCACTTGGCCATTGTACTGGAATGAAAGATGCCTATCAAAATCCAAGCAAGTAGGTTGAGAATATTACAGCTATTGTGCAACTTAGAGGGAACAGAATTACACAAGAAGGGACAAGGACATTCATTCTCCATCACATTCCAGCCAGGTATTTCTGGATTTGAGGGTTACACAAAGCCACAAAAGGAAGCAGTGTCTCTCCTCGGACATCTAAGGTCAGTATTTTTGGTAGTTCAATCTATACTGAATTCTACTGGTGCTATCAGAGCAGAGCTCCCTGCCCAATTCTGTATTGATTTTTGCGGGGATGGAATGAGGTAGGGAGATGAAGATGTGGGGAATCTGGTTAGACGGGGCCACTTAAAAAATAAGGATTAGTAAAAGAATATATATATTTTTAAGTCTGTAGTCTCACTTAAAAGTTCTTCAAATGGAATATAAATGAAATGTACACATGATAGATAACATTTAAGTAACAATGTTTTTTCAGAATGTATAACATGTAATTCATATTTGACTATGAATGTGAACTGTATAAATTATGAATAAAGAGGAAAATGCTATCGTTTTGCCTATTCATTAGACCATGAAAGTGCTCACACTCCATAATTACTTCTAAATGAAGACTACTAAGAGTATTCTGTCCGTAAAGAAATGAATAGTTACTACATTTCCTGGAGAAATGAATAAATATAGCACTGTGATGATCACTATACCCTGAACCCTTATTTTCAATGAAAAATTAGGAAGGTTTCACAGTTAAAAATGAAAATATAATTTTACTGGCTGAAAACAGATCTGGAAAAAAGGGAAACAGTTCATGAACTTAGCAGTTAATAAAGTTATCCAGGAAAGAAAGATTTGCAAACTGCATCAATGACCTAAAAAAAGAAGAAAATATTAACTACTCCAATTGCCTGGGAAATTAATAACCAAAATGTAAGTCAACAAAATGACATCCTTAGATCAAATGAATGTTCATAACCATAAAATGCTACTTATACCTATAAATTTGTATAGACCTGAGCACTTTTCAATATAAAATAGCTTGAATCATATAAAAGATATAACTACCAGACATCCTTACATTAACAAAGTCCTTGGAAGGATTTATGTATAATAAAGAGTGATAAAAAAGGACTGAGATAATGTGTTCATTAAGTAATAGCTCCAAATCCAGCAACATTCTGGGGAAGTACTACTCAAGTGTCCTGAATTATAAAATGAAAAGAAATTAAAGATCCTAGAGTTTCTTCAACTTTTTCCAACTTTAACATTCTCTATATCTCTGACATTACCTAGAAACTGAGAACATGTTAACATATAATTAAACAATCTTATTCTGGATTAATTTTAATTTAGGATAATCTCAAATATTAGCTAACCCTCAAATCTCACCTATTCTCTCTTAATGAAGTTACTCAACTATAAACGGTCCTTATATTTCCAAACCACATAAAGTCAACTATTTTATCTAATTAATAAGTCATAAAAATCAGGAAACACCTTAATACTGTAACTGAAAATATCACATACTATGGTATAAGTATCTTGATTGACATAAAGAAATTAAGCTACACTGTTGAGAATATATTCAAGGGATTCCAAAACCACTGTATTTCAGTCACATTCATTATTGCTGGGAATTAAAATTTCTAAAAATAATTCCTAAAGGGCAATCAGTAACAAAACAAAATTATTCAACTCCTAACAGTATCTAAGAAATGAACTTCCTTTATAAATTCTAGCTGAGAACCAACTCTAATGAAGATTTATATATTAAAGCACTGGTCTCAAGGGCAATGGATAGGCTGGGCCCAGATACTGGAAGAATTCATTCCTTTTTTAAAAACACAATATTTAGCTACTAGGTAAAATATGAACAAAATTTGCAACTATTACTTAAAATACTTCTTTGTACAATTTTAAATTAATTCTTCTTTATATAGCAGCCCACACCGTTTCTGCAGAAAAGGGTCACTTTCCATTGCTTTCTGTTTTAACTATGTAGATGACAGGATATTCAAGTACACAGTCAGCAATTATGGAGGTGACATGTCTGTTTTTGTACTATCCACAAGATAAGCAGTTTCTACATTTTTTAACATTGGGATTGTGAGGGGGAAGCAAGAGGAAAACAATGTCTTGACACTTGAAAATTATATAAAGTCAGTGTTCACAAATATTTTGTTGAAATACACTTGCTCATTCATTTAGATATTATGAATGGCTACTTCTGTGCTGTAATGGCACAGGAGAGTAGTGCTGAAAGAGACAATATGGTTACAAAGCTTAAAATATTTACTATCTGGTATATTACAGAAAACATGTGCTGACCTATATACAATGAGAGAAAGTCAGAGACCACAAATTGCTACAAAATAAAAAAAAGCTAATGTAATTTATTGCTAATCTAAGAGGCTACTTCAGTGTTTCATATTCTATAATTAAAGGTATAACTTTTTTACAAAGTACCATTCAGTAACTTTAATATCATCCTTGTATAAAATACCTCATGTATTTAATGTCTATAAATCCAGAGGATAAGCAAGTATAAAGTACACACAAACAGAAAACAAGTACAGCATCCGCTGAAGATCAAAAAGAAAAATAACAACATACTTAGTGACAACAGAAAAAAGGACCAAAACATGCTTCTCTCCTAAGTGGCAGAGAATCACCCACACTCAATCATTGCGCAGGGGTGCGTGTGGTATGGGTGTTCCTCCTGGTACTTACCATGTGTAAGAATACGTGGTAATCTATATCATATACAAGAATACCTTGAGGATCTACTCGTGACTCAGACAAAATTTTTAGCTTCATGGACCAAAGGGAACAGATATTAAAGGGTAAACCACAAAATTAATCATTTAATTACAATAGTAGTAACACTGCAAGAACACAGAGCTGACACAGACCCTGAGTCCTGACTGTATATGTATGAGGACGTGTGTGTATGTGTGTGTGCTATGGGGGATTAAATCCTGGGCCTTGCATGTGGTACACAGCACCTTGACACTGAGCTATAGCCCCAGCTATTTTTAATTTTTATTTTGGGGCAGGGTCTCACTAAGTTGCCTAGGCTGGCTTTGAACTGTTTCCCTCAGCCTCCCCAGCAGCTGGGATTACAGGTGTGCACCAATGCACCTGTCTGCAGCATTTAGGATGAGTTTTAAATAGTCAATGTGGATTCAGGCATAGGGAAGGCATGTGGCAAGAAGTGTAGGAAGATGCATTTCAGGCAGAGGGAAAGGCCAATACAAAGTCTCTAAAAGGAAGAGTATTATGTGATCAACAAAGTTGAGTGAGAAGGCAAGAGGAATACCAGAGGGATTAGTGAGCATGGTATAAAACGAGACAGCAGGAGTCAGAAGAGATAGGGTCTTACAGGCCACACCGTTTTTTTTTTTTTTTTTTTTTTTTTTTTTCAGTCTTTCATCTTCATAGCAACTCTAAGCCAGGCACAGGTTATTTACTTATTTATTTATTTCCAGGCATTGAACCCAGGGATGACCAATCACTGAGCCACATTCCCAGCCCCTACTTGATATTTTATTTAGAGACAGGGTTCTGTTGAGTTGTTTAGGGCTTCACTAAGGTGCTGAGGCTGGCTCTGAACTTGCAAACCTTCTGGCACAGCCTTCTGAACCTCTGGGATTACAGGTGTGCACCACTGTGCATGGCCTGGGCACAGATTTTAAGGTGGCAGTGTGACATATTAAGAATTATGTTTTTAAAAGTTAATTCTGACTACTCATGTGGGATGAACTGGAGGGAAGGTAGAATAGTTCCAAGGATACAATTTATAAGGTTACTGAAGCAGCCCAAGGGAAAAAAATTTGGTGGTAATAGGTAAATGTGAAAAATTTTATTGAAATACAGAAGGTAAAATGATAAGAGTTCATAACTGATTATGTGATTGATATGGAATGGAGGGGAATCAATGATGAACAGAGGAGTAAAAAGAAAGACATTAGGTTTCTAGTTCCTGAGAAACCTAGTGTGTTAGTCACTGAGACAGGGAACACTGGAGGTGACAAATGGGGTCAAGGGATAGGGGTAAGGAAGACCATGAATTCAAGCTTTGTGTATGAAATGCTTGTGAAGCCACCTGAGTGTAGAGATCAGGTTGAAAACTGGGTGTATAACTTGAAGATCCAAAGAGTTATCATACCTAGCAATATATGGATACATGATGAATACCTTAACAAATGGGTAATAATGCACGCTGAACAATGACCACAGCAGTAATGTAATAGTAATCATGAGTGACACAATAAATACCATGTCAGGGTCACAGAATGTAAGAATTGGAATAGGCATCAACCACAAAGATTAGTTTTTTATTTCTACACTTTTTCCAAGAAACTACCAGTTCTATTAGAAAATCTTGAGTGACATGAACTCACTATATCCAGTGGTGGAGTTCATGTCACATTTAGAAAATTTTAAATATTTTAAGTTTGTTTAAGTGTTTTCACCTATTGATCTTAATTGTTAGGTGTGAAATGAAAATCTTGTCCTCTCTATAGAAAAGTGTTTCACACATTTTAAATCGATCATAATAAGTCCATAAGCTCAGTGCCTAGAGTTATGCTTAAAAAAAATAAAGTGCTTCTTGTATCTGGGGAGCAAACATTCTAATGATGGAGATAGGAGACAAATGAGAAAATAAGCACATGTGTTGGGCAGAGGCTAATGTTATGAATAAAATTAAGAGTATGGGGATGTCATTATACGGTGGTCAAAGAGAGCCTTCTTGAAGAACAGTCACCTAAAAAGAGGCAGGTTTGTATTCCAGATGGAAGAACAGTAAGAGCAAAAGCCCTGTGGCAGAAGTAAGCTGGGGAAGGTGGAAAGGCAGGGAGTTCAACAGAGATGCAGTGTGAAGAAGACAGTGAGAGTGTAGAGAGATGCCAATGTGGTACATGACCTTGTACAGATCTCTAAAACTGTATGGATATGAACTTTTGTATGTTTGAATCAGCAGTGGAGAGATGCTGGATAATTTTCAAATAGGAAGGAATGGGATCTGATCTGTGCTTTAAAAAGATCACTCACTCTGGCTGTTGTGGAAAGAATGGACAAAAAGAGGCAAGACAGAGGAGATGATAAGGAAGTTCCTGTGGTACAGGGGAGAGGCCAAAGTGGTTCAGACAACAACAGTGGCAGAGAGGTGGTAAGAATAAGTGGATAGAACTTGCAGAAACAATGGTTGTGGGGTGTGAGAGAAAGATGATTTAAAGTTGACTCTTAGGACTGGCGCAATGGTGCTTGCCTGTACTTCAAGCAACTCAGAGGCTAAGGCAAGAGGACTGTCAAGTTCAAGGTCACATTCAGCAACTTTTAAGTTTTCCTTTTAAGAGTTTTTTTAAGTTTTTCTTTTAAGAGTTCCTCAACAACTGAACAAGATCCTGACTCAAAAGAAAAATGGCTAGGGACATAGCTCAGTGAGCTCCCCTAAGTCCATTCCCCAAGTATCGCCCCCTCCACTACCTCCCCCACCTCCCCCAAGAAGAAGACTGCTAGCAACTAGGGTAGCTATAGTATAATTTACCAAAAACAGGAAAACAAGGTATAAGTGTACCAAACACCTGTAGTTTGTAACACAGGGGTCACAAACTCAAATTCCTTTATACAGTAACAGATGACCTAACTGTGTGAAGCAAAAGGTAATCATATAATAACAGGACAATATAACAAACTAGAGAATGTTTGCTCAGGCTAAAAGGATTGATGAAATGTTTTCCTTTAAACACTGACCTGACAAAACAATATACAGTCCTCTTTGACAAGAAAAAGGTGCCATGGTGTCAGAAAGATTAAAAAGTTTTGAGTTAACTAGAAATATGTAAGAATATTATTTTAAGGTACCTAAGGGGAAGGGAGAAATGAAACAAAGAAGCAATCAAAAACTGTAGAAGCAAGAATAATATGCATGGAATTCTAATTCTCTATACATTTAAATGTATTATAAACTATAGATTTGCTATGGTTTGAGTGTTTCCCAGGATTTCATGTGTTGAAATTTAAACCCCACTGTGAGGTATTAGAAGAGGATGGAAATGTTTTCCAATTAGGGTAAGTACAGGAAGGTTCTCTGGGAGACAATTAGGATGAGATAAGATCATTAGCATGAAGTTTCCATGACTGAATCCTGGTGGCCATATAAGAAAGGGAGAGAGACCAGAAGAGACACAGACACACACACACATTCCCTGTCTCTTGCCTTGTGATGCCTTTTACCACACCTCAGGTCTCTGCCCGCAAGACCAGATGCAGCCCTCGACCTTGGGACCTCCAGAATCATGAGCCAAAATAAACCTCTCTTCAGGTCACCCTGTCTGTGTTATTGGTAGCAGAAAACAGAATAATACAGTTTTTAAGACAGTACAGAAATTAAATTAAAACAGATTAACAGAAAAGTCCATAAACAGATATGTATAATTCAGTAAATGATTAAAATAACATCTCAAAATAAAGAGCAATGACAAACTATTCAATAAATACTGAAATAAGAAAAAAGCCATTGTACAATCCATACTTCATTGTATATATCAAAATTAACTATTAATCAAAAATAAGGTGAATGTAAAATAACCAAAACTTTTCATCTAGAGTGGGAAAGTCTTTCAAACTATAAGCCCCCAAACATAAGCAACTGAATATGGAAATTTGTGAATGTAAACACTTTAAAAACTTCTGTGACTGAGGTACTATTAACAAAAGTTAAAACACAATTATTAAACAAGAAAAATGTTAACATATTGCTAAGTTTTGAATGTGCACTGTGAAGTTCACTGTTGCAGACTTAATTCCCAATGCAACAGCGTTCGAAGCGGGGCCTAACAAGAGGCGCCTGCAGTTGAGGGCTTTGCTCTCAGGAATGCATTTTTTGACACTGCAGGAGTGGATTATCCCAAGAACAGACTCACTGTAAGAGGGAGCCACGCCCTTTCTCGTTCTGCTTTCTCACCCTCTTGCCTTCTGCTATGGCATGACATAGCAGGAAGGCCCTATTCAAAGGCTAATGCCCTGTTCTTGGACATCCCAACCTCCAGAACCATGAGTGAAACAAACTTCTATTGTTCATTAATTATCTAGTCTATGATATTCTGTTATAGTGGCACAAAAAAAAAAGAAAAATCATAAACATATGTCAAAGGGATTTCTTTAACGTATAGAATACTTACAAATTGGATAGACAAAAATTACCTAAAAGAAATGTGTACCAAAGAAATAGATACCTTCATATACACACACAAATAACCAGTAAACATCAAAAACTTATCTTCACAAATCAATAAAAATGATTTGGGATTATTTTTAATCTGTCACGAGAAGCAAAACTAGACAAAGAAGTATTCTTTTGCACTACTGTTAAAAGATAAACCAATAAATGTCTACAGGGTAAGAAATACAACAACCAAAAACTAGGAACACATTGTTTATCACAGTATTGTTAATATTAGTGACAAACAAGAAGCAATATGAAGTCCTATCAATTAAACGATGGTATATCCAAACAAAGTAATGGCAGATAGCTATTAAAAATTTTAACAATTTCTTATACACACGGGTCTGGAAAAACAAAATTATCATATACCTATAATCAAATATGAGCATTTATGAATGATCACTGAGAAAATGCTACTTATAAAATGGCTTGTATGAACTCCAATAAATAATATGCACTGAAAGATGCCTGGAAGGAAATGTACCCCCAAATTAACAAAGCTTAATGCTCAGTAATAGGATATACGGTGACAAATTCCTTCTTTACTATTTGCTTTAGAGCTTTACTATTCTTTTCAATGAAAATATCATTTGTACACATTTAAAAAATTAAGTTTTCATCTTGAGAATATATTTTAAATGATGAAAGACTGAACCAGATAGATTCCTAGGATTCCTTACAAGACTTTTCATAATCCCTGACAAATGTGAATACCATAGTTGTTGGAGGATGAGAGTCTCCAAATCACTGTTTAATGTGTGGCTGAAAGTGGGCAGTAAAAATAGGAACTGTTACACAGACAACAATGATTCCAACACAGAGTGTCAAAGCGAAGTCAGACCACAATAAAAGCAAAGACTATCAGATACTTTAAGCAACTATGAGAAAACATAGTTCATTTAAGAGGGAAAACATAAATTTCAGTTTGATTAATGGTCTCACAGTGAATTTTTATTGGAATGCCCAAAAAACTTAAAAACGTACTTGCACCTCTAACTTCCACAAAAGAATAATATAAGGAATCTCAAAAGTGACCTTAAGTCAAATTCTGATTTCCCAATTCCTTTAGCAAATTCCCACTGGAGAATCTTAATAAAAAACTGGACCATTTTTTTAAAAAACCCATGGGAAACAAACCTGACGAACCCTGTTCCACAACTCTAAGTAGGAAACACTGACTGACCATACAATTCCATTTAAACTAAAAACCAGTTTAACAAGCAAAGGTCTCTCTCTATTCACCATGACATCACAGGTAAAAACACTGAGAGAATTCACCCCAGCTTTGATTCTATAAACTTTATAAGGTTTTCATTTTAATGAAAAAGTACCATTTTTAAATCAAGGAAGGTTATTAATGCTCAATTAAGAAAAGCGTGATTTAATAAAATAACCATTATCTTATTGCAGTCAATGCTACAAACCATACCTATATGTTTCAGGGAAGAGAATGGTATTAATTCACCAGTGCTTACGACTGAGATGACAGAATGGCATGTTAAAAATTAAGACTGGACTTGTTATATATTGTATCACCTTCAACTTCTGTATGCAGGAACTCACCTCCTTACTGCACACATGTACTTATGAGTACTATTTACCTATGCTTTCAACCTATCTTTAAGAAACTAATATTGCTGAACCATGAAATGAACTAATTAACAAATTGTCACAGAGGTTAAGGCTTCCAGATATCAAGTGTAAAAGCAGCTCTTCAGAAGACTACAAATAACCTGCTGACAGGAGAGGCTATATCTCCTAAGATATGAAAGCAATCAATAGTTTTCAACCTCTTCTCTGCACAGGGCCCCTCCCCAAGTTATCACTGTATTTTACTACAAGGGAAATTCTGAAAATAAATAAATAAATAAATAGATTGAAAAAGAAAAAAGAAGGATGAGAAAGAAAAAGAAAAAAGGAAGATAGGAAAAAGAAAAGTGTCAACTTAATTAAAAAAAAAAAAAAAATGTAATGACTTCGCTATACCACTGATTCCTAACAGTCCACAGACTATCAGCAAGCTGGCACTCTTCTTCCTACAGGAATACTCCTTGTACCTTGTTGACCTCAGCCACAGCTGAGGGATTTGTTGCTGAAAAAAAAAAAAAAGTGACAATTTTTCCCCTTTTATCCAGAGATAAAAGGAAACCAAAGCTTATTTAGCAAAATCTTTCATTTTACATGTGAAAAAAATTAGGGCTTAAGGGTTTACTCTTCTCATCAAAGGTCATGAATATAAGAGACAGAGTGGAGACCAGCACCAAGTATTCTACCTTCCCTGGTAACACCTATGTCGACGCATTAGGATCGTCTGTAAGGGTCCGTGTATACACATAAGCATATTTTATACACAGCTGAGTTATAAAAATCTCTAAGAGTTATCCCGTGGACAAATTTAAAATTTATGAAGGGACAGTTTCAAATTCCATCTGCTGCTTCTTAGGGCAAAAACAGCAGCAGCAAAAAATGTGTTTGTCCTTTCCTTTCTCCTCATAAACCCAACACAGTTTGCCAATGAACTCGTAGCTTGCACCATGAACGTGTTTAGTTCCTGCCTCAGCTTCCACCTTTAGGTCAGACCTAAGTTATGTGAAACCAGTCACACCCTTTCAGCTTTGCCTACTTAAAACTTTCCTTTGTGTCTGCTCGTGATATAGGCTACTTACTTCTCATCTCACAGATTGAAAATTTAACATGACCATGATAAAACCTACTAGCTAACACCAGGGTAAATTAGTTTCACCTTCAAGAGTGTTTTCTCCAAACCTCAACCACTGTGGGAAGCCTAAGGGAGAACACCCATGGAGCTTAACAAAGGCATGAGCTCACAGGTCTTTCTTATTTTATCCCTCTCCCCCAGCTGGCTGAGCTCCCTAATGCCTCTAGGCTTCCCACTGACCTCTTGACAAGAACAATAACCTCCAACGGAGAAAAAAAAAAAAATTTTTTTTTTCCTCTCCACATATTTTGGTTTACTTTCCTCATTGTGTCTTACCTGACCAACACACCCAAACTTAATAATATCACAACAGCTTGGGAGCTTGCTGAAATCAAACTCACCATGCCCTTCAACAAACATCCCCCTGTGCACCCCCATTATGTCAGTATGCTCTAAACCCAGGCAAGGGAGCTTGAAAAGCTGCCTCTGTGTCTCCTCTCTCCCCTCCACCCTCTGCACTATTTCACCTGTAACACCATTAATGGGACTCTCTGTGGTAGGACACTTTTGAGTCTGTGCTGTAATTCCGCCTCTCTTGGTCTATTCTGTGTTTTCATAACTCTGTACAGAAAGCACAGGAAGACCAGTCAGGTATTAGTAACAGGTTCTCTTTCTCCCTTGAGGAGACTGGGATTAACCCTGTGATAGGAAAGCAAACTGTAAGTACTCTTCAGTGCTAAGTTTTGATGCAGAGGGCTGTCCTTTCAGCAGTGACCTGGTTCAGGAGCTATGGCATTGTGCTGAAATTAGTCCCCTCAGGCTAAATCTATTTGATTTCCTTTGGCTGTCACTGTGCTATTTGTTAATGGAATTAGTTGCCAATACAGTGTTTTTGTTAAACATATCAAAGGATTTCTAGTTTCTTTTGAAACAATGGATCAACAATTCTATAAAATATAACAATCAGGAAGGAATGACCATTTTCCTTAACCAGGTTTGCCCTCTCTCACCATGTGTATCCCTTTCTATGATTTTCCTGAAAATGAGGTCATTATCAGATATCATAGTGCTTATGCTGTTGTGTTAAGAGGAAAAAAGATATATTTCTAGTACATATCTGTGTTAAAAAGCTATTCCTGACTTACATGAATTTCATGCACTTGAAAAGATGATGGATTTACAAAGTGTGGATTTAAATGCAAATCATCTACTAAACTTATGTTTCATAGAAGATACTACAATTCTCAAAGAGAATTATCTACATCACTATTATTGACTAAGGACCCTTCTCAGTCAAAAGCATACATTCAATGTACTTTATGATTACTGATACACATATGCTCGTGTTTAGGCCCACGGACCCTGGAGAAAGACAAAGTAAAAGCATTTCTGTAGCTAAGGACAGAGGAATAATCAGAAGAGGATAGGATCAAGCTTGGAAGAATAAAAGGAAAACAAACAAACCCGTACTTCATAAGGAATTTAAATGCAAAAAGATAAATGCATGTTCAAGTTGAGAATTTAAATACTATCAACACAGGGTGTCAACCATACTTCTTGACAGTATATTTTAATTAATGTTTGAAAATACAGACTAAAATGTGACTGCCCTGATTGCAAATTTTTGCCATAGAACACTGCCACATAATAGAGCACCTAAGTAAATAATTTCAATTTGGAAATTCTGTCTTATGCTTACTTCCAAACTTTCTTAGTCAATCAGATTTGAAGTACTGCTGAGGGAAAAATGGGGGATAGTATAGAATTCCAGAACAGTCATTTATATGACCTTATACCTCACTTATCTAGACAGACACTATTATACTCATCTGGATAATGGAAGACAGATAATCATCAGTCAGAAACTATCAATATTTCCAAGTAAAAACACATCATTAACAAAGGACCTAATTACAGGACAACTCAAATTCACACATTTTCAAGGGATTTAAAAACTTTGACATCTGTGAGCTCAATATTTAAGAACATTTTTAAACTTATACTACTAAAATCAAGACAACAGTTTGTTATTCTAAAATGTCTTATATTAGAGAATCTGTATCACTTGTCTATAAACCAGACTCTATGGACTCTCATCAGCCATAAAAGGGAAAAGCAGGTTGCTCCCTAATAACTCCTTAATAACTTTGCTTTTATCTGTTTCTATATGCTGGGCTCAAACTTTAGATAATTCTAAAGATTTGAAAATCATGAATTCTGAATAGTTTATCAAAATTTAAAGTGACCCACTAATGAAACCTCAGATTTGGGGAATGACATTCTCTATTACAAATTTGCAGCTTACTAAATTCCAGCTCCTCCTACAATGTCTTGATTTCTAAAAATAAGAAAGCGAATCCTTAGGAGACCATGATAACCACATTCACCAGGATGGTGCCTGAGAGAATTTACAAATAACCCTTATAAATAATTATAGACAACACTTTCCATTCAAGAAGCTGATTTATGTATTCTTCAGAGGTGAGAAGTACATCTGTTATACATCCTATTAAGCTCTGAATGACACAGGCAATCATCTTAAGCAACAACACTGTTTGGTAAAAATGTTTAAATTCTCAACCTTAATGTCTGCATTAACACAGTATGCAGCATTTAATTCCTCGGGTTCCATAGTGAAAACATAAAATACTCATTTAACGATGAGGTTTCCATAGGAATGCAGATCCTTTTAGTACCATGCAATAGTTCATTAGGAAGAGTGGCAGCAGCTGTGCTCTGAATGTGAAGACAATAATACACAGAAATATTACCAACAAAGATCTGGAGTTGTAACAACTTGCACAGAGAAACAATATGTCTGCTTAAATACCATTTAGATATTCGAGGCGACGAGACAACTGATGGAAATGGAAAGCACAAAATGTAGCTATAGACAAAAGAAGAGTTCAGTAGCATTTGGTGAACAAATAAACACCACCTACCATCAGGGCTCACTCTGCCTTACCTGAGGAGGAGTGGGTGTGGATGTGGGTCTCCCTATAGGTGGAGTGGGATTTCTGCTTCCACCTCCAGACATAATCTCCTCTGTTATGTCTTTACCTCCCTGGTTTGGATCTCGAATTCTTATCTACAAGAGTAAATAAAATGGCAAGTGAACAGATGGGTATCTATGTAGCAGATTTACAGGCATATAATGAGTTAAAGGTGTAAAAAGAGAAATCCGTCAACTATCAAATTTCATAATCATCACATCTGAAGTTACTTCAATCACAGAACCAATAAGGCCGTTCAAAAAATTCAAATCATTAGCTCTGAGAATAACTAATTAAAATAATAAGTCATAATGGAACCTAGATGGCTGACTTTCTAGGTCAAAAATGCAAAATATTTACTCATATTTACAAAACTGTCAAATTAATTTTATTTACAATGCTTAATGGTAATTCAAAGTCCACTAAACAGTTTTAATATTTAGAAATAACTATGTAAAATAAAGTGTTAAATACCCAAATGTTTCTCTAACAAAATGAAAAATGTACACATCCTGCAATATAGGAATAGAACTTACCCAGTAAATAACTTTACATACTTTGTAAGTAGGCTCACTTTAGTATTATTTTTTCCAAAGACACAGAAACATCAAAAAGGCAAATCAAGAACAGAATAGATAAAAAATTATCCTACATCTTTACAATGAAATATCAGTAAAAAGAACCTACCATACTGATATGGAATGATCATCACGATGTACTGTTTATGTGAAAAAACACTAGAGGCAGAATAGTGTGTGGTCTCATTTTAATTTTTTAAGGCTGCCTATGCTTATAAATGTCAGTAGAGAAGGTGCTATAATGAAGACAGAAAACCGGGTCGAGGCAATCCATGCTGGTACAAAGGCCCCCTCTGCTGTTCATGACCTGCATAGTTTAATTTAGGTAACTTCTTGGAGATATCTCAGAATTCACTAACAGAATCATCTGGATGTGGAACTTATAGGGGAGTGATTCTTCAAGTAAAATTTCTACATCAGCTACTTTTTCAGGTATTAAAACTTGTTTCTACTGTAGTTTTAAGTAGTTAAAACTACTTTCTTTTCCAATAACATCTTATTATTACTGCTTTCCATTTTCATTATCACTTTTATTCATTTTTCTGCATCATGAGATTATTGTTCAAGCCCAAACTGTACCATGCTGACTCCACGTTTCCAAAGCATAGTTTCTTGACTGTAGTCACACTACACTGGTGTATCCTATTTATTATGACATGTGCACAAGTATTTCTGTAACATCATTCCCACCTATTTTATCAATGTCGAGTCCCCCTTGATTATAAATGAATGAACGTCAGAGTTCCCCTTGATTATAAATGTCATTCATTTTAAAAAAGATCACAAGCCAGTCTGACAAAATGTTCTGCAATTTGCATTTTATGTCACTATACTCTAAATCTCTTGGGCACACCTTATTAGACAAAGACAAAGCCCCAGTTGCTTATTTTTAAAAGTCAGAAAACATCTAAACGCTGATTTATGCTTTTGTCTATTCCACAAAAGAGATGTGTTTTAAAAAGTTGTTGTTTTTAATATTTTGGCTCGTTTTTTTCCCTTCTGTTGGGGGAGCCGATTAGGAGTGGTAGTATAGGAGGGTCAGCATCCTAGAAGTGAGCTGATATTCCTCCCACTGAGTGACACCTCAGCCCACTAACCCTCACAGTTCTGTGGCTGGAGTCTATGCTCTCATGTACCCCACCTTGCCCGGTGAATGGTGAAAGCTGATATCAAGCAAACACTAAGTACAACTTCTCACTATCTGTCGATAAAAATAATCCTCCAGGTAGAGTTGAATGGTGGGGATTTGAGGGAAGGAAAAAAAAAAGGCACACTCTTGTAAACTGAGATAAGAATTTAGTAAAACTATTTGATAAGTGAATAGATTTTCCATTTTAAATAAGAAAAATAAAGGTATCTTACAGTCTTTTTCTCTCTTTTGGCTGGAGGGGGCTGTTGCTGTGTAGGCACTATGATAGGTGCTGACTGATAAACTGGCTGACTTGGGTAAAAAGGCGTTCCTAAAGAAATAAAAAAATAAAAAATAAAAAGAAGCATTCAGTTATTTTGTCAAACACTTTATAAGACCATCAATGACACTGTGTCACTAAACAATCCCTTTTAATTTTTGTGTGTGTGTGTGTGGTGCTGGGGATTGAACACGGCTTTGTGCTTGCAAGGCAAGCACTCTACCGACTGAGCTATCTCCCCTGCCCCAACAATCCCTTTTAAAAAGTAAATGAACATCATCCACTAAGCATTCTTCTTAATGATCTCTTCCCTCAAGCTCTACTTCAGTAGTCAAGAAATTACCCCCAAAAGAGACATCTTGAAACATTCATAAGCACATAATACGAAAGCTATACACAACTCCTCCTATAGTTTATATTTTCTAAAACATAAACTGTGCTTATAGTGCTACTTTTGAAACACCATTTTCTGCTGGCCCACTACCTGCAATAGTGACTCTTAAACAAGGGCTTAAGTGAGTCTGTGTGGGAGTTTGGTTAGGGGCAAAAGGGGAATATCTTAATCCATCCGAGGGAGAAGGGGATGGTGAGGTTCTTACTGGTGGAGCACCAGGCCACAGGGAGCCACAATTAAGACCTGGTAAATGTCCTCAAGCTTATGGGGAGGGGAATGAACAAACAGCCAAAAGACAGAGTCCACATGCTAGTTAGTTCCAAACTACAAGTTCTCCACTACAGAACCCTGCTGCCCTCACGCTAACGTACTTCTACTCCATCCTTTGAGTACACCAATCTCAATCAAACTGAAAAAAGTTGATCTCCTTCACTTTGTTCATGCCTCTGACTATGCTGCCCATCTGCCTGAAAATATCTTCCTTCCCCCACCTTTGTACCCCCCGCGAACTCCTTCACATTCGAAACATACATGATCATTGTAATTACTATCAAACAAGAGTGCTTAGAAGTGGGGAGAAACTGCATATTTTAAAAAGAGTATAAAGATATGATGAAGAGCTGGATGCTGGTGCGAGAGAAAGAAGACTCAGGAACAACTATTAAAGTTTTTTGCCCGAGCAAGTGAAAGAACAGAGATACTATTTTATGGAAATGAGAAAAAATAGGGAGAAAAAATATAAAGAGTTCAATTTGGACAAGTTTCAGATGTTTATTAAACTTTCAAATGGAGATACCAAGTAAACAGAAAGAGACACAAATCCACAGCCATAGCACAGGTACGAGCTAGGAGTCAACCATTTTATAACTGGCAGAATCAGATAACCCAAACCATGACACTGCATAGTCTAGGAAATGAGTATAGATTTTTTTTTTTAAAGTAGCAGTAGCAGCCAAAGATGAAATCTTTGTTAGAGGTGAAAACCAGGAGGAAAACCAGCAAAGGAAATGGAAAGGAAAACCAAGACAGTGTTTGAGGTGAAGAAAACTGAACGAGAATGAGGGAGGGCTCGACGGTGTCAAATAGTCCCAGTGGTGCAGCTCAGACTTGTTAAAAGCAGAAGTCACGGATGAGCCCACAAAAAGAGCCTGGCAGAGTGGGGACAGGGTGCAGTCTGCTGTGGGTACGGTCAACAGTCAAAGTGATCAAAACAAAACAAAACAAAACAAGGCCAGTGAGGACAGATAACTGTTCTTCTTGAAAGTTTTCTTGTGGAAGGTAAATGGAGAAAAAGAAAAAGAGCCTTCGCTAAAGAAGAATAAAGCATCCAAAAGAAAAAAAAAAAATTAAATATTAGAATGAAAAACATACCATTTATGAGGAAAAGAGAAATGGTACAATGACAGCTTTAGGTGGGTATAGGATGGGACCTAACATGCACATACAGGATTGGCCTACTGTAGAAGCATGGATATCAAAAAGAAAATAAATGTGTATGAAGGTACAGGGAAACTGTGTTACTAACAATAATGTTGACCTTATTATCACTATCGTTTATATCATCAACATCCTCACCATTAATAATCTCTGAGTGAAAATTTCTTGGAAGCAATAAGATATGCAGTACCAGGACCCTAAAGATATGAATCAGGTTTAGAGAATGAGATTTAGAAAAGAGGTAGGCATAGAGCAAGACTAGGATTTCAATGTAAACTAACAAATAAAAATAAAAAGTAAAAAAACTCAAAACAGGTATCTTTTACCAGTAAGTAACTATACTCACAGTAGAGCTTTAATTAATAATTTTATAGTCCCCTATTACATCATTAGCTAGTAAACACAGAAAACCCCTAAAATTGGTTTCAAATGAAACTAGACAAGCAACATAATCTGTTTACCTTCTCATATTTTTCAAGCTAAGTGAAATAAGATCCCAAAGGTAAACTACCTCTTAAAAATAATAACAACATTCTTCTAATGAAGCATTTTTGAGTGAATACAATTGGCAAGTAGGCTGGTATATCACATACACCTAATGAACAACTGCAGAATAAATCTGATAGAAAAGGGTATTCTCAATACAATGTGGTTAAACTCAATCAGTAAAAAATGCCAAAGTCTTTTTCTCAAATGTGGGCACCAGCAGAAGAAATCTACCCCACCAAACAACAATTTTCTTTTATAAATGTTCTCCTATAGTCAGGAACATTTAAATATATTTTTTGTTCTACTAAAAATGTGACACGTGCAAGGCCTGGGTTTCATCCCCAGTAACACTAAAACACACACACACACACACACACAGAGTGAATGATTTTTGCATACCATTTATCAGATAAGAAACTTATTTAATGTCTCTGGACCTCATGTTCCCTATGCATGGGATGAAGAAGGTTTGGTTAGGTCAGGGGTCTGTCAACTATAGCCTGAGGGCCAAACCCATCCTAACATCATTGATTTTGTAAATAAAGATGTACTGAGGCTGGGCATGGTGGCACATGCCTGTGATTTCAGTGGCTCAAGAGGCTGATTGTGAGTTCAAAGCCAGCCTCAGCAACTCAGCAAGGCCCTAAGCAACTCACCAAGAATCTGTCTATAAATAAAATACAAAAAAGGGTTGGGGATGTGGCTCAATGGTCAAGTGCCCCTGGGTTCAATCTCTGGTACCAAACAAACATGTATTGGAAGACATTCCCATAGAGTAGACATTCCCATTCACCTTCTATGGCTTTTTCTTCTTCTTCTTCTTTACTTTGCATGGCACTAGGCATCAAACCTAGGGCCTTATGCATGCTACGTAAGTGCTCTCACACTAAGCTACTTCCCCAGCCCTTTTTATTTTACTTTGAGACAGGACCTCACTAAGTAGCCCCTTGTCTTGATCTTGCAATCCTTATGTTTCAGTCTCCCAAATAGCTGGGATTATAGGCAAGTGCCACCACTACAGCTGGCTTCTAAGGTTGCTTTTTCATTACAAGGAAAGAGTTTGAATAGTTACAACAGGTACCATACTGCCTGCAAAGCCTGAGATATTTACTATTGGGTCCTTTTCAGAAAAACTGCTGATTCAATTCTTTGTCAGTGGCTCATGAGCCCCAGATTATCTAAAAGGTATAAATGATATGTGGCAAAATTTATATAATAACCATGAAATCACATAAATATTCTTATAGGTTTCCCAACTTCAAATTTTATAAAAAACTATTCCTATTTTTTAATTATTTTAGTCCACCAGGCCTGGAGGCACATACCTATAATCCCAATTATTCAATGCTTCCACAAAAAGTATTACTAAAGGCCCCAAAATGCTACACAGGTCAGAAGCATGGATCAGCTAAGATCAGTTGTTGACACTAATCTGGGGAGAATGCAAGTTGAAGCTCAGCCCAGACAACTAAGCCAGATCTTGTCTCAAAATGAAAAATGAAAAAGTGACTGAGTATTTATTTCTGTGGAAGAGCTGCTTGCCTAGTATGCATGAGGCCTGAGGTTCAATCCTGGCACCACGAAGAGAAGAAAAAAAATTTTCAGTATTACTCTTTTGTGGTTAAGATAGCTCTCTTACATAAAGTAATACTGACAGTAAATGGCAATTTTCTTTACAGATCTTATTGACAAAAATAAAAATGTAAAAGTCCTTGTGTCTTCTCATTTATTTTATTTTTTATTCATTTTACTTGCCTATAGTATTAAAAGGTCTGGAACTACTGGTGTAGCCAATGTTTAGATTTCTTCTCATTGGTAAAACGCAAGCATAAATATCAAACGAATGTATGGTAAGATCTAGAAAGACAGGGAAATATCTTATTTGTATTTCACAAAACACCTAACACATTACAGGTCTTCTAAAAAACATCTGGAACTTTGAATTTTTCTATAGAAACAAAGATAAACATAGTAGTTCAATGTCCAGATTGACACAGAAAAATAACTTATCCCACAATATATGCAGAAAACAAGTCAGTATATAACCACCTTGCCCAATATGACATTACCTATCCAGGAGTACTAAAATCAATTCAGTTTGAGATGCCTAAGCTTCCCACTTACAAATACCACAGTGGCAACAATGAATTCCTGAACTCTTGAAATGTAATGAGACAACAAAACCCCATCAGGGTTCAGGAAAAGAGGGAAAAGTTGGCAGAGAGGGGGAAATCATATAAAACCAGAAGAAAGTGAGATACACTGGTCTGAAGCAAGAGCGAACAGGAACTGTAACTATACTAAATTCTTGATTTTTCTGTCTTTTTTTTGGATCCCCCTTTGCCAACATTAGTGTAATTACCACCCTTTAACCATTCCACCCCCCTTTTGCCCACAAATCTAAATGCTAGGCCAGAATCGCCTAGCATTGGCCTAAAAATAATTTCAATCTCCATTAGGTATTTTTATGCTATAAGAGGCATCACACTGTTTAAGAAAACAGGAGAAAATCTGAGAAGTTTACATTGAGCAAATACTATCAATAGTTCATTTTCTTCAAAACTATACAAATACTGCAAGAATTTTAACATACCTAGATCATGACTACAGAGATTAATGAAGGCAAAAATACTCTGGAGAATCACTATTCAAGAGTTCAACTAGATATGGGAACAAAATGGTACTACGCTAGAGTATAATATGAAGCTAAAAATGAGAGCCAAAGAACTCTGGAAAGAAGACCATTTGATACATAAACTCCAGCAGCACAGAAAAAAGCAACAAGTCTCAGGATTTGTTCCTTATAGGTTTTGCCAGAGGATGGTGTCCTACATCAGAAAACACAACTATGATCCCATTCCCACATCCACTTCTAATTTACACCAAAAATTAGGACAGAAGGGATGACGGATGAAAGCAAAGAGCTGGGAGTAGAAAGCAAGAGAAGAGATTCCAAAAAGAGGGAACAGGAAGTGGAATATTCATGGCTTCCTAACTGTTAGACCAGAACAGCTGCCCTAAGATGTTACAGCTGAAGGACCTATAACTGATGGGAACAACTGCACCAAAACCTCTCATAATAGCAAAAGAATTTTAACTACTGCCTAACTTAAAAGCTGAAACATCTGCCCAAATGGTGAAAATAACTTACACTTTTATCAGTAAAGAATCAAATAAACTATGGCTCATTCCAAAAACAGAATCCTTTAGGTAATGAAATGTTTTGAATATTTTGAGCTGGAGAGATGTGTAAACCTTGAGGAAGTTTTAGAATATTACAAACAGTTCTATCCAATATTTCCATTTATTTGAGATAAATGGAAAAACATAAACCAAACTGTTAAATGTTACTTCTTCAGGAAATGGGAATGAAAAGAAACTGGCTATTACTTTAAGTATTCTCTATAATTTCAATTTTTATCATTAACTTAGTTACTTTCATAGTAAAACAAACTTCTTTTTTCAGAATTGTTTTTAGTTGTACATGGGTACAATACCTTTATTTTATTTATTTTTATGTGGTGCTGAGGATCAAACCCAGTGCTTCACACGTGCAAGGCAAACACTCTACCACTGAGCTACAATCCCAGTCCTCTTCTTTCTTTCTTTTCTTTTTTTTTCCTTAAAGGTACTGGGGGTTGAAACCAGGAGCAGTTTTTAGTTTTTTCAAACAGGGAGGGTTCTCACTAAGTTGTCCAGGCTAGTCTCAACCTTGTGATCCTCTTGCCTCTGACTCCTGAGTCACAGGTGGGGGCCAACATACTTGGCTGAAACAAACTAGTATAAGATCATCTTTCTAACATTAAGAAAACTAGGACAAGAGTATTTCAATCTAGAGGCTACCTTACACATTAGATGGTTGTTGGACCTGAATAAGAATTTACTGGGGAAAAGAGAATTCATATCAAAGGCAACAGACATCAGTAATGCCTGAGCTACAACTGCATCTCAACATAGTGCTTTTTCATTAAAACAATCCATATCTAACACAAATAAAGCAAGCCAAAATATGGTAAAATATTGTGTAATCAAATCTGTAAATGATTTCATGACTAGTAAACTCATACATAGTTTATACACTATAGTCATTGTATAAAATGCAATAAAGAAGACAGGCAGAGACTTGCAGTAATAATTTGATTTTCTGAGTCCACAGGTGATTTACATAATCTGTGAGTAAACAGCATACTAGAATTATTGAGAAATTTTTAAAAATAATTTTATAATTAGAAGACTGCACTCCCTTTGTAACATGTTACTAAAAGAGAAATACTGTTTAGTGTTAGCATGTTTATTCTGAGAATCTCATTTTATGGTTTTTCCATTTAAAAATACTAGAAAACAATAGCCGATATTATACTTACAAATAATTTTACTTGCATTTAAATTTTCAGAATAAGGATCAATATATTGCAGGATCAATACACTGCATGAAAACATCTCTTACAGCTCAGTGCAAGGGATACATAAGGAATACTTCAACAGTCAACAATATTTTATCTCAAAAACTGAGTACTGGACACATAATATTTTATTTTAAAATTTATGCATATGGGGCTGGAAATATATCTCAGAGGAAGAGCACTTACTTTTAGCATATGCAAGGCTCTGGGTTTGATCCCCAGCAAAACAAAAACAAAAACAAAATAACCAACCTCACATATATGAAACACATATTGTTCTGAAAATCTCAAATAAGCAAATATTTGAGCCATTTAATGAGGTTATAACATACATATTTTGAAATGGCAGTTTCAAAAGACAATATTGACCAAGGGAAAACTAAAAGAAGAAAAGTTAGGTAATATTTGGTTGCTTTGCTAATTTCACCTCAAAACTGAAGAAAAACTTTCCTGGGCTGTTCTAATACAAATCAATTTTACTATAAAGGCTCTTAACTAAGCCATTAAATCCCAATGTAAGGAAATTGGGTAATGGATAGACTACCATCTTAAGCTAGTTAAAAATGTAAAGTCTGCTTTGCTGTATTGGGGGGGGGGATCAATGCTCATTAATGTTCAAGCTTAATTCTTCTAGTATCCACTGATTGTATTCCTTACAATACTGTGGAATTAAGCGTTAAATACAGTAAAAATCTGTTAGAAATATAAGTACTTTTCAATACTTCTTGGTTCAGTATTGGCTTAAATGCCATACATAAGTTTGGCATTTCTCTATATTAAAAACACCTTTTTTCAAAGCATTTTCATTTGAACTAATCCTCAAACCTTCCCTATAACATAGATCATATCACAATTTGCAGGTAAAGAATCACAAGTTCACTCAGTTATACTCAGTCCTCCATGTACACTCTCCAAGTGCCTACTAAGCACAGTAGCAGGAGCTGGGGATATAACAGTGAACAAAGCAAACTCAAATCCCTGCCTTTGTGGATATTACATCCCAGTGGGAAAGAGAGATATTATCAAAGTCTCTCATGTATAAAGCGGGTATAAATACCTGGAGAAAAGTAAATCAAAGAAGAGATTTATGCTATCAGTAAATCTAGTAACACTGAGTTGGTAACAGATGTCAGGACTCTGACACATGGGCTCATTCCACTAGAATTACCAGCTCCTTCAGAAGGTGTCATGAGCTAAATATACTCCTATAATACTCTTCCCCTGTAAGCCACTCTCTAAAAAAGTAGTTTTCAAGACTGAACTTAGCAAGATTTTATTAAAAAAGATTCAATACCTAAACTTACCTGCCAAGTAACAAATTAATACAACAAATAGCAGAAGTTGCTTGATTTTTTCCTACTTACCATAAGCATTAGGGAAGTCCCCAGGTCCTGGTCCAGGATAAAAAGGACCCGGCCCTGGTGGCTGAACTGGGTATTGTTGTGGAGGCCCAACATAAGGAGGGCCACTATGACGGTACTAGAAGAGAAAAATAAAGACATTTATACATAATATGAAGGCAGCTTACTATGGAAAAACAAAGTATTCTTTGTGTGTGAGAGAGATCATTTAAACGAGGTGAAGGTGTGGGTGGTTAACACATTCAAAATGCTTGCCATCCAGATGCAACCAGGATGGAGGAGGAGGTGTGTCTTAGGTAAAACTATACAGCAAATCAACACAGGCAACCATCAGCTCACTATAAAATGATTTCTGGTTGTTAGCTTTCAGTGACAATAAATGACATCAAAGGAACAGCACAATTACTGAGTCCACAGTAGAATAGTCCGGTGGTGGGAAATAGGAAAGCTAGGCACTATATTTCTCCATCATCTTAGAACACACATATTCACACCATTTTATTTTGTTTTGTTCTGGTAAAAAGATATTCAAATATTTTATAATTTTATGGAAAGTGACCAAATGGCTAGACCTTTATAACCAATAAGAAAATTCACACATTATCAAAAATCAGTGATATCACCCATCTTCCCTGCTAGCCTCTGATGAGAATCTGAGTTAATTCCCACTTTATTGATGGCCTTCCTGGGCCTGAGAGATACTTTACCTGTGGTATGCAGTACTGAGGACCCTGGGGTACTGGGTATGGCATAGGCAGATGGTTAACCATCATGATGTGCTGATTGGTCTGGTACACTGCAGTGGGCGTCTGTGCACCAGGACGAATGGAAGGACTGCTGTTTGGGATGGTGGCTCGAGGAGGCTGAATTTGAGGCCTCTGGAAAAACTGGGAAGGGGAGGAAAAATTTTTAAACAAAGGGGAATATATATTTTACTATCTTGAGTTTTCTCCTTTTTTTCCACTAATAATAATCTGATGGACTTGAATTAGAAATATACAGGAAAAGAGAATAAACTGCCTAATGAATGAATTCACAAAACATACTTCACATATTAAGTTCTGATTAATGTCTTCACGCATTTGAAAACAATGGGGTAGTCTCAACTTTTAAGCCTCAGCTGTTTAAAAATGAATGTCCTGCACCATAATTATTAATTTTTAAATACAATATAAAAACATAATGTAATTTTAAAATAAATATATCCAAAGGGGTAGCTGATGTTTCTCTAAAAGTTTTCTGTAGTATAAAATCATTGACTCTTTCATAATAGATGTCTCATAATCAACTCATTAAAAATTAAAAGTAGTCCCCAAAAAACTACCACCCAAGTTTTTTATAAAATGTTTAGAACAACAAGAAATCTCTCTGAAGATAAAATTTTTTACAAGTTATCTCCCCCTTGTGCTTGTAATCAAATTTAAGCCCTCATACAAGGTAGGCAAATGCTCTACCTCAGAGTTATATTTCTAAAAAATTTTCATCCCAGTTCACTCTAGGAAAATTAAAATGATCTACAGGTTGTCACATGCTGAATTAAGCCTTCCTTTTGAAAAAGGTGGCACACTGCCATTCTAACCTGAACCCAATTTTGCTTTCTAGAAGAGTTTGCAATCAAAGTGGAAAATCTAGACAGGCTTGGGAATGGTCTAGAATGAGCAGAACTCCAATCTCTCAAACAGCAACCACTACCTGGTTCCAACTGCAAGCTTAAAAGCTGTGAAACTATAGACCAATAGCATATTTTCAACATGAATGTATTTATTCATCAGCAAACAACCAATCTCATTGTAATAATAAGAGGAAAGAGTAATAAAGAGGCCATGCAGAACCAGTAGTTTGTTACCTGAATGGGTCTGAATCCTCCCTTCAATTATGAAGCAAGAAAGCAGCAGGAAACAGAAAGAAAGCCAATGGAAAAGCTTACAGATCAGTAGGAAGGGGTAAGACACAGCATGCAACTCAACAAAAATCTTTCTATTTAGTAATCATAGGAGAAGAAAGAAGACTAGAAAAATCGAAATGACAATTCTCCAATTGAGAATTCAAGCACATGTGGAATGAAAGCTTCAATTACATTTAATTGAAAGTTAAGTAAATCCAGTAACAACAACAAAAAGCTCCAAAAGTGGTCACAAGTTTCATCATCTTTAAAAAAAAGACTGTCTACTTGGTGGCACAAGAACAGTTGGAACTACTGATCCCTATTTTTAGGCTCATAGATATCCATTATATGATTTGGCATTATTAAGCTTTTCTATGATCTACTCTCCATCTTGAATAGAGGTAAGACTTAATAATAAAAGTGCCATTTGTTATTTAGGAGTCTGTAAATGTCCTAAATAGCTAAAAATTTAAATTTATATCAGACTGCATGAAATAAATTTGCTCTTTTCAACTATCAATCAGATATGTACTAGGCCAGTTGTATATCTAAAATGGAGAGCTATAATAATAATCGCTAAATGCTGTCTAGATCCAAGAGCTCCTGAATTGTTTCATCATAATTCCACACATAAGTGTTGTAACTGGTCCAAATAAAGCCAAACTTTGACATCTGGGCCCACTCAGAACTTATTCTGTCCTACTCTTAAGTATCAAGATACTCCAAAAGTACAAACAACTGTTCATCTTGTGCTGAGGTGGGAAAACTGTGATCTAGTACCCAAGGCTCATCCCCATTCAACCTTCATACCCCCAGGCAAAGAAAGCCCCTAAGAGGTTAAGTCAGAAAAGCAATAGATATAACAGGAGAATGGAGTGAATGGGGGATCCCAATGGGGGAGGCCATAAGGAGCAGCTGATGGAGATGCAAAGAAAGCACAAGAGACCAAGTTCATGTCCCAGGAGACAGGCCCACACTACAGAACCAACCCCTAGTTATCTCCACTGACACAACTGCAGTAACAGGCACAGTAATTTCTGTTGGCTTCAAACCGGAACACTGAAGGAGTAAGACTCCCACTGCTGGACTACACCTTTAAAAATTACACAGCAAAGCAATCTATTATATATACATGTATGTGAGTTGTTGATACTTTTCCGGGGTGACCTTAAGCATTTTGATAACATGGGTAATGTATCAGGTGCCACAAAAATGTTACAGGCCTCAGCTGGGATGCAGTGGCACACACCTGTAATCCAGCGGCTTGGGAGGCTGAGACAGGAGTTCAATGCCAGCCTCAGCAAAAGTGAGATGCTAAGCAACTCAGTGAGACCCTGTCTCTAAATAAAATACAAAACAGGGCTGGGGATGTAGCTCAGAGGAAAGTCTTTCATCTGCTCAGCTTATTGACTATTATAGACATCATGGACAGTGATTAAAAAGATTTATACTATGAGATGCTTTTCCATCAAATCTAGGGGCAGCTAAAACAGGAAGAGTATCAGAAAGGTGATAATCTACTTTGCTTGTATCACCACCAAATCATGTTAAGGCGCTCATGTAACTGCCTGAAGAGACGTGGTGCTATGGGATGGTGAGGGAGAGGAAGAGACTTACACACTCACTCACACAGAGTTAAGAGACAGATATGGGCAAGATTTTCCCACAATTTCAACATTTAGGGAAGACTTTTCTTGCCACTATTTGCAAACTTGCCACTATCCACAAAGAATTTCTAATGAAATTCTTAAACTGAATAACCTAGGTTACATCTTATTTATGGGGGTTTCAGAGAAGTATAAAACTATTTTTTCAGGGATTTTGAAACAAAAAGTATTTCTAATGATACCCCTAATATTAACATACAGGTAAGCCAATAAAACACAAAATTTGTAGTTATATTTACATAAAATAATGTTTATACACTAATATTTCAGCTTTGAAGCTAAGTAGATATGTACATAGGCACTTTAAGTTACAATAGTGACACTTTATATGGTACTTACTATCTACCAGGCACCATCCCAAGCATTTTACATAAATATTAACATCCTCACAGCAAATCTAACAGGCAAGTAGTATTATTAACACCCATCAGATGTATGTGGAAATTGAGGGATACAGATATTAAATTATTGTCCATCTACAACTTAAACAGGTTCCAGGTATGTACTGTTACCCCCCCCCACACACACACTTTCTAGAAGCTGGGAATAGAACCCAGGGACTGGTGCATGCAAGGGAAGTGCTCTGGCACCAAGCTACACCCCAAGCCTCTGGGTCTGTACCTTTTTTTTTTTTTTTTTAAATATATTTTTTTTAAGTTGTCAATGTACCTTTATTTAATTTATTTATTTATACATGGTGCTGAGGATGGAACCTAATGCCTCACACATGCTAGGCAAACGCTTTACCACTGAGCAGCAACCCCGGCCCAAGGTCTGTAGTTTTAACTATTATACAAGCTACCTTTCTCATGAACTTGAATGCCAACATATTTTAAACGAGTATGGTCAATCTAAAGAAATCTTTTCTCTACCAATGACGAAGGGATGGGACCTTCACCCAATTATACTAAAGAGATGGCACATCCCTCAATCATAACTGATGCCTGGTCCAATCATTTCTTCACAAAACTCATGTTTACCATTCATGAAAAGTAATTTTCTTCTATCTAGATGACTCAAAGTCTCTATATCTTTTTTTTTTTCTATATCTTTTAAAGTAATTGAAACTTGTTCTTACATTTCTATATCCTTGGTATACCACTTTTACACATCTTTTTCTTTCTTTTTTTTTTTTTCTTTTTTTTTGCGGTGCTGAGGATTGAACCCAGAGCCTTGTGCTTGCAAGCATTCTGCCAACTGAGAGCTATATTCCCAGCCCACATCTTTTTCTTTTAACTATTTATTCCACATTTTTTATTAGTGCATTACAGTTGTACATACTGATGGGATTTCTTACATATTTGCACATGCTCACAATACATAATATAAATTATATACAATGTAATTTGGCCAATATTACTTCCTGGCACTTTCACCCTCCCTTCCCACGCATGTCTATTTTTGCTCAGTTTCACTACATCCCATTTTCACAAGATTAGTTTTATCTGGAGCTTGCTATTTTCTCCTAAAAGTGAAACTGAAAACACACACACATCAGCAGAGACCTTAATAGGTAAAGGTCTAGAAAAGCTGTACCAGCAGGAAATTCAAAGAAATAAAAAGAACTGGATTCTTATTTCTGTACCTCTTCCTTAATATTCAACAGCAAATAAAGACTAGCTTTAGTAGTGGGACAAGAAATTCAGATTCTCAGATGGATGGGCATGGCAGTAAACTACAGGTCATTAAAAGGAACATACAGATGGGTTTTTCCAACTGCTTACAATTCTTCTGAATTCTTTTTCTTTTTGATGGAATGAAGAATCATTTTAAGAGTCAAACACTCCTGGGGCTGGGGTTGTGGCTCAGTGGCAGAACACTTGCCTAGCATGTGTGAGGCACTGGGTTTGATTCTCAGTACCACATATAAATAAATAAATAAAACAGATATCCATCAACTACTAAAAAATATTTTTAAAAACACTCCTGGGAGGACAGCATAGGCCATTTAGTCTAATCATCTACCTAAAGCTACAAAGTCCTTTACAATAGCAATGGGGTCATATCATAAAACTCAAGCCACTTGAGTCACAGCTCCCATTTCATACTTAAAGGCAATACAGACGCTGCCAAGGTCTTTCTTTCAACTGGCTCCAGATTTTTCTGTCTGTATCATCCACCCACTCACTTGACATCTAACCCTAAAATTACAATGAAGTGAAATCTTTCTCCACAGGTGACACATCTCCAAGTCAGCTGAAGACTGTCACTGCTGTAGACTTTCATGCCGCTATTTTTTTCCTAACTCGATCGCCTTCTTCTCACATAATACCTCCTCTGCCAAGAAGGAATCTGAGTTCCCTGACCAGCTTGCTCTATTCTCTTAATTTAGATCCATTCATCAAAGTCTCACTAAATAGACAACCAAACATAATACTCAGATGAGGTCTGCCCAGAACACACTTGGCACTCACTCAAAAAGTATTTGCTAGACTGGAGCTGAAGCTCAGTAGTAGAGGACTTTTCTAGCACACCAGAGACTCTGAGTTCAATCCCTAACACCAAAAAGGGCAAGAGGAATGGATAGGAGGGGATAGGCTGGGGGCGGGGAAGGGAAAATATCTGTTGCTGAACCAAAGGGCTATGTATTCCTCACATACATAGCAACTCTTTTGTCAATTACATTTTGCTACTGACTAGTGCTGAGTTAGAATAATTTAAAACCTTCTTTATATATAACTTGGCGATAAGCTATGCTCTTCACATCTCTTAGTTTTGTTTTGAAGCTCATGCAGAGTTTCTTGCTATTTGTTCCTTTGAAGCGTTTATTTGGCAAATTTAACCCATCAGTTCATACCATACAGATTTTTTTAGATAACTGTATCATGCTACAGGACCATCAGAACAGAGAACCATGTGCAAGAAAAGAATCATCTCCTAAACTTCAGTTCAAGTGCTTAAGTTCCTTGTCTTTTAATGCTTTACCATTATGCCAGGAGAATGGCAAAGGAGAATAACAATACTAATTTGATATACTACTGGGGGCAGATCCAAAGATCTAGGACACAGTTAAAACAGAGGCCAAAGGTGGAGTACTCATAATTGCTTACTTTCCCAGAAACATTCCAAAAGCCAGAGAGAAATGTTTCCTCTTAGACAATTCTTCTACAGATGAAATAATTTACCCCACTATCCAAAGCTTCCTGACCAATAACAATGGTATAAATGCTTTTAGAAGTTGCCAGTAATTATGATGCATCATTTTTCATGACTGTTCACTGAAAGAATCAAAAGACAAACACATTTCTAATTATATAATCAGAAATTCTTTGAAAATCCTACTTATTTTCAGCAACTAGAAAAAATCCCAATCACAATAGTTCTTTCCACATGGGGAGGGGGATTCTGAGTACTTATTAATTTGCAAAGCAATAAAAATACCAAAACTATGCTTCCTGAAATCCCTATCTTTATGCAGAATACAAGTCCAGGTACTGGAAGGATAAGCAGTAGGATCTTCAATTATGTTTTTTTGGTGAATTTATTTTCAAAGGCTAAAATGTTGTTGAATGACATGCTAAGATTCTCTGACAAATTATAAAGGGACAAGCAGTAAAAAGTCCACATAATGGGATATCACTCAGGTATTAACCTGATTCACAATTTATGATAAAAATTCAGCCTAAATTTTTTCTGTATTTCCCTGTCTATATGTGGTCAATATTATATTTAGGTTTCATCAAGAATCAGAAGATGGTAGGCTGAGAGTGGAGCTCTGCAATACAGCAGTCACTATCCATGTTTGACAAACTAAAATGAAAAATTCAGTCCTTTATCTGCATTACCCACACTTCGAGTGACTCACTAAGCACATGTGGTCAATAGCTATAGTAGTAAACAGTGCAGATTCAGAACATTCCATCATCAAAGAAAGCTCTATTACGCAGTGCTGCCCTGGAGGATTCTGTCAGATGGAAAAAGAAAAAGAAAAACAAAAACCCAAAAAAAAAAAACCTCCTAAGAATTTGATGAGGAACAAGGGGTATTCAATCAGATCTTAAGAAAGAGTTTGGGAAGTGAGCATCCTAGTGGAGCATGTCGTTCCCAGGTAAAACATGTTTGGGGAAAGGAAAAGGAAAGCTGACTCACTACTAAAGGAAACAGACCTAGCTCTGCTATGTGCCAGACCATGCACTTCAATCCCCAAACACCAACAAAAAATAGGGGCTGTTTCATTTTATATTACATCATTTATATCACTTATGAGTATATTGTACCCATTTTGCAATTCAACAGCATTGAAGCGTGAGGTTAACTATTTTGCTGACTCCTGACAGGCACGTTCTCCACTCTTCATGCTCCCCACTCTACAACTCCATGTGAACAAGACCCCAGATACAAGTGTTTACCACCATCTTTCATAAAGCTCCGAGTTCTGGTCACAAGACGGTTTAGATATGTGATCTGTCGTCCTATTCACATCTACTAAACTCTGAAATGCCAGGTCTGGCCCCAGAGGCAAGTCACAAGCCTTCAATTATTTCACTTTCAAAAATCAATGAGACTACCTAAAGCAATACAAATTTATCTCAATCTAGGAATACAACAGTACCATTTTCAGTACAGAAATCTTTAGGGATTGTAATGAAAAAATATAATCATAAGTTATTCTTGGGGGGGGGGCAGTTTCTGTTTCTCAAAACAAACTACAACAGGAAGAAAACGCAGTTTCAATGCTTGTCACCAAGTAATATATTTCTTGGTGGCACATCCTATCAAGCTTTATGAATTTTGTTGTTTGTTTATGGTAAAATTTAACTGCTAGGACTATGGCATATTATTCAGCATTTCTGAACACTGCAAGGTGCAAATTTTTTATTCCATGAACATTACCAATTCCCTGGTCTTTCTCATAATGAAAACAGGACTTAGTCGTGGTATATAACCAACACCAGATCTCTATTGTGAAACCTAAAAGTAAAATAAGGATAAGAAAGTAGTAACTTTAAAACCACAACCACACAAATTTCAATGACCAAACACTCAAAATAAATAACACAAGTCAGAATCTAAATCATACCAGTGACATGTTTTAATTCTGAATGAATTTTCAGTTCTTTCAGTCTCTAACTACCTTGTGATTTTCAAATATCAGTGTAAAAAAAGTAAACATACTTTTAAAAGTTAAGAGTGTTTCACAGATTAAATGACTCAACACTTTGTTTTAAGAAAACTGCAATTCCAAAAGCTCTTCGGGTAATAAAATGCAAATGACAACAAAAAAACCCAGAAAATATTTAATAATTTAGAGTATCTCTGCAAAAGCCCAAAACTGATGGTATCAGGAAAAAATCATGGACATAATACTAAATAGAGTATGGTATTCCTGATTTGCAGGGAAGCAAAAAGAACTACAGGCTGGGTGTGGTGGTGCACACCTATAATCCCAGTAATTCAGGAGGGTGAGGCAGAAGGATCACAAGTTCAAGCTAGCCTCAGCAACTCTGTGTGACCCTATCTCAAAACAAAAAATAAAAAGGGTTAGGGATGTGGCTCATTGGTTGAGGGTTTCTAGGTTCAATTCCTGGTGGGGGGGATGAAAAAAGAAACATTGTATAGTAGTTTCTTGGCTCTATTAAGAAAAGTGTGATCCTTTAAAATCATGATTTGTTTCACTTCAGGTGACTTCTTATTACATAGAAAAAATACATATAGGTTCTAGATTACTATACTAGAAATGGTGTGCTTTCAAATCAATTACTTTTAAATAGTCAACCTGAATAAGTTAATATTTTTTCTTTGCAATGATTATAGAATAAATTATTACTAAGCATCTACAAAAAGTTTTATTATCTTTGCCTTTGGACTTTACAAATAACAATCATAAGAAAATCATCCAAAATCAAGTTCTTTTTCTAAAAAAAAATAAGATCAAAATATAAAAAGATGTAAGTGATCACAAGGTAGCCACTGATAAAAAAGAAATGAGAAATCTATTCAATACTTTAAATGATAATTCCAATTCTTGATTTATTTCTATCAGGCCAAAGCAAAAAGATATTAGCGGAAAAACCATTTATGACTGCAATTCTTCTTGAAGTTTTAAATTATAATAAACCCCAAATACCCCAGGACATAGATGTTTTACTTTTAAAAGTGTGCTTCTTACTGCATAGTTTTCATATGCAAGTCTGTGTGTCCTGCTTTGTATTACAAGCACCTCTTTCCAGGTGAACTCTCAAGGCTTAGATCTCCACCTGACTTCAGATGAGAGGAAAAGATCCCCTGACATATGGATTCAGTCAGTGATTCTAAAATGGAAAATGGTATCACCTCCATGCAGGGGACCTGCAAATAGATGGAGGCTTTCTTTGTCACTGGAGAATTGACCAGCATTTAGAAATCAAAGGTTGCTACTGAACTGCAATGTACAGAGCATGACTGGTTATCCCACCCAAAATGTCAATCTACACTTACTTCATCATAAACCAAACTGGACCACACTTTCAATGCACTCAGGACAACAAACTCTTCCTAACAACTTACTCTGTACTACATACAACAGTAGTTCAGATACCTCCTGGGAGGCAGTGTGTCACTTCATCCCCTTTCTCTCTTCCCTAGTTCTTCAAGATAACTACTGTTAAGCCAAGGGTACAGACTTCCTTACTTAATGCTTTGTGGTATAATGAAAAGAATTTAAATTGGTATTTAGAAAAGGACAATGCCAGAGAAAAAGCTGCCAGCTACCTAAATTTTTCATATTCAAAAATAATGCTCTGGATTTATGTCACATCTCAGGATCTCACCCCCAAAAACTACTGTCAGAAAGTAATTATTTTTTTCTGCTAATGAATAAATAATAAATACAATATGCATATATACTTCTATTTTTAATAATCAAAACAAGCTGTAATTTCCTAAGCATCATCCTATAGCTAAAGACCAACCTGCCAACACTTTCCTGAGTCATATTACACGTGAAAAATCTTTTCCCCACAAAGATTTCCGAAAGTTCTCCTGGATTGTTGGAATAAAGGAAAGAGAAACTGTTATCACATGCCTTTAATACTCAGAAGAAAGTTTAGAAAACAGAATTTCTCAAAGTCAACTATTTATAAATGCTTACAACATCCTGATTTAAGGACCACTGCTACTGAACACAAATAGAGAAACAGTAGGCCTCTAAGTTTCTACACATTCAATAAGAACTTAAAAACTGATAAACAATCTTTAAGAAACTGACTACTCTTATAAGAAGACGGGCTCAGGTTATTTTGTAATATGATTCTGGTTTCAAAATCTACCCAGCATTCCAACAATCTACTGCAGAAAATCCACAGAAAGAAATGGGGCCAAGGATAATGTTGATTCCTTCTACTCATGCTTTGCCTTAAGATGTCTGAAATTATTTTTGGGAGAAACTAACGTACAAAAAGCAAACACAGAAAAAAAGACACTAAACAGTGCCTTACATCAAGAAGCTTGGAAAATTTTTCTAATTCCTTCTTGCCACTTAATGCACAAATTAAATGTTTCTTTCACTCTGGTTCTTGAATGCACATCTCCCTGGTTTCTCTTTTAGGAGAATTTGGCTTGAGAAGGGATTAAAATTTCAACCTTGCCTCTATAGCCTGGCCTAAATTTCATTAAAAATTATAATTCCAGCTTTTTACCTAAGGGACTATCTTTTTCAGTAGTAGTAGTAGCAGCAGTAGTAGTAGTAATCGTATGTCCTGAAGTCTCCCTCCGCTAATCATTTTACTTGGATTATCTCAGTGATTCTTTATATAAATCTTGAGATGGTTTTACTACCTCCATTTTACCAATGACAAAACTGAAGCTGTGCACAGTAAATAACTTATGTGGGAACACTCAGATAATAATGAGTCATCAGGAAGCTGAGGTAAGAGGATCTCAAGTTCAAGGCCAACCTTAGCAACTTAGTGAGACCCTGTCTCAAAATAAAAATAAAGAAGAGATGGGGATAAGGCTGCACCCTTGAGATCAATCCATGGTACCACTGAGTCACATCTCCAGCCCTTTTTTAAAAATTTTGAGACAGAGTCTTGCTAAGTTGC
This sequence comes from Sciurus vulgaris, assembly GCF_902686455.1. Lineage (NCBI taxonomy): Eukaryota > Metazoa > Chordata > Mammalia > Rodentia > Sciuridae > Sciurus > Sciurus vulgaris. The sequence continues at coordinate 14,550,713 of NC_136461.1, forward strand.
TTAGGGTCTTCCAACATTTCTGAGGCTGGCTTTGAATTTAATACCCTCTTGCCTCAGCATTCTGAGTTGCTGAGATTACAGGTGAAAACCACCATGCCTGGATCAAAATCAAACTCTTAAAGCACTTTACAATACCATCTTTTTAAAAAAATATATTTTTAGTTGTAGATGGACACAATATCTTTATTTATTTTTATGTGGTGCTGAGGATTGAACCCAGTGCCTCACACGTGCTTAAGCAATACCAATGAGCTACAACCTCAGCCCATGATATAATCTTTTAAGGCTAAAAACTACCTGTTTCATTTCTTTATGAAATCCAAATAGCCATCCATTTCATTTTAAGTTAGTTTTACTGTAAAGAACTTTTAACACCTCAGGATGTGGAAGGTCATTGTGTTATCCAAACTGGAAGGACTACATTTTAAGAAATATATTCTTGTACTGAAAGTCTTCAATTAAATAATATCCATTTAGTCAGTAACAGAAGTTCTAAATATGATACCACTGGTAAATACTGGTAATATCTCCCTTATATTTTTCTGACAATACTATGTTGCATAAAAACAATTACTAAAACCAGTTATCACTGATTGACTGCTTACTTTGTATAAGATACTTTACATACATAATCTCTAACAGAGGAATTATTCCTGTTTTATCCATATTTTACAGATGAGGAAACTAAGGCTCAGAAAAAAACTTGCTTAAAACAACTGGTTACACAGTAGAGCTGGTAATACAAACCCAGATCTATCAGAGTCTAAACCTACGCTTCTTCCAGGACACCAGGAAAAGAAGTTTCAGAACACTCCATAGAGGAGGAGGAAGGTACGCATGAGAGTATTTGTTTCTCCCATATTGCCAACTTTTACTCAATTCCTGATAAAAAACATAGTATTGGCATGCACATTTTTGAAATTTTAATTCCTATGATAAATTCACTTAAAAAGACCAGCAGGCTAAAAATATTAAAATAAGGTATGTATTTTCTATATACACTAAGAATAAAGACAATTTTACACAGCAAATGAATGTATGTTTTGTTGTTAAACAATGTCACTAAATCTAAGTTAGTAATTGATATTAATAGTGGTTTTAGAAATACTAATGCTATTTAATACACATGAAAACAAGTTACATCAGAATGTTAACAGAAAACCCTTAGAATGTTGCCTGCTCCATTCAGTTAAATTTAAATAATATAGAGATCAACAAAGTTTGTGAAGTCTTAATATATCTAAATTTTTCAAGGTTGTCTAAATTCAAATCAATCTTTTTTGGAAAGAAAAAAAGATCAGAGTATTTTAAAAATTTGCTGTTGAACAGAAGCAAAAGGGTGTGTTAATAACAAAATGCAGTGGAATTAGTAAAGGACAATAAGAAGTGAACTCTATCAGATAGAAACTACTCCTAAAAAGAGTAATTTGGGGGGGCTCCATGGGTGGCAGCATTCTAAGAGTCAGCAGCTACTGAAGCTCCCGCCTATTAGTTAAGGGTGATAGTGAAGGGGCGAGGGTACAGTACCTGATGATGGGCAGGTCGAGGCCCCGCTGCAAACTGAGAAAAGGAGGAAAACAAACACAAAAGGAAAGGCACAAAGAGTCAGAAACACCACAACAAAAACCAAAATGTCACACAATATGCCAAAAGAAAAAAAACCCACAAGGAAAAAAAAAAAAAAAAAAAAAAACCAACACAGAACAGTCAAAGCTTTGCTGCAGGACAGTGACAGACAGGTACTAAGATTCAACAGGTTAACAATACTACCAAGATAGTTTGTCATTTATCAGCTGGGAGAAAAACAGCTAAGCTGTTAGGTACCTAGAGTGCTCTCTGATAGGAATACTTCAAATAAGCAAACAAATAAAGCCTAAAATCAGGCAGATGAAAGTTTGAGACACTAAGTGATTATATTAAGACAAACATGAAACTCAGTATGCTGTATGTAACTGATACAGCCAGATGACATGAGAAATGCTTTTATATTACAAGAAATAGCCAGGAGATCATTATAATGCCTGGCGGGAAATAAAGACTATAACAGGACTGCTAGCAAATGTTCTTAAGGTAAATAAGAAATCTTTTATATGAATTTGAAGTTTCTATATTTTCCTCTCATTTCTTGAAGTTAAAGCATAAAGTTTTATGAAAAAAATACATTTTTTTAAACGTACTTAACTAGTAAAGGTTAATAACAGGCATGTCAAAGCAAACAGCTAGTAAAAAACATCAGTCTATTACATGACTAATCAAAATGATACTATTTAGAGGCTTGAGAAAGGAAAAAAAAAAGAATTAAAAAGGTCAAATCTTTCACTCTTATCTGTTGTCAACAGCAAACACTATATATATGTACCTGCTGCTATTTGCCATGAGAATAAAAGGAAAAGGAAACCTAACTCCTCAGCTAAACCATACAGTGCTTCAAGTGCATAATATATATCCCAAAGTTTCCTTTAACTGAGAATGGAAGAAAAGCTTTCTCATTCATGAAAATTTCTATTGCCAAAACTCTAAGATCAAACAATTCATCAGAGCAAAATTTGGTTTCTACTGTTTTAACTAAAAAGGACAGGAAAAACACTAGGGCATGTACAGTCGTATACTATACATAGTACTAACACATTAGGTATGGTGATGTTAAATCCCCTCTTTAATAATGAAGATATTAAGAAAGTAGTTTTGAGTATAAACTACACAGGGTTTTTATTTAATATATTTAAGGAGCTAAAATATATCTCTTCAGTTGTTTTACTTCCGATAAAGAACATTCCATGAATTTGTTATTACAGATGAATCAGACTGAAGATTAAGAAATAATTCTTCATGCTCAGAATTGAAATTATGTGCAACAGAATCTTGCAAAAGATTCAGAATTGTTTTCCCAACTACCACTGTGTCACACAAAAAAAGGTCAACAAACTGCACTAGACCACATTGCCAAAATGTCAGATGATGCTGAAGACAATTCTGTCAAGAATTTGCCCTAAAAGCTAAAGTATCAACTATTTTTTTTAAGTAATAAAAGGTTCCTTAATGACTCATGCCTTAGGGGGTGTTTCAGGTGGGTCATGATAATTGGCTGATCACTGTGATACAGTTTTTCAGAATGATGATCAGCCGCAGTCATGGTTACGGGGAAAAGGCCCTCTTCAAAGAAACCGATGCCTTCTACTTTTAGTTTTCCAGTTATGAGAAGAAAACAGATCATATCTCTACCATGGACATTAAATTTCAAGACTAAGCAATACCCATGTGATATAAAAGGAGGGGGTGGAAGCAAGATGTTTCTTCACCAGAGTGTTTTGAAGAAAATGGGAGAGAAGGGTCATGTTAAAAAAGTAACCTGAGTACAGCAGTACCTGTCTTTTCACTGTTCCACAGAAAGGTCCCATTTCCAAAGCTCTAATATAAAAGTTGAAACTTTATATATTTGGAATGTTCCAGTCAATAGAGAACTTTCTATGAAGAGAACTACCTTATAAAATTACACACACACACACACACCACACACACACACACACACACACATATATATATTTAAAAAAAAAAAAGAAAGAAAGAGAACCACAACTTAAGGTAGTGGGAACGTACCCTGGGAAAGTACCCTAGTCTATTTTGCACTAGTCACCATTGGCTATTGAGTTTTTTATTTGAAATGACAACAGTCTCAATGCTGAGGGTAGCTGTAAGCAACAGAACAAACTGTAGTCGCTGCTGGCTCTTATTAAAAAGAGAACATTTTTTTTCTTTTCTTTTTTTCTTTTTTAAAGAGGGGTCTTTAAGATGGTGAGGACAGTAGATATAAAGGAAAGCAGCCTTATGTGAACTTGGAATCAATGTTAATGCCACCCACCCATCCACTCACTCACTCACCCTTCTGAGCACAGTTGGTTTACCCAATGTAACATTGATGTAACTTTGGTGCTTGGCAACACAAGATATAAAAATAACCAATGGTTACAGGTTATTGCAAAAGCCAAACTGTTCCCTCTCTCCCAATTAAGATATCAATAGCTTCACTATTTTTAACAAGCTGTTTAAAAACAAACTGCTTTAAGAGTTCCAGAACAACAAGAAAATGGAACAGATATGTAGCTTATTAGTATTTTTGTTATTTTTAATAAGATGTCCCACATTATTAACTTAACTAAGATACTAAGTATCAAATAGAAGTACAGAAACAAAGATAACCTGACAGAGAAAGTGAGGCCATTTGAAGCCAGCTGGATTGCAAAGGCAGCTGTCCAGAGAAGAACAGAAAAGCCTAAACTGTAATTGCCAATGGCCTATTAATGCAGAAATAGAATGGAGTAAGCCTCAGTTGCTCACAAAGCCACCGGAAGTACCCTTTCTTAGTGCAACTCCTTACCTCTCCTCTCCTTACCAGTTGGGACAGCTGTGAGATGAATGAGACTAGACTATGGCAACTTGGGATGTAAAACAGAAAATGCAGTACTGCCGAATTTCATACCCCAACTTCACCCTCCCAGCACCAACATAAACAAAATAAAGAATATCAATCCCAAAACAATAAGCAAGAATAGTTCAGGTCTTGCTAGTCTTGCACTTGTTTTGGGGTAGGTAATGGAATGTTATATGTGTGGTTTTTAGTAATGGGGTGGTAATGGTCACTAGCAGAGCAGATGGCAAAAAACTGCATAAAGGATAGTCTCTGAAGTTTATGACCACAGAAAAATGGCTGACAACTATAGGTAATTTCCCCCTTGATATTCAATTATCAAATGGAACGGAGGGGAAAAGAAGCCTTGAAATTTATCTTTTAAATTCAAATTTATCTGAAAGGAATGTCCCACTTCAAGTTCAAAATAAAGAAAACTCTAAACCCCAAATTATTCCTAGCTAATTCCCAATAGAGAAGACCCACCCAATTTGTTATTCTTTTCCCCACTATGCCTGGCAAAAACTGCCATGCTAGGTTAGACTTTCAGAGAGGAAGCAATCAATGCATTTGTGTTCATCAGCCAGTAAGTGGATGTGGTCAAAAATTATGAGTGCCAGAGGCACCACTGCCTGCAAGAAGTACAGTTTGTTATATTGCTTACAATGCAGTATTTTATCCAGCCTCTTCCAGCCAAGGACCTGTAAACGGGAGTCTGTTCCAAAACCTTCCTCCTCTTCCAGTTGTCTGTGCAATGTATTGGCACTGTTCTGCTGGGCTGTCAAAAAAACTGGTTTAGAGATGCAGCTCTTCAGTCAGGTTTTGCGCCAATTCTAACCATGTAAATTTAATTCTTTTATTTTCCAATAATTAGAAAAAGGGGGAAGGGTAAGAGGTCCATAGAACTCTTTGTAATCAGAGCTTACCATAATACTCCATGCTTAATGATTAAAACCAGGGCCTATCTAAATTGATTTGATGAGACCTCAGGCCCACTCCAAACAGTCAAGTGTCCACATCCCCAAACCACTCTCAGAACAAAACTTGCACCAGACATCATGTTGACCATTTCAGCAAAAAAAGAAAAAAAAAAAAAAAAAAAAGAGAGAGGCGAGAGAGAGAGTGAGAGAGAGAGAGAGAGAGAGAGAGAGAGAGGAGAGAGAGAGAGAGAGAGAGAGAGAGAGAAAGAGAGAGAGAGACAAGCAAACAGGCAACAAGGACAAAAGTCCCACCTCTTTAGAATGGTTCCTCCACCCAGTGGGGAGAACCAGAATCTAAGAATAGGTATTGGAAAAGAGGGCCACAGGGAAAAGACAGGAAGAGGGTTAAGAAAGAGATTACATTTTGGTGCAGTCTATGCTATCCTAGTTCTTTGACCAAGTCTTTGGTACATTTCAACAATTTGAAATTCATGCATAAAACCAAATGAATAGGAGCTAATGCAATGAAGTATTCCTGTATTCCAGGCAAAAAAAGCAGAGGTGGGGAACAAAAAGAAGATTCCTGTATTCAGAAGAATACACAGAGCTGAGGTACAAAGAGGGATGTGAGATACAATGAGAGCTGTTACAGAAACACCTTCTAGCCAAAGCTCATCATGCAGGGCAGGAAACCATGTTCTAAGGAATGGACAGCTGAAGCCACTGTATACTTTTGTGAGACAGAAGGATGAACCTTGAGTAAATTCTCAATCTTTGCAATACTTGTTGCAATTCAGGTGAAGAATGAACAAAGAGGATGATAGCATTTGCATTTGTATGACAATTTATTTACTATTTGAAGAAATGAATACACCCCTGGTATATGTCATGCACATGTCCACACTGTAAAATGATTAGAACTGATCCAGTGACAATGAGTCAGAAGTTTTATTTCCCAAACCACTAAAATTTAAGTGTACTTAGTAAAATTCAGTTTACTTTTAAACATTATTTTACATTTACTCTTCTGAATTTTGAACAGTACAACTCACACATTAACAGCTGAAATGAAGTAAACTTGAATGCAACCAGACTTTAAAGAATCATCACAGACAAGCAAAAAAAAAGATAAAAAAGCTCCACCTCTTCTTTTGTCAGTAAATTCAAATTATTCCTATAGATAAGGTCTGAAAATGCAATACTAACCAATAACACTAATCATCATCATCATCATCATCATCATAATAATAATAATAAATCATCAACTATGGGACAATGTCCAAAATCCAGTAAAAATATTTGCCAAAAGAACCCAAGCTACTACACATACAAATGGAGGTGGAAAATATTATGCAGCACAAGCTTTTGTTTACTTACCGGAGAACGGGTTTGAGGTTGTGAATTCATTGTCTGAGGGGCTTGAGGGTATACCAACGTGGTTGGACCTGCATTCTGTCCAGAGGGATAAGGGGTCTGTCAAAGAACAGCAAGAACAATATCATATTTTGAAAACATATGGTACAGAATCTCAAATTCAAGATTGTAAAAAGTTAATGAAAATGGTTATTAATGTGGTTTACAATTTTATATTTTAAATCTTATCTTTATTACAATATGGAACAACTAAGGATCAGTGCAGCATTTTTTACAAATTACTATAAATCTCCTGATAAGGAATCAACAGCAACCCAAAGACTAGGCACAATTATTTGAAACTCTGAGTGGAAAGTAAATCCGCCGTAAGTTCATCAGTTTCTGAAATGGAAAACCCAAGCCACAGACAAAAATCCAAGTCAACTGTGGTAACTTGTTACCATTGTGGTATGCTTTCCAAATTATCTATAAACAAAGGCATCCCTTATGGAAGACATCTCATAACCACAACTAGCAGCTCACACAGTTGACTGTTCTGTAACTGCTGTTCTCTTGCAAAGGCTTATACCTTAATCCTTCTACATGATCCCATAAAAACCAAAGGGTAAGAACTTTATAAGAGGCTAGATTAAGTGCTAATACCCACATTAATTTATACAGGTTTTTCTAAAAACAAGAATATAAGCTTTGGTTATGAATCCATGTTAAATGTTACAGGCTAAAAACTGAGAATGAATTAAAAAAAAAACACTTGTAACAAGTTTAAAGTAAAATGCTACCAAGCTCATGGAACACAGAATCAGAAGACTTCAACTCAGATCATACTTATGGCTGCTTAACACTGACTGGCATGAAGTTTTTCCCTATGAATGTAAAAAGAAACACCACCTGAACTCACTAAAGTAGTTGCTAATATTAAATCTGTTCACAAACTGGAAAACATGGCAGTATCTTGTGTATTAAATACTTCCTAATTGGATCAAATATGAATCAAAAGATTATTAAATTTTGTTTCTCACCAAAGATTGTTTTTTAGTATGTGTCATGGTCAGATGCTGAAAATCTTGACTATTCATCTTAGGGGGAAATGTGGTATATGAAAGATTTTTTAAAAATCAATTCTGGCCAGAAATAGATCACAAAAGTATTTCTTCAAATTCTACAACAGCATTTGGATATAATTTTAAAATACATTAATTTCATTCTTCACTAAATTAAAGAAAATCATCAAATGTCCAGAAACTCATTTCTTTGTGATGAGTCCCCTAGACCTTAGGATATCTAGATACTTTCTTAAGATTTAATTGCTATTTGAAGTATAAGCTTCTAGTTATCAAGATTCAATAATGATGAAATATACAACTTATGAAAATAGAAATGCTATTTCTTTCTATACTTCGAAAGTAAAAAGAACACTTTGCTCTCTCATAGAGACCAAAAGAAAAGTAACCCGATGTTTTTCATAGAACATGCTGAAGACATGCATGATGATCATATTTGACCTCATTAAAATTTGAGTAGTATCTTCAACACTGGAACAAAAAAATGCAACAGAGAACCAACTGGAAAAAGGAGTACATGAATTAGCATCCAGATACAAACTTCCTTTTTTCAGTAACAACACTCTTCCTGACCATGTGGCTGGTGCCCTGCCAAGATTGTTCCCAATATGCCTTCTTTAGACTGCATCACTGCTCCCCAAATGATTATTACTAATGCAAAGTATTGTATTTTACTGTAGCTTGGGCATTCTATTCTAAAAAGACATAAAAAAAAATAATAAAACCCCAAATACATCTTATCTTATATTCCCATTGCATAATAGCCAAGGTCTGGTTTAGACTCTGCACACAATTGCATCTAAATACAAAGTATCATGTCTAATACAGGCATACATAAAAATGTCATTGACAATATTGGGGTGTTTAACACTGGCATCTCATGAACAAATTTTGCCTACAGCTTACTCAGTTCTCCCTCTGACCAGTTGTCCATTCTTATGGCTGCCTTTAGAAATTTCTTAGGACTGTGCACGATCTGTATCTATTGTTGCTACAAACAGTGCAACTGGTAAAAGATGCCTCTATATCTTTTAACTCTCCTTTGTATTTAATGACATGATTAATCAAGGTCACTGATAAACTTATTCTAGAATAATTTCCTTAATTTATTAGTATGCCTTGTTGAAAAATAATGTAAAAGCCAGACACAGTGATGTGCAGCTATAATCCCAGCAATGCAGGTGACTGAGGGAAGGAGGAGAATCCTAAGTTTGAGGCCAGCCTGGGGAACTTAGTAAGACATGTATCAAAATAAAAAACAGAAAGGGCAGGGATGCAGCTCAGTGGTAGAGCACCTTGGAGTTCAATTCCTAGTACACGGACGGGGATACGACAGTAAAAACAAGAACTAGCCAGCATATAAACTGACAAATTATTAAAAAAAAAAAAAAAAAACCAGGGAAGACAAGCAAATCACAACAGTCCTTATGAAACAGTTCTCATGCAAGGTAAGAACTTAATGACCTTAAAGTTCATAATAGCTTTTTAAAAAACATTCCTTTGGACAAGTTAACCAAAACAAGAAATTTGAGGGAGAATTCCACTGTAAGAATGAGCAAACAATACTACATATTAATTATAAAGAGTTCAAAATATAGATAAGTAAAAAAACAAACATTCGATTTTCACAGTATAAAACAATAGATTAAAACCTATAAAAACCAATGGAATAGAAAACATAGCTTACTATGACTCAGGCACTTTTCAAAGTTCTTTAAATTATTTAAAAATGAAACATCATTTCTCTTCATTTTAAGGTTCTTTTTTTGTTTGGGATGGAACCCAGGGCCTCACATATACTAGGAAGGTACACTACCACTTAGGTACATCTCTAGACCCCTTTTAGGACTGATTGTTGCTGAGGGTATCACTCAATTACCAAGGCTGGCCTTGAACTTGTGCTCCTCCTGCCTCAACCTCACAAGCTGCTGGAATTACAGGTGTGTGCAACTGCATTCAGCTTGCTTTAAGACTCTTTCTTTAAATAAATCCTGCCATAAAGACTAAATTCAATAGTGGACATGTGTGTGAATATGCCCAAATCTGACTAAAAAATTAAGCTGCCAGCTTTTCAAAGAACCATTATGTAACAATTACTCAATTTTAAACAAATTAATCTCTTTGACTCTACAATTCCTTTTTCTAGGAACTCACTCTATGGAAACTTCACAATGTGCCGTCCTAAAAAAGCAGAAACATTCTAAATTGCCATATACAGGACAGGTGAAATTAGGCTTTGCCCAAGTAATGAGAGAATACAGTGCGATCTTAAGAGAACAAAGTAAATCTATTCATACTAGCATGAGAAGATGTCTATTATATTATTACACTGACAAAAGCAAATTGTATAATCCTTAAATAAAAAAGGACCATGTGTTTCTTTTAAAAAAAAAATGTACTTATAACACACACAAAAACATTTAAAGATATAATGTCTAAGGAAAATATGTGACAAACTTTTAACGAACTGCATGGCTACCTGAGAAGAATGGAAGGTTCATAGTGGGATATAGGATACAACTTGTAAGTTTTGTTCTATGTACTTTTGTATTATGTGTTTCTCCTTTCCTAAGAACCAAAAGAAGTGATCATTTTTATAATGAAGATTATCCTTATCCTTCACATATTACTACAATGCAAAGAAAACCCCAAAACTAGGAGATCTGGCGTTTTGCTAAGTTCTACATGATTTTTGAATACAACGAAAAAGTCATCTCATAAATCACAATGAAATAAACAGTATTTACTGAAATCTAACATAAAGAACACACTATACTGTGGGTTTTGAACATAAGGGAGGCCTGAGATATGATTGTTTCAGTTTTTTACTTTTCTGAGAAGGTTATCAATAAAGAGATGGATATAGATATAAGAAGCATTTACCCAGTGGAAGAAGGTAGTCCTCGCAGTCATTAAAAAAGAAACAAAAATAATTTAATGGTGGGCTGGGGTTAGAGTTCAGTGGTAGAGCGCTCGCCTAGCATGTGTGAGGCACTGGGTTCAATCCTCAGCACCACATAAAAATAATTAATTAATTAATTAATTAATAAAATAAAGACATTGTGTCCATCTATCTACAACCAAAAAATATTTTTTTAAAAATTTAATGGTATGGAATGAATGATACTGAGATAATGTTAAAACAAACCCACATATTGCAGAGAATATACAACAGGCATTTCAAGTCAGGAAGAATATAAGAAAATTAATAAAATATATTGGGAAAATTAGATCATCATTTAGGAAAAGGTGGATAACCAACTTTACTCATCATTTAAAAAAAATCCAGACTGATTAGAGTGTTAGAATGTAAAATTTGAAAGTGTGTAAGATACTACATGCAAATCTGTTTCTATCATCTTCGAGCTGGGAATGGTTTTTAAATAAAAAAAAAAAAAGACTACAGAGTCACACCAATAATTTTTTTTAAATATACTGTTATTTTATATAAGTCCTCAATTTGCTTTAAAATTTTTCTTTACAAGTTTGAATATGTATATAAATGCATACATATACAAGTTAATTCATTCTTAATAGTAACACATGTTGCACACACAAATGTAACCAGAGAAACAATGATAGCACATTAACATCTGGACCAATTCTTTGTGCTGATATTCACATGCTTACAGCCACCTTCACCCTCTTGAGTACCATCTTCTATCCAATCAATACAGAAAGAAATTTCTAAAATGATTACAAATGTTCAATATCTACACTAAAATGATAACTGTACATCACATTTAACCACTTGAAATATGACCAATGCAACAAAATTAATTTATTTAAAAAATTTTTATTCAAATAAAAATGTTTAGTTGGTAGAAAGCACAACATATAATTTATAATCAACCACTGAGTATACAGTAGTGTTAACTGTATATATCCTACACAGCAGACCTCAAGAACTTTTTCATCTTGCAAAACAGAAAAACTCTGATTACATTTGATAACCATTCAATTTAAATTTTATTTAAATATACTTTAATCATTTAAAGTTTAAAAAGTCACATATGACCAGTGGCTAACATATTGGCCAGGTTTAGAAATCTGTTACTTACAAAAGTTTCACTCTTCTGATATCTACAATTTATCATTACAAACTTTGGCAACTCCACATTTACAGAAATGCAGTAATATCAAACAAACAGGAGTACAATATAAAACACTGGAGAGAGAAACACATACTTATCAGTGAACTTCTTACAAAACTGTAAGCATGAGTCTTCTTTTCCCCAACCAGATACAAATGAAACTTTAAGCCACTGATTTTCAAAAGTTGTACCCCATTTCTGTACAATGACTCAAAATGCAGTTTGTAAAAATTAAAAGGAAAAAAAGTGCACATCACAGTCCTGAGCATAAACGTCACCCTCTTAGAGGATCTGAGAGCTAGAATACTTTTATGATATTAATACCAAGATGTTATCTGCCTCTGGTGACATCTGCACAAATCACAGAAAAATAAGTTAAGGTGATGGTACCTTAGTTAAAAATCAAGGCAAAGGTACTCTTTGTGTTCTTTACCTCTAACACCATCACTTTACATTCTTTTTTTTTTTAAAAAAAGGAAGAAATTTTAAAAATGCAGTATTTAAGAATGTCACAACAGTAACTTACTAGTTTCTATTTTGATAATTATAGATATGGACCTTGAGAAAAAATTGAGAATCCATATACTTTTTCTAGTTGTACTAACAGCAATATCGTATATAAGTATAGTATGCACAGCCCAAAAAATGACAATGATACAATCCATCAACTTTAGATTTTTATAGTTATCAACATTTGAGAGTGTATTTAGTTCTACGCAATTTCAGCACATGTATAGATTGATGTAATCATTATTACAGTCAAAATACAGAGAAGTTCCTTCACAGGATCCATGATACTACTCTGTTAAAGCCAATGCCATACCCACAGACAAACAATTGGCTTTCAGTCTCTATAATTTGCTCATTTAAAAAATGATACAAACAGGGCTGGGGAGATAGCTCAGTCAGTAGAGTGCTTGCCTTGCAAGCACAAGGCCCTTGGGTTCAATCCCCAGCACCACACACACGTACAAAAAGACACATAAATAGAATCATCTGCCATGCAAGCTGTGCACATGTCTTTTTGGTATACCGAGTGAAAAAATGAGAAGACATAAAACAATTCTGAAGCACAGAGGTAACAGGGTTTCACCAAGAAAAAGTGCCTGTACTAACATTTGAGTTACAAGGCAAACTAACTGCTTTTCAAACATCACTTTACCTGCACATGGAGACTTTGATATGTGGCAGGTATTTTCTTATAAATGAACAAAGCAACCTGTTATTTCAAGGAAAATTGAAAGTAACTACCAATGATAAAATTCAAACTTTCAAGTGAAAATTAACTTTTGGAAATGTGTGTCTGCCACCATGAGATTGACCATCTTTCCTATAAAGACTTTTTAAATGATAATGCAATTATTTTTATACTGCATAAAAATGTGGTTATTTTATACGATATAATAAAAAATGGTTTACAAGGGAAGATGTGCCTAATTCAGTGAACCATATTTCCAAATGATCAACACATAATGTTACAAAATCATACATGATCAATAATCCATTTAAGTGCAAGACAGACCAATGGATTATAATGTTAACAAGGTGGCAAAAATTCACTGATGAGGTTTCAACCACACTACAACTTATCTTTTTGAATCAATGACTTGTTGAGTGTATAGTATCAAAGCAAACAGCCAGAAGTTCAGAAAGCCTTCTTAAACATTTCTGCTTTTCTCAAAAATACACAAATGTTAGGCTGCATTTTCTCCATATACTTCAACAGAAAGAACACACTGTGTATCAGGCAGAATAAAAGATATGAGATTCCAAATAATTTTTATTAAGCCAGATATTTTAAAAATCTGCATTATTGTAAATAATACCATTCTTCTTCTCATTTTATTTGGTTTGGATAGATATTTCCATAAAAATGTTATTTAAATTAACCTACTATGGTGCTTATTTTTATTTTGAACTAAATAAGTATGCAAAATTTCTTTAATTTTAACTTCTGTAATAAATATTAATAGATATAAAACACATAAAAATACTGAGAACTCCAAAGAGTTTTTTGGTTTGGTTTGGTTTTGCACTGTTAGGAACTGAACCAAGAGACTGAAGCACACTAGGCATGCGCTCCTCCACCCAATCCCCAAAGAATTTTTCTTTTAAAAGTACAGAAGGACCCTCAAAGCATACAGTTTAAGAATACCAGCTTAAAATAATACTAGAACTAAAAGTGTTCCTCTCTTTGCCTCTTGCTATTAAAATATGAAAGGTTTACTCTGTAAACCTACCCTTAAATTGTTAGAAAGAGGTCAGAGAGAAAGGGCATAAGTGGATATTTTCTCATTTCTGATGACTGCAAGACAGTTTGTTTTCACTCTCCCAAATTTCCATAGGTATACACATTAGTGTATTGTGATCCCAGTAATAATTTTCTAATAACTTCCTAAAAGCAGTTCACCTGAGCTCTACATAACTAAATTATAAAGACAAGTCAGGAGGAATCCACTCAATTCCCAGCTCCTCCCCTATGATGAAAGGAAAGAAGCAGACCTCTTAGCAACATTCAGTCTGTCTAGGGGCTGACACCAGAACTGATTTGGAGTGCTGATGGGAACACAGGCATAGTTTTGATATTAGGCTGGAGGTTAACTGAAAAGTAAATAGGCTCCAAGACACTGAAAAGCAACAGGAAGGGTGGAAGAAACCTGGCAGGTGCCTACATTGTAGCAAGAGATTAAAGTACAGAAGAATACAACAGAATGCCTAAAAGAAGACTCACAGGGTAATCATGACATTTAATACAGAGGGAAGTGGGGGAATCATACTCACAGGCATGCACAGAAAACATCTACAACCTTAAGCCTTAACCCCAGGCTGATGACAGCCAATCTGCCTCAGCAGAGAGATGGACGTGTAAAGACTGGAGGAGATGGCTCTCTCTTCAAGTATGTAATTTTTATCAAAAGATCATAAGGTCTAAAAACTAACAGGGCAACATGGCCCATCCAAAGGAACAAAATAAATCTCCAAAAACCCTAAAGAAACAGACTTTTGAATTACTTGACAAAGATTTTGAAACAACTGTCTTAAATATCAAGGTAAATAAACATGTTCAATAAGCCAAATAAAAGACACAGACAAAAAACTAAGTGAAATCAGGAAAAATATAAACAAAATGAGAACTACTGTCACAGGAGAAGAAATGTCTCCGGAAAAGGGTCTGAGTAGTTCTCAGAGGAGACAACTCAACTCAGGGCCCTTGGGATTCTTGGTATAAGTGGTGGAAAAGAATTTCAGCAGAAGCCAGACAGAGGCAGAGACAGAGGTTTATTTAGGAAGTAGATACTCATTCAAGGGAGAATACAGGCTGTCTTAAGATGAGAAGCAGTCCAGACTAGGGCCAGCGGTCCAATATTTATAGAAGAGCTGTATCATGGGCTGGACTAGAGGTGGATCCAGGATGGACTACACAATTTCCCACCAGTTTTCCTGCACTTGTATATTTCCCTTATTTTACAAGGGCACAGGCCAAACAAGGGCTTGGGCCAAGGTTTGCAACTGTGTTTTCAGCATCTCAGGGGCCTGATTCTGCATTTCAATGGCTTGAAAGTGTTTCCCTTAAGATTCCCTATTTCTCTCTCTCCTTATCTTAAATCCCTATCTCACTATCAGGAAAGAAACTATGAGGAAAGAGAAAAAAAAATTCTAAAACTGAAAAATACAGTAACTGAATTGAAAAAAAAAGTCATTAGAGAGGTTCAAATGCTGGTCAAGTGAACAGAAGAAAATATCAGCACCCTTAAAAAGGAATTACTTGAAATAATCAAGTCTGGAAAAAAAAAATTAAAAGAGAACAGAGTCGTATGGGACTTATGGTGGACCATCAAGTAAATATTCACATTACAGAAGAAGAAAGAGAAAGGGGTCAGACACTTAATTCCAAAAATAGTGGCTTAAAACTTTCCAGATTTGACTAAAGACAAGGATATATAAAAACAATAAGTTCAATGACTTGCAAGTGAAAAAAAGAGACTAAAAGACACATTATAACTGAAAAGTAAGACAAAGAATCTTGAAAGTAGCAATGTAAGTGACTAATGGTATACAAGGAATCATCAATAAGATTACCAGCAGTTTCATCAACAGACGGATTTAAAAGATAAAAGCATTAAAATGTATACATCTGCCAGGAACAGTAGCATCGCTTATAACTCCACAGACAGAGAGCTGAGGTAGGAAGATTACAAGTTTGAGACCATCCTCAGCAACTTAGCAAGACTGTCTCCAGGGCTGGGGAGATAGCTCAGCTGGTAGAGTGCTTGCCTCGCAAGTGCAAGGCCCTGAGTTCAATCCCCAGTACCGCAAAAAAAAAAAAAAAAGACTGTCTCCAAATAAAAAATAAAAAGGGCTGGTGATGCAGCTCAGTGGTTAAGTACCCTGGGTTCAATCCCTGGTACCAATATATATACATACATTAATGTTAATGAATACACAACACATATATAATTATATCTATGTTAATCTAATATTAATGGACACACACACAGGAAGATGTAGTTTGCAATACCAAAAGCATAAAGAAAAGGGGACTAAAGTATAAAGGAGAAGACTTTTGGCAAGCAATTTAAGTTATCATCCTATACTGTTTTAACACTGGGATATTATATGTAATTACCATGGTAATCACACAAAAAATCTATAGAATATACATAAAAGGAAATGAAAAGGGAATTAAAGTACACCACTACAACAACTCAACACAAAGGAAGGCAATAAGGGAGAAATGAAGCAGAACCTCGCAGATGATTTACATTCATTCCATATCAACATTATGCACACAAGTCAAAAGGTAACCTAAGGGTCTATTGACAAATAATAGGTAAACAAAAGTGGGGTGTCTATGTGTGTGTCTGTGTGTAATAGAACACTATTCAGCCTTAAACAGGAAGGAAATTCTGACACTGCACTACAGCACATGTATGAACATTGAGGACATTATGCAGAGTGAAATAAGCCAGTTACATAAAAACGAATACTACTTGATTCCATTTACTTAATACTGAACACTTAGAAATGGTTTAGGGGCCAGGGACATAGCTCAGAGGTAAAGTACATGTTAGCATATGGAATGCCCTTGAATCCGCAGTACCAAAAGAAAAAAAAATAAGGGCTGGGGAGATAGTTCAGTTGGTAGAGTGCTTGCCTTGCAAGCACAAAGCCCTGGGTTCGATCCCCAGCACTGAAAAAAAAAAAAAAAAAAGAAAGAAAGAAAGAAAGAAAAAAATAAGCCTATTTTGGTAAATTTTTTATGTATTTAAAAATTAAAAACATCTCTTAAAGTAAAACATCATTATCACAGAAGTCTGACATCAAACAAGTCTGTTTCAACAGCACTTGTTCAATTTAACTAACTGGCTGTCAGAATAATACATACTTATATACATATGTATACTTGCTCCTACCTTCTTGAATTTTAAGCAGTACTCTATAAAAGAAGAGCTGGCTAAACCCTGACAACTTGATAAGCAACAATATAACACAAAGATCTCAAAACTGGCAAGCAGTTACCAAAAAAACCCACCCACTTAGTAGTCTGCATATAATATTTCAGTGAAAGAGGAAAAAAAGGTTTTATCTTTTATTGCCAAGAGTCAAAAAGACCAAAGCAAAACACATATTTTCCCATCTCACAAATTAAGAGGTATTTAAAAACAAAAACATAATCATCAAGAAACACTACGAATAATGAAAGGAAACAAGGAGGTAATTCTTCCATCAAAGAGGAAAACACTCTCTTTGATTGACAACAAGGAGGGTCAGTGAGATGTCTACTGTTGCAACTGTCGGTAAGACAGGATTGAGGAACTACTTCCTCTAGTCCCAAATCAGAATTTATTCTTGTGGATTAACAGAGTTCATTTGAAACCATTTTCTTATTTTTCTTCAGAAATGTTTTTAGGACCATTTAATCTTAACAGCAGTGAACAATCTGCTGTCGGTCCACAAGGAAAAGGCAGATAGAGGACCACATAAAACCAGCACAATTTTGGGAATGCCTTTCACAGGATGGACAAGTTCAGTCTCACTTAGGTAAAGTACATCAGAGGACATGCATACCGATATTACATTCTGGGGTACTACAAAATTCCTAGTGACTGTAAAAATCTCATTGAATATTCTAACAATGTAATACTGAAAAATATTCATGGTTGATTAGCATTTTTATGAAAGATGGAACAGAACAAATTAATACATACAGTGCAAGTCTGTGACACAAGGTGTTTTTTAAATACTTTTAGTTGTCAATGGACCTTTATTTTATTTATCTATTTATTTATCTATTTATTTATTTATTTATTTATTTATTTATTTTTATTTTCATGTGGTACTAAGGATCAAACGCTAGGCAAGCGCTGTACCACTGAGCTACAATCCCAGCCAACCATAAAATCACTTTAGATATAATATGAAGAACCACACACAATATAACTCAGTAAACTACTACACTGATTCAATATTCCCACTCCATTAGGCATTACTGTAAACCGAATGCTAATGCTCTTTTCTTTGAAATGACTTCAGTTTCCCTTTATCCTTAGAAAAAAATCTGAGACTTGGGTATATACAGTATATATATTGAACCTCAAAGAGTGAGAACACGTAAATGCCAAAAATAATAAATCATTAACTTTGCTTCCCACGTGAACAGCTTAATTATTTTGTGTGCTCAATCTTCCAAGTGTTCTCTCCTTCTGAGTCAAGCATATAAAGAAGTACACAGCATAATAATAACCACATTTTGACATACTGAAGACTCAATTAAAGGACATGGTGACACAGACCTTCAGTACAAGGTGAGTAAATAAAAATATCACTATATAATTTAATATTAACATAAATTTAAATGACTATAACACTAATATTTCCATTTTTTAAAAAAGTTCACTATAACATCACAAAAATAAGAGTTCCTATATAAAAATTTCAGCACATAAATACCTCAATTATGGCCCTAAAAATACCCCTGTGCCTAAAACACAATATAAAATGAAATGGTGCTGAATTATTTTTCTGGATAATTAGAAGGCTATCTTCTTGCCTTTTCCTAGTTTGTAGTTAAATATCAAATGTTTCACCTTTACATTAAAAGCAGTAAAATAGTACTGGCTGACTATATAGCAAAAGTT
Organism: Sciurus vulgaris; assembly: GCF_902686455.1. Taxonomy (NCBI): domain Eukaryota; kingdom Metazoa; phylum Chordata; class Mammalia; order Rodentia; family Sciuridae; genus Sciurus; species Sciurus vulgaris. The sequence continues at coordinate 14,569,706 of NC_136461.1, forward strand.
ATTTTTAAGAGAAAGCACTTAATGATGGAACACCATTATGATTTTTTCTATATTGTGATGCTAAATGTAGTAAGGAAAACAAACAAAATACCCACAAGTTATATTTAGATCATCACTGAGCCTGCTGTGTAACATAACTCCATCATACTTATTCTGCCAAGAATAAACGGAGATCATACAAACTCAATCACATGAGACAGGTTCAGAAAACAGCTGAATCACCTACCCATAGCACGCTCTTCACTTCTTGTTCCCGGTAACTCAGTGGAAATTTCTGTCTCAAAACACTTGGCCATTCCCACCAATAAGTTACAGTTTCCTGAAAACTTGCCCTCAGTAATACCAACCACTTTATAATACAGCTTAGTTTAGGCATCCAATGACTCTACCTGCCACCTACCTCCACCCTGACGTACAACACACCAAGTTCCTGACAATACAAAAACAAAGACAAGCAAAAACAAGAGGTGAATGAGGGTTGGCAAATCTCATCTTCAATTATGCCACATCTACTTCAAAGAAAAGAGTCACTTCAGCTGAGCTGGAGGTGGATGCAGTATCACTCCACTATCTATATAGCTTGTTTGTTCTGGACACGACCAATATATCCCTTAGGTTTTCATCTAAAGCATCTCTGAACAGCATGGTAAATGTTCTAGACTTTTAAGACAATTAATAAGGTCTCAAAGCAAAGCTGCTTTACATTTTTTTTACCTTAGAAGACGCTAAATAGTAATAGCATCACTGAAAAACATCAGGCACACAAAACCTTTTCACTCAAATTGGAATGATATAGACCCTCAAACTACATAGGATTTAAGCAATCAGTTTGTGGGGTTTTAGTTTTTTGTTTTCTTTGGTTACAGCCTCAACAGGAAGTCACAGAAATATACTTGAAAAAGACAGGATTCCTGTGAATAAGGAATTTACGATCCACCAAACAACTGTAAGACAACATACGAAGTGTTAAAGGAATATGAATAACATGTCAAGATACACAGGGGAGCCAGGCATAGTGGTGCACACCTATAATCCCAGCAATCGGGAGGCTGAGGAAGGAGGATGGCAAGTTCTGAGGCCAGTTTGAGCAATGTAACGAGACCCTGCTACAAAATAAAAAATATAAAGGGCAGGTGATATGTCTCAGTGGTTAACCAACCCTGGGTTCAATCCTCAGGGCAAAAAAAAGGATGCATAGGGGACAAACTAATTTTTTCTTCCTGGGAGAAAATTTTCTCTAAACCTCCCATGGATGACAGTTTACACCTAGTAATGAATGGTGGGCTTGCAGTCATCCATGAAAGGAGAGGGCATCACACATAGCTAAACAAAGATTATAAACAGAAGCACAAAGACCTGAGAAAAAGGGCATGTGTGCTGGAAACATTAACACCAGAGGAAAGAAGAGGATGTGGCAGAGTGAGAGAAGGGGAATCAGATGAAAATGATGTGTCAACTAAGTAAGAACTTTACCATGAAGGTATCTTAGGATATGGTGAAGATGATCATATCAGATTTGTTTACTACAGAGACCTATTACAATAGGGAGTCCTAGGAAGAGATTGGTGTTCAGATAGCAGATAGAGAGCTACAACAAAGTACAGGGACGTGATAACAAGAGCCCATACTGCAGTGAACCTGGATAAGGAGGGCGGATTTGGGAGACAGTCAGCAAACTGGAATAGCAATTAGAAGGGGTAGAAAGTTGATGTTCCAACTTGTGAGGACTGGGTGACTAAGGACACTGAGGCAAAACAACTAGATCCCAAGTCCCTTTCAACCACACTTAAGATTCCATTACTATTCAGCTACATTGGTCTAACTATCTCCTCAAACATACCAGTTACTTTTTCTCTTAAGGCCTTCACATTAGTTGCTTTCTCTGCTCTGGGTTTAAAGAAAAGTGATAATCTTACTAACAGTGTGTCAAATTTTAACTCTCAGAGAAATTAGACTTGTTGGGAGCAGTCAACCACAGGAAATGATTTAGGAATCAGTGGCACATAACCAATAATCCTTTCCAAGAAAGTGGAAGAGATCACCTTAGATAAGATCAAATAACAGAAAATTATTTGAAAAAAAAAAAAATTCTTGGAATAGCCAGAATAAAAATTAATCTTTAAAGCAGAAAGAAGGAGAGTTTCAAAACATAGGGTAAATCCACTTTATTGAGAGTCTGATCCATGCCAGGAACCATCAATTTTTTAATTACACAAAACCTCTGTAAGTTAAACCATTTTAAAAATGAGGAAACAAATGATAAAAGCAGACATCCGTATCTCGTTCCTGATCTCAGAGGGAGAGCTTTGTTTTTCACCACCAAGTATAATATTCACTGTGCTTTATTATATTGATGTAGCTTCCTTCTATGTCTAGTCTAATGAGTTTTTATCCACAAAGGATGTAGGACTTTGTAAAATGGTTTTGTGTCCACTGAGATGACCACCATGTTGTCATTTATTCTGTTAATATGATGGGTTACATGAATCACTTTCATTGTTGAACCATTTTTGCATTCCAGATAGAAACCCCACTTGGATAATGGTATAAATGATTTTAATGTGCTATAGAAAAGGTATGACAAAACTTGACATTTTCATGATTAAAAATAGAACGCTCAATGAACTAGAAAGAAACTACCTCAACATAATAAAAGTCACATATAACAAGCCCACTATAAACTTCTTACTCAAAAGACAAAGACTGAATGCTTTTCCTTAAGAGTAGAAACAAGAAAAGGAAGCCCCCTTTCACCACTTCTAATTCAACATTAACAACGGAAATTTCTAGCCAAAGCAGATAGGAAAGAAATCGAAATGAAAGGTTTCCAAAAATTATCTCTCTTTACTGGTATATTTTTTAAGATGGCTGAGTGATTTTTTTTTTTTTTTTGGTTTATTTACTTTTATGTGGTGCTGAGGATCAAATCCAGTGCCTCGCATATGTGAGGCAAGCACTCTACCACTGAGCTACAGCCCCAGCACTACTGATGATTTTTACATGAAGAAAACTTCGTGGATTTCACACTATGTAGAAAACCCTAAGGCCAGACACTATGGCACATGCCTGTAATCCCAGCAGCTTTGGAGGCTGAGGCAGGAGGATCACAAATTCAAAGCTAGCCTCAGCAACTTAGTGAGATCCTGTATCTAAAAAAAATACAAAAAAGGGCTGGGGATATGGTTCAGTGGTTGGACTACCCTGGGTTTGATCCTTGGTACCAAACAAACAGGCAAAAAAAAAAAACCTATGGATTTCACACATACACACACACAGAGTTAGACTTTATGACATCAGCAAAATAGCAGGATTCAAGTCAGGCAAGGCGACACACCCTATAGTCCTTGTACTTGGATGGCTGAGGCAGAAGGAATGCTTGAGGCCAGTAGTTCAAAACCAAATTGAGCCAGGCATGGTGGCACATGCCTGTAATCCCAGCAACTGGGGAGGCTGAGGTAGGACGATCACAAATTCAAGTCCGGCCTCAGCAACTTACAAAGGCCCTGTCTCAAAACAAAAAAATAAAAAGGGCTGGGGATGTGTGACTCAGTCGTTAAGACCCTCTGGGTTAAATTCTGGTACCAAAAAAAAAAAAAAAGATCAATCTGGGAAACAAGCAAGAACCCATTTCAAAAAGAAAAGAAAACAGACAAGATACAAAGTCAACACATAAAAATCAATGTAGAATTGCAACTATCTGGAAACAAAAGCATTCATATTAACAACAGCAACAAAAAAGAAAACATTTAGGAAATTACTAAATAGCAAAAGACTTGTATAGTGAAACCTATTAAAATACTGATAAAAAAAAAAAAACACAAAGAAAGACACCAATAGTACCCAAAGTAATCTACACATCCAATGCAATTCCTATTAAAATTCCAATGCTGTATTTTCCATAAATAGAAAAACCCATCCAAATATTGATACTGGACCTCAAAAGTGTTGGATACCTCATAATTGCCCATTTAGAAATTTATTACAAATCTGTGAAAATCACAACAGAGAGGTACTAGAATAAAGACAGACAAAAAAAAAAAAAAACCCACAATGAACTGCCCAGAAACAACCTTCAAATAAAGGTCAAATGGCTTTCAAAATGGTACCTAAGACTATTCAAAGGGGAAAGAAAAATATCTTCAACAAATAGTTCTGGGAGAAACTAGACATGCACAATAAAAAGAACAAAGTTGGGGGCTGAGACTAGATCAGTGGTACAGCTTGTGCTCAGAATGTGAAAGGCGCTGGGTTCAATTCCCACCACTAAGCCCCCCAAGAAGAATGAAGTTGAACCTTTACCTGATAAGGCACATGAAAATTAACTCAAAATGGATCCAAGATCAAAATATAGGAGCCAAAAATATTTAAATTTAAAAAAAGAAATGAGCAGAAGGCCAAAGCTTCACAAGATTGCATTTGGCAATTCTGAAACACATCAAAGGTACAGGCAACAAGAAAAACATGGGACAAACTGAACATCTTGAAATTTTTTAAAAAATTGTGCATCAAAAGACATTATTACCTAGGCCAAGTGGTGCACACCTGTGATCCCAGCAAATGGGGAGGTGGGGGCAGGCAGAACGCAAGTTCAAGGCCAGCCTCAGCAACTTAGTGAGACCCTGTCTCAAAATGAAAAATGAAAAGGCCTGGGGATGTGGCTCACTGTATAGTAGCACCCCTGGGTACAATCCCCAGTATAAAAAAAAAAAAAAAAAAAAAAATTTATTCATGGAGCAAAAAGGCAACCCAAAGGAGGAGAGAAAATATTTAAAAATCATATGTCGAATAAGGAGGTTAATATCATAAAAATGCAGAGAATGCCAAAACTTGAAAGAATGGTAAAGAGCTAGAACAGGCACTTTTCTAAAGAAGACACACAAATAGCTAATAAGCACATAAAAAGATGATCAACATCAATAAAAAGTAAGGAGGTACAAATCAATACTACTGACATACACCTAACAAGAATACTATTTGAAAAAAGAAAAAAATTTAAAAAAGAAGTGCTGGTGGGTATGTAGACAAAGTAGAGCTTGAGGAGTGTTTCTGGTAGAGTAAAATGATACTGGGGAAGACAGTATGGTATTTCTTCAAAAACTTTAAAATACTATCCAGCAATTCCACTTCTGTGTATATACCCTAAAATCAAGAGATATTTGCATATCCAACGTCTGTATCAGCATTATTCACAACAGCTAAAATGTGGGAGCAGCCCAAATGTCCATCAACAGATGAATGCATAAATAAAATATACACAAAATGGACTATTATTTCATTTTAAAAAGGAAAGAAATTGACATAAACTACAATATGGGTGAACCTTGAAGATATGCTACTGACTGAAAAAGTCACAAAATTACAAGTACCATGATCCCACTGCTATGACATACTTCAGAATAGTCAAAAATCACAAACAGTAGGGTGGTGGTCACCAGGGGCTGGTGGGAGAGGGAAGGTGAGCACAGCTTTAATGGGTACAGAGTTCAGTTCTGAAAGTTGAAGGGAGCTTTGGTGATGGGTGGGGTGATCAGTGAATGTTATGAACGCATTTAGTACCACTCTACTGTACAGTTAAGATGGCAAACTTTATGGTATTTGTACCTTAACACAATAAAAAATTTTGAGGGGAAAAATTCAGAAAAAAGGATCAGAGATGGCACAATAACTTTCCCAACATCACACATATAATGGCGAATCCTAAATGTAAAACTCTATAATGCTGATACCAATAAAGGTATAGGGAAGCAAACACAAAATGGTGAAAGACTAAGACAAAATATTAATTCACATAAAATTCAGTATATCATCTCTATGGAGAAAGAAGGGGATTGGTATAAAAGAGGAACACAAAGTGACTTCAAAGATACTGGTAACCTCTTTACTAAGGCCACGTGAACAGCTGATTTATTATTCTTTCAAACTGACTAAGCAATTATATACTTTTTAAAAAATATATACGTATTTTTAGTTGTAGATGGACATAATATTTTTATTTTATTAATTTTTTTATTCATTTTTATGTGGTGCTGAGGATCAAACCAAGGACCTCACATGTGCTAGGCAAGCACTCAACCACTGAGCTACAACACTGGCCTGATAATACATTTTAAAAATTTAAGTGTTTTGTAATAAATTTCAAGACAATAAGTAATTTATTTTAGTTGTAGATGGACATAACTTTTTTTTTTAATGTGGTGCTGAGAATCATACCCAGTGCCTCATACGTGCTAGGCAAGTCCCCTACTATTGAGTCATCCCAGCCCACAATAAGTGATCTTTTATAAAAGAGTAAGGAGCTGGGCATGGTGGCACATGCCTATAATCCCAGTGATTCAGGAGTCCAAGGCAAGAGGATGGCAAGTTCAAAGCCAGCCTCGGTAACTTAGCGAGGCCTTAAGAAACATAGTAAGACCTTGTTCTCAAATTAAAAAATGAAAAGGGTTAAGGATGTAGTTCAGTGGTACTGGTACTGGGTTCAATTCAGAGTTTAAAAGAAAAAAAGAGAGAGAAAGAGAGGCAGGGGGAGCGAAGACTAGAACAGATGAAGCACGCTGCCCAAGACGAAGACTTCAGGAGCTATGCAGTACACAGCCTAGTGGTGATGCAAGCAGAGCAGCATGACTCAGTCAAATCGTAATTATTAAAGGGCTGCCAAACGGCTAGCGAATGCCTAAGCTACAACTTAGCAGAGCTAAGTCCAGCCGTATTAATAAGTAAGACATTGTAATAGACTTCATCAGTACAGGTATTTAAATTTCTGGGAGCTACAATAAACGGAAACTACCTGGAAGGTTGGACTGATTCAGAGATGGGAATAGGTAAGATACAGAAACTGAGACAAGAGAAGCTTTGGTAATGACTGGTGATAGCATCAAGGGAAACAAGTACACCACAGTGAATCTCAACATTGTACACATACACAAGACTGCCACTAATCAGAGTAAGACAGACTCCCTCCCTGTTTGTACAAATATGTCAAAATACTCTAATGTCATGTGTAACTATAAAGAACACAAAAAATAAATAAAAAATGTAAAAAAAAAAAAAAAAAAAGATAAAATCATATAGCACCACAATTAATGGGGGGGAGGCCACTGGAGGGGAAATAACCAACCAAGTGAAGGCAGAAAGTGAAGGCTTGCCACACTATGACTAGAAAGGCTCTGGAAGAAGTAAAGGAGGCATAAGCTAAAACCAGAACAGTGTGACTGAACGTGGGAAACAGGATAGGAGGCTGTGGTCAGAGAAGTTTCAGGTTCCAAGAACTCAAAAGCAGAACACTGTCAGATAGAAACCAGTCAAAGCCAGTACTCAACAACAGAAATGTAAAAAATATAATATATGCCACATAAGTAATTTAAGGTTTTCTGGCAACCATATTAGAAAAGGAAAAAAACAGATGGGACTAATTTTAGTGACTGTTTACTAAACAGTTACATTGTTTAACTCCATAAATCCAAATTTTCAACATGAAGTTAATATAAAAGAGAGATTCTGTATTCTTTTTTCCTTGTACCAATGCTTTGACAATTGGTATATTTTACACATGTAGCATGTCTCAATTCACACTAGCTATGTTTCAAGTACAAAAAAGTTTCGGGTGGCTCTTGTGGCTACCACATTGAACAGTGCAGAACTGAACTGTGTTCCTATGGGTTGCTAGATATGCAGATGCTCTGAGGAGGTAAAGAGGGAGAAAGGAGGATGGATGCAGGAGCCCTCATGCAATGGCTGGATGGGACAACAATGAATGCTAGCAGTCCTCCTGATAGATGGAGGAAAAGTAAAATGCAGATGTAAATTGTAAGCCAGGGACTGAAGATGTAGCTCAGTGGCAAAGTACATTCTTAGTATTGCACAAAATTGTGAGTTCGATCCCCGGTACAAAAAAACAAAAAGTAAGCCAGACACCGAAATTCTCACAGAATGTACAGGGGAAAGCTTTCCAGGAAATTCAGAGATGATGGCAATAAGGAGTAGGCAATATATGTATGCTCTTGCTGCAGAAGGAACACGGGGCAAGGACCTGGAGAGGAAGGCCAGTGAGCCTGCTTCCCAGGATACAAAGAATGTCAAAGGAAACTAAGAATGTCCACTTGGAAGAATTTTTAGGAAAACAGTGTTATTGAAATTTCCAAGAGTAAGAAGACAGAGGAAAGGAGACACAATTGAAGGAAAAAGTGGGCTTCCCAGAAAACCCAGGAACAGGATATTAGCAGAGAGATTCCATAAGCAAATGGCAGAACCAAGTTTCCTAATTCTAGTACTGTTTGTTCTCAAGCTTAGAACACAGCATCACATAAACTTAGGCATATTTAAAATTCTCAGAGAAATAAAAGACTTAAATACACATTTGGTATTTTATAAGGAAAATAAATGTGTTGTTTAAAATTCGTGGGGCAGCCTTTTCCACATAAACCCATTAGTACCTACCACACAGTATGCACCCTACGAGTTACTCAACACCCAAGTAGCTGTGGAAGGATTGGGTTTCTAAAAGAATCTTGTTATTTTGTCTTAACAGTAAAACCTGACTGATAAGGAGGAAGGAAACATTCTAATAAAACAGGTTAAAACAGGTGGGGTTTTTGTTTGTTTGTTTGTTGATAATGGGGATTGAACTCCGGAGCACTTAACCAACTGACCCACATCCCCAGTCCTTTTTTGTATTTTATTTAGAGACAGGATCTCACTGAATTGCTTAGGGCCTCGCTAAGTTGCTAAGGCTAGCTTTGAACTCAGGATCCTCCTGTCTCAGCCTCCCAAGTCACCGGGATTATAGGCAAGTGCCACTGTGTTGGGCTTAAAATAGGTTTTAATAGATACCAAAACACATGAATCCTATTTACCATAACACATCTATATAAGTTTCTTACTTGTCACTTTCAACTTTTCTACTATAATCAATGACATTATGAATATAATGTTTCCCTGAAGTGCCAAATTCTTATAAATTATCATAAATATCCAATAAAATTATAGTCAGGAAAAGATCAAAAATAGTAACTCTTCTTTAGACAAATTCTCATTTCTTATTACTAGTTAATCTTTGGCAGAACTGCTCATGCCTGATGACATGGCTCATCTAATAAATTAAAAAATACCTACATTATAAATCAAAGCCTAGGGGCTGGGGTTGTGACTTAGTAGTACAGTGCTTGCCTAGCATGTGTGAGATACTGGTTCAAACCCATATTAATGGAACATAATTTCTCATTCTTCTGGTTGTACATGATGTAGAATCCCTCCAGTCCTGCAGTTATATATGTATATAGGGTAATAATCAATTCATTCTACAATCCCTTCTACCCCCAGGCCCCTTCCCTTCACTCCCCTCTAACTAATCTAAAGTAACTCTACTCTTCCCTAGCACCTGCTCCCACCTTGTGATATTGTGAATTAGCATCCACATATCAGAGAAAACATTCGGCCTTTGGTTTTTTGGGATTCACTTATTTCACATAGCATGATTTTCTCCAGCTCCATCCATTTACAGGTAAATGCCACAATTTCATTATTTTTTAATGCTGAGTAATATTCCACCATATATATATCACATTTTTAAAATCCATTCATCTGGTGAAGGGCACCTAGGTTGGTTCCATAATTTAGCTATTGTGAATTGAGCTGCTATAAACATTGATATGGCTACATCACTGTAATATGCTGATTTTAAGTCCTTGGTAGTATAAACTGAGGAGTGGGTCAAATGGTTATTCCATTCCTACTTTTCTGAGGAATCTCCATACCACTTTCCATAATGGTTGCACCAATGTGCATTCCCACCAGCAATGTATGAGTGTACCTTTTCCCCCACATCCACACCAACATTTACTATTGCGTGTATTCTTGATAATTGCCATTTTGATTGGGGTGAGATGAAAGCTTAAGAGTAGTTTTGATTTGCATTTCTCTAATTGCTAAAGATGTTGAACATTTTTTCATATATTTGTTGATCCATTTTATTTCTTCTTCTATGATGTGTCTGTTCACTTCCTCAGTCCATTTATTGATTGGGTTATTTGATTTTTTTGGTGTTGTTTATTGAGTTCTTTATATATCCTGGATATCAATATTCTGTCTGAGGTGCATGTGGTAGAGATTTTCTCCTATTGTTGAGGCTCACTCTTCATGTTATTGTTTCCTTTGCTCAGAAGAAGGCTTTTAGTTTGAATCCATCCCATTTACTGATTCTTGATTTTACTTCTTGCACTTTCAGAGTTTTGTTAAGGAAGTCAGATCCTATGCCAACATAGTGAAGATTTGGACCTGTTTTTTCTTCCATTAGGAACAGGGTCTCTGTTCTAGTGCCTAAGTCTTTAATCCACTTTAAGTTGAGTGTCGTGTAGAGTGAGAGAGAAGGATTTAATTTCATTTTGTTACATGTGGAATAAAAGCTTTTAACAATATATTTAATGATACTAATGCCTACTAATCAGGCCTGGTTAAAGTATCATTAACTGATATTTAAGAGCCCAGAAAAAGTCCTAGAATCAAGACATTTAAACAATGCCATAGCAGAAAAAGAAGCTATTCCATAAAATTATTCCAAGCTTTCTTCTCCCAACCCCACTGCCCCACTCCAGGGCCTCAGGCATGCTCTGCAAGTGCTCTACCACTGAATTACACCCCCAGTCAATTCCAAACTTAAAAAATAAATAAAATAAATACACAAAAGACACTGTAATAATGGAAATGCCACAAACATTTATTGAGCTTGCAGCATCTGTCAGGGCCTTTGCATCTGATGTCTGGTTTCATTTTCACATCAGTCTTGGAGGTACATATTGTTATTTCTATTTAACAAATGACAACTTACCCAAGATCACAATTATCAAATGGTAGAAGTGGGATTCATGCCCCAGTCTCTATTTTTAAAATGAAATTTCTCATTCTGTAATGCAGCCTTTAATATACTGCAGCAAACTGAGAATTCCTTTGTAGAATCTATAGTTTGATGGGAGGGTGGAGTTCCCAACCTCAAAGAGAAGATGGAAAGACTATATGATCAATTCTTTTTAGTTAGACAATAGAAAGAAAATCTTCTGGGGACTTTATCACAGTTTAACTGCCGAGCAGTACTCCCGGTCTCTTCAAAGTGCTCCAGTGGAGAGGTTATTCATTTCTAAATGGAATCTCTGTTCAGCATCAGGGACATCACTACTAGAAAATTAAAAGGAAGGGCCATGTTGAAAATGCTATCTACCCACAAATACTACTCTTACTTAATTGTGGCCTTTGCAAATTTTTTTAATGAATGTTTTAGGCAACTCAACCACTCATTAAGCCACAGTATGTGTTTTATTTCACAGTAAGGTCATTCAATTATTTACTGTTACCTCAAAAACATATTTAATGAGCATGACTATACGAATTGAAGTGCACTCTAAAATCATTCATCACCCACTTGGACAGCTGCATTTGGCATACCACTCTATCAACCGAGCTCTAAAAAATATTTATCATTAAAACAGAATTCTAGAATAAGGCCATTTTGAAAAGTAAACTGATTTAACATCATACTCTTTAAATTGATATACTAATAACTGTAAATGAGCCAGCTGGCTTCTAAGTCAGTCCTCTGTGTCCAACTTACCTAACCCCCTGTGTGAACTTCACACCCTTTATGAACCTCTAGCAGAACTTAGAACTTTTCGCTGTCTTCCTCAAAACGGCAGCTCTTGCTCACATATTGATTTCTATCACCCATGCTCTTGGTAACCCCAAATATTTTTCTCTAAACCTGCTACTGGTTTTCTAAAAGAAGAAAAACTCCATATGCATAAAATGTAAAAATATAAAAACTGAAATCAGTAATATACACCATGTTCCATGCAAAGAACTAACTGTTGAATTGCTTTGGACAATCACTATGCCCCCCCCTTACCCGAAAATTGGAACCCAGTGCTCTGAAAATGTGTATACAAGTCTAGGAACAGAGACACATGGCATGCCACAAATCAAACTAGTGGGCATCTGAGATTTAACAGAAGATCAGAGAAAATAATAAAGATAACAAAGTAGACATTTCAAACTGAAGAAGGACCTAGAATTCTAGCCAATGCAAATCACAATTTCCTTTGATCAAATGAAAGGAAACTTATTTCCCATATAGAGCACTTAGGAGCTTTCACACACTGACACTGAACTTCACTTCTAATCTTGTGGTACAAGATTCTTTTTTAATTGAAATGCATTTTAGGGCAAACTCATCAAACCTCAAAGGAGAATACATTTTAAAGGTGCTGTTTCCAAAAACCAATGAAAACCAAAGAACAAAAAAGATGTGTTCATGTGTTCTTAGCTCTAGTACTTCGAAAGAGATTGTTAAGTACCTATTTATTGAATGAGTTATTAACTAGAACATCCTGGTTTTCACAGGTACCTATGTCAAATTTTAAAATTCTACCTTTAAGCAAATGATTCCTCCATCTAATTAGGGGGGAAAAAACGCTGTGCCCTTCCCGATACATATATCTTAAAATATATGTAGATTCCTATCAAAATTTGAAGAAGAAACTTTGCAGAAATAGAAAAACTCATCCAAATATTCATTTGGAATTGCAAGGGAGCCCAAAGAGCCAAAACAACCTTAAAAATGCAGGACAATGTTAAAGGTCTGTGTTTGATTTCAAATTTTCTTATCAGTTGAGTATCTCTAATCCAAAAATCTGAAGTTCAAAATACTCCTGAGATAAATGTGCCATATATACATATGGTGGGGGGTGTTCAATTCGTGGTTCCTGGATCATTACTTGCACAGCCTTTATTATTTCCTATGTGACTAGAATAATGTTTGGGTACTGTGAGGCTAAGAAAGCAAGGAGTCTTTTCTTCTGTCCACCCTTTTCTTCCCAAGACAAACTACAGAAACTAGAGTTTCTCTCCCCCAAGGCAGATGAGGGGAACTCAAGTCCCTTCTCTCCCGCCCCATCTTCCTTGGAGCTACTGACTGACCTACCTTGTCTCATAGAATTTAAGACCCTCATAATAGAAAAGGGTTCTGCCCCCTAAGGAGGAAGGACTACAGAAGAACTGGACAGGCCTCGCTCTCCAGTCTATTAGCATTAGATTATCCTTTTTTTTTTTTGGTAGTGTTGAGGACACCTCACATGTACCACTGACCTACCTTTCAGGACAGGGCTTTACCAAGTCACTCAAGCTAGCCCACACACATAATCCTCTTGTTGCAGCCTCCTGATAGTTTGGGATTACAGGCACATCCTTTCCGTCCAATCCATCTCAACACAGATTCAGTCAAGCCTATACAATAAAGTTTCCATAAAACACAAAACAACATGGTTCAGAGAACTTCTAAACAGTCAGACATGTGGAGGCTTACAGGAAGGTGAACCAGAGGGTGGTTCACCTAAACTCCATGGAGACAGAATCCTCTGTACTGGGGACCCACCCACACCTTGCCTTATGGTATTCGTGTCATCTGGCTACTTGTTTGCATCCTTTAAAATATTCTTTACAATAAAACTGGTAAATCTAAATACAATGTCTCACTGAGTCCTGTCTGAGTGTCTCTGTATCAAAGTATCAAAACTTAAGAGAGGATTCAAGGAACCCCAATTTGTTGCCAGTTTCAGGGTTCACAAGCTTGAGACTCGAACTGCAGTGGGAGCAGCCCAGTGACAGTGCCCTCAACCTGTGATAGCTGAGGCTCTCTCCACACAGATAAATGACAGAACTGACCAGAAGTGCAGGACACCCGGTGGTGTCTGCCACAGAAATGACTGCGTGCTTAGTGGATGTGGGAGAACACCTGTGCGGTGGCAGGAGTGATCTTTGCTGCTAGAATACAGTGGAAGAAGTCAAGTCTGTTTGTTTTTTCTATATAGATCCAAAACTCAAAATGTGGACTTCAAAGCATTTCAGAGCTCAGATTTTTAGATGAGGCATTCTCAATCAGTAATACTACAAAATGTTCCAAAATCCTCTATACCATGTTCCATGCAAAAACTCCAAAATCTCAAACAAATTTGGTTCCAAACATTTCAGGTAAAGGATACTCAACCAGTACAAAACTGTGGCAATCAAATCAGGGCAGCACTGGCATTAATACAGATATACAGAGTACTAGAAAAGAACAGAGGACCCAGAAATAAACCTTTGCAGATATGGCCAAATAATTTTCAACAAGACTACTTAATAGGGAAGGGACAGGCTTTAACAAATAGTTCTGGAAGGCTGGGTGTGTGTTCACATTCAGGAAAAAAAAGATTGGGTTCTCACTTTACACCAAATATAAAATTTAACTCAAAATGGATTACAAAATGTATATCTAAAAAGAACAATAATAATAAATCAGTAAAAATGAATCACAGACCTAAAAATAAGAGCCAAAGTATAAAATTTCTGAAGTTTGTTGTAACTCAGTGGTAAGAGTGCTTACCTAGCATGTGTGAGGCACTGGGTTCGATTCTCAGCACCACATAAAAAATAAATAAAATACAGGTATTGTGTCCATCTACAACAACAACAACAAAACAAAGGAAAATTCAGTATAATTTCTCAATGCTATCTTGTCAATGCTATGACTAAAAGCATAGATAACAAAAAAATGAGAAATTACACATCATCAAAATTAAAAACTTGCGCAAAGGGGGGGCTGTAGCTCAGTGGCAACACCACTTGCCTAACACATGTGAGGCACTGGGTTCCATCCTTAGCATCACATAAAAATAAAGGCATGATGTCCATCTACAATTATAAACAATTTTTTTTAAACTTGTGAAAAAAAAAAACCCACTTTAAAACAGCATGTAAGGCAAGATAATAAAAAATACTTATAAATCACATACTCAATAAGGAACTGAAATCCAGAACATATAAATAACTCCTGCAACAACAAAAAATAAAATAATATAAATATAAATTTCCCAGCTAAAAAAATAGGCAAAGGGCTTCCTCCACACCCACATGCTGGTGACGGAACCTAGGGTGCTCTGCTACAACCCCAGCCCTTTATTGAGACAGGGCCTTGCTAAATTGCTAGGCTGGGGCTGGAATTGTGGGTCAGTAGTAGAGCACTTGCTTCCCAAGTAAAAATGAATCATAGGCCCAAAAATAAGAGCCAAAGTATCAACTTCTGAGGCTGGGGTTGTAACTCAGTGGTAAGAGTGCTTGTCTAGCATGTGTGAGGCACTGGGTTCAATCCTCAGCACAGCATATAAATAAATGAATAAAATAAAGGTCCATCAACATCTAAAAAAAATATTTAAAATTTTTTTTTCTTAAAAACTGCTAGGCTGGCTTCAAACATGCAATCCTCCTGCTGCCTCAGCCTCAGGATTCTCTGGGATCACAGGCCTGTGCCACAGCAACAGGCAGTAAAGGACTCTGAATAAACATTTGTCCAAAAACAAATGATCAATAGCATCTGAAAAGATGCTCAAGATCAGTAATCATTTGTGATATCCCTACTTCTCTCTCCACACCCCTCCACACTCTCTTATCTCTCCCTCTCACAGGCACATAAAATTTTTGACACCACCAACAAATTAGCTGTAATCTAAATGACACAGAGCATTAGGCTGGTCAGTTCAAAGTTCAGATATTTTAAGGGTAGTTGCCAAATTTATAAAAATCTTGATTCCTTATATTAAAACATCACTGTGGCATTTATAGTTAGTATTTTCAATCAAAACTCAGAATAAGAAGCGAGCATGAGTATACCTTAGAAACTGCAATCCTTTCATTACAGTGAAATAGTTCTCCACTCAAATCACTGGCTTAGTCATTTAAAATTTTTCTTATCTTTGAAGACACCTATAAGGCTACACACATTTTTTTGTCTTAGTAACACATTATTAGCATCACACAACTTCATGTTAAAATACTGTCTAGCATTTGTGAGGCCCTGTGTTTGCTGCCCAGTACTGCAAAAATGGAAAGGCAAAAAAAAATATTGTCTGCCATTCATTTGTAAAGATCACCTACCTTCATTTTAATTTAATTTTCTAAATAAAATTGTATTCTTTTGTTGTTTTGTTGTTCTGTTAGAAGTATATTCAGAAAAAATATAAATATGATCAGAATTTAACATTTGTCTCTGTAGTCTAACAAATGATAAAATTTTGCAAATATCCACGAGTACTGGGAGAAAATAGCATTGTATTAGTTGAATGAGTACTGTCACTGAACACATATATTGTGTCATTTAAATTATCTAGTCTTTTGTATTTTATTTTAAAAATTCCTCCAAATAATTTTAAAACTTTGCTAATCGTGATGCTCAAATCTCCTCAATTTTTTTAAAGTTCTTCATATAATTGTTCATGACTCTATTAGTGCATTATAGTTATACAAGACAGTGAGGTTCACTTAGAAAATATGGAACACTTCATAAATTTGTGTGAAATTCTTGCACAGTGGTCACACCAATTTTCTCTGTGCTTTACTAATTTTAGTATGTGTGCTGTGGAAGCAAACAACTTTACATTCCAAAAGTGTTAATCTTGATGTTCAAATGATTGATATCTACAATTATTTTTATCTTAGTTGAATGTGCATAAATTTTCTATTTCTCATATACATGTATCCCCTCATGCAAATATATATATAATAATATTATATATAAATAAATAAATATATATATATAGAGAGAGAGAGAGAGAAAATGAGTTTACTATTTGTATCATTTATATTAGAGGACAGCAAACTGTCCTTTGCACAAATTTTTGTAAAGCTAGATAAGAAAGGTGTTTGCATATTTAAAGAAGACTACAAAACCCAAAATATTTGGTATCTGGCCTTTTACAGAGAAAAAGTTTGCTGATATGCCAGAGATTGGAAATTTTTTTCTGTAGTTCCAACGTTAAATATTTTAAGCTTTGTAAGCCACACATCTCTAGCAATTATTCCACCTATGTCACCATAGCATAAAAGTAGAAATCACAAACAAATGAGCACAGCTGCATCCTGGTAAAACTTCATTTACAAAAAAAAACAGAAGGGAACAGACTTGGACATAACTTGCCAGTCTCTGCTCTAGGCTTATTTATTGATCTGTCCAATTCTCAGATATGTTATCCCCCATTTAAAGTACGGATTTGTCAATTGTAATATCTTTTATATTGTGCTTTATATATTTCTAAACCAATCGTGAAGTAATTGAAAGTCTGTGGTGCTACATCTTCCAGAAATTACATTTTTTAGCCTAAGGACTCTCTAGCATATACTGTTTTTGGCCTTGTTTTCTGCTTTGACCTAGTAGGTGGCTTATACCTACTTTCACTTTATTAGCACGTTCCTGTTAATGTTGTTTCCATGCTTTTGTTCTCCATCTTTCTGTGTCATGTTTAAGTGCACATGCCTAGGTTTTAGTTTAAGACCAATCTGAGTAACTATTTGCCTGAGGAATTTAACTTTGTTATTACTACTGCTCCCAACACGTTTCACAGTTCTGCTATCACATTTTCTACGTATTTCCCCTTTCTTGACTTACAAAAAAATTCCCTGGGATTTTACTGGTTCCTGTTAACTAAAGTTATATATCCTTTTACTATAATTTGCCCCAGTTACTTCACTACTCTTAGCTCTACCCCACCTATAAGGTGTCAGTATGGTGACACACACAAGTTCCACTCAGACCCCACAGTCCAAGCCTCTCACACCCATTGAGAAATGGCAGCAGCAGACAAAGTGCCAGTCTTATCTTTTTCTCTTGTCTACTGAGCTTCTGATGTTCAGGGACCAACCTACAGTGACTCCATTTACAGAGGTCAGAATAAGAGTCCTGGGCTGGAGATATCGCTCAGTGGGTGGAGTGTTTGCCTTGCATGCATAACGTCCTGAGTTCTAATCCCCAGCACCACCACCAAAAAAAAAAGAGCAGAAAATTCATGTATCAAACCCTCTCAATTTGAAATAGTGTAATTTACTTTTTTCTAACAAGGCTTTTGACAACTGCTTGCCATAACTGCCTGCTCAACTAACTAGACTGTCACACTGTTAACGGTAATAAACTGATCAAAATTTGAAAATGAACTGTAAAAGACAATGGGAATTTTAGTTGTTTTTAATTTTGTTTTGTTTTGTTTTTGGGGGTGCTGGGGATTGAACCCAGGGCCTTATGCATGCAAGGCAAGCACTCTACCAACTGAGCTATATCCCCAGGCCCCCAAAAGGCAATTTTATAGGTGATAAAGAATAAAAAGAATTGGATTAATAAAGTTGTAGCTAACATTGTATATTGCCTAAAATTAAGAATCAGTAGGCCGGGCCTGGTGGCACTCAGGAGGCTGCGGCAGAATAATCCCAAATTCAAAGCCGGCCTCAGCAACTTAACGAGGCCCTAAGCAACTCGTGAGACTCTGTCTCTAATAAAATATACAAAAGGGCTGAGAATGTGGCTTGGTGGCTAAGTGGCCCTGGGTTGAATCCAAAAGAGAGAGAGAGAAAAAATTATCACTGGCAGTGGCTGGGCGCAGTAGTGCACACCAATAATCCTAGCAGCTCAGGAAGCTGAGGCAGAAGGATCATAACTTTGAGACCAGCTTCAGCAACTCAGTGAGACCCTGGCCCCCTCTCCCTACCAAAAAAAAAAAAAAACCAGAAAATTTAAAATTAAAAACAGGGGATATGGCTCAGTGGTTAAGTGCACCTGGGTTCAATCCCTAGTACACCGAGCACAAAATAATCAATGGCAGTGAATAGAAAAGGGGGGTTATTAACCTATGAAATACAACAAAATGTTGGTGCCATTTCTTCAACTTTTAACCTATTTATTGGTAATCTATGGAACAATCTACTAGGCAGACAGAAAAGAAACACAAGAGAGACAGAATTCAGATAGTCCTAGAGCTAATCATTCTTCACAGAGGAAGGGGAAAAAAAGGTTAGCCATCACAGCTGATAAAAAGTTTGGAAAAAGAGATATAACCTACCTGTATTCTAATTATCAGCCTAAGGAGAAAAAAAAGAAGGAAATAAATCTATGCATTTGGACAAAAGTATTAGTTTGTAAGGTAAATTCTAAAAGTCTCATAATCGTCACCCTATCTCTCCAGTATTCATTTTTTAGAGTTAATTGATTCTACTTGCTTTACATGTTAATTAAACCTCACTACTATTCATTGACAGAATTTAAAATTACCATGCATCTCCAAGATGATGTGTGCTTTCTGCTTTTCATTTAATGCTGATTCACTGAAATTCATAATTCTTAGTTCTATAAAGACAGCTAGTTTTTACATGCCATATCTGTAGTAAGGAAGGTAGTGTACAATTTTCTCATTTGATCTCTTATAAAACAAATAATTTTGTATGAAGCTTATCCCCTCCCATCTCCTACATCTCTGAAAAACTGCATACTATCCTTCTCCCAATAAATCTGGATAAGCATATATTTCCATCTGCCTGTTTAAACTAAGGACACCACTCTACATGTTTATGTTACTTACACCCTCTACTGACCCGTCCCCCAGAGTCCTGTCTATACCCCAGAGTTCTTCAAATCACACATATACACAAAATACGTATTTGTCAGAAATGTCAGAAGCACTTTTAACTGAATAGTCTAACTACCCAATTTCCTAATTATATATAAAACTTAGCTGTACTGGGGCTGAGGGTATGCTTCTGTGGTAAAGCATTTGCTTAGCATATGTGAGGCCAAGGGTTTGTTTCCCAGTACCACAAAAAACAGACAAACACTACACAAAAGTACCTGCTCTATTTACCATCCCAGAATTTACTGGCATGTGCTAATTTCTCTAGCCTAATTGAAATAGCAATTTTCAAAAACATAAACAAACAACTCTGTATGCCACAACTAGATTTTAAAAAAGGAACTGGCAGCACTACAGTGAATTTCCCCTCCAAATTTAGGAGCATGTAAGTGAATTTCCAGAGAGGTAATTTGCAAGGGAAATGCTGGGAGATGTTTTTCACAGTACATGATAGGAAGAGAAATCAAAAGGAATCTCCTAATTATACACAAAAGAAAGTTCTTTAAATGTAAAAGAGACAGACAAAATCCTAAATTCTCTTTTGCCCTGACAGAATATGGATGAAAATGAAAATCATCAATAAAAAACTGGGCTTACATCAAATTACAAAAAAAAAACTTATGAAATCACAATTTTACTCTTATAAAGTCCTTTAGCATTCTAAAAAACAATGTTGAATTAATACTTAAATGTTTTAAAATGTAGATTCTACCTTTGAAGATTTAGCGAACAGAACCTCAAATTTGTGGTTTAAGGTGATTGGAATAATAACTGCAGTTAATCATTCTTACATTAATTCAAACAAAACAAAGAAAAAAAATTTTAATCACTGAAATTGTTTTCAGGCTACATGCAATACAAAGAAACACATAATCAAATAGCACACAAAAACTGCTCTAAGCACATTTCAAGAAAGACATAAGACTGCATAAAAGATGAAACATCTAACAGAAACATATTTGATGAAGTTCTACTTTATAAATACATTTGCAACTGTTTTTGTTAATAAAAACAAAAAATGACAAGAGGGCTGAAATTCTCTGATCCAATGTTGCCACTTTAAAATAAACCTCAACACTTAGAAATGTTTACCACAATTCTTTAGCATATCAAAAGAATAAATGATTTGGATATTTTATGCATCTTCACAACTAACTGACTTTGTATTAATGACATTTCCAAAGCTTACTTATAGTGTTTGATGAAAATATTTGTTGAAGAAATTCTCAAGAAGAAGTAAATTTTTAAGAACACTACTTGTGTATCATCAACTGAAAACAACCAAACAGCATTAGGCACTAACAGAGCTCTCGATGCAGCCAGCAGTGCAGATGCCCAAGCCTACACCAAATCCCATTCTGCCCTGAATATGGCTTCCAAACACCATTCAACTCAAAGGCTTAGATGGCCATAATACATTTCAACGTGGGAAAAGGGAACATTAAAACTATGAATTCTGCATTGTTTTCTTTTTTGAAGTAAATTCAAAGCTCATCTACTTCCATAACAAAAGTGTGGTTAAAAATAAAAACAAAGTTTTCTCTTATATATACTGGTTAGCAAGGTTGTTTGCTAAAGGCGAAGTTTTCTTCAAGAAAATAAAGGAAAGGTCACACAAGATCACAAAAAAAGTACAAAAACTTAGATGAAGTAAAATAAAACTTCATCTTAATATTAGAGAAAATGCAAGCTTGCAAGGCTGAAATAGTCAATGACCAACTGCACAGAGACTTTTTTCTTAGTACAAGTACCCTGAAATGAAAATGAAGTCTAAAAAGTTAGAAAAAGGGAAAGATTTTGTAGGGACCATAAGTCTTTTGAAACTCATCCTCCACTAATGATGAAAACTATAGTGTTAAAATAAATATCATAGGGGCTGGGGATATAGCTCAGGTGGTGGAGTGCTTGCCTTGTAAGCACAAGGCCCTGGGTTCAATCCCCAGCACTGCAAAAAATAAATAAATATCATGACTATACCTGGGTGAAAACGTCCTTTGCTGAGCACTTCCATAGAAAATGCTGACTCTAATCATTGGATCATACAATGTTCACCATCTCAGTTCACTACATAACATGACTAAATTCATCTCCAAGGGAAAAAAGAAAAAAAATAAAGAAACCAAATGAAATTTCCAGAATACAGGGTGGGGGTGTGCGCCTAGCTTATCTGGCATTATTCTCTCAGCATGTCTTCTCATTGATTCCTGCAAGCTTAACTCCTAAAGCTCAAATGTCTAGATTGGAATATCAAGAGAAAGAAGATAAAAACTAGATGTTGAATCAGCAGGTAATCAGTTCCAGTTTAGTCTGTTTTGAAACTGTTAATCTTGTGAAAATTAACTAAGTAAAAGTAAATGTGCATCACCAATTAAACAATAAGTAGATTCAACTTTCTCTTTAACTACCTGAGTAATTTAAATAATTTGAATAAACTTCTGATAGATTTTTTTTTTTTAAAGATACATAACAGGGCTGGTGTTGTGGCTCAGTGGTACAGTACTTGCCTAATGCGTGTGAGGCACTGAATTCGACTCTCAGCACCACATAAAAATAAATTAATAAAAGTTCTATCGACAGCTAGAAAAAAAAATTTAAAAAAAGGGAAACATAACAATGCAAAGTGCAGTTAATTTTAAATCTCAAATTTAAAATTCCACACTAACAACTGGTTACAATGAAGTCAGTTTCCAAAATCCTTGGAAATCTTAAGGGGAATTCAAATTCCACCTAACACATCTAGCACAAACCTCTTATTTACAAAGAAATTAGGGCCTTGATAGGAACTTCCACAAAGTTGAAGTCTGAAATAATGTTCGGAGGATTGGGACTCCTTACTCCCAGCAAAGTGTACTTCTCCAAGAAGGTACCCCCTGAGATCTACACTCAAAAATAGTTTAAATTCCTTTTTTGTCCCACATTCCCAGCCCTCTTATATTTTATTTAGAGACAGGTTCTCACTAAGTTGCTTAGGGCCACACTAAGTGGCTGAGGTTGGCTCTGAACTCACAATCCTCCTGCAAGTCCCTGGAATTACAGGTTTGTGTCACTGTAACCAGCTAATTTCTTTACCATCCTAAACTAAGGACATTCTGGATTTAGACTGCTGAAGTGCGGCTCTGTCGGGATTCTGAAAAGAAACCACACCTAAAAAGATGCTGTTGTCTCACCATTTTACAGGTTCAAAAATGTCATTATAACGATTTTTATCTTGTAAAAATTTGATGTGTTTGACTCTGATTAAATAAAATCTCTAAGGGGCATGGGGCTAGAATGAATGACACATCAAATAACAAGAAAACCACACATAAAGCCTTAAAACTTGGCAGGTGCTTTCATGTGGCATGCATGTACATGTGTAAAATTCTATTTTGAGGGGAATAAGCAGGTATCAGATTGTCACCAAGATGTAAAAAGGAAGTTGGGAATAATTTTCTACATTTTCATCTTTTATGTTTCGAAGTTATGTAATTCACTTTTCCTTACCTTAGCCTCGTTCACTTAGACCCTAATAGAATAATTTAGTGTCAACCATTGAATATTAGACCTAGATAGCCATTTTACTGGGATGTTTGGCTTGTTTTGTTTTTCACAGTTCTAGGGTTTCCTGCATGACAGACAAGAGCTCTACCACTAAGCTATGTTTCCAGTCCTCAGGTAGCTATTCTGTATAGAAGGATTTAATTCACAGAGAGAGGAGAATGTCACTTCAAAAAAGGGCATGTGGCTAAAATTTAGTTTCTGTGATTTTCTCCTCAGCTGATTTGTATCTAACAGTTTAGTTCACAATAACAAAACACATTATTACCAACAGAAAATGACCAAGTCTTGCCCCTACTTTTATCCTAATATCAGGAATAGGCAAAGACTTCAAAGACAGGTCCAACTCTTGGGAACAGCTTCCAAGTTTCACACTAATACTATAAAGAAATAGAAGACTTAGCAAACAAGGCTACAAAAGCACTTGCACACATATATACTTCTTGAAGAGAACCAAGTCTAACAGTCATGAAAATAAAAAATGCCACTTATTGCATTTAGTGTATTCTCTTCTGAGGTAGAATTGTATAGAATCAATGCTAACAACCCTTTTAAAGAACAGTAGAATTCTAATTCTCCCCTTTGTAATTTATTCAACACCATAAAAACCAAAAAAAAGAGTGTCTGACTCCAAGCCTGGAATCCTGTCTCCTCTGTTTTGAAAGTCCTGTTTTTCATTATGATCTATCAGCTGTTTCAACTGTTAGACTTAAAGACACTGAGATTTCCACAAAAGCTTCCATTTTTCCAAGGAAGCCAATTTAAGGGAAGGAAAAAAAAAAAAAGCTTTCCTTACCCTATCGATTATGTTAAGAAATTGTTGTAAGGAGGCAGACGGATCTACATAAGCCTCCCTCTGGCTAAAAGGAAACAGGATAAAAGGGCAGTGAGCCATGTGTGATTATTAGGTTCATTCATAAAATCAAGCAATTGGCAGGAAAAAGACTACAAAGGAACACAAAATAATATTTGGTAGCCTTTTCTCTGATACTCATGGGCTCTGGCTTCTAAAGGTAGCTGATAAAATGGCATACAGAATGGCATTTGTGGGTTCAACAATGGAGACCTCTGAGAGAACATCCTTTCTTTAATGTAAACTGCATGTATAAGATGCCCTGGCATCCAGAAAACTTGAGAGTTTGGGGTAAAATCACAATTTGAAATAGTTAAGAATTTCAGAATGAAAAACTCTTTTCCTTTATATGCCAATTATCAGTCGCTTGCCTCTCAGCTCAAAATTCACCCTGTTTGCCTGTAATGTGAAAATGGATCTGTGCTCTATAAATATTTCAACATTCCAGCTGGTACAATGTTAAACTTTTGTCAGTAGAGGGCATTGTAGCAATATTGCAGGAAGAAAGGGTTTTGCTTCTTGGGTCCCATGGACTTAGTAAAGGATTCCTGCAGCCCAGATAGCTTCTCCAAAATTTAGCTTCTGCCATGACCAGCTTCCCTTCAGTGCCAGGTTTGTTGCAGTGCACAGCAGGCAGTGGTATTCAGCAGCCAACAGCCATTCCTGGTATTCTCTGGCAGGTCTGAAGCAGTCTCTTCTAAGAAACCTCCCTGCAAACAGTTTTTCCTCAGCACTACAGAGGGAAGAATTCTTGTGAGTTCCAGAGGTTAGATTTCCAGTAAATGTCACTGATATGGCACCAATGCTACTTAGCAAGACACACCATTCCCTTTCCCAAGAGTCCAGATCTTAGTCCAGAGTCAGAGGAACAGTCTTTACCCTAACATTAACTAACATAAAAGGAAAAAAAGGCACAAGGTTTAGTCTCTGGGGATCTTGGAGACAATGTACATTATATTTGCCATTGTTATCTTGACCAACTTCCAGTTTTGAGTAAGGAAGAGGACAAAATAAACTTAGGCAGCAAGTCTAGGTTGCAACACAGTTTTGCCAACTGGGACTCATGATCCAGCAAATCAAGTTACTTGAATTATCTCTGGTGAACACAGAGGCTGTAAAAGCCTTGATCCAGTGTACACTGTAGTAGCTCTTTGCTACAGATTATTAGTGGTGAACAAGGAAGTTTTCCAAACCTTCCATAGGGCAAATTCCTAGGAGTTTCCAAAGGAAGGACCAACAGCTTTGGTATCAGCATTGGAAAGGAAGATTCTACCTTAGCCCTAAGAGAAGCAGGTGCTCCACACATCCGTTATTCTTTTATTCTTGAGAGTTCTTTCCTTTCAGTCAATCCATCATTACTCCAAACTTCAATTTTTAGTTAATAATTCTTTATATTGAACTTTTCACATTCAACTTAAATTAAATATAATTGTTTAAATGAGGTTTATCTTTCCTGATGAGACTAAGGCCGAATACAATTTAATTACAGGTTGGGTGCTAACATTCAGTGATATAAAAACCAACACAAGAACCTCATTTACAACCAAGAATTCCTTTGGTCATACATTCAATATTTAAAACTCACAATTACACAGAAATGATTTAGGCTGAATTTAAGCCCACCACTAAGTCCATGAAAAATTCATTCATACATTACTTAAGAGATCTAGAACAATCATGGTCTGGCAAGTTAGAATTCCTTTTCTAAACATTCTATAATCTAAACCTTCATTACTTTAAGTCCCTAACTTAAAATCATCAAGTTTTATAATTATTTTAAGTAATTTCAATTCTCTCCTACTATTCCAAAGTTCTAAAAGGCCTAAAATATCAAAGCAAAAATTGAAAATGACACAAAAATAATTTTCATTATTAAAAACAGCAGCTTTTACATGTAAATACTGACAAATCTCAAGCACTACAAGTCAAGGTTAGTGGCTTGTCTCTCTTCACATTCCAATAAGAGACTTTATAACAAGTGATTCTCAATCACAAGGAAACCTAAACAGGCATGTGATGGAGGGATGGTGCAAGCAAAAAAGTATCTTCAGAAAAACTTAAAATGAAAGGAATTCAGGGAAATAGCTTCTTAAACCAGTTGCTGGATGTATGAACAAAAACTTAAGCCTAACAAATTCTAATTATTGACCGGCAAAATCAAAAACCAAACCAACAAACAAAAACTCCCACTAATTACTAAGGATAAAAGCAGGAAAGGAAAAAAAAAAAACCGAGGTAGGAAGACTACAGCAAATTAAATACTAAAAAGCAAACCCATGTTACATTCTGTAACGATATTTTTAATGGACTTTAGAATCACATTTTTAACTTCTTAATAAAAAAGGAAAACTAAATATTGATGGCAGTTTTCAATCACTACAAACTAAAATGTATGAAACTTAATAGTCAACACTATGGGAGGTACGTCTAAAAGAGGCTACAGACCCAAGAGAAATTACTCTTCAAATAATGTTTTTTGATACTACTTTGAAGTCCATTTTAAGGTCTGCTTTAAAAAAACAGAAATGCTGGTTTTGCCTGGAAATTCCTTTTTTTTTTTTTTTAAACTGTTTTTCTTACTTGAGAGAGTCCAGGGGACGCTGCATGTCCCGGGGGCGTGGCCGCAAGATTTGGATGCCCCTTGTTTATTTCATGTGCTGAGTAAGGGGAAGGGGCAGGGGGTCCCGGCTGTCTTGCTACTTGTGTTACCTGTAAGTCAAAATTTAGTAATAACATTATATTAGTAACCCAATCCTAATAAATACAGGCAAAATAGTCAACTCATCTTTTAACGACTAGATTTTCCAGCTCACAAGTTACACTAAAACAAGTACAAAACTGAATAAAGTCTTATATTTTCGAAAATGAAAAAAATCAAAATTCTAAGAAAAAAATACACATGAATATTTCCATCAATATGATATAAGATTCCTAAAGTATGATCTCAAAACCACGAGTTTAAGGAAAAATACAGCAAGTAAAAGAATGCATGCAGCCATTTTGTAAAAGGAACATTAAAGAAAGAAATGACTGCTGGGAAGGGGAGGGTTACAAGAAGAGCACAAACACATTTTTAGAAGTGACAGAAATTTTCTGTTTCTTGACTAATAAGAACTACATGACTATGTGCTCCTTAAAATTCACAGGAAAAAAAACTCCAAAGGGTAAATTTTACTTTTATATGAATAATACTTCAATAAAACTGAACTGAAAAAGGGGCAAGTTATTGCAAAGATCATTTGCTTTAAAAGCGTACACCTAAAAATACATATACACGCACACGTGTAGAGATATGCATGTCTGCTTACACGTGTGCTCACAGATATACACACACACATTATATGATATTTAAAAGCTCTATAAGGAGATAATATAAAAATCTTAATGCATTACAAGTATTTCTTTTCACATATATATTTTCTAGTATAATGCAATGGTCATGAAGTTATACAACAAAAACAAAATTAGCATATGTTTTTATGTAACCAAATTACAATTGTCTCCATTTCTTGCTGGCAATAAAGTATTCATGAGATGATCAATATGAAACTACTTCCCTAGGGGCATTCCCAGAGACCAGCAATTTATTTTAGAAGGCTTGTCCCCCTCACAGCAATCTAGATTAACAATGACATTTTGGCAAACCTCCATATATATCAAGCAACTTTGTACTCTTCTAATATGAAAAAAATCTTTTCTCCTTGGACCGTTTTTTTTCTTGCCCAGTGCTGGGGATTGAACCTGGGCCTCATACATGCCAGGTAAACTCTCTACCACTCAGCTACACTGCAGCCCATTTAATTTAATTTTGAGGCACAGTCTCACAAAATTGCCAAGGTTGGCCTCAGACTTGTGATCCTCCTGCCTCTGCACTGGAGTAGAGAGGATTATAGGCATGTGCCAAGATATACCAGCTACAGTATGGTTCTTAAATAGGAAGGGCCATGAACTTTTTTTGGCAATCTAGCAGAAAATACATTTTTTTTACAATCATGTTGTTAAATGTATAAAATAAAAAATATAGTCATGTTTCTATATGTGCAAAGTAAAAAAGTATGAGATTATAACAAAAACTAACCATACTAATCATAGACAATCCTCAATTTGCAATGGTTCGACTTTCAAATTTTTACTTTATAAAAGTTCCAAAGCATGCTTGAACAACTATGGTTATCACTTTCAGTACAGTCAATAAGTAAAATGAGATATTCAACATACAACTATAAATTAGTTTTTTTACATGGTTTTGCAGAATTGCAGGCTAATGTAAATATTCTAAGTACATTTAAGGTAGGTTATGCTAAGCTATGATGTTCAGTGCGTTAGATTACTTAATGCACTTTCACTTAAATATTTACAAACCTGTGATGGTTTGGGGGAATATAATCCCATCATAAATCAGGGAGCAACTGCAGTGATACAAAAATATTAAACAAATTCATACTATAGTAATATGTATTTTTATTCATGCATTATTGTAACTGTTGTCTACATTCAAAATTCAGAGAATTTCATCTCAGTTCTTAGATCTTCTAAATTCTATCCAAGAATTCAAACCTCTATTCTGGAAGAAAAGAAAGCAGTCTCCCAATGACATTAGATTTTTCCCAGAATTTCCTCAGTTCTTGGTAATCAAATCCTAGAAACACACACTTTAAGGTTCAGGTACCTAACTTCGAAGCTGAAATGAACTATAGAACTAGCTAGAATCTAAAACTTCGAGGTCAAGAGCCATAACTGATGGCTAACCTGTGACCAGAGATTAAGACATTTCTTTTTTAATTATAAATTATTTTTTAGTTATACAAGACAGTACAATGTATTATATCATATATACAAGGAGTATAACTTCCCATTTTTGTGGCTGTACATGATGTGGAGTTACACTGGTAGTGTTATTCATATATGAACATAGAAAAGTCAATTCATTCTACTGTCTTTGCATTTCTACCCTCCCCCTTTCCTTCCATTCCCCCTATCCAATCCAGTGAACCTCCCCTTCTCCCTCCCTCCCTGCCCCCGTTATGAGTTAGCATCCACATATCAGAGAGAACATTTGGCCTTAGGGTTTTTTGGGATTGGCTTAAAAACAATCTCTCATGAAATCAATGATATTTCGTTGTTGTTGACGGATATAAATTGAAGGTCCTTTTGAAATACTTAAGGTAAAATCATAAAGATCGTGCAACCTAAGGTTAGTTGTTAGGTGTACTTATCTAGCTCCAACTCATTTCTAAGTTCATCAAATATTCTGGTCAATTAAGAATTATCAAACATATACTACAATTTTCAAATAATAATTACAATATAGGAAAAAAATGCAAGTTCCCTGAACATGATCATTCTTTCTTGACTACAGAGCCATAGAAATAAATACCATGCAGGAAACATGGAGGAAATTGGCCAGGTGTAAACAAACAGGAATTAGGACCCATGGAGAACTAGAAAGAATGGCTACCCATTTCCCTTCCCCAGCGAGCAGCAGACTTGCAGGTCCTCAGCTGTAACAGAATAATGCCATGCAGTGATTCCAGATAAACAGTAACACAATCTTCCAAATTTTCCAGAAAAAACAACTCAAAGGATTTTTGCCCTTTTTTTCTTTTCCTTGATACAGGGAGACTGAGCCCAGGGGCACTTAAACACTAAGCCATATTCCCAGCCATTTTATATTTTATTTTGAGACAGGGTCTGGCTAAATTTCTTAGGGCCTTGCTAAATTGTTGAGGCTGGCCTCCAATTTGCAATCTTCCTGCTTCAGCCACCCAAGTCACTGGGACTACAGGCAGGTGCCACTTGTAAATTTTCTGCAAGTATTCTTGTACAGACTTGTAACTGGATTGTAGACAAATATGCATTGATTGAACATAGATATATTGTTAAATATTACACACAAAGCACTGTTTCACTTTTTTATTTTAAATTGTTTATTTCTTTGGGACTAGGGATTGAACCCAGGGGTGCTTTACCACTGAACTACATCCCCAGACCTTTTTAAATTTCTTGAGACAGCTATCTCTAAATTGTTTACATTCTTGTTAAGTTACTGAGGCTGACCTTCAACTTGCCGTCCTCCTGCCTCAACCTCCAGAGTTGCAGGGATTATAGGCACATACCACCATGCCTGTCACAGTGTTTTATTACGTATTAATTATATATCTAACAACAACAAAAAGGTACTTAAGCCAGGGGCAGTAGTGTACAACTATAATCCCAGCAGCCTCAACAATTTAGCGAGGCCCTAAGCAAATTAGCAAGACCCTGTCTCAAGATGTGACTCAGTGGTTAAGCACCTCTGGGTTCAATCCCTGGTATTCCCACCCCCCCCCAAAAAAAAAACTGTACTTAAGAAAAACATAGTAATTAAATCTTTACTAAAATGATAAAGAAAAACTCCAAGATCCTATAAAGTAAAATTATGATTATTTTTAACAATAAATGGTTCATGTAAAGGTAAAGGGCACATGGTTTACGTCTGGGAAGTCATCCCTTACTTTTTTTCCCTCAAGATGGAGTTTATTTAGTAAGGTCATCTAAACACAGTCCAACAGCTGCAATTCCCACATGGAAACAACCAAGTTCATTTGGGTAAGACTGGAAAGATCCCAAAGCTTTTACTTGGTTAATTTCAACTGTGAGAAACAGAAAGTTCAGTGGTCCTTTTTCAGAATATGGTATTTAGCCTTAAGTGTAGCCATTTAACTACAGCCCTTCCTGAGGCCTGCCCCAATTTTAAAATTAGCCAACTGCGAATACTGTAAACCTGAGCTGCTCCTGTCACGCAAGGGGCACCACTCTTGCTAGGAATAAACACAGGAGGGCTGCCGATCTCCTGGCACCCAGCTGCTCCTCAGCGGCCTATGGTCCCTGTAGCACCCCAGTACCTGTAACACCACACTCTGCTCATCAAGCAGCAGGGTGGGTCTTCCCTCTCATTAGATTTTCATAACGTCCTAATTCTTCCTTGAGATAAATTATTTCTCAAAATCTATAAATACTGAAAAATAAAATCTGGTTTACTCAACTGAAAGGACCACTACAGTAGCTATTAGGAAAGTGTATTTAGTATTATTACACTTTTCAAATTCTCTCCAACATTATTACCACCAATCCTAACTTGCCACCAAGAAAAGAAAGAAAATACCTCCCTCCTTTTTCCACTCTTAGTTATGCTTATTAGATTCAATTTCATGAAATTCCAGATAGTCAAGTATTTTTTTATCTAAACAAAACAAGGAAGCTGTACACAGTGGTGCATGCCTATAATCCCAGCAGCTCAGGAGACTGAGGCAGAAGGATCACAAGTTCAAAATCAGCCTCAGTAAGACCCTGTCTCTAAATAAAATACAAAATAGGGCTGGAGATGTGGCTCAGTGGTCGAGTTCCCCTGAGTTCAATCCCTGGTACCCACAACCTGCCTGCCCCCCCCAAAAAAGGAAAATGCATATGATTCAAATAATAATTAAATATTCAAGCAAACAGATGCCATGTAAGTTCTATTATGGACTCAGTACCAGATTCAAATATAAGGCCTGCTTTTCTTTTCATATTTAGTAAACTAGTCAATAAAAACAAGAAATAGATTAGTTGGTTTTTCTTTTGTTAATGTAAGTTTTGTTAATGTAAGTGCCTTATTCATTAACAATACAGAAGCATGAAAAAACACCTGCCCTTCAAACCTGTCCAGCATAACAGAGTACACCATATATGAATCCTTGGCTAAGAGAATGAACTGTTGCAAACAAAATTCTAAGATGGTTCTCAATATTCCTCACACTAGAAACACACCTGGTATAATTAATTACCCTGAAGAACAGAGAAACTGATGTGATATCACTCTGGTGCCTAGGGAACTAATCATTTCTCTTTGAAGTAATTAAGAGATATTATCCTGGGTGGGCCTCAATTTATCAGATGAGCTCCTTAAAAGACACACTGGACTATCATATAGAGAATGCTCTCCTCTAGGCCTCCAAGGCTAAGCAGACTGCTATATTGTAAAAAGGTCACACAGCAAGGACCTAAGGGCAGCCTTTAGAAGCTGAGGACAACTTCTACCCGAGCCAGCAAGACAGTAGGGGACCTAAGTAGTACAACCACAAGGAAATGAATTCTTCAATCAACCTTAATGACTATGAAAGTGAACCCAAAGCCTAAAGTGAGATTACAGCCCTTGCCAAATCTTAATTTCAGCCTCGTAAGTTTCTGAGCAGAAAATTCTGCTAAGTGCCCAGACCCCACAGAAATAGTGAGCTAATACATGGGTATTGTTTTAAAGGATTACGTTAATGATGATTTATTAGATGGAAATAGAAAATTAATATACCAGTGGGAGAAAAGTTTACAGGTAAAAGACTGAGGGCACTGGGGATGAAACCCAGGGCCTCGCATATGCTAAACAAGTGTTCTACCACTGAGCTGCACAGTCAGACCACCCCTGATGGCTTAATAAAGCCAAAGAATGGAAATCCATGTACTAAAGCATTACAGTAAAGGGAAGTCTGTACTTCAGGAGGCTAAAAAGAGATGGCAGCAAAGCCTATATTATTTAAGTGCTTCCTAAAGAAAGCAAAGACTTTGGATTTTTTTTTTCCCCAAGTGGAATAAGAACCAAATGGAAGATTTAAGCAGTTAGCATAACCAGATCTGATGTTTTCCAAAGATTATGCTGGTTAGCTGAACAATGCAAGAATGGAAGCAGAGAGAGGAGTTAAAAAGCCACAGAGATCACGTTAGTAATAATGATGAAGATGAAAATAAGTGCACTCATTTTGATTACAACTTAGAGGTAAAGCAAAAAGTAGTTGCTACAGATTTGATTGGAGGGGCAGAAGAGAAAGGAACAGGACTGACTGGTTCATTCATTTCGCCTGTATCTACTGAGAACAACTTTATGCCAGGTATTGAGGTTCGTGGAATATAACAGTGAATTAAAGGGATACCCCTGCCTTCATGTAGTTGGCATTCTAGCTGAAGAAAATCACAACAGAAAAACGAAATAAATCATGTAGTATATTTGAAAGTGATAGCTTTATGAAAATCAGGATGGTTTTTTAAGTTCATAGCTTGAAATACTATATTTTAGATGAAGTATTATTGTGAGATAGAGATGACAGAAGAGATTTAAGAGGCAGGTAATCAAGAGAAAAGGTTTAAATGCCTATTAGACATCCAAATGGAAGCAATAAGTGGGTGTTGAATTTATGAATTTAAGCTTCAGAGATCAAGGTTAGAAAAATCAATCCAGAGGTAAGTTCATTATCAAAGTTCTAGACAGCATCTGACCTAAGTACCACCACTAGCAAATGAAAACATGAAAAAGTTTAAAAATTATAAATGCGAGAGAAAATGCAAACACCAACACTGAAATTCCTTTGGTCTGTGATAACTGTGGCACACTCAAGGCTACACTCATATGCCTCATCAACATTTCTTTCTTTCTTAGCTTACGATTCTGGAAAAAAAGACTGCCAGAAAATAAATCAGTAATGGCCCAAACTAAAATTAAATCAAAATCTCAGAATTCCAAAAGATGGACAAGAGATGACTAAATGATTATCAATCCAAATTCAGGAATGCCAAGATCAATGTAGACTTCATATCGTAGAGAAAACAAAACAACAAAAAAAATTCATGCTAATGACTCTACTGATGTCAGGACAGAATATAAAGGCCAGGAGGGACAACACTCAGGCAGCATGACTCCTCATTCCACATGTCCAGCGTCAGTCAACATTTAGTGAGCACCAATGCTCTACTGGACGCTATATTAAGGCCTACAGCAACAAAGATTTTAAAGTGTTTGTCCTTAAGGAGCTCTCAATAGAAAGAAGTCACAGGTGAATAAAGAAGTAAACTATGTAATAAATGATAGAGGATGTATATTTAAAGTACAGCAACAAACCAGAAGGAAGTAAGTCTGAAAATCTGGAAAGGTATGGTGGCATCTGAGATATACAGCGAGAACTAAAACAATTCAGTTCAGACCAAGAATTAGGGACAGAATCCTGAACAGTAATGGCTGAGGAGAGAATGAAGTGGAAAGAAATAAGACTAGTTGGTAAGTCAGTTGAAGGAGAAAAAAAAAAAAAGCAAGCAGACCAACTGGTTGTCCACTGTGAGTAGAAAAATGATGAACCAAGGAATCCAAGATTTCTTCTGGGGTAATGAAATGTCCTAAAATTGACTGTGCTGTTGACTGGCTATACAACTCTGAATATACTAAAATCTGCTGAACTGTACACTTATTTAAATGAGTGAATTGTATGTTTTTGTTTTGTGTGGTAATGGAGACTGAACCCAAGGGCACTTTAGCACTGAACTATACCCCCAGCCCTTTTTATTATTATTATTTTTTTTTTATTTTGAGTTGGGGCCTCACTAAGTTGCTGAGGCTGGCCTCAAACTTGCCATCCTACTGCCTTAGCCTCCAGAGTCACTGGGATTACAGGTGGTGTGCCACTGCACTCTGGAAGATATTTTAGTTATATCTTAACAAAACATGAGAGAGCTACATAAGAAGCTAGAGTTGGAAAAGCAAGCTGGGCAGCAAGGAGGTTATATGAATTTAAAAAGACCAATTTCAAAAACACCGATGACTTTAATCAAGAACATCAGAGAAGATGCATGATTTCTACCTGCAAATGCATTATACTAAAGACAATGACAGGAGTCCTGTGAAGAGTCATATATGACTTCAGGCAAAGACACACAACCTAGACATCTTTCATTCTGCTCCACTAACCTAACCTAACCTAACTGGCTATACAGGCTATACAGGTCACTTGCATTGTTAACACAACAGCAAACAATACAGGCAGTATTTCTAGTTAATATTTCCTTTTTTGTTTCTTTTTCCTGTACTTATTCCATATGTTGAAAGTGAGGTACTGAAAATGCCACAGAAGAAAACATGGTGATATTTACCCATAAATGTTACAGTGAAAACTGGAAGACCTAATTTCAGCTCAATAAAATAAAATAAGATAAAATAAAATAAATATATAAAAAAGGACTGGGGGGTATAGCTCAGTAGTAGAGTACATTTCAGCTCTATCATTTACCAGCTGTATCGTGAAGTTTTACTTTCCTACCTTAGAAAAAAATCTTACAAGGATGTAAGATAGATTAGAGATAAATTCTGGAGAGTACCCAATATAGTGCTTGATACACAAAACTATTAGCTACTAATATATCCACCCACAATTAAAGATTATGTTGAGACTTTTATAAGAACATGCTAATTATACTTAAATACATAGTTTAATGTGCACTGGAAAGCACGAGGTACATGAATTTATATTGCATGTGTAATAATCAATGACTATTTCTAGAATACAAATGTGTGAATTGAGAATAAACAGGGGGACTAGGGATATAGCTCAATTGGTAGAGTGCTTGCCTCGCATGCACAAGGCCCGGGGTTCAACCCCCTGGCACCACCAAAGCAGCGGGGGAAAGAATAAATAGGTAGGCCAGGTGCAGTGGTGCAGGCCTATAAATCCTGTAGCTCGGGAGGGCTGAGGCAGGAGGATCACAAATTCAAAGCCAGCCTCAGCAATGGTAAAACACTAAGCAACTCAGTGAGACCCTGTCTAAATAATATACAAAATAGGGCTGGGAATGTGGATAAGTAGCACAGTGGTTGAGTGCCCCTGAGTTCAATCCCCAGTACAAGAAAAAATAAATAAATAAAAGAAAAAGAATAAATAGGTGGCTGGGTATGGTGGTACACGTCTATAATCCTAGAAACTTGGGAGGCTGAGCTAGGGGTGTTGTTTCTTTTCATTAGAAATCCTTTTATATTGTTTGCTTCTTAAACACCACATGCATGCCATGTTTGGAATATTTTCATTGAATAGATGGGCAAATGCTAAAGCTATTTAAAGAGCATCACAAAGAAATTATCTAGATAATAAAGATCTATAGGCAAGGATGTTCATCACAGCATTATCTATAAAAGCAAGAAGATACAAATAAAACCCACCAACAGATGACTAGTTATATAAATCATAGTATAAAAGGAACAGTTACTTATAAACATTTCTACCCTGAAAGTGCTTTCTTCCCAATATAACCAAGAATCATATAATGATGTAATCCTCCACTTAATGACAGTCATGGTCCACTAAAATGATGTAAAATTCCACGCTGACACAGAACAACATAAACATGATGTGCTAAGATAAAATGCAACATGTAATCAGTATTTTAAGCATGACTTTTGTTAAGCTACACATGTGTACATTTTATATGTCTACAAAAATATAAAACATGGAAGAATTCAATCTAAAGTATACATGATTTCTCTGAAAAATAAGATAGAGGGTGACTTTCATTATTTTACAATTTAATTTCTGGAATTATTTTTGTTACTCTATATTATTCAATCAAAAAAAGTTAAAGCTATGAGTCAGCCATTTGAATATTATATTTGTAACAGTAAGAAAAACACAACCCATTAGGGAACAAATAACTACATCCTAAAAATAAATATTTTAGGAAAACACTTTTTAGAATGAGGAGTTACTTATGGCATAATTTTAAGTAAAGCAAGCAGGGTGAGAATTTGTAATACTCTGATATGAACAGCTTTTTTTTTAAAGTGCACAGCAAAACAACTGCAAAGAACATGTCAAAGTGGATGGCATGAGTCTTTCATTAGCAATATCATGAGCCAGTTTTTCCAGTCATACTCTTCTCTGGGTTTCTATTTTCTAACAGGCACGTGTTAATTTTATAGTGAACAAACTGCTATTTGGAACCTGGTGATGAGATTTCCAGATTAACTTATAAAATCCTACTTAAGTCAATGATGGAGCTGGGGAAGACAAGGTTGTGCTATCCTCTGGCACTTCAGAAACCTCACAAAGCAAGCAGCACTGAGTCTCACGATTTATCTCCTTGCAGTCCTTAAGGACAAGAATAGGAGTTAATGAATACTTATTATAGTACTTGCAGCCAAGTGGCCATTCACATATATAAGTATAAATATCATACTGTTATTAATTCAACAAAATCACACTATGACTATGTAGGTATAAGACTTTCATAAACACCTCAGGCAGCCAGGTCTGCCTTATAATACTGAGAGGAAGACAAGATAGCAAGCAGAAGTTTATTTTTTTTCATTATCAATAGTAGCCCAGAGAACTGAATTACAATAATAAGGGCCTTTTCCCTTATTTCAACAACTAAGTCTTGATCAATTAGGGATAACTACTTTAAAGAAGAAACTGGAGAGTCATAAGATTATCAATTACTAAGCCCAAACCACTCAGTAAAATTACCCATAACAAACAATAATACTCTGTGACCACAAGAAATTAATATGCTACTTTTCAAGGACTATTTTGTAGTCTATATGCTGTCCTTGTAGACAGAAGAGGAACATTTGAGAGCTTTCTAATGGGTGATGGCTTTTTAACAGAGATAGCACTTTCTCTTTTACATGTTCAAAAGTGAGAGTTGGCAGATTGTTGGTATATATTTGATGACTGCAATGGTATTAGTCATTTCACATCTTACAACTTAATTTCTTTTAAACTTAGGGTTTACTTATTTTTCTGCTGTTCTTCATTCAGTTACTAATGAACCAGTTATATAACTTATCCAAAGTAAATAAACTGTTTTTAATTTCTAGATTTCAGAACTACGAGCCTAATATTCAAATATAAAAAAGTATAAATTATTATCAAAATCGCACTATATTTAATAGTCCAACTCACATAAGACAAGTGATGACCGTTTCCAATCTGAGATTCAGTCACAGATCATCACTTTCCAAACAAAAACGTAAAATAAGTAACATACACAGAGTCAGAGACCTAAGTTTGAATTCTGGCTCTGGCACACAGAAAGTATATGAGCAAATTATTTGAATTTAATTTCTTGTGTAAAAGAGAAAACTAAAAGACCATCATGCAAATTTATTTAACATGTCAAAGCATAGTTCATAGTGCCTGGTATATAAAAAGTCAAAAAATGGTAGCTACTGTATTTAGTTTTTTACAAATATTAATACTGTTGTTTTAAAATTCTAATATTAAGCATATAAATGAAGCACAGCATTGGATTGAAATAATTCCTTCTCTAATTTTCATTTACGCAGACTGTATAGGTGAGAGCAAAGTCTCCAATAACACTAAAGCAGTGGTTCAAAGGATGGGATCTGAGACCAGAGGCATCACCATCACCTGGGAACATGTGGAAAATGCAAATCCGCACGCCTCCCCTAAACCTACTGTGCGTGAGGTTCCAGCAATACGTACACAGTTTAATAAATGTACTCGATAATGCTGACAACTAAGGTTTAATGAACACTGACATTAATACTACCAGTGACAGATTTTCAGTAGCATTCACAGCACCTGCATGTTGTGTCTGCTTTCTTTGGTCCACTGGGTTAACAACACAAAATAGCAGAAGCCAGACTAGTGAACATACATACTGTTATGCTATATTATTACTACATGATACAGTACAAAGAGACAATGTCATTTATAAACATTTTCATCTCTAAAATGTGATTCTATCTTCTTAGTAGAAATCACTTTCTTAGCCAGATGCAGTAGGGCATGTAATCCTGAGACTCAGGAGGCTGAGGCAGAAAGATCACAAATTCAAGGTCAGCCCAGAAAATGCAGCAAGTTTCTGTCTCAAAATAAAAGGTCAGCAGGGGAGGCTGGAGATGTAGCTCAACCTAAGTACCCTGGGTTCAATTCCCAGTACAAAAAAAAAAAAAAAAAAATCACCCTACATTCCAATCACACTTAATGAATATTTTATACTAGGGTTATAGCAAAACTTTGAAATCCCTGGAAATTTAATCTTGTTACATAAACAGTTATTTTCCTTGTATAATTATTTTGAATGGACATCTTTAGCACTGTACATTGAATGTAATCTAAAGATTTTCACGGTCAC
Organism: Sciurus vulgaris; assembly: GCF_902686455.1. Lineage (NCBI taxonomy): Eukaryota > Metazoa > Chordata > Mammalia > Rodentia > Sciuridae > Sciurus > Sciurus vulgaris. The sequence continues at coordinate 14,608,481 of NC_136461.1, forward strand.
ACAAACTCAGCATTATGAACATTTACGGGAAAATATATTTAAGGTTTATGGAGTGTCAATAAAGCTCTCAAGTCTGTACGCTTTTCTGCATTCACATTTGCTATAATGCAGCTAGGTATGACTTCCAGTCACTACCAACATGCCCACTTGAAGCTGTTATTTATTTAATCCCTAATTCAGTCTTCCTAATAATCTTGGTGGGCTTCAAAACTCAACAAGCAACACTCTGGTTTCTCTCAGTTCTCCAGCAGTCCTCCACATTCACAAAGCGTACCTTTCTCCTTATCCTCAGAAACTCAACCAAATCTCCCTCCTCATGAGATAGCGTCTCTCGACACCCTGTCTCCTCCTGTCTCCTGGGCTTCACACTGCTGCTTCACATGGACAAGGACCGCAAGACATTCACTGCCCAGCTCTGCCAGTGTTTACTGCACCGTAAAGCTACTGATCCCCTTTCCACTTTCCCACTGGTTATAAGCAATCTGAGGACACGACACATTCTATCTTTTGCCCCTGTACAACGTCTTGGGAGTACATACTCCAAAAATGGGGTTGCGGGGCCTTAAAGGAAAGCACATGAACTCTGGTTCACTGATATAAACAGGACCTGCTTTTGTCTAAATTAGAGTCTGCCTTTAGTGTTACTATTCTGGCTTTTTTTACTTCCAGTAGAGGATTAAATAATTTCTATTCTCCCATTCTTTTAGCTAGTTTCTAATTTTTCTAACTACATTTCATGTTTCCTGTTACAGTGTTGACATACAAAGTAAGAGAACACTCTTTTACTACTTTTTCTTTCATAGAAGCTGACCCAACATATAATAAACAACAGGAAAAAAATCTGTCTGAATCCCAATCTGGGTCACATATTTTTGTGTGTGTGATATAATTTACTAGCTTCCTCTAGAAAATAATTAGCATGCCTGATAAAAATGCATGACCAATTTTCAGACAGACTGTAATGACTTTTCTTCCACAAAGCACAGTCATACATAAAATAGCTATCAGAATCTAGGCATATGCAGTTAAACATTTCAACATTAAGCCTCTTTGTTTTTCTTTTCTATAAATATCTTTTTACTTTACATACTTCTTTTTTAGTTGTCAATGGATATTTATTTACTTACTTATTTATTTGTTTGTTTATTTATTTATTTATATGCAGTACTGAGATGCTCACATATGCCAGGCAAGTATTCTACCACTGAGCAACAACCCCAGTCCTTACACACATTTTTTTATTGGTGCATTACAGCTGTATATATTGCCAGGATTCATTGCTCATGGTCAAACATGCACATTATAAATACCTCTACCAAAGACCAAAAAAAAAAAAAAAAAACCTTGGGTCTTTCAAAGTCTCTTCCTTTCAACAAGATTGAGATAAATATTTTACAAATGTTTCTAATTAATTTGTCCAATTTTTTTAAAAAGTTACTAAACAAATGTTTATTGAACAAAGCAAAAAATTATACCACTGATTTTATAAATCTAAAAAAAAAAAAAAAAAAAACCACACACAGAAAACCCAAAGGATGTTTGGAATTTGTGAAGCTAAAGAAATTAAACACCTTTCTACTGAACTAATGAACAATGCAGATGATGTAGGGCAAAGAAACCACCATGGAACCACAGTTAAAATGTACAATGGACAAAATCAATAACCCTTCACAATCACTTGCCTACAGGAGTCACTGGCAGTTAACCAGATGTGCTTTGAAACAGTAAAAAGGGATTGTGTAAAGCAAAAGCTAAAAATGCTGGTGTGTTAGTCAGAAATGACCTCTCTATTCATATCACTAACTTCATACAATAAATGCATGCCTTGAGATAAAAACGGTCATTATTTTTTCCTAAAATAATTCATTACCACTTAATTAATCACAAAATTAGTTATAACAGTCCAATATTCTTTAACTTAAATTGCTCCAGTATCAGTTTTGTTTATAACAATGATACACATAATATTTTATCAAATTACTGAAGGTAATATTCTATAATATAAAGAAATATGCTTTCAAAGTTCTCCAAAAAGGAACATGATTATTATTTCTACTGTTTTCATCTGAAAAATTCAAAAGTCATGAATAACTGACATTTCACAACAGAATATTTCCTTTTATCTTCAAGGTTAACACTTCTTTTGAAGAACAAAACATCAAGTAAATACATATCAAATAACATTTTAATTAGACACCTGACTTAACATTTAAAAGGAGCAAGTCCACCTTAAATATTAACAAGGAATCCTAACTTTCATAAATGTCATTAATCAGCATAACAAAAGAACAGAAACAGAGATTAAGAAATTTGAATAACTGTGATATAACTGAATTGCACATATATAAACGCTTTTCAAACAGCTACTTCAAGGGCCTGAGAGTAAGGCACAGTAGTACAGCGTTTACCTACCATGTGCATGGCCTTGGGCTCAATCCTCAAATAATAAAATAATTAAATTAAAAAATTACTTCAAGATGGAAAGGTTAAAAAAAAAAAAAGAATTTGGGGGGGGGGAATAAATTGTGCTAGGGATTAAACCTAGGGCCTTGCACATTCTAGGCAAGCACTCTACCACTGAGTCAAATCACCAAGCCTCCTCCAAGTACTGGTGCCCAGTGAGAATTCATTGTAACTCTAATAATAAGTGTTCCTTACTACTTATTTACAGATACTGGTTTAAATTTATATAATCATCAATGTCACCTCTTTTCTTTCCCACAGGTACTTAATTAAAACAATGTGCCCCGTCTTGTCTGGTAAAGTGAGAACTCTTAGGGACAATAACCACAGTTTTCACCCTTGTCTTCTGGTATAATCTGGCACAAAATTCTGCAAACACCTATCATTCAATACCGTTTTACTGAATTATTTACTGCAACATCCATGATGCCAAAGACATTTTCGGCTGTTCTGTATTTATAAGGATATAGAAAAGTAAAACTTCAAATACTTTTCAAATTACCTCAACAGATAGGCAAACCTGTTCTCCAATAAGAAAGAAAAACATGCTAGAATAAAGATTGGGTCTAATTAACAAGATATTTTTGCTAAGGAAAAACAAAATAGCAGTAAGCAACAGCATCTGGACTCCAAAAATATTTGAGTGGGGACTGGAGCTGTAGCTCAGTGAAGCGCCTGCCTAGTATGTGTGAGGCACTGGGTTCGATCCTCAGCATGACATAAAAATAAACAAAGGTGTTGTGTCCATCTATGTCGAAAAAAATTACTAAAAAAATTTTGAGAGTGCAAACTAGAAGATTTGTCTGAAGAGGGTAAGAATAAGATTTATTTTTTTTATTATATTTTATTTATTTTTGGTACCGGGGATTGAACCCAGGGGTGCTTTACCACTGAGCTACATTCCTAACCCTTTTTAATTTTTTATTTTGAGAAAGGGTCTCACAAAGTTCCTTAGGGACTTTCGAAACTCCTGAGGCTGGCCTTGATCTTGCAAATCCTCTTACTGCCTCGGCCTCCTAAATCACTGGGATTATAGGTATGAACCACTACACAGGGTATGAGCCTTTTTTTTTTTTTTTTAAATTTCTGAAGAGGTAAAAAGCATAACCAAAAAGAATAAGGAAATGATATTAATATACTACCCCATCTTGGATACATTATGAACTTCTGTAAAATTCAATCCAAGATGGATTTAATACAAGGCTTAGACTTACATTACTAACATACTGAAAGTTTGATAAAAATAATACAGGAACACAATGGAAAAACTGAAGCCGCAATTTATTACTGCTTATACAATATTATTTGGGGGATTCGGGGAATATTTTAAGGCCACTGTGAATCTACTGATTCAATCAGGATAGAATTACTACTGATCTGCGCATTGGATCATTAAGACTAAGGTGAGGAGGAAAAATGACTTTTAAGGTTACTTTTGATTTTTAATTGCTAAAATAATATATAAACATGTTTCTTTTTTTTAATTTGTTTTTATTGTAAACAAATGGGATCCATGTTGTTTCAGTTTGTACATGGAGTCACAGCATACCATTTGCATATTCATATATTTACATAGAGTAATGATGTTTGATTCATTCCGTTATTTTTTTCCTTCCCCCCCCACCCCTCCCACCTCTCTTTTCCCTCTATACAGTCCCTCCTTCCTCCATTCTTGTCCAACTACCACCCCCCATTAAGTGTCATCATCCGCTTATCAGTGAGATCATTCGTCTTTTGGATTTTTGAGATTGGCTTATCTCACTTAACATGATATTCTCCAGTTTCCTCCATTTGCCTGCAAATGCCATAATTTTATTATTCTTTATAGCTGAGTAATATTCCATTGTATATATATATACCACAGTTTCTTTATCCACTCATCAATTGAAGGGCATCTAGGTTGGTTCCATAGTCTGGCTATTGTGAATTGAGCTGCTATGAACATTGATGTGGCTGTATCTCTGTAGTATGCTGATTTTAAGTTCTTTGGGTATAGGCCAAGGAGTGGGATAGCTGGGTCAAATGGTAGGTCCATTCCAAGTTTTCTAAGGAATCTCCACACTGCTTTCCAGAGTGGCTGCACTAATTTGCAGTCCCACCAGCAATGTATGAGTGTACCTTTTTCCCCACATCCTCTCCAACACCTATTGTTGCTTGTGTTCTTGATAATCGCCATTCTAATTGGGGTGAGATGGAATCTTAGTGTAGTTTTGATTTGCATTTCTCTTATTACTAAAGATGTTGAACATTTTTTCATAAATCTGTTGATTGCTTGTAGATCTTCTGTGAAATGTCTGTTCATTTCCTTAGCCCATTTGTTGATTGGGTTATTTGTATTTTTGGTGTAGAGTTTTTTGAGTTCTTTATATATTCTGGAAATTAGTGCTCTATCTGAAGTATGAGTGGCAAAGATATTCTCCCACTCTGTAGGCGCTCTCTTCGCATTGCTGATAGTTTCCTTTGCTGAGAGAAAGCTATTTAGTTTGAATCTATCCCAGTTATTGATTCTTGCTTTTATTTCTTGTGCTATGGGAGTCCTGTTAAGGAAGTCTGATCCTAAGCCATGTTTCTTCTTTTTAAAAAGGGAATGAAAGTAGAAATTCCATTCCATTCTATTACTGATGGCATAATACTATTAATAATCTGAATGTGGGTAACCTGGCACATGCCTGTAATCCCATGGACTCCGACTCCGGAGTACAAGGCAGGAAGGAGGGTTGAAGGAGCAAGATCAGTTTAGGCAACTTAGCAAGACCCTACCTCAAAATAAAAAATAAGAAGGGGTAGGGATGGGGATGGGGGATAGTGCTATGGCTCAGTGGTAGAATGTTTGCCAGCACATGTGAGGCACTGCTGTAAATAAATAAATAAATAAATAAATAAATAAATAAATAAATAAATGTATTGTGTCCATCAATGACTAAAAATATTTTTTTTAAAGGGGGCTAGGGATGTAGCTCCAATGGTAAAGTACCCCTGGGTTCAATTACCAGTACAAAACAAAACAAAAAACAAAGAAAATAGTTTGATTTGCTGAGCACTGTGATGCATACCTATAAAACGAGTAACTTAAGACTAAAGTGGGAAAATCCTAAATTCTAGGCCAGCCTCAGCAACTGACTGAGGCCCTATCTCAAAATTAAAAATTAAAAGAACTAGGGATGTAGCTCAGTGGTAAAGTGCCCCTGGGTCCAATACCCCGCCCAAAAAATTATGATATACATTCTTTCAAATCATTTTTATATTTACAAATGTTTACTCATAAATAAATGCAATGATACAATAATTACTCTATGACACTTATGAACCTACCAGAGATCATTCCAAGTCACACACATACCTACTTCATTCTTTTCATTCAATATAACTGTATTTTTTCTTTTTTACATTTTTTTAGTTGCGGACGGACACAATGCCTTTATTTTATTTATTTATTTTTACGTGGTGTAAGGACTGAACTCACTGCCTTACGCGTGCCAGGTAAGCGCTCTACCACTGAGCCACAACCCCAATTCTGTACAACTGCACTCTTTTTAAACTATTTTTGGGTACGGGGGATTGAACCTGAACCCAGGGGCACTTAACCATTGAGCTACATCCCCAGCCCTTTTTATTTTTTAATTTTGAGACAGGGTCTCACTAAGTTGCTTAGGGCCTCACTAAATTGCTGAGGCTAGCTTTCAACTTGGTGATCCTCCTGCTTCAGTCTCTCAAGTCACTGGGACCGTAGGTATGCACCACTACATCTGGCTTAACCATTAATTTTTAAAGGCTAACTCTTAAACAAAAAGTACTATATTTCCTACTACTGTTGAAAGCCAAACATATACACAAACATAAAATAAAAAACACACAAATTCCTTTTTACTAAATTTCAGAAATGTCAACAGAAATTCCAACATCTCAAAAACTGAAGAGAGGGCAATGCTCAAATATCAAAGGTAAACTGACATTTAATAAAGACACAAGAATTCATACTAGTGACAGATAATGAACTGAACCTTTGTTGTAAGTGTCAGAAGAAAATCACAGCCATTTGTGGTGGCACACCTATAATCCACCAAGGTGGGAGGCTAAGCCAGGAGCATCTCAAGTTTGAGGTGAGCCTTGGCAACTTAGCCTGTCTCAAAATAAAATTTTAAAAGTGTTGGGGCTGGAGATCAGTGAAAAAGTACTTGCCTAGCATGCCTGACGTCCTGGGTTCTATCCCCAGCACTTTAGAAACAAAATTAAAATGGGGTGGAAAGGTAAGGATGTAGCTCCAAGACTGAAGGTTTGCCTAGGATTCATGAGACCCTGGGTTCAATCCCCAGTACTACAAAAAAGAGAAAGATGAGTTTAATCAATTCATTTTACTCCATTTCATTATATTTCTTGAGACTCAGCATAATCTGGCAATCACTATCTCCTCATCATACCTTGCACATATTAGGTTCTTAAGTTTAACTGGAGGATTTTTAATACTAATGAAATTCATGATATAAAAAATTGAAAATTCACTATAGGTTTATTTAATAGCCAAAATAAGTTAATGATCTAATGTAAGAAACATGCTAACCCCTTTAATCCAACAGAGTCCTGATACTCCATCAAAGGTTCCACAAATATCCACTGCATCCTCTACTACCATCTATCAAACTTGGTATTTGAAAAGCACCTGGAGCCATTTCTCAAATGTTATTTCCCCCTGTAAATCAAAGACAAAGAGAGGGAAATAATTTCTGAAAATTATGTCACAATAAACTACAACTGAAATAAGACCTGGATAACATTAAAATTATTTCTTTTAAAAAATCAGGGAATAGTTAACAATAAAGCAATATGTCTAGCAACATAGCAATGGTTAAGTAAAAAGAAATATAAGCCAGGTGTGGTAACGCACATGCGTAATCCCAGCAACTCAACGGGCAGGAGTATGGCAAGTTCAAGGTCAGCCTCAGCAACTTAGACCCTGTCTCAAAATGAAAATAACAAAGGGGTGTAACTCATTAACAGAATACCCTTGGATTAAATTTCTAGTACCAAAACAAAAAGAAAAAATAAAAAGTGTTAACAGTATTTAATGATACTGCAAGTCCTCCCTCACCTGATCTTTTAAATATTCTGCAATATACATTCATTAGTCCCTTAAAGGAAAGAGTTTACTGTTTCATTTTAATGAAGTTGGATAATCTTATATATTGTAAGTATGCACAGTGATTGTGGCAGCAGCTGCTGTTAAATATCTAGGTGTTAATTTCATGCCAGATTCTAGAAGTTTTAAATAAAATTATCTCACTTAACCTTCATGATGACCTTTGGAGACAAATATTATCATCTCCATTTTACTAATGGGGGAAAAAACTGAGGTGCCAAAAGGTTAAGTGACTTGTCCCACAACACACACAGTTGTTATGTGGAAGCACCAGGATATGAATCCATCTGGTCTGATTACAGAGTGAGATAGTCATTCTTAACATTCTGATCCTTATGTACACTGTAAACTATAGTTCATCTGCTAATAGAATATCAGAATATATCCATATTTTAAATCTTATATCATTTCCACACTAGATACCCTTCAATGGCTCCTTCTGGGTATCAAACAAAATCCAAAGGCTGGGACACAGGACAGAGCTCAATGGCAGATCATGGACCTAGCATGCATGAGGCTCTGGGTTAAAATACCAACACACAGACACAGATAACCAAATGCCTTCTGAGAACCTGTCGTGACCTAGACTCTGTTAGCTTCTAGAATTGTATTTTCAAAGTGGCAGCCATATCCAACTATTTACATTTAAAATAATGAATATTATATAAAATTCAAAATTTAAAATTCAACTTCTCCACACTAGTCGTACTCCTGCGCTCACTAGCCATGTATCTTACTGGACAGCACAGTTCCCCACTTGTCTCAAGAGCACTAAGCTCCAAGCACCAGATCTCTTCCCACGGGAAAGTCTTGGAGCCTCTGAGATATTTACTTGGAAACTTTATGCTCTTCCTCGACTCATCAGCTCTTAGTTCAGTATCAATTAAGATGCCACCTTCTCTGCCTTTTCACTCATGTCAAAATAGAAGTTCTGCAGCCAGGCTTAGTGGTGCTCATCTATAATCCCTGCTACTCTGGATGCTGAGGCAGCAGAATCTAAGCAACTTAATCTAACCCTGTCTCAAAATAAAAATTTTATAAAGAACTGTGGATGTAATTTAGTGGTAGAGCACTTGACTAGCACGTCCAAGGTCCTGGGTTTTGTTCCCAGTGCTTTAAAAAAAAAAAAAAAAAAAAAAAAAAAAAAACAACTCATCAATTCTATGCCATCATAAATACTTAACTAAAATTTTTGTTCTTTCTCACTTTCATATAAATGTTGTTCTATAGCACCTAGTACAATACCAGAGAGGGGATACAACAACTACTGAATGGATAATGATTACTAGTATCAATAAATCTTAAATCATTTTGCCTAACAAGGAAAATCTAGATTTGTGCTTACTGACATTTGGGGCTGCTGAGAAAATGTCATGAAAACTCACATCTGAGAGAATGCAGGAAGGTTCAGAGGAGAAATGATGGAGTTGTAAGAGTCTTAACCCAATCAGTGAATCAATCCCTGATGGGATTAACTGAGTGGTAACTGAAGTAGGGTGTGGCTGGAAGAGGTGGGACTTAGGGCCTGGCTTGGAGGTATATATTTGTATCTGGTGAGTGGAGTCTCTTTCTTTGCTTCCTTATCACCATGATGTGAGATTCTTCCCTTTGCCACCCTCTCCCACCATAATATTCTGCCTCACCTTGCGCCCTGAGGAATGCAGCCTACCTTCTGTGGACTAAGACCTCTGAAATCGTGAATCCTCAAACTTTCCCTCCTCTACAACTATTTTGGTCAGATCTTTTAGTCACAGAAACAAAAACGCTGACTAAAATACAACTCCTCTGCACCCTAAGTCAAACATTATAGCAATGTCTAACATTAAGAAAATGTCAAAATGTAGTTTTGTTGCATTTTGTCTAAATTTTAATACAAAAATTTGAATTCCTAAATATTGTCGAGTATCATTTATAAATGCTACTAGAAAACAATGCCAAAAATAACAATTTATATACATACAATTTTCTTACAATAAAATCTTTTTTTGCCACAGGGAGCAAGAAAATTTTATTCCCATTCCATACCCAGTAATTCAAAGATATTAAAAGGAAAAAAGATTTTTTTAAGAGATTAAGGGAATAGTCCCTTAAATATTCCTAATTATTATATTCTTACAGAATTGACAAATGGGTACTTAATTAATCCTTTGCTAATTTTATAAACAAAGTATAGTATCATTGTTTTATCAATGTTAAACATTCTCCTGCAGTCAATTTACTTAGTAATTTCCTCTTTTGTGAATTGTGCAGTATCAGTTTTGACCTTTACCAAATTATCAATGATGTTTCAAAGTGGGAAGATCTGAAGTTGATAAGATATAGTAAAGGATACATTTCTAAACTGTTTGCAGAAAATAAGTTACCATAATTACACAATGTCAGAAATAGGAAGTATTGGGGCTGGGGAGATAGCTCAGTCGGTAGAGTGCTTGCCTTGTAAGCACAAGGCCCAGGTTCGATCCCCAGCACCCAAAAAAAAAAAGAAATAGGAAGTATTTAAAAATGCATCTATTTTAATGCATTAATATTACTTATGGAAATAATCCTAAGTAAGAAGAAAGAAACTACAAACACATACATATATAAGTATCTATTAGGTACATGTGTGAACATGTATGCATGTTATTTAAAACAAAATAAAGAGGAAGTCTTTAAGCCAAATACTTTTTCAATTTATCAGTGATGTAAATTATGCTATACCTCTTTAAAAAGCTCCTTAACCTGTTCAAATTATGATCATAAATGGTGAATAGATTAGAAAATCATTTGTAACTCAACATATTTAAAAGGAAAAACTACCAAATGTTACGATCATTATTATTTAACTATGCTTAGTGAAAACCCTATTGTTAGAGAAAAAAATATACAGGGAAAATGCAATTACAACAACCTTAAGGGTTATTTTACATTTTCTTCCAAAAATAAACTACTGATAACATAAAACATAAATAAATCTCGAAATTATGCTCAGGGGGAGGTCTACATTGTATGATTCAATTTATAAAAAAAAAAAAAAAAAAAATTTTAAATATCCCTGAATTCATAATGACAAATAGCAGATCAATGGGAGAAGGAAGGATTATAAAGATTATCTTGACTGATAATTTCCATAGGTATTTACACATTAAAACTTACTAAACCATGCATTCAAAATATGTACAGCTTACACCAAGTACACCTTTAGAAAGTCTTTTTTAAAGTATAAATAAGTAAAACATCAATTCACTACTATATTTACCACTGTTAAAAAAAAAAATTATTATTCTGTGCTGGTGACAGGATGCTTATGTGGATTTATATCTCCCTGGACACCACTGCCTAAGGAGTATTGATCAACTCAGGCTTAATTCTGTCTCTGTGGAAGGATCTCCAGTGACAACACATATTGGCCTACTCAATGCTCACCAGTAACTTAGAAAAGACCTAAAAGCATGATTTTCTAAACAGGTTACAAACAGCTACAGGATGACAGAACCGGAGCACTTTATGTAAAATATAAACTGGCTTAAGGATCATGAAATTTTACTGCATGAAAGACCAATTTGTTTATTGAGAAATAACTTAAACAATTTATAAGGATTTTTCATAGTAAGTTAATAAAGACAACACTTCCAATCTCCCAGAATACAGACTCCCAATTCCTATGTAAACATCATTATTTTATTAAGTTTCACCTCCACAATTTATATTAATACTAGCTTAATAGTCATAAAATCTAATTCTCTAAATAAAATATATTAAGATAAAATTATATGACATGGTAAAACTATATAGTTCAAATACAAAAGCATGACAATAAGATAAAGTTAACAGTTACTATATTTAAAATTAGTTCATGCCTCTCCAGTTTTTTTCAATTCTCCTATACCATAACGGATGCTGCTTTTAATAGGTTTTTAAAAAATATTTCCTTGATTCCTTTCTTCTTCACATGATCACTCAAATATAATAAAATAATCTTCCTTCTCATTCCTGATAAATGTCTCAAGGGCAAATGTGTATATACGAAGTTAAAATAAGTAAGTGCAAAATAACCAGGCATATAACGTGAAGGCATTCCAAAGGTAAGTTCAAACTTTTGATGTTTATCTGATTATCAGCAGAAAAGCTATCTAAAATGACTAATACCAAATGTGAAGTCTACGTAACAGAAAAACAGACATATAAAAACAAACAAACAAAAAAAGCAAAATCTTTGTATACTTTTTAAAGACTGGCCAGGAGTGTTATTGCCTTTCAAGGAATTTAACCAAGTCAGTGAAAGTGAGATGTGGGTGCCATACACCATGGCAATAAAAGGTGAACTGAGGGTTAGTCTTTAATGTGTGACATAGCAGTGATGCTAATGAACCTAGATACTAGAGGAATAATGACCAATACATAATTCTGGGGCTGAGACAAGGAACACAAAGAACTTCAAAGCACCCAGGCACATATTTTCTTATCTATTCATAATAATGTGTACAACACTGCAAAAGTGAAAAAGAAACTTAATTTTTACTGCATATATTATAGTCACTATAAATAGCCAAAATCAAATTTGACTTAACTGAAAAACTAAATTCGAGTAGGGCATGGTGGCACATGCCTGAAATCCCAACGACTTGGGAGGCTGAAGCATAAGGATCACCAAACTTGAGGTCAGCCTTGGCAACTTAGTAAGATTTTGCCTAAAAATTTAAAAAGCAGTGAGGCTGTAACTCAGTGGTAGAGCACTGGTGCACCATGTGCGATCCCCCGCTCCTCAATCTCCAGGACCACTAAATTAACTACTCTGAAAACTTAAGATTTAAATATTTCATATAAACTATGCAGCAAGCATTGTCCTGTCACTCACAGAATTTTGATACTCTATTCACCAAAGCAGTGAATTTTCAGTATTATATATATCTTTATGAGGAATCTTAATAACATACCTATTCTTTAAGTCAATAATCATATTTATAAAAGCTGTTTTACAAAAATCACCCAAAACACAGAAAAGTTTTAGATACAAGGTTATTCCACAATAGCAAATACTGGAAACAATCTAATGCTCTACACCCCTTTCTTTCACCACCACCACCTGCCCTCAGTACAGTCACTCTCTATGTAGTAGTTAGTGACCATTTGAAAGCTAACTCGGACCTACTGCAATTAATTCTCCACTGACTTTCCATTACATCTGGACTAAAACCTAAAACCTGCATCATGGCCTACAGTACCCACATGACCCAACTCTACCTTCTCTCCATCTAGCACACTGGCACCCTTGGCGTTTCCAAAATTAGAGTAGGCCCACTGCCATGTCTGGGCCTCTACTTTGCTGGTCATTCTATTATAAATGCTTTATCTAGAAGTCTTCTAAGGTTTCTGCTTAAATGCCTTTGTTTCTTTGTTTGTTTGGGGGAGGCGGGGGTGGGGGCGGTCAGGGATTGAACCCAGGACCTCATCCATGCCAGAGAAGCATTCTACCACTGAGCTACACCTCTGCCCTTAAATAAATTGTTTTGTTTATTTGAGTGTGGACAGTATTGGAGACTGCCCTACTACTGAGTACATCCCCAGACTTTTCTTTGGGAAGACAGGATTAGATGTGTAAACCACGACACCCAACTCCTGCCCTTTCAAATAGACCTTGCTGGGAAAGCCCTTACTCAGACATTTTCTACCCCTCTATCCTGCCTCATTTTTATGAAGGCAGCTCACACAGATCGACAGGAGTGTTGGGGAAAAGTTGTCTGTTTACTACCGTCTGTCTCACAAAAATGTAGGCTCCACCATGGCTCAGGTACACAGAATAAAAGCTCTAGAAACCTGCACAAAAGAGCAGGATTAAATTCTTACAATAAAATAATATACAACCAAGAAACAACACAGGAAAAGCTAAAATGAAGTGGCCAGTTAGGATAAGACATCTTACACTGAATTTACCACACAGAAAAAAAGACAAATGAAACTATACCAAAAACAAAACGGTCATACTGGTTGTCTCTAGAAATCATTCAAGATTACAAGAATTTTTTTATTTTCTTTCTTTAACTTATTCCAATCTTAAAAATACTTCAATGATGAAGGTGTACTTTTTTAATTTAAAAATAATCATATTTTAGGAGGAGTGTCTGACAAACATGATGTTGTCCTGGTCTCAGTACCTTAAAGGGAAAAGACTGCAACTATTTTCAGATTTTTTTTTTTTTTTTTTTTTTGCAGTCCTGGGGATTGAACCCAGGCCCTGTGCTTGTAAGGCAAGCACTCTACCAACTGAGCTATGTCCCCTGCCCTATTTTCAGATTCTAAAAGTGATCCAGGGGGAGATGGCTCAGTCGGTAGAGTGTTTGCCTTGCAAGCACAAGGCCCTGGGTTCGATCCCCAGCACCGCAAAAAAAAATAAAAGTGATCCATAGTTCAAACATGTAACAATCACTACTCTATCTTGTCCCTTGAGATTACAATTATTTATGGACTCATCACCCTTACCAGACTGAGTTTGTTTACCACCTAGTTATATCCTCAGTCTTTTTTTTTTTTTTTTTTTTTTTTTTAATTATGAGACAGGGTCTCACTAAATGGCAGAAACTGGTCTCAAACTTATGATTCTCCTGCCTCAGGCTCCCCAGTACCTGGGTTTATGTGGGTGCACCATCACACTCAGCTAGAATTGAAATATTAAAAATGATAGGTTTAACTCTCCTAGTTCCCTCAATTTCCTTAAGTTCACTATAAGACACTTAAAATGTGCTTCTAATTTTATTACCTTCATTCTCTAACTTGTAAATTTCCCTCATCTATTAATCTGAATGAATCATTTAATATAAAAAATTTAAATTTCCTCCATTGTTCACTTTTCTAATCTTCCTGCATATTTTATATGTAACCAAGGAGGGGAAAAGTACAAGAAAAAAAATAAAGTTAAAAAGAGCAAAAGTAGCCAGGTGCAGTGGTGCACGCCTATAATTCCAGCAGCTCGGGAGGCTAAGGCAGAAAGATTGGAGTTCAAAGCCAGCCTCAGCAATTTGGCCAGGCCCTGTCTCTAATAAAATACAAAAGCGGGCTGGGGGTGTGGCTCAGTGGTTAAGTGCCCCTGGGTCCAATTCCTAGTTCTAAAAAAAAGAAAAAAAGAGCAAAAGTAAAAAAAAAATTAGAAAAAATTCAAAAATGAGGCTGGGGCTGTGGTTCAGCAGTAGAGTGCTTGCCTAGCACATGTGAGGCACTGGGTTCAATCCTTAGCACCACATAAAAATAAATAAATAAAGGTTAAGAAAAAAATCAAAAAAGATTAATACAAAGCCAAAAGTTAATTATTTATGGAAAGGAAAAAGAAAAGGGCAGGTGTACAAGACAATCTGTCTTAATATGATTGTTTTATACCTCTAGTTCTTGGATTAAGATGAATAAAGGGCCTAAAAACCTTATTGTATTATGTACATCTAGTTCTAGTCAGAGGTTACTGAACTTTCACTCAACACCTCTCATATATCAAACAACCATTTTCTATAATACCAAAGGTTCAAGTGCAAACACAGACACACAATATCACACTCACCGTGCTGTAGACTGCTGAGACAGTAGGAGTGAAGATTCGGTCCTCAAGAGGCTGTTGCACAGGTCCTCTAGGAATTCTAGAAGGGTGAGTTAAGGATAAGAGAACTCAAAAATAAATTGCTTCGTCAGTAAGAAAAAATTACCACCATAAAATTCTGCCAAAAACCAAGCTTTTTTTTTACCCAATCAGTAGAGTCATATACTTTTTCCTCCACAGAAACTGGAAAATAAAGTAATTCAAATTTCCTAATGTGATTATCTGTCTCTTCAAAAGTGGTTCCTATGATAAACATCCCATGGAAACTCAAAACAAAAACAATCATAAAACTTTCCAAACTTCACATCCATGATAAGAGTCTACCACCTATACTTTCTATGGAAAAAGAAGAAGGAAGTATAACCAGAATGTATTCAGTAAGATAAGACTAAGTCAAGTGAAAATTGCTGAGGAAGGCCCAGTCTTTTCTGCTAAGGACACTGGAAGAGAAAACACAATTGTTTCCTTGTGCTTTTGCTCTTAATTTGAGTTGCAACTTTGCCCACAGACTCCACCAACTCCCCATTTTAGCACATCAACAGACCATTCTGTTTAAAGACAAAAGATTATCATTGTATTCAACTTCAAAACTAAAAGATGCAGGTACTCTTCTGCCTGGTATGGTAATATTTTGGAATGGAAGAAAGCATTTAAGGATGACAACCAATGCTGCAGGGGCACATTGGCCCACACCTGAAATCCCCGTGAATCAGCAGGCTGAGGCAAGAGGATCACAAGTTCAAGGCCATACACAGCAATTTAATGAGACCCTGTCTCAAAATAAAACCTCAAAAGATGGTAGAGATGTAGTTCAGTGGCTGAATGCCCCCAGGTTCAATCTCCAGTACTAAAAGAAAAAAAAAAAAAAAAAAAAAAAAAAAAAAAAAGAACAATAACAATTACCTCTGGGCTTATATTTCTTTTTTCTACAATGGATACAAATTATTTGCATTGATTTACACTTATTTTTTTAAATGACAATAAATCCAATGGTGCCAACAAAACTGTGGATAATTCTCAATGATTTTTAATCACAAAAATATGACTTAATGTCGTAAACCCAAAATAAGATTCTTTCCTTCATCTTAAAAAATAGTGCTCCTCATAGCATGTCCCTTTCTTATTCAGTGAGATGGTTTGGAAGAAAAAGTAAAAGCTGCAAATAGTAATTTTCTCTTTTTTAAAGAATTAATAGAAGTAAAATTCTTTATATCCAAGTAGCACAACAGTTTACTGAGGTTAAAGAGGGGAACTAAACAACAACAACAAAAACCCTATGTTTTAATTATCAAAGAGGCAGTACCATTCTCTAGACAGTGTTTTAGACTACCAGCCTCAGATAATAGTTAAACACTTTGTCACCACCCCCTACAAAGAACTGGTTTAAAATGCTGCACTGAGAAGTGACAAAGCTAAAACATGTCTTACGGGAACAACCTCGTTCAAACTGCACCCCCCCACCACACACACACAAAATGTTCAAAGCACAAACCTAAGAAGTTTTAGGACAAAAGTCCTTAGTATTTATTCGCTTGTTGGTTAGTTCTTCCAGAATGAAGATTACTCCTCTGCTAAAATTAAATTTTCTTTGCATTACAGTTCTGCAGTGTCGTCACATGACTGGTGGAAAATAAGGTCATTCTTCCTTCTGCAGTACCAAACGCTGTTGCTTTTTCCAGTGAGGACTAATTCTCACAATGGAGAATAAGTTCTCAAGTTATCTTCTATGCCCAAGAGGCTGAGCCAGTTCCCTTAACTGTACAAAGGAAAGGTTAGGACTCCCAATTTCTATTAGTTGCTTTGTCAGCTGAAGAGATTACTGTAATTACAAAATTTCTGAGACAGTCTTTTATTTGGCCAACAATGTAGTAACAAATAATCTTCCCCCTTGACTTCATTTATTTTGTTGCCTGTAAATTAACACAGAATATAGTGGACTGATAAATTAGTTGTCTTAAAAGATCTTTTGTACCAAAAATTAATTTAAATAAAAATAACAAAGAGAGAAATCAAGAGATCAGAGTTTCAAGCCTAACTGTATAACTAACCAACTACACTGTCTGCACTGAACCACCGAGTATTATGCCCTGAAGTAACCTGCCAAATTCAAAAGGCTAAATTACACATCCCGGCATGTCTCCCCATGGTCCATAAAGTATGCTCTTCCTATTACATCAACCAATCCTAGGGTACAAAACTTCTTACCCAGATAGAAAAATATCAGAAACTTTTCAAAATATGTTTGCCCCATCTAAAGATGAACCAAAGCTGGGCTTGGTGGCACACACCTATAATCCCAGTGGCTCAGGAGGCTGAGGCAGGAGGATTGTGATTTCAAAGCCAGCCTCAGCAACTTAGTGAGACCCTGTCTCAAAATAAATACAAAAAAAGACTGGGGATGTGGCTCAGTGGCTAAGCGCCCCTGGGTTCAATCCCAGGTACCAAACAAAACAAAACAAAAAATTTTTAACAAGATTAACTAAATTATTAGTCTACCCTATAAATGTCAAAGGAGTGTCACTAAAACTTCTGAAAAGTTCCAAATTCTTACCTCAAGCTCAATCATCTGCCCAATGGGGAACAGTTATTACTACAACACAGATAATGAATTTAACCAAAGGAACTTAATTTATAGAAGCAATTTTGTCCTTTAATTACAATGATGATGGTCGTACAACTTTGTAAACATGCTAAAAAACATCAAACTCTTAAAAGTATAAATTACATGGAATATAAATTATCTCAACAACAACAACAAAAAAAACCTAACTTGAGATTTTATTAATTTACAAGGCTATTTGGTCCACTACCCTACTTAAAAGGCTACATAAATCAGTATGAGATCAACACTACTAAATTTTTTCTCCTAAAAGAAACACAAGAGCCAGGCATGGTAGTGCAGGCCTATAATCCCAACCACTTAGGAGGCTGGGAGGATCACAAATTTGAGGCCAGCCTTAGCAATGTAGTGAGACCCTTAGCAACTTAGCAAGACCCTGAAATAAAAAGGGCTAGGGAGGTAGCTCAGTGCTAAAACACCCTGAGTTCAATCCCCTCATACCATTAAAAAAATAAAAATAAACATAAAAATAAAAAGGAAGGGGGGGAAGGATGAGAGGGGTGGAGGGAGAAGGAAGGGAAAAAGAAACAACACATGGCAAACTCTTACACTACAGCAGACTTCCTCTTAACTCCTCCTGCCATTGAGCATATTATCAATTCTCATCAAGCTCTGAATCTCCTGCATAAATCACTGGCAGCAGCTTATTTCCCTTGGAACTTAGGGTAACAAGCAAATGGCTTTTCATATTACTACTTAAAATTCTGATTTGACCTAAGAACAGTGCAACATGCATGTACAACGCTCCAGAACACACTGAATTTTTTAAGATCTATGACCAAAATACAGTAGGGTCCTAGGGGATGTGGCTCAGTGGTAAAGCCTGGCATGCATGAATCCCTGGCTTTGATCCCCAGCAACAAAAAAATAAAATGCAGTAGTACACACCTCAAATTGTTGACTTATGTAATGTAATTAGGCAATTCAAGCAAAATCATTAAGATTGTGCAGATGGTATGAATTAAGTGAAGAAAGACTAAGAAAAAATAATGTAAACTATTTCAAATTCTTTAATAAAAAGGGCAAATTTCAAAAATAAGTAAAATGAAATAATTTTTACAGTACTCACTACATACATAAATTAAATGCTAACCAAGCAAATGAAAAACTGAGAGAATATTTAATCAGAGAAATCCAACAATCCATGAGATCACACAATAATATGAATGTTTTTTATTCACACCGTGAAGGAAGGAAGAGGTGAATAACTTTTTAAGCACAGGTATTTACTGAAACTTCATGAATGATAACTTCAGGATGAACCTTCCTGATCTGTGGAAATCACAACTGGCACTGGACTTATCTACTAGAACAGCTTTAAAAGGCAGATTTTTCTGGGGAGTGACGGTGACCCAATTATATTGTCATATGTGTGCATGTATGAATATGTAACAACAAATACCAACATTATTTACGACTATAATGCACCAATTGTTAAAAATGTGGAAAAAGAAAAAGATGCAGATTTTCACAAATTAGAAACAAGAAAAGGCAATAGAAATCTTTCCTCCATTTGCTGAAACATTAATGTTCCATTTACAATGCCCAAATGAATATTTCTAAACCTTGCCCCACTACCCTAAAAGAAAAGCTACTATCCCAGTGCTCAGCACAGGCAATATTCTTAAAGTAAGAGTGTCAAGTTATCATTTCCACATGGAAAGAGAGAGCAAGAATATAAATGCCATCACACAAATACTGCTTCACAGACAAAAACAGGCCATGACATCAGCAGATGAAAACAAATAATGGGAAGACCTTTTTCTGTACTATTTCTTACTCGGGCTTTAGGCCAATATGGTAACATCAGGCAACTCATGCCTTCTCTACTTTCTCCTGGTTTCCACACAGTTTTGACAATGAACAAGGAAGTTAACTTAAATAATACACGAGAATAATGGAAGAATTTTTAGACTATACCCTATTTCACAGAGAATACCACACATGATTTGTCAAAAGAAGCACTTTTTAAAATACAGTTTTGGAAATCACTAGAGCCCCTTTAATATTAGCACTGAGCCAATGGGATAGCTCTTTGAAAAATTTCAACAAACCAGAATATTCTGAAAATTATCCCTAGCAAAGAAATTTTAACTGAGCTTTTAAAAGGAAATGTACTAGTCAAAACTGAAAACCTAAGTACATATGTTTTTAAGTCTGTGAGAATTCTGCGTTTAAGCCAGGCACAGTAAAACTTGCCTACAATTTCAGTTACTTAGAAAGGAAGCTAAGGCAAGGGGATTACAAATTGAAGGCCAGCCCGGACAATTTAGCAAGGCCCTCAATATAAAAACACAAAGGGCTGGGAATGTATCTCAGAGGTAAAAGGCCTGCCTACCATGCAAAAGGCCATGAGTTCAATCCTCAACCTTACAAAAAAAAGTTCTGTTTACAGAAAAGGATCCAGATGAATTCAGGATGTTTTAAAAAAATATTTTAGAAGGTCCTAAATTGGACTGGGATTGTAGCTCAGTGGTAGAGCACTTGCCTAACAAGCGTGAGGCACTGAGTTCAATCCTCAGCACCGAATAAAAAATAAATAAGCAAATAAAATAAAGTTATTTTTTAAAAGAGGTCCTAAATCACACCCTTTGGAATTTTTCACATCTACTGGACACAGAATCTTAACTGACTAGTTATAGAAAGACAATTTAAAAATTACTTTCTCCAACCAGACAAGGTAACACATGCCCCATGTTCCAGCTACTCTGGAGGTTGAGGCAGGAGATCAACTGCTCAAGGTCACCCTGGGCAATTTAGCAAAACCCTGTCTCAAAAATACAAAGGCCTGAGGATGTACCTTATGGCAGAGCACACCTGGGTTCAATCTTCAGTATCACAAAGGATGGGAGATGGGAGAAGAATAGGCAGGTTGGGTGGCACACACCTGTAATCCCAGCAGCTCTGGAGGCTCAGGCAGGAGGATCCTGAATTCACAGCCAGCCTTACAACCTAGCAAGGCACTTAGCAACTCAGTGAGACAATGTCTCTAAATAAAATATAAAAAAGGGCTGGGGTTGCAGTTGAGAGGTTAAATGCCCCTGGGTTCAATCCCTGGTACCAAAAAGAAAAAAAAGAAAGCTGTTGGATACCTACTCACAAAATGTATAAAAATTAACTTAAAATAGATTAAAGACCTAAATGAAGAGGCTAAAACAATAAATTCCTTGAAGTAAACATAGGGCTAAATCTGCATTACCTGGGATTTGCCAATTAGGTATGACACAAAAAGTAATCGCAACCAAAAAAATAAAAATAGAGAAACTGTACTTCACCAAAATTAAAAACCTTTGTATTTCAAAAGACATCACACCAAGAAAGTGAAAAGACAACCCACATAATAAGAAAAAATACTTGCAAATCATGTATCTGCTTACAAGTACAAAAATACATGGGAGGAATAAATTCTAATGTTCTACAGCACAGAAGGGTGACTATAGTTCACAACTATTTATTAAGCATTTCATAAAAAATGAGCAGAGGGTCAGGCACAGTGACATGTGCCTGTAATCCTTGTGACTCAGGAGGCTGAGGCAAAAGGATCACAAGTTCAAGGCCAGCCTCAGCAATTCAGCAAGACCCTATACAATTTAGGGAGATTCTGTCTCAAAATAAAAAATAAAAAGGGCTGAGGATGTGGCACAGTGGTTAAGTTCCCCAGGGGTTTAATCTCCAGCTCAGAAAAAAAAAAAAAAAAAAAAAGAATGAGCAGAGAAAAGCTCAAAGGTTCCCAACACCGAGAAATGACAAATGTTTATGAAACTGCTAATAATTCTGATTTGATCATTCATTACTCATGTACATATACTAAATTTTTTAAAATGTACCCAATAAATATGTACAATTACAAAATGAAGAATCACAATTAATTCATCAGCTATAAAAATGCTTCAAATTTTCTTTTTTGAGGGGGGAAGTCTTGCTAAATTGCTAAAGCTGGCTTTAACTTGTGATTCTTCTGCCTCAGCCTCCCACACCACTGGGATCAATTCTGAGCTTATTTAATTTCATCATGCTGATTTTGATACATTTCATTTTGAATCTGATCCTATGCTTAATTTTCCAATCTAAGTTTCCCAATAGTCTCTCCCATTTGAAATCTATAAAATAAACCACACCTTGAGTATAGCCAACTATCAGTTGCAAATTTCACCTAATGTGATTTATTATATTGACCCAAAAGGTATCATTAATACTTGGTTGAAATTAAATAACTTGCAGTTTATATATAAAGGGAGTTAGAGTAAGGTATACCTAGACCACCTGCATATAACTGGTCAGGAAAAAAAAAAATCAGTACCTTTGAGAGATTGGACATCTGCTAAAGTTACAATTTGTAAGCAAAAAGATTTAAAAATGAAGCCATAAATTACAAATAAAGAAATAGAATAATCTTGAGAAAATTGAGATAACAGAAAATGAAGCCCAGTTAAAGTGATAACTGAATTTTAAGGCCTAAAATGCAACTAAAGAATGCCACCAGTTGTATATGATTAAGCTGCCCAAAAACAACAAAAAGGAAAATAATTTTAAGAATGAAGGCTTTTGGGGCTGGGGCTGTAACTCAGTGGCAGAGTGCTTGACTCTCACGTGTGAGGCACTGGGTTCAATCCTCAGCATCACATAAAACTAAGCAAATAAAATGAAGGCATGCTCTCCATGTACAACTACAAAAGAAAAAAAACATTAAAAAAAAAAAGAATGGAGGCTTTTGACCTAGCTAATATTGAATAAGCCCAGTACAGTTTCTTTTTCTCACAACTGAAAACTCCAGACATACAAAATAACACGCATGGGGACTCTGAAAAGTACACCAAAAAGGCAGATTGTGGAACAAAGTTGGCCAATGTCTCATAAGGGGGAATGACGGTGTATTTTTTTTTTTTTGGGGGGGGGGCATTTATCTGTTTTTGTCCTCCTTTTTTCTATAGGCTTTGCCTTGAGTGTAGGCCCCAGTCAACAAACTAACAGAAAAGCAACTGAAATGCCTAAAATGTGCCATGGTACACACCTATAAAACCAGCAGTTCCAGAGGATGATGCAGGAAGATCACAGGTTGGAAGCTAGTCTCAGCAATATTTAGCGAGGCCCTAAGTAACTCAGTGAGACATTGTCTCAAAAAAAATTTTTTTTAAATGCTGGGGGACTAGGGTTATGGCTCAATAGTAGAGCACTTGCAAGGCACTGGGTTCAACTCTCAGCACCACATACAAATAAATGAATAAAATAAAGGTCTATCAACATCTAAAAAAATATTTTTAAAAAAATGCTGGGATTGTGGTTCAGTGGTTGTATACTTCTGGGTTCAATCCCTGCTAACAAAGAATTAAAGAAAAAAAAAAAAAATCCACACATTAGAAAGGAAAAAAGCAAAGGACCCCACAGTGAGACAAAGGAGACTCAGCAAAGCAAAGAACTCTGCACAGCAATGGCCACTGAGGGAGGAATACCACCAGACGCTGGTTGGTGGGTGTCCAAGGACCACATCACTATTCAGAGAAGTCAGCCTTGTGGCCTTACCACTCCCCCTTCACACTACAGCTGATACACCCAGACAAGGCTAATTAACCTGTCGTCCTCCAGAAAGCAAGAGAACAAATTTTCAGACCATATGAGCTATGATACCCTAACAGACTTGGTTAAAAAAAAAATCCTCAGCATTTAAAAAAATATAAAAACACTATATTAAGGCATATAACAGTGCCTGGTATATAATAAACCTCAGTAAAGGTTAGCCACCAGCTGGGTGTGGAGACACACACCTGTAATTCCATTGACTCAGAGCCAGAGGCAGAGGCATCACAAGTTCCAGGCCAGCAAATAAGAAAATAGAAAAATGACTTAACGAGGCCCTGTCTCAAAATAAAAATATAGAGGACTATGGATGTAGCTTAGTGATAGAGAATTCCTGAGTTCATTAAAAAAAAAAAAAAAAAAAAAAGTTAGCTATTATGATTATTTTAAAACATTAATTTTTAAAGTGGCCTAGCATTTACATTTAGAAGTTTTATCAGATAAGTTTTGCTGGATATGAGTTCTAGGCCTCCGGAGCACAGCACTTCACAACACAGTCACATAGCTAAGGATTGTGTTAGAAGCTTTTTACCCACAAAGCTGGGTAAAAAGGGCAAATGAATGATGCAAAAACCAAACCAAACCAAAACCACTACCATGGCCAAACACCAAATACCAAAAGCATGACATTTCTATCTTAAAAAAAAAAAATCACAAAATATGAAAATAAGTCTACTCTTCCCTATAAGTATAAAAACATGGCTAAGATCTTCTCATTATTTAATCACATATAGCACCTTGTAGCACATATAGCACAGTCACATAGCTAATAGGTTTATCAAATGTATACTTTTGTTAGTGAAACAAGTGATACCATAAGCAATGTCATGGCCATCATACAAGTTGTAACTATTTTTTTCAAAGAAGGAGACTAACCCCTATTTTCCTATACAGTCACAGGAAGATTAGATAACAATAATTAATGCTCAATTTTAATCAGATATATACAGCTTTAGTAAATAACTTGTGTTTCTCAGATTTAAGGTTAAGCATCAATGTTCACTGTCACTACTAAAGTAGGCAGGCATATGAGTAAAGAAGCTAACACAATCCTTAAAGCTGGGTAAAAAGGGCAAATGAATGATGCAAAAACCAAACCAAACCAAAACCACTACCATGGCCAAACACCAAATACCAAAAGCATGACATTTCTATCTTTAAAAAAAAAAAAAATCACAAAATATGAAAATGTCTACTCTTCCCTATAAGTATAAAAACATGGCTAAGATCTTCTCATTATTTAATCACATATAGCACCATGTAAAGGAGATGCACTCCTAAATAAAATATAACCACCTGTTATTCAAGAAACTTTTGCCAGGCACGGTGGCACGTGCGTGTAATCCCAGCAGCTAGAGAGGTTGAAGCAGGAGGATCACGAGTTGAAAGGCAGTCTCAGCGATTTAGCAAGGCTCTAAGCAACTTAGCAAGATCCTGACTCAAACATAAAACAGAGACACCAAGAAACTTCTCTTAACATATGTAAACACAAATAAATACTATTTCGCTGGTCACTGTTAGAGTGGAGTGGGAAAAAAGGCAGATACAAGAGGCTGTCATTTTATTATTTCATTAAAATCTTCCAAAGTAGGACACTGTAAAGTCTAGTAAGGTGAATATTTCATTCTATTATTAATTTCTGAAAATGAAGCCTAAACTACAACACATCAGTATGTTAAAGAGACAAAATTTTAATCTTTTTTAAAAAAACTACAAGGTTTTATTGTCTTTTTTGTTTGTTTCTTTCAAGGGGGCGGTATTTTTCCATTATTTTATTTTATTGATGCTTTGGTTTTTTCCACAATAGACTTGACTTAGAAAGGACATACATAAGAGAATACTGCAATAAAAGTAAATAAGTAAACAGAAAAATAACTAGCAGGCTACAAAGTCCCTGCAAACACTGAATACCAATTTGGCTCTGAGCTTCCCGATAACCAGAGTGAAAAGAGAAATATTTACATAGTTCCTAGTACTTGATGTGAGGAGCAGAGTGTGCATGTGTATGTATCAGTTCCCAAAATACTGTAACCTTAAGGATTAATACCTCATTGAAACAAAAATTGTGTGGCCCCTTTTAACACTCAACTACTCAATTCTCTGAAGTGAGTTCTTATTTCAAGTTATTTCAAATGAAATAATTCAATAGACTTTTTCTTAGAGTACTGGTATTGAACCCAGAGCTTTTTGTTTTGTTTGGGTTTTTTTGTTTTGTTTTTGGCACTGGGTATGGAACCTAGGGGCACTTAACCACTGAGCCACAGATCCACAACTTTTCTGTATTTTGCTTAGTGACAGGGTCTGGCTGAGTTGCTTAGCGCCTCACTATTGCTGAGGCTGGCTTTGAACTTGAAAATCTCTTGCCCCAGATTCCCCAGAGGATGGGATTACAGGTGTGCACCTGATGAACCCAGAGCTTTGCACATGTTGGGCAAGAAATGAGCTACATCCAAGTCCTTTTAAAAGTTTATTTTATTTTCAGACAGAATCTCAATAAGGTGCCCAGGTTGGCTTCAAACTTGTGATCCTCCTGCTTCAGCCCTCTGAGTAGCTAGAATTAAGTGTGTGCCCTACAGCAGTTGTATACAGCAGATTTAAGAGAATTTTTTCAAAATTTCATTTACTACTATGTTTGGTGCATATTTCTGTTTCTTCCTTACTATTGGCAAACAATCTACACCTAAACACTGGACTTTTTCTCTCAAATTATGCTTTTTCATATAACATGCCAATACAAGTTAACTTTTGAGTCAATCTCAAGAGTGTGATCTTCCAGGAAAAAGGGTTCAGGACAAGAAATTTCAGGCTCCTATTAAACAGGCAATGAAAATTTAATACCATAAGCAATAAAATCCTTGATATGTCACTGAATATAAACATAAGACATATTTTAGGACAAAATGAACTATTTGATTTACTTGGAGACTATGTTGTTCATTCCTAACTACTATCAAACAAGGGCACTCTAGGAAGGTATGAACTTCAGAGTTAGGAAAAACCAAAACCTGAACACCAGATCCATCATTTACTAGCTAGATTATTCTGGGAAAATAACTAACCTCCTCACTGGTTTCCTCAACAACAGTTTATGAGAATGCAGAATCATTTAACAAAATAAGGCTTGTGATAATGTTAATCATATAAAGCACTTCCAAAAAGATCGTGATTTTTTTCCTTTCTCTGGACTATCCAGGGGGCAAGGCCTTTAAGACAACTCTCCTAGATGCTAAGTAATTCCCTAAAAGCACCAAGAGCTCTCCTGATTGAGACCTTAGAAAAGCTTGAATGAAAGGTGTGGTGAGAGAAAGTCAGTCTTTGGAAGTATCTGACACATACCATAACATACAAACACAAAAGCCAAAAAAAAAGTGCTGTCTGTTCCAGAATTGAAAAAATTATGAAAAACACAGACTGAGCTTTGACCCATGGGATGGTGAACTTAAAACAGATATTCAATTCTTGAAAGAATTTCCTTCTGGTATGAAATGTGTCCATTCTGATTTAACAGCTCTTCCCAAGGTGAGCAGCTTAGGAGACGCAGAGTAATAGCAACAGAGCCCAACTCTTGGAAGTTTACCTGGGAGGGGCATCAGATGGACAAAACTGCTTTTCTTATGTGTATCTGAATAACTAGTGTCATTAGTCGAACTAATTCACATAATTGTCTTATGCCAAAAGATCTATTTATTGAAGATACTTGTTCCCACCAGGCTAGCTAGCAAGGATTATTATGGCAAAGTCAACATTCCTTTCCTTAGCAAAATTTTCTCCGAAGGTTCCTACCCCAAGTAAAAAATTTTTGATTCAATCTAATTTTTCATCCTTAAACCAATGATCTGATAAACAGAAATAACAATACAAAATACTAACCAAGACCACTCAGAAAACATAATCCTCTTTCTTCTTTCCACAGCAATCCTTAATGAGATCAAAGAAGAACCCAAACATTTTAGATCGCTCCATCTACTTGTAAACGCACAGACCACAACAGCTGAAAGGCATTCTGCAAGTACATCTCCCAGCAGGCCCTCCACTGCACAATGAACAAACATGACAACAGAAGTCAATTCCAATCAAGCCAAAAACTGAGCTACTTTATCTTTTGATTAAAATAGGATCACAAGGAGAATATAAACTTTACATCATTTATAGTTTACTGCCTATCTTCCATTAAACTGTCTGTACTGAGGGGGGAAAAAAAATCCCACAAATGAAACTTTAAACAATTTCTTAGGATACAGGTCCATATGAAGTCAATGTTATTTTACTTGGCAATTCTGAGATATGGGAAACCCATGTTATTCTTTCTCTTTGTAGACACACCCAATTCCCAGAAAGATGTTTTCTTTCTTACAACAGTCAGCTGCATTTCTTTTGAACAAAAAACTCTGAAAGGGAGGCATGTCGTAATAAAAACACCACTGAACAGAAAGTGCTTCAGCATTATCATGTTCTTATGTAGAATGAATATAGTCAAGATGACTTTCTTCTATAAATTCGAGAACAATATAATCAATGTCATATGTTCAAATTTAAGAATCTAAAAATGCTAAAACAACCAAATGTCACTTTTAAGGAAGGCATCCTAAACAAATTCAAGGGTATCTACATAATGACTCCAGGTACTTAACTGATCTAACTTTTCTTCATCCTCACAAATATAATACCACACCTTAGCAAAAAAGATCAGACATTTTCATTAAAAAAAAGAAAAAAGAAAAAAACTCAGTTCTAATGTATTTTGTTATATAATATTCAAGAACAGAGGGGCATATAAAAGTTCTAAAGGCACAGTGACACACCTGTAATCCCAGCTGCTCAGGAGGCTGAGGCAGGAGGATCACAAGTTCAAGGCCAGCCTCAAAAATTTACCAAGGCCCTCAAGCAACTTATTGAGACCTTATCTCAAAATAAAAAGTGAAAGGGTTAGGATGGAGCTCATAGTAAAGTTCAATCGCCAGTACTGATCCCAGAAGATTCTAAATGTTTCCTAAAGTTTGTAATGCTTCAAATCAAACAATGCCATGGGGTCATGAACACATAATCATGAAAGCTGCTTCAATTCTGCAGACTCTCTCTCAGTATCCTTTGTTTTTAACATGAAAGTTCCAGTAAAACTAAGGCAAAGGAAGAGCTGGCCTCTCACCAAACTTGATGACTGAAGCAAGTAAGCATTCAAGATACTTTCTTGTTCGAGTATCAAACGTCATATATCTCTTGCTCCTTCCTTCCTTCCTTCCTCTGTTTTTCAGTCCTGGGGACTGAACCAAAGGCCTTGCAAATGCCAGGCAAGTTCTCCATCACTGAGCTACAGTACCAGCCCTTTTAATTTACTTTCATATAGGGACTAGCCAAGTTGTCAAGGCTAGCCATGAACTTGCAATCCTTCTGACTCAAAGTAATTTTATGTAGGCAATGTAGATGCACAATATTTATTACCTATGCCTGTTTAATTAGGTTTTATACAGTTTCTCTGCCTATTTTAAAAGAGAAAAAGTTGCTTAAAATTCTGAATACATGATAAGTCTTAAAAAATGTTAAAAGGCAAAAGCTAGCCAGGTTATGATGGCACATTTCTGCAATCCCAGCTACCTGGGAAGTTAAGGCTAGAGTGTCACAAATTCAAGGTCAGACAGTGCAACCTAATAACAAACTGTCTCAAAATAAAATGAAAAGGGTTAGGGATATAACTCAGTGGTAGAGTGCTTCCTTTCCTAGCACGAGTGAATTCCTGGGTTCAATTCCAAGTACCAAGAAAGAAAAAAGAAAAAGAAAAACGCAGAAGTTGAAACTCAGCTTGCCTAGGTTACACAGCACAGAAATCATAAAACCAGAGTTCAAATCTATAATGCCCATTAAAATTTACCTCTGTATGCTATGAAGAACTAGGAACAATTTCTACAGCTGCTTTATACCTAGAAATTTACAGTAAACGTGGTGGTTTTGTATATTTCAAATGTTTATAAAGTTTTATGTTACACATAAGATCTCAAAAATAGGTAAAAAACTGACAACAATGACTATCTCTGAGAAAGATAACTAATGAACCAAAATTTACTTTTCACTGTATACACTCTTGTACAGTATGAATTTTTTATCATATAATTACAAATTGCTAAGTTAAATGATGTTTATCATAGGCCTACTGAAGATAAAAGTTAACAGCCAGGTGTGGTGGCAAACACCTGTAATCCCAGCGCCTCAGGAGGCTGAGCAGGAGGATTTCAAGCTCAAAGCCAGCCTCAGCAATGGTGAGGCACTAAGCAACTCAGAGAGACCCTGTCTCTAAATAAATACAAAACAGGGCTGGGGATGTGGCTCAGTGGTTGAGTTCCTCTGACTTCAATCCCTGATAATGTCCCCCTAAAAAAAAAGAAAAGAAAGTTATCAGAAATATTAATTTTCACTTACTGAAATATAAAGTGACTACTTTAAGATCTAGAAACTGCCCCAAACACACCTGTTCATTAGGGTAGTTACTATTTGACTAAACTAGAAGGAAAACAAAACGGGCTCAAGAAAGACTATGCAAAAGTGACAAATTATTTTTAATGCAAATTTAAGTAAATCCCATTTACATAAATAGATAAAGAATCCTTCCTTTTAGAATTAATAACCTGGAAATTAGTAGGGTTGTCTAGTTTCTGATTATATATATACAAAGTGCAATGTATACATGTGGGTCACACAGAGTCACATCATTACTGCATTTAACTCACACAAATTCAGCCATGCCAAGAGACAGATATAGGGATAGGTGAACAATACTGTACAAGAACATAAGCTAGAGACAGAAAGAGTCTTGAGATTCAAACAAACTAATTTCTTTCGTTCTCAAGATTACAGGTATGAATATATTGTCAAGTACATAATTTGTTATATAACACTGCCCCAGGAATAGTGAACTAGCCTGTTCTTAGGGATGAGGCATAACTTGACTGAAAATTGAACTGTGCTACACTTACTGAAACGTAGCATGATGGTATCTGGTCTGACTTCTTTTCCACTTTGTACATAATGGTGGGATTTGTTGTCACATTCATATGTGCACACAATGTAACAATATAATTCAGCCATACCATTCCCTAGTATTTCCTCTGTCCCTCCCCCTGGGTCCTCTACTCTACTGATCTTCCTTCAGTTTTCATGAATCCCCTACCCCACTTTTCTTTCTTCCTCTCTAGCTTCTACATATGAGAGAAAACAAACCCATTCTGAGTTTGGTTTATTTCACTTAACAAAATGTTCTCAAGTTCCAACCATTTTCCTAAAAATGACATAATTTCATTTTTCTTTATAGCTGAATAAAACTTCATGGTGTATATATACCACATTTTCTTGATCCATTCATCCATTGATGGACACATAGACTAGTTCCACAGTTTGGCTATTTCGAACTGTGCTGCTTTAAACATGAGTATGCATGTCTCACTATAGTATGATGACTTTAATTCTTTAGGCTAAATACTGTGGAGAGGTATAAATGGGTCATATGGTGGTTCCATGCCTAGTCTTTTAAGGAACTTATATACTGATTTCCATAGTAGTTCCAACATGGATTTTTAAATTTTTTTAGCTGTAGATGGACACAATACATTTATTTTTATTTATTTTTATTTATTTTCTTTATTTATTTTTATGTGGTGATGAGGATCGAACCCAATGCCTCACACATGCTAGGCAAGCGCTCTACCACTGAGTTACAACCCCAGCTCCTCAACATGATTTCTTTAAAAAATATTTTAATAAACAATTTCAATTCTATACAGCATTGGAGCTAACTATCCCCCACACCAGTATACCGGTGTGTATAAAAACATCTCAATCACTATTATTCAATTTCCATTTTGCTCCAAGACCAAACCAAGTACATCCTTATCAATAACCTCCATAGAGATGAACATAAAGATTCTACCCAAAAACCAAGGTGTTAAATATCAATAAGCAGTATTGCATTTTTAAAAAGAATCCTACCGGTTAAAAAGGATGAAATCAGCTGGATGTGGTGGTGCACCCCTGTGATCCCAATGACTTGGGAGGCTGAGACAGGAGGATTGCAAACTCAAGGCCAACCACAGCAAATCAGTGAAACACTATCTCAAAATAAAATCTGTAAAGGGCTGGTGATATAGACCAGTTTTAGGGACACCCAGAGCTCAAGCATGGAGGGAGGGGGGTGTCACACATGTGTATATACATATATCTATATCTATATATATATACACACACAGGTGTGTGTGTATGTGTATACACACTTACATCACCTCCAATGTACTTCAGCAACTACCAAATTACTAAATAATGTGCAAGCTAATTGCTTGATGTACGATTTTTAACCCCAAAATTCATTCAATGTCCTCCTTATACCACTTTTACAACTTTTCTAGAAGCCGTCCTCACCTTCCCTTTCCCACCCCTTTCCAGATCTTCATTTCTTGTCTTGTGGCCTCTATTTGTAATAGTTGCCTGGATTTTCCCAATTGATATCTTTTCATCTTCAATTCACACTGTACATTCTTAGATCAATCTTCCTGAACAACACTGTGGTCATCAATGAACAATTCCTCCACAAATTACCTCCAAATTCAAACCCTGTGATTCAGCTGTCATGACTACTTGAGATCCCACTTTCTGAACTCCCAAAAATACTCTCCTAAATAAAAAATATCAGCAACTTTCCTGTGTGTTTACTCTTCCAACTCCCAATACCTGAAATATCTTCCCTTCTTCTAATTTTAATTCCTTCAACTCCAAACTACTACCTGGATTGGATTTCTGGTTGTCCACGTTTGTAACAAGAGATTACATTTTCCTTTTCACTTAGTCTCAGTTATTCTATTTATTAATTATAAAAGACAGAAATTAATGACTCCAAAAACTATTGGAAAGATTAAATGATTATACAGAAGCTAGAAGGTACTTACATAGTATGTACATAGTAGGTGTTCAATAAATAGTATCTTAGATGAGAGAACACTATTTAGACACCGTTTCATCATTATTTCTAAAGCAGCTTCTCTTTTTATGTTGCTAAAGGCTTTCAGGGTAAGTATTACTCTGCCAAAATAAGTATTGTCTGAATGACCCAAAGGACCACTCTCTCATGTGAAAACTGGAAAAAAAGGATGTGGCACCAAACCAGACCAATATCTCCCAGCAGAGTGCAGACATTGTCTCAAACATCTAAATCCTGAGTGAAAATCCTGCCTAGGCAGCCTCACCAGCTGCAGTCACCACAGATCAGTCAGGCAAAAAGAGACATGACAACTCAGAGGATCCAGGTTAAGGAAGGAACCTCGAAGTACACAGGGGGAAAAAAAAAGGAAAACAAATTAGAAAAAGAACTGCTGACTCTATGTTGCTTGGAGAGTAACAGATGAATGGAAAGTATTTGCTTTTAGGAAAAATAAGATCTAACTTTTAATTTTGATCTCTTTACTTCCTACATTGGCAGTCACTTCACCTTTCACCAAACCTATTTCTTCATAAAATGGAAATAATTTGTCTAACAATTATCATGAAGATTAGGTAGGATGCATACGACCTTGGAATATGGTAGACACTCGCCTGGATCTTTTATTTTGTGTTATGTATTTTGGTACTGGCAATTGAACACAAGCACTCTACCATTGCCCTACATCCCCAGTCTTTTATATTTTTTAATTTTTAAGACAGGAGTTTGCTGAGTTGCTCAGGCTGAACTTGAGCATTCAATTCTGTTGCCTCAGTCTCCTGAGCACATAGATAACAGCCATATGCCACCAAGCCCAGACGGAGAGGTTTTTTGTATTGTTGGGTTTTGTTTGTTTGTTTGTTTTGCAGGGGGGGTTACCAGGGATTTAATCAGGGACATTTAACCACTGAGCCATATCCCCAGCCCATTTTCATTTATGATTTTGAGACAGGGCCTCACTAAGTTGCTTAGGGCCTCGCTAAGTTGCTGAGGCTGGCTTTGAACTTGAGATCCTCCTGACTCAGTCTCCCAAGCTGCTGGGATTATAGGCCTGAGCCAAAACAGTCAATGAGAGAGTTAATTTTTAAATTGTCTTTCTTTAACTAATCAGTTAACCAGTGTCTACATGCAATAGATCTGAAAAATTCCAAAGAATATAACTTACAATTTTTAGAACTTTTTTTTTTTTTTTAAACATCCTGAATCCATCTGGGTCATTTTTCGGGAAATACTTTTTGGAGGTGAGACGGGACGAGCAGCGTTGAGGATTGAACCCAGGGCCTTTTGCATGCTAGGCAAATACTTCACTGAGCTACATCCCCAGCGCTTTTTATTTTGAGACAGAGTCTCACTAAGTTGCCACAGTTGGCCTTAAATTTATGATCCTGCTGCCTCCACCTCCCAAATAGCTGGTATTACAGGTATGTGCCCAGCTCACCTGATCTTTTTTCTGTCTCCTTTGTTAACCTCCAAGCTATACTCAGAAAAGGAAAACATAGGGAAGAACACTTGCATGCAAAGAAAAAGAGATGACAGAACATAAAATATTATAAGTAAATGCTACTTTAGGTACAACTGTTATTAAATCTAAGAAGAGAGGTTGGGAATGTAGCTCAGTTG
This sequence comes from Sciurus vulgaris, assembly GCF_902686455.1. Lineage (NCBI taxonomy): Eukaryota > Metazoa > Chordata > Mammalia > Rodentia > Sciuridae > Sciurus > Sciurus vulgaris. The sequence continues at coordinate 14,642,406 of NC_136461.1, forward strand.
TGAAGCATGTGCCTCACATGCCTGAGGCCCTGTGTTCCATCCACAGAACCATCACCAAAAGAGGCAGGAAAAAAAAAGGGAAGGAAGGAGAAAAAAATGATTAACCTAAGAAATAACAGGCCATGTAGACAAACATTTTGTGTGACTGATTAACAATGTGGCCTGGTGGTGCACACCTGTAATTCCTGCCACTCTGGAGGCTGAGGCAGGGGGATCACAAGTTTCAGACCAGTCCGGGGAACCTGGTAAGACTTTGCTTGAAAATTAAGACGAGAAAATAGGGGCTGAGGTTTTGGCTCAGTGGTAGAATGCTTACCTGGCAAGTGTGAGGCACTGGGTTCAATTCTCAGCACCACATATAAATAAATGAATAAAATAAAGGTCTATTAACATCTTAAAAAAGACAAAATAATGTAAAATAAAATAAAGAGTTGGAGATGTAGCTCAGGCTATGTTCAATCCTCAGGACAGTGACAAACAAAAAAATAAATAAAACAAAAATTTTAAAAATGTGAACTCTGATATCAAGATGCTGATTAAAATCCTAGCTCTACCACTTACTAGTGGAATAATCATGGGCAAGTCATTTGCAGTACCTCAATTTCTTGTCTACTTAAAAAGAACAACAGTTCTTACACCTCTTGTGGTTATAGTGAAAATTAAACAACATAGGTCACTGCTTGATACACTCCGTAACAAATCATTACAGCAACTAAAGTATTAATGTTACAAGAAAACAATTTTTAAATATCTCATTATAAAATAACAAGAATTAAGAAATGTGTTAAGGAAGGTCTGCATAACTCAAAGAACTAATATGTTCCAGGTGACCAAAGCATAATACTAACATCATTAGGGAAAGATGAGAGAACCAGCTTCACTTGATGAGATAGACTAATTCAATGTGTCTAACCTACATGGTCTCAGAACTCCTTCATACCTAAAATCATTGAGAGACATAAACAGCCTTTGCTTCAATGGGTTACTTGCATCCATATTTACATTAGAAGTTAAAAATAAGAAGAATCTTATGTATCTATTAACTTATCCTATAATAATAAACAAACATTTTAACCCAAATAACAATTATTATTTTGAAAAATAGTTAAGTGGGGGAGGGGATTTGGCACTATTTTACACTTTTGTAAATTTCTTTAATGTTGAGAAAGGAAGATAAATCTAATAGGTCAGCTGACTTCCCTTTTTTTAAGGAACAGTTTCCTTTTTGCTTTTAATTTTTATTTGTCGTTATCAATGGAACTTTACTTAATTCATTAATTTACATATGGAGCTAAGAATCAAACCCAGTGTGAGGCACACATGCCAAGCAAGGCTCTACCACTGAGTCACTACCCCAGCCCATCAGCTGACTTCTCATGTGTTTCTACATTCAATACACTGCAATATTTTAAGTCTATAAAAAAAAAATCTCATCTCACAAAGATGTGTAAGCTGAAGAGAGCAGCACTTTAATAGTCTTTCCTGATTATCATGCATTGTTTCAATATTACACCAAAACTCAGCAAGTGATTTTATTCTTTTTATTTGGTTTTGGGGTTTTTGCAGTGCTAGGATCAAACCCAAGGCCTTACACATGTTAGCAAGTGCTCTACTGTTGAGCTACATCCCAGGCCAACAAGTGGTAGGTTTTAAAGGTTAAAAGCAATTTAGTTCCAAACCATACTGACAAACTTTTCATACACTGTTACACGGAAATCAATTCATCTACGTTGCATTTTAAATGAATCTTTCACCTATGCAAGATTTAGTAGCATCATACTAATCATCCGGTAAAAATGAGTACTTGAAGTTATGCAGACTTTTCCTGATATCTCTGTTTGATCTCAAAAATCCTACCTGCTAATATCACCACTGTTCTCATCAGAAAAGACTGTTAGGTACTGGGAAGTTCTCGAGGTCATGGAGGTGGATATGAGTTTCCAATATTCTAAATTTTTGTCCCAATATTATAATTTTTGCTTGAAAGTTATAATTTTAGTATTGGCAACAGTTCTTCTTGAAGAGATAGGTACATTCATCTATTTTCAATATTGTATCTGCAAAATACCCAAGTATGAATAACCACAGTCATTCTTTCAAGCAAAAAATGATACATTTTAAAAGACCATAGCTGAGTATACAACTAACTTACACAAGTGGTTTTTGTCATCAGGCAACTATGTTACAGAAGTGCTTTGTGCATTCTTCCCATTTTATCACACAGAATATCTGAAAATTATATGTACTCAAGGCTCAAGATTTAATTAAATGAATAGTTCATGCTACTTCATCACAAACGATGTGAAAGCTAAAAACTGGCTTTTTTCTTTTTTTGGAGAATGCACGTTCATGGAGAACACAACACTTATCATTATTAGCATTATCAGCCCACCTTGGTACTACCTGGATTTAAGCTAAGACACCAGCAGTTTTACCCAACACTGATACTGAAAATATCGATAAAATGAAAATGGAAAAACAAACATCTCACTTTAGTTACTAAAATAGTTCTGACTCTCTCAACGATGCAGACATGATGCCCTAAGAAATCCATAAACTCTTGTAAAGACTCTGATGCCAGGGGCTGGGGCTATAGCTCAGTGGCAGAGCGCTTGCCTAGCATGTGTGAGGCACTGGGTTCAATTCTTAGGACCACATAAACAAATAAACAAAGGCATGCTATCCATCTACAACTATAAAAAAAAATTAAAAGAAAAAAAGACTCTGATGCCGGGAGCAAAATTTTCAACACTCCTTTAATACGTAAAATAAAGTACCTATAAGTACAGTAAATCAAGGTAGGGAGACCAGACGCACACTTCACCAAGCAAGTAAGGGCACCCCATCAATCTAGCAATGCCACATTAACTCAGAAATGGTCATTAAATGAGGTCATGAAAAATCCAAAAGGCTTTTCATTCACACTGACAGAGAACCACTTGTGTATATAACAAATTAAATATGATTACTCATTAATGTTCTTTCTGGAAAAAAAAAGTAACTGAAATGTATGGGGGAATACATTTCACTAGCTCATGTTTAGTAAAATTCTAAAATAAATGTAGCAATGGCAGCAGGGTGCGGTGGCGCACACCAGTGATCCCAGCATCTCACTGAAGAAGAGGCTGAAGCAGGAGGATTCCAAGTTTGAGGCCAGCCTTAGCAACTTAGTGACCCTGTCTCAAAATTTAAAAATGAAAAAAAAAAAAAAAAGTTAAAAAAATATATATGTACATAAACAACTGTGGCTATACCTCAGCAGAGAAACAATAGTAACTTTCTCTGCAGTCATTCCATGCAGGCCTTTGCCCATGGTCATATAATTCTCCTTCTCCACCTTATTCTTGGATCTTGCACTACAGGTCTTTCCCATCCCTCCTCTCACTCATCAGAGTAGTTCAAATCACTGGGAAAGTGAAGACCCCCTGACCTTCCTCTCTCCCAGTCCTCTTTTCTTTTTCTCTAGCAGTAGGTTATAGTAGCTAAGAACCCACCACACTCCTCATCATGAGAAGTCTGTATCAACCAGGTGCTGGAAGTAATTAGACCAAGCCAGGAGTAAGTCTAAGAGCTCAGGGTTCAAGCACTCACATTCCACACAAGCCGTTTAGAACTAACAATCCCAGCTAACACGTAAGTTTCAAAAAACTTGAATATTATTTCAACTTGAAACCCAGAACTTAAACAAATCAATTTCAGACTGTACCAAAGAGGTTTACTACAACACTTCTAGTAACACTGACCTCAGGAGGTAGATTATTCCAACCACTTATCTAGAGTACAAATTTGATCTCAGCACTCCAGTTCTTCCACTTATTACCTGTGTGACTGCCAGGAAGAGTTATTTTTAACATCTATAAGCATGTGCCTCTTAAACTAGAAATCAGGACAATAACACCATCTACTTCAAAGAGTTGATGTACAGCCAAGCGCAGAGGCACACGCCTGTAATCTCAGCTGCTCAGGAGGCTTGAGACAGAATTGCAAGTTCAAAGCCAGCCTCACCAATTTAGCAAGGCCCTAAGTAACTCTGTAAGACCCTGTCTCAAAATAAAATATTTTTTAAAAAGGCTGGGGATGTAGTTCAGTAGTAAACTGTGCCTGAGTTAAATCTCAGGTACCCCCCCCCAAAAAAATAATAAATAAATGAGCAGATGTATAATTTAAATGAAACTTATTTAAACTTAAATTTAAACTTATTTAAAGCATTTAATTCAGTATCTGGCATACAGTAGGCACACAATAAACCAATGCTAACATAAAGACCTCTAATAGCAATTCCGATATTCTTTCCTACAAATTTCAAATGAGTACAAGGTTTTATAGCTGCCAGGCCAGTGGGGGGGAAAAATGAAATTTTCCCTCATATTTCAACCACAGAGTTATACACCAGCTTTTATGTATAATATAATACATTCCCATTTTAGAACATGTGACAATCAAGTTTTGGCATCTAAATAATAGTGAGATTAAGCTTGAAAAGGTCACAAATACTTTCCAGTGGATACTGGGTAAAGGGTAACTAACAGTGACACTCTATAATTTTACCTTTACAAATGACTTACCTGGGGAACTATCTGTGACAGATGAGGTAAGAAAATAATCATAAACTTTCACAAGGCATAGATTAAGACATTAGGGCTGGGGCTGGAGTTCTAGCTCACTGGCAGAGCACTTGCCTCGCACCTGTGAGGCACTGGGTTTGATCCTCAGCATCACAAAAAAATAAATAAATAAAATAAAGATATTGTGTCCATCTACAACTAAAAAGAAGGCATTAGGGCTCACAAAAATCTCTGTCAAGAATGCAAATATATCAAGTTGGGTATAGTGGCTGTAATCCCAGTGACCAGGTAGGCTGTGGCGGGAGGATCTCAAGTTCAAGGCCAGTCTCAGCTATTTAATGAGACCATGTCTCAAAATTTTTGAAAAAAGGGCTGGGGATGCCTAGAGGACTTGCCTAGCATGTGTGAAATTCTGGGTTCAATCAACCCCAGTACCAAAGAATTTTTAAAGGATGCAAACACAACAAACTTGAGTGGTGGGTGCATAAGTATTTGTTACATAATTCTCTATAATTTTCTAATACATTAAATATTTCATTAAAAGATGAATTACTTGTGTGAAAGATTGGCAAAGAACTCTTGGGTAATTTAATTTGGAAATAAAATTGTAAAATACAGTCCACCTCTATCTCATAATGTTTACATATCCAAATATAACAGATACTTTTTTAACTCTTGTATTTCATCTTGATGGTTTACTTCTATACAAGAAAAGTGTAAGACAAGGGCAACAGTTGGGTACCACGGACTATTATCCCAGCAGTTCGGGAGGCTAAGGCTGGAGGATTCCAAGTTCAAAGCCAGCCTCACCAACTTAGCAAGACCCTGAGCAACTTAGCGAGACCCTGTCTCAAAATAAATAAATAAATAAATAAAAAGAACTGGGGATGTAACTTAGTGGTAAAGCGCCCCAAGTTCAATCCCCAGCACTGGAAACAAATAAACAATGTGACACTGGTGAAAGATTCTTATATTTAATGGATGAGTATCAAGCACAACAAAAAGTTGAATGAAATACAATCATATAAAAAGAATTTTTTTCTCTCTTTTCTTTGGGTGTGTGCGCACGAATGTGGTGTTGGGGTTTGAACCCAGTGCCTGGCCTTGTGCTATGCAAGCACTGTGCCACTGAGGTCCCCTAGCTCTGTTTATTTTGACTATATATTTTAAAACAACTGAGGAAAATTTTACCAAGTCTTACACTGCAGCACTTAGATACAACAGGGTATTTACTTTATCCAAATTAATAACAAAAAAACTTTGCATTCCATTTTTCTTTGCAAGAAACTGGATTTTTCTTTTCCTACTGTTTATTTTCAAATAAGGAAAGAAATCACTCAAAATGATACAGTTGCTGCTGCACCAAGTATGAACAATGAAACTGGGGGTGGTGAGAAAAAGGGTTAGCGCAGGCCTAACAGGCTACACACCGGCTCGGGCTAAACCCTGACAATGCAAGCATTCTTTGTCCTTCTGGTCAATGCAAGGCCTTTCAGTGTCCCTGTATATAATTTTTTTTTTTTTTTTTTTTTTTTTTTTTAAAGCAAAAGAAGAGGGAGGATGGGGAGGAGTTCTGCTTCTTTAGGGGATATCTCCTCAGCTATCTGGCTACAATAAGGATGAAGGTCACATAGACACAGAAAAGCTTTCCAAGTATGCCACTGCTGGGTCTTTGTCTATTAACACAGACCAGCAAGGAGGACTCATGTACCCTGCTTACACTACATTATATTCACTATTAAACAAAATTCCAGGAATTGCATTTCTATTTCACATTGATCCCTGCAATCTAGTGCATTTAGAAATCTACAAAGTAGTCTTTTGTCTTTCAATTTAGACTCCAGGAATGATAATCCCTCTATTTTGTGTGAGAAGACATCAGAAAAGATTAAAATTAAAAAAAAATTTCATTTCTCTGTTCAGGTGTTTTTCAAAAGGCCACAAAACCAAGTAAGATTCTCTAACAAATCTACAGTTCAATGTTTTATTAAGCATTTTATTGAGAACTCCTATCTCAGTAGATATACTTTGAACACAGTTAACCTTCAGGGTGTGGATCACATTTCTCTCACTGCCTTACCTTCACCAAGTAAAATAAGTTAGTGAAGGAGCTGAGACAGCTTAACAAAATCTGATGGATAAGTCATTGTGCAATTAAATATGAAGCTACAATCAGCATTAGGCATCATCTCCTTTGCAGCTATAAACGAAACAAGGTTCATTTCTCCAGTACTGAGTAAAAATACAAATGGTGAGTTGCTTTATACATATAAAACACATGTAAAATGAGTGTGCACACATACACATGGGTGTATGTAGAGAGAATATGCTGTAATTACTGGAAATTTTCTTTTCAAATTCTAACTCTATGACTAAAATTTTATGTATGTGTATGGCTGACTTTTTTACAGCTATATTTAAATTCATTTATGAGAAAAATCAGATTGCAAATACGTTTTATTAACTGATGCTTATTCAGAAGGTTAGCAAGATTTTTGTTAATTACAAATTTTACTACAACACTTAAGAATTACTGAATGGGAATGAAATTATACATGAGATATTTGGAAGAGGTCCTGGAAGATAATCATATAAAATGAATGTTTGATTAACTGAACAGGGTTAAAAAGACTCAAATTAAGTAACTTGCCAAAGTTCACAAAGCTAAATTTCCTTTCTCATGACAGGAATAAAAGGTCAATTTTATGTACAGTTTGCAACTTCACTTTTTTACTAGGTCATGATTCACAAATGGATAAATTTCCTACTCACCCCAAAGGAATGGCTTCTAGAAACCATACTACTTGTGAAATAAAACTACTGCAATGAGAATAAAGTAATATATTACAGAATGTCAACTATCTTTATTTAGTAAATAAAAAATAACTATTATATACTTTGAAACTAGGAGAAACAAAATTACATCCACAACCTAAGTACCACTTGATTACTACTAAAGAAAAACTCCACTTAATACAGAGGATATAAAGTAGAAAGGACCAGTTCAGAAGGATGTAAAGTAGAAAGTACTTTCCATCATTCAATCTTATTCTCATGAAAGTAACCACTGTCCAGTTTCTTACGCATCTTTCCAGAAATTTTCTACACATAAACATACGGTATCATTTTTAACAACTTTGAAAAACTGTTTCTAAAATTAGCAATCATGACTTTCCTAAAATTATCTAAAAGGTCAGATCACTACAGGTTTAAGAAAGGAGAAGGAAATTTCTGAAATATGGATTATTCACAATTATAAAAATATAATGAATACTGCTAGATAAAAGTTATTATAAAATAGAAAATAAATGCACTAAAGTGGGTTGTTGGGTTTTTTTTGTTTTTGTTTTTGTTTTTTGGTACCAGGGAATGAACCAGGGGCACTTAACCACTAAGCCACTACTACTTCTTTTTTTTTTTTTTTTTTTTTTTTTTTTTGAGACAGGGTCTTGCTGAGTTGCTTAGGGCCTTGCCAAATTGCTGGGGCTGGCTTTGAACTCACAATCCTCCTGCCTCAGCCTCCCAAGTTTTGCTGGGATTACAGGTGTATGATCCACACCTGGCCCAGTCTGCTTAAGAATATAATTTTACAGATTAGGAAACAAAGCTTGGTGGTGGTAGACCTTGGATTCTAGCTCAAGTCTGATTTTAAAGTTCACATTCTCGCTTTTGTACAGAAATTTAGGTATGAGTTGTTGAGGTTCATGTTCAGTACCACAGTCTTTTTACCTCTCTTCAGTGCATGTACACATTTAAAACTGGCATCTTCAACAGCGGCAGTGTGTGTGCCTGAAGCCCCAGCTCCTCTGACCATTCTCCCTCCCTACTCCCACTCCACATGTGTATTTCATATACAAAGCAAATTAACACATCTACTTTGTACTCAAAAAAATTTCCAGTAATGACGACATATCTCCCCTGCCTCATTCCCCACAGACAACACACACACACATATTTTATATGCTATATATATAAAGCAAATCAGCATTTCCATTTTTACTTAAGGAGGATCACTTGAGCCCAGGCGTTTGGTGCCAGCCTGGGCAATACAGTGAGAGCCCTGGCTCTTAAAAACAAACAAAAACTGGTATCTTGGATTCAAATCTCTGGGACATATTTACTGAAGACTATGCATAGTGTTTTACACTTTTATTTGTTGATTTTTTTCATTGGGACCTGGAGTGCTATTGTTAGTTTATAATTAGACCTAAGTTTACTTATAAGAAGCAATCACTGGACTAAAACAAACTTAATAAGATATAACTAAAAGGAAATGGGTGAAATGAAGACGGACTAAATTGAGAAATATTGTGAAGATTAAAAGATTAAACAACTTGTCAAAATGACAGCATCATTTCCCTAGTATGTATATTTAAAATGGCTACACTATGTGAAAACAAATGCATGGGCTGGGGAGACAGCTCAGTTGGTAGAGTGCTCGCCTCACAAGCACAAGGTCCTGGGTTCAATCCCCAGCACCGCAAAAAAAATAAATAAATAAATAATTGCAAAAAATGATCTTTGTAGACAGAATATTAGACCACATCATCCTGTTAACACTTTGGTGATGTGCTAAATCTTAAGAAATATGAACTCAGCATTAGGCCTAACACATGATCTAAAGTAAAATACCACCTAGCAAACTTTCCCTTTCCACCTCCCTACCACAACCTCAAAGATGGGAGGGGAAACCCTCAGTTCTTTCATAGTGGTCGAGAATGGCTAATGTACACATATGTGGTAGCTAAGATCCACTGTAACAGAACCTGAAGGCTTCACATTCTAAAGCTTTGGAAGTCTAGCCAGGTATGGCAGTACATGCTTGTAATACCAGCAACCCGGGAGGATCTCAAGTTTGAGGCCAGCCTCAGTAACTTAATGAGGCCCTAAAGCAACTCAGCAAGACCCCATCTCAAAATAAAAAATAAAAAAGGCTGGGATGTGGCTCAGTGGCAAAGTGCCTCTGGGTTCAACCCCTGGTACCAAAAATATAAGTAAATAAAAGAAAACTAAACCTCGAAGTCCAATAAGAACATGTACCTATACTACAAAAACCAAAGGCTAGCCAGGCAAGGTGGCAAAAACCTGTAGTCCCAGTGGCTTGGGAGGCTGAGGTAGGAGAATCCAAGTTCAAAACCAGCCTTAGCAACTTAGCAAGGCCCTAAGTAACTTAACAAGACCCTGTCTCAAAATAAAAAGGGCTGGTTCAGTGCCCCTGGGTTCAATACCTATACCAAAAAAACAAACAAACAAAAAAAAAAAAACAAAAAACCAAAGGCTAATTGTTCTACCTTAATCTGCCCCACTGAAAAAGGGGATGATGGAAGAGACAGGGAGAGAATGCTGCTTTGAAAAGCCCCTCAATCTAGCACAGCATTAGGAAGGGGGGGGGGGGTTAAAAGCAAACACTGCCACAATAGCAAACCTTCACTGATCACTCCCCATAAGGTGGGCTCCATGCAAAGCATGCGCATGCATCTGTCACTTAAAGACTCAAACAATTTGTAGACAAGGGTGGTGTCACAAGTTCAGAATCAGCAATTTATCAAGGCCCTAAGCAACTTAGCAAGACCCTATATCAAAATTAAAAGGACAGAAATATAGTCCAGCACTTAATCATTCCTGGGTTCAATCCCTGTAGCAAAAAAAAAAAAAAACTTGTAAGGTAGGTTCTATTATTAAACCCATTTCACACTTTTAGGAAGCTAAGGAACATCAAGGTTAAGTAACTCTCCCAAGGACACATAGCTAATGAAAATCAAAGCACAAACTGAAAAAACGCAGGTCGTCTAAGCTCCACTTCCAATGAAGCCACCATCCACTATTTTCCCTCCTGGAGTGTGTTCACATATATGTGAACAATAAATTTGCAGATGGAAAAAAAAAAAAACTTAAACATTGCTGTATTTCAACTTGAAAGGACAAAAGTTTAGATGAGCTCCTTCCTAATAATGTACTTCCACTGCAGTATATTCAGTATATTCCTATCATACTAACCCTCAGATGAACATTTTTCAAGATAGGAAAACTCCTTCATTTTAAAAAAAAAAAAAAAAGTAAGTTATATTACTAAACAAAAACAAGAAGTCTAATAATTTCTATCCGCTCATATACTGGGAAACCAAAATATTAAATAACTAATTCATACTAGAGAACAGAAAAGAATGACCTTTTTTTTTTTTTACATATTACAAACTAATTAGAAAATTAGTTATAAATTTAAACCTAATTTAAACCTAATGCTTTTTAAATAAACGTCTCCGTTTTTAATATGCTTTCACACATCTAATATTTTATACTTTCAGCAGTTAGCACAAATGAAAAACAAATTTCCTGCTAGATCAAACAATAGATTTTTTTCAGTTTGGGCTAATTCAGATTCAGTTGTAATTCAATTACTATAGTCCAGGCCAACAATATTGAGTACTCTCAAGTAAGAAAATAACACAATTTAAATGTGTGAAAACTTCTTTCCAGTGCATTTAACACATCAGCTGGGGGCTTAGTCTGCCAGTTTGCATAACACATGTGAATGATGTGCAAGTGCTTGGACTAGGAGCAATGCTATTTCACACAGTTACAGGTCCAGGTTCAGGCAAGACTGGAACCATGAAGACTGCAGAGCCTGAACACTTGCAAGCCAAAATCATGTGTCAAGGTAAACTGCACAGTGGGAAACATGGAAGTCACACAGGAGTACCACATGAATAACATAATCCAATTCCAATTTAAAAAGAAAACTCACAGGGCACAGTGGCAAGCTCAAGGGCAGCCTTAGAAACTTAGCAAGACCCAGTCTCAAAATAAAAAAAATAAAAAATATTTTTTTTTAAAAGGGCTGGGGACATTGTTCAGTGGGGAAAAAAAAAAGTGCCCCCAGAAGTCAATCCCCAGTACTAAAAACAAGCAAACAAATAAATAACCCTCTGGAAAATGCTGTTTCGTGTAATGAGCATGCTCTTCCTCCTAGAAAATGTTTTATTATCTTCTCCATATTCTCTTACTGGCAAATTATCAAAGTATTTAATGGTTATTAAGACATCTATCTGATACAGGGATATGCTTAAATAACACAAGACTGAGAAAATGCTGGTGGAGGGGATACAATCAAAAAGAAAGAAACTGTAGGGTACAGTGGGCACACAACTACCATTCCAGCTACTTGGTAATCAAAGGCAGGAGGATCAGGAGTTTGAAGTCAACTTGGCCAACACAGTGAAATGCCTTTAGTACCTACCTATACTGAAGTAAATCAGAGCATTCAGGCCAACAACTTGGCTTAAAATTTGCAGGTACTATGATGAAAAGGTAGAGGAAGAAAAATGCTTAAAATTGTCCCAGGAAACATTTTAAATAGCAGAAAACAAACATCTGCAGAAAAAGTTCTCTCACAGATTATAATCTTGCAAAATTCTATAACATAGATCCCATGAAAAACACAGAAATACTATTTGGTGGAGAGCTAGTAAACCAGATACTCTTATTATGTAAATTTAAAGGCTAAGCTTCAAATTGCTCCTATAGAATGCCAACTCCCCAAGGCAAGAACAAAGGCAGAGAGGCCAGATTGTCTAGAGTAGTCAGCAGCCTTCTGGGGGCCGGGGGAAATTTGCATAAGTCAGAATTCTTCAGAAATTTGAAAACTTCTCATTATTCCACCCGGTGCTAGTTTTAAATTTTTTCTATACAATCTTTCTTAAAGGAAGCATACAAATAAATGGGCATTTCTTTTGGCCTGTGAACGAAATACATTTCTAAGTACTTAAATAGCATAATTTTCTGAGTAAGATTAAAACTGACCATTTTAAACTGTTCAAATAAAGGTCTTCATTTTTGCAAAAACAAAAGCTAAAGAATATGTTCCTTATCTCAACTATTAATCAAGAAAATAAGTTTAATATTTCAATCATATTTTCTAATTACCCTTAACACCAAGTTTCAAGAAATAAATTTCACAAATCCTCATCCAAACTGACTCTGCCCCCAAATTACAAAAAACAAACAAACAAAAAAAAAAAAAAAAAAAAAAACGTGAACAGACAATATCAGCTACTACAATGAAATGAACTGGGAGGCAAAACATCATTTTAACTACATATCCACTAAGAGCCATTGACTCTCAATAACTGTGTAACTATTAAAATGCTAATGTACAAAAAAGATCAAATCTGGGTTTTAAACATGGAGTATATGTGGATAATAGGAAGAGCCTTTCCAAAGAGAAAACATCTAGAGAATAGTCACCTTCACCTTACAATAAAACATGACATGGCAGTTCTTCACCCCTAGAGAACTTAGCTCTTAGTAAATAAATACTTCCATAATTACAGATCTAACTAGCAAGTTTATTTAATGGCATCAAAACTAAAGTAGGGCTGGGGATATAGCTCAGCTGCTAGAGTGCTCGCCTTGCAAGCACAAAGCCCTGGGTTCAATCCCCAGCACAGGGAAAAAAAAGAAAAAAGGCTCTAAAGTTAATATATTAGTATATCAGAGTATACTAACATATTTAAGCAATTTTCAGAGGTCAGATTAATATGAGAAAACTAAATCAGTATTTTTAGTTAAGATAATCCTTTATATTTAGAGAAACAGAAGTGCATTAGTTACTCAAGCCCAAGTTACCTCTGTATCCAGTATGAGACAAATTTCAGAGTGATATTAACACTTAAACTTTTACAAAATGAACTACACATATCCTGATGACCTTCCAGGAGTTAGCACATTCCAATCAAAATCATTCAACTGCTGACAAAGTTACTGTGAAACAAAAACAGGGAAAGCCTAGAAACAGGGTTTAAAACACAGTTGAAACAATGACCTCACTTTTTCAATGACAAAAGCCCTTACCAGAGTTCTATGGTTATATATTCCATATAATACAATAACTAACATTACTAGGTACTTATTATACTTATTTCTGTTCCATGCACATCAATTCATTCACAACAAACCCAAGAGAAAGTTCTATGATTTAGCCCCATTTCAGAATGAAAAAACAGGCCCAGAAAAGGCAAAAAAACTAAAAAAGAAAAGTCAAAAAACCCCAGGGCTGTTATTTAAAACTAGCTACTCTGACTCCAGAGTCCATATTCAACCACAGTATTTTATTGCATTTGTATAAAGTACTGATTCTGAACCTTAAGAGACTTAAATAAGCAAACATGTCAAGAAAAGAGAAACAGGGTGCCAGGTATCAAAAATATTGAGAGACAGCTGGAGGTCAACTGATGGTATAGCTGAGTCTGCCCTTGGAAATCTCATTTCTATATTTTAGTCTTCTGTGCCTCACTGGGTGGGGCTCCCCTCTCTTTCCTTCTCAGTCATGGGTGCTTTTAGCACCACTAAAAATGACAAAAGACTTAACCACAATCAATATATCCTAATAAATGACAAGGAATAGTTTGGACCTTTTTTTTTTTTTTTTTTTTTTTGTGGTACAGAGTATTAATTGAACCCAGGAGTGATTAAACACTGAGCAACATTACCAACCCTTTTTTTTTTTTAATTTTATTTAAGACAAGGTCCCTCCAAGTGGCTTAGGGCCTCACTAAATTGCTGAGGCTGGTCTCAAACTTGTAATCCTCCCTACTCAGCCTCCCAAGTGGTTGGGATTCTAAGTGTATACCACCATGCCCGACCAAAGAAAAATGTTCTAAAGAACAATTTTAAATGTTATCTAAAAAAAATGAACAAATATTTTAGAAGAAAATGGGGTCTTCTAGTACTTACAGAACAATACATGATAAAACAGTTTAATAAAATATCACAGAATCTAAGTAGTAGGCATAAATGAAATCAGAGTATCCTTATAAAATAAATATCATTTCTGCACTCTAAACCTTCCAATGATTTTCTACCTCAGAATAAAACCCAAAATGGTTTATCATTTTCTACAGGGACATAAATGAACTTACCCAACTACTTCCGTGACCTTATCCTGACCTAAACTGGCCTTCTTACACAGCATCAAATATTGTGTACACAGGACAGCCTCAGAGACTCATTTTCTCTTTCCTTTGACTCAGACATTCTACACCAGATAATTACATATCCCCTCAAATCTCAACCACCTTCATTTCTCACTGAAATTTCCTCTTTAAAAAATTGCCTTCAGGGCTGGGGATATAGCTCAGTTGGTAGAGTGCTTGCCTTGCAAGCACAAGGCCCTGAGTTCAATCCCCAGCACAACAACAACAACAACAAAAATTGCCTTCAGGCCTGGAGCTGAAGCTCAGTGGCAGAGCCCTTGCCTAGCATGTGTGAGGCACTGGGTTCGATCCTTAGCACCACATAAAAATAAACAAATAAACTGAAGGCATGCTGTCCATACACAACTACAAAAAAACAAAAAAAAAATTTTTAAATAGTCTTCATGCTGGGCAGAGTGGTATACCTGTAATTCCAGCTACTTGGGAGGCTGAGACACCAGGATCGCAAGTTCCAGGCCAGCCTGGGCAACTTAAGGAGACCCTGTCTCAAAATAAAAATTTTAAAAGGCTGGGAATCTAGCACAGTGGTGGAATGCCCCAGGTTCATTCCCTAGTACTGTGCATGAATGAATGTGGGGATGTAGCTCAATGGTAAAGTGCCCCTGGGGTCAATCCCCAGTACTGGGATGGAGATGGGGGTGGGGGTTGGCCTTCCTTCATCACACTACATAAAGTAACAAATCCCTCCAACTTCCAATCATTCTCTGTGGCCTCACTCTGCATTATTTTTCCACACAGCACTTAACCCCATCTGACACCGTATGTTTGGGTATTATCTTTCTAGTCCAATACAAGTTTTGTAAGAAAAGGGTTCATTCGTATATCATTTTACATACTTAGCTCTTAATACAACACACAGGCCAGGCATGGTGGCATATGCCTGTAATCCCAGCATCTCAGAAGGTTGAAGCAGGAGCATCACAAGTTCAAGATCAGTTTCAGAAACTTACCAAGGAAACTTACCCTAAGCAACTTAGTGAGACTCTGTCTCAAAACAAAAAACTTAAAAAGGGCTGGGAAATGGGGCTCAGTGATAAAGCACCTCTGGGTTTAATCCCCAGTACCTTTAAAAAAAAAAAAGGCAGTACCTGGTACACAGCATGCATGCAATGAACATGTGTTGAATAAATGAACAAATGAATAAATTCCTTAACCCTACCTATGCATAAAGCCTCCTGGACTCCTAGCAATATTATGTTAATGGGCTGTTTTGAGGGAGTATGGGATTTTCAAAACAGCAACTATTTCAAAAACAATCTGCCCTACTACAGCCAGTCTTCCACTGCACTGCCACCAGACACAACATGCCTTCCTCACTGAGTTTCTTACTTCTAGCTTTTGATTTAATCTGAGACATCAAGGGTTCTTCTTCTCAACACTTAGAAGTCACCACAGGATTATAAATTGGCCTAATTTCAACATTCGTGCGTCTCAAGGAAAATTGAGGGCTGAAGAGGGAGAGAGAATGGGGAACAGCAGGTCAACGGAGCAGTCAGAACACACACATTTACAATTAAGTTCACCATCTTATACGGGTAGTTTGTGACACCCCAAAACAATTACAATAACAACAAAGATCACTGACCACAGATCACCAAACAGATAAAACAATGAAAAAGTATGAAATATTAAAAGACTGACCAAAATATGACATAGGTGCAGAGAACACATGCTGTTGGAAAAAAGACACCATATGTTTGTATCAATGTTCAAGATAGATGTCTTACACATCACATAATACACTCCACAAGATCTTTCAGTTAAAGTGAAAAAAATTCTTTCCTTTGTATTTAAAATGTACTCTTGGGGGTTGGTGGTGCTAAGAGTGTTGAATGCTTGATATGCATAAGACCCTGACACCAAAAAATAAAGTAAAAGTGGAACTCATGAAAATGAATTTATTAATATTAAAAGTCTGAACACTGTCTTTGCTTTGATCATTACAGTATTCAGATCCAGGGCTAAGATTATGTCTCAGTGGTAGAGAACTTGCCTAAGGCATGTGAGGTAGTGGCACCACAGAAAAAAAGATCCTCAGAACCACATTAAAAAAGATCCTCAGCACCACATAAAAAAAGAATAAAAAGAACAATTAAAATAAATAAATAAATAAATAAATAAATAAATAAATAAAAATAAAAGAACTGAGGAAAAAAAAAAAAGTTCAGATCCAAAACTTCAATCCACATGAAGAAACTATCTCAGGTCTTTGGAATTCATTTCTATAGAATACTCATGATCTACCTGGTTGGGTTTTTGTTGTTGTTTCTCTTTTACTTGAGGTCAAACCATTTTATTGAGGGTCTTGGGGAAGGAGATGAAGAACCAAAAAGATCAATGAAATCTAGACCTGTCACAAGGGCCCTATCTATCTGTACTCTGAGTGCCAAAAGCTGTCTGGTTGTGTTTTAATCCCTATTCTTACTTTCCTTTTCTCTTGATTTCCTAATCTAGCTTATTTTTTTAACTAGTATGTCAAATATTTTTGCAATCCTTCTTGAAATTATTGTAACTTTTTGAGTCCTCCTGGGAATAAAGTTTGACAGAGATCAATTTAATTAATTCTAAAGGTTATTACTAGATTTGTTTCTGCTTAAGATATACAAAGTTGCAAAGAACATCAGAGCCTACTTTAAAAGGTGAAAAGGCCACATAACCTAAAACATTCTAACTTTTCCTCAGTCCATCAGAGAGCTGAAGTTGCAAGGAAACCAAATGAACTGAATTCCAAAGAGGACAAGGTCTCCCAATAAGACAGAATATACATGAGAGATCATGAGAAAGAGAGAGAGTGGTAATACAGCAAAATAAGAATATATGCTTCAAGTTTAATAAATACCTAAAAGCTAAGTGTGAGCTATCAGTTTCCCACCAACAGGTGCTCCAGACATATCAGGAATCAATCTTCACTTGCGAGGTCTTTAATAGGTCTCTATTGGGGGGGGGGGGGGGGGGGCAGTTCACAGCAGAAGAATGAAGAGAGTCCCACTGGATGGAACAGGAGAGCAGGAGTGACCCACGATAGCTGGGAAGAAGCACAAGGGCGGCTCTAACTCCCCAGCTCCTTTTCTTCTATGAAGCAACAGCCTTCAGGCCACAGGCAGCAAATCTTTTCTCCCCTAAGACATCAGCAAAAATCTGTGGCCAGGATAAGGAGATAAACGCTTCTGCCCCTATTAAGGCAGGAAACTGCACTGATATCACAAACACAGTCTCCTACACTGGGAAAGGGGTAGGAAACTTCCAACAAAGAACAATCACAAATACAAGATAATCACTGGCTGCAACAGGGAGGAAAAGTGGGAACACTGACAAAACCACGCTTCTGAGGCCTCTACTTCTGAAAGAAGATGGAGGCTGGATCAAGAAAACTGCCTCCTCTAAGATCCTTGCACAAAGTAGCGAATAATATTCTATCACTGGCATAAAGCAGCCACCAGTAAGATTCCAGAGCCTGTGGTATACTAAAGGTAATGATAACAAAACACAAAACTAGCCCACCTCATGACTTGATACCCTAATGACCCAAAAGAACTGTGCCCATCTCTAAGCCCACAATACTGTTTATATTTCTTCTATACAGTACTTAATCTAAACTTAGAAAACACAAAAAGAGAACAACCTGAGTTGAAAGGGAAAAAAAAAAAAAAAATCAATACAACTAGACTCTGTATAACCCATATGCTAGAACTTACAAAGACAGGGATTTTAATTTTTTTTCTTTTCTTTTTTTTGGTACTGGGAATTGAACTCAGGGATCCATTTCTAGCACACCCCCCCCCCCCTTTTTTTTTTTTTTTGAGACAGGGACAGGGTCTTACTAAATTGCTGAGACAGGCCTTGAACTTGCGATTCTCCTGCCTCAGCCTCCAGAAGTCACTGGCATTACAGGCGTGCACTTCATGAAAATGGTGAACAACATGTATGAACGGATGGGTAATTTCATCAAGGAGATGGAAAATATTTGCAAAAGTTAAATACAAAGGCTAAAAATTTAAAAAAATACAATGTAAATAGCTCAGCTAATGAAAGAATCAATGAAACTAAAGATACACGAAAATAAATGAATAGCAATTATCCAAACTGAAAACAGAGAAAAAAGAAAAGAGGGAGAGGGAGTCCACTGGAAGTGCAAAGTAACGAACGGTCTAACTGCACGTAATTGGAGCTGCAAGGAGGAGGGAAAAAAAGGCTAGGACAAAAATACTGGAAAGATAGTGGCCTGGAGTTTAACAGAAATAATGAAAGATAACAAACCATGGATCCTAGAAGCTTAGGGAAATTCTAAGCAGGATAAATGTAAAACCAACCAACAAACATGACTTGACACATCAAAGTCAAAGCAGCCAGGGGAAAGTATTACATATACCAAGTACAAAGATAAGAATTGTCAGACACTAAGCAAGCCAGAAGACAATCCCCTTTTCCACTGCTTCAAAATAATGAAAGAACAAAAGCTGTCAACCTAGAATTTTATGTGCAGGAAAAAGGAAGGCAACATAAGAATCACTAACATTAAATGTTCTCCATGCCAAACTGAATATTGATAGTTCTCTTCAAAACTAACTCAATAAACACAGTAATAAGTGTTTTTATCTTGGAAATAAGGTTAAAATACCAAGCAGTCCAAACATTTTCCTTAATATTCAAAACCCTTTTAAAAACCTTCCTGTTAATTCTGATTCTTCTTATCCAATCTATAGCTTCAAATATTATAGCACTGAAGCAATTAAAAGAAAATGAGCCAGTTGCAGTGGCGCACACCTGTAATCCCAGCAGCCCAGGAGGCTGAGGCAGGAGAATCATGAGTTCAAAGCCAGTCTCAGCTACAGCAAGGCGCTAAGCAACTCAGTGAGACCCTATCTCTAAATAAAAAACACAAAATAGGGCTGGGGATGGGGCTCAGTGGTCAAGGGCCCCGAATTCAATCCCCAGTACCAAAAAAAAAAAAAAAAAAAATTTCCATCAATTCTGCATCTCCCTAAACACAATTTGAAATTTCATGCTAATCATCATTATGCTATCAATTATAGATTCTAGAAGGACAAATAAACCAAACCTAAGCACTAACTCCATTCATGACATGCAAACGCCTTTTTAACAGTGGTGATTATAACCCATTTTCATCATCTACACAATGAAGTCTATAGTACCTGCCTATTCAAGTTGTCATTATTAAAGGTAAATGAGACCCAATTAAAAAAAAAAAAAAAGTGCACATAGAGTGTTATCTTCATCTATTATTAGTAATTCCTGGCAATAGCTAAAGTATAAAAGTGCAAAAGTACAACACTGTGTCAGTATTTAATCACTCCAGAGTCTTCACAAATGGACTCTGTCCCCCGCTCCTAAGTTGTGGAATAAGCTTGGGAATGAATACATACATAACACTAATATAGGTGACATAACACATGCAGTTCCCAGAAATGTAATAAATCATACCAAAAATCTTCATAGACAGTGAAGCTCCCTGTTCACAGGATAAATACTTCTAATAGGCATTTATTTATTTATTTATTAGCGTCTACTTTGTCCTCAGAAAAAAACAACATAGTTCCTGCCTTAAGTAGTTGATTTTATGGAAAAAAATAGATAAAATATAAAATCACAATACAGTGCCCAGTGCCTGGATAAAGTTAACCACAGCAGAACAATCAACTCAGTTGCAAAGAAGTAACAAGTGTCACCCACCATACTGACAGGCACTCCCCACCAGGTAGCTCCTTCTCTTAATCCTTTCCCTTACCCCATTCTGCTAGCTCCAGTCCTCCCTGAAAGCAGACAGGAAAGCAGTATTTACTTGAATATACTACAAAACTACGTCATTGAACAGGAAGACTCTAGCCACCATGGGGCTGTTGATATCTGACATTCAGTCAATACACAGTGAGAAGTACTCTAAATGCAAATTATACTGGAATGCGAAGACCTACTACAAAGAATGGTAAAATACACTAATCTCATATAAGAGTTTCATAATGATCACATCTTGAAATGATAAGATGATATTCATTTTGGGTATATTAAATTAAATAAAAGTAAAACTGAATTCCCTTCTTTCTTTTTATTATTACTTTTGATACAAAGGATAGAACCCAAGGGTGCTTAACCACTGAGCCACATTTCCAGCCCTTTGTTTTATTTTTTTATTTTGAGACAGGGTCTCGCTAGGTTGGTCACAGTCTTGCTAAATTGCTGAGATTGGCTTCGAACCCGTGATCCTCCTGCTTCCTGAGTTGCTGGGATTAAGGCCTGCACCACATGCCCAGCTTTCTTTTTACTTTTTAATGTGGCTTCCAGAAAATCTAAAATTCAGCCAGGAGTTGTGGCAAATGCCTA
Source organism: Sciurus vulgaris (assembly GCF_902686455.1). Taxonomy (NCBI): domain Eukaryota; kingdom Metazoa; phylum Chordata; class Mammalia; order Rodentia; family Sciuridae; genus Sciurus; species Sciurus vulgaris. The sequence goes on from NC_136461.1 coordinate 14,663,302, forward strand.
TAATCCCAGTGACTCAGGAGGCTGAGGCAGGAAGATCACAAGTTCAAGGTCAGTATGGGCAATTTAGTAAGACCCTGCCTCAAAATAAAAAAGGATGGGGATGTAGCTCAGTAATAGATGGTTCCTGGGTTCAATTCCAGTACTGCAAACAAAATAATAATAATAATTATAAGGAAAAAGAAAATCTAAAATTGTATGGCTGGTTCACACTCTATTTCTAATGAATATCATTATCTACAAAAAATTAAAACTGTTCATAATATATCTCAGTATTCAAAAGGTATTAGCTAAACGTGAATCTTAGGTTCAAACTTCAAAACTAAATATTAATCTGTAACTAAATCCAAGTTTAATCATTTTAAAAACTGAACATGGGGTTGGAGAGATAGCTCAGTAGATAGAGTGCTTGCGTTGCAAGCACAAGTCCCTGAGTTCGATCCCCAGCACCGCACAAAAAATAAAAATAAAAAAAACAAATAAAAAATAAAAACTGAACATTAAAAAAAGACCTACTTTGGAACTGGGATTGTGGCTCAGTGGTAGAGCACTTGCCTAGCATGCATGAAACACTGGGTTCAATTCTCAGCACCACATATAAATAAATGATTAAAATAAAGGTCTATCAACATCTAAAAAAATATTTTTAAAAAAAGACTTATGTTGTCAGAATTCTAATTACCTAGGGCAGATATTTATGGGACCACAATGACATTCATTAACCTAACAAATTAAAACCACAAAACTCTACTTTCTATATTAAAATGCAGTACAATGGTTCCCTTTCCTTTTTCACTGAATTAAACTACAAACAGCCCAGTGCACCACAATTCGCCAAATCAGACCACACTTCAAAACCCAAGCCCTTCATACAAGAAATATAAAAGCATAAACTCAACAATGACCCAAAACAAGATTCTTCCTGATTAATGTAATCCATTTAAAATTATCTACAGATGGATAGGTGTAACATCTGCCCCCTGGAGCTAGAAGTCAAAGCTCTTGCTCTTAGATGATTAGAGAGAAGTTATGAAAATTAATTCATTAGGTACATGCAATCACACTTACCTAACTACCTTAAGAGTTATTGGAAGGAAAATAAGAACCAAGAGCAAAAGCAAAAACTGCACAAATTCTCTCCAAGCAAAAAAGAGAGAACTCCTATGTGCTCCTTCCCAAATCAAAGTGGTTACATGGCTGAAAGGTTCTGAAAAGACTGAAACCAAAGGGACTATATAAATGAATCTGACTCAGCATCACTCAGCTACTCAGGAGGCTGAGGCAGAAGCACTGCTTAAGCAGGAGCTGAAGGCCATCCTGGGCATCAGAGTAAGACCCTTTAGTGACAGGGAAACATGAAGACTCAAGGTGTATATAATACAAGGGGGTATTTTGATACCAAGCTTCTTTTGACTTAGAACCCCCCCACCCCCAACTAACCATCCAGCCCATGTGACTTACCCTCAGTTTTGGATAAGGTACAAATCCCTACCTATGTTCCTATAGAGCCCTATGCTTTTCTTTCATTAACTATCATACTATATTGCAAGTATCTCTTTAATCATCCATCTCCCTCACCATACTGACAACTCCAATTATCTCTGGCATCTAAGATTAGATATACTGCTGAGTGCTCAAGAAATATTTGCTAATTGAACAGGATAAAAGAGCTATGTTGTCCGATATGGCAGCCATCAGTTACATGTAGTTATTTAAATTAATTAAATAAAATTTATAACTGGGTTTAGTGTTATCAGTCTGTACTAAATCTCAACTACTTGGGAGGATAAGGCAAGAGGATCACCTGAGCTCAGGAGTTCAACCCCAGTCTTGACAACACAGTGAGACTCCATATCTAAAATAAAATAAAAATTTTCATCTAGTTTCTTAATCACACTTACCAAAAATGGTTACCACCACAAATGATAGGTGGCTGCTACATAGGACAGTGTGTAGTTATAGAATGCTTTTATCTTCACAGAAAGTTACATTGGGCAGTGCTGGTCTGGACTACCTCCCGATCTGGAGGTGGCTGAATGACCAACTAGTTCATAATTTTTCTCTAACAGGATTATTCTAAGAGAAAAAGTGGAAAGAAAAATATTTAAAATATGCTCAATTCCCAATAATAAGCAATATAATTAACTAAAAAGTTTCATCTGAAAGACAATTTCTGACATTAAATTTTTTCTGACAATTTGTTATCGCTAAGAACTGTTTAGTTACTAACTCCCTTCCACCCACATATTTTCCTATTGTGCCTAGACAAAATCGTTAGTACCAGAAAGGAACAATGTTTACTCCTAAACGATGGGGAAAGGGAGGCGGGGTATTTCTGCCCTAATCATGAGCTAATAAAAACATAAAAGTCAGCCAGGCACAGGAGCAACATGCCTATGATTACTCAAGAGGCTGGGACAGGAGGATCACAAATTTGAGGCCAGCCTCAGTAACTTAGTGAGACCCTGTCTCAAATAGAGTGGGGGATACACATCAGCGGTGGAACACTCCTAGTTCAATCCCCAGTACCACAAAAAACAAATAAAATAAAAACTAAAAATATAAGGTCAAAAAGGACCTTGGAGTTCATGTAGTCTGTTTAATCAGTTTACAGAGGAAAAGTCTAAGCACAAGGAAGTAAAATTATCCCAAAGAAAATAACAGATGTTAGCAAGATCAGGCAGGTAAAGGGAAAGGCAGAGTGCAAGGAAAGCCAGGAAAAGTTTAGTGTTTTTCCACAGGATTATGGAATCTTACCAAAAATAACAAAAAAAAAGTCTACATTTAGAAGGGAATAATGTACATCAGCAAAAGGCCAAGTTTGCCTCACAAATCCTATTATTTAAGCACTGGTTTGGCAATTTATTTTCTCTTTCCATAACATAATCATGTATTTATCACCACTAGTCAAAATTTATTTAATCCCATTAGTCAGAATAGCTCTCAGTTAGGTCCCCAAAATACATGACTAAAACTGCAAACAAAAATATTTACTATTAACAATAGAAGGAAAATTTCAATGGCAAGGTTAGAACATAAACACTGGAAGTAGAACTAAAGAGAGAGAAACATTTTGCTAAGAATGAAATCATTGCTGTCACTCACTATTTGAATAAACAGTAATGTAGGAGTGTGACTTTTTTGGGGGGAGAAGGGTACTGTGAATTGACCCTAGAAGTGCTAACTATTTTTCATTTTGAGACGGTCTCGCTAAATTGCAGAGGCTGGTCTTCAACTTGCGACCCTCCTGTCTCAGCCTCCAGAGTCGCTGGGATTACAGGCATGCAGCACAGTCTCCGTAAGATATTTTTAAACAGAGAAAAGACTGATAAATAGGTATTGTCTTGACATGGTACGCATGCAGCTTCAGGTGCCCTGGAGCACCAATTTCTTAAGTAAATGCTGTATTTTGTCTTTAAAAGAGCACAAAATGTCTCCTTTGTAGAATTTTATATATCTTATTTCTTAGAATATCTGAAGCTGTAGGAAAGCTTTAAAATCTGATCCACACAAAAGAACGTACCAAACCTAGAGCTCAATCTTCTTTCAATGAAATATGCCAAATGAAATAAGAATTTTTATGACAGTATAAAAGAGAACCAGTGACCAGTACTGTTTTATTTTGCATCATGTTAATTTCTCTCTCTCTTTTTAACAAACAGGATCTGGCTATGTCACCAGGCTGGTCTCATGTAATTCTTCTGTCTCAGCCCCTACAAAGCAGCTGAAACTAGAAGTACATGCTATAGGTTCAGCAAGACCTTTTATACCTGTTTTTTCGGTGGCAATGGGAATCAAACCCAGAGCCTCCAGCATGCTACACAGGTTATCTACCAATGATCTACCTCCCAAACCTCATTTCATGTTCATTTCTATAATTCGCTTCAATATGCATATCTAGAGATGTTTTAAATACTGGAAAAGCATATTTCAAAAACTCTACATTTTAAAAAATTCAGATCATAAGTAAAATAATAACTTTATATTACTGAACTTGGGGGTAGGGAAAACAAGTAGCTGAAAAATCTCCTGAGAAAGTTTATGCTACATGCTTTCACTGTCTAAGTTCATTACTAGAGTTTCAATATTCTTTGACACATTTAACAAAGACTTTACTGGTGAATTACTGAGTACCATAAAGTTGAATAAAGATACTATTAAAACATAATTCTATTATTTGGGTTATGACTCAATTACACTGTTTAAAATTCTTTTCCATGTGAGTGTGTGGGTTGGTATAAGAAGCATTTAGCCCAGACTGCATCTCAAGAAACCTACTTCATTCACAATCTACCTTTTCAACATGCAGCAAATATACAGCAGACTTCTTTAGTTTAGTGAATTAGTGTTTTACTATTTCATATGAGTTTCTTATCTACCCAAGAGTAAAGCTGTTCATGTGGTAGCACAGGCCTGCAAACTCAGCAGCTTTGGAAGCTGAGGCAGGAAGATAGCAAGTTCAAAGCCAGCCTCAGCAATTTAGCAAGGCCCTGAGCAACTTATCAAGACATCTCTCAAAATTAAAAATTAAAAGGGGGGGATTAAAAATTAAGAAGGGGAGTGGCTCATTTGTTAAGTGACCCTGGGTTCAATTCCTGGTACCAAATAAATAAACAAACAGATAAATTTGTCACTAGTTTTTCTTAAAGCTCCATAGTAACTATAGTCAAGCAAAGAACTAGGCGAAGACACACACACACAAAGAACTCGTTCATAAAACATAAATTACCACTGACTAAATAAGCACCTATTATGGGTTAAACATTCCACTGGGTGTATCCTCATAAAAATCCTATATTCTAGACCCTGCTAGCTGCCCTCCACTTTTCTTGATAAAAAGTGTAAGTAGCATATGAATCCTTTCTGGCAGGCTCTCGCTAAAACAGAGGGTATCTTTTCATCCTCCCGCTTCCCACTAACAGGAATGCAAACTTATTATCTAGGCCTGAAACAGTCCTGGCCAACAGAGGGCATGCTCAAAAAACAAAGCTAGGACCCCTGACACCTCTGAGTGCTAAAATGGCTCAGGATTTGGTAATATGCTAACTAGTGGAAGAATCCAGATTAAAATCAGGAAGTATCTTCATTACACACTAAGGAATGTGTTAATCCTTTTTATTTCTTCCCCTAGTACTGGGGATGGAACCCAGGGACTTTTAAGTGCCAGCACTTTACTACTGAGCTACTTGCCACCCCAGTCCTTTGCATTTTTTATTTTGAGACAGGGTCTCATGAAGCTGCTGAGGCTGGCCTGCAATTTGTGAACCTCCTGCCTCTGTCTCCCAGATAAGTAGGATTACCCCCTGTGCCACCACACCTGGCTAATACATTGACATCTGCAGCACACATAATTTTTTTTAAAATACTAGGTAGGCTTACAGTATTTCTAACCATTCTCAATAACAGGAGACAGGACTATGCTTTACTTATGAGAACACAGCCCTATACCCAAGAAACTGCTGAATTTAAAAAGTTCACACTTCAGGGATGGGCCTGTAGCTCAGTGGTAGAGTGCTTGCCTGGCACCTGCAAGGCACTGGGTTTGATCCTCAGCACCACACAAAAATAAATAAAATAAAGGTATTGTGTCCATCTACAACTAAAAAAAAAATTTTTTTTTAATTCACTTCAGACTGGGGATTAACTCGGCAATAGAGTATTTACTGGCATGTAAAAGGCCCTGGGTTTGATCCCCAGTTCAGTAATAAAAGAGGGAAAAAGGGGGCAGAGGAGTTGACTTCATAATGGGAAAGAAAACAGATAAAGGTTGTCAGTGCACGGTAGTTTGTTAATCTAATTATAGACACTGGCAATAAAAAATTACAAGTTCTAAGAGGATGTTAAGACCAAAATGCCTGGTTTGTACTTTTATCAGGTCCCAAAATCAACTGATTTGAAATGAAACTTAAAGGACACATTCACTGAGAAATAGCCAATTTATTTCTAGATCATTATAAGACAAGAATCTTAATAGAATAGACTTTAAATCCAACAACAGACATCATGTTGGTACTCGAAGCTCTCAGAAAAGGTACTGTCCCAATAACTAAGCAAATACCAGTTTAATATCCCTTATATAACATGCATGGTCTAAATTAACTCCCAAGTAACCACTGTAATATTCTAGACTATGTCTTAACTCTAGTAAATGTGAAACCCAAAATCTGATTCAGGTATATAATTTTTCAAGATGTTTTTAAACTGCAAAACTGATTCCAAGAAGCTTTTGAAATTAAGTAATCCTACCTCAGCCTTACAATAGTCTTAAAATTATCCTAAGGTAGCATTTTCTTCAACTGGGAAAAATAAAAGTGAAAAGATTACTTATTTGGGTCACTCAAATCTAATGAATATGTTAATTGACTTCACTCAATGACTAAAATAATTAGCAAATATGTGTTACATTCTTTTTTGGGGCGGGGGCAATATTTATTAGGATTCCAGGATGTTTTGGTTTATCACATTCTTAACAGCATTCTCCCAATTTGTTGGATGCTAGCTTGTCTCAAGAAGTGCCTTTCTCAGGAAAACAGAATCTTCAAGACATTTGTGGATAACTAACACAAAGTCAAAATGATTATCAAACTGATTTTCCAACTAAAGATAGCAATAAACTTTTTTTAAAGACAGTGTAATAATAATAAAACCTTCTTCCTTTCACTAAAATTCGAGATGCTACTAATCTGGCATAATTATTTATGCAGCAAGCTATAAAAAGATAAAAATAGAAGCAAGCAGCTTTCAGCAATGGATGACATAAAGACTACCACATGAAAACGTGACTATATGCTACTATATAAAAGAGGATATGAGAAAAGCAAAGCAGACATATCCAGGATTAGGATGGAAAGTGGTTAGTTATTTCTCTACTTTATAAAAACTGATGTTTCAATTAAGTTCTTCAGCTAAAAAACTAAGACCAAAAACAAGCTGTTAAAATTACTAAAATAAAAACCATCATTGCAAAAGTATCCAAGGGAAAAATAAGATGCTTTATTAAAGCACAGTTACTTGCCCATCACATGAGAATGGTTAATAAATGTGGGAAATCCATATATAGAATGTGTACTTTTTAAATGAGAAACGGGATTGGGAGTGAAGGTTCAGAGATGGCAGTACCTGCCCAGCATGTGCAAGGCGCGCTAAGTTCAATCACCAGCACAAAAAAAAAAGCACAAAATGGGAGGAATAGCTATATTTTATCATTATAGCTTACATTTATTAAACTGAATACTGTGTCACTGTTCCAAGTACTTCATAGTTAATATCGACCTTCAAGTAATCCTAGGGAGGGGCTAGGGCGGTAGCTCAGTGGCAGAGCACTTGCCTAGCACACAGAGGAACTGGGTTTGATCATTAGCACTGTACAAAAATAAAATAAAATAAAGGCATGCTATTCACCTACAACTACAAAAAATATTTTTAGATAATAATCCTAGGAAAAATTATGTACATTTTTCAAAATACAAAAACCCAGGAGGGTGCAACAGCATGACACACACCTATAACCCCAGTTACTTGGGAGGCTGAGGCTCAATGACTTAGTAGACCCCCGTAACTCTCCAGTACAGCATCAATGGGTTCAGTTGGGTTCAATCCCCAGTACGGATGTGTGTGTGTGTGCGTGTGTGTGTGTGTGTATGCATGCACACATGCACGCACACTGGCAAAGTAATCTTTCCATTATGTAAGTAGAGTGCTGGGATTCAAGGCTGGGGGCTCTTAACCACTTAGGCATTTCTCTCCATGAGCCATACTATAGAATAGGGTACATCACACTGAATAAAAAGGCAAGTGGAAGAGTGTGTGTTTAAACAGTCTGAACATATGTGTGTGTGTTTGTGTATTTCTACATACTAAAAAGAGTATGGAAAAAGATTAAAAGAAAGTTTGTATTTTCCTATCAAGAAGAAAAAAAAAAGACAATTTAGATTATGGTGATTTAATGACTAAGATGTTACAGAGGGCTGCGGATATAGCTCACTGGTATAGCATTTCCTACCACACTTTAGATCCTCCTTGGATTAAATTCCCCAGTAGCAAAAAACAAACAAAAAAAAAGATGCCACAGAGTACACTTTCTATTTCAAATAAGGAAATCAAGACTGAAAAAGAAAAATCAACCCTGGAGGAAAGAGATGCGACAGGAACAGAAAAAAAAGTTTTGTTTTTTGGGTTTTTTTTCCATTTCTAATTATAAGGCTATGGATATAGCTCAATTGTAGAGCACCTGTCTAGCATGCACAAAGCCCGGGGTTCAATCCCCAGCACTGTAAAACACAAAATGAAGTTAAAATTTCTAATTAGCACCATGGAAAATTTTAAGATCATATTTCTCCATTTTGTTAGGAAGAAAAAAGATGTAGAAAGGCTAGTTAGAACATATTAAATAAAGCAAAATAATAAAAAGTAAAAGGAGTAGGAAAACAACAAAAATCCAGATGGAACCAGTAACCAAACCTCTGAAAAGTCATAATAGATAACATTTAATGTCCACAATCTGTGGCCTACTTCGTACATATTATTTCTTCACATCTTTTGATCTAGTTCTATAATTAATACCCAGAAGTATCTATTCAAGTACAAAAAGGAGGCGCATGAAAGTGCTTAGGGGATGAGTGCAGTGGTGCACACCTATAAACCCAGTGATACCCGAGACTGCAGCAGGAAGTTCAAGGCCAGCATCAGCAACTTTAGCAAGACCCTGTCTCAAAATTTTAAAAAAGGGCTGAGGATGTGGTTCAGTGACTAAGGCACCCAAGAGTTCAATCGCCAATACCAAAAAAAAAAAAACCATGGTTTGTAACAGAAAAAAACAGAAAAACCCAACCGGATTACAAGGACTTAATTAAAAATAAAGAGCATCAATACTAAGGCATGCTAGTCATTTCCCCAAAATGGGGATAGATCTATATTACTATTGGAAACTATGTTACAAAATCTACATTACAGAATCTATAAATACAGACATCATTAAGAAAATTATATAGTAGCCTTCCCTTATCCTCAGGGTACAGATTCCACTACACCCAGTGCATGCCTGAAACTTCATATAGTATACCAAACACTCTACATGTTTTTTAAACATATAAAATATTAATAATAACTAATAAAACTGAACAAGTATAACAACATACTGTAATAATATTTAAAACTTAGGAATTTTGTATTTCTGGAATTTCCCGTTTACTATTTTTGGACTACTATATACCACAGGCACCTGAAATCATAAAATACAAAACCACAGATAAGGTGAGACCACCTTAAGAAAAAACACTTTGAAGTGGATAATTCAATTTTAGCTAAAATTTAGAAATGTTAAATAGGTACAGAAAATATTCTGAAGAAAGAGCATTAACTGAGAAAGAATAAAACTACAGGGAATTCTACTTACCAATGCATTTCTGTAATGTACAATAAAATACATCTTTTTTTTAGCACAATATAAATGAAATTTATTATAACAAACATTTACTAAATATACAAGATATTTTAAGATAGCAAACACACAATAAAATAAAGCAATTTCATGTTTTAAGAGATGATTCTGAGTGGGGCACAGTGGCACACACCTATAATCCTACCTACCTGAGAGGTTGAGGCAGGCAGACTGCAAGTTCAAGGTCAGACTGGGTGATTTAAGGAGACCTTGTCTCCAAATTAAATTTAAAAGAGAATAGGGGTATAGTTCAGTGTTAAAGTGCCTACCAAACATGGGTGAGACTCTGGGTTCAATTCACATTATTGCCCAAAACGAAGAAAGAGATGATTCTTAATTTGAGATAGAGCTCCAAAACTTAACCCCAAGAATCCAGAATCCATGAGTAACCTTTTATAAATAACACCTCTCCCATAACAATTAAGAGTATCTGCTTCAATCTTTTTTTTTTTTTTTTTTTTTTTTGGTGCTGGGGATCGAACCCAGGGCCTTGTGCTTACAAGGCAAGCACTCTACCAACTGAGCTATCTCCCCAGCCCTGCTTCAATCATTTTTATATGAAATAGAACAAGACTAAAGATATAAAAGCACCTTGGTGTAGCTATGGTAATAGAAAGGTTCAACAATGAAACTGAGACTCAATTTGGCCTAACTGTAGAAAGGGACATGGCAAATTCTGATGAGAAAATAGATTATAATAAATGAGTCCTGGGGCTGGAGCTGTGGCTCAGTGGTAGAGCGCTTGCCTAGCACGTGTGAGGCACTGGGTTCGATCCTCAGCACCACATAAAACATAAACAAATAAAGGTATTGTGTCCATCCATAACTAAAAATATTTAAAATAAAATAAAATAAATGAGTCCTTAAACGACAAAGAAAAAGGAGGTGGGGAGGAGAAAGAGGAGAAAAATACAAGGGCTGAGATGGGTAGGTCAGTGGCAAAGTAAGTACTCTGGATGGACAAGGTCCTGGGTTCAAAATCCCTAGCACAGCAAAAAAAAAAAAAAAAAAGGAAAAGAAATAGAAATTAAAAGTGTTATCACTTTCACCTATCAAATTAACAAAAATTTAATTAGAGCTCTAGCTCTGTGATGGGAGTGCTTGCCTGGCATGTATGGGGTCCTGGATTTGTTCACAACACCAAAAAAAAAAAAAAAAAGGGGAAAACTACAAAAGTTAATGCTGGTAAAAGCATGGCAGGCACTAGGGTACAAACCAATAAAGTAAAAATACATGTCTGCATGTCGCTGGTGTGAGACAGTGATCAAGAACTTGCCTGTCAAGTGTGAGGCCCTGGGTTCCAATCCCAGTGAACCAGGGAGGGGAGGGAAAAAATAAAGATCTGTCAATACGGGTCAGTTTTCCTAAATGTTCACACCTGCTGACCCAGTAGTTTTTACTTTTACTAATGTAATATCTGAAATACGGAAAAACATTATGAACAAAGATGTTACTCTCAGAATTCCTAAGAGCAAAACTGTTAAAAATCTAGCAATAAAGAATGTTTTAAATAAATTACGGTACAATCATACATTTAAATATTATAAAGTCATTAAAAGAAGCCCTCAGCTGGGTTAGGTGGTACATGCCTGTAATCCCAGCTACTCAAGAGGCTAAGGAAAAAGGATCTCAAGATTAAGATCAGTCTCAGAATCGTAACAACACCCTGTCTCAAAAAGGAAAAATGAAAGCCGGGGATGTAGTTCAGTGGTAAGAGTGACCCTGGGTTCAATATACACTACCAAAAAAAAAGCCTTTGAAATGTTTACTGAGGGCTGGGGCTATAGCTCAGTGGCAGAGCATGTGTGAGTCATTGGGTTTGATCCTTAGCACCACATAAAAATAAACAAATCAAGGTATCCTGCCCATCTACAACTACAAAGAAAAAAAAATTAAAGTTTACTGAAATGTAAACACATCAACATATCAAAACAGAAAAAACATATAGTTACATTTACAAAATTATTTTCAGTTATTCAAATATTGTACATAAACACCTAAATGCCAACAAGTGTACAAATAATTTCTTGGAGAAAATTACCAAAATGTTTATAGTTATCATTGAGTTGTGGAGTTACGAATACGGATTTTTTTTTTTTTTTCTGTGTTTTCTACCATGATCACATCATATGGCTTTTCAGGAAAAGGGGTCCTTTTTTGTTTTGGTTTTGGTTTTGAAGCAGAAAAGTCTTTTCTCTTCATCATACTGAAAAAGAAATGAAGTAGTATGTTACTGCCCATCCAGATATATCTTACTGGTTTCTAAGCAGCAGATCTTGGTCTTCTTACATCATGTCTATCATCTAGCCACAGACAAAAAGGACAGGAACTCAGGCACAAAGACACTCCATCAAATGGCAGTGTATTCACTCTAGAAGTGGACAGAAGAGCACACACAGCAACTTCAATTTTCCACTCAAACCACATCTCTCTTACCTTATTTACTTTTGATGTGGCACAGTATTCCTTACCCAAGCTGCACCTGGGGGAAGACCCTTCTAATTCTCCCACTCCATCCCTCAATGATAACTTGCATTTCGGTAAATTCATTCACTAAGCCAGAAATCAGCAACATTCTGGATAATCCTCTCTCATCAACTGAGAAACACAGGTAAGCCTGCTGCTTTCTGAAAATGGTCAATCCTGCTCAGGGAATGACAGCATCTGCTACGATTTCTTACTGCTGCAGAGAAAGGGTGGTTCCCCTGCTGAGACTGTAAATTCCAATACTGAGTGGCATCCCTCCCAACAGCAGCATCTGCAATACAGAAACTCTTCTACAAGAAAAGCCCAATTCTTGTGGCAACGTCGGATAAGAGAATCCTGACCCAGGGTGCTCTCCCCAGGCTGCTACTCCTGCTTCGTCTCAGGAACCACAGTGGCCAAGCACTATACTACGCCCGCCCCTGCTGCAGTAGCAGCCATTTTTGGCTCAGCCCTGCTGCAGCCCCAGCTGCGAGCCAGGACACCAAGGACAAGATGGCAAAGGACTTTAAAGAAAAACTCCATAATAAATAAAGGATTCGGCATCATGAAAAATGCTGCACTAATCTGCCACGTCATTAAAAATAAGGCCTTTTTTAATGATGCCTATATTAAAAGTATCACTTTAAACTATCTGTCATGATATCATGAAAGCAAATTTATGGAAATCCAGTTCATGACACCATGAGATCACCACTACTACTGGTTATTATGGTAAAACAAAGATTTAAACTTAATCATAATACTTAAGGAACACAATACTTAACTAGTTATGTTTCTACTTAAGTTAACAAAAACAAAAACAGACCTTTTTCTCACTTATTTCCCTGATGAAAAAAATCCACCTTTTAAATCCCCTTTGCTCTCTGAAAACACTGTATGTAATTCATTCTGTTTGGCAAATGAGGCCCTTGCAGATAGGCAAAATTTAGCTACCTTCATTTTTAAAAATCCAAGTACCTGGGGCTATAGCTCAGTGGTAGAGCACTTGCCTAGCACATGTGAGACACTGGGTTTGATCCTCAGCACCACATGAAAGAAAGAAAGAAAGAAAGAGAGAGAGAGAGAGAAAGAAAGAGAGAGAGAAAGAGAAAGAGAGAGAGAGAAAGAAAGAAAGAGAGAAAGAGAGAAAGAGAGAAAGAAAGAGAGAAAGAGAAAGAGAGAAAGAGAGAGAGAAAGAGAGAAAGAGAGAGAGAGAAAGAAAGAAAAAGAAAGAAAATAAAGGTATTGTGTCCATCTACAACGAAACAATATTTTTAAAAACCCAAGTACCTTTATTTTTTTGATTATAAAAGTAATGCCTAAACAAAATAGCACTACAAAAAGAAAATAAAAATTACCTAATCTTATCAGTAACTACCAGATAATTGATAATCAAACAAACTATATCATCAAACACTTTATTTGTATACACAGAATATATATGTTTGGGAGGGAAGGTACTGAACATTGAACCCAGGGGCGCTTAACCACTGAGCCACATTTCCAGCCTTTTTTTCCTCTTTATTTTGAGACAAGCTCTCACCGAATTGCTGGTGCTGGCCTTGAACTTGAGATCTTCCTGCCTCAACCTCACCAGTGACTGGGACTACAGGTGTGCACCACTGCACCAGGCTTACTATATTTTTTTTTTTATCTTTTAGTTGTAGATGACACAATACCTTTTGTATTTATTTATTTTTATGTGGTGCTAAGGATCAAACCCAGTGCCTCACCTGTGTTAGGCAAGCGCTCTACCACTTAGCTATACTCCCAGCCCCCTTTCTATGTATTTTTTAAATCAATTTGCTCATATATGTTTTGTTTTGGTTTTGTATTGGTGATTGAGCCCAGGAGTGTTTTACCACTGAGCGACATCTCCAGTCCTTTACATTTTGCTTAGGGCCTCACTAAATTGCCCAGGACAGCCTTGAACTTGCAATCCTTCTGCCTCAGTCTCCCAAGGTGCTGGAATTATTATAGGCATGTGCCACCAAGCCTGGCCATACATGCTACTTTTAACTGACTCTTACAAACATGGCCTTTCTTCATGTAAATGTTTCTGAAATATTTCTAATGATTATATATTCTATATATGTTTTGATGCAAAATAGTTCATAATTTGCCCAAAGCACTACTACTAGGCCTTCTAAATTAAAAGTTTGCTACTTGTAAAGGTGACATAAATCAGAATTTTACTGGAACATCTTGTTCAAGTACAATTCTGTAAAATCAGATGGTATAAAGCAGAACTGATTTCAAAGTAATCCTTGAATATATGTTAAAATAATCCCTTAGAACATTAGCAAAATTTGAGGCTGGCACTGGTAAAGGGCATGCATGAGGCCCTGGATTCCATCCCTAGTACCACAAAATAAATATATAAAAATAAAATTTTAATGTAACAGTCCAAGGTCTATTAAATTATCTAGAGGTAAATGAAGCAACAATCCTACATCAGTTTCTCACCTACACCACTTAGGAAAAGAAATGCTCTCTCAGTCTAGATACTGGCTTAGTAAAACAGACCAAGTTCAGACAAAAGAAGACAGTAGCTAAGGGGAAACTGAAAGCAATTCCAAGAGGTAAAACTGACCCAGGAATCCAACTAAGTCTGAGCTCCACCTTCAGACTAGAGGACAGAGAAATTTTAAGCTCAGAAGAGGTTCTATAAACACCCAGATCTACAACTGACAGAAAATCAAGCATCTAATTTTAGACTAGACAGAGGGGAGTGAGGGGAGGGGAGGTTGGTATGGGGGTAGGAATGATGATAGAATGAACCCGACAGTATTACCCTATGTGCATATATATGATTTCATGACCTGTGTAACTCTACATATGTACAACCAGATGAATGAGAAGTTATACTCCATTTATGTATGAGGTGTCAAAATGCATTCCACTGTCATGTACAACTAATAAGAATAAATAAATAAATAAATAGAGATAGATAGATAGATAGATAGATAGATAGATAGATTAGATAGATTGATTTTAAAAAAAAGTCTAGGGACTGAGGATGTAGCTCACTGGTACAGCACTTGCCTAGCATGCTTGAGGCTCTTGATTCCATTCCCAGCACCAAACAGATATGCAAAATTAAAAACATTAGCTACCTCTGGGGGGAAAAAAAAAGAAAATCAAGCACCTAGAAAATTCAGTCAAGGGGCTGGGGATCTAGCTCAATTGGTAGAGTGCTTGCCTCCCATTCACAAGGCCCTGAGTTCAATCCCTAGTGCCACAAAAAAAAAAAAAAAAAAAAAAAAAAAAATCAGTCAAGCTCAAAAGTACCCTACATATTCCATCATAGATATTTATGTTAAAAAAAGTATTTGAAAAAGCCAACCATTTCTGATTCTGTACTACTTAGGTAGAATTAATCAAAATTGCTAACACCGGGAAAAGGAAGCAGAATAATAAAATACCCCATTTTCAGAGTTTTCAACATGAAGCTTCTATCTTTTATTTTTTTATTTTCTTTTCTACTTTTATAAAGTGAAATAAATTTCCCTCCAATCAACAAATTGGTTCCTAACACAACTTCAGTTACTGGTCAAAACTCATCAAGTCACAGTGAGCCAGGATCTATCACCAAGACCTACACAAATTCCTAAACACTTTTCTTATGAGATCCCACTGATATTAACTAATGTAATTTGATAATACTATATGATGAACTATGTCAACATTTGGAAATTTTGCATAACTTAGCCAACATCTTCCAAATAACTTATGTCTAATGTTAAAAAACAATGCATGGGTAAAAGATCCATTCAAAATGCAAAACAGATTTAAGTATGTGAAAAGTTCATGGATACGGTTTCAAATCAAAACTAATAACTACCACTTGTCAAGTTTCAGTGTAGTATAATGAATATCCACAATTATCTGAGGATAGTAAAATATTCCTTCCTCCTCCAATTATGTATCTGTATGAAACCAGAGTTTCTTCAAGCAAAAATACATAGCAGGCCATGTGTGGTCTGTAATCTCAGCAACTCAAGAGGTTGGAGTGGGTGGATTAAAAGTTCAAGGCCAGCCTGGGCAATTCAGTAAGACCCTGTCTAAAACTAAAAATTAAAAAGGGGTGGGGAGAGGTTAGGGTTGTGGCTCAGTGGTAGAGGGCCTGCCTAGCATGCATGAGGCCCTGGGTTCGATCCTCAGTACCACATATAAATAAAATAAAGGCACTGTGTCCACCTACAACTAAAACAAACAAAAAAAATTAGAAAAAAAAAAAGGGTTGGGGATATAGCTCAGTGGTAGAAGACCCCTGGGTTCAAACCTCAGTACTGGGGGGGAAAAACATGTGTGTAATATATATAAAATAAATGCAGAAATAGATGACAATCTATCTTCTATTAAGCTAGAAGGTTTGCAAAACTATAAAACAAAGCCCCTCTCACTGTTTGAGAAAGTTATTTTTCATTTTCACAAAAGGTGTTTGTTAACATCTAAAGGGTCTACCATTGTTATTTTTAAATTAAGTAAATATTTTCAATTGTTTTAATATCTAATGCTGTAGATAAATACTGACAGGTATATTCCACATAAAAAAAGCTCTCTGAGATCCTCAACAATATTCAATAGTGTAAAGGAGTCTTCAGATTAATTTTTTAAAAAAATTGAAATTGGGAACCACTAATTTAAGTCAATGGTTTCACTGTATTGTCTATGGAACATTTACTTCCTGGAATGTTTATTAATTTAAAAATGCAGATTCCTGGACCCTATATCGTTTCTGCAAATGATCTGTATTTTTGCATCCAAAAATTCAAAACTGTGGGCTGGGATAGAAAGGTGTCTGGCATGTGCAAGGTCCTAGGTTTAATCCCCAGAACCACCAGGAAAAAAAAAGTCTAAATCACTGGTCTGAGGGCTCAGTGGGTCAGTTTATACACTTTTTAGTAAGCCAGTTCCAATGTTCCCCACTTCTTTCTCATTTTTTTTTTTTTTTTTTTTTTTTTTGGTGGTACTGAGGATTGGACCCAGCAACATTTTACCACTGAGCCACATCCCCAGCCCTTTTTATTTTTGAGACAGGGTCTTGCTTAGTTGCTGAGGCTGGCCTCAAACTTGCAATCTTCCTGCCTCAGTCTCCTAAGTCACTGTCATTACAGGCATGTGCCAGCACATGCCTGTCTCAAACCCATTTACTAATTACATTAAAAACTTTCAAGCACAAAAGCTGCTCTCTTTTTACATCAATCCCCAGTCCTCCTGAAGTATACAGCAGACATTAAATGTGTGCTTCTCCTTTACCAACTAGTTTTAGTCACTTTCTGAATAACATTATTTTTGAAGGAAGCCTAAAAAATTCTACATCTCTAAGGATTCCTAGAGAGAAAAAAGTCCTTCCTTGAATATGGTGGCACACACCTATAATCCAGATACTTGGGAGACTGAGGCAGGAGGATCACAAGTTTGAAGCCAGTGTGGGAATTTAATTGAGACCCTGTCTCCAAAATAAAAAAGGCTGGAACGAGAGCTGGGGTTGTGGCTCAGTGGTAGATCCTCAGCACCACACAAAAATAAAATAAAGGTACTGTGTCCACATACAACTAAATAAATAAATTTTACACACACACACACACACACACACACACACACACACACACACACACACGATGCATGAGAAAGGCTGGAATGCAGCTCAGTGGTGCATTTGCCTAGCATGTGTGAAGCCCCGAGTTCAATCCCCCAGAAAAGAAAAAGGAAAAGAAATGGTCTTTACTTATTCAGAGGATTGTAATAGCACTCTAAAAAGCAGTATCACTAATTATTTTAAGTTTCAACTGTGGCATCTGCCACAGTAATGTTTCTTTTTGATAGTTGAAGCCACCTAACAAGGGCCGAGTTAGAAAATGTTCCAGATCCACCAACCCTCACTTTCTAAGACTCTAGTTCATTTTATTCTCAATCCTAGCATTAAATAATGCTGGGCACTACAGTTGTTTAGGGGCTGGAAGATGAGTCAGCAGGTGAAGCCATTTGTGAGAAGCAGTTTCATTACACTTTGAACAACAGAGAAGCCAGCAAAAGACAGCTGCCATTGTTTACACTGCTGAACATGCTGTTGAGTTTCACAGGCCTGTAAAACCACCTATTGTCAGCAAACTGCATTTTTCTTAGTTAAGGGTTAAGAAGCATCAGACTCATCTAGCAGCTCCTAAAGCACAATGAACAACTTTGTTTCTCAAAGCAGAACCAATGTAAGTCTTTATCCGCAAAATCAGTGTTACTGGTTAAATGGCATTTAGTTCATTTCTGAAGATGTCTGAACCAGGAAGCAGATAACGGACCACTCAAAAATCATTCTTACAACTTGGAATGTGCCTGATTGAAATACCCTAGGTCTCTACATAACTACTAATGTTATACATGCTCAGACACATACAAAAAAGTGCTACCAATAACCAAAATAATAACAATAATAAGTCAAAGGCAATTTTTTTAGATCACACAATGCTACTTAAAGCACAGCAAAGAACTGGGGGGAGTGGGGAAGAAAGTGACAAAACATAAACTGCTCATCTTTTCTTAAGAGCCATAAAAGCACAGAAACCTGAAACACCCTATGGAAACATCTCTAGTCGTGGTTTTGAGTTACTTTCAACTCAGTTTCATTTCTCAGAGTCAGAAAGTTTCATCTTTAAGAATTCTTATGTCATAAGAAGAAGGATCCCCTCACTCCAAATATTTTTTTCAAAGTTTTGGAGGGTTGTTTTGGTTTGGTTTCAGTGCTGGGGAACAAACCAAGGGCCTCCCACGTGGACCACAAAGTGCTATACCACTGAGCCAGATTCCCAGCCCTTTTTGAGACAGGGTCTGGCTGTTTCCCAGACCGTCTCAAACTTGTAATCCTCCTGCCTCAGCCTTCCCAGAAACTAGGGTTATGCCCAGCTTTTTTCAAAGCTTTGATTCCTTATCAATAAAGGACTGGACTGAAATATTCCTCCTAACTGCTTACTGGTCTCATTCATATCCAATGGTTTATCTAGGCATTACACCCCGAACACAACAAACTTCCTTGTCTATTTCAAAGGTACCCAAAGTCAGTGGAATGCTCAGGTAGTCCCAGCTACTTGGGACAGAAGTAGAAAGATCAGTTGAGCCCAAGAGTTTAAGACCAGCCTGGACAATATAACAACATGCTAACTTAAGAGGAAAAAAGCAGTCAAATCAACCTAATATTTCAAATTCCTAGCTGAACTAACAAGGAGCTATGATACACCAGTGCCATATGCCTCTGTGTATCCCTGGTACCCCCCCTCCTCCTCTTAGTCACCTCCTCCTCCTTGTTTTTGTTGGGGTATTTTTTGGTACCAGGGACTGAACCACAGGGCACATTACCACTGAGCCACATCCCAGCCCTTTTTTGTATTTTATTTAGAGCCAGGGTCTCGCTGAGTTGTTCAGGGCCTTGCTAAGTTGCTAAGGCTGGCTTTGAACTTGCAATCCTCCTGCCTCAGTCTCCAGAGCTGCTGGGATTACAGGCATGCACCACTTCTTGTTTTTTAACCTATTTATTTATTTTTATTTTTATAGTATAGGATTGAACCCAGGAGCTTTCTGCCTCTCAACTACATCCTCAACCATTTTTATTTTGAGATAGGGTCTCACTAAGGTGCCCAGGCTGGTCTCAAATTTGTGATCCTCCTGCCTCAGCCTCTCTTGGAGCTGAGATTATAGGTGAGCACCACCTTGTCAGCTTCAGAAAGGATCTTATAAGACACAAGTTGCCCTTATCATTCTGCCTTATAGTTCTGATGGCTCCCTACTTACATCTGGTTAAATTACAAACTCTAGCACGGCTTATAAAGCCCTTCCTGTGGCCTCTGTCCACTTCTCCCCTATGAACCCTAGCTCTAGCAATAATTAACGTCATTTTTCAATAGCCTGATTCTACATGCTGATTACTGGCCAGAATACTCTGTCCCTCTGCTATTCTTCCTATGGTTCATTCGTCCTTCCAGATTCAATTCAGAGGTCTTCCCTTCTCCAGAAGCTTCTGAACCCTGTCATTCCTAATCTCCTCCCATTCACCTCTGCTTCTCAGAGCTCCCACAGGCCCTGTGCTTAAGGACTCCTCTGTTTTCCTTCTTACCTGCCTCCTGAACTATGAGTTTCTCGAAAGTAGAGACTATACATTATTTCTACATCCTCCGTGCTTAGTCCAGGATGTACTTCTAGTGCTCAGTAAATATATACTGAATGATTCAGTGAGAATATATAAGCAAGAAAGCAGATTTTTCTTTAGAACCGTTGGAGAAAGTATCCCAACTCTGCTTTGTCCTATACTTCATACAAAACAGACTGCCAAACCACCACCTCCTCGTTGGTGCAAATAAATGACTAACAAATCAGTTTCCAATGTCTGAGCTAGACACCTTAGGCCCACAAATTCACCATCCACAAGTTATTTTCACTATTTCAAAAAGCCTACGATGTGCACAGTGGTACACACCAATAGCCCCTGCTACTCAGGAGGCTAAGGCAAAAAGATCACTTGAATCCAGGAGTTCCAAGCCAGCCTGGATAACATAAGCAAGACCACAATCTCAAAAAGAAAAACGAAAAAGTCTAAGAAATTATACATCAATCCATAAAAAAGAGGCAAAGATCAGCTAACTAAAATAGTTTCTTCTATTTAAAATGTATCAATTAATGGTGTTGGGAGTACAGCATAGTGCTAGTAGGGGGTGGATGTTAAGAGTGTAACACTATCATGCTACTTTCCAGAACCCCAATAGCAGTCTATGAGTAAGCAAGTATAAAGTATTAATTTCAAAGTTTTTAATTATAAACTACATGATATAAGAAAATAAGCAAAAAGTATGAACTATTGAAACAAGTGCTTTAAGGACCAAACTGAGACTTGTAAGGAAACAGCAAAATATTCTCTTTAGTCCTTAATCTTCCTTAAATATAAAAACAATGACTTACCTAGAATTCAACAGTTTTAAATACTTTTTAAGTAATAAATTTCAGGATTGGGGTTGTGGCTCAGTGGTAGAGCCCTCACCTAGCATGCATGAGGCCTTCAGCATCACATAAAAATAAAATAAAGGTACTGTGTCCATCTACAACTAAAAAATTATTGTTTTAAAAAAAGCATTAAATGTCACTTCTCCAACTACATAAACAAAGCTCAGCAGGAACCTACTCTGGAAAGCTTAATGATTGTGTTTCCTTGGTTCTCTAATTCCTCTCAGCAGCTTCTTCCTCTTTCTGTAGCTTCCTCAAATAAGCAGACACTGCAGACTACTAAAAACCTTTGCTTTTCTCTTCACTATCCATTTTGCTTATATTATCACAGACGTTTTTGCCAATCCTTTATGCTCATCTGGACTTCCATCTCCCCATTTTAAACATCTTCAGTTATCTTCATTTGTTAAATGGAGTGTTCCATTCATTTCAAACCCAACTTATCCTAAACTGAACTTTTTTGCCCACTCTCAAAATGATGTACAAAATTAAATCCTATATCTTTCTTACTCCATCAATGATAGCATCATTTTTCAGTCTCAAAATATTAGAGTTGCCTATAAACCCAGCAACTCAGGAGGCAGGAAGAACCCACGTTCAAGACCAGCCTGAGCAATTAGCAAAAAACCCTGTTCTCAAAATGTTTTTAAAGAGGCTGGGGATATAGCTCATTTGGTAGAGTGCTTGCCAAGTCCCAGCACCACCAAAAAAAAAAAAAAAGTTTTTAAAAAGAGGTGGAGACACAAGTCCATGTCCTCTAGCATGTAGTAAGACCCTGAGTTTGATCCCCATTACCACAAAACTAAACAAAATAAACCCTGGAGTAAGTTTTAATGCTTTCCCTTCATCAAAGATATTCAAGTCCCTAAACTTTCTTTCTTCATGACAGCTTCAAGATATGATCATTCTTTCCATTTCATTTTCCTCTAGTCTGGATGTGCATCAGCACAGCCTTGGAAAACCTTCAGGGCTACCTTACAGTATCCATGCCTCCTATCTCAATCCATCCAGCACAATTTTTCACCTTCCTCTAATAACAAGGTCTTCAAAAACCCCTTGCCATGGGATGAAAGCACAGATCATACAGCGAGATACCCGAAGGTTCTCCATGACTGTCCCACACACAACACATTCACTGCTTTCCATTTTTGCCAAATGGGTCTTTTAACTAGCACAAACACACCATGCACCATTTCTGAACTACTGACCAAGACTTTGCTCATGCCACTTCCCTCAACTATAGATGTCCTTCCCCTTAACTTCAAGTCCACCCAAATCCTCAGTGGTAGAGTGCTTGCTGCCTAACGCAAAAAAATAAAAAGAGCTGTAACAATATCATGCTTTTAAATTCATTTTGAGTATGAAAACACTCTAAAGAACAAAACAAGCTATTTTATATTCTCTCAGAATTTTCAGGATAAGAATTCAATTAATACAAGTTCCCATCTAATGCTCAAAGCTTAGCAACATACTTACAGTGAAGTAATGAAAAAATAAAGCAATTCAAATATCCAGTAATAAGGACACTACTGAGTAAACTATGCTGTGTTAACAAGACCAACTGGGGCTGTAGTTTGCCTAGCACATGCAAGGCCCTGGGTTGGATCAAACCCCCCATCCCAAACAAAACAAGACAAAAACGGTACACTCAATAATTAAAAATGAAAAAAGCTATTTAATGTATCAGAAAGAGATAGTTGTAAATAATATTTGGGACCTAATCTGAAGAGAAATCTCCAACAATACAAAATACTTAAACATAAGATTACTCATTGCAACATCCCTGTAACTGCAAAGTATTTGAAACAACCTAAATGCCAAATATGGGTGGTTGAATAGACTATGGGACACCCACACAATGTGATACTCTGCAGCTATAAAATAGAATGGGAAGGTCTCTATGAACTGAAACACTGATTTCTATTATGTACTTTCTTCCTTGTGGTGCTAGGCATCAAACCCAGGACCTTGCACATGCTTTATCACTGAGTTATACCCTCCAGCCCCCCAGGATATAATTGGGGGAAAAAAAAAAAAAAAAGCCCTCAACTTATCTGCAGTATGCTATCTTCATGTAAGAAATAAGACATAAGAAAATGCATAAGCATCTACCCATTTATGAAGAAAAAATATATACAGGGAAGGACAAAACAAAAATTTTAAAGAGACTGGTTACCTAGAGCAGATGGGAAAGAAAGTAGAAATGGAAATGGAGGGATAGGATAGAGTAACAATGATCTGAGTATATTTTCTTTGTATTACTCTGACTCTTAGAACCGAAGTAATGTTTTACATAAGATAAACAAAAGCCAAAGCCAAGGAATAGGGTTAAAAATCCTGGAACTATTTTATGTGTATACTACAATTTAAATAATAGAGAGAGGTTTCTTAATGTTGGAGAAAGAAGTTAACAAACATGGATAAAAGGGAAAGTTAAAAAAATCAAAGAGGGGGGCTGGGGAGATAGCTCAGTCGGTAGAGTGCTTGCCTTGTAAGCACAAGGCCCGGGTTCGATCCCCAGCACCCAAAAAAAAAAAAAAAAAAAAAATCAAAGAGGCATTACAGAATTGAAAAACCATCAGTATAAATTCATGCTTTTCAATATAGAGATACTGAAATACAAACATATGTACATGAGTTAGTATCATGTACATATTTTCCAGCTCTGTCTGCTAAGAGGGACTAGAAGCCATGCCACCTCAGTAATAATGATACATATTATTGAAGGTGACCCAGGACACCTTCTCCAGTGTACACACCTATAAACCCAACTACTTGGGAATCTGAGGCAGGAGCATCCCAAATTCGAGGGCCAGCTTCAGTAACTTAATGAAAATCTGTCTCAAAATAAAAAGGGTGGGGCTGGGGATATAGCTCAGTTGGCAGAGTGCTTGCCTCACGCGTTTAAGGCCCTGGGTTCAATCCCCAGCGCCACAAAAAAAAAACAAAAACAAGCAAACTAAAAAGGGCTAGGGATGTAGCTCAGTGATAAAATACCCTAGGGGGAGGGAGTAACTTAGAGAACTGGTTGATCCCTGGACAGGGGCAGGGAAAATACAAAGTGACGTTGAACTTTCTGTGTACCAGAAAGCAAAGAAATTATTTTTTTTTTAAAGTTGGTGACTTATTCAAAGAACACAGGAGTCAAGCTGAAGAAACCCCCGAAGGCCAAAGCCAGAACAATTTGAAAAACAAAATAAAGTGATAATTCTGGACTAAGTCATAGAATAAAATATATGTCTAAGAGTACATGATGATACAAATAATAAGAAAAAGTTCTTCCTCATAGAATTACAATCAATAAATGCAGAAAGAAAAAGAGAAAGTCACAATTAGGCAATTACAAATATAAATGCTGCAGGCAAGATCCACCAGGAGAAGAAACATTATTTGTAGTCTTGAAGTATCTCCCACAAGCTACTTACGAACTATGAAGGGAAAAAAAGTAAATCTACAGGATAAAGACCAGTTTATTAAGCAGACACCAGCTTAATAAACCAATCATCACATACTGATATTACCACCCTCTTGAAAGAACATATGGGGCTGGGGAGATAACTCAGCTGGTAGAGTGCTTGCCTTGCAAGCACAAGGCCCTGAGTTCAATCCCCAGTACCGCAAAAAGAAAAGAAAAGAAAGAACATATAACCTCATTCATTCCTTTCATAAGAAAACGAACAAGTTCAAACTGAGGGCCTATAAAATATCTGATCAGTAATCTTTTCAAATACCAAGATCGGAATAGAGAATGGGGGTGGGGAGATGTTTAAAAAAAAAAAGTAAATATCAAGATCAGGACTGGGGGTGCAGCTCAGAGGTAGAACGTGCTTAACCTGTGCCAAGTCCTGGGTTCAACCTCAGTAACTAACACACATGCACAATGTGTCAAGATCATGAAAGATAAGACTGAGGAACATTTATAAACTAGAAGAGACTAAAGAGAAATAACAGTCAGGGACTATAGTTCAGTGGGAGTACACTTGCCCAACATGAAAGGCACTGGTTTCAATCACCAAGACCACAAAAGAAAGAGAGAGAAAGGGGGAGGGGGTACACTAAAATGCTATTAGGATTCTGAAACAGGATATAGTGAAAAAATTGGTAAAAGTTGAATAAGGTATGCAGTTTAGTTGATAAGATTGTACCAGTATTAGGGCTGGGGTTGTGGCTCAGTGGTAGAGTGCTTGCCTGGCATGTGTGAGGTCCTAGGGTTCTATCCTCAGTACCACATAAAAATAAATAAATAAAATAAAGGTCCATGGACATCTAAAGAATAAATATTGTACCAGTGTTAATGTCCTGATCTTTTTTTTGGGAGGGGGGAGCAGGAGAGCAGAGGGTGGTTACCGAGTATTGAACTCAGAGGCACTGGATCATTTAGCCATGTTCCCAGCCCTATTTTGCATTTTATTTAAAGACAGGGTCTCACTGAGTTGTTTAGCACTTCACCATTGCTGTGGCTAGCTTTGAATTCAAAATTCTCCTGCCTCAGCTTCCTGAGCCACTGGGATTCCAGGCCTGAGTCACCAATTCCAGCTATGTCCTGTTCTTGATAATTGTACTATGGTATGGAAGATATTAACATTAGGGAGAGTAGAAAAGGGGAAAAAAGAAACCACTACTACACTTTGGCTACATTTCTATAAGTCAAAAATTAGTTCAAAATACAGTTTTCCTTTTTTAAAAGGGTGCTGACAATAATTTGCTCCTATTTAGAGGCACATGCTAATGTTCAAGAGCTTTACAACTTAGAAAGGATTAAACACAAATTGTTAGACAAAGAGATGTAAAATGCTGTCTCAAAATTTTCAGTAACACATGTAAAAATAGCACATAGACTCCTGATTTTCTGAGCTCTGATATATTTACTAGATGGGGTAATCATATAATTTACCATTCAAATCAGGGCCATCACAGGAAAAAAAGAGACCTATGGTCACCCTATTAGGTCAGTGGTCAATGTCACTGAAGATCTCAAATCACTCTGAGTTGGTATAAACTTTTTGCTTAGAAAAGACACTCATACCTCCCTCAGCCTCTGGAGCAAAGGCATGAAGGGGCAGAAAGTTGAACCAGAGGATCCTGAAACTCCCGATTCATGATAATATTCTTCAAACACATTTTTTAACATACTAAAAGTATCTACTACGTTCAAAGGGAAAATAAGCTAATGCATACTTTTATGTTGGGATCCCTAATTATAATTTTTTAAAGAAGGACAGGAATGAAGTCACTGACTTCCTTTTTTTTTTTTTTTTTTTTGCAGTACTGGGGATCGAACTCAGGGCCTTATGCTTGCAACACAAGCACTCTACCAGCTGAGCTATCTCCCCAACCCTGTAAGTCACTGACTTTCTAAAGAGACATTTAGCTTTCACTGCCTTGCCTAAAATTCAAGTACACACACCCAGTCACCACAACACGCAAAGGTATATGTTAAGGTCAAGACTCTGCCATCTGCTTTTGGAACTGCAGTTACCTCAAGAAGTTAGACTGGTTTCAAATTCTAGTATTTCTGAAAAAGATTGACAATGTAATATTCCAAGTATCAGCTGACTATATTAGCCTCAAAGATTCAACAATATTAATCAGTGATGTCATTAAAATTCTATATAATGTGGTTGTGATGCCATCTCTACTCTCCTAATCTTTCCTACTTCTGATTTCCCTTTTTTTTGTTTTTGTTTTTGTTTTTGGTAGCAGGGATTGAACATACAGAGCCACATCCCCAGTCCTTTATATTTTACTTTGAAACAGTCTCACCAAGTTACTTTCGGCCTTGCTCAATTGCTGAAGTTGGCTTTGAACTCAGGATCCTACTGCCTCAGCCTCCCAAGTTACTGAGGTTAAAGGCACTCAACACCACGATCCAGTTTTGAATATTCATTAGTAAAAGCTAACCTACAGACACACACAATAATTTAGAGAACTTAAAAAGTAGGTATGACTTACAAATCAGTCATCCACTCCCTCACTATAATACTTCAATTTTAAGTCCCTCAATTTTTCTAATGGAAAAGTCTGTCCAAAACCAGTAACTGTGGTTTTTATTAGACCTGAAAAATTATAAAATGTCTCTCCTTTCATGTAGTTTTTTTCTAAATAGCACAAAGAATCCTGTTCAGGTCTGGGGTTGGGGCTCAGTGGTAAAGCGCTTGCCTAAAATGTGAAGCTCTGGGTTCGATTCTCAGCACTACATATAAATAAATGAATTAAATAAACAACTAAAAAACTAAACAACTAAAAAAAAATTTTAAAAAAAAAGAATCCTGTTCAGCAGAGGCTAACACTATTTCCCATTTTTGTTTCTTTGAAATAATGTAAATATTAGAATAGCCTGAGGATATAACCTTATGAATCAAAAATCAAATTTAAAATTACTTAAATGCTTTAAGACAGACCTAACAGGAATATAATAACCCAAGAATCTATAACTTCACACACAATTCCAAATTCTCCCCAGAAGAGTAAAACAGTCAATTGCCTATATTTCTACAAGTCTATCCTTGCCTAGTAGGAGTTTACTTTAAGAATAAAAGAAGCCAGAATCTTTTGAGTTGTTCTATTTTCAGGCCTTATAAGAAAGTTAGAAATGGCAAAAGTTCATTTATTCAATAGGCCATATTTTATAAACAGCACAGCTCAGTAAATTTTAAATGTGTAACAGATTATAAAACCTTACATATGCCAGGAGCAGTGGCACACGTCTGTAATCCCAGCAGCTCAGAAGGCTGAGACAGGAGGATCAAGTGAGGCCCTAAGCAACTCGGCAAGACCCTGTCACAAAATAAAAAGATCTTGGGATGTGGCTTAATGGTTAAGCAACCCAGAAATAATCCCCAGTAACAAATAAACAAAAACAAAACAAAACAAAAAAAACTCTAACATGTAGTTATGATGCCATCTCTACTCTTCTAATCTTTCCCACTTCTGATTTCAACTTAAACACAAAAACAAAGTTTCAAAAATACTGTTTTAACATGTCCGTTTCTCAACAAAATAGAAATACAGGGCTAGAGATGTAGCTCAGAGGTACAGAGCTTGCCTAGCATGTGCAAGGTCCTGGGTTCAATCCCCAGTACCACAAAAGAAGAGAGAAAAGAAATACAAATGATTTTTAACAAGTTACCAAGAAAACTCACTAGAAAAAGAACTGTCTTTTCAAGAAATAGTTCGGAGACAACTGGATATCTGCATGCAAAAGAAGTTGGACCTCTACTTCACATTATATACAAAAAAATTACTTGAAATGGGTCAAAGACCCTAAATGAGTCAAACACCTAAAATTATAAAACTCTTAGGAAAAAAATATAGGAATAAATCTTTGAAAATTTTGGTTTAAGCCACAATCCCAGTTACTCAAGAGACTGAAGCAGGGGGGTGGTTAAAGTTCAAGACCAGCCTGGGCAACTTAACAAGATACCGTCTCACTGTCTCAAAATTTTAAAAAGGCTGGAGGGCAAATCTCAGTGGCAAAATACCCCTGGGTTCAATCCCCAGTAACACACACACACACACACACACACACACACACAAATAATTAAAAACTTGCACTTCAAGGGTTAGGGATATAGCAGGTACAAGGCCCTAAGTTCAATCCACAGTACCACAAACAAAAACAAAACCTGCACTTCAAGAGACATCATCAAGAAAATGAAAAGACCGACTCTTGGAAAGCACTTGAAAATCCTGATTCTGATAAAGGGTCTATACCCAGAATACAAAGGTAAGTCTTATAACTCAACAATACAAACATAAATATTGTATTCCCAAGACCCTGGATTCAATCCCTAATGCCAAAAATGGGGGGGAAGATTCATACAGATAAAAAGTAACTTCTTAAAGTTCATCCCAAAACCCCTAAAATCTAGATTATCTTGTGTTTTCTACCACCAGAATCCTCTACTCCAAGCCCAATATCAGGCACCTGAGAACACGGCATACACCATGCTTGTTTCAAGCACAAATTTTTGTCATGCCGGTCACCCGCTCATAATGCACACCCACTTCCCATCCAAACCCTGCCTATGGTCTTAAACTCCTTTTTTTTTTTTAATTGATCTCTCCATTCAAGTTCTTTTTTGTTTTATTTTTTGTTGAAGCGCCAAATATTGAACCTATGGTTTTCAGGTTTATATACGTATATACTATTACATGTAAGAGACAGAAAGTAGATTAGTACTTGCCTAGGGCAGGGAGAACTGGGGACAACTTATATAATTATGTACTATTTCCTGAGGCCTAGTTAAAAAAAAAGTCAGGGGGCTGGGGATATAGTTCAGTTGGTAGAGTGCTTGCCTCGGAAGCACAGGCCCTGGGTTCGGTCCCCAGCACCGCAAAAAAAAAAAAAAAAAAAAAAGTCAGGAGTCATCCAATTTATCCTTTCTTACATCCCTTTTTTCTACCTTCAAGGTTCAACCCTCTCCATTCTCCGTGAAAAATATTATATTCTGATTCAAAACTGGTTGTACTCACTCTTCATTTCTTCTTACTTTTCTTCTCTTGCCATTCCAAAATTCTGTTTGTTCCCCTACTTCAATCCTGCTTTCGTAACTCCACCTAAATCCCTTATGGTCTTTTCCTCCTTCTTTCAATCACTTCTGAGATAATACTAACGACTCCTGAAAACCAAGTAAAAAAATCAAGGAAATAAACTGGGCATGGTGGTGATGCCTGGAATCCCCAAAAAAGTCAGGAGGCTGAGACAGGGGACAGCAAGTTCAAGGCCAGCCTGGGCAACTGAGGGAGACCCTGTCGCAAAAACAAAAAATAAAAAGAGCTGGGGACATTGCTCAATGGTACAGCACCCCTGGGTCCAAACCCCTGTACCACCAAAGAAAGAGAGAAAGAAGAAGGGAGGGAAGACTGCATGTGTATACAAATCCTAACAAATTCCACTCTGGCCACTAGCTTTTTTAAAAATACAGTTTGCATATATGGATTAAAATGTATTCAAGGGGCTGGGGATATAGCTCAGTTTGTAGAGTGCTTGCTGGTCAAGCACAAGGCCTGGGTTCAATTCCCAGCACCGCAAAAAAAAAAAAAAAAAAGATACAAAAGAATAAAGAAATGTAAATCATCATGGGGGGAAATGTGATGTTACATATGAGTTTTAGCATTCTAAATTATTAGACACAATAACTGAAAAATGTTTCACTTACTGATAAAGATTTGAGCTCTCCTCTCTATAATGAGCAGTCATAACCTCTGAGCTACACACCAAAGGTGAAAAAGAATTTCCCCAAAAATATTCAAACTGACTATTCAAAAGTACTTTCTGGGATCTGGAGTTGTAGCTCAGTGGTAGAGTGCTTGTGTAGCATGTGTGAGGCACTGAGTTCGATCCTCAGCACCACATAAAAATAAAAAAATAAAATAAAGGTTTGTGTCCATCTACAACTAAAAAACTACTTTTAAAGAAGTACTTTTTGTGACTATTTCCAATCAATCCCACACATATGAATGAATAATTATAATGCACAAATTAAAAAAATTTTAAGTACTTTTTGATGGAGAGTCAAGTAACAAAAGAAGAAAGATGCAAAGGCTGGGTGTAGCTCAGTGGTAGAGAACTTCCCTGGCACATGCAAGGCCCCAAGTTTAATCCCCAGCGCCACAAGAGAGAGGGGGGAGAAACTTTAGAAAGATGCAAACTATATAGAATTTGACCTTAAGTTACATTACAAAAAAGGACAAAATTTAAGTTCAATGAATTAAAATCCACACAAGGCAAAAGTGTAGTTCAGTAAATGAGCATGTGTTCAGTATGCAGAAGGTCCTGGGTTCAGTACCCAGCAAAAATAAAATCCATACAAAAAAAGAACAGGAAAGGATCACCACTGTTAGATTATAGGTGATTTGCAGCTCAGGTCGTGGCTCAGTGGTAATGCGCTCACCTAGCATGGGTGAAGCCCTAGGTTTGATCCTCAGCACCACATAAAAATTTAAAAAATAAGGTATTGGGCTGGGGAGATAGCTCAGTTGGTAGAGTGCCGGCCGCACAAGCACAAGGTCCTGGATTCAATCCCCAGCACCGCAACAAAAAAAAAAAAAAAAGATTATAGGTGATTCTTACTTCCAGTTTTTCTCTATTTTTTAAATTTCCTGTTTCATGTAATCACAAGTTTTTTAATACTAATATCTGACTATAGATGCTCCTCTTTGGCCTTTATACCAACCCTAATCCTCAGTAAAATGCTTCAAATACAAGTCAGTCACTTTAGTTTTATAAACTGGGTCAATGATATCCTATCTCAAAGGAAATTACAGAACTATTTTCAATTCAATTACATATCAGGGCAAAACAATTTCAGGGCATTCTTGAATATTAAAATTGAGTTGTGATGCCATCTATATTTGCCCTAAAACTTTTCTGAAATTGATCCCCAGACTCCAAACTTACTTAACATTTCATGTGAAAAATATTTACCAATTGCCTACTGTCTGCCAAGCACTATTCTAGGTGCTGACAAGTCCACAGTGAACAGAAGAGACAAAAATCTGCTTTCATGGAGTTTACATTCTATTGACAAGAGTCAGCCAGCATACACTGGTATAAAACAACTACTAGTTAATAGGTCATAAACCTGACAAATTTCAAATGTACTTAAAATAGCTTAAACTATCTCGAATTTCAGCTGAAGCTACAGGAGACTGAAAAATGTCTTCTGGTTGGCAGCAAGCCAAGGAACTAGAAGCCTTTTGAGAATTCAGAAGTAGCTTGAGATCCCAATATTTCATCCATGTAAATCTCAGCTGCAGTTTATTCACTGCTTGAAGTCATATGCCTGGCTAAAATTCAGAAAATAGTTTCCTATTACTTTAGCTCAATGTATTATTATTATTTTTTTTTTTTTTTTTTTTTTTTTTTTTTTTTGTGGGGCTGGGGATTGAACCCAGGGCCTTGTGCATGCTAGGCAAGCACTCTACCAACTGAGCTATATCCCCAGCCCCTCAATGTATTATTCTTAAAGTAAAAATAGGTTATGTCTTATCACAGGAGTTTATTCCAGAACTTACTTTCCCTCATACTTCATAATGAACAAATTGCATCATCACAGTAAGCCAGACTCTAAATGAGAACCTTTAGTCTCAAACCATCCCACAACTGACTACACAATCTTTATTTTTAATTTTTTTGGTTGTAGATGTACACAATATCTTTATTTATTTATTTGTTTGTTTGTTTATTTATTTAATGTGGTGCTGAGGATGGAACCCAGTGCCTCACAAGCGCTAGGCAGGCATTCTACCACTGAGCTACAACCCCAGCCCCTAACTAAACAATCTTAAAGGCTAACATGGTAGGAGTACTTTAATCTCAGGCTAAACCCAATAATAAGCCAAAAACTAGAGGCTTCTTATACGAGCAAGTTGTCTCACCTCTGATCCATATTAGCATGCTTTAAATATCAATAAGCTGCCCTAGAAAAATGTCACTGTCCATCAGATAAATATCATTAATTGGTACCTATAAATCCTTCCCCTAAACTTGGAAGAACAAAACCATGCTCAAAGCATAATCTTCAGAATCACAAATCATTATAAATTAAGGAGGTCACTGGATAAATGAGTCTACTTTTTTTTTGTATTTTGGGGGGGGTAGGGTTTGGGGATCTTGGGATTGAACCCAGAGGTACTTTACAACTGAGCGATATCCCTAGACCGCTTTTTTTTTTTTTTTCCCTTTTAGTTGCAAATGGACAGGACACTGTTATTTTATTTATTTTTTTTTTAATGTGGTGCGGAGGGTCAAACCCAGAGACTCCCATGCTAAGCAAGCACTCTACCAAGTTACAACCCCAGCCCCCCAGACCTTTTTATTTTTGAGACAGGGTCTCTAGAAACTGCTGAGGCTGGCCTCCAAATTGCAATCAATCCTCCTGCCTCAGTCTCTAAATTGCTGGGGTTCCAGGTATGTGCCACCATGCCCAGCTCCCAGAACTTTTTTAATTTTTAGTTTTTAATTTTGAGACAGGGCCTCACAAGTTGCCCAAGTTGGTCTCAAACTTGCAATTCTTCTGCCCCTATATTTTAGAGAAGGGAAAACTTGGCACCAGAAGCAGTTAATTTAACCACTCCAGTACAACACGTTTATTAAAATAGAAGAGAAAAACTCAAACGCAAATTTTTCTACTCCACATCAGGGGCACTGCTGAATATACCAAGCTAAATCTTTAGTTTACGGCTAGCAGGTACCATTTCTAAGCCAATATTTAATATCAAAAGGGCAAGGTTATTATGTAATAAAGTAGGAAAACCAAGATCAGTTACGTATCTCTTCCTACATTAATTTCTCAGGTAATCATGCAGAAGATGCTCTGAATCTATAACTGTGTTTTTACCACTGCTTTCTATGGCACCTTTCTTAGCTTCTTGGCTTCAGCAAACAAATAAATAAAAAAAGAAGAAAAAAAAAACAAACCTGAAACATGACCGAAATGCATTTTATTAAAATTCCTTACATCAGCAACAGCAATGGACTTAGTAAAGTAGGCTGGCAGAAGAGAAGCTAGGTAAGCCTCGGGTAACACTCATCCTCCCAATTTAGTTCAGATGTCAACTCCCTCTGGGAAGCCCTAATTCCTCCTTCCCCAGACTAGATGCGTAGCAGTTAGCACTGTACTTGTCTCATGATATTCTGTGTGTTTACCTGTCTGGACCAAGTTCTTGAGTCTTCAACCTCAAACCTAGTCTGGCACACAGTAAGTACTCTTAATAAATAAACAAATGAATTCGCAAACTTTACCACTTATGCCAAAGCTCCAATACAAATGATCCGAATGGCAGTCCTCTTAATTTGATAATGATAAATGGACAGAGTTTTAGTATTATTTTCAAATATTTTTTAGAAGACAGACCTCTTGCGGGGTATGGATGTGACTCAGTAGTAGAGCACCTGCCTCGCAGCAAGCTCAAGGGCCTGGTTGCTAGTTATAATTCCATTTTGCTGGAGGCCTT
This sequence comes from Sciurus vulgaris, assembly GCF_902686455.1. Taxonomy (NCBI): domain Eukaryota; kingdom Metazoa; phylum Chordata; class Mammalia; order Rodentia; family Sciuridae; genus Sciurus; species Sciurus vulgaris. The sequence continues at coordinate 14,697,152 of NC_136461.1, forward strand.
CTTGACTTCTGAACAGGGAGAAACATGCATTGAATCAAACGTAGAGAACCTATGCTTAAAGGATCAGTGAAATGAAGATAACCTACTTGTCTAACAGTATGTGGCTATGAACTAATTAAATACGGTACAGTATCACTATGTTCTAGATTACTCCACAGAGCTTCTTTTCTGTATATAGACTTTCCCCTGGCTCTCAAATATAGGAGAGTATTCTTCCTCTCATTCTCACACGTGGGTTGCATAAGAAATAGCACAGCATAGTAAAAAGGGCAACTATGGGCTTGGAGTCAGTCATAGCAGTGCAAATCACAGACCACCCTACACCAGGCAGATAACCCTGGCAACATTATTAACTACTCTGCACTTCAGTTTCTTTATCTGTTAAACAACAACAGTATCTACCTTATTAGAATTCTTGGGGAAATAAATAAAATCATGCATGTATGGTTCCCAGACAGCAGGCACTCAAGTGGATATTATTATCGTTGCTGCTTTTATTATTTAGATCTAGCTTTGGCAAAGAGGCAAAAAAGAGAAGACAGCAAACATTACTGGCTTCAGTCTTTAAGATCAACAGAGGAGAAGAAAAAAAGGAAAACTATAACACCAAAAAACAACAGAATGTTGGCTTTTAACAATACTTATCAGCCAGACATGGTGGCACACACTTATAATCCCAGAGACTGAGGAGGTTGAGGCAGAAGGATCAGAAGTTTGTGGTCAGCTTTGGCAACTCAGTGAGACCCTAAGCAACTTAGCAAGACCCCATTTCAAAATAAAAAGGACTGGGATGTAGCTTTGTGATATAGTGCCCACGGGTTCTATTCCCAATACAAAATAATAATAATATATCTATCACAAAAAAGCTGAGGACACAAGTCATTTTCTGGTTGACACAGATCTCTGCCAAATTTAGTTCCTGCAAAGAACCCACTGCCTGATTTTCTTAATCAATACGGCTGCCCCAAAACAGTAACTAGACTCCCCAGAAATGTCTACAGCCCTGAGAGAAATTACACTCTGAAGTCTTTTCATATAAATAGAATGCTTTGTATTCATAACAGACTATAAAATTGTTCTGTTTAAGTAATAACTATTTGGACACCTGAATTCAAACTCATTTATCTTGATTATCTAAAGGGTGACCAGTTTCAATCTAAAGAGCTAGGCTTTTAATAGGGGCCCAAGAATGCCCTGAAAAAATCTAAGCCAGATTTTCTGTATATGGACAATTTTCTGTGGGGTCATAGCAGCTTTCATTAAAATGTAAAAGTGGAGCCAAGGGTGATGGTACATACCTATAATCCCAGCTACTCCAGAGGCTGAAACAGAAGGATGCCAAATTCAATCCCAAAATTGATCCCAAGTTTGAGGTCAGTCTGGTCAACTTAGGAGACACTGTCTCAAAACAAAATTAAGCTGGGTGAGTGCAGAGGCTTGGAAAGCTGAGGCAGGAGGATGGTGAGTTCAAAGCCAGCCTCAGCAACTTACCAAGAAGTTTAACAAGGGCCCAAGAAACTCAGTGAGACCCTGTCTCTAAATAAAATACAAAAAAAGGACTAGGGATGTGGCTCAGTGGTCAAGTGCCCCTGAGTTCAATCCCCAGTATGGAAAAAAAAAAAAAAAATTTAAAGGGCTGGGGTGTAGATCATTGGTAGAGCATTTGCCTAGCACATGCTAGGCTGTTGCCTTCCATCCCCATACCACCAAAAAAAAAAAAGAAAAGGTTGATTGCCCCCCAAAAAAGGTTAAGTCATTCAACATAGCTCTCCCAACCTCTCTTAATGGGAAGCTGGGGTGAGCAGATCTCAAGACAATTTCCCCCCCCAGTACTAGGGATAAAACCCTAGGGTAGGGTTTTATCGGTTTTACCCCCAAGGTCTCACAAATGCTAGGCAGGCACTCTACCACTAAGGTATATCCCTGACCCTTTTAATTTTGAGACAGAGTCTCCCTAAATTGCCCAGGCTGGCCCTGAACTTGCAATCTTGCCTCAGCCTTCTAAGTAGCTGGTATTACGGCATTTACCACTGTACCTGACTTCAATGCGAATATTTTGAAGTGACAATTTAATAAAAACTCTAAATTCCATGTCAGTTTATGTTATGAAAATTCTAAGCATATTTCTCCCTTGCTCTTGGCATTTTTCTTAAAAGGGTTTTTCTTCTTCCAGTCCCTACCACCTACCAAGCCCCATCTTCTGCCTCTGCAGTCAAAGAGGTCATTTCTACTTGAAACAGTTTTATGGATCCTGACATGCAAAACTGATGCCTACTTAAGCAGGTTTCAGTTTACAATCAAATTTGTTATTGCTAACATTTCCCTTCATTTCTGATTTGTTACCTGAATACTAAGTACAAATGAAGGACACCTTGCCATATGAATCTCTTTTATATACGTATTCAAAATGATGTCTGAACTTATTAATTTGATGCAAACAACTACCCATATATTTTGAGGAACTGGATCTATTCAAGCTATGGAAAGAGAACTCTATGTTCTGCACTCCAGCCTGGATGCTTCAATGTTATCAACTTATCACATGATGACCACAGTGTTAAGTACAAATTCCCACATTCCCTCAGGTTAGAAAACCAGAATTCCTCTGTTTCAATCCATTTTTAACCAGTTCCCCTTTACCAGCTGATACCATTTCTCCACTGGTGTGTTCTGATGAAATCTGTAACCTCTAACTCATTTACTATTTATATAATGTGTTTATATTTTAGCAATTGTAACCTTTCAGTGCATAAACCAAAGGGACAGTAACGAGTTGCAGAATACATCAAAAATTAATACGTCTAAAATTAATTTTAGATTCAATGAAATGAGACAAAAGCTTGAATTACATAAAACTAAGTATCTAATATACTACAGATAAGTTTAAAAATGATCTCCACTGGAAATATCAACTTAAATTTATCTTTAACAACTGTTTCTTTTATTCAAAAGAAAATTAAGTTGCAGAACTAGTAACTACTGGAGCTTTCAGAAGTCCTCTCTTCCTGAAAAGCACTGAGAAAAAGCACACTTAAAACACTCAAATCACAGCTGTGTCCAGGAGGTTATCCAACTCACCAGCACTGTCATATTCAGCAATGCGGTCCCAACTTATTACTTTGTACATCAATAACACATACTCTGGCCTGCCTTCCGTTTAATTGCCAAAACATCTCAAAGGGTATGGACAAGCAAGGGGGAAAGAAAAAAAAAAAAAGCAGAAAACAAAAAAAAACCTGAAATTAGAAAGGAGTTTAAACTCACAAAGTATTAATGGAAGATAGAAATATCTACGAAATCCAGCACTGACCTCCACCTTGAAGTAAGCAAGCCAATCAACTTTCTCTCTTACAGTAAAACAATCAGGAATACTGATCAAAACTAACCAGGTTTTCCAGAAGCAACACTCAACATTCTCATGGGTGAACAATTCTTAATTGAACAGAATCATGCAGGATAAAAACATTGTGAAATCAGTACACACATCACACTGGAATGGAACTTATCTTTCCTCTGCGCCACAATGCCTGCATTGAAAAATGTGGACTAATAATATTTAAAGAACAGAGAAAATGACACTTGACAAAAACCAATGACCTGAAGTGACTCTGGGAAAAGCCTTTCCCTTCCCAAAGTAATTGATACAGACAAGAATCAAACTAGATTGTGAAATAATCTGTGGCCCTCGGGGCAGTTATTTACTCAAACATCCTACTATCTCTAAAAATCAAATTCACCATAATACAAACCCCAAAACACATCCAATTATTATTGATTAACAGGAATACAAGGGATGAGAGGAGGGATGCATGATGAAATGTTATTCTCCCGTAGGTAACACCTTTCTATTCCTCCATGGAATTCATGAATTTAATGTTCTACCTTCACAAGCTAGTTTTTGACCAGAACACCTCATCACCAAGTCTTTCCAAACCAAAGGTGTCCAAAATTCCACAATGGAGCAAATAACATAAGACAGACTCAACACTAGACTTTCCTCCGGGAGCCCTGGTACCCTGCAGACATCGGGCCTAGGAAAAGCAAATTAAAGCCCTTTAAACATATCCGTTCCTAACACAAGCCTTCCAAGAAGTGAGACTTTGGGGGTGATGGGTAATGTCAGTTAACTTCCTCTTCCTTTAAAAAAGGTCAAAGGACAGGGAAGCGTCCGGTGTAACATTTCCTCGCTCAATCGCGCTCTACCACAAACCACATCACAACGCCCCCAGTCCGTTAAAAAACAGGAGCCAGAGGGAGTGCTTTTTGGTGCGTTCACTATAGACTGGAAACCCAACTTACCTCGGGACGAGCTGAATCAGCTTCAACGGGAAATTGACCAATAAGTTATTATGTATTAATAAAGATTCGGGGAGAGCCCATCAAGGCCCGCTGCGGGGGAGCTGAAGGGAGAGGAGGAGGAGGAGGGTGTGTATCCTCACAACAATCAGAGCAAAGCCTTGCCTGCAGGGTTGATCGCAGGCACCGGCAAATTCTACCCAATACAGGGAGGGGGCTGCAGGAGGAAGAGGAGGAAGCGACGGGAGAGGAGGTTCCCCCGGCTCCACCAGGGAAGTGCTGCAGAGGCACGGCCGAGCGGACTAGTTTCATCCGTAGCTGCGGAGGGTCCCAGTGCGCCCCGCAGTGCTGCTGCCGGGGAACCCCAAGAGCTCCGGCCAAGCCCGGTGCCTGGGCTTCAGCGGCAGCCCCTTTCCTAGCTGGAGGGTGGAGGCCGGCAGGAAGGTCCCCCCGGACTGCGGGGTCCCCCCGGGTCTGCGAACGAGGGCCGCAGGGGCGACAGGAAGGTGAAAAGGATACTGTTGGGGCGCCTGGGTCTGGAGGGGCCCTGAATGTTCGGGTGAGGAGGGGGCCGCTGCTGCCCGCCGCCGCCGCCGCCGCTGCCGCCGGCCGGGTGAGGAGGCGGTACCGCTGCTGCCGCCGCCGCCGCCGCCGCTCCGGTGCCGGGTCCGGTTCCTGCTGCAGCCGCTGAGCCTGATTTCAGAGCCGGTTTCTGGCGGTAAACTCTGGCAAAGCGAACCACCAACCCCCCCAGAGCGGGACCGGGCGCGCCGGGGTGCAGGGGCCGGGGGCAGCGGGGGGGCGGTTGGGGCTGACCCGGGGAGGCGGCGGGAGCGGGGGGCCGGGGGGAGGCTGGGAGGAGGGAGGAAGGAGGGGGCCGGGGCCGGTCACACACGCCCTCCGCCGCCGCCGCCGCCGCCGCCGCCGCCGCCGCCGCCGCCGCCGCCGGCAGCAGCAGCCGCCCCGCGGGCCAGCACCACCGGCTGCCGGTCTCCGTGACAACGCGACCCCAGGGGGGGGGGCCGGACCCGGCGGGGGCAGGAGGCGGAGAGACCGGACCTTTCACGGCAATATCCTCATGGGCCGGCGGCGGGGGGTCTTTATCCCCCTCTCCGGGGGAAGCGGCGCCCTTCTCGGTAGCGGGGCTCAGGCGATGCCGGCGGATTTTCTTCACTCAACGAGCAGAGCATCCAACATGGCGCTGCGGCCGCCTCCAGCAGTCCGGCAGGACGGCCGCTCGGAAAACTTCGGGTATTTTCGGAATGACTCGGTAGGCCGAGGATGGGAAGCACCTTCGGCTCTTTCCGGAGACAGAGAGCGGTCGGGATTCTTCGGAAGCGTTCGGGCGCGCCTTCGGTCTCCGTTCGGAAGCGGTCTAGGGCTGACTACCTTCCTCGGGAAAGATCGGTGAGGGGGCTTCACAGGCTCGCCGCCGCGCGAGTGCGGGGCGGAGGGAGAGACCAAAGGCGAGGTCTGGCCTGCGAGAGCCCTCCCCTGCGGCCCAGCCTCGAAGAACAATGGTAACGGCCTCGGAGCCTGCGGTCCGCAGAGCCCTGCCCGCAGGGGCGGCGAGGCGATAAACCCCGGTTCCTGCGGGAAGAACCGCTGAACCAGAGCGAAAGCGGGAGGAACCCGCCCGCCGCGGGCACTTATTAGCATAACAAATACCAGTCGGCGGCCTTGACGACGCGTTTCACATCCATTATGTCGACACGCAGTCGGCACACACTGGGAGGGAAATGGAATGAGGAGGCCGGGGAAGGAAAAGTGACCGGTCCAAGGTCACTCAGCCGGGAAGGGACAGAGCCAGCCAAGCCTGGATCGGAATTCCACTTTGATGGGGATGAACCTTGCCTCCTCCCAAGTTGGCTAGGGACTGATCTGACCCGCCTTATCTAGTCAGCACCCTTCACCCAGGGCTCTGGATGGCCTACCCTGAAAGCCTACCCCAGGACTGCAGCGCCCCTTGGCCGGCAGCCCGTGGTCAGCTCCCCAAATCTGTCCAACGCTGGGGCAACACTTGTTGATAAGATCTTTCAATCCCCAGCTGGCTCTCTCAGAATCACTTGCACCCTCACCCCGCACACCCTGCCCCTTGCCGGGTCCTCATCTGGAGCATTCGGTAGCATTGAGTGAAAAGGAGCCGCAGGACCTCGGGGTAGTCCCGTGGCCTTCAGGCACGGCACTGAGCCTTCACTAAGTTCATGCAGTCCTGTGAAACGCAGGTGAAGAAACTGAGGCCAAGAGAGGCTCGATGCCAGCACAGCAAAAGAGCTGAGGATACTGAGGCTCAAAACGACAAGAGACTTGGCAGGGTCGGGTGGACAGTAGTTGACAGTCAAGTTAGAGCCCAATTCTGAATCCTGCAACCCTACTGCCTGACTATAAACACACACACCACACACACACACACATATAAAAGCTTTACATGTAGTGGATGCTTAATTTACGACAGCCCCTGGAATCCCCAGATGCACCCTCTGGGATAAAAGCACATCTGGAAAAGAAAGATACCACAACCCCCACCACCTCTGTTGGTTAGGGCTCCACTGTTCCCTCAAGAAAAGAAACCTCAGCCCCGTCCTCACACCGGAAGGTAGCAGCTATTTCCTGCTCTGGACTCCTCAACCATTTGGAGTTGTAACACCTTGTTATCTAGGATTAGATTTCTGCAGCCTCTCCAGGCTTGCCTGGAAAAATTCCCAAGTGGTCCTTAAGTTCCCCAGATTCTCATTTCATGTTCTGAGATCTCAGGCTTTTTTATCCCAACCAAAACCTGTTCCCAGCAAAAGATGTGACTTCTCATTTACATGAGGATGACAACAAACTGATAATTGCTTAATTGTTAATTCTTTTCTGAGCTACTTTCATTTCCTAACTTAATAGCTACAAGCGTCAGGCAATTAGTGTGTGCCTGGTCTTTGCTAAGCACTTCATGAACATTTATCACTTTTGAAACAGATAGACCTTGGGCAAAATAATGTCAAAGTCCCTGATAAGATTCTGGCCTCAGGCTACCAAAGGGGGAAGCTTGTAGGGAGCAAAGTCAAAATGATGGAGCTCCCTCAAGCCAAAAGCATGGCCCGGGCTGGACACCTCCCCACTACCACAGAGCAGCTAATATTTATTGAGTACCTACTATGTGCCAAAGTACAACACTGGGGCTGGGGTTATGGCTCAGTTGGTAGAGTGCCTGCCTCACAAACACAAGGCCCTGGGTTCAATCCCCACTCATTTTCCTTACGTCAATGCAGTCCCCTAACAACCTATAAGATGAATATATCTCTTTTTTTTTTTTTTTTTTTGGGGGGGGGGGTGCTGGGGATCGAACCCAGGGCCTTGTGCTTGGAGGCAGGCACTCTACCCACTGAGCTATACCCCTAGCCCCTCTCATTTTTGATTAAAGAAACTGAGATTCAAAGATGTGAAAAGGCAACATGTGTAACTTTTAAGTGGAAATGCTGAGATTCAAACCCAAGGCACCAACTCCAGTTCTGCTTTGCTACACTGCCTTCAATGTAGCAATCTCTTCACTACAGCCAGAGTCACTGTCAAAAAAGAAAAGTTGCTTTTGGCTGGGCAAGGTGGTGCACGCCTGTAGTCCCAGCTATTCAGGAACCCAAAGCAGGAGGATTTCACATTGAAGGCCAACCTGAGCAACTGAGCAAGACTCTAATTCAGAATGAAAAATAAGGTGTTGGGGATGTGGCTCAGTAGTAGAGTGCTTGCCTAGTGCATGTGAGGCACTGGGTTCGAATCCAGCACCACATAAAAATAAAAAGGTATTGTGTCCATCTACAACTAAAAACAAAAATTAAAAATAAAAAGGGCCGGGACTTAGAGAACTCACCTTGCATGTGTGAGGCCCTGGGTTTGATCCCCTATACCACAAAAAAGAAAGAAAAGCTGATTTTGTTAACTCCCCTGTTAAGAGCCCTGTGTCATCCTTGCCCTGGGGCCTGAATGCTGGCTGCTTCTATTACCTATACCTCCAAACTATCCCCTGTCCCCGTAGCCAATTGGCTAGTTGCTGCTGCGAAGCTTGGCTCAAGCATCGCTTGCTTCAGGCAACCTTTTCTTACCTCCAGGCCAAGCTGCGAGGGCTCCCAGGGCCCCTGGGCAGTGGAAGCTTTCACCCCTCAGGCAATCCCACTGGAACCAAATCTTCTGAGTGTAATTCTCCACCCTGCCAATTATTAGCTGCGTGACCTTAGAGAAAACTCGTAACCTCTCCAAGCCTCGGTTTTCTCATCTGTAAAATAGATTCTATCTTCTGGAGTTACCATGAGAAATTAAACAAAGCCCATTCCCTGGCTCATAGTCATATTTTTACATATTTTAGCTATTATTCATTTATGCAGGGTCATTTCTTAGTCATTTAAAGTATCCCTCACATCTAGCACTCAATAAATAGGATGTGAAATTTGCTGAGTGAATTGCCAGATGATTTGGTGTTATCCTGCGGAAGTCCTAGGCAACAGGGCCCAGGCAGGCCTCACTGCAAAGCAAGAAAGAAGGAAAGGGGTATTGGGTCTTAGAGCAGCCAGCTACCTGCTGGTCCCAGAGCCCAAGACAGATGAAGGTAACTTATACATCTTCTCATGGCCCAGTGACTTGTTAGTATGTGGGCATTGCTCTGTTTCTGAGTGAACTGGGGATCAGGCTTAAGGTGGGGAAGAGCCTTAATTTCTTTTTCTTTTCCTCCTCTTCTTCCTGCTTCCTTTCCTCCTTCTCCTCCTCCTCCTCCTTTTTTGAGACAGGATCTTAACTATTTTGCCCAGGTTGAGCTCACATAGCTGAGAGTACAAGCATGCACCACCACATCCAGACATCTAATGTCTTTTTTTTTTTATTTTTCCCTGTACTGGGGATTGAACCCAGGAGTGCTTAACCACGGAGCTGCGTTCCCCAGCCCTTTTTATTTTTTATTTTGAGACAGGGTCTCATTAACTTGTTGAGGCTGGCCTCAAACTTGCAATCCTCCTGCCTCAGCCTCCTGAGTTGCTTGGAATTACAGGTGTGTGCCACTGCACCTGACTCTTCATAGTCATTTAAAAAGTGCACGTGGACTGCCTTTTCACCCCCTACCGTATCTATCAAGAGTCTAGTCCTGCCTCCTGCCTCACCCAGGTCCCTGGGCTCAGTGCCCTCAGGGAACATCTCATTCATACCTGTTTGTATCTGAAGCCCGCGAGACTCTCAAAGAAGTCATCTCTATTAGTCACAGAGGTTTGTGTATCATTAGGTGTTCCACTTTACAGTTCCTACAGCCCTTGGCAGCCCAGGATCTAAGACCTTGAGAGTAAGGTCCCATACAGATGGGAGGCCAAAGGAAGGGGAAAGTGTCAGGTTCCCATCCTCAGGGATGTGGATGGAAGGAAAGAAGCCCCAATGGGGAAGGAAACGTTGCCCCTCCTATGCTGCTGCGCACATGCCCACGAGAGCCACAAATGTCCCAGTAAAGAGTTACGCCAGGTGTCTGAGGCCGCAGCGGGGTGGAATGTGAAGGTGGCGGTTCCCTTCTGTGCGTGCTGGGGATTGGACCCAAAGCCCTGTGAAGCACGAACTCTATCACTGAGCTCCACCCAGGCCCCAGTGGTCATAAACTGTAAGACAGATCTGGACTCTAACCTCACAGACTGGTGGGTCCACGGGAAGCAATTTTCCTAACTTCTCTGGGTCATTTGCCAAATGAAGACATGAGTTCTGCCTCTTGCCCAGTGTGGTGGTGCACGCCTGTAATCCCAGGGACTCAGGAGGCTGAGGCAGGAGGATCACAAATTGGAGACCAGGCTTAGGGAGATCCTGTCTCAAAGGAAAAATTAAAAGGGCTTGGATATAGCTCAGTGGTAAAGTATGCCTGGGTTAGATTCCTAGTACCAAAAATAAAGAGGGAGGAAGAGGTCTGTCTCTAATGATGAAAGGACCTTGTCTGCAGAGACCATCAACAAAAGCCAGGCTACAGGAAGCACCTCCACAGCCCTTAGCTCCTTCCCTCTGGGCAGTTGCAGCTTCTCTGATTTGCTGTCACTCTCAGCCCTCCTGAGGCTGACTGTCCCATACTGTGCCCACAGTCTGTGTAATGGCTTCCAGTACTCAGCTACTCCCAGAGGTGACGGCAGCCCTTGCCAGCCTCTACGGCTGCAAATAGTTCAGTTTCCTCAGGGTGCAAGACGGAGCAAAAGTAAGACTGTGGAATGACCAAGGGGGTCGATTTTATGTTTATTTTACTACAGGTTTTAAGAAGTCATTACCATAGAGTCGCTTCAGGGCAGAGATGCTCTCCAGGGCACCTTTCCCAAGCTCCTGGTTTGGGGATGGAGCAGATGGGAAAGCATTTCCTCAAGGTTATATAGCAAGTGAGCAGCAGAGCCAGGATACAACTCACGACCTCCTTGGCTTCCAGGCCAACGCGTCTCTCACCATCTGATGGTAGCCTGCCACCCCACAGGGCTTTTGCCACTCGAAGCACTGGCTGCTGCTCCCCTCCATGCCTCTGGAGCAAATTCCAGAATTCATCAGAGAAGCATTGTTGCAAGACAACTGGGTGCTGGACACTGCGTGGGTCCCTCGGGAGCCCAGGAAGCCACATCTGGTGGGGAAGAGAAAGGTCGCTGGATAATTCTTCTGCAGGACACGTTACGGAACGTTCCCACAATAACTGACACCAGGCAAAGTCCCGCGACACCTCCCAGCAAGCCTTCCGCTGCCTGCTCTACCACTGAGGTTTCTTTTCCTGGGAAGGGGAAAGTGAATCTAGGGAACCATCCCGGAGGCTCTGGGGACGGCCCGACCTAGGTCTTGACCTCAGCTCTGTCGCTTTGTTGTGGCGGTGAAGGTTACAAAGTATACACAACATAAAATTTACCACTTTGTACACTGTACAGTTTGGTGGCATTAAGCACATTCACATGGCTCTGTAACAGTCACCATTATCCATCTCCGGAATGTTCTGTCATGCCAAACTGGAGCTCTGTGCCCATTCAAGAACAGCCCACCGCCTCGGCCTCCCTTAGTGCCTCTCGACCGCCATGCTATTTTCTGTTTCTGTGCACTTGACCGTTTAGGGTACCCCGTGCCTGCAGTGACTCCATGATTTCAAGATGCATCCGTCCTATGGCCTGGGTCAGAATTTCATTCCTTTTTAGGACAGAACTGTCCCACGGCAGGGCTGGCTTGCATTTGCTTTGTCCATTCATACCTGCCTGGATGTTTGCGGAGTGTCCACCTTTGGCTTCTGTAAGTAATGCAGTACTAATAGAGAGGCACCTGTCTGAAGGCATCTGTTTGGGTTCCTGCTTCTAGATCTCTGGGACACGTACCTGGAGGTGGAACTGCTGGGTCACGTCATGGTTCTCTGTTCACCACCTGAGGAGCACGCTGCTTTCCACACCGGTTGCCCGTCTTATGTCCACTCTATCAGCGAGGAGCAAGGACTCCGGTTCTTCCACACCCTTCTCAACTCTGGTTCTTTTTTCTTTTCTTTTTTATTTTTTGTGGTATTCTCCTTAATGGGTATAAAGGCCTTTCTTGTTGTGGTTTTGATTTTGATTTGCATTTCCCTTTTTTTGTTTTTTTTAACCAGGAATGGAACCACCCAGGGGGTGCTTTACCCACTGAGCCACATCCCCAACCTTTTTTGGATTTTATTTAGAGACAGGGTCTTGATGCTGAGTTGCTTAAGGCCTCACTAAATTGCTGAGCTGGCTTTGAACCCGCGATTCCTCTGCCTCAGCCTCCCCTGCCTGGCTGTGTTCTTTGTTTTGTCGTCATTGTTGAGTTGTAGACGTTCTTTCCAGCTCTTCCAGCTCTGTATGTTCTTGATCCAGGTACCTCAGTTTCATCAACTATAAAGCAATTTTTTAAAAGATCGATTTCTACTTCTAGAGCTGTTGGGATTACATAAGCTAGTAAGCAGAAACCAACCATCCGGGTGTCCGACTAACACTGACGGAGCCTCACTATGCCCCACGCATGACACAAAGTTCTTGACATGCATTAATTCTTTTTTTTTTTTTTTTTTTTTTTTTTTTTTTTTGTGGTGCTGCGGATTCAGCCCAGGGCCTTGTGCTTGTGAGGTGAGCACTCTACCAACTGAGCTATCTCCCCAGTCCACATTAATTCATTTAACTGGGCTCTTGAGTATTTATAGTGCCTGTGTGTCAGAGATGAACCAGAGTAGAGACCTTCCTCCCTTGGCTGGGTCCTGGGGACAAGGCAACCGGGCTTTATTCCTAGGACCCTCAAACACACCCAAACCACTGAGTTGCCCCCTTACTGAAACCAGCCTGCACCTCCATTGGACCCTCCCGTTGAAAGGCCTCTACTACCTGCTAGTGCCTCTAGCCCTGTGCAAGCCAAGGGACTTCCCTCAATCACCCACACATCTCTCCTGGAGTCTGGAAACCACATCCTTCTACCCTGGGTGGCCACCTCCCCCTGGCTCTTGTTGAGTCTGAGGCCATTTAAATATCCTGCCAAGCTCGCTGCCTTGGGAAAATCCTGGTCGCTGATTTATCCCATATCTAGTGACTAGAGGAGGAAGCTGAATTTCCAGATGCCCACAGCTGGCGCCAGGCCCCAGGCTGGCTCCTGTGATCTCCATGGGAGCCAGCTCTGCAGACACCTGGAAGAAGACCGCGGCATGCCTGGGCTCTGCCTTTTCCCACCAGTGTGAGAATGAAAATAGCCGTGGTTTAGGATGAATTCTGCAGATGAACATTTTTTGTTTTCCCAAACTTGGCAATTAGCTCTTTTTTCCCCTCCGCCCTTGTCATATGCCTTTTCTTCCCCTGGAATAGAGGTGTGGAAGGAGCAGCTCGGTTCTCACCTTCATGCAGGGTGACTGGGCACTGGATAGAGTCCAGGCTCCTCAGCTGGGCGCCTGCGGCCCATCACATCTGACGCTCGTGCACCTCAGTTCCCACGCTTCCCCCTGAACACCCACATCTTCTCGTCTTCGGGGTGCTCCACGCAGTGGTCCGCGCACACCCGCAGTATCTCCTGCTCCTGGGTTGCCTAGAAGCTCCGTCTGTCCTTCAAAACCCAGCTCAGGTATCAGCTATGAGGCACTTTCTTTGGTTCCCTTCCTCCTCCGCTAGACAGAATTCATTGTCCCATCCCCTGCAGCAGGACATTATTCTCTTGTGATTTGATCACACTATCTTAAGGAGCCCGTGTAGCCTAGTATCTAGCGCATAGTAAGTATTCAAGGCTTATGTATCTTGGGCAGGAGGGACAGCTCAGGACGCTTGCCTCGCGTGTGTGAGGCCCTGGGTTCAATCCCCATTCCCACAAAATCAAACAAAATATCTTTATCTCTTCTGTGAAGCTAGATTTTAAATTGCTTGGGGATAATGTCACAGCTTGCTTTTTGAACATATATAAAAAAATTTAAAAAAAAACCTCTCTCATTTTCATGTCCATTTCAGGAGGCTTTTGTGTCCTTCTCTCAAGGACAGGAAGGGACTGTGACTTTCACCTTCATTGCTGTATGCCCAGCATGAGCCTGGCCCACGGGAGATGCTCCCGTTACGGAATGGATGTTGACCGAGTCTTTGAATGTAACCCTACTCTGGCAGGTTTGGAGACACCATGTCGGGAGGTTGGAGCCCGCTGCCACTGAGTTTCTTTTTGTTTGTTTTGGTCCAGGGATTAAACCCTGGATTGTCACATCCCCAGCCCTTTTTATTTTTTATTTAGAGACAAGGTCTTGCTAAATTGCTTAGACCACCCCCCCCACCCCCAGATTGCTGAGGCTGGCTTTGACTTCCCCATCCTCCTGCCTCAGCCTCCTGAGCTGCTGGGATTACAGGCCTGCACCACCATGCCTGGCCACCTAGGAGTTTCTGAGTGGCCTTTCCTGCTCTTGGGGAACTGGACCCTTCTCCCTGACACTGTAGCTGAGAGATGTGGGTGGAGGACTGAGTACTGTCCTACTTCTGTGGCTTGGGGCGTGGGGTTGGGAAAACAATAGATCTTGGCTCAAATCCCAGTTCTGAGACCTTAATTGAATTGCTTCACCCTCTGGGCTTCGATTCCGCTGCTCTGTACGTAAGGCATGAAAATAGTTCCAATATTCCTACAGAGTTTTGAGGTGGAAAGATCCAGCACAGTGTGGACACGTAGGAGACTGTCGATCAGTGGGGATCCCCCCCTCCCCTCAGCTCTTCTTTATCTCTGATCCCGTGAGGTTCTTTGGGGAGGGAAAGGCCACAGGCTCTGTGGCTCGTCGCGGGGATTCCAGTCATGGGCCAGAAGGGCGCAGCGGTGAAGAGCCCAGGTCCTGGACCAGGTTACGTGGGTTCCCACCTCGGCCTCCCAGCCGCGTGGCCTGCACTTGAGTCTCCATCTGCAGTGTGGTAATGACGGTACTAGCCTCGGCCTCCTAAGACTTTATAAAGCAAAAGCACCGGCTGGGGGTGAAGGTCAGTGGTAGGGGGTGTACTCAGACTCCACGAGGCCCTGAGTTCCATCCCCAGCACCCAAATACATAAGAGTGCCTGGTAGGTAGTAAGCGCTCGTGAAACGAAAACGCGAGCCAGCTCTTTTATTGGACAAGTCTCTTGCCTAGACCTGGTGTGGTCAGCCTCGTAGCCGCCCCGTGACTGGACCTGCCACAGTGACTTGAGGTCTGCAAGGACTCGAATCTCTGGACTGCCATTCCATGCGGGCCCTCACTCCACTTCTGGCCTGGAGGTGAGGGGAAACCCCGTTGCAGAAAGTGGCCCAGGGTACTGGGTGCTGGGTACCATGGCATAAATAAGTCTCCATTGTTCTGGAAACTTGATCTCCAGAAATCCTGATAATGTCATTTAGAGGTGGGGACCTTGTAAGTAATTAGGGTTAGATGAGGTCATGAGGGTGAGGCTCCAATGACGGCAGAGGTGGCTTTATAAAAAGAGGACAAGAGACCGGAGCTAGCATGCTGGCTGTCTCATGGTGGGACACCTTCCACCATGTTGTCATGCAGCAGGAAGCCTCACCAGATGCCAGTTGGTACCAGGCTCTTGGACTTCCCAGCCTCTGGATCTATAAGAAATAAATTTATTTTCCTTATAAATCACCCAGTCTGTGACATTCAGTTATTGCAACAGAAAATGGCCCAGGACACTGGACTGTGGAGCCAGACCCAACCTGGGCTGAGTCTGTTTGGCCACTTCCTGGCTCCTCCAGATGCCAGCTTCCCACTAAGAATGACAATATCATCTCACAGGGTCGACTTGAGGATTCCAGGGGATAACAAGTGCAGAGCCCCCCGAAGGAGCCAGACCCTGGGGCGGAGACTCAGGGGAGAATGGTTCCTGCCCGCCTGCTGGCTGGCACTGTGCCCCTTCACCACTCTGGCACTGCCCACCGAGTTCAAAAGTGGCTGCTGCAGCTGTCGTTTCTGAAAATACACTCCCTGGCTGCTTTTTGTCTTTCCATCCAAGTCTTTCCCAAATCCTTCAACATTCTCAAATTGGGGGTTTCAAAACACACAAAAAAACTCATACTCTAACCTATGCACAGCAAATGTCCCGGAGGACCTTGACCGCTAGTCCCTGAGGTAGACACTCGGGTCCCTGGTCTGATTCACTCATATGGACGAGATCAATGAGGAGGACAGGCAGTGATGATCAAAGGGGCCCACACTGGCTCCGGAGGCCGCTCTCCCAGCAGGATCTCACACCACACAAAAGTGCATGCAGGGGGTGTTCCAGAAGCTCCTCTACTCGCAGGCAGCCCTCGTGCCCAGAGACACCAAAAAAAAAATGGTTCCCATGACAACGTCGCTGCAAATGTTATATATAAATGAGTCTGTGCGCTCCTGTGTGTGTACATAGCCACACAGAGATGCACGGAAATAAACTCTTGGCACAATTTTTTTTTCCTATTCTAAACACGAAATAACTTGCAAGGATTGATTGCTGGAAGAGAGAACAAAGGTTTTTGAACAAATGTTCTTCCAGTGGACTGGCTGCCAGCGATGTCCACCAGGTTTAATGTGGGTCTGTTTTGGTTCCTGCACCTGGAATATAGTAGATTGTCAATAAATAATTGTTGAAGGAATGAATAAATGATGGAGAAATGGAAAAAAAAAAAAAAAAAAAAGCAAGAGAAGGAAGGAGGGAGAAGCAGCAGCCTGGAACATAGGGCAGGATAGGCTCCTACTGAGTGTCCAATTCCATCTCTGTTGGAGAAACTGAGGCTCAGAAAAGAAGGATTCTTCTTGCAAGTCCCAACAGAATTACTCACAGAGGCCAAGTCCTAGAAATTCTTTAAGTACTTAATGAATGTGAGTTAAATTTCTATAAAAATACACATGTATGGAACAATTATTATGTGCCAGCACCTGCATTAAGTATGTGCAGACAGTATCTCATTTAAAATTTGCACCCGTGCAAGGGATATGTTAAAATTCTCACTTAAGCCAGGGATGCACGCCTGTAATCCCAGCAGCTCTGGAGGCTGAGGCAGGAGGATCAGGAGTTCAAAGCCAGCCTCAGCAACTTAGGGAGGCACTGTCTCTAAATAAAATACAAAAAAAGAACTGGGGATGTAGTTCAGTGGTAAAGCACCCCTGGGTTCAATCCCTGGTACCAAAAAAAAAAAAAAAAAAAAAAAGAATCCCATCTACCGGAGATGGAAACTGCTTATTAAGAGGTGATCTCATTTGATCTGTTATAGAGTCAGTATAGGGTTGAAGGGGGAAATTAAACTCAGGACCCTCAAACACCAAGTCCTGAGCATTCTCTGTTCAGGACTTCTCCTTAAATCGAGTGCCACGGAGGGGTCTGGGCCAGGGATAGTTAGCTGCATTCTTGCAGATGTTGGGGGCCCAGAGAGGTAAAATAATTTGCCCAAGAGAGGAAGCTGTGGACGAAGGGCTTGAACTCACATTTTCAGACACAAAGTCCAGGATTCCTTCCAGTTTCCTCCCTGCTTTCTGGGGTCAGCCATCTAACTGGGAGAGAGAGGGAAGGGAACCCTCTCTGGCTGTCCTCCCCAGCCTCAGTCCCCACAAGGAGGACTCGGGGTTGATTCCAAGCGTCTCTTTGGGTTTTTGCGCCTCCTAGTGGCAAGATCTTAAAACTGCATCAGAACTGGGCGCCCTCTTTGGAACCAGGTGTTTACTCTGGTTCTCTGGAAGGAAATAGAAATGGTGCCTAGATCCAGATTTAGGCCCCTTGCTGTCCTGAAGGTGCCACACTCCCCTTTTTCCTCAGCTTCCTGACTGGCCTCCCTGCCTCCACTCCAGCCCTCCACCCATCTGTTCTCTGCATAGCCAGTCAGCTTTAAAAATCCCCCAATGGACTGTGTTATTCTCTCCCCTCCCTCCTTATCCTCTCCCATGGGGCCACAGTTCTGAGGATGAAGTCCATCCTCCTGATGGCTGAAGGACACAGCCAACAGCCACCACCTCTCTCTCCCTGCCTCCATCCTTTGTCTCCCGCTGATTTCCAGCCTCATGTTCTCCCAGTTGCTGGCGTCTGTCCGAGCCATGTCCCCAGTCAGCTTTTACACGTACTGTTCCCTACGCCCAACAAATCTCCTGCCCTGGGCCTGGCAAAGTCCCACTCATTACATGTCAGCTGAAAAGTCTCAGCTGGAAGATGCCCGCCTCAAGCCGGGAGCCGTGGCGCAGGCCTGTCATCCCAGCGGCTCCGGAGGCTGAGGCAGAGTTCAAAGCCAGCCTCAGCAAGGGCGAGGCGCTAAGCAACTTGGTGAGACCCTGTCTCTAAATAAAACACAAAACAGGGCTGGGGGTGTGGTCCGGTGCCCTGAGTTCAATCCCTGGTATCAAAAAATGACTGCCTCAGAGATGTACCACGTTGAACCTGGGGCCTGACCCTTGCTAGGCAGGTGCTCTGCCCCAGCTCCAGCCCCAGCTCAAGAAAGCACTTTTATATTTCTCTGCAATGCTGGCTTCAGAGTCCTCTTGGAAAGCAATTAGTTGTGCAGTGACTGCCTTTATTGATAGCTGACAAGAACCCTATCTCACCCAATGCTGTATCCCCAGCACCAAGCACAATTCCTAGACAGGGAGCGTCTCATTATTTGTTGAATGAATGAATGGATTAATAAAGCAAAGGCAAAAGCTAATATTTATTGTGACCTATATGCCACAAAGTACTCTTAATTATTTGTGTGGGGAATGAGTCCAGGGGTGCTCTACCACTGACCTATATCCCCAGCACCCCCCTCTTTTTTATTTTGAGTCAGGGTCTCTATAAATTGCTCAGGCTGGCCTTGAACATGTGTTCCTTCTGCCTTAGCCTCCCGAGTTACTGGGATTACAGACCTGAGCCACCATGCCCAAAAAAACCCCTTTATAACCTGTACCTCAGGTGAGCTATGACATAGCCATTATTAACTCCATCTTACAGGTGCAGAAACAGACTCAGGAAATTTAAATGAGTGGGGCTTGGTGACATGTGCCTGTAGTTCCAGCCACTTGGGGGATTGACTCAGGAGGATGCTAAGAACAGCCTGACTGGGCACTATGACCCACGACTGTAATCATGGCAATTTAGGAAGTTGAGGCAGGAGGATTGCAAGTTCAATGCCAGCCTTGGCAATTTATTGAGGCCCTAAGCAACGTAGTGAGACCCTGTCTCAAAATAAAACATAAAAAGGATTGGGGATGTGGCTCAGTGGTTAAATGTTCCTGAGTTCAATCCCAATGACAAAAACAAAGCAAAAACAAAATAAACCTGATGTCCCATTTTGAAGGCAGTCAGGTAGGAAGAATTCTCCCTGTCTCAGGGAATGGTCAGCCCTTCTGTGCTATTTCTGTTAGGTCTTCAACTGATTAGATGAGGCCCACCCACATTAAGGCAGGCCATTTGCTTTACTCAGTCTGCTGACTTAAACATTCACCTCATCCAAAAACACCCTCATGGATACATACAGAATAATGTTTAACCAAATATCAGCATGCCATGGCCCAATCAGGTGGATACATAAAATCAACCATCACAACAGCTAAAGGAGAAAAAGGCACATTATTATATACAGAACAATAAAGACAGGACTTATACCTGACTTCTTAAAAGACTCTATGTAAGTAGAAGACAATGAAGAATGGACATCTTTAAAGTGCCAAAGAAACTGACAACCCTAGTTGGGTGTGATGATGCACACCGGTAATCCCAGAGACTCGGGAGGCTGAGGCAGGAGGATCACAAGTTCAAGGCCAGCCTCAGCAACTTAGCCAGGCTCTGTCTCAAAATAAAAAAAATGCTGGAGCTGGGGATGTAGCTCAGTGGTAGAGCGCTTGCCTGGCATGTGTGAGGCACTGGGTTCAATTCTCAGCACCACATACAAATGAATAAACAAAATAAAGGTACTGTGTCCATCTACAACTAAAAATATTTTAAAAAATAAAAATAAAAAAATCATAAGGTTGGGGATGCAGCTCAGTGGTAGAGTACACCTGGGTTCATCATCTCCAGTATCCAAAATAAAAATAATGATAAAAAGGAGGGGGCTGGGGAGATAACTCAGTTGCTGGAGTGCTCGCCTCCAAGCACAAGGCCCTGGGTTCGATCCCCAGCACCGCAAAGAAAAAAAAAAAAGAAAGGAAAGGAAGAAAATTAAGAAAACCTGTCAACCACAGAATTCTATATGCAACAAAAGTATCTTTCAAAAGTGATACTGGTAACATGAATCTATTCATGGTTTAATATTGCACAGACCTCCACATACACACCCGCACATTCACACAAAAACGAACCCACAACCAGGCACACTGCAATCCCAGCAGTTCAGGAGGCTCAGACAGGAGAATCGTGAGTTCAAAACCAGCCTCGGCAACTTAGCGAGGCCCTGTGCAAATCAATGAGACCCTGTCTCTAAATAAAATACAAAAAAATACAAAAAAGGTCTGATGATGTGACTCAGTGGCTAATTGCCCCCGGATTCAATCCAATCTCCGGCACAAAAACAAAAAACAAACAAACAAAAAAAACTAATGCCTATGTTGCCAGGCATTGTGGCAAATGCCTGCAATACCAGTGGCAAGGGAGGCTGAGGCAGGAGGATCACAAGTTCAAAGTCAGCCTCAGAAACTTAGTGAGGCCCTAAGCAACTTAGCAAGACCGTGTCTCAAAATAAAAAATAAAAAAGAGAGGGGGGTTGGCTCAGGGTTAAGTGCTCCTGGGTTCAATCCCTGGTACTTTGCAAAAACCTTACTACAAGGCTATTAAAAAAGAATGCACACAAAAACTAGTGACATCTGAATAATGTCTGTCTACTGCTTCAGACAGCGATGATATCGGGTTTTGACACAGTATGACATTTATGTCAGACGAAGTGTACATAGGAGTCTTTATGCTATTTTTTGCAACTTCCTGTGAGTCTATAATTATTTTATTTTTTAAATTTTGTTTATTGGTGCGTTATAATTATTTATAATAGAGGAATTCATTGTTACACATTTGTACGTGCACAATATAGTTAATTTAAAATAAGACTTTTAAAAAATGAAAGCACAATTTTTCTGTATCCTGATTGTTGTTATGTGATTCTATACGTGTCTCAAAACTCATTAAACTGTACGTACAAAAAAGTCAATTTTGTGGGCACCTTGCACTTTAATTCCAGGGGCGTGGGAGGCTGAGGCAGGAGGATCCAGAGTTCAAAGCCAGCCTCAGCAAAAGTGAGGTGCTAAGTAACTCAGTGAGACCCTGTTGCTAAATAAAATGCAAAATAGGGCTGGGAATGTGGCTCAGTGGTTGAGTGCCCCTGAGTTCAATCCCCGGTACCAAAAAAAAAAAAAAAAAAAAAAAAAAAAGTGACCAAATAAAGACTTCTTCAGATCAATAAAACCTGAGAGAATTCATTACTAGCGAACCTGTGTTATATGAAATCTTTTTCAAAATTTTGTTTTAGTTGTAGATGTGTTATGGGAATCAGGCAAGAGCTGCAAACAGCATTCAAGAGCGGGAGAAACCAAACTGTATTTAATGCAGGCAGGTCCAGGGATCAGCACTCCAGATTCTGAGTGTCCCTGACCAGTTTTTCACAACATTTCTAGGCTACCTAGTGTCACATATTTTCTAGTCTAAAACGATACATAATTGTGCACAAGTTTTCAAAAAAAAAAAAAAAAAAAAAAACCACCTATACACCTGCATATGATTGCATGTAAGCAAGTGGGAAGTGTGTCCACAGAGTGCAGTAAGGGAGACGGTTCCTCCTGCCTGGCCTTGGGTAAATCCCCAGCTACTCAGGAGGCTGAGGAAGAAGGATCACAAGTTCAAGATCGTGCTGAAGATATAGTGCATCTTCAGATGCACTACATCTACATCTACAGATGTAGAGACCCTGCCTCGCAGGTGCAAGGCCCGGGTTCGAGTCCCAAGCACTATGGGATTGCAGATATAACAAATAAGTTCAAGATCAGTTTAGGCAACTTAGGGAGACCCTGTCTCAAAATAAAATTTAAAAGAAAAAAAGGTCTAGGGATATAGCTCAGCAGTAGAATGATTGCCTAGTATGCACAAGGCTGTGTGTGGTTCAATGATAATGAGCTTAAACTTGGGCCCCAGCCTTCACAGGGGCTTTTACACAGGGTCCAAAGGATTGGAGTGAATGGAGCTAATTAGGTTCCCCCAAACCAGCTGGTGGGAGAAGGGGATTTGTAATTTATTTTATTTTATTTTTTGGTGGGGCTGGGGAGTGAACCCAGGGCCTTGTGCTTGCAAGGCAAGCACTCTACCAACTGAGCTGCATCCTCAGCCCTGGTGGGAACAGGGAAGGGAACTCTCCCTTTCCTTGCCTGCCCAGGGCCTTGTGCTGGCCAGGCAAACACTCTACCAACTGAGCTGCATCCCCAGCCCTTGGGTACTCATTCTTACAGACTGTGTCCTTAGTTTACTTTATTTCCAGGCCTAGGTCCGTTACCCACTCCAGATGGACACAATACCTTTGTTTTATTTATTTATCTTTATGTGGTGCTGAGGATCGAACCCAGGCCTCACACGTGCCAGACAAGCGCTCTCCCACTGAGCCACAACCCCAGCCCCCCATATGAAATCATAAAGGAAGTTCCTTGGGTGAAAGAATGATAGCCAACAGGCCCTTGAATCTACCAAAACAATGATTTCTAGAAATGGCTAAAATAAAGCAAACAAAAAAGACAAGTTTAAATTCATTATTATTGAACCACAGCCTTGTGCATACTAGGCAATCATTCTACCGCTAAGTTATATCCCTAGCCCCCTTTTTCTTTTAAATTTTATTTTGAGACAGGGTCTCCCTAAGTTGCCTAAACTGATCTTGAACTTGTGATCCTTCTTCCTTGGCCTCCTGAGTAGCTGGGATGACAGGTGTGTTCCAACCATGCCCAACTCAAAACAAAAACAAACTTTTTGTCTGGTGCTGGGAATACAGCAGAGGAAGGGACCCAAAGGCTGAGTGTTGGAAGAGCACAGTGGCTTGGTCATGGAAGCCTGGCTTACCCACCCGGAGGGTCGGAGAACATATCTTCCAGCCCTGGGGTGAACACATTTGTGAGAGGACCACGAGCGTCATCCAGGAGCTCTGTGCTCTTCTCCTTAGTTCAGAATTTACAGTGGGAATTCCCGTATTTCCCACTGAGCTGAGATCCCTAAGTCCAATATGATTGTGGAATCATGGGCTAGCCTAAGTCAGGTAGTAGCACTTGACTTTCCAAAGACAAGGACACACGGTTACTGTAGCAGACAGCAGAGATCAGAATGGTTTGACATCAGAGACCCGGCACTGGCCAGCTGACTGCAGCCTCCCCAGGGACAAAATCAGAGGGCAGCTGGCTAAATTCTTACTTGATCTATATGCGGGAGACTTCTAGACCCAGTGAACAGAGGTCTTACTTGAACCACCAAAACAGAGAACATGGCCTCTGAGTCAGTTCCCAGTCGAGCCAGTTTACAGACTTAGAGACCCAGCAGCCCCTGCATGAAGGGGAGGGTAGGTCCCCCTGGGGAAGGACGCTGCTACGTGGCCTGGCATTTATACTGTTCATCTTTCTTTCAGTTTCCCCCAAGGGACCTATGACTGTGTATGGGGAGCGGGGGGCAGGAAATGATTAGACTTGCCAGGGATCGCTGGAAGCTAGCTCTGACTGACAGGAGATCCTGCCATGGTGCTCCACCATCCAAGGAAGGGCTCCTGGAGGTCAGGTGACGAGGGAGTCGGGGCTCCATTCGCTCATGGCAACCCAGTGGGTGCTCAGATCCATCCTGTGGTGATTTCCCCAGTCCTGGAATGCATGGCGGAAGGGATGTGCTCAGCCACTGACACAGTCCCTGCCATGGTTTTCTGACTTGTGATATAGAAAGGCCACTCCCTTCCATTTGGTGGGAAAGGCCCAATGGACGCCACTAGAACGCCTCTATCTTAAACATGCATAAACCAGGGCTGGGGATATAGCTCAGTTCCTAGAGAGCTTGCCTGTCAAGCACAGGCCCTGGGTTCATCCCCAGCACTCCTACCAAAAAAAGTTCGTAAACCAAAAGTACTCTGCATGTCCAGAGGGATTTCAGGGATTAGTGCCACTCCAGGGACTTGGAAGACACAGGAGTGGAGATTCCCACCACATCCCATTCGATCTGACTATTTGGTCTGTGACAGTGGATTATCAGCGTTAGATACCGTCTCATTACTCAAGCAAATTGGCACTTCCTCCAGTACCTGGTACCATGGTCCCAAACCATGCTGTGACACACTCACACCCATCCTAAGCCACCATTTGACCTCTATTCCACACAATCAGGTGACACACTCTAACCCTTAATCCCTACTGATCTGGATCTGGCCTTTCCTCCCCTTCCCTGTCCATCATGGCCCTCAAACGTGGTGTTCTTAGATCTGGAAAGGCCAGCAACGCACCTGCACTGTCCTGCCTCAGGAGTATATCAACTCTGTAGCCCCATGTCCCACTTTAGTTCACAGAGGTCTTGATGACCTTCTTCTTCCACAAGACACTACATTGGGCCATCACATGGATGCCATTATGCTGCAGAAGCGACTAGCTGACTTGGTGATCCATGTGCATGTCAGAGGGCGGAAAATAAACCCAGCTGGAATTCAGAGCCTTCTGCCTCAGTGGAATTTCTAAGGGTGCAGCCGTGCGGGGCATGCTGAGATACCTTTCTAAAGTGAAGGATAAGTTGTGGCACCCTCTACATCCAGGAGAGCAGCACAGGGCCCAGTGGGTCCCTTGGATTTGAAAGGTAACATATTCTTCATTGGGCTGTGGTGCTCTGGCCCACTTACTGGGTGATCCGAACTGCTAGGCTTTTGTTTTTTGTTTTTGTTTTGTGATTTTGGTGGCAGGGATGGAACTCAGGGGCAGTCTTTTTATTTCTTATATTGAGACAGGGTTTTGCTAAATTGCTGAGTCTGGCCCTGAACTTGTGATCTTCCTGCCTCAGCCTCCTGAGTCACTGGGATCACCAGGCCCTGCTGAAAACTGCTAGTTCTGAGTAAGGCCTAGAGCAAGAGAGGGCTCTGAAGCAGGTCCAGGCACTGCACGCTACCTGGCCACTTGGACCCGATGATCCAGCAACCCACTTGGAGTGGCACTGGCAGATAGAGGTAGGCTCCTCCAGGTGAACCACAGACAGGCGCTTAGGCTCTGAGAGCAAAGTCCACCATCCTCTGTGGGTAACTACTCTCCCTTTTTTTTTTTTTTGGTACTAGGGATTCAACCCAGGGGAGTTTAGCCACTGAGCTACATCCTCAGCCCCTTTTTATATTTTAAGATAAAAATTAAGCTAAGTTGCTCAGGGCCTCTTTAAGATGCTGAGGCTGGTCTTGAACTTGTATCCTCCTGGTCAGCCTCCTGAGCTGCTGGGCTTACAGGTGTGTCCCACTGTGCGCAGCGACTACTCTCCTTTCAAGAAGCAGCTTTCGTTTTACCACTGGGTGCTTGACCATGGGTCATCACGTTACCATGCGACTTGCACTCTACCAAGCCAAGAGCACTCTTCAAATGGAAGTGGCATAGCCAAGGTGGACCTAAGGAAGCCCTGAAGGCACAGTAGATTGCATGAGAAAGTAGCTCAGGTACCCACAGCCCTCACTCCTGCTTCATCACCTTCTCTCTCCAGACCCCACTTAGGATCTCCCAAGTTCCTGGGACCATTTGACCAAGGAACGTAAGACTCAGGTCTGGTTTATAGATGGTTCCGTACAAGTGGACATCTATTACACTATAGTCCCTTTCTGGGACATCCCTGAAGGACAGTGGTGAAGGGCCCCCCTCCCAGTGGATTTGAAGCAGTGCACTTGATGGTCCATTTTGCTCTGAAGGTGAAATGACCAGAGGTAGGAGTCTATATGGATTCATGAGCTGCCCAGTGGTTGGCTGGAAGGTAAAGGACTCAGAGAACACATGATTGAGAAAGTGGTGACAAGGAGATCTAGAGAAGAGGTTCTAAGCCCTCTGTGAATGGGCCAGAGTGTGGAGGTATTTGCATCCCATGTGAAAGCTGGCCAGAGGATGACCTCAACAGAGGAGGATCTTCATACTCATGTGGGTTCCAGGCAGCCTCTTGCCCTAGCCCCTCAGGTCATTGCCCAATGGGCTCATGAACAGTGTCCACGGAGCACGGGCTCAGCAATGTGGACGTTCACTCAGAAGGTCTACCTGGAGGCCAGCACCCGAGGGCCCGGCCCACTAGCAGTAGAGACCAACACAAAGTCTCCTATCTGACACCATCCCCTGGAGAGATCAGTGAGCTGTCTGGAGGCAGGTTGATTACATTGGTCTCTTCCATCGTGAAAGGGGCAGTAGATTGTTTTTACTGGAATAGACACTTGCTGTGAATCTGTCATGGAACATGCCATTTCTGCACATAACATTTTGATCAAAATTACCATCTGCTGTGGAAGCCGTCTATGACTAGCAAAATCAGGCTTGGTCGAGCCATCCGCTGTGGAAATCTGGCTTTGGGGAACTGGCAATCATGAGAAATTGTTTCAGATGGCCTGAAGTATGTGGTTCCTGTGTCGAGTGGCTCACTGCTGGAATTTGTGTCCTGGATGTGTCACGTGACCCACTGAAGCAAATGGCTTCCTTAACTCCACCCCATCCTGTTTCTCAGAGAAGCAGCTCCTCCTGGTCCCCCTTTTACCTGTACAACTATAAATAAAGGACAGGTGGGCTCTTCTATATTATTAGAACCAGATTAGCATGGCTCAATCTGTCGTGCCTCCTGATTTAGAAGAGATAATTGTCTCCTGTGGTTTTTTCTATGAAATAAGTTTCTTAGCGATTAATTTATAGCCAGCCCATCCCTCCGACAGGAACCCTTTCCTCACCCATGCAGGATGTGGACAAAACTCAAGAATCTGCTATGGTTTAGGTGTAGTTTAAGTGTCCTCCAAGGGTCTGCTGTGATGAAAGTCTTCATCCCCAGTGTGACAGTCTTGGAAAGTACTGTGGAACCTTTCTAGAGGGAAGTCCCTGGGTCATTGTGGGCATGCCCTTGGAAGAGACCCTAGTCTGTCTCTCTCTGATTTCCTGTTTGGTGATGTAAACTCTGCAATTAACTCGTGCTCTGCCATGATGTGACACAGCAGAGAGGGCCCTCACCAGAACCCAGCTGATGCCAACGCCATGCCCTCAAAACTGTGAACTAAACAAGCCTCTTCTTCCTAAGTAGCCATGGCAGGTGTTTTGTTATAGTGATGAAAAGTTGATCGATACAACATTGATGGACTTAATAGAGTTACTGCTGGTCAAGCAACTCACCGCACAGCAAATGGGACGTGGCAATGGCCTGTGCTCATGCAGTTCACTGGCCTCCCCATGTTCCCCGAGGGGCGCCATCCATGACCAGCACATAAAACCGGGCTTGGTGAGCCATCAACGTGGAAATCTGGCTCTCCGGAACTGACGGTCATGAGAGCTTGTTTCAGATAGCCTGAAGTACATGGTCCCGTGCAGAGTGGCCCACCACAGGAACTTCCATGTCCTAGATGTGCCACGTGACCCACCAGAACGAAATGGCTTCCTTAACTCCACCCCATCCTTTTTCTTCTCATGGAAGAAGCTCCTCCCCGTTCCCCTTTTACCTGTACAGCTATAAATAAAGGACAGGTGGGCTCTTCCATCTTTGTCAGAGCCGGATCTTAGCATGGCTCAATCCGTCACGTCCCCTGATTCAAAAGATAATTGTCTCCTGTGTTTCTTTCTATTAAATAACTTTCTTAGCAATTAATTTGCAGCCAGTCCCTTCCTCCGACAGGAACACTTTCCCTGGCCCATGCTGGCTGTGTACTGGGAGTTCCCCTTGCCCTGATGCAGCTGGCTTGCTGGAGTAACAAATGAATGGCATTTAAAACTCAATGGCAGTGCCACCTTGGTGGCAATAGCTTGCAGGGCTGGGGCAGTGTCCTCTATGCCAGTGTCCTACAAGAATCACGGGACTAGAAGACAGGTGGAAATACTCCATATTTCACAGGTAGAAACAGGAGTGACTACTCACTCTTAACCTCAGCCTTCCAATCCATTAGCAAAACTGTTTCCAGTTCTTGTGTCCTCAGGTGGGGCTGGCCCAGAAGCCCTAACTCCAGGCCACCAAAGCAATGATCATACTGGAAACTGAGGCCGCCACCCACCACCCACCACTCAGCACTTTAGGTTCTGATTGCCTCCCACTTAACAGGCAAAGGAGGGTACTGGGCTGACTGGGTTATGGTTATGATGACCAAGTTGAAACTGTATTTTTACCGCACGGTGGAGGTGAGAAGAGTACTTCTAGAATACAGAGGTTTCCTTAGTCTCTCTCTCTCTCTCTCTCTCTTTCTCTCTCCATCTCTCTCGATCTCTTTTGTTTTTTGGTACTGGGGATTTAACCCGGGACACCTTACCACTGAACTACATCCTCAGCCCTTTTTATATTTTTATTTTGAGACCGAATCTTGCTGCATTGCTGAGATTGGCCTTGAACTTGTGATCCTCCTACTTCCACCTCCCGAGTCACTAGGATTACAGGTGTGTGCCACTGCATCCAGCTACAGCATCTTTTATTCCCAGGTCCTGTGACTAAAGTCAATGGAAAACCAATATAGCCCAATTCAGGCAGGCCCGTAATGGCCCAGACCTTCCAGGAATGAAGATTTGGGTCATCCCACGAGGCAGAGAGTTACACCAGATAAAGCCTTTGGTGACCGCAAAGGAATTATGAACTGGGGAAATGGAAGAAGGGAGTTACGAAGACCAGCTCTTTCCGGTTGTGGCGGCCACACCTATAATCCCAGACTTGGGAGGATTGCAAGTTCGAGGTCAGCCTCTGCAACTTGGAAAGATCCTGTCTCAAAATAAATAATAAAAATGGGCAAAAGACCTGGGGTTGTGTCTTAGTGGTAGAGTGTCCCTGGGTTCAATTCCCAGTGCAGCTGCAACAAAAAAGACCAGCTCTGGGGGCTGGAGAGATAGCTCAGTTGGTAGTGCTTGCCTTGTAAGCACAAGGCTCTGGGTTCGATCCCCAGCACACCCACCCCCAAAAAAAAAAAAAAAAAAAAAAAGACCAGCTCTGGTCACAGGAGCAGCTGCCAAAGTGAGGACTGTCATGGTTGCCAGCATTTCTCCAGCATGGTGGGCAAGTACTCTATCACTGAGTCACACCCCTATCCACCTCGCCGTTTGCAGTGGTGCGGTGGTGGGTGTGATCTGCCCTCTCCTAGTCTCGTTTCTGTGAGTAGAATTCCCAGTTCAAGTCACCCTCTGCTGCCATCCTGAGGCTTCCTTTGCAAATGATGGTCAGAGGGTGGGGGAAAGTTTTTTCTTATTTCTCATTTATTTCTGAATTTCTCCTTTCCTTTTTTTTTTTTTTTTTTGCGGTGCTGGGGATTGAACCCAGGGCTTTGTGTTTGCAAGGCAAGCACTGTACTGACTGAGCTATCTCCCCAGCCCTCCTTTCCTTTCTGTTTTGGTGATTCTGGGGATTGAACCCAGCACCTTCCGTCTGCTAGGCAGGCGCTCTACCGCTGAGCTACATCACCTGCCCTATTGTATCTCATTTTACAAAAGAATTAAATCTGATATTGCCAAATGTGTTAGTCTTTTCTTTTATGTTTTACTTTTTGTGTCTTTTGAAAGATGGCTCCGCCAATCCAACATTATAAACACATTGTTGTATATTATCTAATACATTTATAATTTTTGTCTGTTTAGGTCTATAATGCATAAGAGAACTTACCGATGTACATAGCAGGAGGGAATTCCACCTGAATTCACTTTTTCTTAAATGGATCCCCAACACCATTTATTACATGGTCCATTTCTCCAGCCATTTGAAGTGCTTCCTTTATCTTATGCTAATTCCTGCATATTGGCAGGATTGTTTCTGGCTTCTGATCTATTCCAGTTGTTTGCTATCTGTTCCTACACCTGCACCATGCTCTCATTAACCACTGCTTTATAAATATTTACATATGGAATATAGCTCCTTCATTGTTTAATTGCCTCGATTGTGCATTTTCTCTTTCATGTGAATTAGCTTATCAAATTCTATGCAAAATTATCTTGGGACTTTGAGAGTACGCTGATTACTTTCGGGATTACTCTGATTACTCAGAGTTATAGATTACTTTCGGGAGAGCTGGCAGCGACGATTACACTGGACTTTCCTGCCTCCGAGGGCGGGGTGTTCAGGTGCATTTGCTCAGGGCTTCTCTGATGGTCTTTGCTAAAGTTTCTTGGGTTTCTCTACTAAGGTCTTCCCCAATTCAGGCTGGGCTCATTAGTGGGCCAGATTCTTTAAAAGTTTAAAGTTTTGCTAAATCCCCTCGTTCAGAGCGCCTCTGCGGGGCCCTTTTGCTGACACGATTATTACAGATTGCTTACATCTTCCAGCTGTTCCCAAGTTACATCCTGCACGTGTTTGCACGTGTGCTGGGTGAAGTCCGCAGGGCCAGGCTGGGGTTTCAAGCCCTGGTTGGGATGGGAACGTGATTGGGCGAGGGTCTGGGAGGAGGGGCGGGGCGAGGGGCGGGGCCGGGCAAGGAGCCGCCCTCGGTCACTGGGAGAGGGCCTGTGTGGAGGGAGGGCATCTGCAGGCCAGGGCTGCGGGTAGGGTGGGTAGAAACTAGGTCTCCCTTCTTGGGAGGAGGGTGGGCAGCAGCCAGCCCCTCAGCCCGCGCGTCCATGCACATACACGTGCACACGCGGCATCCCTGGGGCCTTCTCTATTTCTAGCAGCTTCTCACGTTTTCCCATGCGGCTCCCTGCGAGTGGCCTGGGTTCTGAACCCAGCTCAGCCACTTCCTGCCCTGCAACCCAGTGTCCCCGCGTGACTCCAACACTGAGCAGCAGGCCTGAGAAATTCCCACAAACTTGCTGTGAGTTCAAGGAGAGGCCGCGGCAAACTCGCGGCTCATGACTGGACTCGAAGAGGCACGTGGTTCGCGGAGGGTCCAAACAGAATCCACGCATTTATCCTCATTGGCAAGGAGTGTGCGTGTGCGAGAACTTTCCAGCCTAAAGGACCCAAGGGACCAAGAGCCTGAGCCGGAAAGGGCTAGGCTTGTTTGGGTTCCAGAAAGAAGCTGGAGGCCCGGGATGTGGCTCAGTGGTGGAGGCTTGGGAGCGAAGCCTGGGTTAGATCCCCAGCACCGCCCCAACAGAACAGAACAGAGACCAAGGGGCAGGTACAAGTCCCGGGGGGCAAGTGTGTGTGTGTGGGGGGGCCAGTGACAGGGAGGGACCCAGTCTTCAAACAGGATGCTCTCCTGAGGACAACGGTGGAGGGGAGGGGCTCTCCCCCCTGCACAGGGGAGAGATGCTGGGGCTTATGGGCCTGGCAGGCCTGTTCACACCTACTGTGAACAGTCGGTGCTCAGAGCACATCACTGAAAGCACATCACTGTCTCTGTCATCTCAGTCTCCCCATATTTGAGGGTTATTCAGGACAGAGGAGAGAGTGAATTGTCCATCTTATAGCTAGAGAAACTGAGTTCAAGAGAAATGACCTATTCCTTTTAAAGCCAGGTAGAATCAAGCCAGACTTGGTGGCCCACGTCTGTAATCCAAGTGACTAGGGAGGCTGAACCAGGAGGATTGACAGTTTGAGGCTGACCTCAGCAATTTAGTGAGGCCCTCAGCAATACAGTGAGACCCTGTCATAAAATATAAAAAAATAAAAAGAGCTGGGGATGTAGCTCATTGGTAAAGAACCCCTGGGTTCGATTCCAGGTACTCTAAGAATAAGCCAGGCAGAGTCAAGAGGAGGGATTTTGTCCCAAGGGAGAGTTTGCATCAGCCATTACTATGTTCAATATGGGATGTGAATCCCAGTCCCCGCCATTCAGTCAAAGCACATCTGGAATTTTCCTGCTCCAGGAAGTCTTCTCTGATCATTGCAGCCCACCAAGTTGGTTCTGTCCGGTGTTGGTGCATTACTTATGGCCATCTGTCCATCCAGTGGTCTTCCACCTACCCAGCCATTAACCCAGCAGTCACTGTGACCTGCTATGCTTCAGGCAGTGGAAATGCTGTGGGTACCTCCATTGCCTAGATAATCCGGGCCTCTGTGTTATGAGCTGAATTGTGTCCCTCTACCCTCAAATTCATGTGTCAAAGTCCTAACCTGCAGCACCTCATGACATGAGGTTATTTGGAAATAAGGTCACTGTAGATGTAATTGGTTGAGACCATTAAGGTGAGTCCTGATCCAGTATAACTGATGTCGTTATAAAAAAGGATTGGAAAACAGACGGATGCAGGGACAAGGCCATCTGAAGGTGATGCAGAGATGGGGTGATTCTTCTACAAGCCCAGAAGCACCGAAGATCGCCAGAGACCACCAGCAGCTAGGAGAGAGGGATGCAGCACGTTCTCCTCTGTGGCCCTCAGGAGGAACCAGCCCCACAATGCCTTGATCTGTAGTGTTTGTAGTACTTCATTACAACAGCCCCAGCAAACTAATACACTCTGGGATGAGAGGGAAGTCCGAGGGGCCCCCTGATGCAGACTTGGAGGTTAGGAAGGGCTTCCTAGAGGAGGTGATGCTGAGTGGGGCATTGGAGGATGGGTAGTTTACCAGCAAGAGAAGTCAGAGAACATTCCAGAAAGAGGGAAGAACATACATTAATGTTAGGCTGTTTTCTGAACCTCTCTGAATTTCCTGCCTGCCCTGAGAAGCATCTGAGATCTGGAAACTCTTTTGCTCTAAGATAATGGAAATACGACATTGGCCACTGGGCAGTGACATGCATCATTTTCACCGTAGGGGGTGCACACACAAGCCTGCCCAAGAGCCAGCGCTGGCTAGGTGGGCACAGGCAGGAGTAAGCTCTGGCCATTCTTCAGGGTCCAATGCTTCTTCCTGGTGAGGCCAGGGTGGGCAGCTCTGAGCTGGCTGGGGCTCTCTTGTGGCTCCAAAGGATGCACACCACCCTGGAAGGACACTCAGACACTTGGCTCTCGATACAAGTACTTTATTTTAATTACAATAGTGCCACACCAAAACTACAGTAGCACGAAACATAATATAAAAAATAGATTCCCAGCTCCAAACCCACACCCAGGTACCCACAGAGAAGCAAGCCTGACGGCTCCCTTGGTCTTGGAGTGCAGCTGCGCATCTCACCTTGGCCTTGACACTCTGAAGGGGCAGTGGGGGTGGGCACTGCCTCTGTGTGGGTCTGGGCTTCTCCCCTGCCCCAGCATATCCATCCTGACAGTGGGCGCCATCTACATTGGCTCTGGCTAGATGCCAGCCCGAAGATACCTGCTTCTGGTTGGTGGTGCTGACACCCTCCAGGACGGCCCCCTCCGTGGGGAAGGCCTGGTGGAGGAGGGGAGGCGCAGACAGGAGCTGCGGATGGGAAAGGCCCACCTCCCAGCTGGCTGGCTCTAGCTTCTTCCGTAGTTCCTCCTTTTCTTTCTCCCAAAGAGCTACCAGGCCTTGAACTGGTTTGTGAGGAATAAGGGGCATCGTCTGGAGCCCACCTGCAAGCCTCCTGC
The DNA here is from genome assembly GCF_902686455.1 of Sciurus vulgaris. NCBI lineage: Eukaryota > Metazoa > Chordata > Mammalia > Rodentia > Sciuridae > Sciurus > Sciurus vulgaris. Next base: position 14,730,393 of record NC_136461.1, read on the forward strand.
TGACCCGAGCGCACAGGCAAGGCTGAGCTGTCTGTGCCTCTCGGACAGGGAGGAGTCTGGCTTCCTGCCTGAGGGGCGCTCGCGGTGGGGCAAGGCCTGGCTGGTGGCTGGCTGCCCGCCTCCGTTACAGGGGCTGCCGAGAGGCTGCGGTGAGCTCTATCTGGTGCAGCTGGAGTATCCGCTGTTGGGGAAGCATGGCCTCAGGAGGGGACGACCTTCTTGGTCCCTTGACTCCACAAGCCAGTGGGCTGGGGAACCTTTCCCTTAGCCTCCTGTCTAACAGCACCCGGAAGGAGAGGAGCCTGGCCAGCTGCAGGTGCCATCCTGATCCCAAACAGGGGTGCCGTGGCTGGAGCCTAGGGCAGGCGCAGCGGTGTCCAACTTCTGTCCAGAGCCACTCCTCTGCAGGCCAGAGCTCCTGGGGCTCCAGGAGTGGGGCTATGGCCTTGGGTTCCAGTCAGGACACTTGGGGCTCCACTGAGGAGGCCAAGGGCCTCTGGGGCAGGGCTGTCTCCCCAGTGGGGCTCGGGGCCGCAGCCTCCAATAAGGCACTAGAGAACAGGTCTGGAACCAGACCAGGCTGGGGCAGAGGACGGAGCGGAGGGAGGATCTGGACCCTGCAGGAGGCAAGAGCAGTTTCTCTTTTCTCCTTCTCCTGGGGAAGAGGGACCCAGCGAGGCAGAGCCCAACATGGCTGGGGTGGGGGGAGTGCTCCAGAAAGGCAACAGGTCCCATGGGGTGACCAAGAGAGGAGGAGCGGAAGAGAACGACCCCGGCAGCCGAGGGCATCTGGCGCTGGAGGGCTCCTGTGTCCCAGGTCCAGGCGCTCGGTGCCCTCAGACTGCTGGAGGGCTGGGACCTGGCTTCACTGTGCCATGGCCACCGTCCCCTGCTGTGACGGTGGGGATCGGATCTCCCTTGCTGGGGTTTCCATGCTTGGACTCTGGGGGTGGGGCAGGCAAGCTGAGAGGCGCCAGCCATGAGCTGATCCTCTGGCCAGCTGCTCCCTCTGCCTGGCCCCCACAGTTCCCATCTGCAGGTGTCTGTGGCAGCAGTACCCGGGGTGACAGCCATATACCCCAAGGGCTGAGGCAGCTCTGGACTTGGGAGATTTGCTGAGTGGCCTGGCAGGGGTCCCTGCCTCAGCCCAGCCTTGAGGGGGAAGATCCGTGGGGCTTCTTTTGTCCACAGGTTATTTAGAAAAACAACATAATAAATATACTAATCCTTTCCTGGGGGGCGGGGGAAAGTGTTTTAAATGCATTTTTCCCTGAAGAATTCCAGTGTATTCCACAATGTTTAAAAAATAGTTTCCCCAAAAATATATCTTTAAAGCATTTGACACTGGTCACCGTGGTCTATCTGGTGCTGGATGTGGGTGAGGGCTGAGTCCCTCCACCCTAGTCAGTGTGGGGCCCAGGGCTGGCGAGCCACCAGCCCGATACCCAAATGCCCGCTGAAGTTGGTGCATTGTGCAGAGGACGACAGATCTGCACAGGGGAGAACTCTAGGGTATGCAGAGGCCCTCTGTCACAGCCCAGTGCCGCCTGCAAGCCCTCGGGTCAGGGAAGGAGGCCCTGGGTGGCCAAGGGCTGGAAGGAGGGGTGGACTTGGCAGCCTCCTGGGGGCCCGTCCTCGGCCCCTTCCTCTCCTCTGTCTTGGCTCTTTGTGCTTCGCCCCTTACCAGACTTCACACTTGTGACGAGGGTTCATGGGTGACCCAATTGGGCAGTGGAAGTGTTCTGAGAACTCTTTGGAATTGGAGAGGGAGCCGATGACCCTGAAGCGGGACGGGCTGTGGGGGTCAGTGATGAGGCCTTCGTGGGAGCTCTCGGGCGTACGGACAGAGCACCAGACCTTTGAGGGAACGAGGGGGAGAAGCTGGGGTCACTGCGGGGCGCTGAGGTCACGCCAGATCACAACAGTAGTGGAACGAGCCCTCGCCTGGCACTCGGATCCCAAAGAGTCAGGAAGGCCCACGGGATGGGGCTGCTGTGCCCCCTGTGCCCGCGCTTCCTCATGCATGTGTCACCAAGCTGTGTCTCTTCAGCCACAGCAGTGTCTCTGATGCTATGTACCACGTTCACCTGGACGAGGGTTTTGCCCAAACTCTACAAATCTTGGATTTAGTCCAGATCTCCTATTTCCTGGGCAGGACACTCTGTCTAAAGGCCTGGCAGCTCTGGCAACTCAAGTGCCAACCTTGGGCTGGGGAGATAGCTCAGTTGGTAGAGAGCTTGCCTTGCAAGCACAAGGCCCTGGGTTCGATCCCCAGCACTGCAAAAAAGAAAAAAGAAAAAAAAAAAAAAAAATCAAGTGCCAATCTGGCACACCTTATTTTTTTTTTCTCTCCCAGTTCTGGGATTGAACCCAGAGGTGCTCTACCACTGAGCTACATCCCCAGCCCATTTTTATTTTTGATTTTGAGACAGGGTCTTGCTAAGTTGCTGAGGCTGGTCTTGAACTTGTGATCCTCCTGCCTCAGCTTCCTGAGGAGCTGGAATTATTAGGTGTGCATTACTGGGTCTGGCTATCTTGAGATTAAGAAGTTTCTAGAACCCCAGAACCAGGAGGGACCTCTTCCACCAGATACGATCCTTTTACTAGTATGTATGGCCCTTCCTTGGATCTCTCTAATGATAGGAAGCTCACCTCCTCACAGGGCGATGTCCTGAAGAGGGTCCGAGGAGTTCGGAAGTTGTTGATTTGCGGGGATCTGTACCTCTGTCAGGCATAATTCCCCCTAACGAACTCACCTGTGCGAACCCCAGGAAGAAGAGCTGGTCATTGGTGAGACCCAGGGTGGGCAGCGTCTGCTCAGCCCCGTTCTTCTTCACCCAGTTCTGGTAGGCCTGCAAGGAGAGGAAGCAAGGCTCAAGGGCGGCCGAGACACAGGGCGAGGAGGCTGGTTTTGGGGGTCAGAGCCTCAGTTCTGCTCTCTTCTTTCCTTGTTCTCACCCAAAGGGGCGTGCATTTGACCCCAAGGCCCACAACACCACCTCAATGCCCACGGCTCTCACATGTACACTTTGGCGCCAGTCTCTTCTCTGATTTGAATATTCAACTGCGCTAACTGAACATCCAAGGTCACCTCCAACTCAACACAGCACACAGTGGAATATGTCCCCCCGCCACGCACATGTACCCCCACCAAACGCGCCACCACCCTCTAGTTATGCAGGCTCAAACCCAGAGCTCCTCTCCGACTCTTCCAGCAAGCCAACACCAAATCTGACACTCCTCCTCTTCCCTCGTTCCATACGGCCTCTCGCCTGGGTAACCTTGCGACAGCTGCCAATGAGTCTCCCTGACTCAGAGGAACCCAGGGACACAACCTCAGTCCCCTCCTCAAGTAGTGACCTAAGTGAGCCTTCCAGGGCAGGCGTTGGCAGACTTCCTCTGTGAGGGCCAAGTGGATGTTTCCCGCTCAGCTTTGGGGCTACGGCTGGTCCCTTTTGGGACGCTGTGCTCTTAGAGTGCAGAAGGAGCCACAGGCGGCCTGTGGACATGCTGTGGCCCCGTCCCCCCAAACCTGTGAAGGCAGGCTGGGAGCTGGATCGGGACTGCGGGCCGCAGGCTTGCTGACCTGCTTTAAGAACAAATCAGATCATGTCTCCTGTTTGAGACCTTGTGGTGGCTCCCACGTCCCCAGAATAGAACCACGCTCCTTTCTCAGTGACAGAGACCCTTGCCCCCACCCTCTTCCCTGTTGGGGAATATGCCAGGCCGTGTCCCCTCTGTACTGATCACAGACAGACCTCTCTGCTCTCATTGCCTCTGCCCTCTCATCCTCTGATCCTCTGATATCATCCAACTCAGATGACATTTCTGGGGACCTCTCAGGCCAGGCCCTGTGTCACTTGATTTCACCTTCCTGGCCACCGACAGTACAGGTGTCAGGTGCTCACAGCCAAGCCAATAGGCTTGGGAGGCTAGCGACTTACTCCAGACCAGGACCTGAACCCAGAACCGGCTCCATACCCATGTGGCAGAGGCTCTCCCCACAAAGGTAAGAAGGGGCCTGCTCTGCAGGTGGGCCCCACCCCGGCCCTCTCCTGGGTCTCTCAGACAGGCGGACTCCCAGCAGAAAGCCCGGGGCATCCAGCTCTGGCGCTGTGTTCACGGTCAGCCCTTGGTGTCCTCCCCACCCCATCTGACCCACGAGGAGGCCGAGGTGCACTCCTGCAGCCTGCCGGGCGACTGTGCCGCTCTGCTGATGAGGCCTGCGGACAGGCAGGGGCATGGGGAGCAGACGCACCCGATAGGCTGCCTTGAGGCCCCCGTTGTCCGCGATGTTCTCCCCGAGGGTGTGGCGGCCGTTCACAGGCTCCCCATTCACGCTGTAGCTGCTGTACTGCTCCACCATGCACTCGGCGCGCTGCCTGAAGGCCTCCACCGAGGCGTTCCTCCACCACGGCCGGAGGTTCCCGTCCTTGTCATACTCCCGTCCTGTGGCCAGAGGGCGAAGTGGCAGGGTGGGGCCTGCGCTCCTTCCCCTCCCAGTGAGAAGTGGGTTGCTCTGCCTCATCCCCACCGTCCAGCCTCCAAGGGAACGGGATGCCCATCGGAGGACCAGAGGGTGGGCCAGACCGAGTGGACAGGATAGAGGAAAGTGCCCGGGCAAGCCCTGAGCTGGGCTGACTTCCAACACTGGCCAGGGCCTCGGAGCCCGAGGAATGGACGCCAGCAAGGGGCCAGTGGAGCTGGCAGATCAGGATCACACGGCAGGCCTGCCTCCAGGGTCTCCACCACTTCCTTCGGCTGTGAGGGCCCCGAGCAGATGGCAGTGAGGAAGACCTGGACCCTGGCTGTCTTGAGGAGGGTGCAACTCCAAGGCCTCTGACGCCTAACCCACTGAGCACTGAACGGCCTGCTGCAGCGCTCCCCGCAGGCTGACCACGGTCCTCCCACCCCCACCTGGAACTGTCCTGCCCATTTTACAGATAAGGAGAGGGAGCCTTGGAGAATGGTGTGACGGGCCGAGGTGAGTGCATTTGGTGGCAGGTGGCAGGATTTGAACCCTGGTCCTTCTCTCCAAAGCTAGAACCCCCAGAAGCGGCAGGACCAGGAAGCAGAGGCAGTGGGGCTAGGAAGCTGATGGGCTCTGTCTGAAGGGGACCCCAAGGAACCTGTACCTTGATCATCAAACGCATGAGTCAGCTCGTGGCCCACGACGACACCGATGCCACCAAAGTTTAAGGCCCTGGAAGGAGACGCGAAGTGAGAGCAAGGCCTCCCCAGGGCCCTGGGCTCCGGCCCGTTATGTGACCTCACTTCCTGGGCCCGAGACCAGCCATTTCTCAGGGCTCTGTGGGGGACACAGGCCTGAGACAGTGGGAGGCCGGCAGTTCATGGGAGCCAGCTGTGCCCTCTGGTGCTGTGCACCACGCTGGTGGCTCTACAGAACCACGCTGTCCTCTTCAGTGGTCTCGGGGTTAGGCTTAAAGCAAACCGCGCCTGGGAACGGGCCGGTGACTTTTCCCAAGTCATCCTGGGATTCAAACCCAGGACGGTGCGGATCCCACTTCTAGGAGCGCGCCCTCAGCCCCGCCGACTCCCACCCACCTGCGGCTGCTCTAAAGCACTGCCGGCAGCACTGTCTCCCCACACAGGGCTCCAGACCCCACACAGGGCCCGTTCCCCACGGCGCAGGGGAACCTCTCTCGGCGCAGCCCGAGAGAGCCCTGGAAGGAAGGAAGGCAGGGGCTGCTTCCCTCTGCACCGTTGTTGCCATCCTGGACTGTCAGGGCCACTGGGGCCCAGATGGCTCAGAAGACTGGCCAGGCGGAGGGGCAAGGGAGAGAGGGGGCGACAGAAGGAGCCTACTTGGGCGAGGAGCGGGTGTAGAAGGGCGCCTGCAGGATCCCAGCTGGAAACACAATCTCGTTCTTGGTGGGCGAGTAGTAAGCGTTCACCATGGGCGGGGTCATGCTCCACCTGCAAGGACTGTGCGTGAGAGCCCAGGCGCGCGGGGGCAGCAGGCTGGAAGACGCGGCTGCTCCCTGCCCCCAGGCCCAAGTGTTGGCAAGCACAGGACACGGTGGCACTGTTTTGAGGAGGGACTAGAAAACGCCTGCATGTCTATAAATCAGGGAGGTCACATCACAGGGTGCAACCCGGGTCTCACAGACAGCGAGAGGGAGCACCGGATGCTGAGCCGGTATTAACTTAGGCTCAAGTGTGTCCAGCTGCAGTTCTGAAGTGTGGTCTGTGGACAGGTAGGGGTCAGTCCCCTCCAAAACTATTTTCATTATAACATAAGACATTATGGGGGCTGGGGAGATAGCTCAGTTGGTAGAGTGTTTGCCTTGTAAGCAGAAGGCCCTGGGTTCGATCCCCAGCACCCCCCTCCAAAAAAAAAAAAAAAAAAGACATTTTTTGTCTCAGCCACGTGTTGGTACCTGCATGCTACCCAAGCAACGGTGGGTAACAGTGCCACAACCCGAGTAGGAAGCCAGTGGTCACTGCTTCTTCCCCCGCGGGTACTCCAGCAAAAACAAGCCAGCAAGTCATTTTCATTTACAACGCCCACGAAAAAGCAGCTTAATTATTAATTCCATTAAATCCAGACCCCAAGTGTTTTTAATATCCCATGTGACCAACTGGGAAGCACCCACGTAGTGCTTCAGATCTCTTTATGAAATATCGTTCTTTCTCTTAGGATGATAGATCAGTCATGGAATTCTGGACTTGAGTAACTGGGCAGACATTTTCTTAAAAATGAAAAAGGAAGCTTAGCACCGCAGGGGAAATAATTCACTCCCATTTGGGACAAATGACAAAAATCTGAGTTTTCAAAAAGAACTGAGGTTTCAAAGAAAAATTAAATTTTTAAAATTAAAAAAAAAATTTTACAAAACTTGTATTGACTATCTTGAATTTAACAGCTTCCCAGTACTTTAAGACTTCTTGGGAGGTTAGCTATGATATTAACAAATGTGGATTTTTTTCCCGTTGTAGTACATGAGAGTGGAAAATCTGTAAACCTTAGTGAACCACTATTTTCTTTTCTTTTTTTTTTTTTTTTTTTTTTTTGGTACTGTAACCACAGAGCCACATCCCGAGCCCTTTTTAAAATTTTATTTAGCAACAGGGTCTTGCTAAGTTGTTTAGGGCCTGGCCAAGTTGCTGAGGCTGGCTTTGAATTTGTGATTCTCTTGCCTAAGCCTCCCCAGTCACTGAGATTACAGGCACCTGGAAAACCACTATTTTCAAAAGACTAATGCATGATGTTGGAGTCATGCTTGTGTAAAAGATTCAAAGTGCAAGACAGATCAATGATTTTAGTGTACAGGGTATGAACAATTCATGAATAAGTTTTCAGATTTTCCACACTGTATTAATCTTTCCTTCCTTCCTACCCAGGAGTACTCTACCACTGAGCTTCATCCCCAGCCCTTCTCTTTACTAAGTTGCCCAGGCTGGCCTCAAACTTGGGATCCTCCTGCCTTAGCCTCCTGAGTAGCTTGGATTACAGATGCAGATGCATACCACTCTGCCTGGCTAGAAGACAAAGTTTTTTTCTTTTTTTTTTTTTTTTTTTGGTGCAGTGCTGGGGATTGAACCCAGGGCCTTGTACTTGTGAGGCAAGCACTCTACCAACTGAGCTCTATCCCCAGCCCTCCCAGAGTGAAGATTTTTAATCTAAAATTTAAAAATCCAGGTAAATTGGCAGTGGTGTCTGTGCCATATTCTGAAGGTGAAGGCCCACCTACCTTCCTGAGTATTTAGGGGGACTCTGGCTGACAATGGGAAACTTGGAGGAGACAGATGTTTGCATCTCCATTGCCCACAAGAGGGTGCCAGAGGCAAAGAGGAGAGGCTCTCACCTTTTAGTAAAATTAACCTGAAAAATGTTTTAGGAATGGAAAGAGCTTAGTCTGAGGGCTAGTACTGGGTTGACTACATCTGACTTTCCTGGGAGGACCATTTTAAAAAGATAGGTTTTGCTCCAGATTTTTCTGATTTAAGTTCCGGGGTAGAAGTTAGGCTATAGCCAGGTACCATGGTTCACAGCTGTAATCCCACCAATTTGGGAGGCTGAGGCAGGAGGATCATATGTTCAAGGACAGCCTCGGCAACCTAGTGAGGCTCTAAGCAATTTAGTCAAACTTTGTCTCAAAATAAAAAATAAAAAGGACAGGGAATGTGGGAATGTAGCTCAGTGGTAAAATACTCCTGGGTTTGATCCCCAGTAACCCCTCCAAAAAAAAATTTCAGGAGGCAATACACACACACATTTTTGGCAGTGCTGAAGAGGGAACCCAGGGCCTCTCACATAGGCAAGTACTCTACCACTGAGCTACACCCTCATCCTAGGAGACACTGACGCACAGTGGGATTTGCAGTGGAGGATGTGCTTCCTTATCAGGGAGCCTCTAGAACCTTCCCCAGACCTCACGCTGGGAGCCCTGCACCCTGAGACACCACTGCTCCTGTCTGTGAGGAAGCAGGGGGCACTAGCCCTTGCCGAGGGCCTCCTCTCGGGGCCTGGCCTCCGCGGAAGTTCCTACACTGGATGGCCATGATGACCCAAGAACCAATTCCCTTCTATCCCATTTTGCAGATAATGAGACGGAGGCTCTGAATGCTGAAGCCATGAGGAGGGTCGGGGCGCCAGGCCCGCACAGCCTCAGAGGCCAGCTGCACTCTGCCAACCGGCTGGGCACTGCAGTGCGCAGACTCTGGCCCACCCGGCCCCTCGGGGGCCCACTCTGGCTTTTGGTTTCTTAATTTGAGGAACAACCACATCCACTCCTCAGGGCTTTCAAGAAAGCTGCCTCTGGCACCTGGTAGTGGGCGAGGAAGGCAAGCTCAGCGGGGGCATCCCGGGGGGCGGTGTGGGTGCCAGCGCCTTCCGGGCAGGGCCTGGGGGACTCACTGATCTCTGTTGGGGGCTTTCCTGAGCTGGTCAGCGGTGACCCTCCACGAGAAGTTGAAAAATCGCACAGCATTCTCAAAGTAGAGGTCTGGAACTGCGGTGTACTAAAGGAAAAGCAGAGGCAGGATTGGAGCCCGCCCAGAGGAAGCTCAGACCCAGGCCTCCTCTCACCTGCTGGGGCCCACATTACCTCTCTGCTGCAGGTGCCTGACAGTGTCACCGTGCTACAGGATGTCCCTGCAGGGGTTCCTGGGCCTTAGGCTAGAAGTATCTCCATCACTGTGCAACAGAACTGTGACAACGGCTGTGTTTACGCCTACCCTGGCCAACGCGGTAGACTCTGGAGACAGGTGGCTCCTGAGCATCTCAGAGGTGCTAGTGTAGCTTACATTTTAATTAATTAAATAGCCCCATGGCTAGTGGTTACCATACTGGACAGCCCAGATTCATGGACTGAGCTGAAACCTATCTCTGAAACATCAGGGGGCAGGCATTACCGCGCATACCCCTGCCACTGGGCCCACCGCTAAGCTCCTGACAGGTGCAAAGTTCTCTTCAGATCCACTCCAGGTCTTTATGGCTGTGCTAAAGGGTTTTGGTGAAACACGGGGCCCTCAGGGGCAAGGCCCTGATCCTGCGGGCCCTACCTAGGCCATCTCCAGGAGACTGTCTTGCATCATGATGACCCTGGGCCATCTTAAATTATTTTCAAGGAACAAGGCTGCAGAATGAGTCTCATATTCTCAGAAGTAATTTTAATTTTCTTAGGTTTTAAATATAACCATGATGAGAGGTTATTATAATTTCAAAAATGCCTGAATTTCACAAACTTCACTTACGAGGAGATATAAAACATTATCATTTGAGGCAAAATCACAATCCACTTAAAGAAGTGATGTGCCCAAAGCTTAAACCTGCATTTGGGATCCATCCATGCTTTCTCTTTCCCACCAGCATTTCAAGGTCAAAATCAGAGGTCCAAGTTTCCTCTGAGGAGAAAAGGACCCCAGAGACAGGTGATGATCCTGGTGGCAGAATAGCGGGTGTGAGGGGCTTCACTCTTTATTCCACCTGTGACGTTTTAGGGTCACCCATTCTCCCTGCACCTTCTAGGATCCTTTCCCCCACTCCTTTTTGTACTGCTGGGATTGAACCCGGTTGGAATCGTGATGCTAGGCTAGGGCTTCCCTGCTGAGCTACTCCCCTATTACTCTCTGCTCATCCCATGGAGCTAACCATTTCCGATGGGATACACAGCATGTGTTCTGGTAATGACCGCTGGACACTGTCTGATGGTAGTTCCAGTGACCCAGGAGATGGAAGAGCAGGGAATGGCTCCTTTGTGCCTACCTTAAACCCCACCTCATCGCCAGAGATGCCATGACAGCCACGCTGCCTCCAGCATCCATTGGCCCCCAGCCCCGCCTTGGCCCCTCCCCAAGAGGGCATCTGGAATCTCAGGGTGGAAGCCACTCACGTCGTTGAACACTTTGTCCAGCTCCTTGGGGTCCATAATGAAGTTGGGGTAGCCTATCATGTTGTAGATGGCGTCCGCCTGGAGAGCAGGGACATAGGAACTGAGCACCTGTGATGCTGGCCATCTGGCCCCAGCCCTGTGGGCTCTGAGCTCAGGGTCAGGTCAAGGGACGTGGGGACCAGGCTCCTCCTGGCTTAGGGCTTTCACATCTTTTCTTGGAAAGATTCCCTCTTGCCTGACTTCTTATCTTTTAAAGGGTCTCTGATTAAATGTTACTTCCCAAGGGAAGTCTGAACCTGTCCCTGAAGTTCAAGTATTGAAAACTCGAGTCCCAGGACAACAGCACTGGGGGGACCCTCAGGAGGTGAGGTTCTGTGGTCCCGCCCACCACGTGGACTGGGTTAGCTAGGAGGGAGGGAGTGGGCACCACCATGGCTGGGTCTACCTCTCTCCCGTGTGCTCTCCTGCCTGCACCTTCTGCCTAGGGACGTGTGACTATGGGCCTCAGGCTGACCCCCCAGCCTGCTAGATGGGTCACAAGGCAGGACAGCATCCCTGCGTGCCCAGGGGATGGGTTGGTCTCTCCTACCCCGCTCTCTTCTATCTGCGCTCTCGCCCCAGCAGGAAGCCTAGGCGACTGAGTTCCTGGGCCGCCTCACCTTCTCCTTGGCTGACCTCCGCGTGTCTTCATCCATCCACCTCAGCGTGCTCAGGCCCTCCTCAAACGCCTTCTTGATCTCCAGGATTATCTCGCTGGCCTGCGGAGACAAGATGCTGCACCATCAGGTGGGGCACTGGCCCCTGGATGCAACCAGTGCCCCAGGCAGGACACTGGGCCAGAGGTCAAACTTAGGTTTGGCTCAAGGCTCAGGTTCTGCAGAGCTGGGCTGAGGGCAGCCACAGCCGAGCTCCCAGGCCGCATTCCTAACACGGATGTCCCACGAGACTGGTGTTCCATCAACGGGGCTCTGCGGTTAAATAAGCTAGGCCATGCTTTGGGGAGGCTGGAGGAGGCCGCTGCTGGACTTTCAGAGCATTTAAAAAGACTTTTTTTAAAAAAATTGTCAATGGACCTTTATTTTCTTTCTTTATTTATTTTAATGTGGTGCTGAGGGTCGATCGAACCCTGGGCCTCACACATGCCAGGCCAACGCTCCACCACTGGGCTAGAGCCCAGCCCTCTTCAGAGCCCTTAGCGTGGCGCAGCGCTCCGCGCTTCCTCTGGAGCAGCCTGGAATACAGCCTCTCCCAGACCCGGCGGATCGCAGGATCCTTGTGATGGACTCGAGCGTTAAAATCTAGAGAACTTGATTCTGAGGAGCAGGGTCAGAAATGCCTCGGCCACTCTGGGGAGGACTGGCCGCTGGCAAGGGGGACGATGCGTGGGCAGACCTGGAGGCCGAAGATGGAAGGTGGAAGATTCTAGGGAAGGAGCAGGCAGAGCTTCACAACGGCAAGAGCCGTGGGGCCGAGGGCAGGCCTGGACGCAGATTCCACCTGGCGGAGTTTAGGTGGTGTTGCCCCTCGAGTGCAGACACTAAGTATGAAAGTGACAGCTAGTGACACACACCATGGGGGGAACACCACCACTGTCACACACCAGGCTGGGAACACAACCACCACCGCATGCCGGGGCAGGAACACAATCATTGCCATGTACTGTAGCTCATTTTGCATCAGGTGTTCTTTTATTCCGGTGCTGGGATTGAACCCAGGGCCTCGTGCTTACAAGTGTCTACCAACTGAGCTTCTCCCCAGCCCGCACCAGCTGTTCTTCACATGGAGCGTCTCCCTTAACATGCCCCGCAGGAGGGACAGCCCAGCTCCATGTCCCAGGTGAGGGGAGAACACTGCCCAAGTCACCTAGCCAAGCAGTGACGGAGTCAGCATCTCAGCTGGTGGCTGGCTGTCTCCCTAGGGCTTGGCCAGGATGGCCCTCTGGCTGTCACCCACAGAGAAAGAAAAATGTCACTTCCAGGTCAACATTATCTGGAGGGGCTGGGCTGTGGCTCAGGGGTAAAGCACTTGCCTAGCAGGTGTGAGGCACTGGGTTTGATTCTCAGCACCACACGTAAATAAATTAATAAAATAAAAGTCCATCAACAACAAAAATAAAAAACAAAAATGATCTGGAGGGTCCTTCCCAGCCCTAGGAGGCGCAGAAGGCTGTAGTCACCTTGTAGGGTCACTGGGAAGGTCAAATCAGACAACACAGACAACAGGCCTGAGTTAAAACAGACTCAGGATCCTCCGGCCTGGGCAGGAAAGGCCCAGAGCAGAGCAGAGGGTGGGCTGTCAGGCTCAGGAGGGCCCAGCCGATGCCATGCCAGCTCTCTGTCCCCTGGGCCAGGTACTTACTATGCTCTTGCTGTCCTCGGCAAAGGTGGCTTTGACAAACATGGGGCCCAGGGCAAAGCCCAGGTTGTTCTCTGTGTCACTCACGCAGAACTTCCAGCGAGGAAGGCAGGTCTGGAAAACACAAGTGGAAGGTCACCGGGCCCAGCCTCCCTCCTCCCAAAGCCTGCCTGGGAGGTGGCACGGTTGGGGGCCTGTGCTTCCCTCCAGAACTCCAGGGCACTGGACCGAGAGGCCAGACACCCTCTGTGGCCACCCCTACGTTTCCCGAGTGTCTCCTCCTGAGCCATCGAACGCTCCCAGCAGGCAGGGGTGGGGCCACTGCACAGATGAGGAAGCAGAAACTCAGCATGGGCAGTTGCTGGTCCAGGGTTCCCAGCAGGTGACAGCAGGCAGGGGGTGCCACTGGGATGGGAACTCGGACGCGCCTGGCCCTCCATCCAGTACTCCTGCTGACATCCACCTTGTCCTGCCTCCTGGAGGACACAGGAACCCTGGAGGCAAAGAATCTCGGGAAACCTTCCCAGGAGGCCAGGGCACCAACCCCACTCACAGCCTCCTAGAAAGAGAATGGCCACAGCAACACGGGATTTCAGTGTTGGCTTCAGGGCCTTGCATGTGCTGGGCAGGCACCTCACCACTGAGCTACAGGCCCAGCCCTCAGCTCTTTTCTTATATTTTATTTTGAGACAGGGTCTCCCAACACCCGTTGCCCAGGCTGGCCTTGAACTCGCGATTCTCCTGCCTCAGCCTCCCAAGCAGCTGGATCACAGGTGTGTGCCAGGTTTGGGTTGGTTCTTCCTTATTCTCATCCACAAGCACCACTAGCCCACAGGACACCTCAGTGTGAACCAGAAGTGGTCCTTGGGCTGCAGCCTCCCTGGCCCCCTGCCCGGCCATCCCTCTGTGGACAGTGTGTCCGGCCAGGAGTGCCGACCCTGCCTAGGTAAACCCGTCCTGCTGCAGGGTCCTTGACCCTGCCTGATTCACACCAGCCCTACTGCAAACAACCCAAATGCCTGTCGGCAGACAGACGGATAAACAAAATGTGGTGTTGTCATACAGCAACACACCGCCTGGCAACACAGAGGAGCCAGCCACCCAGATGCCACACATGGATGAATTCCACAGACGCAAGCTGAGCCAGGCAGCCAGGCAGACGCTGCAGGCGTCCGTCTACGTCCATCTGCACGCCTGGGGAGGCACAGGGAAGGGGGCCAAGGGAACTTTCTGCCTGGAGGACGCTGGGTAAGTGGGTTATGGACATGGTCTCTCTCCTGACTGGGGTGGGGCCACATGCAGACTTCATTTGTCAGAAATCAGTGAATTGTATCCTTTAAAAAAAAATTTAAAAAAAAATTTTTTTAGTTGTAGGTAGACACCTTTATTTTTACTTATTTTTATAGGGTGCTGATGATTGCGGTAGGCGAGCACTCTGCCACCAAGCCCCAGCCCCAATGAACTGCACCCTTAATCCATACTCTGTGTATATGTGTGAATAGTTTGTTTTTCAGTGCTGGGGATTAAACCTGGGGCTTCACACATGGTAGGCAGGAATTCTATCACTTAACTATATCTCAAATTTTTCTTTTGAGACAGGGTCTTGTTAAGTCATCCAGGCTGGCCTTGACCTTGCGATCCTACTTCAGCCTTCTGAGTTGCTGGAATTACAGGAGAGAGCCCCCATGGCCAGGTACACTGTATGTAAATTATGACTTAGTTAAAAATATTTTTCTTCTAGGTAAAAAAGAAGCGAGGGCCATTCTGGTCTAAGTGTAGCCCTGGGTTCTACTTAGCTGTCCCCACTGTGTGTCCATTTTGATGGCTGCTTTCTGCTCTCCTCTTCCCCTTGCCTGCCCTCTGCCAGCCACTGTGCAGCCCACAGCTAACAGAGGCTCAGCAGAGGCTGTGGCGGCTGGCCGTGGCAGATTCTCTCATCTTGTCTCCGGTGGCTCTGGATGGGCCCAGGTGCTCACACCAGCAGCTCCACTGCTCTGGGGCTGCACCAGGTCTCAGGACCCTGCAGCTGCATCAACCTACAGGTCACAAGCCCTGAAATGTTCTGGGATGATGAGAAAAACCTTTGAAAGGAGACAGGGTCAGGTCCACCTGACGCGTTGGGAAGTGTGCATCTGACTGGGGGCCGCCTCTGGGCAGAGGAGGAGAGGCCACCAGCCCTCTGGACGGGCTGTATGACTTTTAGCCTCTTCACTGTAATAGGAGGAGCACTCAGCAAGGAGCGGGGGAGGGGCCGTGGCTGCCTGGTGCCCCCCCAGAACTGGCGAGTTGTAAGCAGGGAACACAGGACACCCAGACAGCAGAGGCGTTGCCTTTGGAACCCATTTCACAGCCTGAGGGTAAGGAGAGCAGAGATCAGTTACCCCCTTCCACTGAGTCCCTACCCCAGGTAGGTGGCTCACCCAGGGCTGTGCGGTAAGAAGAGCACCTCACACTCAAATCTCTGACCCACATTTCCATGCAGTCTCCTTATGCCAAGCTCCACCCCTGCAAGGCCCAGCACTGAACAGTCACTGCTGCTTTACACAGTAGAAGAGTTTTCCCAGAGGGAGGCCATTCACAAGGGATCTGTGAGACAAGGACAGGAGCTATTCTACCCTGCAGGCTCAGAGAGGTACAAAAATTCTCCAAGGTTGCACAGCAAACCAGACTTGATCTGTGCCCAGAAGCAGCCACTGTGGAAGAGTGAGGAGGCTAGTCATTAAGAAATGAGCAGCGACATCCTCCATCCCTCAGCCCCGCGGGAGTCTCTGTCCTGCCAAGGCCTCCCTGCACCCTACTGCCCTGAGGCAAGTCAGGGTATCACAGGACTTTGGCCACAGGAGCCATTTGCATCCTTGTGTGACAAAGGCAAATAGAGAGACAAGGGCCAGAAGGTGGCTAGAGGAGCCCAGCTACAAAACACTTCGAACCTGGCCGAGGGAAGCTCAAGCTATTAACTAACTTTAATGGTAGTAAAATATACACAATGTGAAGTTACTGTCTTAACCACCTGTAGGTGTGCGGTTTAGCAGCGTTGAGTACATTCGCACTGTCATGCATCCGATTTCCAGAACCTTTCGCTTTGTAAATCTGAAACGTTCTCATGTGACAACACTTCCTCCCACCTTCACCCAGCCCTTGGCCATCTGGGGAAATTATGTATTCAGTCCTGTCCTGCAGAGCTGAGGCTTCGAGGGCGGCAGAGCTAGGGGTGTGGCTGTGGATTCAGAGGTGCCACGCTGCTCCTTCACTCAGGAGCAAATTGCAACAGGTCCCTTCCCCTTGATTTCCTCATCTGAAAAATGAGAGCAGTTGCTAACAGGCAGAGCTGTTGCAGGGAGCTGGTGGGATAATGTCTACAAAAAGAAAATATCTGTGCTCTGGAGGCTGAGGCAGGAGGATTGAACTTCGAGGCCAGTTTGGACAACTTAGGGAGAGCCTGTCTCAAATAAAATAAAAAGGGCTGGGGATGAAGCTCAGGGGTAGACCCACCCAGCGTAACTCTCCATGCAGGCTGTGTTTGGTTATTATTATCAGCAGCAGCAGCAGCCAGGAGCTGAAAGTACTAGAAGGTGTGGCTAGGGGCCCTGGAAGCTGGGCTGCTTCCTTGGTGGGGGACTTGAGAGAGTTCCTTTACCTCCCTGTGCCTCAGTTTTCTCATCTGTGACCCAGGACTGTATGAGCTGAAGCCAGAGAGTGCTCCATGCACAGTGGCCTCTGGGACCACCATCGTGGGACCTGGTCAGACCTTCTTGTGTAAAGTCCCTGGGAGGCCAAGGGCTGCTGGGGACAGAATTCAGTTTTGGAAATCTGTGACTCAGAACCAGTGCCAGATAGGAGCAGGTGAGCAGGTGGGTGGAGGGAGGCCAAGCCAGCGCTTCCCCTGGCCTTCCCTCAAGGGCAGGTGGCTCTCAGGGCCAAGGTCCAGTGATGCCCTTGGAAGGTCCCCTGGGGCAGCCCACCCCCTCCCTCGGCTCCTTCCTGCCAGAGGGGGTGGGAGAGAAAAGGAGTCCGTTCATCAGTTCCCAGGATGAACCCGTAGGCTGGAGGCAGAACCCGCCTCCTGCCCCGCCCCCCACAGGCCCCGCCCCCCCACCTGCTGGATCCTGGGAGGTTGCAGGGGAGGAGACCCATGGGTTGGGCCCTGCGGGCCCTCAGGGGCTGCTAACTCTGTCCTGGGTGGGGCAGGGGATGGCTGGGTTTGAACCCGGGCCTCCCCTGCTCTGTATCCCGGGCAGGCAGGGCCCTTGGGCACAGACCCATCCCACCATCTTGGTATTCCCACACTGGCCTCAGGGCCTGGCACACGTGGCAGTTCAGTGAGTAACCATTTGTTGGCTGCATAGGGAGGGTGACAGCCGCATTCTTGGCATCAGAATTCCTACCGGAAGCAAGCTTGGGGGGGTGGGGGGGAGGGCCTGAAAGCCTCTTAAAGAAGGCCCCTCAAAGGTTATGGGGCACTTAAGGTGGGTGGAGCCTCCTGGATCTGGGGCCCAGGACTCTTGCTCCCTGAGAGAACTCAGGGGCCTGGATCGGAACTGGGGTCCCTAGACTGCAAACAGGGAGGATAAGAAACAGGGAAACTTGTGAGCCAGCACTGTTCTAGGTGTTTGATGCTTCTGGGGAAGAAGCAGAAACCGTCCCCGCCTACAGGGTGGTGAGGACCCCGAGTCACAGTGACGTAAGGGGAGCGCTCATGTCACCACCCAGAAGCAGCTGGAAGGAGAGAACAGAGACTACCTTCTCTGTAAACTAGCTTAGTCATTGATTCCTCTTTTGCTTTTGTTTGGCATAACCACCTCCTTCCAGAAGCTTCTGCCCACAGCTGTGGGTTTTAAGTCCCCTCCAGTGTTCCCATGACTCCAGATGGACCCCTCCTGGACCTCTTCATTCTCTTCCTAGACTCCACCCTCCTAAGTACCGCAGCCTAAGAGTGCAGTGGTCTCACCAGCCCCTAGCCCAGGGCAGAGCCCACAGTAGGTGCTCAGCATGAACACGGGATGCACTGTCACAGGCTCACCTTCTTGGTCCCATACATGACTTCCATGAACTTCTCATCGGCGTCCTGAAAGCGCTGATCCAGGAAGGAACTTGTCTTCCGCACCAGGTTCCAGATCATGTAGTTGTTCAGCAGGCTGCGGGGAGAGGGACCCGCTGGGCTCAAATGCCCTGGGACTCCAGATCGCAGCCTCACCCCAGGCTCTTTCCTGGCCCACCCATGTGCCTGGTTACTGCCTTCTAAGCACGTGGAACAAGCTCTTTGAGGTAAAGCCTGGGTTCCCACCGCAGAACCAACCCCCGCCCAGTGTCTAGTGTAATCACTTGCATACCAGCAGTGCTCAATAAATGCTGTTGCTTAGCTGCTTTGTGTCTGGGAGCTGTGAAGCTGCTGCATAGAGACCATAGAGACTCGCCCTGATGGTGTATGCTACAGGGCTGGTATGGGGAGGAGGCTGCCCTTCCATGCTGGAAGGTCAGACAGGAAGTGGGGGCCTAAGAAAAAGGAAGGGTAGGAAAGGAAGCTCTGGCCAGCCAGGTTTCCATGAATGACAGCTCCCACTGTCCCACCCACAGGGCACAGGGAAACTATCTGTAGCTGAGTCATGTTTCAAAGATGTTACCTTAGTACAAAGATGTTCCTCAACTGGAATGACCCTACCTTTTTGACAAGAGGGGTGGGGGTGGCAGACACTGGATGTATAGTTGATGGAGTACTATGCAACTATAAAAATGACCCTCACAGAGGGCTTGGGATGGCATGGGGAAAGCATTCCTGATAAAGGTCAAGGGAGGGCCAGGCACGATGGCGGTGGCGCATGACTGTCATCACAGTGGCTTAGTAGGCTGAGGTGGGAGGATCTCAAGTTCAAAGCCAGCCTCAGCAACTTTGTGAGACCTTAAGCAACTCAGTGAGAACCTGTCTCGAGTTAAATACAAAGGGCTGGGGGAGATAGCTCGGCTGGTAGAGTGCTCGCCTCACAAGCACAAGGCCCTGGGTTCAATCCCCAGCACCGCCAAAAACAAAACAAAACAAAAAAAACACAAAAAGGTCTGGGGAAGTGCACCTGGGTTCAATCCTCAGTACCACCACCACCACTACTACTACTGCTGCTGCTAAAACAAAGTCAAGGGAAAAGTAGATTACACATCTAGTCGCAATAATGGGAAAAAGAACTGTGAGCAGGAACCCTCCCTCCCTCACTCCTTCCGTCCCTGATGTGCACACACATGAACACCCCCCCACGTGATCAAGAGAAGTATTTTGAATACTTTTACATTTTCCCCTATTTTTCTGTAACTTTTAACATTTCTATACGCCTTTAAATTTTAAAAAAGGCAAGTATTAACCAAAGGTAACGGGTGACATTGCTGAGTCCCGTTACGTGCCAGGCACTGAGTTACAACATGAATTATTTCGTGTGACTCGTGAATCCCTGGGTGGTAGGTGCCATCTGCATCTTCATCTTATGGTTGACAATAAGACCCCCAAAAGGACAAGGGATGGCCCACAGCTGCAGAGCTGGTCTGCCGGCCACCAGGACTTGCACCTGCCCTTGGGCGGGCACACACCACCGCCTCCGGGAAGCCCACCTGGGCCAGGTTGGCGTCTCTGCCTGCGGGCCGCTGGGCCCCGGCTCCGCCCTGCCCAAGCCCCGTCCCCGCCCCGCCCCTCACCATCTGTCAGTGCCGTTGATGAGCGCGGAGACCTGCTGCAGGTACTCCTTGTCGTAGACCACAACGGGCTCGGTCTCGTTGATCTCCACGGGGTGGAAGATGGCGTTGAGGAAGGGCAGCCAGTTGATGGCGGGTGCCAAGGTCTGCGAGGGAAGGGGACAACGTGACGCTGGAGGGCGGCATCCCCTCAGCCCCGTCTCCAGTGCCCTCTGCCCTGTGACCGAGGCTGCTGCAGCAGCAGCAGCAGTGACAGCAGCCGCCACCATCCCCCTTGCCCTTCCAACGTGACACGTGCACTGCAAAGGATTCGCATGTGTTATCCCAATTGACAACAATTATCCCCATTTCTAGAGGAAGACACCCGACCTCAGGCCTCTAACAGTTAAGAATCTGGAGCCGGACTGGGCTCCTATTCTAGCTCCCTTGCTTACAAGCTATGCAACCTTTAATAAGTTAATGTGCCTCTCTGTGCCTTCCCACCTCATGTGTGAAAGGGGTCATCAGGACAATGGGACCTTGTATCTGCTACCTGGGAAAGCCACACACATGAGCCAGTGCTGTCCTACACAACATGGGTGTAAGCCACACACATGAGCCAGTGCTGTCCTACACAACATGGGTGTCGGTAGCAGCCGTCTGCTCCAGAGGATCGGACATTCAGGAAGGCCAACATTGCAGGTATAAACTGTGTGGTCCACAGGTGAGGCTGCCTAGGTGTGGAGCCGGATGCGAAGTCAGTGATGACCTGCAGCAAGGAGGGAGAAGCCCGCACGCAGCCCACACACGTGCCAGGCTGGTGGCTGTTTTTGATTGTTTGTTTTCAGGGGGACATGGGAGACTGAACTCAGGGGCAGTTTACCACTGAGTCACATGCCTGGCACTTTTTATTTTGAGACAGGGCCTTGCTAAGTTGCTGAGAATGGCCTCAAATTTGCAATCCTCCTGCCTCAGCCTCCCAAGCTTCTGGGACTATGGCATGTGCCACCATGCCTAACAGTGGCTTTGTTTTAAGGTGACTGAAAATGAGCCCCTATATCCAGGGCTTTCCAAAGAGAGATCCTCAGCTTTTCATAACTGTCTGCTCCCAACAGATCTCACTTTCCCTTTGGCCTACCACAAGGTACCCTGCTGCTCAGAGCTGTCTCCCAGCAATGCCTTCGCATCCACGGCCAGCAACCCCTGCAGCAGCCTCCAGCCATGGAGCTATCCCTCTCGAGATTCCAGATATTGTTTTGCTTTTTATTACAAAGCTCGACAAATTTTTAAAAATAAATTGTGGTAAAATTGCACATTTGTCATCCCAGAAACTCAGGAGGCTGAGGCAGGAGGATCAAAAATTCAAGGACAGCTTAAGCAACCTCATAACCCTATCTCAAAATGCAAAATAAAAAGGGCTGGGGATGTGGCTCATCCAGCCACAGACTGCATTTTGCAAGACTGGAACTCTGTGCTGTCAACTTCCCAACTCCCACGGGGCCCCACAAAAGCCACCACGCTGCTCTGCTTCTGTCTCTTGAGTCTGACGCCCGCCCGAGCAGCCCCACTTAAGTGCGAACACACAGGATTTGGGGCTGCAGTGCTGGCGCGTGCCCCTCGCAATGTGGAGTCTGCTCTGGCCAGTGTTCCCCACGCGGCCAGTTATTTTTAGCGTGCAGTTTTATAGAACACGAGGCTTTAGGCTCCAGATCTTGTATTTTAGCAAAGACGCCTGTACCTGTCAATCACTTGGATGGGCATCTGCACTTAGCAGGCCATCCAAGCAATTAGGATCATTGCTCAAGATCTTCCAAAAGTGGCTCTGGCTCGGGTAGATTTCAAACTCCCTTCTCTATCCTCTTGAAAGGGCAAAATGTAAGACAAATGAAGGAATGAGAAATGCATTTCCTTCACACAGGAAAATCCATCCATAAAGCAAATCGATCTGTGACAGAAGATCTACCCCAGCCTGCTGGGACAGGCAGTCATAAGTCCCCCACTTCACAGAGGCTGAGTCTGCTGATAAGGGAAGTGACTTTCCTGAGGTTACCTGGGTAACGGTGCGAGTTAAATAAAACCGAGGGCACTCGTCTCTGGGTGTATTTTTTAGGGGATCAAACTCAGGTCCCCGTGCAGGCTCTACCACTGGGGTCCGCCCAAGGCCAGTGTCTCTGGGCTTAAAGGGGCATTTTAGCTATCAGGGAGCAAAGATCTCAAAGGACGAGTGAGGCTGGGGTGGGGCTGGGCGGTGGCAGCTCCCAGCAGCGTGTGAACCGCTCGTTCTCGGGGGGCTGATTGGCTCGTTCTCGGGGGGCTGCTTCGCGTCATCCCTGGGTGAACAGTCTTACCAAGACGGGCTGCAAACCACCCCCCGGGTTTGGAAGAGAAGTGTGCCAGCAGGTGCCAGCACAGCCCGCCATCCAGCTGAGTGAGCAGACCTGGATCGGAGTCCCTGGCAGGAATCAGCTCTGGGCCTTTGCTATCTTTCCTCTAAAATGGGGTCAGCAATCCTCCCCGACCAGAGCTGACTGCCTGGGCCTCTCGGCCTGGCCTCCCCTGTTGCCCTGAGCCTCCTCTCTCCCTGGCAGGAGACCCTCGGGCTAACCTTTACATTTCTGTGGCCACAGAATTCAGAGGCGTGCTTATGAGACTTCAAACTGAGTCCAACAATGAGAGTCATGGCCTGGTGGCAAAGACCTGGGAGAGCGGGTGAGCGGGCCGAAGGTCCGCGCTTACAGGGCCGTGCGCGCTCCATGAGCTGCAGGTGGCTGGATCTCTGGGGCAGGGTGAGGCATCAGGAGGGGACACCCCACATGCTCATCACAGACCTGCTCCTTCGGGACGGCGGGGGTCCTGAGCAACTTTCACGACTCGGAGGTAAAGAGGAGTGTGTTAACACAGGACTTCTACATCTTCAGTCTCTGTTGCCTTAGCGAACTCCTAACTTAAACACAGATGCTCAGATCCATCTCCATGGATGTGGCAGTTATAATGCACAAGGACATTCTGCTCCTGACTCAAATCCCCTGGCATGCCAGTGAGCTCTGTTTTCCATGCCCACAGCCAAGGAACGCTGCTGGGCACCAACCAACCAACTCAAACAGGCCTGAAGGGTGGGAGAGAAGAGAAGGATGCTTTCGGGCTTTATTTTAGTGGGAGAAATGGCAAAAGATGGGGCTTTGACCCAAACAGCCTTTGAGGAGGGAGGTCCTAGAAAAAAATGTGAAGGCGCCTCAAGAGCAGCAGAAGGCAGTCGGACTCAGGGCTCTGAGCTCACACCCCACTCGGGGCTAGCCTGGAACTCCATTCTGTACTCCAGCAGGTCTAGCCTAGAACCACATGTTAAGCCTCTGAATTGATCCAGAGTATGAGAAGAAACCAAATCTCTAGCTACCAAACAAGAAGACATTCTGTCTGGGGTGGAATGATTCAAGTTAATTTAGTGCTGGGGACCTGAGAAATGTCACTGATCACAAAAGCACCATTTTACTGAGAATGGTTTCTGTGACCTGCCACCTTTCTGCAGCGCATGTCAGTTTACAAAACAAAGCCTCGTCCTTTGCTTCATCTTATCTCCTTAGAAGGGTGGGCGGGCCAGGTAGATCCTTACACCAGGCTTCGGGGGAGTCAGGCGCTTTTGGAAATGTGCGACGGGTGTGCTTTTTTCATGCGCACAAGCCCATTTCTCCTGGGTGACATTCCATGGTTTTGAGCTCTTCTCAAAAGACTCCATGACCTGCAGTTAAGAGCCACTGTCCCTGGTGAGGGCAGGGGCTGTGTCCCATCTGTCTCCGTTCTGACACAGTGCACGTATGAGCAAGCAAGCAAAGGCCCTTTCACCAGGAAGGTGACCAAGGCTCCAGGGGCGGCTTCCTGCCTGGTGGAGTCACACAGCTCAGGGTGTAGTCCTCTGACTCCAAGCTCGGGCAGGCACCGTGTGGCCTGCCTCTGCTGAAGTGTGACCTTTCCCTTCTTCCATGTAGGAAGAGAGCAGAAGCAACGGGAGAGGCTGCCAGGGCAAAGCCTGATGGCCATGCCAGGCTAATGCCCATCACCGGGGCCTCACACCAGCAGCCGAGGTGCCAGCGCTCAGGCTGAGCCCCGGCAGCTGCAGCAAGACACCTCGCACGTCAAACAGCACCTCCCTCCATCTCCGGCCTCAGAGCGGAAAACAGTGCCAGATGGCGTCGGACACAGGCAGCTGATCTCCATGACAACCCACTCGCACCTCTCACCCTGGCGCCAACCTCCCGGGGATGCAAGGGGCAGCTGGTGCCACCGGGAGGCTGGGCTCTCCTGCCTCAGCCCAGGTCACTGTGTGGGTTGCACTGCACCTGGGAGACTCCATCACCCACAGCCCTCAGGATGAGGTGCTGCCTCAGAGTCTAGGATCCGCGGCATCTGTGCCCAGATGTGCCCTCATTCCCCTGCCCAGCAGCCCTGCAGCTGGACCACATAGTTCAGGTGTCCGGTCAGCACCTGGGGACACAACACTCCCAACTGCTGCCCACTAGACCAGGTGGGGCTGGGCGACTGTCACCCTGTGCCTGGGGCCAGCGGGCTGGCTGCACACTTCACCCAGGAAACTCGATGGGAGCGTGACTTCGGGAATAAAGCCCAAAGCCTCTGCACACACAAAGGTCCCCACAGGGCGCGATCCGCTGCCTCCTTAGACTCAGCTTCTCTTGCTCCTCCCACCTGGCCTCAGGGCCCTGCTTCTTTTGCCCACAGTACTAGGCAGGTGACGGGGACTGTGTCTTAGGGGGTGTCCCCCACTAGCCAGAAGTCTGGGAAAGCAAGGCCCAAGGTGACCCCCCCATACACCTGTCAGAGGGAGGAGGAAAAAAGGGCAGGAACTGGTGCTCCCCCTGAAGGAAAGGAGGAGAAGCAGGGAGAAGACTGGTCAGCGGGACCCAGGGCGGAGCAGGGTCCACCCCAGAACAGCGAGGCCCAGCCAGGCATTCCTGCCTGAGGGCAAGAAACAGGGAGATCAGCAGGGGCCACTCTGCTCATTCCTCCAAGGCTGCTGGGGTCCAGGACCAGCCGGTCAGCAACAGCTCATGGACCAGAGGGAAGGAACCTGCAGGCCAGAGCTGCCACCAGGGGGCAGCCTTTGGCAAGGTCGACCTACGAGGGGACAGCAGGCCTCTGGTGAGTCACACCAGTTAGACTCCCAATTGTGGCCAAGGGCCATGGCCAGCAGCGAGCTCCAGTAAGCCAGGCCTGAGCCCAAGGGCCAGCACCCCTGCCCTCAAGAGCCTCCAGGCTCTGACCATGCCCCTTCAGCTCCCGGCCGAGAAAGGGGAGATGCAGTGATGGAATCCACACCTCCGCTGACTCCGTGCTTGCGGAACCAGGCCCGAGGGGCTGGGTGCCGGGCGGCCTGGGAGTGCTCCGCGCACGTGAGCTCTTACCGTCACAACCAGGGGGCTGCCAGGGAAACGCTGGCATAGTAGGGCAGCCCAGGGAGGGCACGAGCCTAGCTTTGGAGTCACTTTCCACTCTGGCCGCAGCAGGTAATCTTGCTTCTTTGAGCCTCAGTTTCTCTATCTGTAAACTGGGCATCAAAACCTCCTTCCTAGAGTGGCTTTAAGGATGTGATGAAGTGGGTACAAGCCCCCAGCGAAGAGCCCTGCTGAGGCCAGTGGCTGGCCCTGCCTCCGCAGCAGCTGGAGCCCAAGGTACCTGCAGCTCGGCAGCCGTCACTTTGTGGTAAATGAGCTCCTCATCCCGGCGCTTCTCCTGGGGGATGGTGATATTGGCCAGCGCCGTCTCAAAGTCCAGGATCTGCTGCATCTGGGGCCGGATGGCCTCCTCGTCCCCACCGCCCAGCAGCTTCCCCAGCTGGACCATGTAGTTCAGGTATCCGGTCAGCACCTGGGGACCCAGCACCCCCAAATTGTCAGCAGCTGCCCCCTGGTGCCCAGTGGGCCAGTGGGGACAGGCCCAGCCGCAGCCCTGTGCAAGGGACCCAGGAAACACGCTGGAAAACGGCTTTGGGAAAGACTTTGGGGCTGTCTCCGTTCACTGGACTCTGCACACCCAGGTCCCCACGGGGCCAGTCCCTGTTGCTCTGACCCTGTCCTTTAGGGCTCCTCCTCGACCATCTTTCTGTTCTGGGAACGCACCTTTTCTGAACCACCCTCTGCCACCATGTCCCCGGAGCTGTGTTGGAGTCCTTTCTCGGTTCCTCCTTCCTCATCATCATGTACAGTTGGCATCTAGTTTGGTGGTCAGTTAAGTAATGTCTGCCTCCCCTACTGGACCCGACCCCGTGGACAGGTGAGTGAGCCTCAGGAGGGTGGGGCAGGGGAGGAGAAGGCTGTGAGCTTTGGAGGAGGTGGATCTGGTATGGATCTTGGTCTCCCCACTTACTGGCTATGTGACTTTGAACAGGTCACTTGGTGTCTCTAAGCCTTATTTCCTTCTCCGTAAAGGGCAAAGTAGAAGTAATACCCATGTGACACACAAAGCAAATGATGTTCAGAGAAGCTGAGTAACTGGGTGATGTATATAAAAGGTCCAATACCCACAAATGCTGGGACCCACTACTGCTGCCTCTCTCTAGAATGGGGACAAAGGGCATCTACCCGCTACTCTTGTGCCCACAGTGTCTGAATATGACCTTGCCAGCCGGGGGCATCCCTCCCCTGCCTGGGACTGCCTGTTGCTCCCCCAGCTTCTAAGACCTGCCCAGGTCTGCTGTGGGGGTACGGGGGGAGCAGTGTCCGCAGAGGTCCCTCACCTTCTCGTTTTCCGTCTTGTTCAGGTAGTAGTCTCTGGAGGGCAAGCCCAGGCCAGACTGGTCCACCTGCAGAGGGAGGAAGGCGTAAGCAGGAATCCCCGTGCAGGTGTGTGTGCCCCCTGCCCAGGCTCTGCCTGCCCTGGGACTGCTCACGCCTGGCACCAAGGATCAGCGCAGGTCCCAGCAGGAGCACAAGCTGCTGGCTGAAGTCACAGATGGGCTCACTCAGCGATAAGACACACACACTCCTGCCCACCCATGGGGCCAGCTGCAGGGACCCCGGCCCTCCTGGAGGGCTGGGCAGAGCCTCGTCCCTCTTTAAACAGCCCCTGGCCTCAGTAGTACACCCCACTTCACTAAGCCCTTCCCAAGTGGTTAGGAGCCACCACAGGTGGGTAACGCTGGTCAAGTCACTTGACCTTTCCAATTCTCAGGTTCCTTGCCTGGAACGTTAGGGAGACAACATCTACCCATCAGAGATGGAATGAGGATTCAAAAAGACAGGGTCAGTGCAGGGCTTCCTGAGTGCCGGGCAGGCTCTGGCCATACCTCGACACACCTCAGGTAGCTGTTATTAGAGTTCATTAGGGTAAAAAGGAAAGTGCAGCCCAGAGAGGTTGAGCCACTTGCTAAGGTCACACAGTGAGTGAGTGGCACACAGTAAGCTGGTTGGGAACTAAGCCTTTATGACCCCTAATTGGGGGGCTCCCCTGGTGGGCTGACCCTCAGCCTTGGGCAGGCTCTGGGAGGAGAGATGGATTGAAAAGCATTCCAAGCAGCACCACAAAGGCCAGAGGCTGAGGCAGGGGAGAAAGAGGAGGCTTCCGCTGTGCCCAGGAGTTGATGTCACACATCACTCCTGTGGCCCACAATGAGTTGCCCACCAAGCAGGGCAGCCTGCTGGGGGCTGCCAGGGACCAGAAGCCGCCAGGGCAGCTCTCCCCACTGGCACTGGCTAGACTCGGGGCAGGAGGAGGGCACGCCCTCTCCCTGCCCGGGCTCGGGCTGCTCACCTGGATCACGTTGCTGTTGGAGTTCTTGGAGTCGGCGCTGACGTAGACGGAGAAGAAGGGCGAAGTGCGGTAGTGGGCAGTGACCACCTGCAGGGTGTCCTGGAAGTTGTCCTTGGCCCAGGGACTTGTGATATTCCAGCCTCCGAGCTGGGGGTAGGCAGAGCAGACAGGGTGGTAAGGACACCTGCGTGCGACTTCTGGTTCTGCCGCTGACTGGCTCTGTGACCCTGAGCAGTCACCTGACCTCTGGGAACCTCCAGGACAAACGAAAGGGACGGTCTTCCTGGGGGCCTCTGACCTGGGACCTGGAGACCCACAGAGGGAGCAGAGACTCATCCCTGACGAGTGAGCCACAAATCCCCGTGGCAGCTGCTCCCAGGCTGCTGGCACGGGGATGGGAAGAGACTTTGCCCCGTGCAGTTTATTTCTTGGACAACGAATCACATGAACCTAATTACTATTAAGACATGACTCTGATTGTGACGGTGGGGAAAAGGCTCCATATTTTGGAAACGGCAGATAAGCTATGGTCTACCTCAGACTCTCTCCAAGGTGGGACTTAAAAAAATCTCTTTGGTCCTCCCTGGCTTGGCACACAGGGCCTGTGCCCAAGAGGAGGACAGTCCCCCTGCCTGCAGCGATACCTCCCCAGGCTAAGCTAGGATGGAGAGCCCTCAAGGAAGTAAGGGGCGACCAGAAAATAGCCATAGCCTCGTCTGTCTGTGTGAGGCAGCCCGGCCAGGAAGGAAGACTCCTGGGCTCAGGAGCGAGGTGAGGCCTCCAGCCAGCAGGGAGGGCTGTTTCTGGCCAAAGGCTCCGCGCTGGTCCTTCTGGAACACCACACGCCTCTCCACACACTCACACCCACTCCTGAGGAAAAGGTAGCAGCCATGCGGAGGAAGAGACTCCCTGTGAATATGGTCCCCAAGCCCCACGCAGATGCACTGAGAGACAGACAGACGTCCACAACGGAGGCTGACACACAACCCCGCAAAATACCACAGACGGTCCCCTCCCACGCAGAGACGGCGTTCACATGCTTGGGAAGCCCCAACACGCAGTGGCAGACAGACAGCTGCGTGCTCCAGCTGGGTGCGGAGGCTGGAGGGGTGGTTGGGCACCAGTGGGCCTGAGAGCTGCAGGTGGCACGGCTGGCAGGTGGCATGGCAGGAGGGGGCTACGAGGATGCCCCAGGGACTCACCCTCTCAATCAGCTCCATCAGGGGCTTGGCCCGGAGCTCCTCGATCCTGGTTTCGTTCATACACGCACGATAGTATACTTGGGCCTTCCTCTCTGCCTCGCTCACACTGGCTGTGGAATTTTCTGGAAGGACAAGAGAGAGCAGAGACTGAGTA
The DNA here is from genome assembly GCF_902686455.1 of Sciurus vulgaris. Lineage (NCBI taxonomy): Eukaryota > Metazoa > Chordata > Mammalia > Rodentia > Sciuridae > Sciurus > Sciurus vulgaris. Next base: position 14,758,871 of record NC_136461.1, read on the forward strand.
GCGCCCATTTGCCTGCTGGGGATCCCCAGGCGAGATCCTTTTGGAGCCTCAGTGTTGCCTACTGCGATGCAGTCAGGGCGGCTGCAGTCAGGTGGGGAGAACCAGCCCAGCAGGTACTCCGCCTGTGGCAGAGCTGGCACATGGAGGTGCCCTCAATCCTGGCTGAGAACAGAAGTGCTGAGTGCTGATGGGCCTGAGGACCTGCCCCTGGCGTGGCAGCCCGGGCCCACCCAGCAGGACAGCCTGTACCCCTGCCAGTCCACACGTGGCATGAGCTCCCCTGCCTGGTGCTGGGACAGAGCCATGCCTCAGCTTTCAGATTCCAGCTGACCTTGCTCGTGAGAGAGACAGGAGCTGGACGAAGCCTGAAAGGCTGCATTCATCATGAACTGACTTTCTGCTTCCTCCCCAGGGGCCGGGTGCAGTCCAGACTCGCAGGCGACGCCAAGGGCTGTTTTCCACGTCCCTGCCTAGCCCAGGCCTGCAGCCCCTCATCCTCTTTGGTTCTCAGGCCTCTCCGGCCACACACCTAGGGGGCTCCCTCTCCCCTCCTCCCTCAGTGCCTGGTCTGGAGCCACCTGCTGAAGGCCACCCTCCTGCATGTGCACAGCATGGTAGGTCTCCACCTGTCCCTGGTGAGGTTGACTTCTCGGGTCCCCAGGACCTACTATGTGCTGAGGCTCCTGTCCTTGAGCCTGTCTCAGTGCCCCACTCTGGACCATGCCTGGTTCCCAGGCCCCTGTGTCCATCTGTCTGGCTTGCTCCCTCCCTGGGCTGGCCACTTGTCCTTTCAGATCAGCTGCTCTCTGACCTTGAAACCTCTCCCTTCGCTTTCTCAAAGATCTCCCCGAGCCCACCTCCTCACGAGCACCTTTCTGGTGGAACCCCATCCATTCATCCACAGGATGCAGGGTGGACGCTTGCTCTGTGCCAGCCACTGTGGGTGCTCTGACAACACCCTCAATCCAGGAGGCTTTGGCAGGGACCCTGTTAAAACCCTACTCAACTTCCTGCCCTTCCCAGTCTATTTCCCACCCCCACCAAAGCCTCTCCCATCATGCTCCTTCCAGAAGGCTCTCAGCAGTCGGCACAGACAAAAATAAGACCTGCTCTCCGCCCCGAGGAGCTTACGGCCCAACAGGGACACAGGTATGCAAAGGAGAGGTCACAGGGCACAAAAGTGCTCTGAACACTGCAAACGCTTTGGAACACAGAAAAGCACGGCTGTGTGTGGAGGGTGGGAGGGGCGGGGGCTCCAGAGGATGGTGCGTTGCAGCTGGGTCTCAAAGACGAGAGGCGTTTGCCAGGCAGAAATGAGGGGAAAGGGCACCGGGTGGAGCGGGGACAGCGTGGGGCCAGGGAAGGAAGCAGGAACGGGCATGCTGTTGGAAGGAAAGGAAAGCGTGTGTCGCAGCCACTTGGTGCCAGGGGCACAAGTCATTTCCTGACCAGTCTTTAATCAGCTTTTCCAGTCCTCACCCCAAAGGGCTCCCTGCCCCTTAATTCTTGCTATAAATAGCACCATGGTTATCATTGGTCAGAGGGCATCAGGTCCCAGTCTAGCTGGGACAGCCCTGGAAAGGGGACGGGTTGGAAGGCAGATCGGGAGGCAGGAGAAGCCCCTGAGCGAGAGAGGTTTCGGGGCTTGATCGAGCAGGGGCTATGGAGGGCCAACAGAGGCTGCTGCTGGGCTCTGGAAACGCCCCGGTGAGACCTCCCGGAGAGAAAGGGGAAGGGGGCGGCAAAGGGGAGCCCCCAGCTCGTCTCTATGGCAACGCTTGCTTCCCAGCTTCCTAGCAGCTAGCTCGGAAGGGCAGGCAGGATTGCCATCATTTGCCAGGCCCGGAAGCGGCGTCTCACCACCCACATCTGGCTCCAGCCATGACCCTGAAGTGCCAGGGCCATCCTTAGGGGAGTGCCCCGGCACTGGCTCAGAGGGCCTGGCATCTCCTCCTCCGGAGCCCAAGGCCACCCAGATAAGAGGCCCAAAGAAGGCTCACTAGGAACAGCCTGGCTGTGCTGATCACAGCGCGTTCCAAGTTCCAGCTTGAGGCCGCTGGGCCCTTCTTTCCCCAGCACCTGGGGGTCAAGGGCACCTCCTTCAGGCTCGGCCTCCTCTGTCCTTTGTTGGGAGGTCCCTGAACCGAGCTCGAGGTCCGTCCAGCAACCTGGGGTCATGCTCACTGGCTTGCCCACGGCTGCCAGGCTGGGTGTGGAGACGCACAGACCTGTCCACACGAGGCTGGCAGCAACCGAAGCCACAGTGCGTTTAACGCCACACAGGGGGTATGTGAAGAGAAAGTCCCAGAAGCCCTGAGAGAAGAGGTGGGAGAGGCCTGGGCGGCCAGCCAGAGGAAGCCCTGCTGGAGCGGGAGGAGGCTGCGTGGGCTGCCTCACCCCACACTGTGTCTTAGTCATCCCGTGTCCCCAGAACCCGAACAGCCACAAAGCAGGCCTTCAGCAACGAGTGCCCAAAGAGTGGAGCTCAGTGGCCATGTTCGACAAGACAGGATGTCCATCGGGGAGAAGCGGGGAGGGGGCGGTGCCACCAAAATTTGCAGGAAGCGTGCAGTGTTCATGCCTCCTTCAGGTGTCCCTCGCCAACTCCAGCTGGGGCAGGTAGAAGTTCAAGTTCCTCTTCCTGCCTCTGCTTCCCGGAGCCCCCAGGACTCTCCCACCTCCTCTCTTTCCTCACTCAAGGGCAGCTACAACCTAGCAGGCTTCAGGGGACAAGGCCAGGTGGAGGCCACTGGAATAGATCAGGTGGACGAAGAAGGGGGCTTGAGCGAGGGCCAGCAGAGGGCGCAGGAAGTGCCTGGAACGTGAGAGTGTCAGGAAGGGTGCCAAGCTGCCTCGCCTGGGCAAGGAGCTGCTTTAGGCAGGATGTGGAGCCTGAGGAACGAGTGAGAGGTGAGGAAGCAGCGTAAGTGAAGAGCTTCAGTCTGAAGTTCGGGTTCAGGCCCCCTGGGGGTCTCTACCAGACATCCAGGTGGATCTCTGCCCTGGGCCTCAGCCACTGCCTCCTGCGACCTCCAGTAAGCTACCCAACCTCTCGCACCCTATAAATTGGGTGTGAGACTAGTAAGAGCCACTGTGGGAACTGTTAGGGCAAGGTGCACACACGGCCACACCCACACAGAGGGGCGGCCAGCTCCCAGGAAGCTCAAGTACACCTGGGGTCAAATTCCAGCAAGTGGCTGGCTGGCTCCGCCCTCCCAGGCAGGATCCTCCCCTCCGGGCCAGATCTCCTCCCTTTCTCTGAAAGGGGAGGATGATGCCCCAATTCCCGTCAGGATGTCCCTGAGATTTCGGTGCAGGGCCTGGCCTGCAGCAGGCATCAGGAATGGCAATGACGCCGGTTACCATTTTTTCCCCTGCAAAACAAGGCGCCTTCTTTATCTGCTCCCCCTTTCCCCAGCAGGATGGGGCTCCCAAGGCCCGTGACTGTTGGAACCGAGTCTGTGGTTTTTATCTAAAACAAACACAGGTCCTGCCCTGATGGTGGAGTGGGGGCCCCGCATGCCCCTGGCCAGGCAGTCCTGCTGTGCCGGGAGACCACGGAATTCCCAGCCCCCTGGCCCCATGGCCCGCCTCAGTCAGGGCTCTGCCTGCTGGGGCTCCTGTGGGCTCCTGAGCGATGTGGGAGGGCGTTCCAATCAAAACTCCCAGAGGAAGAAGCGGCAGATTAAATGGGATGCTCTCTTTCCTCTCTAGGACTTTGGGGAAGTGACTGGGGCAGTTTCTGGAATGCGGGGCCCCAAGAAGGAAGTATCCAGGCCCTTGGAAACCCTGTGGTCTGGTCGCAGGTTGCCAAACAATTTCCATCCCCTTGGGGCCCCAGAGTGGCCCCATCTCCAGAAGGTGCCTCCCAGGGAGCAAGCATGTCAGAGGCAGAGCCTGTCCACAGGTGGAGCAGGGGGCCAACACGGGAAACGTACAAACCAACCACAAGGTGACCTGGTTCACTGCCAGATCACTGACGTCACATCTCGTGCTGCTGGAATATGTGTGTTTTTCAGGAGATTGGTGTTGGGGGAGAAAGAACGGAGACTGCTAACTTCCTTATGGTACGGGATTGCTTGATTTGTTACAAGCCTGCATTAATTTTTTTTGTTATGCAAAAAAAAAAATATATATATATATATATAGTATAAGATATTGTTAAGTAAACCTGCTGGCACCACAGTGCAAGTGTAGCTCAGGCCCAAGAGGCCCTTGGAAGACAGCAGAGGAAGCAGGTTTAGGGCTGGGGTGGGGGACTCTGGATGCTGGAGTAACTGGATTCAAGCACAGCGGGAAAGCCTCGGGCAAGGGCCAGACTTTGCCCGTCTGTCTCCCCCTGATGATGTGAGGCCACATCTTTTCTTTTTCTTAGTATGTGGGACTGAACCCAGGGTTGCTTAACCACTGAGCCACATTCCCCGCCCTTTTCATTTTGAGACAGGGTCTCGCTAAGTTGATTAGGGCCTTGCTAAGCTGCTGAGGCTGGTCTCAAACTTGTGATCCTCCTGCTCTGGCGTCCCAGGTGCTGGGATTCCAGGTGTGTGCCACTGCACCCGGTGAGGCTCCGCTCTCGTCTCCCTAGTCCACCAGGCCAGCCCAAGCTGGGGATGGCAGCGCGCAGTGAGGCAGCTGTGCTCTGCACAGTAGAGGTCACAGCCTCCAGCCAGCAGGCTGCAAGGACACACCACAGGGGCACCTGGCCTCGTTCAGGTCTCTGGATTTCCTGAGGGGGCTGGGGTGAATTCACCCATCAAATAAATGCACGGCTTGCTCAAGGTCACTTGGCAAATGGATGATAATAGCTGTCCTACTGGGCCAGTGGACGCAGCCCTCACTGGCACTGAAAATGTCCCTTTTCCTCTGTCCAATGAGAAAGAAGTGTCATCTAGGTAACCTCAGAGGACCCTGAGCACGCTCTCTGGTTCCAGTGTCCATCCAGGTTTCAAAGCCCCAGGTACAAGGCCCACAGGTGAGGGGCTGTTCTAGACTAGTTCCCAGGACTAACCTGAAGGGGGAGGGGACCCCAGGATGTGCCTTCCAAGTCCCTGGTCAGTATGACATGAAGGTGACCCCAGCTACTAAGTCGGGCCTAGGCCAGGGCTTGTCTGGACTGCAAAGCTCAGCCAAGCAGCCACTGCAGAAGGGACCCGGGAAGCTAGGAGGTTGGGAGGCCAGGAGCCGTTTCTCAGCCAATCTCCTGAGCAGCATCACTTGGGGCCCATCCACGGTGAGTCTGATTTAAGAGGAGCCAGGAGACAAAGAACAGAAGTTTTGAGGCCCCACAGCTGTGTCTGAATCCCAGCTCCACCTTTCCTGGGAAACACATTTCTTTTGTCTTTGTGAGTCTCATCTGTAAAATGGGAATACACTGGTGCCTACCTGAATGTACCATGAAAATAAAAGGAAAGAACACAAGAGACTCGGGTCGCGGGTGCGCCTGTACCGCCTCCTCGCTAACTAGGTCCCCGTGGGTGCTTCTGCGAGAAATGTGGTAAGCAGTGATTCTGCTCTTCCTTAGAGCATCCTCAGTAACGATGTGAGCCAGATCCCACCTTACAGGTGAAGAGCTGAGGCCCTGAGGCTGGGTGGGTCCGTCAGGGTGAAGTCCGGTTGGAACCCACTGCTGCCAAGAAGGGCACCCGTGCTTTGCCGAGCGCTTAGGAGGCGCCAGGTTCTGCACAGCATCTGAACCATCACATGCCCTTCAGCTCAGGCGGCCTCACAGCTCCTGGTACTCACTGGCCTCTCCATTCCACAGAGACTGGACAACACTGGGGAGGACCAGGGCACCCGGCAGCAGCCGAGCTCTGTGCCAGGGCTGCCAGACTTCACCCCTCTCTAGTTTGCTTCCTGACACCATCAGACCAGGGCCCTGGGGTCGAGGGCTCGATCGCCTGGTGCTGGCTGTTCTGTGCCCAGCTCAATGATGCTTCCCACCTACCACGGGACCCTAGGGACAGGGTGAACATAAGGCCACAGCCCAGGCCTGGCGGCCACTCCTATGAACCCTGCCTCCTTAAGGGACAGGACAGGATGGATCCAATCTTGGCACAGATCTAAGGTCCTCCCAATAAGAATCAGCTCCAGGGCCGGTGGCATCAGCACCCTCGAGCACAGAGCAGGAAGGGTGGTTCTGGGCCTGACTGTCTCTCTTCCTCAACCCCTCGGTGCTATCTGCTCCCCAGAGCATGAGCCCCCCTCCATTCTGGAATGAAGGTGTGTTCTTGCCAAATTACCTAATATTCCTGAGCCTCAGTTTCCTTATCTATCAAACGGGAATGATAATTGCTAAGTCCCGGCAATGTAATGAGCTCTAAAGAGGCTGTAGCTATAAAGAACCCAAAACAGAAGACACTCAGCAAAGGCCGGACCCTTCCCACTTTCCTTCAGGCCCTCAGTGTCCTGCGCTTCCTGCAGACCCTCTCCAGCACGGCGAGACGGGAGCTATGTCTGTCCCTCACACCCGAGGAGAGGGCATGGGACAGGGGAAAGTGCACATGACCAGGAATCAGGCAAGTCTGTTAGCCTGTCTTGAAGACTCTCTGAACCTCAGTTTCTTCATCTACCAAATGAGATGAACAACACCTTCCCAGCTCCCACCCTACAGGATAAAATGGGATGTCGAATCGCAGAGTTCTGTGAACTGTGAAGTACTGTGCAGAGGTTCAGGGTGAATAGCAACAGTACTGCCACCACACAGAGCAGCCACCGCAACACGCCAGTCTGAGGAAGAGCTCTTTAAACACATCCTCCCAGTAAGTGTTCACAGCTTGGAGGAGCACACTGCCATCCCAGAGGCCTCTGTGACCGCCCAGACCTCAGGGTCCATGGGAGGTGGCACTGGAACCTGGGGCCTGTGACTGCCGCAGAGCGGCTCGCCCATCTCGTCACAGGTCTGAATGATCCCCTGCCTCACTGGTGGCCCTGCCAAGCCCCTGGCTGTGTCCTTAGGCACTAGGGAAGGGACAGTCCTGAGCTGTAGCCTTGAAACCTCAGACACACTTCCCGATGAAGCTCAGATCTGAGATGAAAGGCTGCCTCCCCTTCGGAAGACGCCTGTGGTGCGCTGGCAGGGGGAGGCTCAGGCTGGGGCTTTGCCGTGTCGCCTGTGAGTTCCTTCAGCCCCACCTCCTCATTCCACCCTGATCTCATCTCCAGGGACACAGCAGGAGGCTGTCACTGTGCTGGGTGCTGCGGGGCAACCTGCCCAGGAATGGCTGGGGTCAAGGAGAAAGGACGGGTGGGTTTTACCTAGTGGCAGCCGCGCCGGGAAAGGAAAGGAAGGCAAGGTCTCCTTCACCTGCTTACACGCGCCCACCTTCACGAAAAGTGCCAGCTGCCTTGAACTCATAATTGTCAAGTTAGAATCATTTTCTGTCTCATAAGGGGATAACTGTCCCTTTAAGACTTGTCCCCTTTCAGGTAGCTTCTTCCATTTTACCTGCTACTGGGTATCTTGAGGGGTTTTTAAGAACTTGTTGAGTATTTACCAGATCAAGGTCTGTCTGGGGTGGCTGAACTGTTTTTTTTTTTTTTTTTTTAATCATCTGGCTCCTCCCAGCATTAAGGTCCCAGGACAGGGCAGGGGGCAGCAGGAAAGGGTCCCTACTGCCCCAGGGTTCAGGTCAGGACTCTACGGTGCAGCTTTCACGGGGCAGTTGGGAATTCCACAAACATTAACCAGGAATACAGCTGCAAACAAGGTAGGGGTGGGATTCTTTTTTTTTTTTGGCAGTGCTGAGGATTAAACCCAGGGCCTTGTGCTTATGGGGCAAGCACTCTACCAACTGAGCTACATCCCCAGCCCGGCAGGGGTGGGATTCTAATCCACGGATAAACTATCAACACCAATGTCAAAAGTACTCTGGAGAGTCCATGAGGCCCCAGATGATTTGCTGTTACAGCTTAAAGTCTGCCCTGGATTCTGTTTGTCACGGCTTTCAAAACTCAGTCAATGCTAGTCAAGGACCATGTTGCATCCTGAAGACCCAAAATAAAATGACCAGAGCTACCAGCTGTGTGCCACACAGGTGCTGATGCGTCACAGGTGTGTTCTGTAGTGCTCAAAGCCCTGCAGCCTGGGCTGAGCGCAGTGGTGTGTGTCTGTAATCTCAGCTACTTTGGAGGCCGAGGCAGGAGGATTGCAAATTTGAAGCCAGTCTGGCCCATTTAGCAAGACCCTGTTTCAAAGTTTTGAAAACAATAATTCAGGGCTGGGGGTGTAGCTCAGTGGCAGGGCACCTGCCGAGCAGATGCAAGGCCCTGGGTTTGAGTCCCAGTACCTCAAACAAAACAAAACCAAACAACTCCACAGTTTGGATGTTATTAATGCCATCACACAGATGAAGAAACTGAGGCCAGACGTGAGTAACTTACACAGCAGGCTCACAGTGAGCGACAGGGCAGAGGTGCCAGCCCTGTCTGCTCCATGCCCCTCTGACCAGGCCTGGCTGGCAGGTGCAGTGGTGGCCCCCTGCGGCCCATTCCTTAGTCTCCCCCTCATGCTTACCCAGCAGGTGCTTGATGATGGCTTGGTTGTGTTCCCAGAGGTTGCTGAAGGTCCCCCAGCGGGAGTGGCCGTCAGGCACGGGGTTGGCTCTGATCCAGCCCCCACAGGCATAGCTGAAGAAGTCCTGGCAGGGGTCCACGGTGGGGTCCATGGAGCTCAAGATGGAGCTGGTCACTGAGACGCAGGCCTCACTCAGGCACACGGGGGGCGTTCCTGTAGGGGTACGGGAAAGGGGACAGTGACGGGCAGGCAGGGAGAAGAATCTGGAGGGCAGCACAGGTGGCCTAGGGTCCCCAGCACAAGCTCCCCCGTGCCCTGACCAAACAGACTTGAAACTGGAAGGTCACTAGACCCCAGACGAGAAGGGTTTCAGTAGCTTTATCATCTCCTGGCTTGTAAAAGAAGACCTCTGCCTATTGCCTAAAATCCCTTCTGTGGCCTAAAAGTACCTGGAACCAAGGTGCTTCTCTCTTCTTCTCGCTCTCTTTTAGCATGAGGGACTGAACCCAGGGGTGAGTCATGACTGAGCTACATCTCCGGCCCTTTTTATTTTATTTTGAGACAGAGTTTTTCCAAGTTGCAGAGGCTGCCCTCAAACGTTCGATCCTCCTACCTCAGCCTCCCAAGTACCTGGGATGACAGGCACGTGCCAGCGCGCCAGCAGGGCTCTTCTCTTAGTCAACCCCGCCCTCCACGAAGATTCCCTGGCTTCTTATTACTCCCTGATGCTCGGCAAATTTATTCCCTCATTCACGCACTCATTTACTCCACAAAATAAATGCTGAGGCCCTTTGCTGAGGAGAGTGTGTGTGTGTGACGGGGAGTGGGAGGGGATGGGGGCAGGCACGGTCCCTCCCTTCGAGAGCCCACCATTTCACTGGGGATACACAATTACACAAGAAAAGACCGAACGCACCAGGAGAAACTGCCATTTATTTATAAAACTAAACTGAACGTTGACTGGGAGCCAACTGGGTGATGTGGACACAGGGTGCCAGGACACAAGGAGCCAGGAAAAGCCATTCCTGGGGGAATAACATGGGAGGGTTAGCTGTCCCATTTGGGGGAGGGGGACCCAAATAACCCTAAAACAAAAAATAAACAAACAAAACCTGAGAGACTGGTTTGCCAAAGGCATGAGCAGGGGAAAGATCTGCCTCACGGTTGGCTGGTGAGCTCTCGCAAGGGGACCGACCTGGAAGGTCCCCAGGGGCTCCCTGAGGCAGCAGGACTGATGAAGTGGCCACCCCGGCCGCAGCAGGCATCGCTTCCTGAACAGGTTCCGCACCAGGCCCTCGCGCATGCTCGCTGTGTCTTTTGACCCGCACTTTGGCATCAGCTGCACGTGTGAGGTCCCCGAGGAAACTGAGGCTGACAGAGTGACAGGATTGAGGTCACTAGCTGCATGGGAGAGCTCAGAGCTGAGCCCAGGCTGTGCTGGTCCAGCAGCTTCAAGGCTGCGTTTTCCTGCCGTCTGTCTCCTCTTTGGTGGCCACAGCAGGGGCTGGTGTGGCCCAACTGGCAAGATTATTTCCTCCAGCACATGGGGAGGCAGTGAGGCCAGGTAGCTTTGGAGACTGGCAGACCTGGGTTCAAATCTCAACTTTCTGCTTCTACCTGTGGGGCCCGGGGCAGAGACCTCCTGAGTCTGCGCTGGGGACGTGGCTCTGTGGTACGCACTCCGCCACTCAAGGCCCTGGGCTCAATCCCCAGCACTGTCAACGAAACACAAAAACTCGGAGCCTTGGTTTCTCTCTAGGATCCATTCCACAGTGATGACAGAAAGCTCTCACGTGATTACTCCATTGACAGGGTGCACAGGGCTCCGCGCCCTCGGGTCTTAGGTTCTGAGGTTCCCGGCTAATCTTCAGAGAACAGGAAAGAACAGGTGAGCGCCAGCTCACCTGGGGGCAGCAGCAGGGCTGATGGTCTCCAGCAGGTCCCTCGTGGGCTTACCCACCTCAGTGGACAAACACCAAGTCCTTCAGGTGGACGAAGGGCTCGGAGGAGTCGCACAACAGCAAGAAAATCAGGGTGGCTTTACTTTGGGATAATGACCTGATAATTAAAATGACTGAGCCGGTGTGACAAACACAGAGGAGCTGTGTGAGGCTGCCATTGTCGACACTTCCAGATCAGCTGTCTTGATCCGAGTGGCTCGCCCCTGTCCCCCGCCACCTGTCCCCCGCCACGGTGATGACCGGAATCTTTACAGGGGAAGGCGGAAGAGAACTTCTGTGTGGTTTGAAAAGGCCTATTCACTATTATGATAAAACTTCATATTTGGGGAAGGAAAAGAATACCTATTGTTTTTATACACACAACCACAGGAAGTAAGCTTGATAAAATCTTGGCTGGTAGAAATACTCAGAAGACAGACTCTCAGGGGCTCAGGTTTTTAAAACCAAGCCAGAAACCAGCACCCAGAAGTTAGTCTTGTAGGCCGCCATCCTGAGCTGGCACTGCCTCTGCAGACTGTGCTAGGTGCAGGCTGGTGCTCAGGCTGGTGCTTGGTTATCTAACTCTTGACTGGTTTGAAGATCTTTAGACAAATGCTCCTGGCTGAGCAGGTGCTTAATGCATATTTGATTAGTTAATTAATGGTTTCCAGGCATGCTCAGCTAAGGCTTCTGTTCCTTAGGGAAACCTTTCCAGACCCTCTTCCCCTCTGGGTCCCTTGGCTGTCTGGGTATCTGCCACCTTAGCATGGACTATGCTATGTCATGGCCATTTCCCTGTCTACCTCCTGCACCAGAATATGAACTTGAGGGTTGAGCTGAGATCTCCTTTGCTCTTCCATGTCCTCTTCCTGTCACCATGCTTGGCATCTGGCAGCTGTTCAATACACATTTGTGGAATGAACAAGTGACTGAATGGAAGTGCCTTGTCCAGTGCCTGGTCACCACCTGCAGCACGGCACACACTTCTTCGCTTCAGGAGGCGTGTTCAGTTGAGGAGCAGGAACCAGTCCAGGTCTAATGCACTCATCTGGACAGTGCCATCCAAGACACTTTGAAATATTTCCTGAGAGAATTTGTTGTTTTGCTGCTGCTGTTTGCAAAGCACCTAAAAGTTTCTTGGAAGGAGGGCATAGCAGGAAGGTAGAAGGAAATGTTCTTCACTGGCCAGACATCACTCACAGGATCTGCTTTGATTGGCCTGATGTTTGCTCATTCATGGCCAATGTCAGCACCTACTGCTGTGTAACGAGGTTACTGTCAACATCTGAGGTGGCCACTGCTTTCTCAGGTGGCCCAGGGTCACTTATCCTCAGCCTGGCTCATTCCTCTCCCAGGTCCAAGTCAGGGAAAATCTGAGATCCTGAGAGACTGGGACAGAGGCAGAAGCAGGATTCTTCCCTATGGGCCCCGCTTGGCAGAAGTGTTCTGGGTCTGACTGCGAGGCACTGTCCCCTGGGGGTTCCCTTCCGGTTCCGGGTGAAGAGACTTCTTTGGAACTCCTAGGGGTGGTCTCAGGCAACACTGGCCGCAGGAATCTGCCCCACTCCCTATGCCTTGGGCCACAAGCAGAGCAGCTGGGTTTGGCCAGGCGCCACACTGACCCAGATGTTCTGGACTGACTTTGGTAGGACGAGGTAGGGAGGCAGCTGCAGGGTGAGGATGATCTTGTGCGCCGTGGACAGAGCAGGACCACGCACACACTCGCACACACACCTGCACAGCCAGGTTCACACACACTCGGCAGAGAAAGGCTGTTCCCAGGTTAATCCTCCTACTCTCGTTGGTTCACTCCAACTTTTGGTTCCTAAGCCAACATGGTGGAGATTTGGGCCTACTTTTGCTTCTAGTAGGCGCGCGTGGGGTCTCTGTCAAACTTTCATTCATTCACTTTACTGTCCGCACAGTGAAGGCATGCAGGCACTATGCCAGGCGCAGATGGTTAAAAGTCTGGAGATCAGTAATTAATGAATCAAATATGCATTAAGCAGCTGCTCGGCCAGGCACATTTGGTAAAAAGCCCACAAACCATTAAACAGTTAAATAATCAAGTGACTATTCCTTCAGCACTGTGTAGGTCCTCAGCTCAGCGCCTGGCAGAGTGAGCACCCACGGCATGTCTGTGAATGAACGAGTGACTACGTGTCCCGCACACGAGGGACGCAAGGTGACTCAGTGAAGGCCCTGCCTCCCCCCAGGCCCCCAAGGCCCTTCCCCATCCCGTCCTGCATGGCTACCTGCACAGGCCAGCAACTTCACAGTAGCAAAGGCTCAGCAGAGCCATGATCTCTCTGAGGGGGTGAGTGACCAAGCTGGTGGATGGAACCTCGAGAAAACCCCCCTGTGGCGGCTCAGCCAGGTGGACCAACAGAAAGCTGGATGTTAGGATGCAGGATAGTGGGTCCCCGGCCTTGGTTGTAACCTGGATCTGCCCTCTTTGGCTGCATAATGGCTAAGTAAAGAGGCACCAGCTGGATCTATACAGCTAGACACGAGATCCAGCCTCGGACCCCTGGCAATAGGATGGAGAGGCCCCGTGGCCTTAGCATGAGGTGGGACAGACAGATGCATTTACAGAGCTGTGCAAAGGCACTGGGGCACTGATTGCTCTGGAGTGCTAAGCAGGTGGGCACGGCCTGCGCTTGAGCCCTCAGGAGCCCTGTAGCTGGGGGCAAGTTCCAGCTTCTCCACTCAAACTTGCCACTCCACCCCCCACAGGCCATGTAGGCTTGGGCAAATCACCTGGTCTCAGTGCCCATTTCCTCATATGGAAAAGGACCCAAAGCCACCACACCTCGCAGGGGTGCTCTGAGGAGGACAGGAGGCGACAGCTATAAATGACAGGCATTTGGCACATGGGTGGTGTTCAGTAAACAGAAGCCTTTGTTGCTATTCTGTTGGGACTGAGGACAGCAGGCAGTGGCAGCCTGTCTAACCACCCCCATCCTAACAACAACAGTGCCCAGACTAAGCTGAAAGCACCCTTTCAGGCACCAGGTTCGTCCTCAGAGCCATCTCCAAATTGCGCACGGCTTACCCACTAAGAGTAGAGAAGACCAAGGCTCTGGGAAATTAGGTGACTTGTCCAGATCACACGGTTGAGAAGTTGCTGGGCCAGGATGTGAGTTCCTGTCCTGGCTCCAAGACTTTCATACCACCCATGCCCACCTCCCTGGGCTCAGTCTGTCCTCAGCACCCTGAGCCCACCAGGCCTAACCCCCTCCTCAGCCTTGGAAGCCAGTCCCAGCTTGAGCAGGAAGCCACCCTTGCACAGGTGGACAGGGCAGAGGGCAGGATTGAGCCAAGCCCACCACGAACCAGAGGCACCTACTTGTCCGGTACTGGATGCCCAGTGCTGCCAGGCAGGCCACCAGTCCCGCCACCAGAAGTACCACCAGCACCACCAGCCGCTTCTCCACTGGGGTCCGTGCTGCCCAGCACCTCTGGCCGCTCCGGGGGCTGCGGAAGTTCACCTGCGGGGAAGGAGGCAGGAGGGGTGGGGAGGACGTGTGCCCAGGGCTCCCCTTGCCCAGGAGGAAGGGGCTCCACGGCAGGCCCAGGCCCTGGGGAGGCATCAGGCGCCCTCCTAACTCAGGGGTGGTCCTGTTCCCACAGAATCAGCCCTAATCCAGGAAAGGAACCGCCACCCTGGTCAGGAGCTTGGATTTGCTCCCAAACATCAGAGAGCCAGCAGCTCAACCCAGCCTGGCTTGTGTTCCGTGTCACCCGATATGAGCACACGAAAAAAAAAAAAAAAAACCCGACAGCTTTTCCCTGTTTCTCCAGTAGGAGTTCAAGAGAGAACAGGATGTTTGGACTCGGAGGCATCCAGCGGGCGTCCAGCTGGGCTCTCCTCAGAGCCCCCTTGTCCACAGAGCTGGGGTCAAGGCGGACCGAGGTTCGTGCTTCCCAGAAGCAGGGACACCCTTAGCTCATTATTAGCCCTCTTTTTACCAATGAGGAAGCTGAGGCGCAGCTGGCGCGACCCGCGCCTCCCATCACCCAGGCCAACAGGGGGGCTGGGATTTGAGTCTGGGTCTGCAGACTTCAGAGCCCGCTAGGGGGCCAGAAGGGGGTCTTCAGAGATGCTGGGGGAGATACAAGCTCCATTCAGGCAGGTCCTCAAAGGGGGGAAAATGTCCCCGGCCCCAGGCCCAGCTCACAGGAAAGGAGGCACAATGAAGGGAAGCAGAGGGCGTGGCGGCCCTCCAGCTCTGGGCGACAGACCGTTAGCAGCTCTCGGCCCAGGCCCCCACACCCAACGCCCGCTCTGGGTCCCCGCTGTTCTCAGAGGTACTTCCTGCGAAAGCAGAGGCCACAGGACAGGAAGGGTCTCCCGAAGGTGGGGCTTGGTGTGGTGACATGGCCTCCTGGTACAACCAGCTGGGCGCCCAATCCGGGCCCCACTGGAAATGCCAAAGGGAAGGTGGCCTGTTCTGCTTTCCACTGCTCTGGGCCCAGCAGGCAGGCAGATTAAGAAAAGATGGGGCGGGCAGGGGTGCAGTCAGGGGAGGCTTCCTGGAGCGGGTGATGCCTGAGCTGGGTCTTGGAGAGTGAGCAGGAGTTGGCGAGGGGGGCGAGGCCTAGATCTCACGGGGCGCTGTGAGCTAAAGGACACGGACTTCCTCCTGGAGGCTAAAGAGACAGCATGAGATTTGTCCTTTGGGAGGCAAAGGGAGACAGAGAGAGGCTTGGCAGGGAGGGGAAGGGAAGCAGGGAGACATTAAGGAGGCCATGGCAGCTGGCCAGGGTTCAGGGAGACCCAGACTCGGACGACAAAGGCCCCACGCTGTTGAGGAGGGGCTGTCCCTAGAGCCAGGCGAGGGCCCTGAGGGAGGGATCTGGGTGGGCCACTGGCCAACCTTGGGTGTTCTCCAGGTAGGAGAGTCTGGAACTGCTGCGCCAGAGAAAGGGGAACCCCAGAACTGTCTGCGGAAGAAAACTGCTCTAAAACCGAGAGAAGGAGCTGGAGAACTGACAGCACCCTCACCAATACCCAGGAAGCTCGCACTGCGGTCAGCCCGGGGAGGCAGCAGGCCGCCTGCTGGATCCCTTACGCAGACGCAAGCTGGGCGTGGTGCACCCTGTAGTCCCTGCTAGGTGGGAGGCTGAGGCAGGAGGAGCCCAAGTGCAAGGTCAGTCTGGCACGTTAGTAAAATCCTGTCTCAAAATAATGAAAAGGGCTCAGGTTGGGGCTGTGGCTCAGTGGTGGAGCGCTTGCCTAGCTCACGTGAGGCCCTGGGTTCAAGGCTCAGCAACACGTTAAATAAACAAACAAATAAATAAAGTTATAAAAATTTATTAAAAAATAATAACAAAAAGGGCTGCACATGGAGTTCAGTGGGCAGAGCGCTTGCCCAGCAAGTGTGAGACCCTGGGTTCCATCTCCAGCACTGCCGGCCAAAAAAAAGAAAAAGAAAAGAAAAAAAAAACGGGGTAAGGAGAGCCAAGATTTCTGGTCAAGCCACTTTGATTAGTTAAAACTTTACATTAAGCTGGGCATGGTGGTCTCCCCTCTAATCCCAGCAAGTGGGGAGGCTGAGGCAGGAGAATAGCAAGTTCAAGGCCAGCCTGGGCGACTTAGCGAGACCCCGTTTCAAAATAAAATAAAAAGGCCTGGAAGGGTAGTTCAGAGGTAAGGCAACCCTGGTTTTGATACCAGTGAAAAAAAAAAAGCCCTCTGTTAAGGTGAAAGCTTCTGTGCTCACACACGTGGCACTCGGAAGGTTGTACCGGGCTTTTTCAGACAGCAGCGACCTCATCCCATTGACCTGGCCACTGATAATCAGAGGGGCCTGTGGCTTCGAGGCAGGTGCTGCCTCCCCTGGAGACACTGTCACTGGGCCCCTATCTGGCCATCCTTTTGCCCCTGGAATTGTGGTGGCCTTCCTCCTCCTCCTTGTGGCCTCTCCTGTCCCCACCACTGTGGCCGAGCTCACAGGGTGCCAAGAAGCAGTGAGACCTGGGCTTAGGAGGCTCCCTCTGCCTGCAGCCAGCTCTAGGAAGCTTGAGGACACACCCTGAGGAGTGGGGAGAAGCAGGACCCCCTGGCCATGTCAGGACATGCGGAAATGCTGTGTGAGGGGAACGCGCGAGACAGCAGAGCAGAGGTACCGAGGAGGGGAGGGAGGGAGGGAGGAGGCGGAAGGCAGGAGACGGAGGACGGGCACCGAGGGAGCCGGGAAGCACCCATGCCAGGCAGCCTGCGCCCTGTTCTGTCCTAGAGGGTTTGCCTCTGCCTCGTTCCTAAGAGCAGGTACTAGCACCAGCTCCAGGAAGCGGGGGCTGCAGGGGAAGAGGGAGGAGCGAGGACAATGAGGCAGCCCCTCTCTCCAGGACTGGTGCCCCATCCCAAGGCGGCCATGCTACCTGCCAGAGAAGCCATGTCAAGCTGAGTGTCATCTTTCAACGTCAAGCTAAGTGTTGAACCTAAACAGATGATGTCCGCTGTAAATTAAATTACGATTAAGCCAGAATTGAATTAAAAACTCATAGTTCTAAGCAAGAACCGCAAATGGGATCTGAAAAGAGATCTTCAACCCGTGTCATGGTTTGGCTCCGCTGCCAGGCCACGGCCTCCTGGTTCTGCTCAGCTCACCGCAGAGGGCAGAATCCAGAGGCAGCTCCCTGGGCCAGGGAGTCATCTGGTGGCACTGGGTTTGGATGGGAGGCCTCTCCAGGAGGGGCTGGCCGATTTCTGGGTGCAGTGGACGGGGCAGAGGCTGCGTCAGGGAGCCACTCTGCTCCCTAGGGCCACCTGCTCAGTCTCGTCTCTTTTCTCTGAGCCCCCACTACACTTGCCCTGCCCGCTTCATGGGACCCTGAGGACAGTCCCATGAGATGAGATCAGGGAAGGGGAGAAGTGAGCAGTTTCTCACTTTCCTTTTAGAAAGAGGGCCTATCAATCATGGTAGATGGGCTGCAGCTACTTGGAGGGCAGAGGATTAATGGCAGGCAGCCCAATCCATCTTGGGAAAGGTGACTGGGAAGGAGACACTGGCCAAGGTCCAGAGCCAAAGCCTGGAAGATGGAGTGGGGAGTCACCGCTCCCCGGCTGGCAGGCCGATCTCCACTCATCCTCACGTGAGGCACAGAGAGAAGGAAGAGGAGAGAGAAGAGTGTCCCCCAAAGACAGCGGCGAAGAGGGAGAAGAAGACCAATTAGGGCGCTCTAGATTCAGAGGCAGAGAGCGGGGCGGGGGGAGAGAAACGAGCAGCCCCGGCCCAGGAGTTCCCAGGGTTTGCACACCAAGAAACAAAGCCCTAACCGGGGATAAATATTGGGTTACAGGACCAAGTGCGAGCCACCTCGGCTTACAGCAAGAACAAGTTCTGCAGGTGAGGACGGGGTACCGCCTGGGGCCAGGAGACTCGCCAGCAGCAGCAGGGGCGGGGAGCCTGGCTAAGCCTCGCTGGGTGGCAAGGGAAGGGAGGTTTTTCCCCAGCCACTGCGAGGTTCCCCTGACGGCCACAAGGAGCAGACAGAAAGCCATTTTCAAAGGTCTGGTGGGGAGCCCATCTCTGGTCCCAGAAGCCCTGCTGCTATGAGGGTTGGCAGTGGACCAGGCTGCCCAGAGTCAGCCTTTCAGAACAGACAGAGCGTGACCTAGCAGGGGGGAGGCCGGCCTCCACAAGGGTGTCAGTTTGGGGAAGTTTCTTTCGTTAAAGTTCCATGAGGTGGACTTCCTGCTGAGGCCACTGGGGTTAGCCCAGAGCAAACCGATGATGTCTTGTCCTCCACTATCTGCCTGAGCCCTCCCCACCACCCTGTCCCCAAGCCTGATCTTCTTGAGCAATGGCTTAAATTTTCCCATGATGGGGAGGGGACACTGCACGGTCTGGTTGTTTAGAGAAATGCTTCCTAGTTGTCTATTCCCAGAATGAACACCCAGATCTCTGTGGCACAGGGAAGAAAGATTGAAAACCCGAGAAGTCAAAGGCTGAGTTTCTCCCAGAATTCTGTTAGTGGCCAGGTCTGCGCAGGGAGCGCCTTCACCTCTGTGGCCTCATCTGAATATTCATGGCGGCTCTAGGAGGCGAGATGAGCCTCGAACTTGGTTCTGTGACCCAATACTTATCACCAGTCCATCACAAGCGCCTGGGCAGCCTCTGGGCCTCAGTCTCCTCTCTCTAAAGTGAGGAAGCTGGGATGAAGTCCCAAGTGGGACTATCTCAGATTCTAGAACCTTCAGGTCAAGCGTCTAATCCTGTAACTGGTGGAGAGAGTTGAAAGGACCCCCTGGTAAGCAGAGAAGGTTTTTTCAAGTCCTGAAAGGGTCTGTCTCCAAAATCACCCTCCACATCACTGCCCCATCAATTTAAATATCTCAGTATTGCTAAAGAATAAAAACAAAAGACTGAGAAATCACTGGATGAGGCTCAAAGGTTTTGGTTGACAGTTGTGGCTGCTGCCCAGGTTGGCTGCAGGTGTTGCTGTGGCTACTTTCCTTCAAGCCACCAAAGTGCTGTGCGTACAGGCACAAGGAGACCAGGTGCCGGCTTTAGCAGGACGGAGGCCTGGAGGGGAAAGCTGCTATATAAGGGCTGAGAGGGCATGAGTGGTGAGTTTCCCCCAGAATTCTGTTGGTGGCCAGGTCTGTACTCTGAGCCCTGGAGAGGATGTCTTCACCTCTGTGGCCTCATCTGAATATTCTAGGAGGTGAGTTAGCAATATTATTAACCCATTTTAGGGGGAGGGTACCGGAGATTGAACTCAGGGGCACTCAAACACCGAACCACATTCCCAGCCTTATTTATTTATTTATTTTTTAAATTTAGAGACAGGGTCTCACTGAGCTGCTCAGAGCCTCGCTGTTGCTGAGGCTGGCTTTGAACTCACCATCCTCCTGTCTCAGCCTCCCGAGCCGCTGGGATTACAGGCATGTGATCATTATTAACCCATTTTATAAAGCTGTGTGAGTGAGTTGCTTTCAGTTCTCACAGCCAGGACAGACACAGCGAGGGCTCCAAGTCACCACTAGGTGACTTAAAGGCTGAAATGTAGCTCAGTGGTAAAGCACTGGCCTTGCGTGCACAGATCCCTGGGTTTGATCCCCGGCACCAAAAAAGAAAAGACCAAAAAGAAAAAGAAAGAAAGAAAGGAAAATGAAAAAAGAAATCCAGACTAAGTCCACAACAACTAATTTGAGTGAATTGTAAGTGATTTGCCTAAAATGAGATAAAGGAAAACTGCTTTCAAATGAGGTATAGGTAGAACTTTCCTCCAGCTAAATTCAACCCTTTGTTAACACATCCAGTAATAAAAGTGGCAAGTGTAGCTAAGAGATGAAAGTTTAAACTTTCATTTATTAGCTACCGATGTTGATAACTTTGGACTTAGAGTTAATGGCTTCATTGTTGGTTTTTGGTACTCAGGGGCACTCTACCACTGAGTTATCAGCAGCCCTTTTTATTTTTTATTTTATGTTTTATTTTGAGGTCTCTAAGTTGCTGAGGCTGGCCTTGAACTTGCCATCCTCCTGCCTCAGCTTCCTGAGTAGCTAGAAAGATAGATGTGTACCACCATGACTGCCAAAGAGCTCATTTTTATAGTTGTCAATTAGGAGAGGAAGATTTGGGGGGTCAGGGTCCTTCTTTAAACGGCTAACATTGAGGAAGCAGTTGTTTTTCAAGTAACCAGACCATGCAATAATCTGAAAGGCTAAAAGAAGGGTCACCCACAGTGTGATGGTGACTGTCCTAATTGTCCAGCTATATTAGATGGAACAAAGAATATGCATGAGTGCTATGATCTTTAATGGTGGCATGTTTTGGAAGCTTTTGACATAGAAAATGCTTATGAAGTGGCACTGAATGCAAAATTCAGGATATAACATTGTACATTTAGAGTGAGCTCAATTATGTTTAAACACACACACACACACACACACACACACACACGGGGCCAAGCATGTGGCTTAGTGGAAGAGCACCTGTCTGGCATTATGCACAAGGTCCTAGGTTCAATCCCTAGCACCAAACACACAGGTATGTGTGGAAAAAAACTAGAACCCATTATCTGTGGGCAGTGTGATCAATGTTTCTTTTTAAATCTTTTTTTATATTTCTATTTTTTACCACAAATGAGCATGTAAAGATTTTTAGGAAAAAGACCTTCAAATGATTAAAAACATTAAATTAATAAGAAAAAAGTGTGGCTTGAGCTGGGCATTTGGTGCATATCTGTAATCCCAGTGACGTGGGAGGCTGAGGCAGGAGGATAGAAAATTTAAGGCCAGTCTCAGCAACTTAGCAAGACCCTATCTCAAAAAAATAAGGGTGGAGGCTGGGGGTGTTGCTCAATGGCAGAGTGCTCCTGAGTTCAATCCCTAGAACTGCAAAAAACAAAACAACGAGAACAACAGAAACCCAACTCTACCTTGTGAGTTAGGTAGACAGGTCTTGACTCAGAAATGCAGGCACTGGAGAGTTCACTTTTGCCCTGGGCACCACACAAGCCAAGTGGGGTACCCACAGAAATGTCCCAGCTGGGGCTAACCCTTTTGCTTTTCCCTGCATGGCAAGTGGAAAATATACCCAGCTGGGCAGTGAGGCAAGGGGATACCAAAACTGACCTCTGACCCACATGACAGCAATGCAGCCACAGGAAGTCCCCAACTTGTCTCTGGGGCTCAGCTTTGACATCTGTACCATGGCCACCCTGGCCCTGACTTCACAGGTCATAAAAACAACAAGACTCCCAGCAAACCCTGTGGTATGCATGACATCCACGCTCTCTACTCCTGTCCTACAGATGAGGGAACGGGACTGCTGGAGACTGAGCCCCAGCCATGCTCACGAGTGGTCAGAATTCAAACAAGGGCCCCTGGCTTCAGAGTGGGCTCCCTGTGCTCTGCCAGGGGTGCCCCTGGGCGAAGGACCTGCTGATCTGAAGAAGGCTGTCAACCCAGCGGGCCGCTGTCAGAACAACAACACAGCATGCTATTTTGTTGTGAATTCTGGTGCTTTTGCGCTGATATATTTAGAACCTTCTGGGGAAGATGAGATGGAAAAAGATTGCTGATTAGATTCTGTTTTGATTTGTGAAGGGAAAATGCCTGCTACAGAAAAATAACTTCCGGCTGGATTCAGCCTCCTAAGGTTCACAGGGAAGAGGATCTAGACGGGTTGGGTTTGATTTGTCACTCTCAGACTTCTAGGTCTGTGACTGAGCTAAGAGGGGTTCACGCCTCTCCCAGCCTCAGTTTCCCTATCTGTGAGTTGGGGGAAGTGACTCACAGCTCCTGGTGGTGGTCCTGAAGGTGGGAGCCTGCACCTAGGGCTACCTTAGCATAGGGGGTAGAGCACTTGGGATAAGAGTTTGGATATCCCTGGGCCACTTACTTAGTCTGGAGGACTTGGGTGTAGCTCAGTGGCACAGCATTTGCCTAGCATGTACCAAGGCCTGGGTTCAATTCCCAGCACCACAAAAACAAAACAAAGCTGCCTGGAGAAGGAACTCCATCAATGCTGCTCCCCTTTACTGCTATCTGAACTCCAGCTTCTCAGGGGTGTGTCTGGCTGCCTGTTTCCACTCTTCCCAAGCCTGCCCTTGGGAGGAGTTCTGATTGGGTGTCCGCTCCCCACGCAGCCCCAAGACTCTCCCCGATACCTCTCCTGATCTACCTGCCAGAAGTCCTCCTGGACTGTGTCCCACTCTTGCCCTCTCTGGGCTGTTTCTCAGGATCCAGATCACAGGGCCACCCTGGGTCTCCTCACATTTCCAATTCTTTCCCACCCACCTTCCCAGGTACAAACCCTACCAGGGCTGACCACCTGGCAAGAACTGTCCCAGGGAAGGTGCGCAGGGCAAGGACAGCAAAAAGCCATCTGGCTCACTGTTCTGCTGCCAGGCAGGAGGCGGCCAGCCCAGGGTCGGATTCCCACAGGGCAGACCCTGGAGGGGAGGAATCCAACTTCCCCAGAGGCTGAAAAGGGGCAGGGAGAGAGGGACAGAAAACCAGTTCCTCCCCCAGGAAATTCAGGTCCGGGGCAGGGAGGGACAGGAAGAAAGGGTAATGTCTCCCAGATAGGGTGGGTTGCCCAGGGCCGAGTGTGGGATGCAGGGACTTTCGCCGGGGCAGTTTTAGCCTCTGCCAGCTGCCTCTTGGGTGGCACGGTAACTGGGCCATCTGGGGTCTAGGGGTGCTCAACTCTGCCACCTGGGCGTCGCCGGAGCAGGTGTACGGGAGGATCTGGGCGGGCAGGCCAGGCGCAGCGCGGCCAGCAGGGGACCTGGCGGGCGGAGAGCGGGCGCAGGCGCGCATGCCGGCCGGCGGCTCCTACCTGCAGGCCGTTGGGGTACGCGTCGCCCTCGGACAGCGAATCCACCAGGTCCTCCTCGTCCAGCGTGGCGCGCTTGTAGGTGGACATCTGCAAGGCCAAATGCAGCACGGACTCCCTCAGCGCCTCCATGGCTCGCGCCGAATGGGGAAGCGGCTGCGCCCCGCCCCGGCCGGACACCCGAGCCGCCCGCCGCCCGCCGCCTCACCCCCAGCGCCGACAGCACGGCGGCCACCGGGCGCGGCGGCCAGGCGCTCCGCATGCTGCGCCCCACGGTGCCGGGTCGCCGCCGCCGCCGCCGCCACCGCCACCGCTGCCAGGATGGGGGAGGGCGGGCGACGCGCCGCCTTCGCGGGCGGAGCCTGGGCGGCGCGGCTCCTCGCGGTGTTGTCCGCGGAGCGCAGCAGGCCTGGGGCCCGGAGGAGCTGGGGACCCCGCCCGCCCAGCGTGGGACCCAAGACCCCCGCGGGCGGAAGGCCTCGCAGCGGTGAGGCCCGTGCCAGGCGCCGAGAGAGGCTCCCCCGCTGCCGGCCCTGGGAGGGTCCCCGGTCCCCATCAAGCCAGAAGCACAAGGCAGGGGCTGGGCGAGGAGGGGAGGGGGATGAAAACGACAGGCGCCCCCGGCCCCGCTCAGGTCTTGCCTTTCCTCTAGCTCAGAGGGGTTTTTCCTCTCCCCTTTTTCTAGTACTGGTACTTTACCCCTAAGTCACATCCCCAGCCCTTCTTATGTCTCATTTAGAGACAGGGTCTCACTGAGTCGCACAGGGACTCACTAAATTGCTGAGAATGGTTTTGAACTCGCGATTCTCCTGCCGCAGCCTCCCCAGTCGCTGGGATTATAGGCTCTGCCACCACACCTGGCTAGCTCCGGGATTTTAATGCCAGAGTTCACGAATGAATTTCAGAAAATTCCAGGGAACTGCCCTGACACAGAACGAAGAAAGCCACGTGCATTTGGGTGGCTAAAGGGTGGGTGATCTGGTGCTTGCCACTCTCTCAGGTCGCCGCCCTCCCTGTGCTGGGATGTAGCTCAGGGGTGGGCAGTTCTCCAAAGCATGCAGCGGCCCTGAGTTCCATCCCCAGCACCCAAAAAACGAACAAAAACTTCATTGCTTTAGACCAGGTCAAAACCAAGTTCCTGTGTATCCGTTGTCCAACCAACCAACCAACCAACCAGGAAAGTGACTCTTGGGTCCCATCCCTCAGCACCCTCCCCTCACCTTTCCTGTGCCCTAGAATGGAAGAGTGGACTCTCTCAGGTGTCAGGTGTTCAGCTGGGAGCTCCGGGCTCCAGCACTGTCCCTTCCACTGAATCCAAAAAAGGCTGAATCTAGCAGAGTCCCAAAGGACACTCCACTTCTAGCAAACTGTGGAATGCCTGAACTTGAGCATTTTTCAGTTTTGGAGAATGTATTTTTGTTCATTCCTGGTTGAGTCTCACAATCACACAGATGTTCGAATGCTCAGGATCGGAGTGGGAAGATGAAGGCCTGGGTCTCAGGGTCAGCAAGCAGGATGGGTCCCGAGAGTGCCCTGGCTGCCACCCCTGCTGCCTCATGGCCTCCCGGAGCAGGCAGAGCCAGCCTGCAAAGTGAAAATTCTCATCTGGACACCCCTTGCTTAAAAGCCCTCAGCCACCCCTGGAATGACATTCTGACCTTTATCAGGGCCCGAGTCCTGGCTGATCCTGTCCCTTATCACAAGCTGCTCTTCACCCACTCGGGCATTCACTCAGTTCTTCAGATTCCCCAAATTGCCCCTTCCCCAAGGTCTCTGTAGCTGCTGCTGCCTCCTCTGGAACTTTCTTCTCTCAGCACTCTCCTGAAGCAGCCAGCTTCTGCTTTAGGTCTCAGCTTAAATGCCCCCTCCCACAATATCCCCATCACACTCAGTAGCTCTGCACATTCTCTGTTACAACAGCCTGTTTGCTTTCCTTTATAGAATTTATTGTAGTCTATTCATACTTTGTTGTTTTTATTGTCTCTTTTCCTCCTTCTCAGAATCACAAGCTTTACCAGGGCTGGGACCTCGCCTGGCTTGTCCAAAAAAAAAAAAAAAAAAAATCCCTTGCCTCTGTCATATAGTAGGTGCTCAACAAACAGCACCTACTTAAAATGAATGGTGGAACAAATCAGGGAGGGGGTGCAAGGGTTAAAATGAATGGTGGAGTGAGTTTGGGAAGGTGCCTTTATGTTCTCAAGATTTCTGTCTCTGTAATGCTGAAGTACAAAAGGCATTACAAAAGCACAGGTCCTGGGGAAGCGATGAGAATCTGAATTCGCGAACTTTCTGCCTCACTCCCCCTTGGTAGAACAGATCCATCCCATTTTCCCCCTCAAGGAGAGCAGGACTCCAGGGCTGCTTCATCCGTTTCTGGATCATAGCTTTGATCTTTCTACCCCGGGATGCTGGGTTACGTTGGCAATAGGAGTGAGACAGCTCCTGAACTTCCTCATGCCCAGAATCAAAACCAGCACCTCCCCGGCCGCGCTGTCAGCACCTTCTCCTGCTGAATCTACACACATTTACATGTGGCTCTTGTTTTCTGTAAACCGTAACCACTTCCGGGGGACCTGCAGAGAAGCAATCTAGTTCCTTCTCCCCAGTTTGATCAAACCAGGTTTCCTTTTCCCAGCGTTTGCCTCTTCCTTCTGCGGGCAGGTGGGCGGCCAGTCAGGCCAGCCCGGCCCAGGCAGCCTCCCTAGCTTGGCTGCTAGTAAAGTGTCAACTGCCAGAGCAAGAGGCCCTTGATCAAAAAGCTAAATCACCTGACATCCCCCTTGGGCACCCCTGGGTGTGAGCCATCTGTGGGTTCCCTCCTCTCGCCCTCCCACCTGCCCCAGAAGCAGGTAGTTTGGCCCCTTGGGCGGAAAAGGAAACTGAGGCTGGGCCGGGACTCGGTGAGCTTGGGCCGGGGCTCCCTCTCCTCTCCTCCGCTCGTGGCAGAGACCTCCCTTTCTGGACCACCCTCCCCGTCCCTGCACAGCCCCCCGTCGCTGTCTTCCAGGAGCGCACCGCCCACTGGACAGGAGGCCCGGGAAGCTGGGTGTTGCCTCCAGATGTTGGAGCAGAGGTGGGAAGCAAGACGGGGGCTGGTGAGTGACATCCCAGCAACGGCAGCCCCACCCGGAGGGGGGACCCCGCCCCATCTTGAGTCCCCACAGCCCCTCAGGCTTGGCCTCAGCGGATTCACTTTCATCATACAGCAAGGGGAGGGGAGAGGGGTGCTCAGACCAGGCCCCCACCATGGGCCATGAACACCTACTGTGCGCACTGAACATGAAGTATCCCATCTGCCCTCGCTCCTCACCTCCACTTCACTTAAAGACTGAGTCAGAGAGGAGGCAGCACTCGTCCCCTTCCGTCACCAAGCCGGAGAGCAAGGACCAGGGTCTTCCGAGCCTGCCTCCCAATCCTGCTGGTACTGACCTCGCTAAGCAGCCTCCAAAGCCCAAGGCAACAGCTAGAAGGTGGCCGGGCAGGCCGGGGGAGGGGCCTGGGGCCACACTCTGGTCCATGCATTTTGTGGAAGGCGGGATGCGTCTTCAGGTGGGGACCTCACGGAGCCAGGGTGCCCGGGAAAACCAAGGTGCTAGGCAGCGCAATGGCCAGCGCTCCTTCTCCCTAACTGTCTCATTTGCGGTCGCAGGTGCCACACCCTTGTCTTTGTGGGGAGTGCCCGCCCTGGTCTGCCTGGAGCTGCATGGAGCCTGGGTCTGGGCTGACTCAGGGCCTGGCGTCCGGGAGAAGGCTTTGCCGAGGCCGGGAGTGGGGCAATGAGAACCCCAGTCCCTCGGAATGCCAGGTTCCCGGCGTCCTGGCCACACAGGGAAGGCGATGGGAACCGGATGGGGGTGCGTGGCGCCATTCAGAAGCCTGGCCTGTGGGGACTGAGGCCGGGGTCACGTGTTTCTGACCACAAAGGCCTCGTGGCCTGATGCCACCCAGGCACGGCCCATTCGTCTGGACAGCGTTAGTCACTCCCACGCCTCTGTGGCTGGTGTGCCGGAGGCAGGGGATCTTAGGGAGTCCTGGAACGTGTCAGAGACAAGAGCAGCCCCGCGAGTGAGGTTCTGAGGCCAGGGACTCAGGGGCCACACCCCAAGTGTTGTCACATTCTACTCCCAAGCTCAGCTCTCTAGGGAGGCCGCCCTTGTGGCCAAGGGCCCATCAGTTACTGCTCCTGGTGCCAGTAATCGGCTGGTCTGTTAATCCATCACGTGTCATCCAGTGCACAAGCATGTTGCATGTGAACCAAATGCTTATTTTCAACAGGCACAGTGGGTAAAAGGCCTGATTCCAAACCTCAGTTTAGAGCCTTACTCTCCAGTTCCCAGCTGTGTGACCTTGGGCGAGTGACTCGGTCTCTCTGTGCCTCAATTGTCTCATCTGTAAAATGGGGGAAGATTAAAATAGCACCTCCCTCTAGGATATCAGGTTCAAGGTCAGCCTGGGAAACTTAGCAAGACCCTGTCAAAAATAAATAAAAGGAACTGGGAATATAGCTCGAGTAGAGCGTCCATGGGTTCAATTCCCAGGACTGCTAAGTAAATAAACAAACAAACAAATAAAAACAAGCCAGCATGGTGGTGCATGCCTGTAAGCTCAAGGACTCAAAGACAGAGGCAGGAAGAGTGCAAGTTCAAGGCTAATGTCAGCAGCTTAACGAGGCCCTAAATAAAAAGGACTGGGGATGTGGCTCAGTGGTAAAGCACTCCTGGGTTAAATTTCCAGCACCTAAATAAATATGTAAATAAAACAAAACAGTCCCTCCCTCATGGGACAGCTGTGATAATGGATGCAGATAACGTGCCCACTGCGCGTTAGCTGTTACTATTTGAGCTGTCGTTACCTTTAAAACACTGAAGAACAAAACCCCCGCTCCCTGGACTGGCACTCAGAGTCCCCCAGATGATCCCGACCTACCCCAGCCTCCCCATTCATCACCGGCCCATCTTGCCTCAATCAACCCCGTTTGCCCAGCCCTGATACTTGCCAGGCCCTGGCTGCCAGCGGAGGGGCAGCTCTGAGCAGGACTCAGCCCCACCTCGGGGGTCTGGGGCTGTCGTCTCCCCCTCCAGGACTCTGCCTCCTTACTCTAACCACCCTGCCTCCCCCGCCACAAGCCCTCCCTCTAGTGAGCCCCGCACAACACCTGCATTATATTTAGGCCTCTGGGCGTCTATCAGTGACCGAGAGGACCCCAGGGGACAGGCAAGAATCTTTCACCTCGCCACCTTCATCCCAGCGCCCAGCACAGAGCCTGCTACCTGGGGAACTGGGTGGTTTGTATCCCAGGTTTTCATTAGAGCATAGGCATCTGTGATTTCAACCATGAAGACACAGCCTTTGCTGTCTGATGAAACTCAACTCAGAGTCAGAGAGGAGGACTTTGGGTAAGAGGCAAGACGGTAAAAATATGGCCATTGCTCTCAAGGGGGACACTTTTGACATTACTGTTGCATTATCCATTATCTTGCTCAGTGTCTTTTACATGAGAAATTGTCATGTGATCAATTTCTTTCTTTTTTAATTTTTTGCAGTACTGTGGATGGAACACAGGGCCTTGGGCATGCCAGGCATGCACTCTACCACTAAGTTACACCCGCAGCCCCTAATTAATTTTCTTTAAAATTTTACAACAAAATTCTTGCAGGAGTAAACGGCTTCTTTACTTTTTTTGGTACCAAGGATTGAACCTAGGGGCAGTCAACCACTGAGGCACATCCTCAGTCCATTATATATTTTATTTTGAGGGTCTCACTAAGTTGATTAGGGTCTCACTAAATTGCTGAGGCTGGCTTGGAACTCACAATCCTCCTGCCTCAGCCTCCCGAGCTGCTGGGATTACTGATGTGCACCACACCCAGCTTTTACTTTTTGTAATAGGAGTCAGCCTTTATCCCTTTTTCCTTGGCTGCCAGGATGCTCACAGTCAATCTGAAACTCACTTATTGGTACCTTTTTGGCCTTTATGTTCAGCTTTCATTTTACATTTTCCACTCTATTTTCCATATTCCTGATTGTCTATTTCTGGAGCATATCATTTTTATTGAATGTAGTTTAGTTGTAACCAACCATGAATCCGGTGGAATAAAGCAAGTTAGAAAGAACCTGTATCAGGAAGGTGCTTCCCCTAACACACCGCCCTGGAAAGGCAGCCTCAAGGCATTTATTCAACAGTGGGAGAATCTGGCCCAGAGAGGTAGGGGCAGACCTGGCCCCGCCCCAGGATGTGACCTTAGCCACGTTGCTTTCCCTCTGGGGTCTCAGTGACCTCACCTCAGGCCTGCTTCGCTCCATCTTCCTCGCCACCCTGCTCACTGGCTCCTGCTCTCACGTACACTTTCCGGTCTTGGCCTTGGTTCAGCCAACACTTGGCATTATTCTAACCCTGTTGCTGTACTCAGGTGACAGAGGCTGATGCCACAGCCATGGGTTGAGCCTGGGTCATCAGAGGGTAGCATGCGCCCTGATGACCAGGTGCTTCATCTCTGTGGTCCTCCTCCCTAAAGCACGTTTCCCGAGTCTCACTGTGAACCACCAGACAAGATCCACTTTGGGAACATTCAGCAGAACACTGACTGGTCCAACCCTCAGAACTGAAAGGGCAGCAGGGCATGGTGGCACATGCCTGTAATGCCAGCAGCTTGGGAGGCTGAGGTAGGAGGATCACTAGTCCAAAGCCAGCCTCAGCAAAGGCGAGGCGCTAAGTCCATCTCTACATAAAATACAAAAAAGAGCTGGGGATGTGGCTCAGTGGTTGAGTGCCACCGAGTTCAATCCCTGGTACCAAAGAAGAAGAAGAAGAACAACAACAACAACAACAACAAGACTGTAAGGCCATCCCAAACCAGGAGAGTCTGAGAAACTGTCGTGGTCAGAAGGAGCCTAAAGACACACAGAGACTGAACGCAGTGTGGTCTGCTGGAGGGAACAGAAGGAACCGGCATGCCTGGAGAGATGTGAACGCAGCGCCGACTTCGGGGAGTCATGGCGTCTGGGCAGTGGCTCGTGAAGTGCGGCAAGTGTGGTTCAGGATGCTAACAAGGCAGGAAGTGAGGGCGGTGTCCCAGGGAACGGTCCTCGCTGTCTTCCCCATAGTGCTATCTAAAACCATTCTAAAATTGAAAGGGTCACTTAACAAAACAAATCCGCCGGAACAGAACGCAGTCCTCGACTCTGACAGCTCTTTCATAACCTCATCTTATTTATACCTCGGGATCGCCTCGTGGAATAAGTCCTGAACCCCCTTTTTACAGATGCAGAGGCTGAGGCTCCAGGCTGAGGGGTAGTGCTGCCTAGTGAGTGGCACTGGGAGGCAGGCCTGGATCTTCCCCTGTTCCTGGGCCTTCTGCCCAGAACCAGCTCTCTATACAACCCCCTGTGGAGGCCGCAGGTCACCCCAGTAGGCTGTGGGACAAAGGGAGGGATGTAGCTCGTGGGGTTGGAGGAGGGAGATCCTGCTTTGTGCCTCCAAGGGGAGCTGGAGGCCTGAGCAGGGTGCCTTGGGGGACACGGGAAGGCCAAGGGTGCGGAGTGTACGTGGCAGGTCAACGCTCCTCCTTTACTTTGAGAAGCGGCAGCCCTCCAGCCTGTGAGTCGATCGATCGCCCTGGTCCGAACCACAGTCCCAGGGCTGGCGGGAGACTTGCCCGCACATGCAGGAGCCAGGAAACACTTGCCCGCCAGGCCCGGGGCACCCTGCCCAGGGCTGCCTCGGTGCCCGGGGAGGAGGCCATCCATGCCCAAGCCCCACGCCTGGCGGCAACGCCTCATTCCTCTCAGTGGGCCACCCCTCTCACCCACCTGACGCCTTCGGCTGCCACCTCTGCCCTGCTGGTCTGCACCCAGGCCCCTGGATCTCCAACTGCAGCTCCCTCTGGTCACTCACCTGCCGAGGGGCCCAGGTGGAACTTTCTAAATGCACTGAGGTGGCTCAGCCACTCTCCGCCTCACGCTCTGACTCCCTGGGGCTGACACAGAGGCCACGGTGGGCAGCTCTCGGCACCCTTCACCCCAGGATCTGCTCCCCTCACACTGGGACTGGTCACACCCCCTAACTGCCAAGCTCCTGGCTCACAGGCCTTGCATACCTTTGTCCCCGCTGCCTCCTGTCCTGGTTGATCCTTCAGATGCATCTTCCTCCAGGCAGCCTTTGGGGACTGCACGGGACCCTTCCCCATGCCCCCCAGAAGCTTGCTTCTAGCATCTCATCCCAAAGGAGTGACTGGCCTCCATGTGGGACCGAGGGACCTGACAAAGTCATGCCATTGTTTGTCTGTGCTTTGGCTTTCTCACCTACCTAACAGGCGCCAAGGGTGCCTCGCCTGTGGGGTCTTTGTACAAACTACGCAAGACACGAGGTCCTTGGCCCTGTGCCCGTCAGAGAGATGGCCCTCAGGACACCTTGGTGCAGGGGAAGGCAGCACCTGAGAAGAGCACAGCCTGCCGGCATGGGACCTGGGGCTCGGCACCCATGGGCGCGCGAGGCCTCCCCACACGTGTGAACCACCTGGGCTGCAGGGGCTTCGTGACCTGCCCGGAGTCACTTATCGGTAAAGAGCGAAGCCTGGATTTGAACCCAGGTGTTCGTCCCCTGAGCTGCTGTTCTGCCGCGATAACAAATAAGACGGCGGCTGCCACCTCCCTCCACCCGCTGCTCCATCCTCCCAGCTGGGTTCAAGGGGCTTAGCTTCTTCTCTGAGCACCGAGTTCCAGGCAGACCAGGAAGCCACGGCTGGCCCTGACCCTGGGGCACTGCAGATGCCAAGCCACCTTCTCGAGCTCCAGCACCCTCCAGGGCAGCACCAGCAGGCCGAGTGAGGCCCAAGCTGGGGAGGCCAAGTATGCCCGGACAATTCGCTGATCTAACCATGTAAAACTCAGGACAAAGTTAATCCGTCTCATTTAATGATATTTATAATGGTGATGACTGACCTGCCCAGTAATTAGGCTCAACCAGGAAACAGCTCATGGAAATGGTTATAATTAGTATTTGTGCTACCCAAGGGGGAGGGTGGTAGCTGAGCAGAGAAGTACCTGGGACGGGAAGCCCTGGGGACTCCCCCGACCGATCAACCCCAAGCCAACCAACTCATGTGAATGATCCTGTCGCCTCTCACGATGGCTTCCTGATGTGGGCGCTACTACCCCTTTTCTAGGGTGACCAACAAGCTCAGAGAGGTCACTTATCCAAGGTCACAGGGTCAGCGAGTGACAGCCAGGGTTCACCCAGGCTCGCCTGTCTCCCTGTCCAGCCCAGGCAACGTCTTCGGCAGCAGGAGCGACTGGGAAGAGGCCGGGAGGCGGGAGACCCATACACTGGGTGCATTTCTGGTGCCACCTTCCCCTGGGGGTTAGTACATGACTTCCCCCTTTGGAATATAAGGAAAACCTGGGGTGGGCGAGAGCAGGGCTTCGGAGCAGGGCTCCCCAGAGTCTAATCCTCGGACGCCTGAGCCTGGAGTCTTCACGCCAGGGTCTCCTCACAGGGCCGGGAAGAGTTAAAGAGCAAAAAAGACAGAAGGATGCCTGAACATCACCACACTGAGGAGAAAGAACGGGCCTTGCTGTGGGAGGTTGTGGCTGGATCAGGACGGTGGTTTACAAACACACAGATTTTTAATCCCATGGAGCCATTTACTTAAAAAAAAAAAAAAAAAAAAAAACTCAACATGGTGGGACGCGGTGGGGCACACCTGTCATCCCAGGAGTTTGGGAGGCTGAGGCAGGAGGATCACAAGTTCAAAGTCAGCCTCAGCAACTCAGCAAGACCCTGTCTCTAAATAAAAAATAGAAAGGGCTGGGGATGTGGCTCGGTGGCGAAGCGCCCCGGGTTTGGTCCCTGGTACCAAAACAAAAAACAAAGAACAACTTGGTACAAGCAGAGCTGCCCTGACCCTGACCCTGACCCTGGTTCTCTCAAGGGATCCAAGAAACGGAGTCTGAAAATCTCTTTCTCAGACTAATGGCTCTAAAGCTCCAAGACTGCAGGCAGGGTGGGCACAGAAAGTCTCAGCCAGGTGGGGACAGGCTCGTCATCGCAGGGTGGACACACAGGTCATGGGACAGGTGGGCCATGCTACAGTGGGGTTCCCTGAGGCCTGCTGGCTGCTGTGTTCAAGCCGGACAGCTGTCCTCCGCGGAGGTGGCTGAGCAGGCTGAGAGCACTGGACTTGGAGTCTGGCGGGGGGTCCACGTCCCAGCCCAGCCACATGGCCTGGAGCAGTGTGTCCCCTCTCTGGGCCTCACTTTCCTCAACTGTGAGAAGCGGTGATAGCATCCTCCTTTGGGTGTCCCCAGGACAGATGGACGCAGGTGTGGGAAACGGCTCTGACCGTGGACGGCCACCCCAGATGCGTGCGCACGGAAGGCTGCTCTCCCTCCTAAGAGCAGACCGGAGCCGCTTCAACCCCCCACTGCCGGTCCCATCGCCGGGCCCAGGAGGGCTCAGCACGGTGCCTGGTACGTAGTAAGTGCTCAGCGAGTTTGCTGTGCTCCGGTTTGGGGGACAACAGGTGGCTCCCTGGTGCCCTTGTGCAGTGACAGAGCTACTATCTCCTCCCGACCTGAGAAGTGGGGCTCCCGAGCTCGTGTGCGGGCGAGCTTCCCGCCAGTTCAACACAGCGGCCCCTTCGCAGAGGCTCTGACGGCACGCAGGCCCTCGCCACACCCCGCAGGGGAGGCAGCGCTGTGACCAGGCGGCCCCTCCACAGAGCACGGGGTCAGCAGCCGGGCTCTCCGGGGCGAGGCTGCTGGAGGGCCTGTGAGGGCTCCGGGGAACTGCCTAAGCTGCTGGGGGTTCTCGCCTAGAGCACAGCCGGCTCCAGGGGAACTGGCCGCCTGAGAGGCTCAGTCACCTCCCCGGGGGGCCTCTTTGACCAGTCCTGCCCCTCGCGCCACCTCTGGTGCCACCTGAGTCCCTCATTGTGCACCAAATGCACCACACCAGTCTACTTGTCCTGCCAGTGCCTCTCTGGCTGTGTGTCCTGGGCAACCTCTCTGATCCTCAGCTCTCTCATGGGTGGTGCTAACAGCACAGATCTGGAATGTGGGGGAGAAGAGCAAACTGGGAAAACCCAGTCCAATGGCAAAAACTTATTTAGCACTTACTGCAAACCAGCTCAGGGACTTGCCTGTAGGATAAGGACCGGAGAGGGGGTGGAGGGGTGCTCTGCTGGCCCCACCCTGCCGTCCCCTTCAGGTTCCAGAGAGAACACAGACCCTCTTCCCTCCAACTCCCGGATCTGGGGATGTGGCCAGATGGCACCTGAAGGGCACAAGCGTGGGAGTCAGGACTGGGAGCAGGCGCCGCCCCTTGGGGTGGGAGGCGATGATGGAAAGCTGGCTGCTCTGCCCGGTGCTCCCTATCTTCCCTCCACTCCTCCGGGGAGCAGGCTTGTCTGGACGGGTCCCCAGGGAGGGGCACGCCCAGCCACTGGCACCTGGGGCAGCAGCCAGTCCTGGACCTGGACCCGTTCTTCTGCCCTCCTCTCCCCTCCTGCCCCCTGGGCTGGGCTCCCCCTGCAGGTTCCTGCTGCTTCTCCCCAGCCGACCTTCCAGCGGCTCCTCCTGGAGCATCAGCCAGGCCTGTCCCCCGACTCCACCACCAGCTTCCCTCCTGGCACTACAAACGGTCAGGGTTCTGCCAGCTGCCAGCCAAGCTGCCGGGACGCGGAGACTACCGGTGCCAGGGCAGTCCTGGGGCGGCACCAGGGGCTCTCCGCTGGCATGTGCAGGGACATAGCGCCCTCGGGGGCTGGCAAGGCCGCACCCCCCTCAGCCTTGCCCTGGCTCTCCCAAGAGGATGTGCAGTGGGTGGAACCCAGACAATCCGGTTCAAAGCCCAGCCCTGCAAAACTCGGCCTGTGACCGTGAGCTAATCCCTTCATCCCCCAGGGCTCAGTTTAAGGCCGTCTGTAAAATGGATTTATAAGCACGCTGTTCTGAGGATTCGACGACTTCATAAGGAAACCCTTAGAATAGGACCTGAAGCAAAGGCAGACCTGGACAGGTCTCAGCCGTGACTGCCAGACACTGTCCCAAGAGCAAGCTCACGGAGCGGCTGTCCCCTGGCCAGGTCTGGCCCACACATGCATAAAAGTTTTTGAAATGCCAACATTTTGGAGATTCTACATGAAAATCAGTATTTCCAACTTTCCTTTAAAATGGGGGAGAAAAAAACCCAATAATAAGTCAAAAAAGGCTGGCAGTGCTGGGCCCACGTGGCAACTGCCAGCTGCAGCTGAGGGGTGGCGTCCCCTGGGGTGGGCCGCGTCCCCGGCTGCTCCGTGTAGCCGGGGCAGCCCTGCCTTTTACCACACCGGCGCTGTCACTTGCAGCAGAGAGAAGACACACATTTCTTGGAGGCTTGTCTCAGTCAGGAGTGGGAAAATGATTAATGGGACACTTGAAAATGGGTCAGACTAATCCGTGGTGACAGACGTCAGGACAGTGCTGCCTCTGAGGCTGGAAGGGGGCACAAGGGAACTTGCTGGGGAATGGAATGTTCTGGAAATGTCGTCTGCTGGGATCCTACTGCGATCATGAGACAGTAGGGGACCGTGGTGGTGGGACAAAGGCTGAGAAAATTAAATAAGGCCCTGGGCACAGTAAGCGCTTACCCTTTGAAGCAGGGACACTGCTTCTCCACCCTTGTGCTCAATGGACCCGTCACTACGACCCCGATTAAAATCCCAGAAACAGGATGTTTGCAGGAAATGGGATAAATACACCCTCCAGCTTTGCTCTTTCTTTCTTTCTTTTTTTGATACTGGGGATTGAACCCACGGGCACTCAATCACTGAGCCACATCCCCAGCCCTATTTTGTATTTTATTTAGAGACAGGGTCTCACTGAGTTGTTTAGCGCCTCATTGTTGCTGAGGCTGGCTTTGAACTCGCGATCCTCCTGCCTCAGCCTCCGGAGCCGCTAGGATGACAGATGTGTGCCACCATGCTTGGCCATGCTTCACTTATTCTTAGTCAACTTCAAAATCACTGATTTTGGAGGTCACACAGCTGGGCAATACGTTATTAGTTCCTCTAAACTAGCTCTGCTGGAGATGACACTTCTGACATGTGGGTGATGACGCTAACAGTTGCCTAGGTTACACTCCAAGGACCCGAAGGCTGTTTTTGTTCCAAGTGCAGAGTCTGCACTCGGGCCGGCTGCCGTCTGCTGGTGACTGGAAGGGGGCTCTGTCCCCTTCGCTGTGTTAACCTTCGGGTCGGATCCTGCTGGGCTCTGCATACAGATGTGACGGCTACCCACTGGAGCTGGGGCTACCCCTTGGAGCTGGTGTCTGTCCCAACCATGTGCTTCTCCAGTGGCTCCAGCAGCCCGAGCAGCCGAAGCCCTGAAGCCCATCACAGGGCCTGGATGGAGTTGCGAGGCCAGGATGTTGGCACAGGATGGTGGCATTGGCCAAGGGTAGCAGCCATTCCTCAGACGAGCTGAAGACGACCCCAGGGCCACCTGGGTCTCGGGCAGGACAGTCTCTTGGAACCCTGCCCGGCCAATGAGAAGTCAGCAGGCTTCCGCCCAGCTCGCCTCTCCCCTGTCCAGGGGCAGCCTGGCCCCTCATGGGTGCTGCTCCCTCGGCTGAAGCCCCTGTTAAAGACTTCCCTGCATATTTGTGTTCACTTGACTCAGTTCCCTTTCCACTGTCACCGAGCCAACTGGTCCCCTCTCCGGTGTCAGTTACATGGTGTCTGCATTTGTCAAAGCTTCTGGCCGGTGTGCTTTGCTCTGTGTAAGTTACAGTTCCGTAAGAAAGAAAAAGTGGAATGAGAAAGATGGATCAGGAGGGTCTCATATTTCAAGAAAAATAGGGACAGACTCCTTTGGGTGTGAAGAAAATGCCACCCGGGCTTAATATGCTGACAGCTGTGAAGGACACATAACTAAAGATGCCGCTGGGAAGCCAGCCCGGCTCTCCGAGCAGTGCCTGCTCACTGGGAGTTTAGGGCCAGGAATGGTTTATCTTCAAAGAACCATACAGACCCAAGAGGTCTAACCCAGAATCTGTTAGCTGCATGTAGCTATTCACATTAATTAAAATGGAGTAAAACGAAAAGTCCAATTCCTCATTTGCACAAGTTACACATGGCTACTGAACAGCAGAGACACAGAACACACAGATTGTTGTGGAAAGTTCTACTGGACAACACTGGTGAACATGGTCTCCAAAGTCGGGCTCCCTCCTGGGTCTCTGACAGGGCAGGCCCCAGGACCGCTACTGCTCAGAGCAGGGCTGGGTGAACGGATGAGGGAGGGAGACGCAGACAGAAAGGCTGAACCCCAGCTCTGGCCCTGGATCATGGGCCTCCAGTAGACTTGTCCCTCTGTACAGGGACAAGTCCCATCAGGACAGGGTCCATCCACAATGTCTCAGGGGTGCTCAGAGCACCAGGGACCAAGAAAAAGCCCCCAGGGGAACTGTTGTGTCAGGGGCCAGCGCACCTGCCCTGCTAGACGGCAGGGCACTTCTGCTCATGACAGCGGCCTTGAAAATGGGCAGGAGGGTGAAGGGTAGAGGCTGGCTCACCAAGGGCTTGGAGGCTGGCTCCTGAGCCAGGGAGACCTACGTTAGTTCCCCTGCCTGGCGGCTGGAGTCTGAGCCGGAAAACAGCACCGGACACCCACACATACTGCTTCGATGGTGGTGGCAGCACAGGGAGCTACCTTGACCCCTGAAGAGCAGGGACCCCCTACCTGGGCAGGCTGAAGTAGGGACTCTCCACAGGCTACTGGGAACAGAGAGGGTTAGACAGTCCCAGGAAGGAGCTGGCTTTGCTTCCCAGCACCCACCCTCCCTCCCTCATCCAGCTCTGCAGAGAGTCTTAGAAGCGGGTGGGGGGCGGGGTGGGGTGTCAACACCTGTCTATTCATTAGTTCATGTGATGAATATTCACTGTACCTGTCACGTGCCAGGAAACGAGCTCGAGCTCGCTGCAGGAATTCATCATTGAACCAAAGTCCTGGCCCTCAGAAGCATGAACTATGTAACAGCACAGAGACAATAAACAATGTTGCTAAGAGTAATAATAATTGCATCTAACATTTATGGAGTGCTTACTGTATGCCAAATACTAAGTGCTTTTTAATGTATTTTTATTTAATCCTTAAAAAAAATAATATGTATTTACTGATCTGGTTTTGTAGGTGAAGAAGTTGAGGCGCAGGAAGGTTACCTATATCATCCAGAAAAGATCACCTCGATCTCAGTGGTGGAGTTTGAGGTCTGAACCCAGAAATTTGAGTCCCTGACCCTAACAGCAGGGGCATGGCCTGACCGTGGAGAGGAGTGGGCAGTGTTGAGAAGAAAGGGCAGCAGGCTGGTGTTGAGAGGAGTCAGGGAAGGTCTCTGTGAGCTGGTGACATAGGAACTGAGACAGGAACGTCCAGGTGTCCACCATGAGAAGTGCACTTCCAGCCCTTGGCAAAAGCAAAGTCCCAGGGGCAGGAGCGCGAGGGTGTTTAAGGAGCAGGTGGTGGGCCCTGGTAACCCCAGCAACTCGGGAGGCTGAGGCAAGAGAATCACAAGTTCGAGGCCAGCCTGGGCAACTGAGCAAGACCCTATCTCCAAATAGAGATTTTTAAAAGGGGTTGGGGTTGCAGCTCACTGGTAGTACTCTTGCCTAGCATGTGAGGCCCTGGGTCACCCAAAACCTGCAAAAAAAAAAAAAAAAAAAAAAGGGCAATCTGGTTGTTGGAGGGGGTGACCCTGATCCTCCAGGCCCCAGGCCATTCTACAGATGAACTAACTGAGGCCTTGAGAGAAGAAATCTCCCATCCCCAAGGAAGCCAGGCCCCCTCATCCCCGGCTCAGGCTCCTTCCGAAACCCTGCACACCTGGCCACCACCAATGCTAAGGGCTCAGCACTGAGCTAATTCCTGGGCTCACGATGTCAGGCCAGCTGAGGGGTCCCTGGTCTCCCCGTGCCCAGAATCTACCTTCCTGCTGAGTCCTGTGTGTGTGTGTCAAGCCTGGGCGGCCCCTGCTCAGTACCCTGTGCACGCTACTCCAGCCCAGCTGCGTGGTGCTGCCGAGGCGGGGGCATTTCCACGCGCGGGGGCGGGCTGCCCACTGCACTTGCTCTGAGGGGCGGGGTGGGCTGCCGGGTGCTGGGCGGCAAGGTTCTGAAGTCAGACACATCCGGCTCAGCTGTTCAGGAGCCGGGGACAGAGCAAGCCCTCCTGCCTCGCCTCAGTTTCCTCTCTCTACACAGGGAGGTAGCAGTGGATTCCCTGCACGGGACTTGAGGGTCAGATGTCACAGCAGAAAGTGCCAGCACAGGGGCTGGGGCCCCGCTTTTCACAAAGGCAGCATTGTTGTTTTTTTGGTACTGAGGGTTGAACCCAGGGGCACTTACCCACTGAGTCACATCCCAGCCCTTTTTATTTTGAGACAGGGTTGCTCTAAGTTGCTCAAGGCCTCCTCAAGTTGCTGAGGTTGCTCTGAACTTGCCGTCCTCCGGCCTCAGCCTCCCGAGTTGCTGGGATGACAGGCGTGGCCACCCCCCAGCACAAAGGCAGTTTTAAACACTGCTGTCACAGTCACTGATGTGGGGTGCCAGCAGCACAGGGGTGCTCAGGGAATCAGGCCTTGCACCCCAGAAGCCATTCTTGTCCCGGACCCCACCAGGACTGGAGCTGAGGAAAATAACCTAGGACTAGAAGTGGAAGCTCAACCTCCATGACCAAGAGAGCAGACACCAGGACGTACCCCTGGGGCCTTGGGTCCTGGCGGAGAAATGGGGAGGGATGGATACACGCCTGTGGCACGCAGGCATCCAGGCACAGGAGAGGCCCCGCCCCCCAGGGCCTCTGGCCCCACCCACCAGGGAGTCTGGCCCCGCCTGCTAGGGAACCCGGCCAGGTCCACCGGGGATTGGGCCACACCCTGAGCATCCTTGCTGGGTAGAGACCTGGGGCAGGGCAGAGAGCCTGGCTCACTTTCCCCCTCGTCCAGCTGTGGGTCACATGTCTCTGGACGCCCTCGGAAGGTCTAGAACAGGGTCCCCTCTAGAAAACTGCCTGCCCTGCTGTTGGCATGGAGGTACCACGGGGCTCCTCCCACCACCTGGGGACAGGTGGCCTCCTCTTAGAGTGGGCTCCTATTCCCCACCTCCAGGCTTCCCTTATGCTGTTTGTTTCCTTTCTCTCTTCTCTTTCCTTTTTCGGTGTAAAGGAGTAGGATTTATTTTTAAAAACTTTTTTCTTTTTTTGGCACTGGGGACTGAACTCAGAGGCACTCAGCCATTGAGCCACGTCCCCAGCCCTGTTTTGTATTTTGTGTGGAGACAAGGTCTCGCTGAGTTGCTTAGCGCCTCACCATTGCTGAGGCTCGCTTTGAACTCTCGATCCTCCTGCCTCAGCCTCCAGAGCCGCTGGGATGACAGGCGTGTGCCACTGCGCCTGGCTTGTAGGATTTATTTAAGTGAAAAGAAAAGCGACAGCTCCGCAGGGTGACAGGGGACCCTGAGGGGTTGTCCTCCCTGCGCTGTTCTGTCCACTAGAACCCTCACCTCCAGCTCTCCTCTCAGAAAGGGCTGACTTTGGCGGCCCGGCCTAAAATTCCCTTTCTCCCCAGCAGGCGGCTCCTTCCTGGAGCTTTAGTTGAGCAAACGCTTACGCAGGCTCTCAAGATTCGCTGGGCTCTTCTCTGCCAGGCCTGGGCCGCTGGGCCCCTGAGTCTCCCAGCGCTGCCGGGCCTCCCCAGGAGGGGAAGAGACCCTCCCCAGGGAAATCTCCCTTCTCTGGAATTGGGTGAAGAAGAAAACGGGCATTTGGTGGAAAGGAGCGGTCAGGCCTGAGGGGGCTCTCGCCCCTGTTCCAGAAACCCTTCCGATCAGACGGAGACGACGGGCTCAGCAGCCGGCTGTGTGACGGCAGGAGAGTCACTTGCCCTGGCTGAGCCTCAGCCCCTCCCTTGTAAACAGGGCCCGCACGCCAACCCCTGTGAGCGAGAAGGTGAAACTCCCGAGCGCAGAGGTGCCGAAGGCCCTCGGGCGCCCCTGGCAGCGCCACAGCCCAGAGGACGCTCCCCTTGCTGCCCGCCGGGGCCTCCTGGCCAGCGCCAGCTGAAAACTCGCAGAGCCTGGGCAAAGGGCCAGAGCTTCTCGAAGCCACCAGCCTCCCGCCGAGGGCTGAGCGGTGGCCGAGCCCGCCACTTAGGTTTCCAGAGGTTATCACAGCGCGCCGAGTGGCTGGTGGCTGGCAGGAGCCCGGCGCCTGCCCCTCACTAGCCTGGGCAGGAACCGCAGCCTCGGAGGGAAGCCCGGGGCCTCCGTCCCCCCTTCCCCACCAAGCGGGCACCTCCCAGGCACAGGCACTGCAGCCTCGTCCCCACTGGGCCAGGAGACACGGCCAGCGGGGTGGCAGGGTGCTCGCTCAGGCCTGGCTCTGTCATGCCGGCAGTGTGACCCGAGCAAGTCACCTCGCTCTCGCTGCCTGCTTTGTCCCCGTGAAGGGGTGAATCGGTGGCCCCACCGTGCTGGCTGCTGAGGGGACAGAATCGGTTCTCCAGGAAGTGTTTGGAGTCGCACTGGGCACGTGGCGGGGTTTGGCAGGAGGCTGGGGGGCGAGCGAATGGATGAGTCGCGGTCTGAGCTCCGCTCGGTGACACAAGCCCTTCAGGATCTGCCCGGTGTTGCCACCTGCCTCCCCTCCTGCAGGTGGGGTCCTGTCCTTCCCTGCAGCTCCGCTGCCTGGCATAACCTCGCCACTGATGTCCGCCCCAGGACTCCTCGAGGCTTGCTTCCGATGCCTCTCCCTCTGGAAGCTTCCTCCAGGGACCCTCAGAGGCGTAAGTGACAGAAACCCGGCTCGTGCGGATTTTATGATAGAGCAAACACCTCGGCTTGCACTGTCTGAAAGGAGGCAGACCGGGCACCAGGAGTTCAGGCGATGCTGTTGCTGGCCTCCCCTCCTGACCCAGCGGCCTCCCCTCGCCTCGCTGGCTTCCCTGAGCTTGGCCACCGTCACCCCCGAGAGCGCAGGAAAGACACCTCTCTCCCTGGGGAGAAGC
This sequence comes from Sciurus vulgaris, assembly GCF_902686455.1. Lineage (NCBI taxonomy): Eukaryota > Metazoa > Chordata > Mammalia > Rodentia > Sciuridae > Sciurus > Sciurus vulgaris. Next base: position 14,800,658 of record NC_136461.1, read on the forward strand.
CACTGGCCAGACCTCATTCATGTGCGGGTTCTTGCACGGAGCAGAGGTGGGGCCAGATACCACGATGGCAGCCCAGCTAATGCCACACGGGGCACAGTTCCCAGCCTGCGTCCCCCGGCCTCCCGCCTGTGTTTCCGCCTCGCTCTGCACAGCCCTCCGCGACCCCATGGGGCTCAGGACCAGCCCAGGTACTTGAGCTCGGGTGGCTGTCTTTGCTGGGGCCATGGGGTTTGCAGGACCAGGCTCTGGTGCGGCAGGTCCCCGCACTCGGCTCTTCCAGCCCCGTATCCTCCTGAAAGTCACGTTGACAAGGACACAGTTGCCCACCTCGTGGGAAGCAGGAGCTGGCCCTGACCACTGCCCCTGGAGCAAGTTGGACGAACATTCAAAACTCACTTCGCCCAAAGACACGCTGCCACCCTGGGCAGCTGGAGGATGGAAGGAGACCGGGACGGGCGCATGGGGGCTGCGGAGGCGTTGGCTCCTGCTCGGGGACAGTGGTTGGGTCACGACCCCGGTGCCTCCCCTGGCCTGAGGTCCAGCCCCTCCTCTGTGTGTCCCAGGCTCAGCCACACATGGGCTCCGGGGTGAGAAAAGAGCATCCCGGCTGGGACAGCGCTTTCCGCATATTGTCACCATGTCACCAAGGGGCAGGACAGCGTGGCAGGCAGGTGTGTGGCAGACACAGGACCCAGTGCCAGCTCTGCCTCCTGCTGCCTGTGGGACTTGGGGAGCCTGGCTCTGTGCCTCCCCTTCATCAGTCAGGACGACCCCCCACTTCCCCGAGCCCTGCGTGCGAGGCTCAACCCGGGGCGGTGCAGACAGGGCTGCGAGCAAAGGACTGGCCCTGCCCCGGGCTGCAGAGGATGGACCTGCAACCCAGACGCTGACTTGCCCCAGTGGCCAAAGTGGCAGGGCCAGGCCTGTGTGTCACTTCACTCTGCCCCCCGGCCCCAACGCTCCCTCCCGCACTCTGAAATCCTGCCTGAGCATGACGTGCTTGTCCCCACCTGCCACAGTGCCCAGGCCCCATGGGAACCACTCTCCACGCAGTCCCGCCAAGTAGAGGGACCCTCGGCCAAGCCAGATGCCGCCAAGCCCTAGGAAGCCCCACTCAGCTTCCCGTCGGGTCCCCACAACCCCCACCTCACAGGTCACACTCCTGGGGTCACGCAGGGGACCCAGGAGGACCTGCCTGGTGGGCAGGGAGGACTGACGACTGCCAACAGTGGGGAGTGATGTGGTACTAGCTCCAGAGGACGGGAGGGCCCATGTGTGGTCCTAGCTCAAAGAGGTCCCGGGGACAGAGCAGACCTGAGGGGCTTGGGGGAAGCCAGGGACAGGAGGACGTGACGGTGGGGATGGAAGGATGGACACTAGACTCAGATTCCACTGGAATAAGCTGCTTCCCCAGTCTTGGAGTAGGAAGAGCAAAGGTTTTGGAACTTAGGTTGAATCCTGTAAGTCATTGCTGTGTCTCTGGGCAAGTTGCCTCCCTCGTTGAGCATGTATCCTCATTTATAAAATGGGAGCACTTACACCTACTTCATTAGGCCTGGAAGGATTCACGGAGGAAATCAGGAAAAGGCACTCGAGGAGTTCAAGTCCTGCCTGCCGAGATGCGCTGCCTAGGAACCAGCTGTGATGCTGGATGCAGATGTCCTGGCTCACGGGCAGCTGGAATGACCTGGGGCTCTACCTGAGCAACAGAGCGGCCTGGGTTGTGGACACAGCGGCAGTGGTGACGATGCAGCGGCTGCTGGTGAACAGTAATGACGACGGCACAGCAGCCGCAGTGAAACTGCCTCTGGAGCTGTGGCTACTTTCTGGGCCTTTGCTGAGCACGGTGTGTTTCTAATTTAATCATCCCCGCGACTCCACGTAAGAGATGTGCAAGTAGAGGCACAGAGAAGTTAAGTAACCAGCCCGAGGCCACACAGCTGATGAGAGGGCGAGATAACATTTGGATCCAGGTCCACCTAACTCTTAGGCCCTGTGGAGGCCAGCAGAGTGGAGTGGAAGTCCTGGTCAGGGACACCTGGCTAGGTCAGGTTGGTGTCCCTGCTTGGGACACTCACATGGCGACATTCCCAAGCCCCCTCTTGGGCCCCGCGATCTTGGCTCCAGCCCGGCTCCTCCTTCCCCTCTGGGCTTGGCTCCGCTCCACACAGCTCGGGAGCCAATCTGCAATTGCACAATTAACAATTAGGAACAAGTTTTCTTCTCTTCCAAGAGAGGAACTGGGCAGAGCCACAGCACGGCTCCTGACAGCACCCAGGGCGTCTGTCCCCAGGCCCCTACCGGGACAGGCAGCCTATCCTGACCCAGGCCAGCCAGGAAACGAAGGGTCAGGGAGTCTCTCCTCCTCGCCCACACCCGCCTCCCCTCCAGGAAGCTGCTGACGGGCTTTCGCATGGCCCTCTGACCCGGCACCACTGACTGTCTAATCCCGGCACACGGCCTCACACCCTCACAGGACCGTGTCTCTCCACGGTACGCAACGCACGTGTGCCTGTGTGTGTGAGCAACGGCGCTGTAAGAAGGCACAGGAGTTGTTGGACCCAAGTCTCCTTCTTGGCTTGGAGAACTCCTGTTCACCCTTCAGAACCCAGTCTATGAAGCCCTCCTGTGTCCTAAACTGACCCACCTGTGTGCACCTATAATGCCTGGTGTGAACCTAGTGGGTCATCCTTCCCTTGCCCTTAATCGCCGCCAGCCGGGCACCGTGCCAAGACTGTACCCGCGTTGTTCTGAAGCTACCGCTATCTCTCAAAGAGGCAATGTCCCGGCTGCACGGGGGAGCTGACGAGGCTCAGAGAGGCCACTCTCATGCTCGCCTCGAGTCGCACAGCTCGTAAACAGCAGGCCTGTGGTTTGAACGCAGATCTGCTCCTACCCCCAAGTAAGGGGCGCCTTGGTTAGGCCCGGCGTCTCCCTCATCTAACTGCTTCTAAATCCTGAGCCTGGCAAAGCCCCGAGCTGTGCAGCTTCCCACGGATTAGCTCCAGAGATAAGATGCCACACGCCCAGCCCCCAGGCCCCTGGTCAAGAGGCGACCAGCCAGCCGGCTCCACCTCACTGGAGGCCACGCACGAGAGCCCCAAGTGTGCACACCCAGGCGCTGTCCTCAGATCTAGAGGCTGGTCCCGTTTCCCTGTGCTCTATCTGTTTACACGGCGACCTCAGGAAAGCGTCGACCGATTTGGGGGTTGGCTTTGGGAGCTTGGGACATGATGTAGCCCTTCTCTTAAGTGGGAAGGACTCCTCCTGACCAAAGACCGAATAAGACTATGAAAATTTCACCTAGAACCTGGCAAACATCCACTCGCTTAGTGAACAGAGACTTACTGTGCACCTACTACGTGCCAGACCCTCTTCTTGGCACTGCTCACAACAGTGAACAAAACAGGAACATTCCTGTCCGCAGGTGGTTCTCACCTGCAGAACAGGAACCCCGATATTTTTTGGCCAGTTATCTCAGTCCTAAAATGTGGGGCCCTTGCCCAATTCTACTCCTCAATGAATACCAAATAACATCCCCCTGGAAACTCCAGGTCACCAGGGGCCAGGGACAAGGAAGCCCCAGGGCAGGTAACCCGACAGTGAGCAAGGACATCGTAACTGCCCATCTCCAGCAGCCTGGACAAACCACAGGGCAGAGCACGCGGTGACATCACATCAGCTGGCACGTTCCAGGTGCCCACTGCGCAAGGCTGTTGTGTGTAAATGGTTTCCTCCCCTCCCCAGACTCAGATCAAATCCGGGTTTGATCCCCAATCCTGCGGAGGAGGGGGACCTGGCCAGCACGCCCCTGTCCTCTCAAATGCGACACCTCCGCCCCGTTATCATCAGGAGGAAGCCCTCACCAAATGCCGGCGCCAGGGTCTTGGGCCTTCCAGCCTCTAGGACCATGAGCCAAATAAATCTCCCTTCTTCATAAGTTGCCTGGTCTCAAGCATTCCATCACAGCGACAGCACAGCTGAGCCGACCCCCAGGAACCCACGCTTTGTGGGCTTTGAATGGAGTTGGGCTTGTGCAATTCCTCGGGCTCACTTCCTCCTCGCTGGGTAAAAAGTCACCCAGACCTCGCAGGCCATCGTGAAGGTGTGACAAGACGTGGCCTGCAATGGCCTGGCACGGACCAGATGCTCAGTGAAGTCTGGCTCATGCCGCCCCCACCTGCAGGGCACCGCTGGCACGGAGCCAGGCGCAGGGAGGCGCGGGCCGCTGCTCCCCTGGCCTGTCTCAGGCCCCTGCTGGGCTGACAAGCAGTCCGGATGTTTATACTGGCTGGTCAGGGCCCCTGCCTGCCTGGGACAGGCTGAATAAACACACGCAGTCCCACGGCTCCCGCGGCCAGCTTCCCACGCAGGCACGCTCACCTCCCGGGCGCCTTCACTCCGGGGCGCTGCCTCTGGTCCAGGCCCCCCATGTGGGCTTCAGGCTGAGGTTCGCTTGCTGGCTGCTACCTGAGAGCGCTGCCCGTCCCCCACCCGCTGCAGAGGAGGGGCGTGGGGCGAGGGGGCTCAGCAGTCAGCAGCGCTGGGCAGGGACAGGTCTCCTACTGCATGCAGGCTGGCTTCCTCCTTGATGAAGTGGGGACCCCGCAGGGCCGAGCCCGCAGAGGACTGTGAGCGTGAAACAGGGGAACCTGGGGAAGGCACGCACGACGGTCGGGGCTCACAGAAGGTGCTGGAGAAATGAGCTTCAAAGATCTTCATCACAGTTTTAGGAGTGATTAAAAAGTTTGGCCAAGAAGCCAGTGAAACCTCAGTACGCGTCAGGAAATAAATAGAGAATCCTTGGCCAAACTGCGCCAAGAGCTCTCCACGCGTTATCACGTCCACTCACGCCAGGGGCTCTCTGCCCGACCAGGCCCTGCACGTGGGCGCTCTTCCCTGCCCCTGCTGCCCCTGCTGCTGGGCCTCCTGGCCTGGAAGAAGAGGAAGGGGTCACTTTTGACTCTCCATCCACCCCCCCGCCAGGCAGTCCCAGACACTGTCCACCTCATCTTCATGGTCGCCCTGGGCTGGAGGTGCTATTATCCCTGTTTTACGGAGAAGGAGACTGAAGTTCCAGGGGACAGTCATTTCCCAGGGTCTCACAGCCAGGCGCCAGAGCTGGGGACTGAAACCCAGTTAGGCTGACTGATTTCCCAGTCTCGGGCTCACCAGTCTGCCCGGAGTCTCTCCTGGGAGAGGTGAGACAGGGACATAAACAACCCTAACACAAACCAGAAAGGCCTTGGGGAAAGCCAGATAAGGGCTGGGGACAGACACAGCAAAGGTCTCGCCACCCCCCTGGGAAGTCTTGTGGGAATGGCACAGGGGACTCCCGGGCAGGAGGGACAGGAGGGACAGGCAGCTCAGGAAGCTCCCAGAAGGGGGTGGGGTGGGGCAGGGCCCTGCAGGAGCAGCCAGTGCAGACCTAAGGCGCAGCGGCGGGAGGGGGGGGGTAGGCGCTGCTCCATGCAAGTGACTCAAGCTCTCTGAGCCTCTGTTCCCTCCTATAAAAGGGGGGGACAGTGAAGTGCCCTATCTCCTGGGGTCGCGGCAAGGAGCAGAGAGCTCACATGTGCACGGTGCTTGGCACGGCCTTGGCGGGAGCAGGGGCTTGCCGGTGACTCCGTGACTCTCGGCAGCTGTGGCTGGGGAGTGGTCACAGAGGGAGGGAGGAAGGCAAGTGTCAGCCACAGGGCCGTGTCTCACATCTCTGTCCCACCCTGCTCACAGGCAGCCCAGCTCGGTGGCTGGTTCTGTCCCCATTTTACAGACAGGGAGGCTAAGTGGCGTGTCCCCATCCCTCAGCTGGGAAAGGATCCTGGTCATTTCTCTCTCCCTATCCTCCTCCGACTGCCCCCGATCCCCTCCCACTCTTTAAACCAGCAGCCTGCTACTGCTCGGAGGATACGAGAAAACCCAACAGCGGCCCACAGGGGTCTCAGGCTCGGCCCTGTCACCTGTTCAGCCTCCTTTCACAGCCTGCCCCCACCCTCCCAACCCTGGGTCCTAGTGACTCTTTTCTTTAAGTCTTTCACAGTGCCTTAGATCACAGGGCCTTTGCACATGCTGCTCTGCCTACCCAGAATGCTCGTCCCCTCCCACCTAGTTCACGTGGCCTCTCGCATCGCGTATAGCATGTCGCCTCCCTAAGGTCAGCTCTGTAAGCTCACGCTCCCTGAGTTCCCGACTGGGTCAGAGCTCCTGTGACAGACACGGGCTGGATCAGCAGGTAAGTACTGAGCACTGACCGTGCACCAGTCACTGTCCGAGGTCCTGCGGGGACGGGGGAGAGCGAGCCAGAGAAGGTCTCCAAGCTCACGGACTTCACCTCCAAGGGCAGGAGAGGAAGAGGGCACGGCCAGAGCTGGGAGGGCGCGCAGGCCCACAGGCTGCGGCAGGAGGCCAGAGGATCAGGCGGGGGTCAGCGGGAAGCAGCTTAGGATCCCTAAGAAGTCTGCCCGGCTCCCAGGGTAATGGGGAGCCACAGAAGGGTCTGAAGCAGGCTCCGCGCTGCTAGACCTGAGTTTCTGAGTTGTGGCTGAGCCGCAGGGAGGAGGAAGGCAGAGGGCAGGCGGAGGTCGCCCTCTGCCGCGAGAGCAGGTGCCTGGCCAAGGCCAGCCAGGGCCAGAGGAGCAAAGTGGGAGGTGGAAGCCACAGAATTCATCAAGAATGGGGTGGGGGACAGTGACACCTTCAATTCCATCCAGCAACTGTGCCCGTGGTGCCAAGGATGGAGGGGGTGGGGGCAGACCACCAGCAGGTGGGGACAGGAGAGGAGGGGACAGAGGTAGCCTTCATCAGTGAAAAGGGGAAAAGCAAAGCTGAGGGCAGAGGAGGAGGTAATGGTCTTGAGGACCATGCCACCAGGGTCCTCAAGAAAGACAGGAAGAGGCCGCAGACGGGATGCAGGACTGGCCCACGCGGAAGGGCATCCGACGAGACCCCTGGCCAGCACCCCCAACACTGCCCAACACGGGGAAACAAGACGAGTCTGACAAACTGTCATGGACTGGCAGAGGCTAGAACGACAGGACAGGCAGAGGTCATTCTGGCTGGGACGCGGGAACAGGAAAAGGATGTCAGTGTAAAGGCCAGTGACATGGAACAGGTGTGGACTTGGGCAGAAAGGTGCTAGCGTGTGTCTCAGATTTGAGGACAGAGGTAGCGGTCAGGCGTCACAGGGCTACACGGGGGAGCAGCAGGGGATGCAGGAGACCTGAGCCAGGCCCGGCAGGTTTAAGGACACAGTTAAAAGTCTGAGGCGAAGTCTCGTTTCTGTTTATCTTAAAAACTGGTGCCAATTCTACCCCAAAATAGCACTTTTTGATTGAAAGTGCTTCATCGCTTCCCCAGGGCAGACTTGTAGCCTGCTATGAAAAGCCCAGATATAAAAACCAAGCATGAGACCTCAAGAGCTGGACAGCAGAGTCGGTGGGGGGAGGCCAAGCGTCCAGAGGGGCAGCTGGAGAGGCGGGGCGGACGCGGCCTGGCGCGCATGCCCTCACTTTCCCACTTACGCTTTTTACAGGTATCTGTGCGATACTAGGCACTGTTCTGGGTGGGCTCCACCTTGGGGCAGGTTCCGTTGTGGCGGGGGCAATGGCCACTAGGTGGTCAGGGAAGGCCTCTGAGAAGGTCCCTCAGGGAGACACTCAGACGGTGCTTCCGGGTGTCTGGTGTCATTTGTTTTTCACAGCTGTGGTGACTGGCGCTCCGTCTTACAGATGTGAGTCCCCTGGAGGGAAACGGATTTCCTTCAGGCCACCTAGAAAACGACCGGGGGATCCAGGAGGGCACTTGGCTGACCCGGCCAGCCTCTCCCCAGGGAGGCAGGGAGGAGATCCCCGCCCAGCGCCCCCTGCTTGGCACATGTCACTAACTGAGCGAACCCATCGCGACGTCTCCCTCCCTCACTAAAGCCAGATTTCCAAATCCTCAAGATCCCTGTGACCATTCAACAGGGTGGCACAGGCTCCCAGGAGCGGGTGGCTGAAAACACCACGGGACTCAGGAGAAGAGAGGGGACAGGAAGGAGGAGCACCCTGCTGCCTCCACTCAGGCACCTTCCTAACCTGACGAGGGGTGCAGCGGAGCTGCCCACCCCCTGAGGGCTCTAGGTGGGCAGAGGTCTTCCCTGGGGGACCCTGATGACCACCAGAGCTGGGGTCACTCTTCCCCAGGTCGGGCTGCCCATCCCTCCAGCGGAGGCCACAGTGCTCCTCAGAGCTGAGGACGTTTCTGGGGGCAGAGGGAGGCTGTTTCTACCCCACCCTTCTGGCTCCCTCTTCCCACACAGGGACAAACATCCCAGGGTTGGAGAAGTGACTCATTTTCCCCAGAGAGGACTTGGGCGGGGCTGAGCCCGGCTAGAGGAGCCTCTGGTCACTAAACCACCTCCCGCTCTGGCTGAGATGGCCCCGGGCCTCAGGAAGGCAGGGGACAAAAAGGCAGAGGTGCAGAGACAAGCGGCCGGGAGGTGCCCGCCCCTCCTTACCCAACCTTGAGTGCGTCACTGGGTGTCACCCGGCCTGGGTGTCACCCGGCCTGCTCGAATAAAACCTGATGGAGAAGAAAAATTCCTCAGGACTTTCCTGAATGAGCTTCAGGGCTGACTCACGGCCACCTGGGGACAACACGAAACTCACACATCACCAAAGAAGGAAAAGGGCTCTCCTTCAGCAGGCTCTCCCGCGGAGGGAGTGGAGTTGGCCGGGAGCACCGCGCTTTGCTCTGGCGTCCATCTTTAAAGGAGCACCTTGCACCCCAGATGCAGCGATGGACGGAAAGGTGCAATTCTGTGTATTGAGCTGTTTCTTGGTTGGCTGACACTGAAGTCCCTAAGGGCCAGAGGGACAGGACCAGCCACCTGCGCCCAACACAGCCCTGCCTGAGCACCTGTCCCAGTGCAAGTGGGAGACAAGCCAGGGTCCCCGTTCTCAGGGACATCCCCGGCCCAGAGGAGAGAAGTGACAGTCACAATCAAGTGCATGAGTGCCCCAGGGCAGGACAGTGCCACCTCAATCAGCTGGGAACCTGCTCCCGGAGGCCTGCCCCCCTCCCAAGGGCACCGAGTCTCCCTCTGGAGCGCCCCCTGCTGGGGCTCCAGCGCGACCTTCTCTCGCTCTTCGCTCTTCGGTTCACTCCCTTCCTCGGCTGCCTGAGGCCCTTCTGAGCTACAGGCAGAGCACTCTCAGTCCTGAAGGCAGATGCTCCCCAGGGCCTGCAAAGAAGGCTCTGGAATCAGCAAGCAGCCTGGCTCCACCACCTCTCTCCTGTGGGCCTGGGCGCCACTCCCACGGCTCCTCATCTGTGAAGTGCGATGACCACACCTGCAGCCCAGCTATCAGGAGGCTGGGGCAGGAGGAGCGCTTCAGCCGATGAGTTCAAGACCAGCCTGGGCAACATAGCAAGACCCCTATCTAAGAAAACCTGGGGACACAATGAAACGCATCTCTTTAGCGCTAACCTGGGCAGGAGACAAGTCTGGGCGCTTGTTGCTCAGCACAGGGTCCAGTTCAGCGTTCAGGCTCAGTACGTGGGCTCCAGCTCCTGCTCCCGGATCAGGGAGGCGGTGAAGGCGGGTGATGTAGCAGTGCCATGTGACTTCAGCTGAGGCTCGGGTGCCCCTGCCCTTCCATGAACCCGCCAGAGGCTTTCTCCACCCACCTCCTTCCCAGACGGAGCGCACGCCCCCCAGGACAGCGGCCCCACAGCTGAGTTCCCTGCGGTGGAGCGCACGTTCTTTGGCTTGTCAGACATGCCACCCCTCGGTCCTCCAGGCATGGGGACCAGGGGCCATGCCTGGAGGCTCCGTTTTCTCCCTCTCCCTCAGCTCAGTCTTCCTCCACCATGTCCTTGGCCACCAGGCAAGGTTGCCACATGTGCACACCACTCCTCGGCAAAGACCCAAAACACCTGTGAGGGGGAGGCTGGAGGCTCAGGAGGAGCCCTGAAAATGGCACAGAGACAGGGGGTGGCAGGAGCAGGCGCAGTCCTGAATGCCCACTGTGTGTCGGGCTGGGGGACACGACCCTGGGAGGTTGTGGGGGTGGGTGAGAGGATCCTAGGCTCCTGGCAAGCTGGGGACCAGTCACCGAGAGGCGTGAGCCCCAGTTGAGGGTCTGGAGGCAATTCCCACGGAGAAAGGGCTGAGGGGAGAGAGAGGAGGCTCTAGGCCCAGAGAGGAAAAGGGAGCCCCAGCCTCACAGAGATCCGAACCCTGAGAAAATGGGGGCTTGGATCAGGTGGCTGGGGAGCTGCGGCTGTCTTGGAGGCCAGGAGGGAGGCCCCAGGCCCCGTTCCCTCAATGACACCTTGGGGTTCGCGGCAGCCGGCAGCCGGCATCTGAGGCCTGGAGGAGGAAGCCTCCCTACTTCTCCCCGTCAGGCAGGAGTCCAGCCCTGCAGCCGGGCCAGGCTTCGGCCCCTGTGCCCCCTTTCTCTCCGAGCAGGGGCATCTCCGCAGAGCTCTGGAGGCCCGTTCCAGCCCAGGCAGGGCTGCTCAGCCCCGACCCCCACTTCTGTGGAACTCTGACGAAGACTGGGAGGGCAGGGTCCCTGGGCCCTGGTCTCTCCAGGGTCGCAGAGGTCACTCGGAAAGAATGTGGAGGTCAGCGCACTGCCCCTCCCCCGCCAGCGGCTTCAAAGACAGAGGGCTGTCCTCCCCGCATCCCATCCCTTGAAGCCGCTGGACTCTGGGGAGGCAGGGGCGGATGCAGCCATCAGAGGCCCGGGCGGGGCCTGCAAAAGCAGCTGCTGCCAGGGACCTGGGCTCCAGGCAGGAGGCTCCAGCTTGGCACCTGGGCCCTGCTGCTCCCGCTGGATGAAGCCAGCAGCTCACACAACCCCTCTGGGCGCTGGGCTCTCACCTGTCAAAGCCACGGCCCCCGCACCTCAGTCCCTCTCCCAGATCAGCACCATCCTGCGTCCACCCCTGCCCCTCCCCAAGCCCATCTCACTGGGCACTGGCATGAGTTAATAAAAGGCAAAGGGGACCCTGCTAACTCCCTGCTCCCACCCCTGCTGGATTTGAGTAGAACCTCCAACCCACTGGCTATGTTTTGGCTTTTTCTTCCTTTGAGGATTTTAAAGGGATATTTTGGTATAGGAAAAATTAAAGAAAAGCCTTTTAAAAATAAAGTAATTAAAAAATAAAGTTTAGTTTGAAAACACACACACACACACACACACACACACACACACTCACACACACCCTAGGGACAAAGTCCAAATCTCTTGCCTGGTCTATATGCCCCTGCAGAGCCCAGCCCCGGCCAATCCTCAGCCTCTCCCTGGGTCACTCTCCCACTTGCCTTCTACTCCAGCTCCGTGGAACATGCTACATAGGTTGGCCACCTCAGGGCCTTTGCATGTGCTTACGTTCCCTTAGCCTAGAATTCTTTCTCTCCATCTCTTTACCTGATTAGCACATCAGATCTCTCCTTTAGTGTTTCTTCCTCAGGGATCTCCTCCCTGTCCCTGCTCTCTGCCTGGAACAGCTCCTCTGACACCAGCTGGTCATAAAGAGGGATCTGTGCGACTGAGACCACGTCTCTGCTCACACCCAGGGTGTCTCAATAGGTGGTTCTCGTCACCATTAGTGGTCCTATACTCACCTGCAGCAGTGATTGGCAGAGCTGGAGTCTGTCCTGTGTGAGGGGGTATGCACAAGGGGGGTGTCAGAAGAACACAGGCCTCAGGAGCTGAGGACCCAGGTTCTAATCTCAGCTCTGCCACTATAGATAGCTGTGTGGCTTTGGCAAATTGCTCAACCTCTCTGAGCCTGTTTCCTCATCCGATTGGTTTGAAGATGAAATAGATGCCTCAGACATACTAGTTAAGAACGTCTCCAAGGTGACTGGCGGAAGTGCTCGCAGGACTTCCTGCCTCCCTTTACACCAGTTTCCCCCACCAGGAGGTGATCTGATGACTAAAACGACAAAATAAAATGTGCAGGGCAGTGTTGGGCCCAGAGCAGGCCCATGATAAATTAGGACTTAACGTGTGCTCTGGGCCTACCAGTGTTGGAATCAGGGGGTCTTCTGGAACACAGATCCTGGACCCCACTCCTAAGGGGCTGAGGCAGAATCTCGGGAAGAAGGCGGAGCCACCTGTCAGCAGTGCCCTGTTGTCCCCGCAGCCTCCAGCTGGAGCAGCTGCGGTCCAGGCACCATGCTGGCCGCCACTGCCCTGCAAGTCCTGGGCGTCCTGACGTCACGCCCCAGGGTTTCCACGCAGGTGCATGGCCTGTTGCGACCCAGTGTTCCTTCCAGTAGCTTAAAACACACGGCCTAGAGTGAGGTGCAAATCCAGTCCCTCCACTTGCTTAGCAGTGTGAAGTGGACAGGTGGCTCACCTAAGTCCTGGGTCGCCTTTCTGAACGACAACAAATAACCGCTACCTACCCGGTTTGTGGGGCAATCTGAGCAGGTGCTATATGCAAAGTCTACTCCAGGTGCAGGTGGGGGGGCAGGGAACAGTTACAAAACGCACCAGGAAATGCTCCGCTGTCTCCCCGTGGCCTCGCAGTTGCCATAGGCAGCCCAGGGCTGAAGTCCCTGTGTCCTCAGGACAACACAAGTCCTGGACAGATAGATCCCTAGAGAGCCGAATTCCTCCCGACTCCACCCCTCCCAGGTGCTGGGATTGGAGATGAAAAGGCACAGGGCTCTGTCCAGCAGAAAACTGCCTAGTGGCAAAACACTTAACATTTATTAGGCACTTGCTGTATGGCAGGCACCCATCTTAGCACTTTACGAGAACACAATCACTTATTTAAAAACTCCGAGTTTGGTACGATCCCATTTTGCTCATGCAGCAACAGAGGCTAAGACTCAAGCAACTCGCCGACGGCACTCTGGTAGCAGTAGATGTGGGGTTTCAAACCGGGGCTGGCCCGGCTCCTGCTCTGTCCGCACAGGGAGAATGAGAAGGAGCAGGTGAGTGCCCGATGGGCGGAGGCGGTGCGCGCAGGACGAGGGTCAGGGGTCCGGAAAGCTCGGGAGAGCAGCTACAGAAAGAAGAATGGGCTGGGAGGTCGGGACACAAGCCCATCTTGTCACGGTGCCACCCTCTTCTTTGAGTCCACGTGCACCAGGCCCGTCCAGGTGTATTTTCTCATTTAAGATTTGCAATCACAAGGGAAGGTGCTATGTGCACTCCACGGATGGGGACCCAGGCTCAGAGAGGAAAACCCACCTGCTGCTGACAGGTCCCTCACAACAGGTAAGTGGGGACCCGGGGCGGAAGTTCAGGTTGCCCCCACGGTCCTGCTCTTAACCGCCTGAGCACACGCGGGCACTGGGGTCCTGTGGAGGGACCAATGCAGCAGGTGGAGAGCCACGCGGTCTGTACCTGGGCGGCAGTTAGTGCCTGTCTGCCCTGTGCTGGGGACACAGCTGCAGCTCCCGTGAGCACGTGTGCGTGCTCGGGGGTCACCTACAACGGGGAAGCAAAGGAATAAGCTGCAGCAGACGGAACCGCGACAGGTCTCTCACCTCTGCACTCCTCGGGACTGGACAGCGAGCACGCAGCCACCCTCCCGATCTTCCCAGGCTCCAGGGACAGAGCCTCCCTAGTATTCTCTGCACCTGCAGCACACACCAGCCTGCCAGCCTCTCAGTGCCACATGAACCACTAACGGCTCAGCACAGCGCCACCGCGAGGAGGGCTTTAGCCTCACCCCGGTCCACAGAGGAGGAAACCGTGGGTCAGATATGGTCACCTCTTTCAGCCAGCTGGAACTAAGTGGCAGAGCTGAGACCAGAACCTGTGTCTGTCTGGCTGTGTCTAACCTGCTGTGCGGCCTCAGGCAGAGTCTCGGGCTCCCCAAGAGGAAGCTGGTGTGGATGATGCTGAAGTCTCACTTCTACTTAGATCCGTGGGCCCTCGTAGCGCCTGCCGGCCTCGCCCGCCCACTGCTCTCAGGAGCCCAGCAGGATGCCGAGTCACCACCCTGGACACCCAGGGGCAAGGAGACAAACCAGCCCAGGACACCAGGAACCACAGAACCACAGGACTGCCTTGCACCCGGCCGTGGGAGCAGCAGCCCAGAGGGCAGAGGGGACAGGCCCCCCGTGCAGCCATGACTTCCTCTCCCTCACTTCTCGGCAGGCAGAGTGTGCAGAAGCAGGGGAGGCAGTTCGGGCCCCATGCCCTCCAGGTTCCTGGGGGCCGTGGGCTCGTGGTCACTCTGAGAGAATCCCGAGTTCAAGTGGAGGTTTTTCGACAGGTGTGTCTGGCTCTGGAGGCAACATCTGCCCACTGTGTCCTGCTGCTGGGAACATCTGGAAGCCTCTGGGAAGGAAGCCCTGTCCCCTCACTCCTGTCCCTGGAGTAGATAAAATCCAGATCCTGGGACAGGTGCACACTGGAGGCCAGGCTCACCCTCGCCCCGCCGGCCTCCCTGCCTCGCTCCTGCCCCCTGCAGTCCACACTCCACACAGCAGCCAGGGCTTCGGAAACTTCCAAACTGAGTCACTCCCCTGGCGCCCTCCAGGGACTTCCCGTCACACAGAAGGAAATGCCAACCCCCCGATTCCGGGCAGGCCCTCCATGCCCGGGCCCTGCACGCCCACCTCCTCCCACTCCTTTCCCCTCACTGCCTCTGCCCCGTCACTCAGGCCTTCTTGCCGCCCACAACACCCCACGTTCCTGGCCTGCCTCAGGCCTTTTGCACCTGCTGTTTTCCTGCTGGGAACTCCCTGTGACCCTGGGCTCTCGGCCGGAGGTGCTGGCTCCTGCCCATGGGGGACTGATGGGGGATGACGCTCTCAGGGAGGGGACCCAGAAGCGAGCACCTCCCCACTTTCCCAGGGGTCCCTCCGGAGAGAGGCGGGCAGGCGCCACCTCCTCAGGCCGGAACGCTGCACAAAGAGGGGTGCAGCCGTTGACCAGGCCGCAGGGCACAGAGCTGCAGCGGAGGAGCACAGCCCGCAGGGGCAAACAGCACACCAAGGAGGGACCCTCGGCCTCCCGGCGGGAGAAACTGAGATGGGGCAGGGGAAGGACAGCCTAAGGCCACAGAGCCTAACAGCAGGAGAGCCAGTGGCTGGGGTCTCCAGTGCCAGGACCCCAGAAGGACACCAGGTGAAGCAGAGGCTCAGCGCAGGGCAGAATGTAGCCCAGGGCTGCCAGGTGTGGGGACAGGGCAAGGCAGGAGTGGAGCTGAGCCTCTGGGGCAGGGAAGGCCCTCAGATTCCCTCCTGCTTCCAAAACACCCGCTGAGCCTTGGCAGGAGGAAAGAGGAGACCCATCTGCTCCGAAAATGGGCGGCTCCTGTCAAGGTCAGACGTAGCCCCACCTGCAGACCCACTCCTGAGTATGAGTCACGAGACAAGAGTGCTGGGTCTACAGAGACCGCACAAGAAGGTCACAGAGCCCCAAACTGGGATCAACCCTCCGTGGACACTGACACGTCCATCCCCCAACACAACGCAGCCTAAAGAGACCAGAGGTTGGAGCAGACCCCCATGGGATGGACCCCAGACACGGTGCTGCTGAAGCTGAAGGAAACCAGGCACAAGTGAGCGCATGCAGACCAGGCCGACGCTCAAAACCAGGCCAGCAGAGGGGCCAGGAAACGCAGAGAGCTGACCAAGGGCCCCATGGGGACTGTGGACATGTCCTGTGCTTTGATCCAGGTGGTGTGTAGGTGTGTCCGCCTGGAGGTGTCGAGCTGTCAGGACGCGCCCCCACCTTGGTGCTCCACGCCTCAGTGTGCGGAAAGGCACACTCTGCCCTGGGGGACTGCCCAGGCCAGCACGGGTGTCAGCGCCTCGCGGTCCCGCCAGTCACAGCAGCAGATGGCCTGGGAGCGCCTGCGTATGCAGCACCGGCCGAGCTCCTCCGAAGCCCTGCCCAGGCAGCGCTCCCAACCACTGCACAGAACGGGCTCCAACCGCTCCTTATGAGACACGAGGAAAACAGCTCAGAGAGGGGACATGCTGTCCCAAGTGACACAGCAAAAAGTGACGCAGCCAGGTTTGAATCTGGGCCCACTGGTCTCCAAGGCCCGCTCCCGCCACCAGGCAGTCCCCTGTCCCTGTCCTGCCCTGCCACACTCAGGGCTGCCAGTCCCTCCTCTGCAGGGCTGGGAACAGGAGCTTGTGCGAAAGGGCAGCTTAGGAAACGCGTCCTTCCTCCCTCCGCTCCCTCTACCCGCCCTCGCTCCTCTCAGGGCACATCTCTGAGGTCATTTCAGCCCTGGACCTCGGCCCAGGAAGAAACTCCAAAGCCTGGGCAGCTGGGGCGGGGGGCAGTGCTCAACCCTGGGATCCCCCAGCCCAGCCTGTGGCCCCAAAGTAGTGGGCGGGCTTGAGGTTAGAGGCCCCACCCTTGGCTCCAATTTCTGAGTGACGCAACCGGCGTCTGGATTCAGAGAATCGTAAAATGTTTATTTGGAACAACCACCACCACCACTACCATTTGTCCCACTCTTCTCCTGTGCCAAGAGCCCTGCCAGGCCCGGCCAGTCGCCCACAAGCTCCAAAGCAGGTGCCCTTAGGATCCCACTCACAGATGAGGAGACCGAGGCTGGGGGCAAGCGGCGGGCGCGGAGGCCAGCTCAGGTGTGCATGGCTTCAAGGCTGTGCTCTGAACCACGGCAGTGGGCTCGTCACCCCACACGTCACTGCTGAAAACGGCCCTTGGATTGGTCCGTCCCAGCCACATTGTTTTACAGAGGGGAAGACCGAGGCCCCAGGAGGGAGAGGGCTTTGCTCAGGGCCACATAATGGGTTAGTGGCTCAACTGCAGCTGGGAGGCAGGTCTCCACCTTGGTCTTGCTCTCAGTGGCCAGACCTGAGCCAGGAGCCGTCCACGTGCACCTGGATGGCCGTGGGGCGGCAGGGAGGTGGGAAGCTCAGGTTCCAGCCAGAGGTAAATATTGACATGACTTTGTTTACACGGTAACTGGACTCCTCCTGGCCGCAGCCTCCTTTCTCCCAGCCAAGGAGGGCAGGACCTGTGGGGGGGGCGTTTGGGGGAGAGGAGGCTCTTGGGCCTGGGGCTGCACCTCCTGCCCACAGGGGCATGTGGTCAGAAAGCCTGGGCCATCCACAGCTGGGGTCCCTGGGCAGTGCCAGGCAGGGAGGGGCTGTACTGGGGTCAGGGACACGGGGGTCTGGGATGGGAGTCACAGGCTTGAGTTTGAGTCCTCGCTCTGCCACCGGGTTCCAAGAACAGTCAGTGAATGGAGAGGAAAGGGTTTTCCGTCAGAAGCACAAAGGTGACAGATAAACAACCAGCAGCTCAGCCTGGCCAGCATCCAGTCCTGTTAGCTCCCAACAGCCCCGTCCCTGTCCCTGGGGGCTGGAGCCAGAGCTGCTGCCTCGCTCCAGCCCCTGGCTCCCTATGTGACCCCTGGGCCTCGGCTTTCACAACTCAAAAATAGGGATCGCCCTGCTGCCTGGGGTTGGTGTGAAGACCAGGGAGATGCTGTTGTTTGTCTGTTTTGAGGTTTTGGGAATCAAACCTAGGGCCACTTCGCCACGGATCTATATCCCAGCTCTTTTTTGTTTTTATTTTGAGAGAGTGCCTTGCTAAGTTGCTGAGGCTGGTCTCAAACTTGCAATCCTCCTGCCTCGGCGTCCCGAGTCTCTGGGATCATAGGGTGCACCCCCATGCCCGGCAGAGTACATTCAAGTGCCAGGCAGGCAGGTCTAGGAGCCCACTTCACCCCTCAGTCCTGCCACCTGCAAGCACCCCATGGTTCCCACGCGCCCCTTAGAAGCACGTGTGCAGCTCCCTCTGGGGCCCTGAGGTCAGAGCCTCCCTCGGCGGATCTCCTCAAGGCTCTCCAGACATCTGCCCCTCTCTTCATACCCACCCCCAGGAGCCCCGTGGGGAAGAGGGGGAGCCTAGGCCTGTCAGCGGCCACCCAGGCCGGCAGTTACCCCAGCCACCCTGCCCTCGGGGCCCTGAGCCGGGCAGAAGCCCAGGCCCCGCTCCCGGTCGGTGTGGTGTTCTCCGCTGCCTGCCAGACGGTCGCGCTGTCAGGACAGGCGGTCGCGCTGTCAAGACAGGCGGCGCCTCCATGCACCTATCTGTGGATGAATGAAATGCGTGGACCGGGCACCCGGGAGCACTGCCGCCAGCCGCCCCCTCTCGCTCTCCAGGGATGCCTGCAGCGGCGCCCCAGGCCATTCCAGGGCCGTTGGGAACCTGCCTCCTGCCCTAGGCTGCGGTTCCGGAGGGTATCTGGCTGAAAGGAGGGGGTGGAAGGCCCATGCCTGCAGGAAGGGGCCGCGGGGACCCCAGCTCCTCCTGTCTTCACGTCCACTCCAGGCAGCATGGTGGGGTGGGGTGGGGGTGCAGGGCAGTGCACGGTACTCTGACCACCCGTGTCTCTCCTGGGGCCACTCCAGCAGCCTAACTGCCCCTGCCATTCTCCATCAAGCAGTCGCTGTGGTCTTCTCCCGTGTCATGCCCTCACTCTAAACTCCTGAGTGTCTCCCCACTGCCCATAGGATCGAGCCCCAATTCCCTAGCATGACCCTCCCTGAGTGCACCTGCCTGACCGCCCCCTAGCCTCCTCCACCGCCTGGCCAGCTCATTCCTCTGCTGGATGTCCTTCCTGGTCCCACTCCTTCACTTGTTCGGCTACAGCTCAAATGTCCTGTCCAGGAAGCCTTTTCTGATCCCCAGGTCAGGTACCCTCTCTGCTCCCCTGGCACCGGCCTGTCTTTTCCTGCCCACGTCTGCCTGTCCACCTGACTGTGGCAGAGACCACAGTGCCCTCCTCGCCGACCACCATGCTGACCACGGCCCCAGGCAGGCACACTTGTTTTTGGTGAGTAAATGAATGCAGCACCTTGGCATGGCACAGACACCTACCTGGCCAACTGAGGTGAAAGACACGGAGCAGAAGCACAAAGTGGTCACCACTGGCTGCAGGTCCCCCTCCCTGTAACCTCCAGAGGGTGGACCTCAGCTCAGACCAGTGCACTCTGCCACGCCGACTCCGGAGACCACTCCTCGGACCCTCGGATTCTGGCCGGGAATCGCGTGTTTACTCCTAACGGAAGGCGAAGACATCCCTGCTTATCCAGCCTGAGTGACCCCGTCACCAGGCAGGTGCTGGCTGCTCAGGGACCGGCACCCTCCACGCTCAAGGCACCCCGCCCAGGGGGCTGGCAGGCGCGGGTGTGGCCTGGTGGGAGGCCAGCCTCCCACCTTCAAACGATAATGCTGCCTCTCTTTTCTTCATGGTGCTTGCAGTGTCCCACATCCACGTGTCCCCACAGTGGCACCCGAGAAGCAGAGCACACTTGCTCCACCTGGCAGGAAAGGGGGCACAGACAGGGAGGGTGGCCGACCCACAGTCACACAGCAAGTTGGTGGTCTGGCAGGAGGCGAACGTGGGCCTTGGACCCCGTCCTCAATTCAGCGGCTGGACGGCTCCTAGCTGTGGCCCAGGCCCGGACCCGGCCTGGCAGGGGGGCAGCATCGGGACAGAGCGGGGTCGCGGGGCAGGGCTCCTTCCCTGGAGTCGTCGACCTGGCTGGCCTTGCAAACATGCCAGAGCTTGCGCCTGCTCTGGCACTGTGACCCCGCGGCCTCCTGCGGCTCTGCGCCTGGTTGGTGGTGGTTTGAGGACAGCGAAGGAGGAGGTGCGAGAGTCTTCCCAGCGCCCTGTCCCACAGCCTGCGTGGGGATGGGGCCGGGTCCGCTGAGGGTTTTCTTTCAATAACGTTATTGTATTTTTTATACCTTTGTTTTTAGGTGGAGCGAGGATGGAACCCAGTGCCTCATCTTGCTACGTGAGCGCTCCACACCCACCTGGCTGGCCACCGAGGGGTTTAAGAGCAGCGCTGACTCCCTGCCAAGGGGTTGGAGACCTGGGTGGGAGCACGCGACAGGCAGGACGACAGGAAACAGCCCACGCGGTTGGCAAAGGAGGGCCCAGGGGAAACTCGGCCACACTGGGGGGAAGGACCCCACAGAGCAGGAGATCCAGGGGTAACACTCTGGCTGTCCTGAGCCGCCCCAGCTCAGGAACCATGGCACAGGGACTCCTGTTTGGGGGAATCCAAAATGACTGGGCCCAAGGAAGCCTGATGTCAGCCCCCACCCCACCCACACGTGGTGCTCCACGAGCCACCTGGAGCCTCAGCTCAGCCTGCCCAGCGCTGCTCTGGCTCCCACAGGCCCCTCTGCCTGGCTCCCTCACATGCAGCTGCCAGGCCAGCTCCACTCTGAACTTTCTGAGTCCCATGTCACTCAGCTCCTACGTCACTCAGGTTCCCTATCTGGGATGTATTTTCCAATTCACATGCCACCTGCTCAGTGATGCCTTCTCTCATCCCTCCAGGCAGAAGTCAGCTCTCTCCTCGTGTGATAGTGCCACCTCTCCTAAGGTCACACAACCGAGCCTGAGGACCAGGGTAGACATTTAAGGACTGGGGGAAGCTCTCTTAACGCAGTATTTCAGAGTTTCTTCTTCCCCTGAACAAGGTTTGGCATATAGTAAGTGTTCAAAAAAACCTCTGCTGGATGACACACAAAATATTCTCTACATACCACTGCCCTCTTCTCCTCACATCGTGAAAAACATTAATCCTTCTTCCAGACTAGCAAATAGGTCAGATATTAGGTAGAACTTCCCAACCTGAGCTCAAGGTTGTAAAAGAAAGGAAACTAAACTAAATCCAAGCAAAACACTCTCACTTGGGTTATCTCAACCCATCTCCACACCATCCCTAGGAGATAAGACCATCTCATGTCATTGATGAGTCAAGTGCAGCCAAGGGATAATGGTGCAACTTGACCAAAGTCCCTGTGGGGAAGTGGAGGAGCTGGAACTTGAACCCAAGCCTGTTTGATACCCAAGCCATAATCTGGAATCTTCCTGATGGGCTGGGGGCTTCTCAGATGTAAGGCTCTGGAAAGTATCACCAAGCAAGGTGGGGACCTCTCCCTCTTCCTTCTTTATGGTGGTTTTTAAGGAGGAAAAAAGATTTCCTTCTACATAACTTAGGTCAGAGTGGGCTTAGAGGCACAATGGATGATATGATCTCAAAATCTTATCCTCTTTTATTACTCATATTTTAAGATTTTTTAGTACAGTGCTGATCCACAGGTAATGCACCCCCTAACAGTGAAACTGACCGAGCAGAGCATTCCAGTGGGGATTCTTAAATCAGAGGCAGGCTGAGTCTAAGATGGTGTCTGGGTGTCTTTGCAAGTGGAATCAAGCCACAGTTCTCTAAAGAGGTAGGTGGTGGTACATAGGAGGAAGCTTCCAGTTGGTGCATAAGGAAGAAGATTCTAGAAGTGACTGCAAGAGAAAGGGAATTTGTAAGGAGCCTCCAGAGCTGAATAGAGCAGGGAGGGGTCCTGGGTTGTCACTGAGGGGTCTTCAGCTGTTCCCAGTGTGCCCCTCAGTCTTGGCAGGAGCATCACAAGAGGAATAGAGGTGGCTGCATCCCTCTCTCCTTGTGCTACCTGCTGCCTTGTACCCACTGCACAGGGCACAAAACCTGACTGGTAGGAGAGAGAATCAGAGGGGCTTGTCCACTGGAAAAGGGTCAAAGAGAAGCAGGTGGTCTCTACAGCAAGCTGGAGAGAAAATCCCGGGCCCTGGAGAGGTGACCCAAGGCCTTGGCTCCGGGTGGGAGACAACTCCCTCTGGACCACGTTCAAGACCCAGCCGGGCCCAAATGGATTTCCCTATGGGGTTTCAGAGATCGCCATGAAATCTGCCTGTGGTCCCCCTATTCTCTGGTGCTCTGCCCATGCCGCCAGCACTTGGCCCCTCCTCTGAAGACTCGTTACTGGGAGATGCCAGGGAGCCAGCTCTCTGGATGTAGAGCCTCCGAGTGCCCCTGGTCTATGACAGCCTCTAACCCTCATGCCACAGGGATCAGCAGTCCCAGAGTGTCCCAGCCTAGCCCTGCAGGTGCTCACGGCGCAGTCACACACCACTTCCCAAGTGGAGCCCCAGAACGAACGCCCCAGCTCTCCCGGACACTCAGGTCCAGCTGGATTCTGACGCCTCGGAACCACCACCACCCTCAAACCCGACCCGGCCAAGGGTCTCCACGCCATGCAGGGTGAAAGGACTTCCGGATGCCCCAAACCAGACGGCACCAACAGTTCCCAAGCCGAACCGGCCAGCGCGAGTCCTCCCCGCGGTCCGGGCCAGCTGCCCAGAACCGAGCTCCGCGCGACCGGCCTCGCGCGAGGAAGCCCGCGCAGGGCGGCGGGGCGAGCCGAGCCCTCCCGGGCGCCCCTCGACTCCACGCTTCTGAGGGCCGAGCGGGGGCTGCACTGCGGCGGGCGCCCAGCCCCCGCGAGTCGGGCGGGCCCGGGTGCCATCCGCGGCGCGGCTGCCGGGGACCGTCGAGGCTGGACCGGAACAGCGCGCGGGCTGGGAACCGCACTCACCATAGCTCGCGTGCTCGGCTCCGGCCGGGCTCCGGCTCGCGGCTCGCGGCTCCCGGCTCGCGGCTCTGGCTCTAGCTCCGGCTCCGGCTCCGGCTCCGGCTCCCGGCGCTGCGCAGCTCGGACGGCGCGGCTGGCTGGCCCCGGCGGCGCGCTCGGCTCCCCGCGGGCGAGCGCGCGGCTCAGCGCCGACCCCCAGGAAGGCGGGGCCGGCCGCCGGCCAATGGCGGGGCGCGGGGTCCCGGGCCCGGGCGGCGCAGCCAATCAAGCGCGGAGGCCGGACCGCCCCCGCCCCCCCGCGCGAGCCCCTTAACCCTCCGCGCGCCGGGAGCTAGAGGCCCGGGCTGCCTGGGGACCTCGGAGCCCCGGCGCGGGCTCGAGCCTCGAGGTGCAGAGTCCAGACCCGCCGAGACTGGCTCTGAGAGCAGGCGAAGCCGGGGAGAGGCTCGGGGGTGTCCGCTGCGGGGCGCGGGGAGTTTCGGCGACCTTTGTCTCCTGCCTGGTGCCTGCACTGGAGTATGACCCGGGGCGCTGCAGCTGCGTGTGCGTGTGCGTGTGTGTGTGTGTGTGTGTGTGTGTGTGTGTGTGTGTGTGTGTGTGTGTGTGTGTGTGTGTGTGTGTAGAGAGGAGGAGGAGACAGAAAAGGGGGAAGGGATGGATTCCGCATGCCTGTGTGTTTATGTGTGAAGGAAAGAGACGACTATATTTGGGGATTGTTACTGCACGTGTGTGTGTGTGTGTGTGTGTGTGGGCTTGAGAGAGGCACAAGTGGGTGTGGAAGGGAAGCAGAGAGGAGTGCAGGCTCTCCAGTCATGTGCATTTGTAGGTTCAGCAGAGAAACTGTCTCTACATGTATACTGTGTAGGTGCCAGTGAAGCAGGGAAAACAAAACCTGCATGTCTGTATATTTTTTATTTTTATGATGTGTAATTTGTACATTTGCATTATGTTGTGTATGTATGTGGGTATGGTGGAAAGACTTTGTCTGTCTCTCTCTCTCTCTCTCTCTCTCTCTCTCTCTCTCTCTCTCTCTCTCTTTGTACCAGGGATTGAACCTCGGGGCACTTAACCACTCAGCCACATCTCCAGTCCTTTTTTGTATTTTACTTAGAGACAGGGTCTTGCTGAGTTGCTGAGGCTGTCTCTGAACTCAAGGTCCTCCTGCCTCAGCCTCCTGAGTCACTGGGATTACAGGTGTGCACCACCGCACTCGGCAGACTGTGTCTCTTTGACAATCAAGAAGAGAGCAAATTCCTGTGGGTTTTTTGTGTATGTGCACACAGGAAAGGAACATGGTTAGGATTTGGCACAACGCTGTGACCCAGTTTGGGAGACAGAGGGAGAGAAACATGATGTGTGTGGTGAAAGCGTGTCTGTTTTATGATCTGCTATATTCGTATTGTGCTGAGAAAAAGAAACTAATGTGGAGCTGGCGTAATGAGTATGTTAAGGAAACACGATGGCATCCTGGAGGAATTGGGATTTGGGGTTGGAAGCATGACTGAGAGTTTGTGAGGTCAGAAGGAAAGACCAGGGAAGCCTTGCCTACTGTCCCCAGGGCAGGAAGGGTTGAATTGGCTGGGGATGGCAGGGGGTTCCAGGAGCAAAGAGAACCTACTCTGGGAGGGAACGGTGGAAGCAGTTGGTGGGAACCCTGGTCCAGGAACTAGCCCAGAGTGAGGCTGGGCAAATGGAGGAGAGAAAATCCAGGCACAGAGTCCTGGGCAGCCGGTGTGGGAACCTGGCGGGCGGGGACGGGCTCTGTGGAAATAACTCTCTGCACTGCCCCGCTCTGTTTGGCAGCTCTTAGTTTCTTCACTGTGGAGGGACGGACACAGGGAGGAGGGTCAGGAGGCATGTTGGATGCAGCAGGTGGGGAGCAAGGAGAAGAGCAGAGGCTGCCCAAGCCACTCACTGGGCTGGCAGCAGAACCAGGACTGGAACCAAGGCCTCCCATCACTAAGCCGAGTCTTTCCCATCCACCAGGCTGCCCTGGGAGAGGCAGCCCTGGTCTTATCTCCTTGGGGGTCACCTCCCCAGAAGCTCCCTGGGAACACCAACTGTAGTAAGTTTGAGCACGTATTATGTGCCATTTAGTATTTGGAAGGTGCTTTGCAGAATTTTCTTAGTGATTCTGACAACTCTATATTACAGATGTTATGATTCCCATAATATCCCATGCCCACCCACGTCCATATTGCAGGTGGGAAAATCAGTGTTCAGAGAGGGAAAGTGATTTGCTCAAGGAGGCACGGCTCGTCTGAAGGGATTCTCATCTGCTGGCCTCCTGCTTCTGCTTGACATTCATGCCCTAACAGAAACATGTGATTGTGTGTTGGGAGAACTGATTAGACTCCTAGAGATGGGACGGGATGTCAAGGGGTGCTTGCTCAAGTCGCTGGTCACAGCAATTGTGCAATCAGAGCATTAGGGCTCAAATTGGCAGAACAGCTGACTTAATCTGACCAATCAAAAAGAAAGAACTCTTTTGCCCATGTAACAACAAAGTACAGGGGAAAGCTAGCTTTAGGCCTGGCTCCACGAGGAGTGCAGATGATGCCATTAGGATTCAGTACCCTTCTCTCCATCTCTCAGGACTGCTTCCTTTTCTCCTGGTCTGTTTTTGGCAGGTTCTCACCTCATGATGACAAAGTGGCTGCCAGCAGTAGGAGGCTCACATCCTACTCTCTCAGCACCTCTAACTGAAGCCGGGATTCATTTTTCCTGATAGTTCCAACTACATTCCCCAAACTGAGTCTCATTGGCTCCCACTGAGACATATGTCAATTCTTTGGTCAATCACTGGAGCCAAGGGTTCTGATTGGCCAGACCACACAGGGCGAGCCTCTCAGAGGTGAGGTAGCTAGCATCCTGTGGTAGGTGCAGTTTCTAGCCACCCCAGCCTTAGGACTCGCCAGGATCTAAAAGGAATAGCCTAGAATTTGCGAAGAGGCTTACAATTCACAGATGGCCAATACATGGTGATAACTGTTATTGGCTTCTTCTAACTCCGATCTGCCTCTGTCATCTTGTACAGAATAGATGCTCGGTAATATCTAGCACACAGTGGGTCCTCAAGAAATCCTTTTTGGTTTGCTGATTTTTTTTTTTTTTTTTTAACTGATACCATGTACCAAGTCAGATAGATCCTGGCCAAACTGGGCAGTCCAAGGCCTGCAAACAGAATGAGACTCAGAAGTTTTTAATTTTTAATTTGGTTTTGTTTTCATAACTAAACTGAAACTACAGTCATGGGCTCCTGGGGAAATCACTGGACTCTTCAAGAACTAGCTTAGGCTGGCTAAGAGGACATAGTCATGAAGACATGAGGAGGAGCCCGTTAAGAGACTGGCAGGGGAGGGCACCAGCTCAGACCTGACTGGCCTCCAGTCAGAGCAGTCAGGAAGAGCATCTCAGACCCCATTAGGCCATTTCCTTGACTCACCCAACCCTGCACAGAGGTGGCCATGCTCTCCCCTTCCCTTGCCTGGGACCTGGTGTGAACCTGGGGACGGGGATGTCCCTCCTGACCTCCCTCTAGCTTCTCCGTGGGTCATCAACTCTGATTCCATTAGCCAGTTGAATTTCAGGGAGGAATGGAGATTCCTGAAGTCCAAGAACAGCTGTTATTTATCAAGTCTATCCTGAGCCCATCCTGGGAGCGTCACAAGATTTAAATACAGACGCAGTGGAATAGATTTAGGCTATTCACTCCATCTCTGCACTTGACTTACTTTCTATGACGTTTCCTCCCTCTGCCCTGATTTCCTTACTTAACTTTGAAAAAAATAGGCAGCTGGGGGGTGCAGCCCGGGTGTCTGTCGAACGCTTGCCCAGCTGCGAGAGGTGCCGAGAGGCCCTGGCTTCCATCCCCTGCACCACAAAAGGAAAGACAGCTCTGTTTTTCCTGATTTCAAGTATAACGCGTACTCTGTAAAGCGAACAGGGCAGAGATGAACGCGGCGGGAGAGACGCCCCCACAGCCCCGCTCCTCGGGTATTAACCTTGCAAACGTCTCCCTGCGACTGCGCATTTAGCTGCATTAACAGATGTCTGTCCGTTTTGGGAGGGAAACCATCAATAACCCGTTGCCAGCCTCCCTTCCTCCCTGCCTCCCCCAAGGAAGGAAACTTGGTGGTCCAGGCAGCCGCAGCCCAGCCTCATCCTGTGGCTGTGCTGATGGGTGGAGGGAGGGGGCGGAGCGAGCTGCAGGAGAAGGGGGTGGAGTAGGGGGCGGAGCTTTGGGGGCGTCAGAGGGAATCCGGACCCAGACTTGGGGTCTGCTGGGCCGGGGTGCGATGCGGTGAAAGAGTGAGGTGGGCAAAGGGCGAAGGAGGGCGAAAAACCAGCTGGAAACTTATTGAAATTATGGATGAAATCCGCTTTAACATTCTCAAAGGAATTGGGTAGATATTTAAATTGTTTTTCAATGACTCCCCACCCCCACCCCCAGGGAGGAGCAGGGCCTGGGACTGGACTCCAGGTGGCTCAGCTTTATCCAGAAGACTACTTTTTCATAAACCAAAAAATGAGATTACATCATCATAAGAAGGTACTACGATATATTGTGTACTAATTAATTTATTTCTACAATAGCCTAAAGGTGGAGGTACCACTATTATCCCATTTTATAGATGAAGAAACTGAGGTTCAGAGATGTAAAGCAACTTGTTCAAAGTCACACAGCTGGCAAATGGGGAGCTGGAATGAGCCACCTTGTCTACTATTGTAACCTCCTGGAAAACGTTTGTTTTAAAATACTGGGTCTTTGTAAGGTGATTCACCGCACATTTGTAGGGAGCCCACCTTGCCTCCTCGTGGCACGCATTTCCACCGTTCTCTATGCCAAGAAGAAGCTGAAGTGGAAGTCTCGTGGGCCGGGGTCAGTAGCACAGGATTTGAACTCCGAGGCGGTTTTTACTGAAGAATCGAGCAGGACTTGAGTCACTGTGGTTGCTGTGGTGGGGCACAGGGTTACATTCAGTTCCCTGGGCATGCAGACCCAGGAGGCTGGACCCTGACCTGTGGAAACTTTCCTGTTCTGGTTCCTCCTTTGGTTTATGAATCTCCTCTGCAGTTTCCCCGAGAGGAGCCAAGTGGCCCGGTCCGAACCCCTCCACTGAGGGGAGAACTGCTGCTTTTGCAGACAGAACAGAGCCAGGGAAACGGTGGAGGAAGTCAGCCAGGCTGGAGCAGCTAAGCAGAAGAAATGCCCAGACCTACCTGGGATGGGCACGGGAGACTAGCAGGTTATTTCAAGGAACCAACTCACCCAGGACCAGGCCACTATAACCCACTCTATTTCCCCTTTTGCCTCGGCTGCTAGGAAGCTCTTAGATAAATATTCCCTTTAATCTCAGCAACCAATTCAGTCCGGGTGCTAGAGAGATTTCTTTCAATCTCTCTTTAAATAAATGTTTTGAAATGTTTGCTTTAACCCCCAGCAGACACCATTGCATTTTTGTGAATGGAAGAAATGTTATGACAAACATTTCATAATGTGAATTTGTTGGTTGACAGCTAGATGAAGCAGATGGGATGCAGCACAGGACTGGGCCAGCAGGGGCGGACAAGGGAGAGGAGGGTAAAAGTAACTGAGCAGGGGTGACTGGCCACAGGGGGCAGAGGCGCTTGGGGCTGGGGATGACTGTCATGATGAGGGGTCAGAAGGCTCAGGAGGAAGGGCTGAGTGGAAGGGTGGAGCCGCCCAGGTCAAGAGGGAAGGGAGGCGTGCCCCAGGTAGTGAGGACAGGGCCAAGTGGGTAGTGGGGGGCCAGGCCAGGCCTTGCCTTCAGGGGGAATCCTGGCTTTTATCCTGCGGCCTGAGGCCTGAATCCTGCTCTTGGGAGGGTTCCTGGGAAGCTAGGGGCAGGGCAAGAACTGAGGACAGGTGCTGCTGCCCTCCTGGGGGTTTGGGGCTGGGGTGCTGGGGTGCAGGTGGGGGGAAGAAAGGCAGTGGATTCAAGGCTCTGGGAATTCCTCATGGGCAGCCTCATCAGCCAGAGCCCAGGGAGAAAACCAGGACCAGGGCCAGGTCAGACCCACAAAAAGACCCATCTGACCAGGCCTGGGGACCAGGACATGAAGCAGCAGGACCATACCATGAGCTTCTGCTCTGGAGCCAGACTCCTTAATTTCATTCTGACTGCAGCCCGAGTGAGCCAGGATGAGGGTCTGCTTTTCTGAGCTTCATCTCTAAGCCAGAAAGGATATTGCCTGCCTGAAGGCTTGTTTTGAAGAGGTAGGTTTACAGATGTGCAAGACTTACAGAAAGCAGTAACTTGATCTGTGTTTGCTCCAAATCTGAAGTACTAGGAAAGAAGTCCTTGATACAGCCGCTCCTGTTCTCCATAGAGACTCAAGTCCGCAGCTCAGGTTTCAGAAGCGAGATTGGTCCGATGTTCTTCAAGCTCCTCTCTCTAGCCTCTAGCAAGAGCGTTTGTTCAAACTGTCCCCTCGCCTTGAATGCACTTCCCTCAGCTTGTCAGCTACTTACACTCTCTTGGTCTCACTACCTGACCCCAATTCTGCAGGTCCAGAAACAGAGACCAGCACAGAGTCGATGCTCCATAAATGTCCATCCAGTTGTTTGCAAGCACTACCTCATTTAGCTCTCACATGACCACTAGTTTCACAGATGAAGATTCTGAGGGTCCAAGCAGTGAAGAGACTTGCCCAGGTCACCCGACCCACACGTAGAAATGCAGAGTTTGAACTCCCCTCTGCTTTGAATGCTCCTGCACTTTACTGTGGCTTCCTATGTCATCCTACAGATCTTCCACATGGAGGGGAGGGTTCAAAGACTCCAGCTGCAGCTCCATAGGAGCGGTGGGCTTGGGCAAGGGGAAAGTCGCTCAGAGTCTCCGGGCCTCAGTCTGCTCATACAGTCCCCAGTAATGAGGGACTGGACTGGCAGCTGGCAACCCCGCTGCGTCCTTTGCATCATCTGGGGAGCTGAGGTCTGATCCCACCTCAGGTCACCCCAAATCTAGGGGGGGGTCCCGGAGTTTGTTAACACCCAGGTGCTTCGATGCTCTGATGGAGCTGAGAACACTGAACGAGCCCTTTGCAAGAAGCCCGCAGCCCTGCAGGATGGCAAGGGCGGGATCAGGAGGCAAAGGGATGTGGATTCCGATCCTGGACCTGCCCTTCGCTATCTTCGAGGCCCTCACTCCGCACACAGGAGAACCAGGCTCAGAGCAGCGGAGATCACGCAGTCGGGAAGCGGCTTGAGGGGTTCCAGGTCTGTCCCCTGGAACTGCAGATCCACAGGAAAGGATCCTGGACAGGGGGCAGGTCCGCTCAGAGTCTGTGGCTCTCCTGGCAACCCGCTGCCGCGCCCGCAGCCTGGGTGGGGCCGCCAGCTCCCAGCCCTCCCTGCCTGCCTATGACTCACACTGTTTGGGTCACAGCCTTCTGGGCGGCATGATGTCACACACGCCTCGGCTGCTTCCTCACCCAGCACGTGCCCAGGCACCTCTGCTACCCACTGTGGCCCAAGCCCTGGCTGTGGCAGGCCCGTGTGGACATGCCAGCCAGCATGTGTGTGATCGGGTGTGGGCACTGCCACCCAGGGCACCCACAGACCTGGCTTCAAACACTCGCCATGGCTCATGAGCTGTGTGGTCTTGGGCAGGTCTAGGCACCTCTTTTTATTTTTATATTTTGGCACTGGGAATGGAACCCAGGGATGCTCTACCACTGATGTGCCTCTCCGGTCCTTTTACTTTCTTGTTTTGAGACAGGATGTTGCTAAGTTGCCCAGGGTCTTAAGTTGCTGCCTTAGCCTCCCAAGTGGCTGGGATTACAGGTGTGCACCTGCCTCACCCAATTCAAAACCTCTTTGAGAACCTATAAGATGTGTGTAAATGTTGGCTCAGAAGCTTCTAGAACACTGGCCTTTTTCCTCCCACCAGGTCTTGACCAGGCTGCCCTTCATCTGAACTG
Source organism: Sciurus vulgaris (assembly GCF_902686455.1). Lineage (NCBI taxonomy): Eukaryota > Metazoa > Chordata > Mammalia > Rodentia > Sciuridae > Sciurus > Sciurus vulgaris. The sequence goes on from NC_136461.1 coordinate 14,830,990, forward strand.
CCTCCCTGTCTCCTTCCTTGTGAGTCTCAGCCCAAAGTCATGGCTCCTGAGGGTCCTTCCTTGGCCTCTCTCTGCAAGGGTCCTCTTTATTCTCTGTCATTGCATCGACTCCGCGTCCTTCATTGTATTTACGGGATTTCATGACGCTACGTTGACTTGCCGATGACTTACCCATTGTCTTCCTCCCCAGTTAGGTTAAGTCTTATTAACTTTTTTCTTTTGCAGTGCTTGGGATTGAACCCAGGGCCTCGTGCATGCCAAGCACATGCTCCACCCCGAGCCTGCTCCCAGCCTCCAGTTAGATTATGAAGCCCCCAAATGTAGGCGCCAGTCATTTCTATTGCTGTGTCTCTCGATTGCAGGGTAACGTGTAGGCCACAACATTCGCCCGTCCTAAGAGTGTAGCTCAGTGAGTTTTAGCGGTTCACAGAGTTTTCGACCTTCGCTCCGATCCACCTTTAGAACACTTGCATCCCTCAAGAAGCTCCTCGTGCTGAGCGTGGTGTTACTCGCCTGTAATCCCTTGCAACTCCGGAGGCTGAGGCCAGAGGATCACAAGTTCAAGGCCAGCCTCAGCAACTCAGCGAGGCCCTAAGCAACTTAATGTGTCTCTGTCCCAAAATAAAAAATAAGAAGAACTGGGAATAGAGCTCGTGGTAGAGCACCCCTGGGTTCACTCCCCAGTACTGAAAAGAGAAAGAAAACCAAAATACACGCCACAACAACCCCCCCCCCCATCCCTTTTGAGCCAGAAGTTCTACTTTAGAAATTCCTCCTAGGAAAATAATTAAAGATATGCATAAAAATGTAGCAACAAAGATATTCCTTCACGAAGTAGATTATCATAGAAAAAAAAAACCCTAATTATGCCTATCATAATTACGTTCAGGATAGGGGACCGAGTCTCTAGATTCCGTAGGTGAGAGGGCCCTGGACACCGTGCATACGTGCGGACACGGAAGCTCCGCAGCTCCACCCTGGGTGCTTCTGGAGAAATCCACTTCTGCACTCAGGAAGACTCTACCAGAGCGCTGCGCAGCGCGGTCAGCAGAAGTAAAATACTGGAAACCATTTAAATGAGCATCATTGGTGGGGAAGGCACTGTTCCCTAGGATCGTGGGGGCAGCACATGACACCTTTAGAACGCCATGCCAAACCAAAGAGCAGGTCCTGGGAGCTTAGGGTAGAGGCGCGCCCCGGTGCGGGAGGAACCCTGAACTTGTGAGGGATTGACCAGCTCTGGGGAGAGGGTAGGGACCGGATGGCCAAGGACCACCCAGAGCCGTCGACCACATCTGATGGCTTTTATTAAAAAAAAAAAAAAAAAAAAAAAAAAAAAAAAAGAAAGAAAGAAAGAAAGAAAGAAAAGCTAAAAGCACGAGAATTTCTCAGGACTCGGTTCTGAGTGAGTGCGCAGTTGGGCGAGTCTCTATTTTTTCAGTTTTGCTTACTATCCTTCGCTTGAAAACCAGCATTCATTACATTTGGTTAATATAAATGTACGCACGGGGCAAAGTATGTAAAAATCATCGCTCATCACGGTTATTCCTGAGTGACAACATTACTGAGTATTTTAATTTCCCTTTTTTGGTACTGAGATTGAATTTAGGGGCTTTACCACCGAGCCACATCTCCAGCTGTTTTGTTATTTCTGATTTTGAGACAGTTGCTGAGGCTGGCTTCAAACTCTCTGTCCTCCTGCCTCAGCCTCCAGAGTCACTGGGATGACAGGCCTGCGTCCCCGCGCCCGGCTTCGTGTTCCCATTTTTGCGCGCGGCTGTTCTGATTTTCCCGTAGTGCGCATGTGTGACCTGTGCGACCTTTTAACGCCTAAAAGCATCCGACGAACAGTGGGGAGGGTACTCCAGCAGAGCCAGCATCAGGGCCAAAGACCTGGCGGTGGGGGAGGAAAGCATGTTGGGTCCCAGGCGAGGGCGTGGGGGGAAGAAAGCCCCAGGAAAGGGGGCCGGTGGCGCAAGCTTGGACCTGAGAACTGGGCAAAGCGCTGGACTTGACCTTGGAGCCCCTGAGGCCTCACACCGGCCGTGGCTTCCGGGGAGCCTCAGGCGTGTTCCCAGGAATCTGGCTCCACAGGATCTTGGTAATCGGAGGCTTCACCTCGTTATATCCAAAAACAAGGCGTGCAAACCCGCCCTGACTCCCGGGTGCGCGGCCTCGGATGCCCACGGTCCGCGGTGCCGGCTGCCGGACTTTAATTGCCTAGGACTGACAAGGGGGAGAATCAGGCAGGCCCAGCCGGTTATTTTCCAGGACCGTGAGCTCAGCCTTGGGCCTGGGAGAAGTCCAAGGGCCCGGAAGATGTTTTAGACCTGAACAAAGAATTTTAATGACTTCAAAGTAACTACCCCCATTGCCAGAGTAATTGAAATAATTACAATTGCAAAGTTATAAATTCTCTTTTTTGGGGGGAAGGGTATGGATTGAACCCTGGCTCCTTTAACTACTGAGCCACATCCCCAGTTCTTTTTATTTATTTGTTTTGAAAAAAAATTTTTTAGTTGTAGATGGACACAATACCTTTATTTTATTTATTTATTTTTATGTGGTGCTGAGGATGGAACTCAGTGCCCCACCCATGCTAGGCAAGCGCTCTACCACTGAACTAAGACCCTAACCCCCCTTTTTATTTTTATTTTTTCAAGATAGGGTCTTGCTAAGTTGCTTAGGGCCTCACTAAGTTGCAGAGGCTGGTCTTGAACTTGTGATCCTCCTACCTCAGCCTCCCACGGTGCAGGGATTACAGGTGTGCACCACCACGCCGGGTTCAATTACTTTTACATGAAAAGAAATTATGTTTGGTGTGAGGTATGGTTGTGTTTTAATATGTCTGAGAAGAGGAGAAACAGGGTCTCCGAAGGAATGAAGGCCCATGAAGTTCCTAAAAACAGTCCTGGACTTGAAACAGGGATAGGGCTGGGGTGCAGCTCAGGGCTCCAGGCTGAAGGCAGAGATGTATCTGTCTCGGTCCCTGTGGGCGCATTGGGTGGACTCATCCCCGGGAAGGCTCAATGCGTATTTTCAGGTTATAGGACAGGGAGGAGGAAGACACCTCTCTCCCTCATCCTCATATCCGCTCCTCCAGTCCTGGCCCTGCTCTGCCTCTGAAGCCCGCTGACCAGGTCCCGCCACGCCCAGCCTCCACCATTCTTCCCTGGACCAGGGTGGAGGCTCCTTACGGCCTCCTCCATTCACAGCAAGCGGGGGTAGTTTAAAGAAAACACTTCATATGTTTGGGGTAGTTTTAAGCTCACATCAAAATGGAGAAGAGAAGGCAGAGATTTCCATGTCCCCACTGCCTCACACATGCAGACTCCCCACCGTCAAAACCCCCCTGCGGAGCCGCCAGTCTTCCTATCGATGACCCTAGTGTGATACGTGGGTATCAGCCAGAGTCCACAGTTTACTGTGGGATCAATGCTTGGTGCTGGGCATAGGGTGAGGCTGGGCACATGTCTCACAACATGTGGTCAGGGCCCTCAAAGTCCCCTGCGCTCCACCCCACCATCCCTTCCTCTCCCAACCCGGCAACTCTGATCTCTCTACTGTCTCCATAGGTTCCCCTTCTCCAGAATGACCTTCTGTTGGAATCATCCAGAAAGAAGCCTTTTTGGGTTCCTTGGTTCTCTTGGTGATGTGTGTCAAAGGTTCCCCCTGGCTTTTAGTGGTTCGTTTTCTCTTTTCTTTTTAAACACCGAAAAAGATTCTGTTGTCTGAATGGACCACAATTTGTTCACTGGTTCCCCTGCTGAAGGACATCTTGGTTGCTTCCAAGTTTTAGGAATTGTAGATAAAGGTGCTATCAACATCTGCGTGCAGGTTTTGTATCAACGTGAGCTTTCAACTCCTTGGACAAATACTAAGGAGCGTGATTGTTGGGTTGTATGGTAAGATGTGCTTAGTATGGTGAAAGGCAGCCCAATTTTCTTCCAAAGTGGCTGTTCCAGCAGGGTGTGGTGGTGTGCATCTGTCTTCCTTGCAACCTGGGAGGTTGAGGAAGGAGGATTGCAAGTTGGAGGCCAACCTCAGCAACTTACTGAGATCTTATCTCAAAATAAGAAATAAAAAGGGCTGGTGGTATAGGTCAGGGTAGAACTCTCTGGGTTTGGTGCCCAGGACTGGAAACCAAGGCATAAACAAGGTGGTCGGACCATTTTGCATTACCACCAGCAAAGAAGGGCGTTCCTGTTGGCCCAGATCCTTGCCAGCATTTGGTGTCATTCTGAGTTTGGCCCTTCAATAGGTGTGTAGAACGAAGTCTTCTCCTCCTCCTTAGGTAGGGTCTTGCCCAGGCTACCTGAAACGCCTGTCTCAACCAGTCTCTCTGAAGTAACCTCCCAACGAACGGAGACTGCCTGGCTGGTGCTGGCTCCTCCAGGGACATTTTTATTTTTTTAAATGCATTTTTGCAGCTCTGGGGATTGAACCCAGGGCACTTTTCCACTGAGCCACATACCAGCCCCTTTTATGCTTTATTATTTATTTATTTTTGGCACCAGGGATTGAACTCAGGGGCACTCGACCACTGAGCCACGTCCCCAGCCCTGTTTGCGTTTTATTTAGGGACAGCGTCTCACTGAGTTGCTTAGTGCCTCGCTGTTTTTGAGGCTGGCTTTGAACTCGCGATCCTCCTGTCTCAGCCTCCTGAGCCACGGGGATGACAGGCGTGTGCCACTGGACCTGGCTCCTTTGTATGTTTTGTTTTGTTTTGAGGGTCTCATTAAATTGCCCAGGCCGGCCTTGACCTTGTAGTCCTCCTGCCTCAGCCTCCCCAGTTGTTGGGATTACAGGCTGTGTCACTGCATCTGGCTTCAGGGAGATTTTTTAAGTGTCAATTATTCTGCTTTCAAATTCTTAGTGGCTTCATGCCCAGTTTAGAATTAAATTTGAATTCTCCCTCCACCAGCTCTGCCGCCTCCTCTCTTCCCTGACACTGTCCCTCCCTAAGCTCCAGATACCTTCGGTGTTACTAGGAAACACCAAAGCCCTCGGGTCTGGGACCTTTGCACCCCTGCTCCTGTGCCTGGATTTCTTCCTCCAGGCCTGAGCAAGGTGGCTCCTACCCAAATCTCATCACAAATGCCGCTTCCCCAGAGGGGCCCTCGCCCCTGACCCCTGATGATTCGGGCCTTCACGGCACTTGCTGCTTCCCAGACTTGTCTGTGACAAGTCCGTTGCTCCTCTAATGTCTAAATCTATATCATCTCAAGTCTCCATGAAGGCAGGGACCACCGCTGTCCTGTTCACTGCTAAGTCTCCAGCACCTAGATAGAAGCTGGCACTTAGTAGTTGCTCAGTAAATGATTACTGGGTGAACAGTGAAAGGCCACTTCCCACCTACTAGCATGGCTGTGATCCAGAAGGCAGGATGCAGAGGAATCAGAGCCTGTATACCTGCTGATAAGATGCATGGACTCCATGAGTTTGGCTGCTCCTCATAAAGCCAAACAAAGAGCTACCGCGTGACCCAGCAATGGCACTCCCAGGTGGAGACCCAAGAGAAATGAAAACATACGTCCACACAAAGATGTGTTCATGATTGTTCATAGCAGCACTATTTATAGTTGCAAAGAGTAGAAACCACTTATGTCTGTCAGCTGACAAATATACGGACCCAACGTGGCATGTCATTGTCCAGCATGATCACGGACACAGCTCAGAAACATCATGCCAAGCAAAGGAAATCAGACACAGAAAGCCACAATGTCCGAGTGGGGAATGTCCAGAACAGGCAGACAGAGGCACCAGGGGAAGGAAGGCCAGTATAGGTGTTCGGGATGGTGACGTGTTCTGGAATTGGATGTGGTGGTGGCTGCCCACCTTTGGGAATGTACTAAGAACCAACTGGTTCACTCATGAGAGGGTGAAAATATATCCAGCCCTTATTTTACTTATTTTTGTGTGTGTAGTACTGGGGGTTGAATCCAGGACACTTCACTGCTGAACTACGTGCCCAATCTTTTTTTTTTTTTTTTGAGACTGGGTCTTGCTAAGTTGCTGAGGTTGGCCTGGAACTTGTGATCTCCTGCCTCAGCCTCCAGAGTAGCTGGGATGACAGGCCTGCCTTGTCGTGACCAGATAAGCTTTCTTTAAGAGTGAATTTTATGCTGCGCCTGGCAGCATAAAATTTTATGTAATCCCAGCAGCTGGGAGGCTGAGGCAGGAGAATCCCGAGTTCAAAGATAAACTCAGCAAATTAGTGAGGCCCTAAGGAACTCAGCAAGACCCTGTTTCTAGATAAGATATAAAAAATGGCTGAGGATGTGGCTCAGTGGTTAAGTGCCCCGGGTTGAGAAGTCTGCTGCTATCTGTATTGGTCTCCCCCCTATATGTAATCTGATGCTTTTCTCTTGCAACCTTCAAAATTCTATCTTTACTTTGAATGTTAGGCATTTTCATTATAATGTGCCTTGGTGTGGATCTGTTGTGATTCTGTGCATTTGGTGTTCTGTAAGCCTCTTGTATTTGATTTTCCATTTCATTCTTCAGGTTTGGGAAATTTTCTGATATTATTTCATTGACTAGGTTGTTCATTCCTTTGGTTTGTATCTCTGTGCCTTCCTCAATCCCAATAATTCTTAAATTTGGTCTTCTCATGATATCCCACAGTTCTTGGAGATTCTGTTCATGATTTCTTACCATCTTCTCTGTTTGGGCAACTTTATTTTCAAGATTAAATATTTTGTCTTCAGTGTCTGAGGTTCTGTCTTCCAAGTGGTCTAGTCTTTTGGTGATGCTTTCCATTGAGTTTTTTATTTGATTTATTGTTTCTCTCATTTCAAGGATTTCCGTGTGTGTGTGTGTGTGTGTGTGTGTGTGTGTGTGTGTTTGAGAATCTCTATCTCTTTGTTGAAATGATCTTTTGCTTCCTGCAGGTGCTCTTTCAGCTTATTGGTATTATCATTCATTGCCTGCATTTGCTCTCTTATCTCATCCTTTGCTTCGCAAATCATCTTAATCATGTATAATCTGAAGTCCTTTTCTGACATTTCTTCTAACATAGTGTCATTGGATTCTATTACTATAGAATCTAGATTTGTTTGGATCATTTTCTTCCCTTGTTTTTTCATGTTGTTCATGTATCTTCCCCTCTAGCAGTGCAGATCTGGGGTATTGCAGATTTCCCCCTATAGGCTTATAGTGGCCCTATAGGTTTCCAAAACCCTTTCTTTAAGGGGAGATCAATATTAGCAGTGCCCAAATCAGACACTATGCAATCCTAGACCAAATAGCCCCCATGGGGACAATAACAAAATTGTCATAATAAACAAAGTGAGTTCAAATATTATCTTCGGTAAAACAAACAGGTTTGCAATAAGGTCTGCAGTTTCTAATGGAGGACAAAGAGGATGCAGAGGGATGTAGAATGTGGCTGTTAATGGGATAAGAAAAGAATATACAGAAGTTCTAGAAAATAGAAAGGGTGAGAGTGTAATCAAAAGAAATCGGATGTTAGCATGCAAAAAAGGGAGAAAGAGACTCTGAGGGAACAGGTAAACAAAAGGAAAAGAGAGCAAGAAAAGTAAAGAAATAAAAACTTAAGGGGCTGTGGATATAGCTCAGTTGGTACAGTGCTTGCCTAGCATGCACAAGGCCCTGGGTTCGATCCCCAGCATCACCAAAAAAGAAAAACAAAAACAAAAACTTAAATTTTTCAATAAGGAGAAAAAGGAAAATCTACAGTATAACAGTCATATAGTAATGAAACCTCCCAGAGTTCAGTAGCCTGATGCATGAGAGGTACCTGACAATGAGCTTCAAGCCTCCAGCAGGCGTGGCAGGATGGGATTTGCCCCACCTAAAGATGGAGCTCCGGCTTTCAGGATTATCCAAGATGGCTGCTCTGGCTTCCAAATGTGTGGGCAAATGGGGAGCTGCAGCTCAGGGTGTGGATGTGGTCGGCTGGAGGTCCTGGAGGCCGGATATGGTTGGTCCGGCAGGGGTCCTGGAGGTCGGGTGTGTTTGGTGTGGTTGCAGGATCCTGGAGGCCTGGTGCAATCAGTCGGTCTGGGGGTCCTGCCGGCAGGGAGCAGTCAGTCGATGTGAGGGCCCCAGAGGCAGAGAGTGATGGGTTGGGCTAAGGGATCCTGGAGACAAGGCTCAGTCAGTCTGGCCAGGGGTCCTATGGGCCTGGCTGTTGTCTCAAAATGCAAGTGCCCGGGGTTCAATCCCTAGTACCATAAAAAAAAAAAAAAAAAAAAAAAAGAAAGAAAAGAAAAGAAAAAGAAGATGGAATTATATCTGTATATATATTTTAAAGCTTGCCTACAAATGTTAATAACAGCATTGTTCATAATAGCCCCCAAATGGAAACAACCCAAATATCCATCAACTGATTAACAGATGGACAAAATACAGCAATAAAAAGAAATGAAGTATTGATCCAAGGTACACCATGGATGAGACCTGAGAACACACTACATGAAAGAAACCAGACCCAATAACTGCACGTGCTTTGATTCCATTTCTACGAAATGTCCAGAGTAGACAATTTCACTAGACAGAATGTGGATTAGGGGTTGCTGGGGCGGGAGGTGAACGCGGTGTGTGTGCGCGCATGCGTGCCCCCGCACGACTCACGGGCGTGAGGTCTCTTTGGGGGATGAGAATGTTCCCAGGTTGGACTGCACTAATAGTTTCACAATTCTAAAAATACTAGTTCCCATTGCACTGTACACTTTAAGTGGGGACCTTTTGTGGCACATAAATTCCGGGTCACTAAAGCGGTTTTTACAGTTTGTTGAATGAATGCGTGATAAGGCAGAGGGAGACAAGGGAGGCAGGTAAGGGCCTCCGCCCCGGTCTGAAGCACCCCGAGGGAGGAGCACGGCTCCCTTCTTAGTCCCCTTCCTTCGCTCCCTTCTGCTTCTCTTCCCCGCGATGTTGCGGGGAAGGCGGGAGGAGCCGCCCGCGCGGAGCACGGCTGCCCCCTGGCGGCGACCTGAGGCAGCGCTTGGGAATGTGCGGCCCCGGGGCAGCACGGGCACTGGAGAGCGGGGAGGCCCTGGTGAAGGGCGGGGGCGGATGGGAATGCCGGGGAGAGCCCTAGGACACTTGGACAGCGCCCGAGGCTCGCATCTGGATTGTGACTGTCCCAGTGCTGGGGTTTGCTTGTTTGCTCCTGCGGTGATGTGGGGGCAGGAGGGCGGGCGTGCCTGGGTGCGGGACTAGAGCTGGTTAAGCATCAGGGAGGAGCCGGGCTTGAGCTAGAACCTACGCTAACTCGGTGACTTGGGTCGGTCCTGGGCCCCGTATCACTGATCTGTGACATGAAGAAAACATCCCTTGGCTCTCAGGGCGCTGGCGAGCTTCAAGGTCACACACAGGCAACGCAGCAGCAACTCCCGGGGACTCCGGGCCTGGTGGGGGAGCGTCCCTCCAGGGTCTGCAGGCCTGGCGCCCGGGGGCGGGGGTCAGTGCACTGATGCCAGCAAGTCCCTTTACATATTTTTTGCAGAGCTGGGATGGAACCCAGTGCTTCACACGTGCGGGGCACGCGCTCTGCCACTGAGCTATAGCCCCAGCCCACTCGACATTTTTTTAAAAACGGGTAACAACACACAAAAGATGATTTGTGCCTAAGGCACGGGAGTATTATATTCTCCCCTCCTTTATGTTTGGGCCTGTTTCTCCGCTTTAAAATTGAGAAGCTGATACCTCTGCTCCTCTGTCTCTGGTAACTTTGTATTGAGAGTCCGCCACAGGCCAGCAGGAGAGACATCGCTGTGTCCCCACTCCCAGGGCCAACGCTCCAGAGAGCGAGGCACCATGCCACATAAGCGTGTGAGTGCAAAGGCAGACGGAGAGTCATGGAGATGCACAGCAGCAGGGGATGGGGGCCACCCTAGCTTAGGTCACAGAAACCCTTCCTGAGAAGGACATTCAGTTTAGAGCTGGGGGACAGTGAGGCATGGTGACATCAATATTCAGGCAACTTTGAGCAGGAAGGAGCTCCATTCATGGGAGTCCGGTGGAATCCAGGGCTGGCAGAGCCCAGAGAGAGGTCACTTGGGAGAACTGGACAGACCAGATCACATGGGGCTTTGTGGGCCCCTTCAGGATTTGGATTCTAATTCTAAGTACAACAGGAAGTTATCAGAGCATGCTGAATTGGGCTGCTCTAACTTTGGTTTTAAACAGTGTTAGTGTAGCCGGGCACACCTGTGATCCAAGCTACTGAGGAGGCTGAGGTAGGAGGACTGCCAAGTTGGAGGCCAGCCTCAACAATTTAGTGAGAATCTGTCAGACAAATAAACAAACAGAAACTTTCCAGATATTTGAGTGCAGCAAATCCATTGAGAACCTGTGGATTAAGGAAAAAATTCTTTCTCTTTACATATAACAGAATATCATGTGTTCAGGACAATGCTGAACAACAGGGTTGCAGAAATGTAGCACTGACATGCATTTATTCTGTGCCTATTGTTTACTTCTTATCATTCAGGATAAACAGCAGTTTGCAAAATAGTATGTGCAACACACCCATGCATTCTTCTTCGCGCTGCCTTTTCTGATTTTCCACAACAAGCATTGGTTGCTTTTGTAATAAAGAAGGGATGGACGTAATGTTCTTCAGAGCAGAAGCCGAGGATGAGTTAGACGTGCTCCCTGGCGTGACTCACTGTGTAATCCAGTGGAAAGGCCTGAGCTCATTCACAGCATCCTTCCTCGATGCAGTGAGCCCCTCCATAGACCTGGCCCCCCAGGGCTGCTGAGCGGGCACAGAGCCAACAAGGAAAGGAAACACGTCAATCATCAGCAGGATGAGTGGGGGTTACGGTGGGCTAAGTGCGCCAGAGGACAGAAACGTGGCTCTTTGAGAGGCTTTGTCACAGCACTCGACCTGGACTCTGGGGTCTGGGATGCCCCCCTGTGAGGTGGTCTTCCTGGTGAGCTCTGAGGGATGAGCAGGAGCTGACGGGGGAGGAAGGAGAGCGGTCTGGCATGGAGGACTGCCTGCACCAAGGCCCTGGGCTGGAGAGGGGACAGGGGACAAGACACGTGGGCCTTGCACGTTGCTCTGGGGACTTGGGTAAGGAGCAGGGGGAGCCAGAGTGTTTCAAACAAGGTGACGTCATGATCAGCGGACCAATCCGCTTCTGGGCAGTGAACTCATGGGGCGGGGCCTGGAGACCGTGCAGGGAGACTCCGCAGCAGTGATGGACTCCCGGCGTAGGGAGGTGACATGGGCAGGACCTGCGGTTGGATTGAGTACGGGATGGGGGAGAAGGCGGTTTCCCAGATGACTCCTGGCTTTATGGCTTGTGCAACAGGTCGAAGGGCCAGAGAGTCACAAGTTGACAATCTGGGTGTGAGGTGCGCGGAAGGTGTCCACGTGGAGAGGGGCGAGGGCACTGGGTCAGAGCGGAGGTCAGGCCTGCGTGGGGCTCCCAGCCTCCGCATCATGGACAGGCAGGGCCGCATAGCTCTTTGTCGTGGGGGTCATCCTGGGCGCTGTAGGATGTTTGGCAGCGTCCCTGTCTCCTATCCACTGGATGCTGGCTGTGACAACTGGAAATGTCTCCAGACCTTGCTGAATGTCCCCTGGGGCAAAGCTGCCTGCGGTTGAGAGAGCCCGTGGAGGAGTACACGTGGGGGTCATCTGCCTCTGCGGTGTGGATAGGTGACCCCGGGGAGGCGGGACCCAGGGCATCTGTGTTGAATGAGCAGGAAGTGACCGTCCACCAGCGAAGGAAACAGAAGGACAGGTTCAGGAGACAGGAGGGGAACAAGAAGCCTAGTGGAGGATTCCAGAGGGGGATGTGGCCAGGGCTGAAGTGCTGCTGAGGAGGTCAAGTGCCTTGAACCCGAACGGCATCTGCTGGGAACACACAGCGCGTGGCTTCGGGGTGTTTGGGTGGAGCTGTGGGCCAAACCCCAAACAGCCTGGGCTGAAGCTTGCGGAGGAGGTGGCGGGCAGGCAGCTCCCCCAAGGCCTGTCCCGGCCAGGAGCAATGGGGCAGGGTTTCAGTTTGTGGGTGGACCCGCTGGGGAGAGAGGGAGAATTCACTGGAAACGGGAAGGAAAGGGACCCAGAGGACGTGGGCGCAGACTGGTCTGTCGCAGGAGGGGAGGGTGAGGCAGGACACAGGTGTGGGAAGCTCTGGGGGGCGGTCAAGGATCCCCGCGGTGGGGAGAGGCCCGGGCAGTCGACATTTGTGGGAGGAATGTTGTAAGTGCAGGGTGATGGAGAGTTGGCACCAGGTTGCAGAGTGAGAGGAAGTTCGAGGAGATGAACCATTTAGAGAGCCCAGTGCAGATTGGGGTCCTGGGAAAGCTGAGTTCATGTCAGCGACTCTCTTCCTTTATTTTTTTATTTTTTATTTTTTATTTTTTTTATTATTTTTTTATTTTATTGTAAACAAATGGGATACATGTTGCCTCTCTGTTTGTACATGGCGCAAAGGCATACCATTTGTGTAATCATAAATCCACATACAGTAATGTTGTTTGATTCATTCTTATTTTTCCCCTTCCCCCCACCCCTCCCACCCCTCTTTACCCTCTATACAGTACTTTCTTCCTCCATACTTGCCCCCCTCCCTAACCCTAACTCTAACCCTAACACTAACCCTTCCCTCCCCCCCATTATGTGTCATCCTCCACTTATTAGCGATATCATTCGTCTCTTGTCTTTTTGAGATTGGCTTATCTCACTTAGCATGATATTCTCCAATTTCATCCATTTGCCTGCAAATGCCATAATTTTGTCATTCTTTATGGCTGAGTAATATTCCATTGTGTATATATACCACAGTTTCTTTATCCACTCGTCAATTGAAGGGCATCTAGGTTGGTTCCATAGTCTGGCTATTGTGAATTGAGCAGCTATGAACATTGATGTGGCTGTATCTCTGTAGTATGCTGATTTTAGATACTTTAGGTATAGGCCAAGGAGTGGGATAGCTGGGTCAAATGGAGGGTCCATTCCAAGTTTTCTAAGGAATCTCCACACTGCTTTCCAGAGTGGCTGCACTAATTTGCAGCCCCACCAGCAATGTATGAGTGTATCTTTCTCCCCACATCCTCGCCAACACCTATTGCTTGTATTTTTGATAATCGCCATTCTAATTGGGGTGAGATGGAATCTTAGGGTGGTTTTGATTTGCATTTCTCTTATTACTAGAGATGTTGAACATTTTTTCATATGTTTATTGATTGCTTGTACATCTTCTTCTGTGAAGTGTCTGTTCATTTCCTTAGCCCATTTGTCGATTGGATTATTTGTATTCTTGGTGTAGAGTTTTTTGAGTTCTTTATAGATTCTGGAGATTAGTGCTCTATCTGAAGTATGATTGGCAAAGGTATTCTCCCACTCTGTAGACTCTTTCTTCGCATTGCTGATAGTTTCCTTTGCTGAGAGAAAGCTTTTTAGTTTGAATCTATCCCAGTTATTGATTCTTGCTTTTATTTCTTGTGCTATGGGAGTCCTGTTGAGGAAGTCTGGTCCTAGGCCGACATGTTGAAGATCGGGACCTACTTTTTCTTCTATAATCTGCAGAGTCTCTGGTCTGATTCCAAGGTCCTTAATCCATTTTGAGTTGAGTTTTGTACAGGGTGAGAGATATGGGTTTAGTTTCATTCTGTTGCATATGGATTTCCAATTCTCCCAGCACCATTTGTTGAAGAGGCTATCTTTTCTCCATTGCATATTTTTGGCGCCTTTGTCTAGTATTAGAAAGTTGTATTTATTTGGGTTTGTGTCCGTGTCCTCTATTCTGTACCATTGATCTACCTGTCTATTTTGGTACCAATACCATGCCGTCTTTGTTACTATTGCTTTGTAATAAAGTTGAAGTTCGGGTATTGCGATACCCCCTGCTTCATTTTTCCTGCGAAGGATTGCTTTAGCTATTCTGGGTTTCTTATTCTTCCAGATGAATTTCATGATTGCTTGCTCTATTTCTGTAAGGTACGTCATTGGGATTTTAATTGGGATTGCATTGAATCTGTATAGCACTTTTGGTAGTATGGCCATTTTGACAATATTAATTCAGCCTATCCAAGAACATGGGAGATCTTTCCATCTTCTAAGGTTTTCTTCGATTTCTTTCTTTAGTGTTCTGTAGTTCTCATTGTAGAGGTCTTTTACCTCTTTTGTGAGATTGATTCCCAAGTATTTTATTTTTTTCGATGCTATGGTGAATGGGGTAGTTTTCATAATTTCTCTTTCTGAGGATTCCTCACTTATGTATAAAAATGCATTGGACTTATGAGCATTGATCTTGTAACCTGCCACTTTACTGAATTCACTTATGAGTTCTAACAGTTTTCTGGTGGAATTTCCTGGTTCCTCTAAGTATATAATCATATCATCCGCAAATAGGGATAGTTTGAGTTCTTCTTTTCCTATTCGTATTCCTTTAATTTCCTTGGTCTGTCTAATTGCTCTGGCTAGAGTCTCAAGAACGATATTGAATAGGAGTGGTGGAAGAGGGCATCCCTGTCTTGTTCCAGTTTTTAGGGGGAATGCTTTCAGTTTTTCACCGTTTAGAATGATATTAGCCATGGGCTTAGCATAGATGGCCTTTACAATGTTAAGGAATGTTCCCACTATCCCTATTTTTTCTAGTGTTTTGAGCATGAAGGGGTGTTGTATTTTATCAAATGCTTTTTCTGCATCTATTGAAATAATCATGTGGTTCTTGACTTTAAGTCTATTGATATGGTGAATTACATTTATTGATTTCCGGATGTTGAACCAACCTTGCATCCCTGGGATAAAACCCACTTGATCGTGGTGCACTATCTTTTTAATATATTTTTGTATGCGATTTGCTAAAATTTTATTGAGAATTTTTGCGTCAATGTTCATTAATGATATCGGTCTGAAATTTTCTTTCCTCGATTTATCTCTGTCTGGCTTGGGTATCAGGGTAATATTGGTTTCATAGAATGAGTTTGGGAGGGTACCCTCCTCTTCTATTTCATGGAATACTTTGAGAAGTATTGGAATGAGCTCTTCTTTAAAGATTTTGTAGAACTCGGCTGAGAACCCGTCTGGTCCTGGACTTTTCTTTGTTGGTAGGCTTTTGATGACCTCTTCTACTTCATTACTTGAAATTGATCTATTTAAATTTTGTATGTCCTCCTCGTTCAATTTAGGCAATTCATATGTCTCTAGAAACCTGTTGATGTCTTCGAAATTTTCTATTTGGTTAGAATATAGATTTTCAAAATAGCTTCTAATTATGTTTTGTATTTCAATCGTGTCTGTTGTGATATTTCCTTGTTCATTCCGAATTTTGGTGATTTGGGTTTTCTCTCGTCTTCTCTTTGTTAGAGTGGCTAAGGGTTTATCAATTTGTTTATTTTTTCAAAGAACCAACTATTTATTTTGTCAATTTTTTGTATAGTTTCTTTTGTTTCAATTTCGTTGATTTCAGCTCTGAGTTTAACTATTTCCTGTCTTCTACTACTTTTGGTGTTGGTCTGTTCTTCTTTTTCTAGGGCTTTGAGCTGAAGTGTTAGGTTGTTTATTTGTTGATTTTTACTTCTTTTATTGAATGCGCTCCATGAAATAAATTTTCCTCTAAGTACTGCTTTCATAGTGTCCCAAAGATTTTGATATGATGTTTCTTTGTTCTCATTTACCTCTAGGAATTTTTTAATTTCCTTCCTAATATCTTCTGTTATCCATTCATCATATAATAGCATATTGTTTAATCTCCAGGTGTTGGAGTAGCTTCTGTTTTTTACTCTTTCATTTATTTCTAATTTCAATCCATTATGATCTGATAGAATACAAGGTAGTGTCTCTATCTTCTTGTATTTGCTAACATTAGCTTTGTGGCATAATATATGGTCTATTTTAGAGAAGGATCCATGTGCTGCTGAGAAGAAAGTGTATTCGCTCTTGGTTGGATGGTATATTCTATAAATGTCCGTTAAGTCTAAATTATTGATTGTGTTATTGAGACCTATGGTTTCTTTGTTCAATTTTTGTTTGGAAGATCTGTCCAGTGGTGAGAGAGGCGTGTTAAAATCACCTAGTATTATTGTGTTATGGTCTATTTGGTTTCTGAAATTGAGAAGGATTTGTTTGACATACATGGATGAGCCACTGTTTGGGGCATAGATGTTTATGATTGTTATGTCTTGCTGATTTATGGTTCCCTTAAGCAGTATGAAATGACCTTCTTTATCCCTTTTGACTAGTTTTGACTTGAAGTCCACCTTATCTGAAATGAGGATGGATACCCCAGCTTTTTTGCTGAGTCCATGTGCATGATATGTTTTCCCCCATCCTTTCACCTTTAGTCTATGTGTATCTCTTTCTACGAGGTGAGTCTCTTGCAGGCAACATATTGTTGGATCTTTCTTTTTGATCCAATCTGCCAGTCTATGTCTTTTGATTGATGAGTTCAGGCCATTAATATTCAGGGTTATTATTGAGATATGATTAGTATTCCCAGTCATTTGGTTCATTTTATTTATTTATTTATTTATTTATTTATTTATTTTGAGACGACTTGGTTCTTCCTTTATTTGACAATTCCTTTAGGATGGTTCCTCCCATTGCTGATTTGTTTCTTTGTTTTTCATCTCTTCCTCATGGAATATTTTGCTGAGAATGTTCTGTAAAGCTGGCTTTCTTTTTGTAAATTCTTTTAGCTTTTTTTTATCATGGAAGGATTTTATTTCATCGTCAAATTTGAAGGTAAGTTTTGCTGGGTATAAGATTCTTGGTTGGCATCCATTTTCTTTCAGGGCTTGAAAAATGTTGTTCCAGGCCCTTCTAGCTTTTAGGGTCTGGATTGAAAAATCTGCTGATATCCGTATTGGTTTCCCCCTGAATGTAATTTGATTCCTCTCTCTTGCGGCCTTTAAAATTCTGTCTTTATTTTGTATGTTGGGCATTTTCATTATAATGTGCCTTGGTGTGGGTCTGTTGTAATTTTGTATATTTGGAGTCCTATAAGCCTCTTGTACTTGATCTTCCATTTCATTCTTCAGATTTGGGAAATTTTCTGATAGTATTTCATTGAATAGATTGTTCATTCCTTTGGTCTGTTTCTCTAAGCCTTCCTCAATTCCAATAATTCTCAAATTTGGCCTCTTCATGATATCCCATAGTTCTTGGAGATTCTGTTCATGATTTCTTACCATCTTCTCTGTTTGTTCAACTTTGTTTTCAAGGTTAAATATTTTATCTTCAATGTCTGATGTTCTGTCTTCCAGGTGTTCTATTCTATTGGTTATGCTTTCTATGGAGTTCTTAATTTGGTTTATTGTTTCCTTCATTTCAAGGATTTCTGTTTGGTTTTTTTTTCAATATCTCTAACTCTTTATTGAAGTGATCTTTTGCTTCCTGTATTTGCTCTTTTAACTGTCGATTGGTGCGATCATTCAGTGCCTGCATTTGCTCTTGCATCTCGTCATTTGCTTCCCTGAGCATTTTAATTATGTACATTCTGAACTCCCTTTCTGTCATTTCTTCTGCCATGCTGTCGTTGGGTTTCATTGATGTAACATCTAGATTTGTTTGCAGCATTTTCTTTCCTTGTTTTCTCATATTGTTCAGGTATCAGTTGACCGCTGTGATATTGCAGATTTCCTCTATTGTCTTATAATATCCCTGAAGATTTCTATTATATCCCCTCTTAGTCTTCAGTAGCCTGAAATCTTGGAGGAAGTTGATAATGCAGTGCTCCACAAGGGAGCTGACTCCCTAGGGGTGGTGGCCTTCTGGTGGGGTATATTCCCTGCTAGTGGGCAGAGGTACCTTCACTTGCTGATGAATGGTCATCCAGAAGGGAAGTAGGATGTGGGCTGATGCAAGACCAGTTTGGGCCTGTGTCTCTGATTTTACGGTCCTTTTGGGAGAACCTCACCCAACAGGGAGGAGTCACCCGGTGGGGAGGTCTCGCTGGTCGGTTTTCCTCCCAGAGGTTCCGTTCAATTCACAACTACCGCCTGGGCTGGGCAGCCTTCTTCTGCAATGTTCCCAGGGACCCGGACCTACCTCCTGGGCCTGGAAGCCTCACCCTTCACAGATGAATCTCCTTAGGCTGCCTCTCCTCAGAGAAGCTGCCTGCAGTCCTGGAGCCTTCGCTCCGCCCCTCAGTTTGTCTGTGGGGCCCTTCCACCAAGAAGCCGTCTAGGACCCTGCTCTGCACTTTTCGCCTGGCTATGCGGCCCCTCCTCTGAGCAGCCACCTGGAGCCCCTTACAATCGCTCCGAGTCCCAGTGACCCGCCACACGCCTTTTCCTCCGGCAGCCACCTGTTGTTCCGTGCGGTCGCTCTAAGACCAAGTGACCCACCACGCACCACTTTCTCCACCAGGCAGTTACCCAGAGATCTGGTGCGTCACGAGTCCCAAGAACTCACTGTGCACTTTCTTGTCCCGACTGCCTCCCGTAGCCCTGGTGCAGTCACTTCGAGCCCAAGCACCCCGCCGCGCTCCTCCTCCTTCTCCAGACAACCCCGCTGTGTTCAGGAGCGGATGCTCTGGGACCAAACCACTCACCACGCTGTTCCACCGGATAGCCGCCCAGAGCCCTGGCGCAGCTGCTCCAATTCCAAGCGACGTGCCGAGCCCGTATTTCTCCTTCTCCTCTGGGCAGCCCCCTCTTCAATGCTCCCAGCTGTCTGCGATCACTGCTCCGGCGGGGGGAGGGGCGCCTCGCCGGCCGTTCTACTTTGCAAAGATCCCTGCTTTTGGGGCTACCGCCCCGTCCAGGACTCCTGCCCCGTCCGGGACGTCTGCCCAGTGGGAGATTCTCGCCCAGCTGCTTTGAGTTGGTCCCAAGGCTCTCTATATCTCCTCTTCTTGAGTCCTGAGTCCTGGAGCAACACGAAACGCAGCCACCCTCTAGTCCGCCATCTTGAATCCCCCCTCTCTTCCTTTTTTGAGCTGGGGGCTCTCTATGAAGCCTAGGATGGCCTTGGACTTTGGGCTCAAGTGATCCTCCTGCTTCAGCCTCCCAAGTGGCAGGTGCATCCTGTGCACTCATTCTTACTAATTTGCATTGGGTTCCAAACTGACTCTATCCCTTAGTTAAGGGACTTACCATCTTAGTGTCTTAGTTTCTAATCTGTAAAATGGGTCAATAGAAGAGGCTACCTCATGCAGTTGCTGGGCAAATCTAGTTCAATGAAGTGTGTTACGTGTTCCTGCAGGATCATGGCTTGTGATCCTGCAGGAAAGGATGGGTGGCCCAGTTGGCAGCCCTGGGCCTTAGAAGCTGTTGAGGTTTATAGTGAACTGACCAGCAGGGGACAGCAGACATCCACTCAGGGAAGGACTTGTGCCAGCCTTCTGGCTGTGGTACCCAAGGGAGCCACGATCCCCACTGAGGGGCGCCCAGGCCAGCATGGAATCCCAGTTGAGGGAGATTGGGCTAGAGTGAGGTCAGGTGTCCCCAGCTCAGGAGGCAAGGGGAGCAATCAGGTCAGGCTCATGGAAAGTGCAGGAATGGGTGGGAACAGCTCTAAGGACAGGGAAGAGCAGCCTCCTTAGAAAAGCCGGGAGGGAGACAAACAAGAAGACAGGTGCTTCTCCAGAGCAGAGCCGCGTGGGTGACCTGGGAATCCTGGGCAGAGGGATGAAGAACCAGGTTCAGTTAAGAATGAGCCCTGCCTGGGCTGGGTTGTGGCTCAGTGGTGGAGCGCTTGCCTAGCACATGTGAGGCACGGGGTTCGGTCCTCAGCACCGCATATAAATAAATGAATAAAATAAAGGTATTGTGTCCATCGACGACTAAAAAAAAAAAAAAAAAAAAAAAAATGAGCCCTGCCTGGGTGCCGGGCCTCGGTGAGCAGGGCTTATCTCGGGACTGAAAGGTCACAGCCCAGGCTGGGACATGGCATGGGGGCCTGCTTGGTTTGCCAGCTGGGAGTCAGAAAGCAGAGCTGGGGCTGGAGCTGGGCAGAGGAGTGGGGCTGGAGGCGCGGGGCCAAGACTCCAGCAAGGCCAGGACCCCAGAAGCAGCCTGTTGGCTGGCACCCAGAGCCAGGCTCAGCTGGCCCTGAGGTGGAGACAGGGACCCACTAGGCATGACTCTCTTGCTGGAGGGTGGTGAGGTAGCCTCTTCCTCCCCTTCCTCCTTCTCCCGGGTCCCTTCTGGAACCTGCCTGCTGTCTCAGAGGCTGCACAACCCAGAGCCTGTTCTCTGAGACGTGTAGACAACATGGCCACCCAGATGTCCACGCAATGGCACTCCACCAAGTGGCCCTCCTGCTTCTCCAGGTTCTGTTTGTTCCTCTGAAGGTGGACCTCATCTCTCAGGGCTCTCATAGCCCTCGGAGTGACCTGGTCTACACTCTGCGCTACGAAGCCGGGTCAGTCTGTGGCAGAGAGGACTCGAACCCAAGACCCAGTGTTCTTTGCCCTGATTGGCAGCATTAGGCAAGATAGCTGCGTTGCGTCCAGAACTCCTGTGCCTGATGAAGGAACCTAGGAGAGGGACGTCTCCAAGAGGAGTCTTGTTTTCAGGGCAGAAAATGTCACTAACTCTCCTTGTGATCCTAGTCAAATGCAGTGTCTCAACTCTAAAGCAGGGGATCAGGAAAAAAGCAGGGGCATTGTTTAACTCATTTAATGAGGCCATGTAATCTTACTTTCAAAACTGGAAAACAATACGAGAAGAAAATTATAGGTTCATTTCACCTATGAACACAAAGATGAAAATCTTAAAATAAAATATTGGTTAAGTGAATCCTCTGCTTTTTTTTTTTTTTTTTTTTTTTTTTTAAGCATGGCCAAATTAGGTTTATCCCAGATAAGAAAGGAGACTCAACCTCAGAAAACACATGCATTAAAATTTTCCTGTTAATTGGTAGACCGAAGGAGAAAAATCACATGATTATTTCATCATAGGCACATGCATGGAAAGGCTTTTCATATCTTCAACAATAACTTTGATTTTAAAAAATGTTTAGCAAGCTAGGAATAGCAAACAGCATAAACCTGGTGAAAAGTATAAGCCAAAATTTAGGGTGACTATGTTCTTAAGGGACAAACTTCTAGAAACAAGGCTGCCTGACAATATAGCTACTAGTGAACGTAGTCCTGAGGTTCTTGCTGACATTACAAAGAAAAAGAAAAGAACTCTAAGTTCTGGACGATAAAAAGTAAAACTGTCATTACTCTCAGATTAGGTAGCCACCTACCTAGAAAAACCAACACAGTAATTACCAGATGAAAGACCTCCCTACAAAAATTAGCAGCGTTTTTCCTGATCAGCAATAACCCATTGGAAAATGGGAAGGAAAATAAAATACTAAAGTATCCAGTTGAGTCCCCTCCTCCTCCCTCTTTTCCCTTCCCTGCTTGAAAAACCCAGTCCTAAAGGCATTAGGGAGACGCACGGGTGGGCTTTGTGAAGAGGGCAGCCTTGTGGGCGTTGGGGACCAAGTGGGGTGAGGAGGGCATGTAGCTAGGGGGATGCCTGGCATGGGAGCTGGTGCCCAGGGGCCACGGGGACTGGGCTGCCTGTGTCCTGGCTCCATCCACCCAGAAGGCCGGACGCAGTGATCCTCTGACAGCCGTGAGCACGCCTTGTACTCAGAGTCTGGCTTCCAAATACCATTCTCCATTGAAGGCTCTGGTCTCCTGGGACAAATGGTGGATTCCAGGACTGGGGGAGGGGAGGGAGAAGCTGATCCTAGGGCATCTTATATGAGAAAGCAAGGAAGCACCCCAAGAACAAGAGGGACATGTCACAAGGACACATGCCACTTGAAAAGACTCCCAGTGGACCGAAAGGGAAGAATTGGAGAGCCAAATTCATAAGGATAGGAAGAGACTGGACGAGACAGAAAACCTGGAGCTCCTGCTGCGGTTCCCTGAGAATTACCTACACCACTGTGAAGAACCCGTCCACAGAGCACTTGTCATGACCCAGCGCTCGGGAGTAACGTTATGGTGGTAAGCCTGGCAGATACCACCTCCCTCAAGTGATCCAGGGAGACATCAGCAGCCACAGGACAGACTGAAACGACGTGCAGCTGATAGGAGGGAATGAGAGTATCGTAGCTCACGCTGTGAAGTTCCTGCCAAAGATGCACAACCTGAATCTAATCGTGAGCAAGTACCAGACAGCCCCGGCGAGGGACGTCCTGTGAAACAGCTCCCTGGGATCCTCAAAAGGCCATATAAGCCAAAGGCAGGCCGAGGAACTGTTTCTCGCCCAGAGAAACTGTCCTCGTTTGTAGGGGATACAAACTATGTGTGGCAGATGGATTGGCAACCTAAACCCAGATGCTTCTGGAAAAAAAGGTTTTTAATATTGTTCTTGACGGCTCTTCTGTAGATCCGAGACTGTTTCAAAAATTTTGGGGGAGGGCTGGGGTTGTGGCTCGGAGGTGGAGCGCTTGCCTAGCATGTACGAGGCACTGGGTTCAATCCTCAGCATTATATATGAATAAGTAAATAAAATAAAGGTCCATCAACAACTAATAAAAATATTTTTTAAAAATTGGGGGGGGAAATTCTAAAATTTACATTAAAAGTTGTCAATAGGAACTGGGGTGCAGCTCAGTGGTGGAATACTTGTGTAGCATGGGTGAGGTCCTGTGCCCCCCCACCCACACGCACACATGTGTATCTAGAAATCATCTAAGGGAAGGTAAAAGATTACTAAGATGAAAATTTAAAACTTTTGTCAAAGGACATATGAGAAGACTTGAGTAGATACCTATTCCATAGTCACAGGGCAACTTAACATCATGAAGCTGCTGGTTCTCCTCAAATTAATCTACTCATCAGAACAATCTCAAGCAAGATCTTAGCTGGATTTTGTTTTGGAAGAATTCAATGAGCTTGCTCTAAATTACATATGGAAGAATAAAGATCCACAGAGAATGAGCCAGGCACTGTGGCTGGACGCGGTGATCCTCCAACAGCCCTGAGCACACCTTATACTTGGAGTCTGTCATCCCAGTGGCTCGGGAGGCTGAGGCAGGAGAGTGGTGAGCTCAAAGCCAGCCTCAGCAACTTAATGAGGCCCTGAGCCACTCAGTGAGACTCTGTCTCTAAATGAAATATATAAAAAAGGACTGGGGATGTGGCTCAGTGGTAAAGCACCTCTGGGTTCAATTCCTGGTGCAAAAAAAAAAAAAAAAAAAATCCACAAAGAATGAAATCAACTTTGAAAAGGAGGAGCCAGGAGTTGTTGTGTCAGACATAAAAGTATACAGAGATGGATAAAAGACATAAATATAGGTAGGTAGATTTGCTGTATAACAAAAGAGGTACCATAAATCATGGAAGGAAGAAGACTTTTCAGCAGAAGATGCTGGGAAAACTGACTTGCTCTACAGAAACAAAGTCTCCCTCCCCAAGACAACCACAAAGGTAGGTACTAGTTGTATCAAAGCCAAAAGTGTATTTTTGCTATCTAGCAATGGGGGAAATACATTAGACCCCCAAGGTGGAAGACTTCAAGCAAAAATTGCTGGATTTGATCATATCAAGGATTTTTGTTCAGCAAAAAGCCCTGTAGACTAAATTAGATGGAAAATCGATCTCTAACAGACACTTGCGACATCTCAAGCTGGCAAGGGACAAATACCTAGAATATATGTGGGACCCCTGCAAATCAGCAAGGCAAGGGAGGAAACATGAGGGACGAAGGCACACAGGATATGCACAGGTGATTCTCGGCTTCTGGGAAGGGAAATCCAATGACTAATCAGAGGAAGAGAAGCTCAGCAGCAGTGATCGGAGACACGCGGGGCAGGCGGTGGCGAGGTGCCGCTTCAGGTCCATCAGGCTGGCTTTTGCCAGACATTCGATGATGCTGAGTCTCTGTGCAGACGGGGAAACCCTGGCTGCTGTCAGTCCTGGTGGGCACGTGGACCGAGGCGGCCATTCTGGAGAGCAATTCCAATACTTAAGCCAAACGAAGCATGCTCAGTGGGGACTAAGGTGCAGTTAGGCAGGAGCAAGGAGTTCTGCTGTGATTCTAGATAACTCCAGCAGGCTGCGCATTTCAAAAAGGTAGGAGAAAGAATTTTGAAGGTTTTCACCATACAGAAATGATAAATATGGAGGAGAAAGACTTGTTTAACCTGACTGAAACATTACATGATGTATACGTGCTTCAAAACACCATGTAGTCTCCTTAATATGTACAAAATTTAGGTTCCTATATATCAGTTAAAAATAAATTCAGTTTTTTTTTTTTTTTTGTACCAGGGATTGAACCCAGGGGCGCTTAACCACTGAGCCACATCCCCAGTCCTTTTTATTCTTTATTTTGAGACAGGGTCTTGCTAAGTTACGGACGCTGACCTTGAACTTGCTGTCCTCTTGCCTCAGCCTCCTGAGTCACTGGGATTACAGTCATGTGCCACCACACCTGGCTAATAAATGTAATTTTAAAAAGAAATGAAGCTTACATGTACCCTCTGCCCTAGAAAGTCCAGTTCCAAGTCAAAATTGGTACAGATTGGATGATGGTCCCAATTTTTCATTTCATGTCTTTGTCATAGTCTTGTGATGGGCAGAGATTCTCCACACTTAGACTTTGAGGTGGCCGTGAGTTGTCTGACCCACAGTGTGTTAGCAAGTGACACACACCACCCGAAGTGGCTGATACGGTTGGGCTTCGGCCATCACCGTGAGAACACACCTGGCGGCCCCCTGCCCTGAGGTGCAGATGGAAAGGAGAGGAGAAGCAAGAGACTTTCCACACGGCCACTCAACACCTAGAACCAGCCATACCTGTTGCTGGAACCCTGCAAACTCTGTTTTGTGAACCACTGAAGTCCCTCCAAAGTCCATTTTGATTTGGGCTCCTGTCTCTCATCAGAGTCCTTACTAACTCAATTCCCTTCCAGTAATTTTCAGCTCCAACTGAGCAGAAGTACCCACCACCCCTTAAACATTCATTGTCTCTCTGCCCTCGACCAAATTCAAGGTGACTGCCACCTTGATGAGCATCTACTACGTAAAAGCTGGAACATTGCAAGACCAGGGACAGACTGGCATATGTTCGCTTTCCCTCCCAAGACAGACAGGACTTGTTCAACTTTGCAAATCCTTTCCAAGGACCGAAGCTTAAAGATGGTATTGATTTTAATTTCTGCTCTTGACTTATTTTCTTCTTTATTTCTTTTCCCTTGGGTTAGATTTGTTCTTTCTTTCTTTTTTTTTTTTTTTCCTGCAGTACTGGGGATCGAACTCAGGGCTTTAGTGCTTGCGAGGCAAGCACTCTACCAGCTGATCTATCTCCCCAGCCCAGATTTGTTCTTCTTTTTCAGCTTCTTGTGATGGAAGTTTTAATCAGTACTTCTCAAACTTTTCTCCTAGTCTCACAGGTGCACGAAGGCCATGCATTTCCCTCTGAACACTGCTTTGGCTGCGTCCTGTAAGTTTTGATATGTCCAGCTCTCATTAGCATTCAGTTCAGTGTCTGCCGAGTTCCATTTTTATTTCTTCTTTGACTAGTGCAACGTTTCATTCTCAGTCAGTTAAGAAGTTTCTATTTGTTTGCTCTTGATTTCTAGTTTAGTTCCTGTGGTCAGAGAACATCAGCTGAAGAATTTTCCATTTTCTAAAGTGTGTTGTATTTTATTTTATTTTAGGTACTGGGGATTGAACCCAGAGGTGCTTAACCACTGAGTCCCTTCCCCTGCCTTTTAAATATTTTATTTACAGACAGGGTCTCTCTGAGTTGCTCAGGGCCTCGGTGTTGTACCTTTTTTCTTTTCTTTTCTTTTCTTTTCATGCCAGTACATGATTGATTTTGATAAATGCTGTGTGCTCACCTGAAGAGATATAAATTTTGGGTCCTTAGGTCAAATTTATTGATATCACTAACTGACCCCAGAAACAACAGCTGCCATTCTATCTGAGGCAACCTCGGAATCCTTCCCAACCCGGGTTCCCGGCAGCACCAGCCATCCACAGGAGAGTAACCAGTGTGGAACTCCCGTCCCATCCAGTGCAGAGGGCATGGGCCAGGCATCTGCCGGCCTGCAATCAGATGCCAGCTCTGCCACCTTCTAGCTGTATGATCCCGGGCAAGTTTACCCAACCTCCTTGATCTTGCCTGAAAAATGCTGCTAATAACAGCTCCTGCTGCCTCCCGTTGAGGAGATTAAGTGGGAATGAAGCGCTTAGCTCGTGTCTCATCCAGTCAGCAAGCTCCAGCTAGACCTGGAGGCTGTACCCTCCCCACCCTCTGTCCCAGTGGGACCCCGGCCTGGGACGCTGCTGTACCCAGCCTTCACCTGTTCATGTTGGCAGCAGCTGCTTGTATCTGCAGTCTCTCTCCTACTCTAGAAGCACCCCTTCCTCAGGAGTCACGGAGCAGGAAGCAGGACTGCCTCCCACATTGGGAGCCAAACCTCCAGATGTTTGCTTTCCCAGCTTCCCTTGCAGCCTGGGCTTGGTCACATGACCCTGGTTCTGCCAATCAGCTATTCCCACTGCAGATGTTGCATCTGGACCCAGGGACAGAGAGAGACAGTGTCCTTGGCCGTGGGGGTGGGGTGACAGCTGCTGAGCGGGAAGAGGCCTTGGCTTCCAGTGCACATTGCTGGTCAGGTTGGTGGTGCAGGCTGTGGCTTTAGGCTCTCAATTCTTCATCTGACCAGTTCTGTGGGTGACTTTGGCCACTTCTTGGCCTGAGGCCTCTGAGCCGGAATGTCTTATGGATGCCCTGGAACTGACCTGATAGCCTCCCACTAGCTCCCTGGCTGTGGAAATCAGCTGGAGCTGGTTTCTGTTGAAACAAGATTCTCTCTGATAGGTCCTTTGTCCTCAGTCTTCTCTAAGGGACTCTCTACTTAGATGTGACTTTTAGCACGTCTCCTTACCGCAGACCCTTAGCTCCCTCTCCAAGACCCCAGGGCCAGAGGTGATTCAGAATGCAGCATTGTTCAGATTTTAAAAAGGCGATTTGGTGCATATTCAGGGGCCACGCCCAGTAATTGCCTGCATTAATATGTTCACAGCTAACAGGTGGTCATGACAGGCGTGTGCTATGGTTTGATCTGGAATGTCTCTCAAAGCCTGTGTGTTAAAGGCGTGGTCCCCACTGTGGTGCTATTGAGAGGTGGACAGAACCTCAAGAGGTAGACCCAGGAGGTCTGCAGGTCATTGGGGGTGTGCCCACCAAAGGATTGGAGAATATCAGTCCCTGTCTACTTGTTTATTTATTTTTTGCAATACCTGGGATGGAACTCAGTACATGGTGGGGCAAGAACCCTATCACTGAGTTATATCCCCAGCCCTTTTTAGTTTGAGATAGGGTTTTGATGACTTGCCTGGGGTTGGTCTTGAACTTGTGATCCTCTTACCTCAGCCTCCCAAACAGCTGGGATGACGGGTGTGTGCCATCACGCCCAGCTTCCTGGTGTCTTCCTCTCTCTCTTTCAAGGCCTGATCATGAGCTGAATGGTTTTGCTTTGCCTTGCACCCTGGCCATGATATGCTTGCTGTCTCCCCCAAAGCAATAGGGCCAATAAATGATGGAAGGAAACTTCTACAACTGTGAGCTGAAGTAAACCTCATTTCTTTATAAGCTGATAATCTCAGGTATTTGTTATAGCAGCAGGAAGCTGAATAATACAGACTATAAGTAGCTCGATATCATTCTAGTCTGGTTCTGTTGTCCAGTGAGTTTTGGGATAAATTTACAAAACTACTTGCAATGTTCAGAGTTTTAGGAATTTCAGATTGCAGATATATGGGATTATGACCCTGTAATAAAAATGAAAGGCTAATATTAGCTAGCACTTATTGAGTACTTACTGTGTGTTGGGAACCTTGCCAATGTTAATCTTTGCCTCCACTTGATAAGGTTAGGTATGATTTTTATGCCCATTTCATGATTGATCCTTAAACTTGGTCATGAGAGCAGAAACCATCTGACACTGGGAAAAGATTGTTATTTAAACAAATGAGAAAAGGGAGACTCAGAGAGGTGAAGTGACTTGGCTTTGGTCACACAGCAAGAAAGCATTAGGGTAGGATTTCTGAGCCATCGTGCAGTCTGTCTTTAAAAGAGGGTAACCCAGCACTCTTGGGGGTCTTGCCCAGCCTGGTCCTCCCAGACTCTGCCTCTCCTACTATCCAGAACTTCCCCTTCCCTTTTCAGTCCCAAGACTGGGACACAAGGGGCAGGGGGCAAAGGAGGAAAATGCTAGCCCCAGAGAAGCAATCACTCTGGCGAATGAACAAAAGACGATGCAAATTCCTTTCCAGGAACTTGCCCCACAGTCCTGTGTCTACACCTGCACCAACTGGTGTGGCCCTGCAAAGGCCCCGGGGTTCCAAGGAGAACACCCTGGCCCTGGCCTTGCCGCCTTCTTGGGACTCTTTCCACAGTTGGAGTCGGTGGTTCCCAAACTTGGGGAACCTACATAGTTTCAAGGAGATGCAGTCCCGGTGCCACGCAAGGGCCCTAAAGGGTGGAGCCAGAAGTCTAGGGCATTTTAACGTCAGCATGGGGCACACTTAGTTTTATTGAACAGTCAGGACACTTTTTCTTGCAGAGAAATTAAGCCTCCAATTAACAGCATGGCCATCCGGGTCCCCCAGCAGATGGTTGGTTTCCATTTTAGACCGGAAACTCATCAAGCTAAGAAGCAGGACTAGGTTAGCCTGCAGTCCCAGCCCTCTGATCCCTCCCCTCCCGTAGAACAATCCTAGCTGTCTGTTGTGAACACCTGCTTTGTACTAGGACCAGAGCTAAATGCCTTCTATACCCCAAGAGGCAATCCTCTCTTCTCAGCCTCCTTTGACAGGCGGGTAGCTCAGAGAGGTTAATAGTGTGGCCAAAGTCACACAGCTAGTTAAGTAATAGAGCAAGAATTTAAACTTGAATCTTTAGCTCCAAACTTACTATCCTGTAATGTGGATGAACAGGGCTACCAAGAGCACCCCACAATCTGCACATACCTCATGTAGGGAGAGAACCCGAGGAAAGAGTGATGGACAACAGAACAAACTGTTGGGCTAAGAGTCTGCAAGCTTCCAAAGAACTTAGCTCCATGTGGTACTTGTTTTGAAGAACTTAGCTGCACATGGTACTTGTTCCAATGAAATGGAACATTTGGATTTTCCTTTTTCCTTTGAGATGGAGTCTTGTTGGTTACCTAGGCTGGTCTCAAACTCCTGGGCTCAAGTGATCCCCCTGCCTCAGCCCCCTAAGGCAGTGGCACCGCACCTGGATCACGTTAGGGAGTTCTTGCCATGTGTTTACCTCCTCTTCCTGGGAAGAGAGCACCTCCAGAGCAGCGCCAGGATTTTCTACTTGCTTTCATTTTAACACATTTGCTTTTCCTCTGTGTCAGCACAAGCAACTGTAAATTTCTGTGATGATGGATAAAAATCTTTTCAGTGCTGCAGATGGAACCCAGGGCCTCGCACACGCTAGGCAAGAGCCCAACCACTGAGCTGCATCCCAGCCCTCGATGGAAATGTCTCATACCTGCACTGTCCAGCGCTAGAGCCACTGACCACATGTGGCCACTCAGCACTTAACATGTGGCTACTGTAGGGGAGAATCTGGATTTTAGGTTGTATTTATTTTTGATTAATTTAAATGCATGCATAAATAACTACACATGGCCAGTGGCTGTGGTATTGGACTGTGCAGCTCTGTGTAATCCTTGGATTTTGCTGAACTACTTGAAAAGAAGTAGCAGACATCACGACTCATCAATCATCCTAGGTACCTTGGTCTCTATTTCTTCAGAAGAGGGACATCCTGTATAACCACAGCATTGTTACCATGCTCACAAATATTTTTCTAAGTTTTTACATAACTTATACCTTCGATATTGGAAATGATGTAAAGATGAAAGAATCTTTTTTTTTTTTTTTTTTTTGTACTGGGAATTGAACCTAGAGACACTTTACTACTGAGCTACATCCCCAGTCCTTTTTATTTTCTTTATTTGGAGACAAGGTCTCACTAAGTTGCTGAAGCTGACCTCATGTTTTTGATACTCCTGCCTCAGCCTCCCAAATTGCTGGAATTGCTGGTGTGTGCCAGCTGAAAGAACTTTTATTTAAAAAAACCACATGTGGGAGCTGGGGAGATAGCTCAGTTGGTAGAGTGCTTGCCTTGCAAGCACAAGGCCCTGGGTTCGATTCCCAGCACCCCCCCAAAAACAAACAAACAAACAAAAAAAATGTGTATTGAGATAAAATTAACATCCCATACAATTCGCCCATTTAAAGAATACAATTCTTTGGTTTTGCTGTAGCCACAGTGAACTATGGTGTGAAACCACCACCACGATCAATTTTAGAACATTTTTGTCATCCTACCAAGAAATACACGAGCAGCCACTCCCATTTATCCCCCCAACTCTCTTCTGCAGCCCTCAGCCCCAGACCTAGGTGGCTGCTAATCCATGTTACCTCCAGGGATTTGCCCATTCTGGCCTCACACTATATGTGGTCCCTTGGGTCTGGCTTCTTTCACTGCATATGTTTTTAAGATCCATCCATCTTGTAGAATGGATCAGTCTTTTTTTTGATGGAGGTAAAACTCATAGAACAGGGGCTGGGGAGATAGCTCAGTTGGTAGAGAGCTTACCTCCTAAGCACAATGCCCTGGGTTCAATCCCCTGTACCACAAAAACAACAAACTTATAGAACATAAAATTTGCCATTTTGTTCATTTTAGAGTGTGCAGTTCAGTGGCTTCCAGGACATTCCCCATGTTGGGCAATTATCCTCGGCCCCTCCGCTGCTGTAACCAGACACCTTAGACTGGGTGATTCCTAGTGAGCAGAGCTTTGCTGCTCCCATCCCAGCGCCTCTGGGGAAGACCACCAGGCGCAGCATGTCTGGTGGGGGCCTGTTTCTCACAGGTGCCAGCTGGTGTGTGACCTCACCCTTTAGTGAGGGTGGCCCCCTCGTGATATCACCTCCTAAAGGCTATCACCTGTGAATACTATCACCCTGGGTATTGGGCTCCAACATCTGCATTTGCGGGGGGCGGGGGGGGGGGTGGAGTCGCGCCAAAATCCATGCCATACAGTAGCAACTAGCACCAATATCTAGTTCCAGAATCTTCCCATCACCCCAAGGGCTCCCTGTGCCCATTACACAGTCCCTCCTCTCCCAACACGCTGATCTATTTCCTGTCTGGATGGGGGGCTTGGCACCCAAACGGATCACAACGCGCACTTTGAAGGTCCGGCTTCTCTTGCTCGGGTGGTGTTTTCAGGATTGTCCGCGTTGCACGGCGCAGTTGCTCTGGGTGATGCTCCTTTGGGCTGCAGGACCTCACTTCTGGCTCTTGGGAAGAAAGCTGCTCTGAACTGCGGCCTAGGAGTTGTCGTCTGGACGCTCGTGTTGGGTCCCCGTGGACGGGTGTCGAGGAGCGGAATCGCTGGGTCCCCTGGGACCTCTATGCTGCACTTTTGGGGCACTGCCAGGGTCTTTCCCAGGTGGCACCACTTCTGTGTCCACAGGCAGCGTGTGAGGGATCCTAGGTCTCCAGTATCTTGCAGCAGTCTGTCTTTGATTATAGCCTCTGTGTGTGTGTGTGTGTGTGTGTGTGTGTGTGTGTGTGTGTGTGTGTGTGGTGTGTGTGTGTTTCAGAACCGGGAATCAAAACTCAGGGTGCTCTGCCACTGAATTACACCCCCAGATATATATATATATTTTAAATTTTGGGACACTCTTGTTAAGCTGCCCAGGCTGGCCTCACACTTGTAGTCCTCCTGCCTCAGCCTCCTGAGTGGCTGGGATTACAAGCATGTACCATCACACTTGGCTTCATTGTGGTCTTGATCTACTTTTCCATCGTCACTAACAATATTGAACATCATTCCATGTGCGTACTGGCCATTTGAACATCTCCAAAGTAATGTTTGTTCATGTCCTTTACCTATTTTTCAATTGTGTTGTCTTTCTGTTGTTGCGTTATACAAACTTTTCTCTTTCCTCTTCCTTTCCTTTCCTTTCTTCTTTCTCCTTTCCTTTTCCTTTTTCTTTCTTTCCTTTGGTTCTTGGGATTGAACTCAGGGGTGCTTTATCACTGAGCTACATTCCCAGCCCTTTTATTTTTTATTTTGGGACAGGTCCTCACTAAATTGCTAAGGCTGGTCTTGAACTTGCGATTCTTCTGTCTCAGTCTCCTGAGTCACTGGGATTACAGGTATTCACTCAGCTTTTAAGAGTTCTTTGTATTTTCTGGATACTAGACCCTTATCAGTTATATGGTTTACAAATATTTTCTTCTATTCTGTGGGTGTTTTTTTTTTTTTTTTTTTAACTTTCTGATTGTGTTCTTGGATACACAAAAGTTTTTAACACCAATGTAGTTCAGTTTATCTATTTTTTTCCTTTGTGATTTGGCTTTTTATGTCATACTTAAGACTCTATTGTTGGGCTGGGGATATAGCTCAGTTGGTAGAGTGCCTGCCTTACAAGCACAAAGCCCTGGGTTCAATCCTCAGCATTGAAAAAAAGAAAGAAAGAAAAAAAAAAAAAAAGATCCATGGTCATGAAGATTTAGCTGTTTTTTTCTAGGAAATGTATAGTTTAAACTTTTACATTTAGGTCTTTGATCCATTTTCAGTTAACTTTTGTATACGGTGTGAGGTAAGGGTCTGACTTCATTCTTTTATATGTATGATGTGGATATCCACTGTCCCAGCACTGTTTACTGAAAAGTCTGTTCTTTCCCCTTTGAATGGTCTTGGCACCCTTTTAGAAAATCCGTTTATTGGGGCTTTGTGAGTGTATTTCTGGGGCCTCAATTCTGCTCCACTGATCTCTGGGTCTATCCTTATGGCACTATCCTACTGTCTTGAATACTGTAGCTTTATAGTATGTTTTAAAATAAGGAATCATGAGTCCTCCGATTTTATTTTCAATATTGTTTCAACTGTTTGACTTTGAAGATTTGGGGGTGGGGACTGGGGATTGAACCTGGGGTTTTATGCATGCAAGGCAAGCACTCTACCATTGGGCCACAGCACACCCCATCCGTTTCAACTGTTCTGTTTCCTTTGAGTTTCCGCGCAAATTTTAAAATGAATTTGTCTGTTTCTGAAAAAATGGTGGTTGGAATTTTGATACAGAATGCATCAAATCTGTATAGCAATCTGTGGAATATTTGCTGTCTTGTAAATATTGTCTTCTAATCTGTGAACATGGGTTATCTTTCTTTTTATTAAGGATTTGCTTTTTTATTTTTTGGACTGGGGATTAAATTCAAGGGTGCTCTACCACTGAGTTGCATCCCCAGCCCTTTAGGGTATGGTGGCACACATCTGTAATCCCAGTGACTTGGCAGTCTGAGTCTAGAGGATTGCAAATTTGAGGCCAGCCTCAGCAACTTAGTGAGACCTCACCTCAAAACAAAAAAGTCTGGGAATGTGACTCAGTAGTAGGGTGCTCCTAAAGTCAATCCCTAGTACCATAAAGAACAAGAATTTTACTTTTGCATATTGATTTTTTATTCTGGAACCTAGCTGAAATTGAAATTGATTCTCTTAGTTTTTTTTTTTTTTTTTTTTTTTTTTTTTTTTTTTTGGCAGATTAGCAGATTCTGTGGAATTTTCTGTATGTAAGTTCTATGTGTAAATGTCCATCTCATCTGAGAATAGATGTAGTTTTACTTCTACCTTTCAGATTTGAACACCTTTTATTTCTTTTTCTTGCCCAATTGCTTTGGCTAGATCCTCTAGTACAGTGTTTAACAGAAGTGGTGAGGATAGACTTCCTTGTCTTGTTTCTGATCAAAGGGGGAAGAATCACCAGTGAGGACGTGTTAGGTGTGGGTGTTTCATAGCTGCCTTTTGTCAGGTTGAGTGGAATTCCTTCACTTTCTTGTTTGTGGAGTGGCTTTCTTTTTTGCAATGCTGGGGTTGATGCCAGGACCTTTAATCGTGACAGAATGTTGGATCTTTTCAGAAGTGTTTTTGTGCAGCAACTGAACTTATCATGTGTGCGTGTGTGTGTGTGTGTTTTCTTTCATTGTATTAATTTGGTGCATTATATTCGTTGATTTTTGTATGGTTGACCCAATCTCACATTCTTTAGATAAATCCCCCTTGGTCATGGTGTTTAATCCTTTTAATATGTTGCTGGTTTCAGGGTGCTAGCATTTTGTGGAGGATTTTTGCATGTAAATTCACGAGGGACATTGGTCTGTAATTTTCTTTTCTTATAAAGTCTTTGTCTGGTTTGCAATTAGGGTAATACTGGCTGCATGGAATGAGCTGGGAAGTGTTCCTTTGTCCTCTATTCTTTTTTGTGTGTGCGTGTGTGGAAGAGTTTAAAAAGGACTGGTGTGAATTCTTCCAAAAATGGCTGATATAATTTTCCAGCAACACTGGAGTCCTAGATACTTCTTTGTTGAATGTTAGTTTTTTAGTTTTTTGGTTTTTTTAAAATTTTTTTAGTTTT
The DNA here is from genome assembly GCF_902686455.1 of Sciurus vulgaris. Lineage (NCBI taxonomy): Eukaryota > Metazoa > Chordata > Mammalia > Rodentia > Sciuridae > Sciurus > Sciurus vulgaris. The sequence goes on from NC_136461.1 coordinate 14,865,342, forward strand.
TTGTTGTTTCCTATTGAATCAATCTCTTATTATAGGTCTATTCAGAAATTCTTTTTCTTTTTGATTCAGTTTTGGCAGTTTTTATCTTTCTGGGAATTTGTTAATTTCATCTTCACTGATTTGTTGGAATACAATTGTTCATGGTATTATCCCCAAATCCCTCTTATTTCTACAAGGTTGGTATCAATGTCCCCGTTTTTATTTCTGATCTTAGTCATTCAGGTCTTCTCCCTGTCTTTCTTGATCTGTCTAGTTATGGGTTTGTCCATTGTGTTGATCTTTATAAAGAAACAATTTTTGGTTGCATTGAGTCTCTTTTATTATTCTATTTTCTATCTCCCACCCTGATCTTTATTATTTCCTTCCTTATGCTTCTTTGAGGTAACTTAGCTCTTTTTTGGGTTAAGATGGAAGGGTAGGGGCCTGGGATTGTGATTCAGTGGTAGATGCTTGAATAGCATGTGTGAGGCACTGGGTTCGATTCAAATAAATAAATAAACTTTCATCGACAACTAATAAAAATATTTTTTAAAAATATGGAAGTTTAGGTTATTGATTTTAGATTGTGGGACTCAATTGGATTCCCAATAGTTGACATAAAGATTACTTTTAAAGTGAAACATTCGCCAGATGTGGTGGCACATGCTTGTAATTCCAGCTACTCAGGAGGCTGAGACAGGAGGATTACAAATTCAAGGTCAGTCTCAGAAATTTAGATACTGTCTCAAAATAAAAACATAAAAAGGGCTGGAGACATAGTTCAGTAGTAAAGTGGCCCTGGGTTTGTTCCTCAGTACCACCACCACCACAACAACAAAATTTTAGCAGGATTATGTTCATGGCAAAAAAAGAGCGGAAGGTAGGATTTCCCATATGCCCCAGCCCCACACAGGCTCCTCCACAGATGCCCGACCAGGGTGGTGCTTATGTTGCAACTGAAGGGCCCACGTCACACCTCGTCACCACCCAAAGCCTGTGGTCCACACGGGGCTTGGCCTTGGTGCTGCCCATTTGTGGGTTTGGACATATGCTTGGTGACACGTATCATCCACCACTGCCCTGTGGCTCCCCATGCTCCTCCTCCCTCCCTCCTTCCTCCTCGCCTGCCACCCCGCCATCTTGGTACTGTGTCCACAGAGCTGCCTTCCTCAGAATGTCATACAGTTGGCATTGTACCATGCAGACTTTCCAGCTTGGCTTCTTTCACTTAGCTACAGGCACACAAGCTTCCTCGGTGGGTTTTTGTGGTTGGATAGCTGATTACTTTCTACCTCTGAATGATATTCCACTGTCTGGGTGACCCACAGTTCATCTGTCCATTCTCCTGTGAAGCAGGTCTCAGTCACTTCCAAGTTTGGGCAGTTAGGAATAAAGCTGCTAGAAATGTCCATATGCAGGTCTTGGTGTGGACCTGTTTTTAGTTCCTTTGGGTAGATATCAAGGAGTAAGATTGACGGATCCTGTGGTTAAGACTACGCTTAGTTTTGTAAGAAACCACCAAACTGTCTAATTCCACGTCCTTGCCAGCATTTGGTGTTGTCTGTGCTTTGGGTTTGGGCTACTCTAATAGATCTATAGTGGCATCTGATTTTATTAATTTTTTTACAAATTAAATAACTGCAGTGCTGGAATTGAACCCAGGTCCTTGCACATACTAGGCAAAGGCTCTACTATTGAGCCACACGCCCAGACTTCTTTTATTTTTGAGGGGGAACGGGTCCAGCTGTGTCGCCCAGGCTGTCCCTGACTCCTGGGCTCAAGGGATGCTCCAGCCTCACCTCCTGAGCTGCTGGGCCTGTGGGCAGCACGGTTGCGGGCTCCTTATTTTAATTTGCATTTCCCTGGTGCGTTTCCTAAGGAGCATCTTTTCATATATTTATTTGCCATCTGTAAATTTTCTTTAGTGAGGTGGCTTGTAAAGATCTTTGGCCCATTTTTAATTCAGGATGTTTGTTTTCCTCTTGCTGGGTTTTGAGAGCTCTTGGTATATTTTGAATAACAGTCTTTTGTCGAGTGTGTCTCCCATAAGTATCTTCTCAGTCTGTGGCTTGTGCTTTCATTCTCGACTATTCGTTAAATTTTAATGAAGGCCAGTTTATTCATTTTTTTCTTGCCTGGATCACGCCTGGATCATGTCTAAAAAGTCAGTTGAACCCAAGGTCAGACCAAACCCAAGGTCATTTAGGTTTCCTTCTATTAGCTTCCAGGAATTTTATAGTTTTTCATTTTCCTTTAGTTCTGTGACCCATTTTAAACTGATTTTGTGGAGGGGGTCAGATGGTCCAGGTGTTCCAGCTTCAGTTGTTGAAAAGACGGTACATTTTTTTTTTAACCCTCTTTTATCCACCCACTTGTGCGCGGGCCTGGGCATCTGTGTGTTCATGTAAAGTTCTCACGTGGGTGCATGTTTCATTTCTCAGGGGTCCATCCCCAGGACTGAATCGCTGTCACACAGTCACGCTGTGGTCAACCTCAGCACCCGAGAATCGAACACTGACACAGTAGTATCATTAATGTGGACATTTAAATGTCCCTACTCATGTCAATAATGCTCTTTGCTTTTGAAGTGAAAGTACATTTACATCTAGTGAAGCTCACCGCTCTTAGCTGAACCTGTCAACGCGTTGCCACAAATAGGCTCACCTGTGCTGCCCCCGCCCCAAACAAGATCCTGAGCGTTTCCATGGCTCCTCAAAGTCCCTCCCTCCAGGGAGGCCCCGTCCACTGGACATCAGCTGTTCTGGTAGGTGGCTCTGGGCACCCTCATAAAGAGCTAGTAGTACTTGGGTGCCCCTTTAGAATTCGCAGGACACATTCTCTTCACTGACACCGTGGAGGTAGATGGGGAAGGTGGGATGTGAGCGCCAAAGCCAGGTAGACCCTGCCCTTAACCTCACTCTCCCCTTCACTTGCTGGGTGGCCTGGCAGGTGGACTAACATCTCTAAGTCTCAGCTGGGACGCTGGTAAAAAGTGGTTAGAACAATTTATCCAAACCACCTGGCAGGGGTGGGCCCCTAGCAGACCTTAACTCTCCATTTCTGCCTTAAAACATCTTTCATTCAATCATTCATTCATTCAACGAATTCTTGCTGAGCATGTACTGTGAGTCAGGTGCTAGGCTCTGGGGAACAGAGTGAAAGAGCCGTGGTCCCTGAAGATCACAGTCAAGAGGGGAAGTCAGAAGGTGGGTGTCAATCAAATAACCACGCTAGGGCAAAGTTTCACAGGTCTGTGCTGCTCTGAGAGGATATAATGGGGGCCTGACTTTCTCAGGGCTGCTGATCAGGGAGGAGCATCCAGTAGGAGGTGAGTCCAGAGCTGACAGTGTAAATAGGACAGAATGAGGCAAAGCTTTTAGTAAGTAGAGAGGTGGGGGCTTGCTTCACAGGAGAGTCAGGATATGCAAATGCCCTGTGCCAGGAGAGAGCAGGTGCTTTCAAGTAATTGTAGGAAGGTTCAGGTAGCTACAGCCAGGGGCACGATGTGAGTGAGGGTGGGAAGGAAAAGGACTTGCAGGGCCCAGTCATACTTAGAAATCAGATTTTCAGTGAAGAACAAGGAGGAGCCATAGACAGCTATGTTTCCTGTCACTGTGACAAAATAGCCTGACACAATCAGCCTACAAAGAGCAAAGGTTTCAGTTCAAGGTTGCTTGCTCCATTGCTTTTGGGCCTGTGGTGAGGCAGCACATCACAGCAGGAGTCCACGGAAGAGCAAGCTCCTCACCTCGTGGCAGGAAGCAGAGAAAGAGAGACGGCAGAACCTCGGTGCCAATATACCTTCCAGGACACACCCCCAGTGACCTCACTTCTCCTAGGCCCCACCTCCCAGTGGCTCTGCAGACTGGGGACCAAACTTTCAACACCTGGGCCTTTGAGGGACATTGAAGATCCATAGCATAGCAATGGCTTTTCAGCAGGAGTGGGATCCAGCCATGATATGGTCAGATGTGCCCTCAGAGGAGAGAGCAGCGTCCATCCTGACCCCCTTGCTCCAGGGGAGGCGCTGGAGCTGGAGGGGCGTGGTCAGAACCTCTGCGCTCACTGTCACGATCACCAGGACTGGGAGACGGTCCTGGACCTGCAGGGGAGGACCAGCAGGAAGCCCCGGTTTCAGGCGTGATCCATGGAGGGCAGGTGGTGCCAGCGACATAGGGACCCCGAGAGGGGACAGAACTGAGGGGCTGGGGAGGAGCTGGGCACCATCATCCTCATTTTGAATGGCAGAAGCCGAGGTTCTGCCAGAAACAGGGACGGCGACGGCCCGGAGCTGGGGTGGGGGCACGACGCTGTCTGAACACCCGCTGCTGCCGAAGCCACTCCCAGCAGGGCAGTTAGAAATGTCCCCGTGCTGAAGATCTGGGGGTGTCGTGTCCGACTATTCTGGAAAGAAAACTTCACACCTCATATGGAAGACAGAGCCGGCAAGATCGAAGCCAAGAAACTGTTTCCCGAGAAACAGAAATATCCCGGGCAGCCGGCACCTGAGCGCCCCCACTCGCAGCTCCCTCCGACCGCAGGCCAAATTAGGAGTACTAAGGTCTGTCCCCCCAGAGTCGTGGTGCTGGGACAGAACCGAAAGGGAAAACGAACTTTAAAAAATACTTCCTGGGACTTCTTTTGAATATTTGCCAGGGACCGGTTAAGCCCTTGCACCCACCGTGGAGGATTTAATTACTAAATTGCTTTGAAGCCGAATGAATACCTGATTTTACAGATAAGGACTCCGAGGTTCAGAGAGGGAAGCATTTTTGCTCAAGGACACACAGCCAACTCCTTTACGCGAGGTTCCAACTCCAGCCTGTCCAATTGCTCAGCCTGGGCCCTTTCCCCTGAGGCAAGATGGGAACTAGGAATTGTGACAAGGAGGTTAAGGTTGACCTGAATTTCCCCAAGGTTCAGAAACCTGGGGGGAAAAAAAAAAGTGACAGATACTGATATAATTGGTAAAATTGAGTTTCAATTTCCAAACCATTTCTCCATCCATCCCCTGGATGGGGTGTAATTGCCAAGCTGGGGGAAATAACCACAGCTCACGCAAACACTTGGCAACATGCCCCAGAGAGTAACTGGCACCGAATGCTGAAAGTCAGGAGAAAGCAGATACTGGCTGGGGCCATGGGAGAAGTGGCGACAAATTATTGTTCTTTCAAAACTGCAAATATCTACAAGGCATGGATTGTACTGGGGGCATTGTTCCTTACTCAAGGGCTGTCTCCCCCTCCTCCCAGCGCCCTCTGCATCAGAGGAGGGCGAGGTAAGGGGGCACTTCACCCTGGTCCCGCCCCTGCATAGGAGACCCCAGGACGCGGGGCAGCTGGTCAGTGGGAGCTGGGCCCCCAACACTTGGCCATCCACCAGAGGCTGCCCCCGGGTTGGCCAGTCCCAGCCCTGCTGGTCATCCCACATGCAGGAAATAGTTTCTGAGGACTCAGAATGTGTGAGACATTCTGTGAGATGCTTCGGTGGGGGGACAAAGGACATGGATCTGCTTCTCCGGGAGTGCGCTGGCTCCTTGTGGGAAGCTCTCTGGGAGGCACCCAGGTGTGATCTTAAACAGTCTCCCGTCACAGGCTGAGAAGGCTTTCATTTTCAATTTTATTTCCATCTCTCTGAGCCAGTATACCATCACTGCTTCCTATGACTTGCCCCAAATCTGTGGCAGGCAACAGGTTCAAGCTCCAATTTAGTGAGACATTTCGTATTCATCGAAATCGACACTCATGATTACTTTCTACTTACAGCAAATGAGATTGGTTTTTCCATTTGTGACAGTCATTTCATCCTAAAATAAATTTACTGGCATCAAAACCCAAAAGTGCCTCCACAGCAAGGGGCATAGCAACAGAGATTAAGTACAGGGGTGACCTGCAGGCATGCCAGCGGCTGTCTCAAATTTGAGATAAATTTTTAGAGAGGAAATGAACTGTCTCCCACCCAGTGCCATGGACTCAGAATGGCCCTATGGAATCCTTGTCCTACCTACTTCCAAAATACCCGCAAGATTAGAGGACTTTCCTTTTGGCTCAGGATCAACTGGCAAAGGACCTGCCCAGGATAAGACAGCAATTAACAACTTTGGTATTGTCTTCAGGGGGATTTTTTCCTCCCTCCCACTCCACCCACTGGGAAAAAAATTGATATAAACAAAACCTCTTGGATTCAGTTAACACTGGGTAAGCTGGACATTGTTTCGCAACTAAGATCTTAAGATATTTCAAGGGACAGTGATAAAATAGACAAGGTCTTCCAGAGAGAGAGAGAGAGAGAGAGCATCAGACAGACGGACACAGAAGTGACATGGGGCCACCAGTTCTAATGTTGGGACCCGACACCCAGTGCCAGGACTGGCTTTAGGCCTCAGATGCCCTGAGCAGGGATGCTTTTTTCTAACCCCTTCCTACGTAATGTGAAATATAAATAAATTAAATCACAAACGCATCCCTAACATGGATGCCAACATTAAATTTAGTTTATACTTCTGATAAACTTACTGATTACAAAATTCTAGATAAGATTGTCATAATGAACTCTTGTTCTTGGGTTTTGTTTGGAGTCTTCCCCTGCCGCCCCCACTTTCCTGGTATACTGGGCACATCTTTTAGAGTAACCGCTGGTTGCTAAGGGCCGGTGTGGCGGGAGTGTGGCTGGCCCAGCCCAGGGGCTGCTACTGTGCCCAGGCTCAGAATGTGGACACGTCACCTGTCAGAGTCACTCTGTGCCCTGTCTTCTGTCAACCTTTCAGCTGTTTGGTCAGGAACCTGCCCCCTCTCCCCCCACCCCATGTGGATTGGGAGGCAAGCAATTCTGAGTTTACTCTGCACAGACCCACTGTCCTGGGGTACAGGGACATCTGGAAACACCGTGTTTGCCTTCGCAGGTGTAGAAAGTGACCTGTGAATAAGAAATAGAATGGTCGCCCAGCCACTGTGGTCACGTCACGCACAGTGGCAGTGAGAGACCTTCCTGGGGAGGCACAGCATGCTTTGTCCCACCTTATCCTTTTACAAATAAGGAAGCGAGAGTTCAGCGTTCCCCGTGGCCCTGTGAGGGAGGGACAGCGTGAGCTGGTGTTGGATTTAATTATGGACAGGTTCTAACACGTGGTGCTCAAAAAAATCTTCATTGCATCAGAACAAATCTTGGTTGATTTGCTGGAGGAGAGATGGGTTTGGAACTGGGTTGCAGTGGGCTACCCTTAGGCCTGGTGGGGAGGTGGGAGGTGGGAGGTGGGGGCTTCCTCCGGCTGGCCTGTGAGGCAGATGAGGCACCATCTCCCTCCAGGCAAGTGGCTGCCTGGTCTGCCAGCAGCTTCTGTGTCTAACCAAGTGCAGAGTCACCACGATTGGTGCTTTGGAGGAAATACTTTCCTGAAAGTTCTACTCCGTCTCTACCTGGACGTGTCAAGGCCAGCCCGACTCTGAGGCCTGGAGAACCCTCCCTTCTCCGCGCCTTCCTGGGGACCTTCCTCCTGCCCCCAGGGGCACAGTGCCCGAGCGCAGGAGTTGGCGCCTTAACGGTGGTTTCCACAGAGTTCTTCGGGCAGCTTGCCTCGGTCCCCTGTCTCCCCACAGGGAACAGGTGATATCGGGACAAGGAGAGTATTATGGTGGGAACTCAAATTCAGAGTGTCCTTAAATGGATGTGATTCTCTGTGGGCTCCAGAGGCGCACGGGGACACACGCCCACACCGGTGGCCACTGGGCTGTGGCAGGAGAAACACAGGCGTGGGTCGGTTGGGTCTTCTGTGCCTGGGGAAATAAAAGAAGTTGACTTACTTGTGTTTCATTTTGTGGAGAAATAAGGAAGTGATTTTTTCTGAGTAGGGCCCAGTGTTGGGGGGGACTGTGAGGCTGTCGCTGGAAATTCCAGGAAAGTCAGCTCAGCCAGGCTCCTCCAGCACCGGGAGTGGGAACAGGAAAGCGGGAGGCTGGAGCTTCTCACTCAGGGTCGCCTGCAGGTTGGCGGCTCTTGCCTCTGTCTCTCCGGGTGACTCTCCCCGCCCTCTCTCAGCTGGCCTAGTCTGCTCCCGCAGGTTCAGCACCCAGGAGAACCAGAGTTGTCATGGCTCCTGGTCAACCACCGCAATCCCCTGCCTGCTTCTTAGTTCAGGTTCTGGTCGCGAGTCTGATCGGGGAAGCTCCCCTTTTTGAGCCTGGTGGGGGGAGTCTAGGGATTGGCTGACCCTGATGCAATCTGCTGTGTGGTAGAGTGACAAGGAGTGTGTGTCCTCTCAGTTGGAAGGCAGAGGAGGAAAACTCGTTTGCGGCAGAAGGAAATAGAAGGGTCGATCTCATTTTCTGGGGTGTCTGATCCCATTTACAGGCCAATCCCCTTTCCTGGGAGCTGCCTGCCATGTTGGCATAGCGTGGTCCCGCCCCCGTCGTGGTTGATTGGTCCAGGAGTGGGCACGTGACACAGCTGGGCCAATCCGGTTCTCTCCCCCCCGGACGCTGCAAGTTCAGCGCCTGCAAAGACCAGGAGGTCAGAACAGGGCTTCAGGAAAGAACAAAGTAGGTTCCGAGAGAAGGCTTCCAGAGACGGAAAATGGACTGGCCTGTGACTGACCAAATGCCTGCTTCCAGCTTTCTTCCTGGAGCTCTGGCCATCATGTGCAAGCCCCTTTTAGTAAATTTCCCCTTCTGTTAGTCCTACAGGAGTGATTTTCCTTTACCTGAAACTAAAACCCTTATTAATGTAGATATTTAATAAAATATTACTAGTAATAACCAATATTTACTGAATGCTTACTGTGTGCCATATACTCTTCCAAGAGACATGTAGGTGTTATTTTATGTAAACTTCTCAATAATAACTCTGTGTGGGAGGTGTTATTATTCCTATTTCACAGATGAAGAAAACTGAGGCACAGAGAAGCTTACTTGCTCAAGATCACACAGCTATTGGGGTCCCATTTGAACTCAGACGTTCTGGCCAGGGCCATGACCGTCACAACAGCCCCCCCCCTTTATTTTGGTATGGGGATTGAACATAGGGGTGCTTAACTGCTGAGTCACATCCCCAACCCCTTTTAATTTTTTAAATTTCGGGACAGGGTCTCCCTAGGTTGCTGGGGCTGGCCTTGCCATCCCCCTGCCTCAGCCTCTGGAAGGATCACAGGTGTGTGCCCTTGTACCTGGCCCTACAGCCCTTTCAATGGAGACTTCTGGAAGGTGGGGGCTCTATCCTTCTGAGCCCACCCCAGCACACATTCACTCCAGGTCTGCACCCACACACAGTGGCAGGAGCTGCTGGCTGAGGAGGAATGCCCGCCCTCTGTCCCCTCTGCCCTGACCAGTCCCTCTCTCTGGAAGCAGGGGGAATCCAAAGTCCCCAGACTCTGCACTTGGGTGGTAAACATTAAACCCACTGGTCTTCCTTATTATGAGTGCCCAGAGGTCTCAGGGACCACCCAGGAGGCAGGTAGAAAGGGGACTGGGACTAAAACCACCCTTGCCCAGAGCCGTACACGAGACGATGCTTCCAAGGGCTTGGAAATCTGAACCGCATTGGGAAAATGTTGATATATTATGTGAGAAATGTAGGGACCCTCAGTATGTATCCACGGGTCCCGTTCTTTTAAAGTTTTTGTTTGTTCTTTAAAATTAAAATTTGGAAGAGAAATATCAAGAAGTTAAATGGGATAGCTCTATGTGGTAAGGTTGTCAGGTATTTTAATTTACTTTTTTCTTTTTGCATTTAAACTTTCTTGCCTGAACATAGATGATTTATATATTTTAAAACATATCAGCTTTACTCATATAAAATATTTTTGTCATTTACTTTGAAAGGCTTTGGCAAAATATAAAACCCTCCAGACACATAAGAGAGTGGGAGAACTTACCTATGGGGGGAGGGGGACACTGGAGAGTTCTGTCCCGAGCATCCACCCTGCTCTTCTCTTTTTGGGGAAGCTCTGGTGGGCTGGACCCCACCCATGTCTGTGGTTGGGCCTGGGTTGGCTTAAGTCAGTCCTTGTGGTGAGTGGTTTAGGGAGCCCATGGTGGACATTGGGTCCATGAGACTCAATTCCAAGACTTGTATTTGTTTGATTTTAATATATTAAAGGTGACATCCATCATATAAATTGGGAACCTCTCTACCTGTGTGAGAATGGGGTCAGGAGGGAGGAAGAGATAAACTATGTCCTGATAATGTCACTGAGCCACTGGGAAAGTGGGCTTTTCTATTTGGTGAGCCAAGGGTCCCTTCCGCTTCCCTCCCCTTGCCTCCTTCCTTCCTTTCATGGGCTGGAGAGGGAGGCCGGGGCCTCGGCATGCTAGACGAGCCCTCTATCCCTGAGCTACATCCCCAGCCCCAGATTCCTTGATTTTCAGTTTCAGAAGTAAGGTGTTCTGTTCCATAAACGTCCTAACTGATAAGCTGGGAGCAGAAGTGGAGTGTTGGGAGTAACAGGCCCTCACCAGGCAGAACCTGCAGAGGTGACATGGGCTGCAGCAGGTGGACCCAAGGCTCCTGCCTGGGTAGTTGGGATTCTCAAATAGCTGCCCGAGAAGGAGTTGGTCACACCGCAGCCTGTTGGATCTTGGGATTCAAACCTGTGCCTCCAAGGCTGACTCGTGGGGGAAATGTCAGGATTTTGGAATGGTTGGCCACTTTGTGTGTCCTGATAAATTCTTATGAGAAAGGGACATGCTTCCTCAAAAGTGTGCTTGTCTGAAGGGAGAGAGGGAAGACCTGGGCTTTGCTGAGAGAGGCCCTTTCCACCTGAGTTCTGCACTTTGACAGCAAATCCAGAATTCTTTACTGCATGCTGTTTAGTATCAGCAGAGACCAGGAGCAGGAGAATTAGCAGGAGATCCAACTTCACACCCCTCAGCTCCCTCCCAAGCATATCCTGTCCTATGCTCCTTGATCAACAAAAAGACCCACCTCTTCCCAGCTCCTGCTGGAGGGAGACAGGAGGCCGATCAGTAGGCCCTCTCCTCCCCTGCCATGGCTTTGACCTGCCATCTACTAACACAGGGCTGGGGGTCATGCACAGAGACCAAAGCCAATTGTCAGGAGATAGATTGTCCCAGGTTGTGCTCTGGACACAAAGTTGTGGCAAGGCCACCTGGTTGGGTTACTAATCTGTGCATTTGAATGGAAAAAAATAGATCAGACACCTTTGAAGTCTTTAAAAATATTTTGTCAGGGAAGCTCAGTGGTGGAATCCTGCTTCAATGTGGAGGTCCTGGGTTCCACCCCCAGTGCTGTGTATAATAATTCCCAACATGGCCGATATCAGTCTCCCACGTAGACTTCCTGCACTAACAGGAAGCGGGAACTTAAACATTACAGTCTCCAGGGACACCTCCCCATGGTCTGGCTCAGATGTGTGCAGGGAAGGCAGGGAGATGGACTGACAGACAGGAAGGAGGATGGATGATCTTCAGGAAGATTGAGTCAGAGACGATGAAAGCCGGGGCGGATGGAGGAGACTCCTCTCTGCCCTCCTGTGCACGGCTGAGCTTGTTCTGTTATTAGGGGTGACTTCTTTCCTGCCTGCCTTCTGGAAAGTGCCGCAGGAGTACTCAGGCCGGGCCTGCCTGAATCTGCTCTGGCCTCCGGAATCCAGCCTCTAGCAGACTGCCTTGACCTTTCCTCTTGGCCTGCAGCCGTCTCCAGGGCTGAGAATAGGAAGAGACAGGCTCCCTCTCAGAGCTTGGAGCATGCTCACAAGTCCCTTGAGGAATAAAGACAAAATGAGGACACTGTTTGCTGGACAATAGCGTTTTTCTTACAGGGCAGGCTCCCCAGGCCTTTGTAAGGAGGACTCCCTTTGAGGGCTGTAGGGGCTGAAGGACACCCCCTGGGCCAGGGGCTGGGAGAGGGGATGAGGGCTGGAGGAGTCTGGGGGTGCAGCTGTAGGTGTGAAGGGACCTGTGGGTTAATTCGTCCTACGACAGAGAATTAAGATAAAGAAGAGGCTGGAGCTCCAGATGGGGTTAGGAGGGGGACTGGGGCAGGATTAGTGTGAACCTAAGCCTGAGGGGAGGCCTGGGGCTTGGTCCTGGGAGGAACATCACACCTGCTCAAACCCAGACTTCAGACACAGGCAACCTGGGCTCAAAGTCTCCTTCTCCCTGAACTATTTGGGTGGTCTCTGGAGGGCTCCGTCACCCCCTGTAGCCTTCACCCTAATCTCACTTTCTCTCCCCAAAACGCTACTTAATGTCCTAGTCTGCTCCTTCGGGCCCACCTGTCTCTTATCTGTTCCAGCTTTGTCTGTACCCTTATCATCTCCAAGTTACTGTATAATCTACTTATTTGTGATGTTTATCATTGTCTTCCCTAGCCAGGACGTCACCTCCAGAAGGACATCTTTCTCCTGTTCACTTGCATCTCCAGTTCCTAGGACCGTGCCTGGCACGTAACAGGCCTGCCGTAAGTAAATCTCGGTGGAGTGAATGAAGCTGCTAAGCCTGTCCCGAGCAGTCCCTCATTGAAAAGCCAGGTTGGCAATCCAAGGCTGCCTCTGCGCCACACGAGGAGCAAAGGAGATCTCACTGTGAAGAGATTTGCCCCCGCTGGAGGACACAAAGGAAGTGCCCAGCAAATGGCAGTTCATACGTGCCTCAGTTTCCTCATCTGTAGCGTGAGGATAAAAGCCCCTAGGTAGACACGGTTGGAACAGCCTCCGTTTTCTTGGTCTCTTCCATTTCATGCTTTTGGGTCCATTTTTTTTTTTTTTTTTTTTCCAGTTGCACTGAGGGTAGGGCCAGAGACAAATGGCTGAAGCTTTGTTGGGTCTGGGTTTGAGAGAAAAAGATCTCTCAAGTTCAAGGTTAAAACAGACCTCCCTCCTCTTTAAATACTTACCTGGATTTCAGGCTCCTTCGTCCCACCCCCCGGACCAGGCCAAAGTGGCCTCCTCAGCACCTCCACGTAAACAGGCTTCAGAATCCCACTGCCTCTCTTTGCCCTTTCCCACGTCCACCGAGGCTCTGGCTGTCTCCACACGTCTCACGCTCCTGGACCCCTGGAGCCCAGGGAAGATCTGGTTTGGGGCAGGGAGTCCGTAATAAAAGTGGAGTAAATGAATGAGTGGAAAGGGCTCTGGACTGGGCGTCCACCCTCAGCCCTGACCCTGACCTTTAAACAGCTAACATTGGGCCTTCAGCTTCAGAGGGGATCAGGAAACTTCCAGAACTGCCACGGGAACCAAATGGGATCATTGACTCTTCAGAGCCAAGGAACTTGGAGGCCAAGTGGTCCAGTTAGTTGCCTATTCCTTTTTTTTTCAACTAAGAAATGATGCCCAGGGGGCTGGGGAGATAGCTCAGTCAGTACAGTGCCTGCCTTGCAAGCACAAGGCCCTGGGTTCGATCCCCAGCACCAAAAAAAAAAAAAAAAAAAGAAAAGAAAAGAAAAGAAATGATGCCCAGGGACGATGTGGGCATAGATGACAAGAATCTAATGTGATGAGCTTGTCCCAGCTGACTGGTCCCCGAATCCTGGAATCCAGACTGCATTTACAGGTTGTCCAATCCAGCCAGCCAGAGGGAATCTGAGAGCCCACGGGGAAGGGGACTTGCTCAGCGCACCAGCAAGCCGGGCAGAGCTGCAGGGCGGATCTGGTCTCCTGGTTTGAGAGTCAGGCCTCCCCCTTGCTGCGTTGAAGGCACCAGGAGAAGTGGCCCCCAGGGAGTAGGGAGGCAGTGCCTGCTGGGTGACCCCAATCTCGGCTGAATTTTTTTGTTTGTTTGTTTGGTGGTAGAGTTTGAACCCAAGAGCACTTTACCTCTGAGCTACCTCCACTGTCAGTTTTATTTTTTTAATTTGGAGACAGGATCTTGGTATGTTGTGGAGGGCCTAAGTAGCCCAGGCGGACCTCATACTTCAGATCCTCCTGCCTCAGCCTACTGAGTCCCTGGGATTACAGGCATGCACCATCCCCCTGGCTCCAGCCAGATTCCTGAGGGATGAACCCAGGAGCAGGATAAGAGGGTGTGAGGAAGGAATGTGGCAGGGCTGGCCAAGCAGCTGTCCCTTTTGCTGGTATCCAATTCCTAGACTCCCAAAGTAGAGGGTGCTTGGGGACAAACCACTGAGACACAAGTGGTCCCGTGCTGGTCATGTGGTCCAACTGGAAGTGCCCATCCCCCTCCTTTGGGAGCTCAGAAGCCACAGGCTGGGGGCCTGTGATAGGTGGATAGGGTACCTCAATGACCTGCTGGCTCAGCCTCCCAGGCCCTGTCCAGGCTGGACTCTCCCTGAGAGTCTCCATGTCTGGCCCACAGACGTTGATGCTGTCTCAGATCTCCCGGGATCTCAAAATGCTTCCTTGGCAATGGGGAGCAATTCCTGCGCCCCTCCCATGTCCTGGGCTCCTCCCACGTCCTGGACTCAGAACTGGGTACTTTCACCCACCTTATAGGTGAGCATGGCATTTCCTTATAGGTGAGCTTCATTCATTTGTCATCTGCATGACTCTGGCGCATGTCACCTAACCAATAAAAGATATCAACAAATAGTATTTACCCAATACTTGGACTTACTTTTTAAAAGCAAACTTTCTTCTAAAGGGAAACTTTTTATCATTTCTGTAATAAACAGTATCAATTATAAAATACAAGAAGAAATGAAAATAAATCCAGACATTCTTGCTTTTGAGTGCCAGGCCCTCCTTTTGCCTTTAGTCTTATAGACGAGTCATGTGCTTTTTTGGGGTCTCAGTTTTCTCTCTGTAAAATGGACTTGTTGGGAGATAATGGATGCAAGGTTCCTAGCCCTGCACCTGACATGCAGTACTAAGAGAGAATTCTGGGCTAGAATGGATTCAGTGGACACTGATACCTGCTCTTCTCTGCTCTGGCCTTGGTCCCCTGCTATGACCTCCCAGGGAAGAGGTGGCTGCAGGAAGAGTAGGCCTTAGATACCGAGGGAAGCAGGGGATCACAGGGACTCTCTGATCTGCCTTCAAATCTCTGACTAGCTTGCCAGGGGTGTCGAGGTACAATTGTTTCAGGCAGCCTCAGGGGCCATGAAGAAGACCCTCCTGTTAGGAGGCAGTAAGCTCTTTGTCACAGACAGCATTCAAGCAGAGGCTGGGGGACTTCTTGGCAGGAAGTGGTCAGGAGAATTCAAGCTCATTCTGGTCCTCAGAGGAAAGGCATGGGTGGTCCTTAGGAGAGTCCCTTCTCATCCAGCCTCCAGCATCTGCCTCCCGCTCCATTTACCTAGAATTTTAGTTTCCTGCGTACTTGCAAAACATAAAACTAGCATCACACCCCGGGAGGCAAGGGAAGCCAGGGGAGATGGTGTCCACCTGTTGAAGTAGGGTGGGCCAGTCCTCGCAAGTCGAGTGATTGATTGGCCAAAGTCACCAGAGCAGAGTTTGACGCTCTGGCTCCACCACCTGGGCGGTGGTCTGCGCCTACTCTGGTAACCAGGAACTTGTCCTGGGGCTCTGGCTGGGACTTGGGCAGCCCTAACCTGACTTCCCTCTCTAAAGAGCGGGTGGGAGGAACAGGCCCCTGCTTAGCTTCCTCTGGCCATAGCCCAGGGCAGGGCAAGAGAGGAGGAGACGAGAAGTCTGGAGCGGGAAGAGGAGAGTCCGAGACACACGTGGACGGAGATGGAGTCACAGACGAAGAAAGGCCAGATGGGCAGACAGAGTCAGACGCTCAGAGAGGCGACAGACAAAGACACCCACCAAGAGACCAAAGATAACGACACACAGGAGCGGCGCGCACGGGCGCCACCAGAGCCCCCAGCGCGCCGAGGGGAGCGGGGGACTGGGCGGGAGCCCCCCGTAGGCAGCGGGACAGCCCGGGAGCGCCGCGCGAGACCGCGGGCAGGGACACGCCGCCTGCCCCGAAGCCCCGCGTCGGGCGAGCTTGCCCGGCAGGGGGGCGCCCTGGCCGCGCCGTGCGACCCGCGGGCGCGGGGTGGGGGGCGGGGCGGCGGGGAGGGCTCGAGCGCGGGCCCCGGGTCGCCTTTATAAGCCGGCGGGGAGGCGGCCCGGGCAGCGAGCGCTCCCGCCACTCCGCGCCCGCGCCCCTCGCCGACCCCACTCCGCTGTGCCGGGACCGACCCTCCGCCGCGAGCTGTGCGCAGGTAAGGACGCTGCCCCGCTGCCGCGACTTCCCGCCTCGGTGTCCCTTTCTGACCCTCACGCCGGCCCCCGGCGGCGGCGACGCTGAAGACCAATGGCAGAGCGGAGCCTCCGCGCCCCGCGCCGCTCGCGGCAGCCCATTCGGGACCCCAGGCCACTTGTCCCGCTCCCTCCCTCGCGGCGCATCGGAGACGTGGCGCCCGCGGAGCCGGCGAGCTAAGGGGACCGCGCTCGGGACGGCCGGGCAGTCCTGGGGTCTCCGGCCTCCCCGGCTGCTGCTAGGACCTCAGGCCAAGCACCTGTCCCGGGGTCCCCTCCACCCCTAACCCGACTGGTTGCCCTCTCAGGCCCTCATCTAGCAACCTCCGGGTCCCCTGCAGCCGCCAGGGGAGGGGACGGACTGCTCTGTCCCGGGAATTCTAAAGTAGTTGGGCCGGAGCTGGGAGGGAGGCACTCGGATCGGATCCGGGTGAGAAACAAGGGAGCCCCGCGCGCTGGTGTCTCTGGGGATGGGGTGGCACCGCATCCGTGGGCACAGCTCTGAAGCCCGCCAAGCCAAGGAGCCGCGCTGCGTTCTGAGTTTGGCAGGTGAGGCGCGCTGTCCCTGCCGGGTCCCGGTCTCTGTAAGAAAGAGTTAAAAGCGTGGTCGCCTGGAAAGGCGGGAGACTGAGAAAAACCTCATCCTTCCCCCACCTTGTCACTTATGACTCTTTTACTCTTTTCAACACATAATGGGGCCGGGGGAGGGGCATTTACAAAGGACTGCGGGCACGAGGGGGACCCTTGAGATTGAAGAGAGAGAGGTTCTCAGATTCTCAGGCCAGAATGGGCCTTTGGGTCCTGGGAAAAACTCAGAGACCCCTCAGGTAGGCCCAGCTTCTTAGGGAGACAGGGCTTGGCTCCCCACACCAGCGAAGATGACAGGTGTTGATTGAATGTCTGCTCCAACAGCTGGCAGGCATTGGCTCCTTTAACAACTGGGGAAACTGAGGCTTAGATAACTTGAGCCAGTGGGGGTCAGGATTTGAACTCTCCAAACCCTGAAGCCCTCCCCCCCTCTCTCCTGCTACCCACAGGCAAGGGTCTGAGCCGGGTTTGGGGTTCAGCCCTGCCTGGGTTCAGCCCTGCCTGCTTCCCTCCTGCAGACCTGCCCTCCAGATCTGCAGTCCTCCTCCCTCCTGCCCAGCTTCCCCCTCTGACTCCTTGTTTCTTCCTGAACCAAAGGTTTCTGAATTCCCCGAGCAGAAGGGGCCACCCCTGGACGCCGCTTCCCAAAGTCCCACTGGTGAGGGAGACAGGGCTGGACTGGTCCTATATCTGTGTCCCCATCTATAAAAAGGGTGACATAGCTCTCTACAGGACTGCAGTGAGCCAAACTGAGACCAGAAAAGGACATAATATCTTCCATCCCCACATATTTATTAGGACATCGGCTTCATATCAGGCTCTGTTCTAGGTGCTGGCAGTACTGCAATAAATGAAGCAGAAAATTTAAAAAGGCCCCTTCATGAGGTCCACGTTGGCATAACCAGACTTTTCTCACGCTTTGACTAAGCGCCAACGTGGACACCGTAGAATTGAACAATTCCCAAGGAAGGAGACTGAGCTGCAATACCATTTGTAACATCCATCCGCCAACATCGGATCCTCACTGATAGAGGGCAACCTAGCTGTGTGACTGGAGACAGGCTCTGCCCTCTCTGTGCCTTGGTCTCCTTGAGCCGCAGCTACTGGCAGCGAGGTCTCCAATGTGATTAAAGCTTGCAAAGTGTTTAGCTGGCGCCTGCGCTTAAAAACTATGGGCTGTCATCAGCTCCAGTCCAGCAGATGCACTGACACCGTTCAGATTGTGCAATGCCTCTGAACTGGATCCTGTCACTTGCCTTTGCCCTGGCCCTGGCCCCGGCCATCCCTGAAGGGCTGCACAGTGGTGTGGACGTGTTTGCCCGCCTGTTCCACTCACAGGCCACCTCCTACCGTCCCAAACACAAGCCGGGGCTGGGAGCTTCGGAGCACCAGGCTGGGGATGCCCCGGAGCTGTTCTCTCCTGTGCCTCACTGTGCCCCAGCTCAGGACCAAACTCGCTCTGTTCTGTCCCTGTGACTTATATCCTCATACATTCTTGCAAACTAGATGTGATCCTCATGTTTCATGTGAAGACATGCCTGGAGAGGGAAAGCCACTTGCTCAAGGACACACAGGTGGTGGCCTGGGGAGCTGGAGCCGGAGCCGGTGTTGGGGGTCGCTAGCTGATTGCAAGTAGGGGAGAATCTGGATTTTAGGTTGTATTTATTTTTGATTAATTTAAATGCATGCATAAATAACTACACATGGCCAGTGGCTGTGGTATTGGACTGTGCAGCTCTGTGTAATCCTTGGATTTTGCTGAACTACTTGAAAAGAAGTAGCAGACATCACGACTCATCAATCATCCTAGGTACCTTGGTCTCTATTTCTTCAGAAGAGGGACATCCTGTATAACCACAGCATTGTTACCATGCTCACAAATATTTTTCTAAGTTTTTACATAACTTATACCTTCGATATTGGAAATGATGTAAAGATGAAAGAATCTTTTTTTTTTTTTTTTTTTTTGTACTGGGAATTGAACCTAGAGGACACTTTACTACTGAGCTACATCCCCAGTCCTTTTTATTTTCTTTATTTGGAGACAAGGTCTCACTAAGTTGCCTGAAGCTGACCTCATGTTTTGATACTCCTGCCTCAGCCTCCCAAATTGCTGGAATTGCTGGTGTGTGCCAGCTGAAAGAACTTTATTTAAAAAAACCACATGTGGGAGCTGGGGGAGATAGCTCAGTTGGTAGAGTGCCTTGCCTTGCAAGCACAAGGCCCTGGGTTCGATTCCCAGCAACCCCCCAAAAACAAACAAACAAACAAAAAAATGTGTATTGAGATAAAATTAACATCCCATACAATTCGCCCATTTAAAGAATACAATTCTTTGGTTTTGCTGTAGCCACAGTGAACTATGGTGTGAAACCACCACCACGATCAATTTTAGAACATTTTTGTCATCCTACCAAGAAATACACGAGCAGCCACTCCCATTTATCCCCCCAACTCTCTTCTGCAGCCCTCAGCCCCAGACCTAGGTGGCTGCTTAATCCATGTTACCTCCAGGGATTTGCCCATTCTGGCCTCACACTATATGTGGTCCCTGGGTCTGGCTTCATTTCACTGCATATGTTTTTAAGATCCATCCATCTTGTAGAATGGATCAGTCTTTTTTTTGATGGAGGTAAAACTCATAGAACAGGGGCTGGGGAGATAGCTCAGTTGGTAGAGAGCTTACCTCCTAGCACAATGCCCTGGGTTCAATCCCCTGTACCACAAAAACAACAAACTTATAGAACATAAAATTTGCCATTTTGTTCATTTTAGAGTGTGCAGTTCAGTGGCTTCCAGGACATTCCCCATGTTGGGCAATTATCCTCGGCCCCTCCGCTGCTGTAACCAGACACCTTAGACTGGGTGATTCTAGTGAGCAGAGCTTTGCTGCTCCCATCCCAGCGCCTCTGGGGAAGACCACCAGGCGCAGCATGTCTGGTGGGGGCCTGTTTTCTCACAGGTGCCAGCTGGTGTGTGACCTCACCCTTTAGTGAGGGTGGCCCCCTCGTGATATCACCTCCTAAAGGCTATCACCTGTGAATACTATCACCCTGGGTATTGGGCTCCAACATCTGCATTTGCGGGGGGCGGGGGGGGGGTGGAGTCGCGCCAAAATCCATGCCATACAGTAGCAACTAGCACCAATATCTAGTTCCAGAATCTTCCCATCACCCCAAGGGCTCCCTGTGCCCATTACACAGTCCCTCCTCTCCCAACACGCTGATCTATTTCCTGTCTGGATGGGGGGCTTGGCACCCAAACGGATCACAACGCGCACTTTGAAGGTACGGCTTCTCTTGCTCGGGTGGTGTTTTCAGGATTGTCCGCGTTGCACGGCGCAGTTGCTCTGGGTGATGCTCCTTTGGGCTGCAGGACCTCACTTCTGGCTCTTGGGAAGAAAGCTGCTCTGAACTGCGGCCTAGGAGTTGTCGTCTGGACGCTCGTGTTGGGTCCCCGTGGACGGGTGTCGAGGAGCGGAATCGCTGGGTCCCCTGGGACCTCTATGCTGCACTTTTGGGGCACTGCCAGGGTCTTTCCAGGTGGCACCACTTCTGTGTCCACAGGCAGCGTTGTGAGGGATCCTAGGTCTCCAGTATCCTTGCAGCAGTCTGTCTTTGATTATAGGCCTCTGTGTGTGTGTGTGTGTGTGTGTGTGTGTGTGTGTGTGTGTGTGTGTGTGGTGTGTGTGTGTTTCAGAACCGGAATCAAAACTCAGGTGCTCTGCCATGAATTACACCCCCAGCTATATATATATATTTTAAATTTTGGGACACTCTTGTTAAGCTGCCCAGGCTGGCCTCACACTTGTAGTCCTCCTGCCCTCAGCCTCCTGAGTGGCTGGGATTACAAGCATGTACCATCACACTTGGCTTCATTGTGGTCTTGATCTTACTTTTCCATCGTCACTAACAATATTGAACATCATTCCATGTGCGTACTGGCCATTTGAACATCTCCAAAGTAATGTTTGTTCATGTCCTTTACCTATTTTTCAATTGTGTTGTCTTTCTGTTGTTGCGTTATACAAACTTTTCTCTTCCTCTTCCTTTCCTTTCCTTTCTTCTTTCTCCTTTCCTTTTCCTTTTTCTTCTTTCCTTGGTTCTTGGGATTGAACTCAGGGGTGCTTTATCACTGAGCTACATTCCCAGCCCTTTTATTTTTATTTTGGGACAGGTCCTCACTAAATTGCTCAAGGCTGGTCTTGAACTTGCGATTCTTCTGTCTCAGTCTCCTGAGTCACTGGGATTACAGGTATTCACTCAGCTTTTAAGAGTTCTTTGTATTTTCTGGATACTAGACCCTTATCAGTTATATGGTTTACAAATATTTTCTTCTATTCTGTGGGGTGTTTTTTTTTTTTTTTTTAACTTTCTGATTGTGTTCTTGGATACACAAAAGTTTTTAACACCAATGTAGTTCAGTTTATCTATTTTTTTCCTTTGTGATTTGGCTTTTTATGTCATACTTAAGACTCTATTGTTGGGCTGGGGATATAGCTCAGTTGGTAGAGTGCCTGCCTTACAAGCACAAAGCCCTGGGTTCAATCCTCAGCATTGAAAAAAAAGAAAGAAAGAAAAAAAAAAAAAAAGATCCATGGTCATGAAGATTTAGCTGTTTTTTTTCTAGGAAATGTATAGTTTAAACTTTTACATTTAGGTCTTTGATCCATTTTCAGTTAACTTTTGTATACGGTGTGAGGTAAGGGTCTGACTTCATTCTTTTATATGTATGATGTGGATATCCACTGTCCCAGCACTGTTACTGAAAAGTCTGTTCTTTCCCCTTTGAATGGTCTTGGCACCCTTTTAGAAAATCCGTTTATTGGGGCTTTGTGAGTGTATTTCTGGGGCCTCAATTCTGCTCCACTGATCTCTGGGTCTATCCTTATGGCACTATCCTACTGTCTTGAATACTGTAGCTTTATAGTATGTTTTAAAATAAGGAATCATGAGTCCTCCGATTTTATTTTCAATATTGTTTCAACTGTTTGACTTTGAAGATTTGGGGGTGGGGACTGGGGATTGAACCTGGGGTTTTATGCATGCAAGGCAAGCACTCTACCATTGGGCCACAGCACACCCCATCCGTTTCAACTGTTCTGGTTTCCTTTGAGTTTCCGCGCAAATTTTAAAATGAATTTGTCTGTTTCTGAAAAAATGGTGGTTGGAATTTGATACAGAATGCATCAAATCTGTATAGCAATCTGTGGAATATTTGCTGTCTTGTAAATATTGTCTTCTAATCTGTGAACATGGGTTATCTTTCTTTTTATTAAGGATTTGCTTTTTTATTTTTGGACTGGGGATTAAATTCAAGGGTGCTCTACCACTGAGTTGCATCCCCAGCCCTTTAGGGTATGGTGGCACACATCTGTAATCCCAGTGACTTGGCAGTCTGAGTCTAGAGGATTGCAAATTTGAGGCCAGCCTCAGCAACTTAGTGAGACCTCACCTCAAAACAAAAAAGTCTGGGAATGTGACTCAGTAGTAGGGTGCTCCTAAAGTCAATCCCTAGTACCATAAGAAACAAGAATTTTACTTTTGCATATTGATTTTTTATTCTGGAACCTAGCTGAAATTGAAATTGATTCTCTTAGTTTTTTTTTTTTTTTTTTTTTTTTTTTTTTTTTGGCAGATTAGCAGATTCTGTGGAATTTTCTGTATGTAAGTTCTATGTGTAAATGTCCATCTCATCTGAGAATAGATGTAGTTTTACTTCTACCTTTCAGATTTGAACACCTTTTATTTCTTTTTCTTGCCCAATTGCTTTGGCTAGATCCTCTAGTACAGTGTTTAACAGAAGTGGTGAGGATAGACTTCCTTGTCTTGTTTCTGATCAAAGGGGGAAGAATCACCAGTGAGGACGTGTTAGGTGTGGGTGTTTCATAGCTGCCTTTTGTCAGGTTGAGTGGAATTCCTTCACTTTCTTGTTTGTGGAGTGGCTTTCTTTTTTGCAATGCTGGGGTTGATGCCAGGACCTTTAATCGTGACAGAATGTTGGATCTTTTCAGAAGTGTTTTTGTGCAGCAACTGAACTTATCATGTGTGCGTGTGTGTGTGTGTGTTTTCTTTCATTGTATTAATTTGGTGCATTATATTCGTTGATTTTGTATGGTTGACCCAATCTCACATTCTTTAGATAAATCCCCCTTGGTCATGGTGTTTAATCCTTTTAATATGTTGCTGGTTTCAGGGTGCTAGCATTTTGTGGAGGATTTTTGCATGTAAATTCACGAGGGACATTGGTCTGTAATTTTCTTTTCTTATAAAGTCTTTGTCTGGTTTGCAATTAGGGTAATACTGGCTGCATGGAATGAGCTGGGAAGTGTTCCTTTGTCCTCTATTCTTTTTGTGTGTGCGTGTGTGGAAGAGTTTAAAAAGGACTGGTGTGAATTCTTCCAAAAATGGCTGATATAATTTTCCAGCAACACTGGAGTCCTAGATACTTCTTTGTTGAATGTTAGTTTTTTAGTTTTTTGGTTTTTTAAAATTTTTTTAGTTTTTTGTTGTTTCCTATTGAATCAATCTCTTATTATAGGTCTATTCAGAAATTCTTTTCTTTTTGATTCAGTTTTGGCAGTTTTTATCTTTCTGGGAATTTGTTAATTTCATCTTCACTGATTTGTTGGAATACAATTGTTCATGGTATTATCCCCAAATCCCTCTTATTTCTACAAGGTTGGTATCAATGTCCCCGTTTTTATTTCTGATCTTAGTCATTCAGGTCTTCTCCCTGTCTTTCTTGATCTGTCTAGTTATGGGTTGTCCATTGTGTTGATCTTTATAAAGAAACAATTTTTGGTTGCATTGAGTCTCTTTTATTATTCTATTTTCTATCTCCCACCCTGATCTTTATTATTTCCTTCCTTATGCTTCTTTGAGGTAACTTAGCTCTTTTTTGGGTTAAGATGGAAGGGTAGGGGCCTGGGATTGTGATTCAGTGGTAGATGCTTGAATAGCATGTGTGAGGCACTGGGTTCGATTCAAATAAATAAATAAACTTTCATCGACAACTAATAAAAATATTTTTTAAAAATATGGAAGTTTAGGTTATTGATTTTAGATTGTGGGACTCAATTGGATTCCCAATAGTTGACATAAAGATTACTTTTAAAGTGAAACATTCGCCAGATGTGGTGGCACATGCTTGTAATTCCAGCTACTCAGGAGGCTGAGACAGAGAGGATTACAAATTCAAGGTCAGTCTCAGAATTTAGATACTGTCTCAAAATAAAAACATAAAAAGGGCTGGAGACATAGTTCAGTAGTAAAGTGGCCCTGGGTTTGTTCCTCAGTACCACCACCACCACAACAACAAAATTTTAGCAGGATTATGTTCATGGCAAAAAAAGAGCGGAAGGTAGGATTTCCCATATGCCCCAGCCCCACACAGGCTCCTCCACAGATGCCCGACCAGGGTGGTGCTTATGTTGCAACTGAAGGGCCCACGTCACACCTCGTCACCACCCAAAGCCTGTGGTCCACACGGGGCTTGGCCTTGGTGCTGCCCATTTGTGGGTTTGGACATATGCTTGGTGACACGTATCATCCACCACTGCCCTGTGGCTCCCCATGCTCCTCCTCCCTCCCTCCTTCCTCCTCGCCTGCCACCCCGCCATCTTGGTACTGTGTCCACAGAGCTGCCTTCCTCAGAATGTCATACAGTTGGCATTGTACCATGCAGACTTTCCAGCTTGGCTTCTTTCACTTAGCTACAGGCACACAAGCTTCCTCGGTGGGTTTTTGTGGTTGGATAGCTGATTACTTTCTACCTCTGAATGATATTCCACTGTCTGGGTGACCCACAGTTCATCTGTCCATTCTCCTGTGAAGCAGGTCTCAGTCACTTCCAAGTTTGGGCAGTTAGGAATAAAGCTGCTAGAAATGTCCATATGCAGGTCTTGGTGTGGACCTGTTTTTAGTTCCTTTGGGTAGATATCAAGGAGTAAGATTGACGGATCCTGTGGTTAAGACTACGCTTAGTTTTGTAAGAAACCACCAAACTGTCTAATTCCACGTCCTTGCCAGCATTTGGTGTTGTCTGTGCTTTGGGTTTGGGCTACTCTAATAGATCTATAGTGGCATCTGATTTTATTAATTTTTTTACAAATTAAATAACTGCAGTGCTGGAATTGAACCCAGGTCCTTGCACATACTAGGCAAAGGCTCTACTATTGAGCCACACGCCCAGACTTCTTTATTTTTGAGGGGGAACGGGTCCAGCTGTGTCGCCCAGGCTGTCCCTGACTCCTGGGCTCAAGGGATGCTCCAGCCTCACCTCCTGAGCTGCTGGGCCTGTGGGCAGCACGGTTGCGGGCTCCTTATTTTAATTTGCATTTCCCTGGTGCGTTTCCTAAGGAGCATCTTTTCATATATTTATTTGCCATCTGTAAATTTTCTTTAGTGAGGTGGCTTGTAAAGATCTTTGGCCCATTTTTAATTCAGGATGTTTGTTTCCTCTTGCTGGGTTTTGAGAGCTCTTGGTATATTTTGAATAACAGTCTTTTGTCGAGTGTGTCTCCCATAAGTATCTTCTCAGTCTGTGGCTTGTGCTTTCATTCTCGACTATTCGTTAAATTTTAATGAAGGCCAGTTTATTCATTTTTTTCTTGCCTGGATCACGCCTGGATCATGTCTAAAAAGTCAGTTGAACCCAAGGTCAGACCAAACCCAAGGTCATTTAGGTTTCCTTCTATTAGCTTCCAGGAATTTTATAGTTTTTCATTTTCCTTTAGTTCTGTGACCCATTTTAAACTGATTTTGTGGAGGGGGTCAGATGGTCCAGGTGTTCCAGCTTCAGTTGTTGAAAAGACGGTACATTTTTTTTTTAACCCTCTTTTATCCACCCACTTGTGCGCGGGCCTGGGCATCTGTGTGTTCATGTAAAGTTCTCACGTGGGTGCATGTTTCATTTCTCAGGGGTCCATCCCCAGGACTGAATCGCTGTCACACAGTCACGCTGTGGTCAACCTCAGCACCCGAGAATCGAACACTGACACAGTAGTATCATTAATGTGGACATTTAAATGTCCCTACTCATGTCAATAATGCTCTTTGCTTTTGAAGTGAAAGTACATTTACATCTAGTGAAGCTCACCGCTCTTAGCTGAACCTGTCAACGCGTTGCCACAAATAGGCTCACCTGTGCTGCCCCCGCCCCAAACAAGATCCTGAGCGTTTCCATGGCTCCTCAAAGTCCCTCCCTCCAGGGAGGCCCCGTCCACTGGACATCAGCTGTTCTGGTAGGTGGCTCTGGGCACCCTCATAAAGAGCTAGTAGTACTTGGGTGCCCCTTTAGAATTCGCAGGACACATTCTCTTCACTGACACCGTGGAGGTAGATGGGGAAGGTGGGATGTGAGCGCCAAAGCCAGGTAGACCCTGCCCTTAACCTCACTCTCCCCTTCACTTGCTGGGTGGCCTGGCAGGTGGACTAACATCTCTAAGTCTCAGCTGGGACGCTGGTAAAAAGTGGTTAGAACAATTTATCCAAACCACCTGGCAGGGGTGGGCCCCTAGCAGACCTTAACTCTCCATTTCTGCCTTAAAACATCTTTCATTCAATCATTCATTCATTCAACGAATTCTTGCTGAGCATGTACTGTGAGTCAGGTGCTAGGCTCTGGGGAACAGAGTGAAAGAGCCGTGGTCCCTGAAGATCACAGTCAAGAGGGGAAGTCAGAAGGTGGGTGTCAATCAAATAACCACGCTAGGGCAAAGTTTCACAGGTCTGTGCTGCTCTGAGAGGATATAATGGGGGCCTGACTTTCTCAGGGCTGCTGATCAGGGAGGAGCATCCAGTAGGAGGTGAGTCCAGAGCTGACAGTGTAAATAGGACAGAATGAGGCAAAGCTTTTAGTAAGTAGAGAGGTGGGGGCTTGCTTCACAGGAGAGTCAGGATATGCAAATGCCCTGTGCCAGGAGAGAGCAGGTGCTTTCAAGTAATTGTAGGAAGGTTCAGGTAGCTACAGCCAGGGGCACGATGTGAGTGAGGGTGGGAAGGAAAAGGACTTGCAGGGCCCAGTCATACTTAGAAATCAGATTTTCAGTGAAGAACAAGGAGGAGCCATAGACAGCTATGTTTCCTGTCACTGTGACAAAATAGCCTGACACAATCAGCCTACAAAGAGCAAAGGTTTCAGTTCAAGGTTGCTTGCTCCATTGCTTTTGGGCCTGTGGTGAGGCAGCACATCACAGCAGGAGTCCACGGAAGAGCAAGCTCCTCACCTCGTGGCAGGAAGCAGAGAAAGAGAGACGGCAGAACCTCGGTGCCAATATACCTTCCAGGACACACCCCCAGTGACCTCACTTCTCCTAGGCCCCACCTCCCAGTGGCTCTGCAGACTGGGGACCAAACTTTCAACACCTGGGCCTTTGAGGGACATTGAAGATCCATAGCATAGCAATGGCTTTTCAGCAGGAGTGGGATCCAGCCATGATATGGTCAGATGTGCCCTCAGAGGAGAGAGCAGCGTCCATCCTGACCCCCTTGCTCCAGGGGAGGCGCTGGAGCTGGAGGGGCGTGGTCAGAACCTCTGCGCTCACTGTCACGATCACCAGGACTGGGAGACGGTCCTGGACCTGCAGGGGAGGACCAGCAGGAAGCCCCGGTTTCAGGCGTGATCCATGGAGGGCAGGTGGTGCCAGCGACATAGGGACCCCGAGAGGGGACAGAACTGAGGGGCTGGGGAGGAGCTGGGCACCATCATCCTCATTTTGAATGGCAGAAGCCGAGGTTCTGCCAGAAACAGGGACGGCGACGGCCCGGAGCTGGGGTGGGGGCACGACGCTGTCTGAACACCCGCTGCTGCCGAAGCCACTCCCAGCAGGGCAGTTAGAAATGTCCCCGTGCTGAAGATCTGGGGGTGTCGTGTCCGACTATTCTGGAAAGAAAAACTTCACACCTCATATGGAAGACAGAGCCGGCAAGATCGAAGCCAAGAAACTGTTTCCCGAGAAACAGAAATATCCCGGGCAGCCGGCACCTGAGCGCCCCCACTCGCAGCTCCCTCCGACCGCAGGCCAAATTAGGAGTACTAAGGTCTGTCCCCCAGAGTCGTGGTGCTGGGACAGAACCGAAAGGGAAAACGAACTTTAAAAAATACTTCCTGGGACTTCTTTGAATATTTGCCAGGGACCGGTTAAGCCCTTGCACCCACCGTGGAGGATTTAATTACTAAATTGCTTTGAAGCCGAATGAATACCTGATTTTACAGATAAGGACTCCGAGGTTCAGAGAGGGAAGCATTTTTGCTCAAGGACACACAGCCAACTCCTTTACGCGAGGTTCCAACTCCAGCCTGTCCAATTGCTCAGCCTGGGCCCTTTCCCCTGAGGCAAGATGGGAACTAGGAATTGTGACAAGGAGGTTAAGGTTGACCTGAATTTCCCCAAGGTTCAGAAACCTGGGGGGAAAAAAAAAAAGTGACAGATACTGATATAATTGGTAAAATTGAGTTTCAATTTCCAAACCATTTCTCCATCCATCCCCTGGATGGGGTGTAATTGCCAAGCTGGGGGAAATAACCACAGCTCACGCAAACACTTGGCAACATGCCCCAGAGAGTAACTGGCACCGAATGCTGAAAGTCAGGAGAAAGCAGATACTGGCTGGGGCCATGGGAGAAGTGGCGACAAATTATTGTTCTTTCAAAACTGCAAATATCTACAAGGCATGGATTGTACTGGGGGCATTGTTCCTTACTCAAGGGCTGTCTCCCCCTCCTCCCAGCGCCCTCTGCATCAGAGGAGGGCGAGGTAAGGGGGCACTTCACCCTGGTCCCGCCCCTGCATAGGAGACCCCAGGACGCGGGGCAGCTGGTCAGTGGGAGCTGGGCCCCCAACACTTGGCCATCCACCAGAGGCTGCCCCCGGGTTGGCCAGTCCCAGCCCTGCTGGTCATCCCACATGCAGGAAATAGTTTCTGAGGACTCAGAATGTGTGAGACATTCTGTGAGATGCTTCGGTGGGGGGACAAAGGACATGGATCTGCTTCTCCGGGAGTGCGCTGGCTCCTTGTGGGAAGCTCTCTGGGAGGCACCCAGGTGTGATCTTAAACAGTCTCCCGTCACAGGCTGAGAAGGCTTTCATTTTCAATTTTATTTCCATCTCTCTGAGCCAGTATACCATCACTGCTTCCTATGACTTGCCCCAAATCTGTGGCAGGCAACAGGTTCAAGCTCCAATTTAGTGAGACATTTCGTATTCATCGAAATCGACACTCATGATTACTTTCTACTTACAGCAAATGAGATTGGTTTTTTCCATTTGTGACAGTCATTTCATCCTAAAATAAATTTACTGGCATCAAAACCCAAAAGTGCCTCCACAGCAAGGGGCATAGCAACAGAGATTAAGTACAGGGGTGACCTGCAGGCATGCCAGCGGCTGTCTCAAATTTGAGATAAATTTTTAGAGAGGAAATGAACTGTCTCCCACCCAGTGCCATGGACTCAGAATGGCCCTATGGAATCCTTGTCCTACCTACTTCCAAAATACCCGCAAGATTAGAGGACTTTCCTTTTGGCTCAGGATCAACTGGCAAAGGACCTGCCCAGGATAAGACAGCAATTAACAACTTTGGTATTGTCTTCAGGGGGATTTTTTCCTCCCTCCCACTCCACCCACTGGGAAAAAAATTGATATAAACAAAACCTCTTGGATTCAGTTAACACTGGGTAAGCTGGACATTGTTTCGCAACTAAGATCTTAAGATATTTCAAGGGACAGTGATAAAATAGACAAGGTCTTCCAGAGAGAGAGAGAGAGAGAGAGCATCAGACAGACGGACACAGAAGTGACATGGGGCCACCAGTTCTAATGTTGGGACCCGACACCCAGTGCCAGGACTGGCTTTAGGCCTCAGATGCCCTGAGCAGGGATGCTTTTTTCTAACCCCTTCCTACGTAATGTGAAATATAAATAAATTAAATCACAAACGCATCCCTAACATGGATGCCAACATTAAATTTAGTTATACTTCTGATAAACTTACTGATTACAAAATTCTAGATAAGATTGTCATAATGAACTCTTGTTCTTGGGTTTTGTTTGGAGTCTTCCCCTGCCGCCCCCACTTTCCTGGTATACTGGGCACATCTTTTAGAGTAACCGCTGGTTGCTAAGGGCCGGTGTGGCGGGAGTGTGGCTGGCCCAGCCCAGGGGCTGCTACTGTGCCCAGGCTCAGAATGTGGACACGTCACCTGTCAGAGTCACTCTGTGCCCTGTCTTCTGTCAACCTTTCAGCTGTTTGGTCAGGAACCTGCCCCCTCTCCCCCCACCCCATGTGGATTGGGAGGCAAGCAATTCTGAGTTTACTCTGCACAGACCCACTGTCCTGGGGTACAGGGACATCTGGAAACACCGTGTTTGCCTTCGCAGGTGTAGAAAGTGACCTGTGAATAAGAAATAGAATGGTCGCCCAGCCACTGTGGTCACGTCACGCACAGTGGCAGTGAGAGACCTTCCTGGGGAGGCACAGCATGCTTTGTCCCACCTTATCCTTTTACAAATAAGGAAGCGAGAGTTCAGCGTTCCCCGTGGCCCTGTGAGGGAGGGACAGCGTGAGCTGGTGTTGGATTTAATTATGGACAGGTTCTAACACGTGGTGCTCAAAAAAATCTTCATTGCATCAGAACAAATCTTGGTTGATTTGCTGGAGGAGAGATGGGTTTGGAACTGGGTTGCAGTGGGCTACCCTTAGGCCTGGTGGGGAGGTGGGAGGTGGGAGGTGGGGGCTTCCTCCGGCTGGCCTGTGAGGCAGATGAGGCACCATCTCCCTCCAGGCAAGTGGCTGCCTGGTCTGCCAGCAGCTTCTGTGTCTAACCAAGTGCAGAGTCACCACGATTGGTGCTTTGGAGGAAATACTTTCCTGAAAGTTCTACTCCGTCTCTACCTGGACGTGTCAAGGCCAGCCCGACTCTGAGGCCTGGAGAACCCTCCCTTCTCCGCGCCTTCCTGGGGACCTTCCTCCTGCCCCCAGGGGCACAGTGCCCGAGCGCAGGAGTTGGCGCCTTAACGGTGGTTTCCACAGAGTTCTTCGGGCAGCTTGCCTCGGTCCCCTGTCTCCCCACAGGGAACAGGTGATATCGGGACAAGGAGAGTATTATGGTGGGAACTCAAATTCAGAGTGTCCTTAAATGGATGTGATTCTCTGTGGGCTCCAGAGGCGCACGGGGACACACGCCCACACCGGTGGCCACTGGGCTGTGGCAGGAGAAACACAGGCGTGGGTCGGTTGGGTCTTCTGTGCCTGGGGAAATAAAAGAAGTTGACTTACTTGTGTTTCATTTTGTGGAGAAATAAGGAAGTGATTTTTTTCTGAGTAGGGCCCAGTGTTGGGGGGGACTGTGAGGCTGTCGCTGGAAATTCCAGGAAAGTCAGCTCAGCCAGGCTCCTCCAGCACCGGGAGTGGGAACAGGAAAGCGGGAGGCTGGAGCTTCTCACTCAGGGTCGCCTGCAGGTTGGCGGCTCTTGCCTCTGTCTCTCCGGGTGACTCTCCCCGCCCTCTCTCAGCTGGCCTAGTCTGCTCCCGCAGGTTCAGCACCCAGGAGAACCAGAGTTGTCATGGCTCCTGGTCAACCACCGCAATCCCCTGCCTGCTTCTTAGTTCAGGTTCTGGTCGCGAGTCTGATCGGGGAAGCTCCCCTTTTTGAGCCTGGTGGGGGGAGTCTAGGGATTGGCTGACCCTGATGCAATCTGCTGTGTGGTAGAGTGACAAGGAGTGTGTGTCCTCTCAGTTGGAAGGCAGAGGAGGAAAACTCGTTTGCGGCAGAAGGAAATAGAAGGGTCGATCTCATTTTCTGGGGTGTCTGATCCCATTTACAGGCCAATCCCCTTTCCTGGGAGCTGCCTGCCATGTTGGCATAGCGTGGTCCCGCCCCCGTCGTGGTTGATTGGTCCAGGAGTGGGCACGTGACACAGCTGGGCCAATCCGGTTCTCTCCCCCCCGGACGCTGCAAGTTCAGCGCCTGCAAAGACCAGGAGGTCAGAACAGGGCTTCAGGAAAGAACAAAGTAGGTTCCGAGAGAAGGCTTCCAGAGACGGAAAATGGACTGGCCTGTGACTGACCAAATGCCTGCTTCCAGCTTTCTTCCTGGAGCTCTGGCCATCATGTGCAAGCCCCTTTTAGTAAATTTCCCCTTCTGTTAGTCCTACAGGAGTGATTTTCCTTTACCTGAAACTAAAACCCTTATTAATGTAGATATTTAATAAAATATTACTAGTAATAACCAATATTTACTGAATGCTTACTGTGTGCCATATACTCTTCCAAGAGACATGTAGGTGTTATTTTATGTAAACTTCTCAATAATAACTCTGTGTGGGAGGTGTTATTATTCCTATTTCACAGATGAAGAAACTGAGGCACAGAGAAGCTTACTTGCTCAAGATCACACAGCTATTGGGGTCCCATTTGAACTCAGACGTTCTGGCCAGGGCCATGACCGTCACAACAGCCCCCCCCCTTTATTTTGGTATGGGGATTGAACATAGGGGTGCTTAACTGCTGAGTCACATCCCCAACCCCTTTTAATTTTTTAAATTTCGGGACAGGGTCTCCCTAGGTTGCTGGGGCTGGCCTTGCCATCCCCCTGCCTCAGCCTCTGGAAGGATCACAGGTGTGTGCCCTTGTACCTGGCCCTACAGCCCTTTCAATGGAGACTTCTGGAAGGTGGGGGCTCTATCCTTCTGAGCCCACCCCAGCACACATTCACTCCAGGTCTGCACCCACACACAGTGGCAGGAGCTGCTGGCTGAGGAGGAATGCCCGCCCTCTGTCCCCTCTGCCCTGACCAGTCCCTCTCTCTGGAAGCAGGGGGAATCCAAAGTCCCCAGACTCTGCACTTGGGTGGTAAACATTAAACCCACTGGTCTTCCTTATTATGAGTGCCCAGAGGTCTCAGGGACCACCCAGGAGGCAGGTAGAAAGGGGACTGGGACTAAAACCACCCTTGCCCAGAGCCGTACACGAGACGATGCTTCCAAGGGCTTGGAAATCTGAACCGCATTGGGAAAATGTTGATAT
This sequence comes from Sciurus vulgaris, assembly GCF_902686455.1. Taxonomy (NCBI): domain Eukaryota; kingdom Metazoa; phylum Chordata; class Mammalia; order Rodentia; family Sciuridae; genus Sciurus; species Sciurus vulgaris. The sequence goes on from NC_136461.1 coordinate 14,898,060, forward strand.
ATTATGTGAGAAATGTAGGGACCCTCAGTATGTATCCACGGGTCCCGTTCTTTTAAAGTTTTTGTTTGTTCTTTAAAATTAAAATTTGGAAGAGAAATATCAAGAAGTTAAATGGGATAGCTCTATGTGGTAAGGTTGTCAGGTATTTTAATTTACTTTTTTCTTTTTGCATTTAAACTTTCTTGCCTGAACATAGATGATTTATATATTTTAAAACATATCAGCTTTACTCATATAAAATATTTTTGTCATTTACTTTGAAAGGCTTTGGCAAAATATAAAACCCTCCAGACACATAAGAGAGTGGGAGAACTTACCTATGGGGGGAGGGGGACACTGGAGAGTTCTGTCCCGAGCATCCACCCTGCTCTTCTCTTTTTGGGGAAGCTCTGGTGGGCTGGACCCCACCCATGTCTGTGGTTGGGCCTGGGTTGGCTTAAGTCAGTCCTTGTGGTGAGTGGTTTAGGGAGCCCATGGTGGACATTGGGTCCATGAGACTCAATTCCAAGACTTGTATTTGTTTGATTTTAATATATTAAAGGTGACATCCATCATATAAATTGGGAACCTCTCTACCTGTGTGAGAATGGGGTCAGGAGGGAGGAAGAGATAAACTATGTCCTGATAATGTCACTGAGCCACTGGGAAAGTGGGCTTTTCTATTTGGTGAGCCAAGGGTCCCTTCCGCTTCCCTCCCCTTGCCTCCTTCCTTCCTTTCATGGGGCTGGAGAGGGAGGCCGGGGCCTCGGCATGCTAGACGAGCCCTCTATCCCTGAGCTACATCCCCAGCCCCAGATTCCTTGATTTTCAGTTTCAGAAGTAAGGTGTTCTGTTCCATAAACGTCCTAACTGATAAGCTGGGAGCAGAAGTGGAGTGTTGGGAGTAACAGGCCCTCACCAGGCAGAACCTGCAGAGGTGACATGGGCTGCAGCAGGTGGACCCAAGGCTCCTGCCTGGGTAGTTGGGATTCTCAAATAGCTGCCCGAGAAGGAGTTGGTCACACCGCAGCCTGTTGGATCTTGGGATTCAAACCTGTGCCTCCAAGGCTGACTCGTGGGGGAAATGTCAGGATTTTGGAATGGTTGGCCACTTTGTGTGTCCTGATAAATTCTTATGAGAAAGGGACATGCTTCCTCAAAAGTGTGCTTGTCTGAAGGGAGAGAGGGAAGACCTGGGCTTTGCTGAGAGAGGCCCTTTCCACCTGAGTTCTGCACTTTGACAGCAAATCCAGAATTCTTTACTGCATGCTGTTTAGTATCAGCAGAGACCAGGAGCAGGAGAATTAGCAGGAGATCCAACTTCACACCCCTCAGCTCCCTCCCAAGCATATCCTGTCCTATGCTCCTTGATCAACAAAAAGACCCACCTCTTCCCAGCTCCTGCTGGAGGGAGACAGGAGGCCGATCAGTAGGCCCTCTCCTCCCCTGCCATGGCTTTGACCTGCCATCTACTAACACAGGGCTGGGGGTCATGCACAGAGACCAAAGCCAATTGTCAGGAGATAGATTGTCCCAGGTTGTGCTCTGGACACAAAGTTGTGGCAAGGCCACCTGGTTGGGTTACTAATCTGTGCATTTGAATGGAAAAAAATAGATCAGACACCTTTGAAGTCTTTAAAAATATTTTGTCAGGGAAGCTCAGTGGTGGAATCCTGCTTCAATGTGGAGGTCCTGGGTTCCACCCCCAGTGCTGTGTATAATAATTCCCAACATGGCCGATATCAGTCTCCCACGTAGACTTCCTGCACTAACAGGAAGCGGGAACTTAAACATTACAGTCTCCAGGGACACCTCCCCATGGTCTGGCTCAGATGTGTGCAGGGAAGGCAGGGAGATGGACTGACAGACAGGAAGGAGGATGGATGATCTTCAGGAAGATTGAGTCAGAGACGATGAAAGCCGGGGCGGATGGAGGAGACTCCTCTCTGCCCTCCTGTGCACGGCTGAGCTTGTTCTGTTATTAGGGGTGACTTCTTTCCTGCCTGCCTTCTGGAAAGTGCCGCAGGAGTACTCAGGCCGGGCCTGCCTGAATCTGCTCTGGCCTCCGGAATCCAGCCTCTAGCAGACTGCCTTGACCTTTCCTCTTGGCCTGCAGCCGTCTCCAGGGCTGAGAATAGGAAGAGACAGGCTCCCTCTCAGAGCTTGGAGCATGCTCACAAGTCCCTTGAGGAATAAAGACAAAATGAGGACACTGTTTGCTGGACAATAGCGTTTTTCTTACAGGGCAGGCTCCCCAGGCCTTTGTAAGGAGGACTCCCTTTGAGGGCTGTAGGGGCTGAAGGACACCCCCTGGGCCAGGGGCTGGGAGAGGGGATGAGGGCTGGAGGAGTCTGGGGGTGCAGCTGTAGGTGTGAAGGGACCTGTGGGTTAATTCGTCCTACGACAGAGAATTAAGATAAAGAAGAGGCTGGAGCTCCAGATGGGGTTAGGAGGGGGACTGGGGCAGGATTAGTGTGAACCTAAGCCTGAGGGGAGGCCTGGGGCTTGGTCCTGGGAGGAACATCACACCTGCTCAAACCCAGACTTCAGACACAGGCAACCTGGGCTCAAAGTCTCCTTCTCCCTGAACTATTTGGGTGGTCTCTGGAGGGCTCCGTCACCCCCTGTAGCCTTCACCCTAATCTCACTTTCTCTCCCCAAAACGCTACTTAATGTCCTAGTCTGCTCCCTTCGGGCCCACCTGTCTCTTATCTGTTCCAGCTTTGTCTGTACCCTTATCATCTCCAAGTTACTGTATAATCTACTTATTTGTGATGTTTATCATTGTCTTCCCTAGCCAGGACGTCACCTCCAGAAGGACATCTTTCTCCTGTTCACTTGCATCTCCAGTTCCTAGGACCGTGCCTGGCACGTAACAGGCCTGCCGTAAGTAAATCTCGGTGGAGTGAATGAAGCTGCTAAGCCTGTCCCGAGCAGTCCCTCATTGAAAAGCCAGGTTGGCAATCCCAAGGCTGCCTCTGCGCCACACGAGGAGCAAAGGAGATCTCACTGTGAAGAGATTTGCCCCCGCTGGAGGACACAAAGGAAGTGCCCAGCAAATGGCAGTTCATACGTGCCTCAGTTTCCTCATCTGTAGCGTGAGGATAAAAGCCCCTAGGTAGACACGGTTGGAACAGCCTCCGTTTTCTTGGTCTCTTCCATTTCATGCTTTTGGGTCCATTTTTTTTTTTTTTTTTTTCCAGTTGCACTGAGGGTAGGGCCAGAGACAAATGGCTGAAGCTTTGTTGGGTCTGGGTTTGAGAGAAAAAGATCTCTCAAGTTCAAGGTTAAAACAGACCTCCCTCCTCTTTAAATACTTACCTGGATTTCAGGCTCCTTCGTCCCACCCCCCGGACCAGGCCAAAGTGGCCTCCTCAGCACCTCCACGTAAACAGGCTTCAGAATCCCACTGCCTCTCTTTGCCCTTTCCCACGTCCACCGAGGCTCTGGCTGTCTCCACACGTCTCACGCTCCTGGACCCCTGGAGCCCAGGGAAGATCTGGTTTGGGGCAGGGAGTCCGTAATAAAAGTGGAGTAAATGAATGAGTGGAAAGGGCTCTGGACTGGGCGTCCACCCTCAGCCCTGACCCTGACCTTTAAACAGCTAACATTGGGCCTTCAGCTTCAGAGGGGATCAGGAAACTTCCAGAACTGCCACGGGAACCAAATGGGATCATTGACTCTTCAGAGCCAAGGAACTTGGAGGCCAAGTGGTCCAGTTAGTTGCCTATTCCTTTTTTTTTCAACTAAGAAATGATGCCCAGGGGGCTGGGGAGATAGCTCAGTCAGTACAGTGCCTGCCTTGCAAGCACAAGGCCCTGGGTTCGATCCCCAGCACCACAAAAAAAAAAAAAAAAAGAAAAGAAAAGAAAAGAAATGATGCCCAGGGACGATGTGGGCATAGATGACAAGAATCTAATGTGATGAGCTTGTCCCAGCTGACTGGTCCCCGAATCCTGGAATCCAGACTGCATTTACAGGTTGTCCAATCCAGCCAGCCAGAGGGAATCTGAGAGCCCACGGGGAAGGGGACTTGCTCAGCGCACCAGCAAGCCGGGCAGAGCTGCAGGGCGGATCTGGTCTCCTGGTTTGAGAGTCAGGCCTCCCCCTTGCTGCGTTGAAGGCACCAGGAGAAGTGGCCCCCAGGGAGTAGGGAGGCAGTGCCTGCTGGGTGACCCCAATCTCGGCTGAATTTTTTTGTTTGTTTGTTTGGTGGTAGAGTTTGAACCCAAGAGCACTTTACCTCTGAGCTACCTCCACTGTCAGTTTTATTTTTTTAATTTGGAGACAGGATCTTGGTATGTTGTGGAGGGCCTAAGTAGCCCAGGCGGACCTCATACTTCAGATCCTCCTGCCTCAGCCTACTGAGTCCCTGGGATTACAGGCATGCACCATCCCCCTGGCTCCAGCCAGATTCCTGAGGGATGAACCCAGGAGCAGGATAAGAGGGTGTGAGGAAGGAATGTGGCAGGGCTGGCCAAGCAGCTGTCCCTTTTGCTGGTATCCAATTCCTAGACTCCCAAAGTAGAGGGTGCTTGGGGACAAACCACTGAGACACAAGTGGTCCCGTGCTGGTCATGTGGTCCAACTGGAAGTGCCCATCCCCCTCCTTTGGGAGCTCAGAAGCCACAGGCTGGGGGCCTGTGATAGGTGGATAGGGTACCTCAATGACCTGCTGGCTCAGCCTCCCAGGCCCTGTCCAGGCTGGACTCTCCCTGAGAGTCTCCATGTCTGGCCCACAGACGTTGATGCTGTCTCAGATCTCCCGGGATCTCAAAATGCTTCCTTGGCAATGGGGAGCAATTCCTGCGCCCCTCCCATGTCCTGGGCTCCTCCCACGTCCTGGACTCAGAACTGGGTACTTTCACCCACCTTATAGGTGAGCATGGCATTTCCTTATAGGTGAGCTTCATTCATTTGTCATCTGCATGACTCTGGCGCATGTCACCTAACCAATAAAAGATATCAACAAATAGTATTTACCCAATACTTGGACTTACTTTTTAAAAGCAAACTTTCTTCTAAAGGGAAACTTTTTATCATTTCTGTAAATAAACAGTATCAATTATAAAAATACAAGAAGAAATGAAAATAAATCCAGACATTCTTGCTTTTGAGTGCCAGGCCCTCCTTTTGCCTTTAGTCTTATAGACGAGTCATGTGCTTTTTTGGGGTCTCAGTTTTCTTCTCTGTAAAATGGACTTGTTGGGAGATAATGGATGCAAGGTTCCTAGCCCTGCACCTGACATGCAGTACCTAAGAGAGAATTCTGGGCTAGAATGGATTCAGTGGACACTGATACCTGCTCTTCTCTGCTCTGGCCTTGGTCCCCTGCTATGACCTCCCAGGAAGAGGTGGCTGCAGGAAGAGTAGGCCTTAGATACCGAGGGAAGCAGGGATCACAGGGACTCCTGATCTGCCTTCAAATCTCTGACTAGCTGCCAGGGGTTCGAGGTACAAATTGTTTCAGGCAGCCTCAGGGGCCATGAAGAAGACCCTCCTGTTAGGAGGCAGTAAGCTCTTTGTCACAGACAGCATTCAAGCAGAGCTGGGGGACTTCTTGGCAGGAAGTGGTCAGGAGAATTCAAGCTCATTCTGGTCCTCAGAGGAAAGGCATGGTGGTCCTTAGGAGAGTCCCTTCTCATCCAGCCTCCAGCATCTGCCTCCCGCTCCATTTACCTAGAATTTTAGTTTCCTGCGTACTTGCAAAACATAAAACTAGCATCACACCCCGGGAGGCAAGGGAAGCCAGGGGAGATGGTGTCCACCTGTTGAAGTAGGGTGGGCCAGTCCTCGCAAGTCGAGTGATTGGCCAAAGTCACCAGAGCAGAGTTTGACGCTCTGGCTCCACCACCTGGGCGGTGGTCTGCGCCTACTCTGGTAACCAGGAACTTGTCCTGGGGCTCTGGCTGGGACTTGGGCAGCCCTAACCTGACTTCCCTCTCTAAAGAGCGGGTGGGAGGGAACAGGCCCCTGCTTAGCTTCCTCTGGCCATAGCCCAGGGCAGGGCAAGAGAGGAGGAGACGAGAAGTCTGGAGCGGGAAGAGGAGAGTCCGAGACACACGTGGACGGAGATGGAGTCACAGACGAAGAAAGCCAGATGGGCAGACAGAGTCAGACGCTCAGAGAGGCGACAGACAAAGACACCCACCAAGAGACCAAAGATAACGACACACAGGAGCGGCGCGCACGGGCGCCACCAGAGCCCCCAGCGCGCCGAGGGGGAGCGGGGACTGGGCGGGAGCCACCCGTAGGCAGCGGGACAGCCCGGGAGCGCCGCGCGAGACCGCGGGCAGGGACACGCCGCCTGCCCCGAAGCCCCGCGTCGGGCGAGCTTGCCCGGCAGGGGGCGCCCTGGCCGCGCCGTGCGACCCGCGGGCGCGGGGTGGGGGGCGGGGCGGCGGGGAGGGCTCGAGCGCGGGCCCCGGGTCGCCTTTATAAGCCGGCGGGGGAGGCGGCCCGGGCAGCGAGCGCTCCCGCCACTCCGCGCCCGCGCCCCTCGCCGACCCCACTCCGCTGTGCCGGGACCGACCCTCCGCCGCGAGCTGTGCGCAGGTAAGGACGCTGCCCCGCTGCCGCGACTCCCGCCTCGGTGTCCCTTTCTGACCCTCCGCCGGCCCCCGGCGGCGGCGACGCTGAAGACCAATGGCAGAGCGGGAGCCTCCGCGCCCCGCGCCGCTCGCGGCAGCCCATTCGGGACCCCAGGCCACTTGTCCCGCTCCCTCCCTCGCGCGCATCGGAGACGTGGCGCCCGCGGAGCCGGCGAGCTAAGGGGACCGCGCTCGGGACGGCCGGGCAGTCCTGGGGTCTCCGGCCTCCCCGGCTGCTGCTAGGACCTCAGGCCAAGCACCTGTCCCCGGGGTCCCCTCCACCCCTAACCCCGACTGGTGCCCTCTCAGGCCCTCATCTAGCAACCTCCGGGTCCCCTGCAGCCGCCAGGGGAGGGGACGGACTGCTCTGTCCCGGGAATTCTAAAGTAGTTGGGCCGGAGCTGGGAGGGAGGCACTCGGATCGGATCCGGGTGGAGAAACAAGGGAGCCCCGCGCGCTGGTGTCTCTGGGGATGGGGTGGCACCGCATCCGTGGGCACAGCTCTGAAGCCCGCCAAGCCCAAGGAGCCGCGCTGCGTTCTGAGTTTGGCAGGTGAGGCGCGCTGTCCCTGCCGGGTCCCGGTCTCTGTAAGAAAGAGTTAAAAGCGTGGTCGCCTTGGAAAGGCGGGAGACTGAGAAAAACCTCATCCTTCCCCCACCTTGTCACTTATGACTCTTTTACTCTTTTCAACACATAATGGGGCCGGGGGAGGGGCATTTACAAAGGACTGCGGGCACGAGGGGACCCTTGAGATTGAAGAGAGAGAGGTTCTCAGATTCTCAGGCCAGAATGGGCCTTTGGGTCCTGGGAAAAACTCAGAGACCCCTCAGGTAGGCCCAGCTTCTTAGGGAGACAGGGCTTGGCTCCCCACACCAGCGAAGATGACAGGTGTTGATTGAATGTCTGCTCCAACAGCTGGCAGGCATTGGCTCCTTTAACAACTGGGGAAACTGAGGCTTAGATAACTTGAGCCAGTGGGGGTCAGGATTTGAACTCTCCAAACCCTGAAGCCCTCCCCCCCTCTCTCCTGCTACCCACAGGCAAGGGTCTGAGCCGGGTTTGGGTTCAGCCCTGCCTGGGTTCAGCCCTGCCTGCTTCCCTCCTGCAGACCTGCCCTCCAGATCTGCAGTCCTCCCTCCCTCCTGCCCAGCTTCCCCCTCTGACTCCTTGTTTCTTCCTGAACCAAAGGTTTCTGAATTCCCCGAGCAGAAGGGGCCACCCCTGGACGCCGCTTCCCAAAGTCCCACTGGTGGAGGGAGACAGGGCTGGACTGGTCCTTATCTGTGTCCCCATCTATAAAAAGGGTGACATAGCTCTCTACAGGACTGCAGTGAGCCAAACTGAGACCAGAAAAGGACAATAATATCTTCCATCCCCACATATTTATTAGGACATCGGCTTCATATCAGGCTCTGTTCTAGGTGCTGGCAGTACTGCAATAAATGAAGCAGAAAATTTAAAAAGGCCCCTTCATGAGGTCCACGTTGGCATAACCAGACTTTTCTCACGCTTTGACTAAGCGCCAACGTGGACACCGTAGAATTGAACAATTCCCAAGGAAGGAGACTGAGCTGCAATACCATTTGTAACATCCATCCGCCAACATCGGATCCTCACTGATAGAGGGCAACCTAGCTGTGTGACTGGAGACAGGCTCTGCCCTCTCTGTGCCTTGGTCTCCTTGAGCTGCAGCTACTGGCAGCGAGGTCTCCAATGTGATTAAAGCTTGCAAAGTGTTTAGCTGGCGCCTGCGCTTAAAAAACTATGGGCTGTCATCAGCTCCAGTCCAGCAGATGCACTGACACCGTTCAGGATTGTGTCAATGCCTCTGAACCTGGATCCTGTCACTTGCCTTTGCCCTGGCCCTGGCCCCGGCCATCCCCTGAAGGGCTGCACAGTGGTGTGGACTGTTGCCCTGCCTGTTCACACTCACAGGCCACCTCCTACCGTCCCAGACACAGCCTGGGCTGGGAGCTCGGAGCACCAGGCTGGGGATAGCCCCGGAGCTGTTCTCTCCTGTGCCTCACTGTGCCCCAGCTCAGGACCAAACTCGGCTCTGTTCTGTCCTGTGACTTATATCCTCAACATTCTCTGCAAACTAGATGTGATCCTCATGTTTCATGTGAAGACATGCCTTGGAGAGGGAAAGCCACTTGCTCAAGGACACACAGGTGGTGCCTGGGAGCTGGAGCCGGAGCCGGTGTTGGGGGTCGCTATCTGGAATTGCAAGTCTAGGAAGTCTAGCCATCTCCGCGTTGTACCCATCTGCAGGCACGAAGCTTCTTGTTCCAGGGGACAGGCTCCAGAGCCAGAGCTTGGGGTTCTCACCTTGAAATTGGTCCGACTGGACTTATTAATATCAAACCCAGAGCTCCTAGAGAAGGCTGCAGGGAGAGCGAGCGAGTGAGCGAGCGAGCGAGGCTGAGAACCAGCACTGGAAAACCTCCACGTGGCCACAGGAATGCTGACTCAGCTCCCCAGCACGCATGGGCGTCCTCATTGGCAGGCCAGGGCTGGGCTGTGTGGTACGCTTTTTACATTTTTGTTTTTCTGTTTTCTTTTCTTCCAGAAATGTCCTAATGTTTAGAGTACAGTTGGGGGCGGTAGAGGGAAGGCTCATTCCCAGCACTGCTGTGTGACCCCGACAAGTCGCTTTCCCTCTCAGAGCCTCAGTTTCCTCATCTGTGATATGGATTAATAATCTGTGTTCTGCAGGGTGGCTGTGAGTGACCAGTGAGATCACAGATGGTCTCCCAACATTGGGCTTCACCCCGCTGTTATTTTTGAGAAGTTAATGTTCCCTGTGGGGCATCTGCCCAACCCAGAAGGCCAGAGTGAAGTTCCTGCTTAGGTACAAAGGCCTACATGGCAGGGAAAATGCTGGTTTAAGGATTAATATCCTGGGTTCCTGTCTCTTGCTGTGTGACTTGGGGCAAGTCACTTGGCCTCTCTGAACTTCGACTCATAGTAGGCCCTCAGCATCATTCTAAGATGCTCAATGTCCAAGGAACATTCAAGAATACTCTCCATATTTCTCTGCCTTCCCATACCACTCCCCAACATTTCGTAATCGCTCCCAGAAAAACTCTGTGCTTAAAGTTTTCCGTGCTTAGATTCTCAGCCTCGCTGTGGCATGAAATCAATCGTTTGCATTTAATTTGACTTCTCGGATGAAGGGGTAAAATTCGAGATGAGGGCAGGGGTGGGGGAGGAGGAGAGGAAGAAGTTAAACCAGATGTGTTTGTGTTTAACTGTAGGACGGTGGTTGAACTGCCCGAGTGTAACCACCGAGCTTACTGAATTCCAGTAACCTCAGGTTTCACTACAAATTGTAGTGTTCTTTCCTGGCTGAGGCGGACTCGCCCTCCCCTTATTTTTATTATTACTATTTTATATTCATCTGAGGCCGCAGAGAACTGGCGGGAGAGGAGACCTCAGAGATGCTTCACATTTCATCGCTGGCTTCAGAAACTGGTGCTATCAGCTGGCATCCCTGACCAAGGAGACCGAGGCCCAGAGAGGAGAGGGACCTGGCCAGGGGCGCCCAGCCGCTGAGGGCAGGGTGGAGCAGAAGCCATCTCCTGGCTATACGCTCCATGACCTTCCCAACCCAAGGCAGGACGCAGCTGAACGGGTTGGTAGAAGATCTTAAGCTCAGGAGAGCAGAGTTTAAATCCTTGAGCTGTTGATACATGCTGTGTGACCATGAGTGAATCACATTCCCTCTCTGGGCCTCAGTTTCCTCATCTGTAAACCAAGATATCTGAAAGCAGGAGGGCGGAGATGGGTCTATTTGAGTCCATCGGGCCTCAGGTACTCGTGGCCTACTGTGTGCGAGGTCACGGTAGGTCAGTCACAAATTGCCCTCCCCAGGCCACGAGGGGTGGGGGACTGTTGACTCCTAGGTGATTTTAAAACTTCAATTTAGTTCCTGGTATTGTTAAACAGGCAGTTTCACTTTACATAAAACCATGGGTTTCTGGCTTCTCTTGAAAGATCAGAAGATGTGGCCATTTTGGGCTCTGTCCCTGCCTGACCACCATGGCCAGAGCTGAGTGGCAGCTGTTCAGTAGCCTGTCCTCTGCCACGGGCCGGCTGCACCCCAGTCCCTCCTGCCTCCCTAACAGCACTGGAAGCCTGCGGCCTCTGGGCTGAATGCCGTGAGGCCATGAGAGGGGCGCTTGAATCGCTTTAGAATGACCAGATAAGGACTGATCCACCCTTGGGGGGCTTGGGGCAGGGACACGGGAGGACTCGGGACACCAGTCCCACTTCTGTGGCCTGGCAGCAACTCTGAAAGACGTTGGCTGATGGGGGAGGGGGGCAAAGCTCCTGCCTCCGAAGAGGGCAAGAGTCTGAGGCTCTAGATGTCTGGAGGGGACAGGACAGTCCATGCTCGCAAGCTGGGCCCACCACGCTGGGAGTCCTGAGAGCTTGTTTCTAAAGACTGCATAGCCTGGGGGAAGGCGCTCCCTCATCTCTGCCACCTCACCCAGGCCTGGCCACAGCCCGCACATTGGTGTGCCCCCAGGCCATAGATGGGACACACGATCTTACACTCTGTCCCATGCCCTCTGTGCCATCCTCTTTGCTGGTGCCAAGGGCTGTGAGGACAGACAGGCACCTGGTGTCACCGTGCAGCTCACGATGGCCTTGTCTGAGCTGGAGGACAGCGGGAGTGGCCTGGCGGTTAAATTCGGGAGCTCTGGAGGGGAAGCTCTTCGCTGGGGGACATGAGATGAGCCAGGGAGCCTGAGTGAACCCGGGTCTCCTGGTCCTCCGCCTGCTCTGTGGCAAGTTGCATTTCCAGTCATGCTGGGTCCCGGGAGTGACACTGACCTCCACCCTCTGCTGTTCTGCAGGCGAGGGGACGGAGGCTCAGAGGGTGGACCGCTGGGTTCCAATTCCTCTCCAGGTGCCCCTGTCCGCCGCGCTGGCCCCGGGAAGGGAGGGGAGGGGAGCTGGGAGGTTATTTCTGGCGAGCAAGACCTCGGAGGCCGCGTGGGGGAGCCCAAGCCCCGAGCCCCCTGCGCCAGCCCTTGCCTTCCACGGTGACTCCGGAGGCTCCGTTGCGAGATGGTTCCTGCTCAGGTTGTGAGTTCGTGACTTGGGCGAACGCACTTCACCTGGCCGGATGCGCACAGTGCTGGACGGAGCTCAGCCCGCGTTTTACGGGCCTTACGGACCTGTGTACGTAGCCAAGGCCAACCGCTTCCTTTGTAAGACTCGACCTGGTGACTTTTTTGCCACGCCGGCCGGCGATGGAACTGGCCGGGAGCCTGCGTGCTAGGCACGTGCTCCTCCGCTGGCCACGCCCCCAGCCCCAGCTCCTGCGTCTCTGCGCACCTTGGCCTTGTCCATCGGGCGGCAGGGTGGGCGCGCTGGCCTCCAGGCGGCACCCAGATGCAGGGCTCGCCCAGCCTTCGTCTTTCTGGGACTGGCTCCTTCCTCCTTCCCCCGACCCCCGTGACCGACCTGCCTCTTAATACACAGGAGTTAATCACATGCTCCTGGGCCACCAGCCGCCAGCGGCCTCTGAGTCCCTCTCCCCCTCCTCCACTCCTGAGCCCTCGCTGCTGTTTTCTCTGCCTCATTAACTGTCCCTCCCACTAAAAGTCCATAGTCTCCAATCTCTGAGGTTGGCATGGCTGCGGACCTCGCCTGAAGCCGCGGCCTTGGTGCTGCGTCTGCCCCGCACCACGGGGGCTGGAATGGCCCCTTAACAGAGGAGGAAACCGAGGCACCAACTCCGTGAGCCGAGCATGCCAGTCCACCCACTGAGCCGCTGCCTCCCCACCTTGTGAGTGACATCAGCTCTCTTCCTAGAAGAGCCAGTTCCCTATTTATTTCGAAACAGTTCCCTATTTATTTCACTGATTCGCTCTTTCTCTCAGTGAGCCCCTCAAGGTGTCTAAGAAAACGATTCTCACAACAGCTTGTTCCCGCGGGCACCTCCTCAGAGTAATTTTTGTGAAAACACTGTTTTTCTTTGATTGTTGTTTTCCCCCTTGATCTGTCCTGATAGTTAACATTTAAGGGATTACCCTGTGCCAGAAGCTGAGCTAATTACCTTGAATGACGGTATTGTGTTTAACCTGTTGTTCTCTCCATTTGACAAAGGAGAAAACAGAAGCTCAGAGAAGCCGAGTAACTTCTCAAGGTCACGCAGCTGGGAGGTGGAGGCGAGACCCATATAGATCTCATGCCCACCTGCCCAGGTGGATGAGGGTCTGAATTCCACTTTCTACTTTTGGATAGAATACCTCGCGAGACTCTGCTGCATACATTTGTTTTCCGTTGAACCATCTGTCTGTGTGGTTTTTGACCTGGGGGTGGGGTCCTCAGAGGAAGAGGATCAAGCATAGGTTCCTGGTTGGGCAGCAGCATCTGTTCTCCCTGACACTGAGTCTCAGCCTGGATGCCCCGCTCCTTGTCCAGAAGGCAGGGAAGTGTCCTTAGGTACCAGAGAGCCCGGTTTCAATCCCAGTCCCGCCATCTCAAGCCGTGTGGCCTTGGGCAAGTCCCCTGCCCTGCTCTGGCTTTGTAGTATCCTGCCAGACACACTCGCTCATGTGAGGTAAGGCCTTTGGACTCTTCTAGTTCATGGGTGGCATATAGCTGGTGCACATAGTGGCCACTTCCCTGCCCACACCCACGTCAGACATCACTAACCGGCCATTGCTCTCCCTCCAAAGGTCTCTTAAATATGGTGTACTCCTCCAGGCAGCCACTGGCCACTAATTAGACCTGGCACACAGGATGCAGGGCATCCAGCACCAGATGAGACGTGGTGAGTGTGTGGAGTGAGGAAGGGACAGGCCCAGGTGGCCAGCAGCTCAGTGGCACAGTGCCTCTCAGTCTTCTTTCCCTTGCCTGAAGAGTAGGCGGGACCCTGTGCTGGACTCTGCCGGAACCCACCTCTGTCCTCGTGGAAGCCTCTGGTGGCAGCATGCACAGCTGGGCCCTCGCTCAGGTGGAGGCCGGTTTCTGGGTCTGGTCACTGCCCGGGTTTAAGGAGAGACAGGAAGGGGCTGGTTGCAGGTCCTCCTGAGAAGAGTGTGAGCGCCCCTCCCCCATTCGTAGTATCAGTGGTAGAAATAATAATGGTACCGCGTGGAGCATCATCCTTAGGCCCAGCCTGGTTAGCCGGTGCAGTCACCTCCAGTCCTCCAGAAAGCCCAGGGTTTCAAATGACTCAAGTCTATCGCCTGAGCTCCCCCAGGTGGTAGGTGGTGGCGCTGAGGTTTGAATCCACATCTGTCCAGCTCCAAGGCAGGCCCTGATGGCCTCCGGGGCCAGGGCGGAGGAGAGCCAGGCTGCATGTGTGCTGTCTTTTGTTACCATTACCATTTCTCTTTTGTGATGGGGACATTCCTTTGCCGGTGGAAAGCCCCTCCCATTGGCAGGACCTTGGCCAAGTGTGGCCCTACCGCTGAGCAGCACCCCAGCCGAAGCCTTCCCCGTCTCTGCGGGGGCAGACTGCAAACGGCACCTCTGTTATTGCAGATTAGAAAATTGGAGTTCAGAGCGGGAGGGTGCAGTCTGAGGATCACACAGCAAGCAACTGTCCTGCCTGTTCCCTGAGCCTTGTTGAGAAGATCGCCAGGGGAGCCCGGGCTGGTGGGAACCCTGGAGTGCTGTCTCTGCTGAGGAGGCTTTGTGTCCCAGATGGACCCGGGCGACCCTGACCAGCACTTCACATGCTCCCAACCTCCGTTTCCAGGCTACGGCGGTACTTTTCAGTTTCCAGAGCCATTTCTGGTTTGTGAGCTCACCGAATCCTCAGTCACCTGAGTGTCATCTTCACCATACGAGAGGGGAAGCTGAGGCTCAGCAGGCAAGGCCGTGCTGGAGGCAAATTGATGGCAGAACCAGTTCAGGGCCTGGGCCCAGGGACTTCCCCTCAGGGTGTCTCTGCTTTGGTACCTGCTGTTCCCTCCCCTGCAGTGTCCACTCCCTGTCTGCGTGACCACTTGGCATCATGGCTGTTTTTCCTAGATCTTGCTGGGAAATCTTGAGCCATGTGTAATGTGACCATCCACATGCTGTCCAGCTCAGCTTCCAGGAGGCCTGGGTTCCAGTTGTAACAGGGTGATGTGTATCTCTCTCTCTCTCTCTCTCTCTCTCTCACACACACACACACACACACACACACACACACACACACACACACACTGAACCCTGGGGCACTTAACCACTGAGCCCCAGCCCCAGCCTTTTTATATTTTATCTTGACACAGGGTCTCACTCAGTGGCTTAGGGCTTCACTAAGTTGCTGAGCTGGCTTTGAACTCGTGATCCTCCTCCTCAGCCTCCTGAGCTGCTGGGATGACAGGCGTGCACCAGCAGGCCCAGCTGTCCCTAGGTTTGATGCCCTGGCCACCCTCCCCAGCCTCCACTGATGTCTTCCCCTCACCACCAGAGGCACCAGCTCTTAAATGACTATTCGTGCTTGGTGGCAGGACAAGCCAGCTTGCTGGGTGACAGGTTCCTGCTGGCAGCTCAGACCTTTGGTCTCCCATGTCACATCTCTGGCTCCTCTTTTGGTCCATTTTGTTTGCAGAGGTCCCCCTGCCCCCATCTCAGACAACTGTATTTCCTAATAATAATAGTCATGGCTGTCATTTGCTAAGTCCTCACAGGCATGTCCCTTGGTGCAGAGCAGGCATGTCAGACACATTGGTTGAGTGGTGCTGGCACAGTGACATCTCACGGGGACTCAGAGCTGTTTGACCTGGGTGCCTCGGTTTCCTCATGTGTCAAATAATAATTCCACGAGGAAGAGGAGTGATTGATATCGATATGTCAATATATATTTGTTTTAAATATCACACGTACTTAGACATCGGTTCCTTGCACTTGACTCTCTGAGAGGTCCTTTAGGTCACAGTCTGTAACAAGTTGCATATATTTCAACACCTCGCAGGACACTCATGTTTCAAGTAGCCCTGATCAGAAGCCACTCCCCACCACCCTATTCCGGTCACAGGGCCCCGCCCCGCACCTGAAGGGCAGAACGCACAGCAACATTCGGAGGCGAGTCAGGTGGTCACGTTGCCGGGACAGGGACACGTCTCTGAGAATATAGCGTGCCCGTCCAGCTTCGAGCGCATGGTAGGTCTTGTGACCGTCATCTGCAGAGCAGGCAGTGATTGAGCTCTGCGTGGGAGCCAGCAGGAGGGAGACCCGACCCAGCTGCTGGAGCGAGCCAGGCGGCGGAGCCTCCAGGGAGGGCGCCCTGAGTGGCTGTAGCAGTGGCGGCCCGCATGTGTTAGATGCGGTCACTCCCTGAACCTCACATCAGCCCTCGGAGGTAGGTGGCATTGTCATTGTTCCTGCTCATGACGGGGAACCGGGCTTGGCAATGTGCTCAATTGCCCAGGGAATGGTTCGTCACTGGCGGATCTGGGGTGTGCACCCGGCCACCAGACCGTGGCACCTGGCCCTGTTGCCACCTCTCAAAACGACCATGGACCTCCCTGCTGGGCAGTTTCCTGGCACCTCGCTGGGCCTGTGCTTGGCGGGCAGGCTGATGTGAGGGTGCACGGGCACACTGTGCATCCATGGGGTGGAGGTGAGTCTCTCCTTCTCCTCCGGGGCCTCCGCTGTATCTTGGACCCCTTGACGCTGGGCTCAGACAGTTTCCAGGAAGGGAAACCAACCTGACGCCTACCCAGCTTGGGGCGTGTGTCTGCTCAATTCCATGGCATTGGTCAAGGACCACAGCACTGGGTCTACCTCCCCTCCAAGGTGGGGAAGGTCTGCCCAGCTCCCAGGGACACTGTGTGATCTGTCTCCTACAGAGGCAGAGACAAGGTCAGCAGGGTTGCCCAGGGTCCCAGGGTCAGTGGTGGTGGCTCTGGGATTTGAGATCAGAGCCTTGGCGTTTTCCTTCCTGCCTCCCGGGTTGGCTCTGAGCAGATTGGCCTTGGCTCTGGTTGAGAGGATACATCTGCCTTGGGGGACTCTGGTCCCGAGGTTCAGGCCTGGCTCCTCCTTAAGCCTGTTTGCTTATAGTGGTAAGAATTGTCATTTGCTGGAGCCTCGTGGACAGTGTGGCCAGCTAAGTTGGTGTTCTATGTCCATTCTCATGTGGTCCTTTGAACTTCCCGGAAGGTGGGTACTGGAACCCATTTTTTTCCTTTTCTTTTTTGGTACCAGAGATTGAAGCCAGGGACACTTAACTACCGAGTCACATCCCCAGTAGCCTCACTAATTTGGTTAGGGCCTTGTTAAGTTGCTGAGGCTGGCCCTCGAACTGAGATCCTCCTGCTTCAGCCTCCCGAATTGCTGGAATTACAGGACATGCCCAACCAGATTCCCTGCTTTTGCAGGTGAAGAGATACCCTGAGGAAGGGAAGGGACATGTCCCAGGTCATGTAGCTAGCTCACAAGTGGTTAATCCAGAATTGAACCTGGGCAGCCTGGTTCCAGAGTCTGGGCTCATAATCACTTAATAAATATTAGATACATCTCTGCAGGTCAGATGTATAAACTCTTCTTGAACCTGTTGTTTCTCCCTGAGCCAGACTTGGTGTGTGTGTGTCAGGGGTGGGGGACAGCAGGAGGACAGCAAATAGCAGGAATGGGCTGCATGACACTCCAGGGGAGTCACAGAGGCCAGGGCCTCTGAGCTGGAGCCCGGAGTTTATCTGGCCCCGTGTGATTCAGGGGAAGGGTGGGGTGGGGAGCGAGGTGGGGGCACAGCGGGGCAGTCCTGGTGTCTCCAGGACCAGGGTCAGGGGGAGGCCAGAGCAATTAGCCTGGCCGAGACTACAGCTCACTCAGAAGCCTCAGCTGGGGATCAGGCCCAGCCTCCGTCCAGGGCTCTGGCCTCATGCCTGACCCTCCTGTGTGTCTATCACAGGCTTCCAGAGTCTTCCTGGGGTGGGGAGTCTCCGGGTGATGGCTGAAGCGAGAACTTGGCTCTGAAATTTCCTCCTTCATTACCAGCTCCCGGCTGGCCCGCCGGCCCCACTTCCCGTCTTGGAGGAAGCATCCTTTCCTCTAGTAGCTGCATGATTTGAATAATCAAGTGTTTCCCGGTGGCCCCTGGCCAAGCAGAGCTCTGCTGTGCGCGGCCTCTGACTCGGAGGAGGCCTGCCAACCTCCTGGTCCTGTGACACACTCCAACCGCCAAGGGCAGGCTGTGGGGAACAGGCCTGGCTCCTTGGCTTTGTGGGACCCGGCCCCAGATGACTCTTATGACAGAGGTTTGCCTTGGGCTTTGTCCCATCACTGCCTGGAGTGGCTCCCCAGGGACGGGGGAGAAGGAGGCACCCCTGTCCCAGGAGATCCCTGCTGGTGGCCTCTCTTGGCAGCTTGCCTGGGTGCCCGCATCTTGGTACCTATGAGGGTGGCGAGCAATGGGGGACAGTCAGGAGAGGGAAGGAAGGAGGGAGACGGGAGGACCTTGGTTCATCCCTCGACACATCTCTGGTCAGGTGCTGAGCTCACACGTCAGCAGGCCCAGTTCTTGTCCTCAAGGGCTTTTGGTACGGGGCAGGGGGTGCCCAGCCCACAGACCCACCCGAACCCACAGCAAGAAGGAAAGCGTGAAGGTCATTGACCTCAGCCCTGGGCACGGTGGTCCCAAAGGCTGTCCCCTGGAGCGACGTTCCCTCGTTTCCCCTCAACACATCCTTCTTGAGCCTCACAGGGAGGCAGGTGTGGTGTAGGTGCCAGGGAGGCAGCCGTGAGCACCCGAGGTCCTGGATGCCTGGCGCCTCTTGTCCTGGGAAAGACCAAGACAGGTGGAGGGTTTGTTTCAGGCCGTGACGGAAGCTGGAAGGAGACAGAGGCTGTGGAACAGCAGTGGCCTGGCACGGTGGGGCTCCTTCTCCTGGCATGGGTAGGGACTCTGAGGAGGTGGCCTTGGAGCCAGAGATAGAGAAGGAGGAAGTCAAGCAATGGTCCCAGGAAGAGTGTTCCAGGCAGGGGAACAGCCAGCACAAAACCCGGGGCAGAGGAGGAGGCACAGGGCAGGGCGGGGCCAGGTGATGTCAGAAAGGTGGGTAGGACCTGCCCGTGCAGGTGGCACCTCCCCTCTGCCCCCTTAAGAGCAGTTTGTGCGGGAAGGGCCGCGGGGTCTGCCGCTCCCACCCACTCCAGGTAGAGAGGGGCTGTTGGCTTAGTATGCTTCTCATTTTGATTCATATTTCTGATTAGCGTTAGTGTCATATATAGAGCGATGTATGTATATATTTGGGGTTTCTCATTCTCTTGCCTTTTTTGATTAGTGTCTTTTAAATTTTTGCCCCTTACTTGTATTAATACAATATATAGAAAGATATTGTATATAAGGGGCTTCTCACTCCCTTTGCCTTTTTTTGATTAGTATTTAAGATCATAGGTACTTGTATTTTATATATTTAAAGTATATACCAGTGTTATAAAAGGGCATCATGACCCACATAAGCTCCTGGAACTTGCTTTTTTAAATTTCACTCAGTCTCCTGTTTCTGAGATTTATCCATATTATTTCATGGATCTGTCATTCATATTTAAATTTTTAAATTTCTTTTTTTATCGGTGCACAGCAGTTATGCAGAAGTTTCTTTGTGGCATGTTCGTGCATACATGTAAAGATAATTTGTCCAGGCATGGTGACACATGCCTGTAATACCAGCACCTCTGGAGGCTGAGGCAGGGATTAGTTCAAGGCCAGCCACAGCAACTTAGTGAGGCTCTGCCAAAAAATAAAAAAAAATAATAAAAAGGGGCTGTGGATATAGCTCAGTGGTGGAGCTCCCCTGGGTTCAACTCCTGGCACTCAAAAAGCAAAACTTCAAATCCCACAACCTAGTTTGTTCAATTTTACTCCCCAGTACTTCCCCTGCCCACCCCCTTCTGTCCCCAACCCACTTCCTCTACCCTGCTAGTCTCCCTTCTAATGCCACGGAGTCCCTTCTGTAAATGACCTACTTCTTCTTGCTTCCACACATGAGAGGAAATATACACTACTTTTTTCTGAGTCTGATTTATTTTGCTCAAAATTACAGTCTTCGGTTCCATCCATTTCTCGGCAAGTGACAATTTCACTCTCTATGGCTGAGCGAAGGGCCCCTGTGTCCCTGCACCTCATTTTCCTCATGCCTTCGTCTGTAGACAGACTCCTCGGCTGATTCCGTAGCTTGGCTATCGTGAATTGTGCTGCAACAAATCTGGGAGTGCGTCTCTCTAAAACAGGCCGATTCTTTGGCAAGAGAGGTCTAGCTGCAGCAGAGGGGAGATCCATTTTTAGCTTTTTGAGGAACCTCCATGCTGATTTCCACAGGGGTGACGCTAATTTACATTCCAACCCGCGTATCCAGGAGTGCCCTTTTCCCGAGTCTTCGCCAGCACTTACTGCTATTTGGATTCTTGATGCTTGCCATTCTAACTGAAATGCAATGGGATCTTGGCGTAGCTTTGATTTGCATCCCCCAGTGGCTCAAGACCTTGAGATTTTTCCCATAATTTTTGGCCATTTGTACTTCTTTTGAGAAGTGTCCATTCAGTTCCCTTGCTAATTGGGGTTATTTGTTTTGTAATGTTGAATTTCCACTTGTTGAACAGGCTGTCTTTTCTCTGATGTATATTGTTTTTTGACACCCTCATCAAGCAAGAATCAGATGACTATAGCTGTGCAGGTTGTCTGTGTCTTCTGTTCTGTTCCATTGGTTTATGTGTCTGTTTTTATGCCAGTGCCATGCAGGTTTAGTGACTATAGCTCTGTAGTATAATTTGAAATTGATGATGCTCCAGCATTGCTCTCTGCTCTGAATTGATTTGACTATTCTGGGTCTTTTGTTTCTCCACATAAAATTTAAGATTTTTATTTTCAGTTCTGTGATGAATGTCATTGGTATTGTAGTGGGGATTGCATTGAATCTGTACATTGCTTTTGGTAATATGACTATTTTAACTATTAGTTCTACTTATCCATGAACATGGGAGGTCTTTCCATCTTCTAGTGTCTTCTTCAATTTCTTTCTTTTACAGTTTTCATTGTAGAGGCCTTTCGCCTCTTTAGTTAGGTTTATGTAATTCATTTCTTTATCACTGTATAATATTCTACTGGATACTATTCTATACTTCCTTTTTGTTTTTTCCAGTGCTGGGGATAGAACCCAGTGCTTTGTGCATCTTAGGCAAGTGCTCTACCACTGAATTCTACCTCCATTTATTTATTATCTTCTTGGTGGCATTGGCTTTCAGATTTTTTGGTAGTGTGAAAAAGGTGCTTATAAACATCCATGCACATACTTCCTCATACTTGACCACAGGAATTTTCTCGTAATATGTACCTAAGAGTGGAACTGTTGGGTCATAGGATATGTGAAAGTTTGTTCAGTGTTCCAAGATAAGACCAAATCATTTTCCAGAACAATCTTGCCAGTGAACACTCCTACCAGGAATGCACATCCTGTTTCTGTGTCTTCTGCAGCACACGTTGTCAGACTGCTTACATTTTCCCAGTCAAATGAGTGTAGTGCTTTCTCACTGTAGACAGGAGGTGTGGCTCCTGGTCACCTCTGAGGGTGAACAAGTGTGGATGAGTGTGTGCGAGCCCTCTTTTAAAATGCATTTTGGCCCATTTTTCTGTTTGTCCTTTTATTTTCTTTTCCCAAATCTGTTGCTTATTGCTTTGTAAGAGTTCTTTATAGTTCTGAGTCATTATGTTTCGGGTAAGCTAAAAGTCTAAAATCTAATGTAGTCTCATTTAGCACATTTTTGTTTAATAATCAGTGCTTTCGAAGTCTTCTTTAAGGAAGTTTGCCTTCCTTACTTCAAGGTCAGGGAGCTGTTTACCCGTAGTTTCCAATAAATGTTCTTTTAAAAAATTCTTTTGGGGGCTGGGGAGATAGCTCAGTCGGTAGAGTGCTTGCCTTGAAAGCCCTGGGTTCGATCCCCAGCACCCAAAAAAAAAAAAAAAAAATTTTTTTTTGTGGTTGTAGATGGACAGCACGACTTTATTTTGTATGCTTAGTTTTATTCGCACCGACCCCCCAATAAATGTTGTAATGTTTTGTTTTTCACATGTAGACCTTGAGCCATGCCTTGTTGATTTTGTGTATGGTATAAGGTAGGGATCCAATTTGATATTTTCCATCTATACATCCATTTTTTTTGTTTTCCATTTTTTTTATAAATATATAAAAATTGACTTCTTAATTTTGAGCTTATCAAGCTAATTTTCTAAACTAGTTCCAATTCTTTGTAGACTCTAGGTGATCAGTTGCAATTAATATGAGTTTTCATTTTTAAAAAATCTTTATTCTTTTAACCTTTACCTTTTCACATGTGTGCAATGTTAAATGAAACGGTGGGACTAAGGTTTTTTTGTTTTGTTTTGGTTTGGTTTTTGGTACCGGGATTGAACTCAGGGGCGCTTGACCACTGAGCCACATCCCTAACCCTATTTTGTATTTTATTTAGAGACAGGGTCTCACTGAGTTGTTTAGGGCCTTGCTAAATTGCTGAGGCTGACTTTGAACTCAGAATCCTCCTGCCTCAGCCTCCCGAGCCATTGGGATCCCAGGCGTGCATCACTGCGCCCAGCCGGGACTAAATATTTTTGCCTTATTTTGTTTTGGAGAGAATGTCCTACTGTTCCCCTTTTGGATGTGGGAGACTGGAAGCTCTCTTTTATTCGTAATGAGAGCTTTCTAAAAAAATTTGTGTGTAAATATATTAAATGCTTTTAAAAATGCTTTTAAAAAGCATCTTGAGGTGTTTAGTTTTTCTCTTTTAATCTGTTAATGTGGCTAATTACATAATAGATTTTCTAATATTAAACCTTGCACTCTGCATTCCTGGGATAAACCTAAACTGCAATTATGCACATATTTGGTATGTTCTCATAATATCTTATCTAGAATGGTTACATCAATTTATAATCTTCTGGCTTTCGTATTGCATTTATAACGGCCTCTTAGAATTAGATGGTGATTTTTTGTTTACTGTCCTTTGAAAATGTTTGGGTAAAACTGAGATAGTGTGTTTCTTGAAGTCTGATAGAATTTACTTGTAAAATCACTTTAGCCTGTTTTCTTTGTGGAAAGATTTTTAACTACTGTTTCAATTTCTTTATTCAGGTTCTTTATGTCTTCTTGAGTCAGTTTTGGTAAGTTATGTTTTTAGGCATATATTCATTTAATCTTTATAATTTATTAGCATAAGGTTGTTTATAGCATTTTTTCGCTGTGTTCCTCTTTTCCACAATAAAGTGTCTCCTCTCTCTCTTTTAATCTTGCCACAGGTTTATTGACCTTTTAAAGATACCAACTTGTGACTTTGATCTTCTCAACTGAGTCGTTTTTCATTCTGCTTTTTGATTTCTGCTCTTTATAATCTATTTTCTTTGGTCCCCACCCCACCCCGCCTAACTTCCTAAGCCTGACACTTACCTCATTAACCTTGAGCCTTTCTTTGCGGTATTACACAATATTTGATATGTAGTGTTTTTATTATCATTCAGTTCTAAGTAATTTAAAATTTCTACTATGACTTTGCTTTGATCCATGAATTACTTAGGATGTTTGTCATTTCTAAGGATATGAGTAATTACTTGCCCTTTGCAAAACTTAACTTCTAACTTCTAACAATCTGGTCTCAGAATGTGGACTCTATGCAAACCTGTTATTTGAAATCTGAGGCTTGCTTTATGGCCTGGTATGTGATCAATTTTTAAAATGTTTTGAATATTCCTGCAAAGAAGGTGTGTTTGTGTATGCTTTTATTTCAATTTTTCTGTTTCACTCTGAAGTTTTATTACTTTCAGAAAATTATCTGTGACTTTTTTTTTTTTTTTTTTTTTTGTGGTGCTGGGGATTGAACCCAGGGCCTTGTGCTTGCAAGGCAAGCACTCTGGCAATTGAGCTATATCCCCAGCCCCTGTGATTTTTTCCTGCAAGGTCAAAATATATTTCCTCTACCCTCATATTTCCTCCTCCTCTAGCCCCCAGCTCTTCACCAGCATGCCCTGCAGCCCCCGTGATATCACAGCACATTTGCCCAGATGTTTGGTCCTGACGTGTTAAAGGAAGGTGCAGCATCACTTTTTGCTCTTTTCTGTGAGTAGATCTCCATGACTAGGGAGAAGCACAGGAAACAGGGTTAGACAAATGCATACTCATGTTTATAGTTAGGCCCAAAGCTTGTTTTAAAAACAAAAAATTAAACTTTACTCAGTACCAGCTGTGAATTTTGTTGCTATTACTTAAATATTTCCTACAAAAAAAAAAAAAATGGTGTGTTTGTGGGCACAGTTGTTATTCTG
Source organism: Sciurus vulgaris (assembly GCF_902686455.1). Taxonomy (NCBI): domain Eukaryota; kingdom Metazoa; phylum Chordata; class Mammalia; order Rodentia; family Sciuridae; genus Sciurus; species Sciurus vulgaris. The sequence continues at coordinate 14,921,892 of NC_136461.1, forward strand.
TGCATACCTGAGCCCTTGAATGGTGTGACTTTTACTGTCCTTTACAGTTTGGATGACAGTTTAGCTGGCTATAAAATTCGCAGTTCAACCTTTCTTTCCCCTCTGGTACCGGGGTCAATTCAGTTTGATGTGCATTCCTTTTGTAAGTGATCTGTTTTGTCCAGACTGTCAGAATGGTCTGGTTATCTTTTGGTGGTCACTGGGATATGTCTGAGTGGGGGTTTTCCTTATTTGTCCTGCCTGGTGTATTTTGTTGTCTCTTCTTTCTGTAGTTCTAAGGTCACCTTCACTGTGTCTTCAAATAGCTCCCCTCTTGATTTCTGGTCTTTTCCGGGACCTCCTATTTTCTCAGCGTTGGCACTTACACTTGCCTCTCTTTCTGGTTTTGGTGGAGATGTGATTCCACACAGGAAAATCCACAGATCTGACATGTTCAATTGAATGCATTTTGACAAAAGTTCATAATCTCATAACTCCGATTCCCAAACAAGATTTTAAAAAATCATTTCCACCACCCAGCAAGCTGCCTCCCACCTCTTTCCTGCCTCCTGAAGGCACATCACGCTGACTCCTTTCGCCATAGGTTAGACCCATCTTTTCTAGAGTTTCATGTGAACGAAATCACGTGGCATACATCTCATGCCCAGATTCTTTCATTTATCCTGTCTCTTTTTAAAAATCTAAACCGGGGAGCAAGCCCAGCTTACACATACTTAGCACACGCTCTACCACTGAACTTTGCCCTCTGCCCAGCTCCTCATGTTCTGAGCTCTGTCTCTATGGTGGCATCCATAGCCCAGCCCTCCTCAGTGCCAAGTCCTACTTCATATCTCAGGGTACCATTCATCTGTCGTGGACACTTAAACTTTCCAGTTTGGAGTATTACAAATAAAACACCCTTGAACACTTATGTATAAATCTTTTTGTGTGCATGTGCGCACACACACGCGTGCGCACACACACACACACACATTTTTTTGAGCAAATACTTAAGAGTGGAATTGCTGGGTGGATTGTGATGTGTGTTTAAGAGTCCACTTCCTGAGAACCTACCAGACTCTCTTCCGAAGCGTTGATACTCTTGTCCACTCCCAGGACCAATCTACGTGGTACTTCTGAAATTTTCTACATTCTCATAAATGTCTGGTTTTGTCTGTCATTCGGACCTGGTTTTCGTCATTCCTGTGGGTGTGAAATGGGTTCATTTGGGGCTGGGGTTGTGGCTCGGTGGCAGAGCGCTTGCCTAGTCCATGTGAGGCACTGGATTTGATCCTGAGCGCCACACAAAAATAAATAAATTAAATAAAGGTATTGTCCATCTACAACAAAAAGTAAAAAAAAAATAGAAAAAATGGGTTCAGTTGCCATTTACCACATGAGTAATGATGGTGAGCACCTTTCCATGAGCTTATTGGTCATTTGCATATTTTCTTTTTGGCGTTCAGTCTGCTCACTGAGGAAGAGAATTGTTAATCATTTCATTGCCAACTTTAGGGAGTTGTTTATTTACTGGATACAAGTTCTCTGTCTTTGTCAGCCGTATGAACTGGCACTATACTGGCACTATTTTTATACCATTATATTTCTTTTCTATTCAATGTCCTTCTTCCTTTCTTTCTTTCTTTCTTTCTTTCTTTCTTTCTTTCTTTCTTTCTTTCTTTATTTTTGTACTGGAGATAGGACGCAGGGACACTCAACCACTGAACCACATCCCCAGTCCTATTTTGTATTTTTTTGTTTAAAGACAGGGTCTCACTGAGTTCCTTAGAACCTGGCTATTGCTGAGGCCGGCTTTGAACCTGAGATCCTCCTGCCTCAGCCTCCCAGGAAGCTGGGATTTCAGGCCCGTGGCACCGCATGTGGCTCTGTTCAGTTTCTTAGTGATATCTTTCCATGAAAGGTTGTTTTCCCCCCAACACTGGGATTGAACCCAGTTGGGGCTTTACCACTGAGCCACGTCCCCAGCATCCTCAGCCCTTTTTAATTTATTTTCAGACAGGGTCTCCCTGAGTTGCTGAGTCTGACCTTGAACTTGTGATTCTCCTGCTTCAGCCTCCTGAGTCGCTGGGATTATAGGCGTGTGCCCCTGCACCTGGCTTCTAGAAGCTTTTAATTAGGTTGATGATCCACATCATATTAATACAGGCGTTTGAACTGATGCTTTTTAAGCTCTTCCTTCTTCTTCTGTCTCTGAAGCCTTCTCGGCTCTTTGCTTCTCTCCGGGAAGAGTCGCCCCGACTTTCCTTGTTGAGGTTGCTTGTGTCCTTGGGCAGCACCTGGATCCGCTCTGTAACTTATTCTACCCGCTGTGTAGGCTATTTCAATCGCTTGTTCATATAAACATTCCTCTGTTTTAGGTTCTTGTGGTCAGTTCTTGTTGCTCATACCTTTCTTCTTCCTCTCGTGGGTCCCAAGGCTTATTTAGAATTCTCAGTCCGTCTGTTCTCAGGAGCCTGATTCCAGAGGCTTCTCCTGTGTCCTTGGGGTCCTGCTCCTTAACCTGGGAGCTCGCTCCTCAGGGTCCAGTTGTCTGGTGTGTTGCCTTGCGGTGGACCAGCCTGACCCTCTCTCCCAGCCCAGCAAGCCTAAGGAGAGGACAGGGCCAGGCCAGTGACCCCGGCCTCAGGAACGCGGGCTCCTCATGGGGTCGGCCTCACTGTCCCCACGCCAGGTGGCTAACGCCATAGGACTGGGCCTCCCTTCATCACCCAGGGAGCAGTAGCGAGGAGAGGGAGCTGTCCACTCAGGTCCAGCCTCAGGCAGGGAACGGTGACTGTGGAGGCCTCTCGGTCCCTCTTGATTCCTGTGTCCCATGTCACCTGCTCTGCCTTGCTGATTTTATCCCAGCAGACCCTTGTCCATCTGCCTGGGCTGTTGATTTCCAAGTGAGGGGCCCTGATCTTGGATTCCTGGGACACTGAAGGTGGCAGGGCCCTGGAGAGGGCAAATGAGATGAGAGGAAAACTCAAAACCTGTTTTCCTTTCTGGAATGTTCTCCAGCACCCTAAGAGCACACCCTGCCTTTTCTCCCTCCCTCCACACACCGTCCGAAAGCCCCTGCCTCTCCCAGGGAGGCTGCGTCCTCATCAGTGCCTGGGTTTCCTGACATTTTGCTGGAGGGTTGCTCCGTTGACTTGGGAGGGAGGGTGGGGAAGCCACAGTCTCCCTCACTGGTTTAAGAGCAAGGTGTGCCCACCCCGCCGCACCGTCTGCCAGAACACAGTGACTTCTGAATACAAGCCACAGCTGGATCAGGCGCACCCGGCAGCCAATAGTCCCAGAGCAGGCGGACCTGGACCTGTATTATAACTGATTGATTGGTTATTTTGTGACGTTGGGAATTGAACTCAGGGCCTTGCACACGGTGGGCAAGAGCCCCACCACTCCGCGATACCTCTGGCCAAACCTAGAAGGTGAAGTAAACATTAGGAGCATGCTAAAGAAATAAGGAAAGACTCGCATATCAGAGAGCAGAGTGAGAAGGTGTTTAAGAAAAGAGGCCTGTGGAACTGTGCAGTATGAGAGCCAGCCTCCTGCCCCAGCCCCGGCATGTTCCAAATAGCTCAGGGTTCTCCAAAAAGAACTTTCTGGGTCTTCGCATGACTGGTCTCACTGTTGCCCCTCCACTTCTGTTGAGAAACTTCCAGCACTTCCGGAAGTCTCCTTCTCTGATGGTACCCGGAGGCCAACGTGACACTCGGTGGTGGTGTAGGGCTCTGGAGTCAGAAAATCCAGACGCTAACGTCCTGTGTGACTGGGGCCAGGTCATGTGACCTCTCTGGTCCTCAGGTTCCTCCCAGGGCCAGGGGGCCAATGAGAATATTGGGCTAGATTATTCCCGGGTTTCCTTCCCCTTGATGAGTTGGTACCATGGTCATGAGCACAGGCTCCGGCATGGGGCTGCCCTGCATCCCACCTGGGTCAGCTCCCACTGCCACAGGTCACTGAGAGTCATTTCGGTCCACAGCTTCCACCGACATACGCTAGCAGGGCGGTTAAGGACTTGAGCTGCACGTGGTGGGGCACACCTGTCATCCCAGCGGCTCGGGAGGCTGAGGCAGGAGGATCTCGACCGAGTTCCAAGCCAGCTTCAGCAACCGTGAGGCGCTAAACAACTTAAGTGAGACCCTGTCTCGAAATAAAATTCAAAGTAGGGCTGGGGATGCGGCTCAGTGGTAGAGCGCCCTTGGGTTCAAAAGAACATGAACATGGACAGTTTGGATTCATGATCCCAGCTCTGCTGCATGCCTGCGGTGTGACCTTAGATAAGTTACTTAACCTCTCTGTGCTTTTTTCCTTCTTTGCTAAATGAGGATGATACTAAGAGTAGCTACCTTAAAGTGGAGACTGCTGCTGGGCTCCTCTGGTGCAGAACGCGGTGCAATGAATTCCTTTTTTTTCCCTTGACACTAGGGATGGAACCAGGGCTGCTCTACCACTGAGCTAGGCCTTATTTTTCATCTGGAGTCAGGTCCTCACTAAATTGCCCAGGCTGACCTTGAATTTGCAATTCTCTTGCCTCCGTTGGGTACTGCAGGAGGGTAGCCAGGACTACCCAGCCAGCCAGGGCGCGTCGCGTAGCCCGAGAAACTTTGATGCTAAGTGCCCTCTAGATGTGCCCTGTCCGATTGTATCTCGTCCCCATCCTCTGCTGGCATCTGATCTGCATGGTGGAATGACTCATTCTGTTTCATAGATAAGGAACCTGAAGCTCCGGACAAAGTCACTTTTAAAACTGCAGGACCAGGACGTCACCCAGGTTCCCTCCTCCAAGCCTCCTCTTTCCACCAGGCTGCAGTGTTTTGAGATTAGACCGGGCGTGGGGACTCCCAGAGGCTGCAGATGGGAGAGCGCAGGGAGAATCCCCTGCTGGCCCACCTGGCCTCCTGCAAGGTGGCTTTGTAGGCCACGTGCAAATGTGGCTTCAGCAGGGACACAGAGGAGGCAGAACAAGGGTGGGAGGGGCAGTTGGGGCTCAGGGGACTTGGGATGGAGAGCACAGGGGCTCGGGGACAGGGAGGAGGACACCAGAGGACACCAGCCAGCAGAGAGAACTGAGCCTCCCCAAGCCCAGGGCTTAAGCCTGGGGTCTTGAGGGTGGGCCGGCCACCAGGCAGCTGGGGGGTACAGCCCCCTGCCACGTGTGGGCCTGGGCTTCACCTCTCAGAGCCTCGGTTTCCTCATCTGCAAAGGGGCTGTGCTCCCACCTGGGAGAGAGGGGAGAGGGCACGTGGCAGGCAGGCAGCCCTGGCCGAGGATCCCAGGTGTCCAGCTGGCTCAGTGAGCACGCGTGGACTTGAGAGTGAACCCGACCTCAGTTTCCTTCTCTGGGGTTTAGAATCTGGTTCTCAGCTGCCTGGGATTACTTACTGCGAAGACAACAATGAGATATTGTTTTGGTGAGACCTTCTCGGACTTTGATAAAACTGCAAATGCCTCTGTTCTCCGTCTCTCTCCATGGCACCCGCCGACGCCTGGCATCCACTGGATCTGGTTCATCTCCTTGTTTGTTCGCCCCGCCAGCTGGGACTCGGGCTGTTTTGTTCAGCACCTAGAACAGCCCCTGGCATACAGTAGCTGCTCAATAAACAGCAATCCAAGACCGTTGGTCAGATAACATCTAGGGAAGGCCCTGGGCAAAGCAGGTGCTGACTCAGTGCCAGCTGTACCTCAGAGAGGTCTGGCAGAGGCTTGCTTGGTAAGAAAGGCTGTCCAGGAGGGCACTAGGCCCTGATCTCGGGCTGTGCTGGGCTTCCTCTGCGGCCACTCCTGTGGAGAGCAGAAGTGACAGAGCTGGGGTTCTGCAAGGGGGCGAGACCCTGGGGCCTGCGTGAAGCCCACGCCACATGGCTGTTCTGGTTAGATGTGAGGTGTCCCTCGAGGGCGCATGTGTGACGATGCAGGTATTTTCAGAGGTGCAGTGAGTGGGTCTGAGAGCCTCAAGCCAATCAGTGGCTTAATCCACCGGCCAGGATTACTGTGTAGTTGTGTAGTTCCGGGGGCAGGTGGCTGCAGGAGGTGGGTCTCGGGGGCCTGCCTTCCGGGCCCAGGTGTTGTCCCTGGGGAGCACGGCCCACTCTCCACTTCCTGGTGCCAAGTCCCAGAGCTGCTCTCCTCTGCCAGACGCTCCGCCCTGAGTCCTGCCTCGGGCCCAGAGCAGTGGAGTTGCTGCCTCAGGACTCAGGCCTCCGGAAACCGCGGGCCAAGGGAACCTCTCCTCTGCGTAGTTCTCGACAGGCCTTTGGTCATGGGAAGGGACATCTGATTGGACCAGCGGCTGTCCCGCTTCCTTGACCTTCGGGGGCCACCCCCCTGGGGCTCCTCAGTGGAACAAACTGTGTCAAAAGGTGACAGTCTAGTCCCACTTCTGCCACCAAGTGGCTAGGAGAAGAAGAACTGAAGAGCCAGCAGATCTGGCTCCTGGCCTGGCCCTGCCCGCAAGCCACCTAACTCCCTGCTGCTCCATTTCCTCGAAAGCAAGTGTATACAGTGGTGTCCCCCTACGGTGACCTCCTGCAGCTGCTGTGTAAGACTCAGTAAAAATGTGAATGAGGACCATGTCACTACACAGGCCTAGAAGGCAGAGCCTGCACCTGCAGCCCCCAGCATGGGCCAGGCACGCGGGAGACACAGGGAGCTGTTGGTCACAGTTGTTGGACTAGACTGATGAGGACCTTCTGAAAGGACAGTCTTGTGCACAGAGCAGGGCCGCTGAGCAAATCCCACCCCAGAGTCTCATAATGGCAAATTTCACCCAGGATTCTCCTTTAATTCTATAAATTCCAAGTAGAAAACTACTTGTATTGAGCTGGGCTCTTCTATCACATACCTGAAACTTCTCAATTCACCTTTAGTTTGTTTGCCAGATTTTTCCTTTGGTAGAAACAGTTGACTGAATATGAATGACTTAGTGTGGTGGTTTACGATATAAAGGGCTTAGAAATCTAGCTGAACCGAGTTCTGAGCTCAGAGACTGTGTTCCTAGTAATGGAAAAGCCAAGGCAAACAGTGAGGGGAATTAATTGTAACCAGGATGTTCAGAGGTGAGCTTCAGGCATGGCTGCATCCAGGAACCCAAGTAGTATTATGAAAAACAAACTTGGCATCTCTCTATTCTGCCTTCTGAGTCATTGTTCATCTGGGTCCTCACAGTGCCCTTCCCCACCACTTCACACTCTCGCGACACACCATCCTGGTGGAGAAGTGTCTTCCAGCTTGTGCCAGTCAGGGCCCACCTGCACGCAGGGGTGGAACTAATCTCACCCAAATCAGGCCAAAAGGGGGAAGGGTTGCTTCTCAAGAAAACTGTGGTATTGCTAGGAAGGGAAATGGATTCTGTGTGGCCCAGAATGACAGCAGATATCCTACAGTCCTCAGAGAGGAAGCAGGGGAGAGCACCACACTTCAGTTTGCTAAGTTCCTTCCCTTGTTTATGGTTTGGACATGAGGCGTTCCCTCAAAGCTCATATGAGAGAAAATGTGAGAACGTTCAGAGGTGAAATGGTTGGGTTATGAGAACCTTGACCCAATCAGTGAATTAATCCCCTGATGGTAACTGAAGGCAGGTAGGGTGGGCTGGAGGAGGTGAGCATTGGGGGTGTGGCTTTGTATCTGGAAAGTAGAAGCTCTCTCTCTCTCTCTCTCTCTCTGCTTTGTGACTATCATCCTGAGCCGCTTCCCTCCACACTCTTCCTCTTCTACCATGATTGTTCTGCCTCTGAGCCCTGAGGAATGGAGCTGACTGTCTATGAACTGAGACCTCTGAAACCATGAGCCCCTAAATAGACTTTTCCTCCTCTAATTGTTCTTGTCAGGTCTTTTAGTCAAAGAAGCGAATAAGCTGACTAAAACATATTGGTACCAGGAGCGGGGTTGTTGCTGTAACTAACCTGACAGTGTGGTTCAGAATTTTTGGCATTTTTTGGAATCTGTGGGAGGAGTTTTGGAAAGCTGAGTGATGTGAGCTAGAAAAGCCTTAGATTGTTGTAAGTGGACCTCAGTGGGTGTTTCTGGTGGAAGCTAACAAGACCAGAATGCCAATAGGACTATGGACAGTAAAGACTGGGCTCATGAGGTTTTACACTATTGGTAACTGAACTAGAGGCCATTCATGTTATGTTCTGGCTGAGAAGTTGTCTGCATTTTGCCCGTGTCCTGAGATTTTTGGTGAGGTTGATTTTAAAAGTTATGAACTTCTTAATCTGGTGGAAGAAACTTCTAAGTGGCATAACGCCGCTTGCCGCTGCTTGCCGCCGCTTGCCGCTGACCAGCGGGACAAACGACACGTACTCTTCAGAAGTTCATGAAGCAGCTTCCACTTTATTCGGATAACACCCTCAATGTATAAGCAGTCTCATGCATATGCAATTGTAACCAGATATGTCCATCCAATCCTATTAAAGGTCAAGCGATCACGAGCTCAAGCATACATGTAAGATATATCTGTCCATGCGCTAGGCGGCTGAACTAATTATCATACAGCCAATGGTAAACACTTCCTGTTTTTCTCAAGGCGCATTCAGCACACCGTTTGGCTCTCTGCCAGTTGCCATCTTTGGATGCATGTGGTGTAACCCTGGGCCCCAGGTCTCGCCCGCCACAGCATAGTATTCAGGCATGGGTATTGTTGAAATTCTTTTTTTTTTTTTTTGGTACTGGGGATCAAACTCAGAGGCCCTTAACCACTGAGCCCCAGCCCCAGCCCTTTTTTGTATTTTATTTTGAGACAGGGTCTCAAATTATTTGCTTAGGGCCTCACTTAATTTCTGAGGCTGGCTTTGAACTCATGATTCTCCTGCCTCAGCCTCCCAAGCCACTGGGATTGCAGGCATGCACCACTGTGACCAGCACTGGAGGCTTTTAGCCAAGTTTATGGTGATATTCAGGAGCAAAAAGCAGAGCAGAAAGATTTGACAAACCTGAACTTGAAAGGCTGGAGTAAAACAGAGGCTAAGAAAGTTGCAGCTGTTAAAGACATCGCCACCTCTAAAGAAATGCTGCAGACTGAGCCCAGCGACCATAAGAAGGATGACTTGAGGGCATCTCAGGAACTGGCGGGCCCACACCCGTCTCAGGCTCAAGGATGTAAAAGGAAAAAATTCCCTTGAGAGGAGACCAGCGGGGCACTCTTCTCACACTGGGTGGCCTAGGAAGTGGTTTCACCATCTCAGCCTCCCAGGCCCTCAGAGGCTGCTGTAGCTGTGATCTTGGGAGGCTTGGCAACAGCTTGAGATGGTGGCAGACCTTGGCGTCAACCACATGGTGCTGGTTCTGCAGGAATGTAGGACACTGGAGTTAGAGGGTCATGGAGGCTTCCACCGAGATTTCAAAGAAAGGCCTAGGAGGCCAGGCAAGGTGCAGCAGGGTCAGAGTCCCTGAGAGTGACGTGTGGAGATGTGAGAGGGAGACCCCTGGGACTAAGAAATGCCAGTACCGTGGGCCACCGTCCTAGGAAAGCTGCAGGAATGGATCAGAGAGCAGCCACGTGGGCTGCAACCAGCAAGGCCATGGGGCGGAGCTACACAAGCCCTTTGGAGAGGACATCACGGGCTGCCTGGGCTCCGGATGCCGGAAACGGAACTACAGGACTTGTTTGCCCAGCTGGATTTCGGTCTTGCTTTGGTCCCATTCCTATTTCTATGCCTGTATTTTTCTGAATGGAAATGTTTATCCTGTACCTTTGTAGGTTGGATACTTGTAAATTGCGTTTGATTTTTACAGAGCTTACAATGTGAGTTGGCCTTGAGTCTCACAGTGGAGGCTTTGGACTTGAACTTTTGGGCAATCTTGGATCTGTTGAGACGATGGAGACTCTTGGGGATGGACTAAATGTATTTTGCATTATGAGACGGGCATGGACTTTGGGGGACCTGGGTTGGAATGTTACGGTTTGGATGTGAGGTGTCCCCCAAAGCTCACGTGAGGCAATGCGAGAAGGTTCAGAGGAGGAGCGACTGGGTTGTGAGCGCCTTAACCGAATCAGTGGATTAATCCCCTGATGGGATTAACTGGTGGCTGGAGGCAGGTGGGCGTGGCTGTGGGGCTTAGATTCTGTGTCTGGGAAGTGGAGTCGCCCTCTCTGCTTCCTGATCATCACGTGAGCCGCTTCCCTCCGCCACCCTCTTCCATGATGTCCTGCCTCACCTCAGCCCAGGAAGGGAGTCTGCGATGATGGACTGAGACCTCTGAGACCGCTAGCCCCCAAATAAACTTTTCCTCCTCTGTTCTTGTCAGGCCTTTGGTCAGGGCAGTGAAAAGTGACTGGACCATCTTTGAGAAGCTGGCGGTGGAGGCCCCTGCAGTAGCCCTCCCTGCTGGCGGGTGGACTTCCGCAGGGGACCCTGGCTCGCGGCCCTGGGCAGCCCCCACGGTCTCAGAGTCGCTGTGCATGAACCTGAAGAAGGAAGCCCAGGACTGCAGCTTCCCCTCCGGGAGGAGCCTCTGTCCTGTTGGGAGAGATCCCAGGAGGCGGCAGCCACGTGGTGTGGGGACGGTGGCAGGGCGGCAGCCCGCCTGGTACGCACATGCCAGCGAGGTCCCGGTCCCGCCGGTGTGGGCTTCTGGGGCCTGGGGTGGCCGAGAGAGGCCGAGGGAGGCCTGAGTACTCCCGCGGGGCGGAGGCTGGCCTGGCAGCCGCGTGGACAGGGGTGGCCATCACACTGCACCCGGGCCTGGCCTGGATCCAGCCCTCCCACACTGCTGCTGCCTGACCCTGAACCTCTGCCCTTTCTGGGCCTCGGTTTTCTCTTCTGACCTGGAACTGCGAACTCCAACCTTACTGGGTGGGTCCCTGGAAGACTGAGGGAAAAGCTCCCAGCACATAGTAGGTACCCCGTTAAGAGTTTCTCCCCTTCCTATTAAGTGCTGGGTGACCTTGGCCAAGTTACTTAACTTCTCTGCACTGGGAGCCAGTAGCACCTGTTGTGTGGGGTTGTCCTGAGGACGGGCACTTTCTGTGAGTGTCCCCATGTAACAACGAGCAAACTGAGGCCGGGAAGGCGATGACGTACTCAAGGTCAGGCAGCCAGTGAGCCGTGGAGGCCCTGCTGAGGTGGGTGCCCTGGGCGGGACGTCGCGGTCACAGACCCTGGTTTCCTGTCTGTGGGCCCGTCCCTCAGGGCCCCAGGGGCACCGTGAGTATCATGTGTACCCGCTGTTAGAGGCCTTTGCGTGGGAACGGGGAGCCACTCTGCGCCCAGCGGCGTGGAACTATCTCTGCGAACAACGTCCGCGGCCGGCTGGCACCTGCCACCCGGGGTTCTGCTTGTGCTGGCCGCTGCCCGACGGGTTCCCCCAGCCCAGAGCCTCAGGCAGCCTCCTCTCCAGGGCCATCTGGGGAGTGGACACATCCTTTCCCCGAGGCTGCAGGACTCAGGGCAGAGCGCAGAGCCCTGGTGGCCAGGGTCCTGCCCCAGGATGAGCTGGAGCAGGGAACTCTGGGAGAGGTGGGCGTGTCCAGGGTCACCCCGCCCAGCCAGGGGCGGAGCCAGGTCTCTAGCGCGGCCCCTCCCCCATGGGCCCAGGCGAGTCCCAGCTCAGGGACCCACCAGGGGCTGTGCATGGATCAGGAACCTGCAGCCAGGTCCAAGGACTAACTCCGTCGGCCGCTCTTGCCTTGTGACCTCGGGAGAGCCGCCTCGCCTGTCCTCAGTAAAGAGGGGAATGGGGAAACCCTCCCCAAGGGACTCCGGGCAGAGTGTCCTGGGTATGAGTCATGTAGCGGCTGTAGGTAATGCAGTCTAATGTCTAATGTGTACCCATTGTGTACACGTTACAGAGCGCCGTTGGTGTGCATACCTGGTCTTGTCTGAGAGTCAGAAACGTCCACAAGTAAAGCTGAATTCTGGTTAGTTCACTTACTCGCTGGGTAACCTTGAGTGAGCTCTTTGACCTCTCTGTGCTTTTTGTTTTACTGTCTGTAAAAAGGGAATAATAATAGTGTTTGCCTTGCATGTTGTTTGGGGGATTAAATGAGCTAATATAGGTACAAAATTTTGAACAACGCCTGGAACATAGCATGGGCTATGAAGAGGTTTGCTGTTATTTTAAGCAACACGGTGACAGGTTATGTAAAACGGATTCTTCTAGAATAGTGTCAGTTTGAAATGTTCTTTAGTAGACATAAACATTAGTGTATAGAATTTTAAGACTCTTGCGTCTACACTGTGCCTCACTGATTGACTTGTAGCTCCCAAATCCTTAGCTGGTTAGTGGAGAGACCTATCCCGGCCTTGGATGTGCTGCGTGACTGTAGGGAGGTGATGCACCCTCTCTGTGCCTTTCTTTTCTTCGTGTCGTGAGAACAAAAAATGGAAGCCCCTGCTGCAGGGGTGCTGAGTGGAGTACCATAGTAGGGGGTTGGCAATCATCTCAGAGACACGTGGCATATGTGCCACCCTCCTGGCCCCCACCCCCTTCCCCCGCTCAGCGTCCAGGCTTGGCCTGGAGCACAGTGCCTGGGACAGAACACGCCTGTCCGTGGGATGGCGGAAGCCCATGTGCCCACAGAGGCCGTCCCCGGCCTCAGGCATGGTGTCCCTGGCCGCATCCCCCGTGCCCGGGTCCTGCGGCGGCTCCTCCCACAGCCCACTTTCCCTGGCTCAGTTCTCTGCCCACAGAGCCACTCTGTGGCATCAGGACGGTCACCGGGTCATCGAGCCCCAGGGAGCCTCGGGCGAGCTTTGGCTCCGGAACCCAGGCCCTTGGGCCTCAATTGGCCCTGCTGGGCCTTGGGCAGGTGAGCTGGGCTCAGGAGCGGAGCCCCCGGGGCTGGTCCAGGCGGCCTTCTCCGCCCGCCCGCCCGCTTCTCCCTGCCCCCTGGGTGCTGCGCCCCCCTCGGCCTCCGCGCAGGGCCTCCAGGAGGCCCTCTCTGCCGCCTCCACCCTACTGCGCTGGCGCCCCGCCTCCCCTGAGCCCCCGCTGCACCCCGTCCACTGCCTGCGTGGTGGGGCCTGGGCCAGCCTGGTCCTCTCAGGACACAGAGCCCGGCAGGAACAGGGCCTCTGCCCTTGGGAAACCGCAGCCCCCAGAGGGGCTCAGCAGCGCGCAGCCCGACGCCACAAAGACCTTCTGGGCCTCCAGAGGAGCAGGTGCGTGGGAAGCCAGGGGGTCCCTCTGTTCCTGCCCCAGCCCTCACCTGCCCATGTCCTGCCCCCGTCCCATCGTCACCCCTGTGTCCCCTCCCCACGTCCAAGTTACTGGCCAGCACTCAGCCCACCTGCCTGTCTCCGGTTCTGCGTGGAACTCGGTGGGGCTGGCGACCCTCCAGCAGTCCCGCCCCCGCTGCCAGGTGGAGGGCGCTGGGGGAGGGGCGAGCCCGCCGAGGGCCCCGCTGGAGAGGGGCCGAGCGATCCTGTGCGCAGGCGCCGACCCGCGCCAACTCAGTACTGCCCAGCTGCCTGTTCCACCACCTGCCCCTGCCCGATCGTCCTGCCACCTACTACATTCCCTGCCGCCCAGGGGACTCCCGATTCATCAACAGTGTGATCCCGCTCTCTGGAGCTCAGGCCTGATGAGGAGGTGGCCATCAGTGGCCGTCTGAGGCTCTGACAAGTGCCACCAAGGTCTAGGGCCCAGGGTCTGGGGGCTCAGGCCTGGACTGGGGGCGGGAGAGATTCGTCAGATGACTGGCAGGGATCGCTCCAGTCTGGGGAGCACAGCGCGGGGGTTGAGGCTGGGGACTCTGGTTGGCTGGTGTTTCTCCAGAGCCCTGAAGACACAGCGGCTTGGCACCCAGACCCTCGGGCCCTCCCACACCTGTTTCCTGCTGGGATGGGATGTTGTCAGCGGCTAGAGTTTTGAGTCTTGCTCTATCCCCCACACCTGGCTCCCCATCCTCTGGGGAAGTTCCTCCTTGGATCTGACCTACAGCCCACTCTGACCAGCACACATTCCTTTCCCGCCCCTTCACCCAGAGACTGCTTCATGGCCGCCATAAATAACTTCCACCAGTAAATGAATAAAGTCCTGCCAGCAAGGGTGCCAGAGCCACTGGGCTTGGTTGAGAGGCAGATTCCACATCACTCTGTGACCCTGCAGCTGAGACTTTGCTGGGCTGGTTTTCAGCGGGCACTGTCTCCAGGCAGGTCTGTGCTCCAGCAGCTGCCTACCCTAGCCCCCGCTCCCGGGAAACAGCCTCTCCTGTCCTCAGCCCTGGGAGGAGCCAGGAAGGCCCAGATGACAGCCCCGGGACCTGGCTCCACTGACTCCTGTATTTCCCAGAACATCTGCAGGGAGAAGGAGCTGGGAGGCGCGGGGTCCGCTCCCAAAGCTGCCTCACACTGTGGACCTCAGTTTTTCTTATCTGGACAATAGGATGACCTCTAAGAGAATGTTGCCCAGACGAATCTGCTGATGGGAACGACTTGTTACAAATACAGCTTCCCAGGCCCTGCCTTGGAGAATCTAGCCATGCAGGTCTGGGGTGCAAGAAATAGGGATTTATTTGGGCCTATGTCCTTTGTTTTCTCTTTTAAACTCGGATAGGGTCTCATCACCCACTGAGCCCTTGTCTGTCCCAGCGCTTGCTTTAATTCACTTCTTGTGGAAGCTCACAACCTAGAGGTACAGGCGGGGTGGTTGTTAACTCCTCGAGGCTCTTTACATATGCAAGCGCTTTTAACTACTTCCAGGTCATTACAAAGAACATTTCCATCCCCAGAAAATTTGCTCATGCACTTCTCAGTCACCTTCCCTTCCCTGGAACCACTGGGGACAGAACTTTTTCCCACAAACACGGAGTATTTTTGCAACCTGGTACTTTTGAGAAATCTACCCAATGGCTCCTCCAAACCCAAGTAGTCTGAAACTCCAGCTCTCCATGGGAGCTCGCCAGGGTCCCCTTGAGCCCCGCCAGGTACAGGCTGGAGCCCAAGGTGATACTCCATGGGTCTCACATCACCTTTTTAGACTGGACAGTGGTGCCTTTGAGGGTGTCCCAGGAGCTGAATGAGACAGGGAGGGCCCCTGGGGAAGCCGAGGTAGAGACAGCCTGAGGTAGGTGTGGCCCTGGGAAGGTCCTGTGCAGGGGCTGTGGAGGGCCTGGCTCAGCACCTGCGACCCTGGACCACCTCACCATGGCCACCGGGCCGCTTGGCCTCGTGCTCCCTTGAATGGGAGACAGGTGTTTGTCAGATCAGGAAGCAGCTTCTGAGGTGCTGACCCTGTGTCACACACCCTGGAAGTGATGGGGCTGGGGCTGGGACTGCTGGCCACTGCTCAGTCCCCACCGCCCCTTCGGCCCTGGGTTGCTGAGCCCTCCTCCTGCCTGGCTGGGATGTGGTGTGTTGGCTTCAGTTTGAGTTGAGGGACTGGAGAAGGCCAGGGGTCAGCAGGCTCGGGAGCTTGGCTCTCTGCTCTCTTGGTGAGCTCAGTGGCCCTTCTGGTGTTGGGAAGAGGGGACCTGCCTTGGCACCATGGGGGTCAAAGCGTTTCCCTGACCTGGCTCAGGGGGCCTGGCCGTGTGTGTTGAGTGGCCTCAGCTCTGGCCTGTTTCTGAGTCTGGGACATGGGACCCTTGGTCACCGTCCTGACTTCACGGTGTTCCTGGGACCCTAGAGAGACTGGGCGGGAAGCAGAGGGGCACTCGGTGCAGGTGGCAGCTCATCGCTTCAACCCGTGC
This sequence comes from Sciurus vulgaris, assembly GCF_902686455.1. Taxonomy (NCBI): domain Eukaryota; kingdom Metazoa; phylum Chordata; class Mammalia; order Rodentia; family Sciuridae; genus Sciurus; species Sciurus vulgaris. The sequence continues at coordinate 14,937,511 of NC_136461.1, forward strand.
ACTGACGCTTGGTGGCCACAGGCATCGTGCCACCGCCTGGCAGAGCTTGACTACAGCCTCCTGCTCCCGCAGGCCTGGTGCTGTCCCCGTTCTGGGGCCAGCAACTGTGTTGGCACTCCTACTCCACAGTTGCACCTCGGAGCTTCTCGCTCGAACGGAGCCTCGCATGCAGTAGGTGCTCAATGAAAACAGCCTCTTGTATTCTGGTCATGGCGCTTCCGCGGCTTGAACTCGGGCGGGAGAAACAGCTGTGAGGGAAAGCCAGGCAGCCCGGCCAGGACTTCCTTCCCTCTTGAGCTTTTAGGGGTCTGGCACGTAGTAGGTGCATTATCTACACTGCCTGGTCAGTGATCCCCAAGCAGACAGTGACCTGTCTGTCCTGTTCCCACTGTTGCCTTAGAACCCAGAATAGTGCCGGGCATCCAGCAGGTACTCAGTAACCGAGGGACGCACGGACCGAGCTAACTGACACGCTGCAGCAGGCCCGCCCTGAACTGAGTGGGGGAGGGGAGCCCACAGGTCACCCCTGGGTCATCCCCCACCCCGGTAATCACCAGGCTTAACCTGGGGATAAGGCCAGGTCGGTGCCACTGACCAGGGCTCTGGAGCCAGCGTCCAACCTAGTGGCAGTGTGCAGGGCGTGGCGGTCCCTCCTGAGGGCCCTCTTCCCCCCAGATGGCCTTCCTGGGGCCCACCCTGAACGTGGTGCTCACAGCCGTCCTCAGCTTCCTCTGCTTCATGCTGGCCCTGGGCCTGCTCTGCTTCTTCACTGGCCGCCTGGCCAGGCCGCTCAGGTAGGGATGCATCTGCCCCAGCTCCGGCTCAAGTGTCTGTTCTGTGGGGTGACGAAGGGCAGGTGCAGCCTCTCCCTCTTGGTGGTGGGGAGGCCGAGTCCTGGAGTCAGCCAGGCTGAGCTGTAAATCAGGTGGGGGCTGCCATGCCTGGGGCGGGTCACAGGTGGCAGCGACTTTCCTCAGTCCTGCTGTGCTGATCGTCCTGGGTCTGCTGGGACCCGGCCCAGGGCTGGTTTTCACCCAACTCCAAGGTGCTCCCAGGCCCCAGATGCAATTAGTCCTCCGGGCCCAGGCCTGGCCCCTCGGCTGCCTCCGCTGTCCCGCCAAATAGCCGCTCCTCCCGGGCATAAATAACCAGGGCACGTAGCAGGGGCCTGGCAGAGAAGGTTGGGCCAGGAGGTAGTGGGGTGGCGAAGGGGCTGGCGCACACCCGAGGCCTCATTCCAGGCTGGTATAGAACATTGGCAGAGGGTGGTGCACAGCGGGGTCCTGAAGCCCCAGACTGGGCCCCTCACCCTGGGCGGACAGAGGCCACTAGAGTTCTGGCCCCAGAGGCGGAGGGCCGAGAGGCAGAGCCAGCAGGAGGCTCGGCTTCCAAGGGCCTCCCAGATCCCCACCCCCCTGTCCTGGGCATAGGGAGGGAGAGGGCACCTGTCTGTAGGCCAAGCCCTCTCAGTGAGAGCCCTGGTGCCCAGACTCAGGGCCTCCTGGCCTGGCCGCCTGGCATGGGCCTTGGTTAGGTGAGCATTTGCAGGGCGCTGGGGTCCACGGATGGCACAGCAGTCCTGGCTGTCCAGAGCTGCCGTCTGGCAGGCCAGAGACAGGCGGCCACAGACCAGCCGAGCCGGGCTGCAGGGCGCTCAGGCCCCGAGGGGGCCTCTGCACCCGTTCTCCCCCGTCTGCTGCTTTGCTGGGGCCCTAGGTGCAGGGAGCTGGGAGTGGGCTCTGCTCCTGGGCTCGCACTGTTGCTAGCTTGCTCGGCCCTGGCTTTGTTTCCTTGCCCTCTTCACCTTGCTGCTCCCCAGAGGTCCTCCCCACGTGGCACAGTGCCGCCTGCTTACCTACGGGCCCTGCCTTTGCTTCTCGCGGGATCCCGCAGCTGCCCGCGCCGTCCGAGCGCAGCTGGGCCTCCAGGGTCGGGATTGCTGCCACGGACACACAGCCTTCGCCGGCTCACGGGCGCATTTTCCTGGCTGTGGACAGAGAGCTGGACCGCAGCGCTCATGATTGCAAGCCGTCATCCAGGAGAATCTGCCAGCAGTTTTTCCGGCAAGGACGATGGTTCCCATAGGGTTTTGGCATAACATGTTTTCAGGCTAAAGAAATTCTTTCCAGGGCTGCGGATGAGGCTCAGTGGCTGAGCACTGGCTTGGCATGCCTGAGGCCCTGGGTTCCATCCCCAGTACCAGGAGGGAGGGGAAAGAGAAGGGAAGAAAGAGAACAGGAAGAAAGATGCTTTCTCAGTGCCACTTTCCGAGGGATGTTGTCACCTATAGATGTCCATGTCCGCATTCCCTGCAGATGATCCTGTCAAGTTTCATCCAGGCTGAAACTGCCACCCATACCCATGATTCCCAAATTATCCTCTAGCCAAGAGCTCTCTTCCCAATGCCAAGTGCCCATTCAATGTCTCTCTCTCTCTCTTTTTTTTCTGGAAGTGGGGATTGAACCCAGAGTCACTTTACCACTGAGCAACATCCTCAGCCCTTTTAAATTTTTTTTAAATTTGGAGACAGGGTCTCACTCAATTTCTTAGGGCCTCACTGAGTTGCTAAGACTGACCTCGAACTTGAGATCCTCCTGCCTCAGCCTCCTGAGCCGCTGGGATTAGAGGCATGCACCACTGCGCCCAGCTCAGTGTCTCCACTCTTAAAGACATCTCATACTCTATATGTCCAAAACAAAGTTCCTGATTTTGCCCCACAAAATCTCCACCTCACGTCTCAACATGCCACCCTAATTGCCAAAAAGCTGACCGTTTTTCCTGAAGATCAGGAACTAGAAGCTGGTCGCAGTGCTGCACACCTGTAATCCCAGCGACTCCAGAGGTCGAGGCAGGAGGATCACTAGTTTGAGGCCAACCTCAGCAACTTAGTGAGACCCTGTCTCAAAATGAAAAATAAAAAAGGACTGGGGGTGGAACTCAGTGGCAAAGTGCCCCTGGGTTCAGTTCCCAGTACCACAAAAATATATAAATGAATAACATAGAATAAAAAGGGAAAAAAGGAAAAGAAAATCCAGATTGGAAAAAAGGATTCAGATTAAAAAGGAAAAACTAAATTCTTGGTAGAGGACATGATTATAACTACATAAAAATGCCAAAGAAGCCCCCCACACACATGAAATTCCTAGAACTAATAAGTTTGGCAAGGTTGTAGGATACAAGGTAAAACATAAAAACCAGTGGTATCTCTAAGCACTCGTGATGAACAGTTTCAGAAACAATGCGCTTTCTGATAGCTTCCCCGGAGTGAAGTCCACAGGTTCCATGTTAACAGATCCAGGGCCCGTCTGCTGAGACAGGAATGCTGATCACGTCAGAATCTGTGAATGGAGGGAGAGACGCAGTGTTCACGACGGGAGACGCAGAGACTCGAGCTCCCCAGCTCATCTCTGGGTTGAATACCCTGGCAGCCAAGGGGTGATCGGGGACCGCCGGGTCTAGGAACCGGGGTTGGCTGATACCAAGAGGGTGCAACAGGCTTTGGGGCTGCCCAGCTGCTCTGGATCCTGATCGTGGGGGTGGTAAGGTGAATCTAGTCCTGTGTTAGTCTCCAATCTTCGTTTTTCAGTTAAGGAAAAGGAAGCCCCATGGCGGGCTAATTCTGGTATCAGAAGGCCTGTGGTCAGGTTCTGCTTGGCCACCTTGTCGTTTGTAACCCTGATCAAGTCACTTCTCTCAGAGTCTCGGTCTGTAAGAGATCACCAGTTCGTCCCTGTCCACTGCAGAGGCCATGAGGGAGAAGTCAGAGTGAGGGGCAGCTCACAGGCCTGTTTGCACATGGTCCAAGTCCTTTAGAGATCATTTATACAAACTCCCAAAGAGTAACTTTTTTTGATACCAGGGTTTGAACCCAGGGGTACTTAACCACTGAGCCACATCCCCAGGTGTTTTGAAGAATTTTTTATTTAGAGACAAGCTCTCGATAAATTACTCAGGGCCTTGCTAAATTGCTGAGGCTGGCTTTGAACTTGCAGTCCTCCTGCCTCAGCCTCCCATGCGGCTACGATAACAGGCGTGCACCACGGCACCAGACTCCAAAGAGTAATTTTTACTTTATCGAAGTATAGCACTTGCACAAAAAAGTGTCTGTATTGTAAATTAATAGCTCAGTGGATATTCTCACTGAACCCACTGGCATGACCAGCACCCCAACCAAGCAACAGAGCTCACCTGCCTTCGGAAGCCCCCTCCCACCCCTGTCGTCTCTACACCCCTCAAGGGAGCCTTTATCCTGTCCTCTGATGCCCTGCATTAAGTTCTTGCTTTGGACCATTGGAGTCACACCGTGGGTGTCCCTGGCTCATGCTTACCCAGCTGTTGCCTGGAGCTGTCCATCATTCTGTCTCCATCCTCGGGGGTCCGCGGTCGTGAGCACGCCCAGGGGTTGATCCAGCCTGACATCCTGGGTGCTGCGAAGCCGCCCTGAAGAGGTGGGGAGCAGGGCACGTGCATGACACTCAGCTCTGGGGGGCTGCGGTTCCCAGGGTTGCACCCATCCACGCCCCCCTCACCGCAAAGGGAAGCCCAGTGGCTCAGCCTCACCGAGACGCGCTGTTCTGCACATGCAAAAGGGAGATTTGGGGATGCTTCTCCCCTCCCCCCAGCTCCCCTCCTTAGCGCCCGGCTTTCCATGGTGTAGCTATTAACTGTGCCAAGTGCAGAGGTAAGCGAAGGCCAGGTCCCTGCCCTTAGATGTTCCCAGAGCAGTGGCCGAGATGGACCAGGAAAGAAGTATTTGGAAAACAGGGAAGTGGCAGAGCAATTGAAGTGGCAAGAAGCTCAGAGGTCGCACATTGGGATGGGTGACAGTCTACAGGCCTCCTGAGGGGGGGCCTTGGGGTTTTTGAACTATGGTGAATAATGTCTTTTTATACTTTATAGCAATTTAATAATTTTTTTTCTGATTTTAGGATTTGCTATAGAACAGTTAGCTACTAAAGTAGAATAAAAAATTTAGAAATCATCTGGAATTCCACACTCAATGTCAAGCATGGTCAGATGTTTCCTTTCAGTTCCGGCCTCCTTCGCCCAGTCGTGCCCCAGGACCCTTGTCTTTGAGTTCAAAACACAACCTCTTTCTCTGGGGAGAAGAGTAGCTTATCTTTCGCAACACCTTTCTGATGATACCATCTCCATCCTTTCCGTTTCCCACAACAAATGGAATAATCATTAAAATCTCCGTTTGGGTTGAAATAACTATTTCCCAGTGAAACTCTTGCCATTTAAAATCGCACATCTTCCGGTAACATTCGTGCACAACAGGGTTGGTACATTTCTCAGCTGCCAATGGCGTTGTCCCTTGTGATCCCAACAGGATGACCACAGTTTGAAAACATTCTTGAGCCATTAATTCATGCACATTTCAGGCAACTTGGAAAATTAAAAAAAAAAAAAAAAAAATGAAAGAGGAAATAATCATTTGTAGCCCTACCACCCAGAGAAAAACCACAGTTAATGTTTGGTGTGTTTCCTTCCGTCTTTTTTTTTTTTTAATTAATAACACTGTTCAAAAAATTTTGAAACTGGACTGGGGCTTTGTGGCTTGCCTACCATGCATGAGGCCTTTGGTTCAATCTCCAGCACCAAGGAATGAATGAATGAATGAATGAATGAATGAATGAATAAATAAACGTGATATCCCAACACTGAAGAAGTTTTAAGAAATATAGAAAAAAACAACGAAAAGTAACCAAAGTTGTCTGTAATGTGGCCACTGGAATAGACACCCTGTCCAGCAACCTTTCCCCATATGTTCCTCTGAACTGCCTCTGTTTCTCTTATCAAAAATGACCCATTCTAGAAGAGAATGTCGCAAGCATAGGGGTCCTTTGAGGGCAAAGGTCCCTATGGGAAAGGGTGACTCTGCGTAGGACAGGGCATCAAAAGGCTGAAGGATGGTGTTTGAGAACAGGCCTCTCCGGGCGCCTCCAGGAGCTGTAGCATCCGCCTCCTCTGGGCTGGAGGCCTGGGAAGGGCCGAAGCACCACACAGAGACTGCATCCCGACCAGGACAGGTTCAAAGTGGGAGTCCCCTGGGAAATGGGGTGGAACAACTTTGCAGCCCAGAACTCATTTATCCTTACCCAACTGTCTCTGTGATTTCATTTCCAGAGGGAGAGCCCACCTGGCTTTGGCTCCCAAGGGCGAGCTCCATGCCGGGACTGTAGTAGGTGCTCAGCAAACACTGGAGGAAAGAATCAAGGAACCAATGCCCGAGTGAAGAACTGAGCTCCAGAGTGGTGCCCGACGTGTCTGCCTTTTTCCTTCTAATTTCTAGGATTGGAGCATCAGCTAACGGTTAATCACTTCCAGTCCTCCTCCACACCCACCCACGTGCTTTGCATCTCTGGGCTCCAGAGAGGAAGCAGGTCTCGGGGCGCACCATGATTCCACCATTCCTAGTCCTGGTCGTTGGCACCTGCCTTACCAACTCCCTAGTGCCAGGTAGGACTGGGGGCCACCGGTGGAGGGCGGGCAAGTCCTGGTGCAGGTGGGGTAGGATGAGGGCAGGCCAGGTCACGGAACCATGCGTCTGAGAACTGTAAAATAGGTGTCCAGAGCAGGAAATCTCAGCTCCGCCCCTGCGCTACTAGGGCGGAAGAGGTCCCCCCCTTCCCTTTGGGTCAGACTGCTCCTCGTTGGGGTTTCCATTCCCCCTTTGTCTGTACTCATCTGAAATCCAGTGGGTTCTGTGATCTCCTCCAGCTCATGCATGGAAGGCTCCTGCTGGCTTGCTCGGCAGATTTCCCCGTGTCTTGAGTTCCTGCTTGGGAGCTCCTCTTCCACTGGAGTTTTTGTTCGGTCTTGTCTTCCTGTCTGGGGTGCACTGGGGGTGTCCCTGCGGTGTGGTCTTGAGTTTGGTCCTCTCGGAGCCCGAGGGCTCCCGGTAACTCTGGACAAGTGGTTGTGTTAATTTCTCTGTTCCCAGTTCTCATGCCATGAATTCAAATCCCCACTCAGACGTGCTGGGATCTGGAGTGGGTTTACCTTTCCCTTGGAGGGCTCTTTCCCATCCCTTCCAGTCTCCAGGCCAAGAGTGTCCGTTCGTGCCTCATCTTCCGTCCAGACCTGCCCCTGACATCCCTGCGGTTCCCTGGTTTTGGATTTCTCTTCAGTTCTGCTTCCTGGGGCTCCCCTCCCCTGGCTTCTTCCCTCCCGAAGCCCGTGCTGGTGTGGTTCTCTCTCTCTCTCTCTCTTTCTCTCTCTTCTGTGGCTGGAGTCAGAGCAGGGCCCTCTTCAGCGCTCTGTCATGTGGCCTGAAGTCCCACTTGCTCCCTGAACCTCGTCTCTCTGTCAGTGTGGTGGAGATAATGTTCCCCTCCCTGTGGTCACTGCAGGACTGCCTGCCCAGTCTGCCTCGCGGGCAGTGGGCCCCGGTGAACACTTAGGAAAATGACACTGGGGTACAGAGAGGAAACCCACCCCGCCGTCAGTGGCAGGGCCAGGACAGACCCCCACGGCAGGATTCCCAGGCCAGCACACCCTCCGACCTCACATGACGCCTTCCCGTGTACGCTGGGGACCCGAGCTCAGCCTGGGATGGAGTCCAGGCTTCTCAGCACCCACAGCCCCGGTGGATGCTGGGCCTGGGCACACACTGGGCCAGCAGATGAAAATGGGAAAGATGAAGAGCAGCAAATGAAAAGTCTTCAGCGGCCGGCCCTCCGGCCTGCTGCCCGTTCCATTCTAGGCGTCCCCGGGCGGACCACGTCCCATCCATTAGTAGGACTCGCAGTGAGGACAGACCTTCAGTGTTCACGGCGATGAGTGTGTACTTACTCCCAAGCACTCAGGTGGGGAGATGGTTTTCAGGCACAGGATGTCGGGAGAGCTCTGTGACCCTCCCCAGAACCCTCTCGGGAGCCAGAGGACCGGCTGCCTTCTGCCGCCATGCACTTCTGCCCGTTTTGAACTTCCCGTCCTTGGAAACCGTTTTAGTCAGCTTTTTGGCTGCTGGGACCAAAAGACCTGGAAACACACCTTTAGGAGGAAGAGTTCACCTGGGGACTCAGGCTTCGGAGTTGATCCCTGGCAGGGGTGGCGTGGTCAGCTCAGGCCCCACAGGCCAGTCCTCTCCTCTCAGCTCCCCCACAGCCTCCCACGCGAACTTCTGGGGGACCCCTCACGTCTAAACCACAGCAGAACCATACTCCGCCTACCGATAAGGACTCTGTGGATGTAGCCTCATATCTTAGGCTGTTGCAAGTGGCATTTGATGGACTCTAAAAACAGTGGCCTTCTGGGATGCAGGTGTCTGATGCCGTCGTTGCTGAAGCCAGACCTCGGATGGAGAAGGCAGTTTGACACCAACTGAGCCCTTCTGGGGGACAGGCCCTGGGGTAGCTCGGGTGACAGATGAGTTCTGCTCTCACGGGACCCTCGGGCCAGCAGGGAGCAGGCACGGTGGGGACCAGGCAGACCGGTGGCAGAGCCTATGCTGAGAAAGGCCCATGGGTGCAGGGCAGGCTGGCGTTGACCCCTCCCCAGTGTCTGCCAGCCTGCTGAGGGAAGCTCTTCACCCTCCCAGTGCCACCCAAAGCGGTTCCGGGAGCAGAGGCACCATGACGTATTCCGAGGTAGGCGGGCGGGAGAAGGCTGCCTGGCCCAGGTCTCGCGGCCCAAGCCCCATTCCCCTAGACAGAAACTCTAGAGGACAGCCCTTGCCAGCGCACAGCTGGATGGCAAGGCCGGGGCCTCCAGATTCCCTGCTGGGGACTCGGCCTGTGAGATCTGAGATCGGGGACCTTAGCAGACTTTTCCAGAAAAGAGGGGAGCTGGGGCTCCTTGGGGAAGGCAGTGAGCAGAGGGCCGCACAGGACGCTCCTGGTGCGGCGGTGGGCACGCAGGGCCCAGGCTGGGGCGGAGCTCCCTCTCGCTCGCCGCCTGCCCAGGCACGAGTGACCACCTAGTGACGGCTTCTTCCCAGCTGCTCTCCTCTCGGTTTCCCTTCCTGGTATGGAGGGAATGGCTCCCCCAGGCTGTTGGGGAGAGTAAAGCAGACGCGTCTGAGTGTAAAGCTTGGGACGCGGGCCACAAGCCACACAGTGAGGGGGCGCACCCTCGAGAGGCCACGGCGGAGGCTTGCATCCCCAGCCCGGCCTCCGGACCTCAGCCTTTCCCCCTCTGCAGGGGGAGGTCATTGAGGGAATCCCCGAGGGACTCCGCCTCCAGGCTTCTAGGTCCCCAGGGCAGCTTCGAAGGGCCCCAAGTAGTGGACGGGACCCGAGGCCTCTGCGTGGATCAGGGAGGTCATTTGCCCAGTCACGCAACTGGTGCTTGGCACAGCTGGGGTTCAGGCTGAGGTCTGGCAGGTCCTCAGGCTGAGGACTGATTGCTAGAGAGATAGACAGACAGACACTCCTAGTTTATCTCAAAACCCTAAAACGCTGTCAAAAGGGGAGTTATTGGCGAAAAGCGAGGGACGGGCCATCAGAGCCTGCCCTCCTTGCCAGTCTGTCCCCCAAGGACTGTGATCATGTGATCTCTCCAGATTGAACCCATTTGACAAAAGGCAAGACTTGTTCTCCAGTGCTGTTCTTAGTGCCCTCACCGGGCCAGTCTCCCACTGAACCTGCTGTAATGAATAAGCCAAGCAGAGCTTATAATTGATGGCTGGGCACATCTGGGGACTCCGGAGTTGGGAGCAGTTTGTTCTGTTGAATCGGTTAAACGTTACCTTGTAATTGCTGCCTTAGAACCCCTCTGCTGGGTGAGAGGAGGCGTGGGCTCTGGAGTGACACCTTGCTCTGCCAGTGCTTGCCAGTGCTGTGTGGCCTTGGGCCAGTTGCTTGGTGTCTCTGGGTCTTGTTTCCCTCATTCCGAGATGCCCAGGTCCACAGACTTGTTTGACTGGCTCCCTTCTGAGTTCTGACTTTCCAGCCCCGACCCGTGAGGTGCTGGGGTATCTGGGGATAGGAAGCTCTCCCCCAACCTCCACCCAATAACTGCCTCTCTCTGCACAGAGAAAGAGAAAGATCCCAACTACTGGCGAAACCAAGCCCAGCAGACCCTGAAAAATGCCCTGGGCCTTCAGAAGCTCAATACCAATGTGGCCAAGAACGTCATCATGTTCCTGGGAGACGGTGAGACTGGGCCCCGGGCAGGGGGAGGGGCTGTGTCAAAGAGGCGGGGCTCTGGGGAGAGGGGAGCTCACGGGAGCGGGTCAGGCTGTGGACCTAAGAGGTCCGCTCTGCCTGGCAGCCCCCAAGGGCCTGGGAGGGAAGGAGGAGGGTCAGAGCAGAGCCGCCTTCTGGTGCCCCTGCCCGAGGCCGGGACCGGGGAGACTGAGCCCTGCTCCCCTCCACAGGGATGGGCGTCTCCACGGTCACGGCCGCCCGCATCCTCAAGGGTCAGCTCCATCACAGACCTGGGGAGGAGACCAAGCTGGAGATGGACAAGTTCCCCTTCGTGGCCCTCTCCAAGGTGAGCCCAGCCCAGGCGCCCGGCCCAGGCAGCCCGCGCCCAGCTGGGCCCCGGGGAGGAGAGAGGACAAGGGTCCTCGGCGTCCCTGTGGGTCCCTGTGGGTCCCCACCGTGAAACAAGGAGAGCAGCAGCCACCCCCCAGGTCTGGTTCTGAGGCTTTCACGCTGAGGCGTGGCGCACACGGAAACCTGGGCGGTGCGGCCTGGTGGTCTGCCCGCTCTGTTCAGACCGCCTTCCCTGCACTGCGCCTGCGCTGCCCTGGACGGCAAGGGGCACGCTAGGTCGCTGGTGTCATCGGCCTGGTGCTCTGAGCGCTAGGGCAGCCATTTGGGGGCAAAGAAAGCACCCCAGACATTCCTGTCGGGCCTCTGCGGGGAAGGGTGGGATCGGGAGCTGCCGGCTGGCGGGGAGGGGACAGGCAGTGGCGGCGCCTGGCAGGGTGTGGCAGAGAGGGCACGCGGTCTCGGCCCTGCCTGCCCCTGCCCAGGCCCCCACTTTCAAGATCCCCTTTCCTCTCCCTTCTCCGGGAATCTCCTGTTCCCAGGCCCTTGCTGGTCCTGCAGCCCCAGGGACCCAGAGCGAGGCTTCGCTGCCCCGGCCTGACCCCCACACCTCTGCCCAGTGGTTCTGCAGAGCATGGAGACTGGGCCTCCCGCCCGTGCTGCTGCCTGTCACCGCCGAGGCCCGGGCAGCAGGCAGCTCAGTTAGATGATCCTGGGGCTCTGCAGGGACCTCTGTGGGCAGCAGGGCCCAGCCAAGGCTACAAAGGGTCTCCGGTGTTCCCCTGCCCACCGTGTGAGTGGAGGTGGGTGGCAGAAGGGGAACCGAGGCCGGCCGCCCCAACCCTGCCTCCTGTCTGCAGACCTACAACACCAACGCCCAGGTCCCCGACAGCGCGGGCACCGCCACCGCCTACCTGTGCGGGGTGAAGGCCAACGAGGGCACCGTGGGGGTGAGTGCGGCCACAGAGCGCACCCGCTGCAACACCACGCAGGGGAACGAGGTCACCTCCATCCTGCGCTGGGCCAAGGACGCTGGTGAGCCTCGGGCAGCGGCGCGGGCGGGGGCCGGGGGCCTCGGTCGTTCTGACCCGAGAAGGTCGAGCGAGCTCTCCCGGGTCCAGCTGTCTGTAGAGGCCGCGAAGCCCCTTTGGGACGGGAAAGGCTAGTGGGCCCGCTGCTCGAGTCCCTGGGTCTGTTGGTTTGACCATAAACTAGGCCTGAAAGTGTAGCTCTGCTAGATTTGGAAGGAGGGGGAAGCTGGAGCCCAGGCCAGCCCCCAGGGGTCAGTGTGGTCTGCTCCTTCCCCCTTCCTTCTGGGACAGGGACTTTGGAGTCAAGGGACAAAGCCAAATGACCCAGGTGAAGGGACCCTCCTCCACCTGAGACCCCTTCGAGGGCCTGGGGCTTCCTGCAGGTGGGGGTCCCATGGCTCCCGGATAGAGGAGGACCCTAGCCCTGGTCCCCGCAGCCCTCTTGGGCAGTTGCACTCTGCTTCATAGGACAGGGGGACCCAGGCCCAGGCCGTCAGCGGGCAGAGGGAGGGAGAGAGCGGCCGGATGTCCCCAGCTGCAGGGGAGCCAACCTCTCCTCTGAACCTCAGGGAAGTCCGTGGGCATCGTGACCACCACGCGGGTGAACCACGCCACCCCCAGTGCCGCCTACGCCCACTCGGCCGACAGGGACTGGTACTCGGACAACGAGATGCCCCCGGAGGCCCTGAACCAGGGCTGCAAGGACATCGCCTACCAGCTCATGCACAACATCAAGGACATCGACGTGAGTGGGGCAGGCCGGGGGCCGGCGGGAGGCCTCAGGCCCAGGCTGGCCTGGGAGAGTCGCCAGGCCCGCCCCACGCGCCCGGGAGGGCTCCCCGCCATTAGGGGATTTGCGGTGGGGGCAGGCAGGCACTGGAGGATCTCTCTGTGGCGGGCTGCAGTGTGAGCCCGCAGGTGGCCGCCGCCACACCCCAGCAACCAAGCGCCCAGGGCTCATCCTGTGAACTAGAACCTGGGGCCGCAGTGCCAGCTCTGGGAGTTGAGGGTGACACCGTGACCCTCTGAGGCGAAGACCTACCGCAGGTTCACGGGCGCAGACAGGCAGGTGTCAGCGCTCGCCTGCGCGGAGAAGGGCTGAGGTGGGGAGGCTGGCGGGCGCCCGCGCTCCAACTTCCCGTCGCCGTTGCTAGGTGTGTGGCCGACGGTCAGCCACTCGTACTCGTCAAGCCTCCCCTTTCACACTCCTCCTGAGCCGCAGCGATTGGCTGCGGGTTCTCGGGAAGCACTAGGTGACAGCGCCTGGGCGCAGCCTGCAGATCCTGCTCTCACGTGAGGACTTCTGCTGTGTTCCAGTTGCTCTTACCTGCTGCGGGGGCCTCAGGGGTCAGGTCCGGGACACTTGGATCCCCTGAGCCTGGAATGGGGGTGGGGTGAGGCTCAGCGGAAGCCCCAGGCCCAGGTCCTCTCACCTGCTCTCCCCTTCGGTCCTCCACGCAACACCCCCAATTTCTGTGTACCACCTGGCCCTCTGCAGCCATGTCTTCCCTTTCCCGAGTGGAGGGGACGCCCCTTACAGGACAATAGTCCTGCGGACCCTCCGGGTGAGCAGCCGTCTCCCCAAAGCCTCCTCCCTAAGTCTCGGCTCCCACCTGCGGGCTCCCGGCCTTCGGAGGCCACGATGAGGTCACAACGTGAGAACTGTGTTGTACCAGCACAGGGGTAATTGCCAGCTGCTCTTAGCAGAGGCTTGGCAGGAACAGCTGGCCATGGGGCGGGAGCTTAAGGACAGTCCGAGCAGAGGGAAGATGTTTTGGGTGGGGGGCGGGGAGGTGTCCGCAGGGACTACAGGACGTGCACCAGGGAGTGAGTGAGGAGGGGACCCAAGGGACATCATCTCCTTTTCCTCCTCCCAACCCCGTCTGCCCCTTAGTCACGGCCACTCCGAAATCCCTCCAGCCCCCAGGCTATACATGAAACAAAAATCCTGGTGTCCGCCCTGAAAATAAATATCTTTTGCTTGAAAAAAAAAAAAAGAAAGAAAGAAAGAACGACACAAACCCAAACCCAAAGCCAAACAGCAAGCCTGTTATTTGGGAGTTTAATGAGCCCGTGTGAAGTCTCTGCTGGGGCTGGAAACCCTGCGGCTCCAGGCAAGAAGACTGGGGTCTTCATTTTCCACCCCGAAAATGCCAAGGGTCAGGTTCTGTGGGAACCATGGGGGTGCAAGGGGACCCATGACCTGGGGTCCCCTTCTCCTGGGCCATCCTACCCCACAGCTCCGCACTACTGCAAAGGAACTTGTCCTTCTGGAAATAGCTTTCATTGTCACTCAGTAGGGACACCTTCCTGGGAAGCTTCCCGTAGGTGCCGGGACTCTAGTGTCCTCCTGTGATAGCTGGGTGGGTGGGTGGTGCCATTTTATAGATAAGGAAACTGAGGCCCTTGATTGACAAGCCAGAGAGTCAGGATTCAAACCTGAGTCTGACTGCAAAACCAAACCTTTTCCAGGTCCCTTGACCCCATCGTCCTGGGGCGCTGTCCCCAGGTCTGCTGCTGGCTGGGACACCTGGCTCCCTTTCCACCCAGCCAAGCCTGAGCTGGGAAATGGAGTGAGGATAGAAAAGGGGCCCATGAGGTGCCAGGCCTGGGGCAGTGGCCTGGGCTGGCACCTACGGTGACAGGAGGACACCGGCGTGGTGGTCACTGCGGGCGGCGGCTGTTATGCTCTTGGCCCTTGTCTTAAAAATAGTCAGGACTTCAAACATGGACTCCCAAGGAAAACAAACAGTCCCGCGTCCGTCTGCCCGCTCATGCCAGCTGCGGTGGGTAAAATTAGCCCAGTGGTGACTACACAGCCGTGGAGCCGGCTCCGCCGTTGGCCCAGGCGGCATGGGCTGCTCCCGGCGGGGCTGCCCCAGAGACCTCCCTGGCTGGGGCCTCTCCCTGAGCATGTTCTGCTCCTCGCCGTGGGAGGGGAGGCGCCTGGAGGCCTTCCTTGCCTGGGCAGACCTAGTGGGGCAGGGATGCTGGAGGCAGAGAAGTCCTGGGTTTGAATCCTGGCTCTGCCACAAGGCTGTGTGGCCTTAGGACAAGGAAACCACTTTTCTGTGCTAGTTTCTTCATGGGGAGAATGACTGGCATCTGCTGGGCTCAGGGCCTGACATGCAGAGAGTTCTCTGAGTGCTTTTCCTCTGTGAGGGGAGCTGATGTGTCCGGCTCGTAATTACGTCAGCCAGTGCTCCGGTCCTTCACCCAGACGCCCAGAGTCCAGGAGACTAGCGATGTCCTCCCCAAGCTGGAAAGTGGAGGCTCTGAGAGGCTGAATTGAGGACTCGGGGTCTAGGGAAAGTCTCCACACCTGCTCAGGGACCCCAGGAGGCCAGCCGTCCAGGCCACACTGGGGCTTCGGGGCATCTTGGAAGCCTGGCCTGCTGATGGCTCCTGTCCCCTTTAGGTGATCATGGGAGGTGGTCGCAAGTACATGTTCCCTAAGAATAAAAGCGACGTGGAGTACCGGATGGACGAGAAGGCCGGGGGCACGCGGCTGGACGGCCTGGACCTCGTGGACATCTGGAAGAGCTTCAAACCCAAACAAAAGGTAGCCGGGTGGGCACTGCAGGGGCCCTGGGCCGAGGACCCGCAGTGCCCAAGTGTTCTCCTCTGTGAATGGGGAGCGTTACCTGTCCCTCCAGGGCCCTGGTGGGTAACAGTCTGTGGATGGCACACAGTAGGTGACTAACTGGCACCTCCTGCCGAGGAGGCACCAGAGGCCCGAGGCCTGAGGGATGAGTCGGACACAGGGAATGTCGCATGCATGATGGTGGGAAGCCTGGGACCTGCAGGGGACAGGCCACAAGGGAAGGGCCAGGAAGTCCCCAGTCAGTGGGAGAAGGGGGTGGAGGTCATAGCACTGGGCAGATGGCAGGAGGGCACCGTAGGCCCAGGAGTGTGGGAACCAAGCAGTGGGGCCAGAAGCCCCCGACAGGCATCCCCTTTGACCAGGGGAGGGCTTGGGCTGGGGCTGGGAGAGGGTCCCAAGCTCTGGCTCTGTGAGGAGGTTCTGGCCCTTTAAATCTGCACTGCAGGCCGGCTTGGGGCAGCCGGGGTCTGGAAATGACTGTGGTCAGGGCTGAAGACAGTGGGGAGCAGCCTGGCAGCCACTTTGATGTCACTCTGGGGTTGGGTTTCCCAGGGTTCCAGGACTGGCCCCTAGGGAGGCTTCGTGGGGTGAAGCCGGGCCAAGAGCTAGGTGGGGGCAGGGCCCAGCTACAGCCCCAGGGCCGGGGGCGGCGTGGGACTGAGTGGCCTCGAGCCCTTTCCCGCCTGCTGTGTCAGCTCAGGCCGGCCAGAGCCCCTTCCCAGTCCAACGCAGAGACGCCTCCCAGCCTCAGTTTCCCTATAGAACAGGGGCTACGCTTCATCCTCCTCTTCATCCCCAGGATGGGGAGGGGCCGCACCATGGCCCCAAGCCCGGCCAGAAGGCATCTCTCTCTGGCCCCGTGTAGGCCACATTCTAGAAAGCCATCGATTTCACCCTGACCACTTAGGTCCTGTGGGCCTCCACGTCCATGTCTGTCAGATGGGAGTGTCCTCCTGGCACTGACGTGAGGCCTGAACCGAGCTCCATGTGGTAGGGCCCTCCTCCTGCACAGCCACCCCCGAGGTTTGAAGGCCACTGACCCCAGAGCCACTGCCCAGAGAAGGCAAGGGGCTGTCCTGAGGACACACAGCTGGTTCTTGGCAGTGCTGGGTGCCCAGGTCCCAGCCCTGAACAGTGCCGTCTCCAGGCCGAGCTGGGCCAGCCTCTGTGTCTACCTGCCCCAGGGACGCTGCACCTCCTTTATCTCCCCTCCTGGATGGGGACCCGAGACAGAGTGAGAGCTTCGCTCCCTCCCTGACCTGCCACCACCCCAGACACACAGCTCCTGCCCCGCAGTGGGCATCCAAGGCCCCTTGTGACCTACGCCTACCTCCTTTTTGACCCATGACTCCCTGACCCTGGCTGATCATTTCCACTTGGGCTCCAGGGCTCCAGTAGGACACCACCTCTACCAGGAAGCCCTCCTGGTCCAGCCTCTGGGCTCACAGCCCTCCCGGTTTCCCAGAATTCTCCCCTGCCTGCATTAGACATTATAATTGCCTATTTATTTGTCATTTCTTGAGGTCAGGGATGGTAGGTCCTCAGGGAGGGATGTTAAATGATGGAAAGAAACAATGAAATGCCCAGATGTAAGGCCAGCTGGGGACACCGCCCCGCCCCCTCTCGCCTGCGCTGACACGTCCCTTCCCCCAGCACTCCTTCTTTGTCTGGAACCGCACGGCACTCCTGGCCCTGGACCCCAACACCGTGGACTACCTCTTGGGTAAGCCAGAGACGGGCCCCGCAGCTGGGGCCGTGCCAGTCGAGGCCCCAAGAACCCCAGCTTGCCCCCTTAGGGCCTTTGCCATCAGTTCCTGGGACCTGGGAGGCGCAAGGAAAGGGGTCGGGTTTGTTGGTGGCGTTGGGCCGGGAGCTGCTGCTGCCCACAGGGAGTATCCCCACCAGCTTGAGGAGAAATTGGAGCTCCGAGGGCAGAGGCCTGCAACGTGCCACACGCTGGGAACTGGGTGACCCAGGCAGGCCCTGCCTGGGAGCCAAGATTTAAACTGCTTCCGGGTTAGGGTGGGCAGAGTGGGGGCAGAGTCAGCTCCACGGCGTGGCCAGGAAGCCAGCTAGGTTGTCTCTGCCGGTCCTGATAGGCTGATGCTCCTCCCCAGGGAATGGGGAGCCAGTGAGGGGTGCTGTCAGATGCAGAGGCCAGCCCTGCTGGTGTGGGAGGGGACAGGGATCACTGGGTGCCGTCTGGGAAGCCAACTCCTGCCTGCTATAGCACCAGGAAGGGCGTCCAGAACCGGCAACGCCAAGATGGGCTACCTGGGCAAGGGCTGGGTCACAAGGAGAAAACTGGGCTCAGTGAACAAAAGGGACGATGACCCTTTTGCCGCTTCACACATGACCACTGGGCCCTTCAAACCTCACGTGTGTGGCCTTGGGGCCACAGCCTTGTGTCCTGGGCCCTCCATGCTGAGACAGACTGATGGACGGGGATCTCGGATCTGGCACTTCCACCCCCGAGCCTTAGTCCCCTCCTCTGGAGAATGGGCCTGGTGATCCCGGACCCTGCGGTGGCGGAGATGGCAGGAACTGTGGGAACCTGTATTCCCGAGCCACCCCGGTTCCCCGCGGCCCTCCTGGCGGGCAGGACGCTGGCATCCGCTCCCTTGTGTTCTCAGGTCTCTTCGAGCCTGGGGACATGCAGTACGAGCTGAACAGGAACAACGTGACTGACCCGTCACTCTCCGAGATGGTGGGGGTGGCCATCAAGATCCTGAAGAAGAACCCGAAAGGCTTCTTCTTGCTAGTGGAAGGTCAGTACCAAGAAGAACCCCAAAGGCTTCTTCTTGCTGGTGGAAGGTCAACAGCCTGCTGAGAGGAAGCTTCCAGAAACATGGCCCTGGAGTCAGGGGATGGGATGGTCCAGCTCTCAAAGTGAACTTCCCAGTTTTGGGGTGAAGAAAGTCCCTTTGGGATGAGAATGCAGGGAGGGGATGCTGGAGAAACCCCCACCTGGAGACCAAAACAGGCCGTTCCACATGGGTCTCCTTGCTTGGCCTCCATGAGAGGCTGTGGAGTCTGACTGGGGCCCTGTCCTGCTGCCACCCACTGGCTGTGCCCTCGAGGGGCGACAGGCCTCCGGGGTGCTCAGAGATATAAACTACTGGAACAGGACCCAGCAAAGGACAGGTCCACAGTCTTCCTGCTACTATCATGATTGTGATTACACAGTAGCCCCAGCAGCCGCAGTGGGAAGTGAGAGGAAGCATAGGGAGTCTGGAACCTTCCAGAGCTCTGAGAGCCACTGCCCTCTGCGGCTCCTCGCACTGTCCTGTGGAGATGTGCACGCGCACACACCCACACAGACACGTGGACCTATTTGCACAGCCACGCTCTCCACACATACATGTACACAGGCTCCTCCACCTTCCAGGGGCCAGTGGCCACCAGCCCAGCGCGGCGGCTCTCTTGCCAAACCCCGGGGTTCCCACAAGCACAGCGGTCTCGGCCTGGCCCCGAGCAGGCCTCTGATACTGAGGAACCAGCCAGGAACCAGTGGTGGCGAGCACGCTCCCCGGGGAATGGTCCTCTTTGTGAGCAGGGCCAGGCCAGCCCGCCGGGCCAGCTGCTCCCAAAGCCACAACAAAGGGAGGGCCCGCCCTGCCAGCCTGCCAGGCCAGCAGTGAGGCTGAGGCTAGTGGCGGGAGGGCGGCCTGGCGCCCAGGCGCCCAGGCGCAGGACCCTCCACTGGGAGTGTCCACCCAGGCAGCATCTGCTGGTGGACAAGGAAGGGGAGGTGTCCCCTAAAGCCACTCAGCCCTCAACCACAAGGCCAAGCTCAGAGCCAGGGCCCTGTGTGTGCCGAGGCAGCTGGCATGAGCTTGAGGCCCCCTCAGGCCCTTGTGGAAGGCCCCCCTTCCATGGCACGTGGACTTTGGCCCCCTCGAGAGCCAGAAGCTCTGTGCTTTCTGCTTAGAGGGGTTGTCTTTAAGGTGGAGACGGACAGCCAGAGGCTGTAGGAGTCACCTGCTCTCAGCCCAGCAGGTCCCACCACGGGGATTACACTTCCCTCTGTCGGCCTCAGTTGTCCCATCTGTAAACAGGGCCTTTAGCACCGGCTGGGCCAGGCCGTTGTGAAGGGGAATGCGACGTCAGTTTGTTGTGTCTGCCATGCAGCAGGGACTCGGGCTGCTTCCCCTCCCCTGTCTCCCGGGTGTCCTGAAGCCACTCCTCCAAGCCGCTGAAGACACAGTCTAGGAGCCGATGGGGCGGTGGAAATATGGCAGGAAACTCAGACCAGCAGACCTGCCTTTGAACCTGGGCTTGCGAGTCCTACGACTCGCGTCTGGCCTCTGGAAAGACCGGACGGTTCATGGGATGCCCGAGGCGGGCCTGGCACATGATGGTCCTCAGTGACAGTCACTGTCCCTTCCTGTCAAGGCCATCTGGTGATGGTGTCGGGCGTGAAGGCGCCCACCTTCCCCGCACCCCTCACTCGAGGCCTTTGCCTTGGTGTCTCAAGGAGGCAGGATCGACCATGGGCACCACGAAGGCAAAGCCAAGCAGGCGCTGCACGAGGCCGTGGAGATGGACCGGGCGATTGGACAGGCAGGAACTATGACCTCCCCGGAAGACACGCTGACCGTGGTCACTGCTGACCACTCCCACGTCTTCACCTTTGGTGGATACACCCCCCGTGGCAACTCCATCTTTGGTAAGTGGGCCTCCGTTGGGGCGGGAGAAGCAGCAAGCCCCGCCATGGCGACGGCTAGTCGTAGCTGAGCAGGGAGGAAGAGCTGCCCAGGAAGGATGGCAGCAGCGGGCCGGAGTCGGCTGAGTGTGCTGGCGAAGGGGCTCTAGACGGCGGGCACCTAGGAGAGAGCAAGTGGAGCTGGGCAGGAAGGGAGAGGACGGAGGGTGGGTGGGTGGGTGATAGATGGATGGCTGGATGGGTAGATGCATGGGTGGGTGGGGTGGGTGATGGATGGATGGGTGGATGGGTGGGTGAATGGTGGGTGGGTGGGTGATGGATGGGTAGGTGGATGGATGGATGGATGGATGGGTGGGTGGGTGGAGGGATGGGTAGGTGGATGGGTGCATGGGTGAATGGGTTGATTGGTGGGTGGATGGATGGGTGGATGGATGGATGGATGGATGGACGGATGGGTGGGTGGAGGGATGGGTAGGTGAATGGATGGATGGATAAATGGATGGGCGGATGGGTACATAGATAAGTGGGTGGATGGATGGATGGATGGATGGATGGACGGATGGGTGGGTGGGTGGGTGATAGATGGATGGCTGGATGGGTAGATGCATGGGTGGGTGGGGTGGGTGATGGATGGATGGGTGGATGGGTGGGTGAATGGGTTGATTGGTGGGTGGATGGATGGGTGGGTGATGGATGGATGGATGGATGGGTGGGTGGGTGGAGGGATGGGTAGGTGAATGGATGGATGGATAAATGGATGGGCGGATGGGTACATAGATAAGTGGGTGGATGGATGGATGGATGGATGGATGGATGGACGGATGGGTGGGTGGGTGGGTGATAGATGGATGGCTGGATGGGTAGATGCATGGGTGGGTGGGGTGGGTGATGGATGGATGGGTGGATGGGTGGGTGAATGGGTTGATTGGTGGGTGGATGGATGGGTGGGTGATGGATGGATGGATGGATGGGTGGGTGGGTGGAGGGATGGGTAGGTGGATGGATGGATGGATAAATGGATGGGCGGATGGGTACATAGATAAGTGGGTGGATGGATGGATGGATGGACGGATGGGTGGGTGGATGGTGTGACACAGTGAAAATCAGGGGGTAGTTGGTTGAAAACAAGAAACAGTGAGAAGGAGGCTCCATGGAGGTGGCTTGGGGCCCCTCTGAGAGGATCCCCGGGGTTACCAAGCCACTGAAGCAAGGAGTCCAGTCAAGAGGCTTACCTGTGGTGCTCCGACATGGCCTCTGGACACCTGTCTATTGCAGGTCTGGCCCCCATGGTGAGCGACACAGACAAGAAGCCCTTCACCGCCATCCTGTACGGCAACGGACCTGGCTACAAGGTGGTGGACGGCGAGCGGGAGAATGTATCCATGGTGGACTATGGTGAGACACCAAGGGGGCGGCTGGGAGGGCACAGGGCAGCCCTCAGGACAGGCCGAGGAGAACAGTGTAGCTCATCGTCAAGGTGGGGGTCCTGGAGTGACCCACACTTGAGTCAGAGCAGCCTCAGTTTGATTCCCCTCATAGTTTAGCAGCTCTGTGACCTTGGGCATGGCACTTCATCTTTCTCAGCTTCAGTTTCCTCCCTAAAAAGGTCTGACTTTAACCTGGAGGATTAAATGTGTCTGATGAACTTAGCATGTGCCTGGCACGTGTAGGTACTTGGTGTGTCACACTGTCATTTTTACTAGCTGTATAATATTTCAGCCCATGAGTCTTCCCAGTTAGCTCATCCAGCTCCGTAATCCCTGGAGGGGCCAATGATGCAGCCCTTGGTGACTTCTTAGTTGACTCTTCCCTGCTAATCCAAACAGGCCACATAAGCTTAATTTTCTCATGTGTGCGAGGTAAGTTCTCTGCCACTGAGCTCCACCCAGCCCTCAGTTTCCTCCTCTTGAAGCTGGTGCTGTAGCTGGCTGGATGGGCGGGAGAGGCTGCTTGGCCAGCACCAGGCCCAGCGGGCTCTCAGCCGTGTTTCTCCTGGCCCACAGCTCACAACAACTACCAGGCCCAGTCAGCTGTTCCCCTGCGTCACGAGACCCACGGCGGGGAGGACGTGGCCGTCTTTGCCAAGGGCCCCATGGCACATCTGCTGCACGGAGTCCACGAACAGAACTACATCCCCCACGTGATGGCGTACGCGGCCTGCATCGGGGCCAACCTGGACCACTGTGCCCAGGTCAGCTCGGCGGGCAGCCCCCCTCCGGGGCCCCTGCTGCTCCCGCTGGTGCTGCTCCCCCTGAGCATTCTGTTCTGAGGGCTCAGGGCCCTGGCACCCGCAAAGCCCACAGCAGATGGCCAGCTCCTCTCTCCCGAAGCTGCCCACTGCCCAGCAGCCCACACCTTCAGGGCAGGGAGGCAAAGGTCTCCACAGCCTCTGCAGCTGCAAGAAAGGGGACCCAGGAACCAGAGCCTGCTGCCCACCTCGCTCCCTTCTGGAATCCTCCACGGGGCCAGGCTGACTCCTGGCCTCTGCTCTTGAACCTCTCCACTGCCCTTGGCCAACAGGGTAGGTTTCTCTTGGGCAGGCAGAGCACAGACTGCAGAAATTCTCAAAGCATCTTATTTTTCTAACAAATATACTTCTCCAGACCCACAAGGCTGCAACCTTCACTGGAACATTCCAGATCCAACCCTCTCCTTCCCTTTGCCTTCCTCCAGAACCCACCAGGCCCCCTGCTCACGTCTTGGTCCCCAAGCCCAGCCATGCCTGGGGGACCAGGCCTCTCTCCTCAGGATGGGGTCACTCACTCCGAAGTTGCCAGGCTCCCAGGAAGCCACCCCGAGACTGGCTGGCCCCCAGGGTGGCCAAGCTGGGCAGAGCAGTCTGCGGGGGTCTGTGTTCCCCGGCTCTCTGCACACAGGTGCCAGGTCCTTTGCTGAAGCGACTCTCCTGTCTGGAAGGGCAAAAAAAAAAAAAAAAAAAAAAAAAAAAAATCTCCTTTCGGTGTTGGTTAAAAGGGAACACAAAACATTTAAATAAAACTTTCCAAATATTTCTGAGGACAGTGCTGAGTCTTTGTGGTCAGTGAGACAGAGACTGAAATAAGCTCTGGGAAGAACTAGACTTGGGTGCAGGAGGGCTGGGCAGGGACCTGGGGCGTCCTGCTGGCCTGGGTAGCGCTCGTCATCGGCTTTGTGTGCCTGGGACTCAGTTTTGCTGCCTGTGAAACAGGAGAGGGTTCACTTGGGACTTCCGTGGGGGTTACAGAGGGTGCCTGCCCTGCCACCCCCAGCTGGGGGCCCCTCTGTGGCCCCTGGCACCCCTGCTGCCGGGGACCCCAGGACTGCGACGCCCTGGCCCGCAGTGGCTCGGCCATCTATTCCCGTCACAGCACAAATGCCCAGCGCGTGCCGGCTCTGGTGGGGCTGCGGATTTACGGTGACGAAGAGACATGTCACAGTCCTGCGGGGCTTCCGCCTGGCCTGGCCGTGTGCTTTCCCAAACCCAGTCCTGGAGTCAGGGTGGCACCTGAACTTCGGGGTACACAGAGCTCCCCAAATTTGCTCCTTTTGCCTCATTGGAACAAAAGTCCCCATAATGCTAATGATGGTCACAACACCGTCATTTGCAATATGAAGAAGCTGCTTTGGCTGCCTTAATGGACTCCCCCACATTTATAAATAAGGACCGCGGGAGTGTGGGAGGTGATGTGATTGTCAAGGTCCCCCACGTTGTGGAGCAGGGATCTGGACCCAGGTGTGTCAGATTCCAAAGCTCCTGTACTGAATGACATCCTTTCTTTGTTTGTGATACACACTTCCGAATTCCCGCCCGCCAGGTCCCAGCCAATAGAAATGACTCACAGCACACGCTGGTTAACGTGAACTAGGACAGGTGAGCAGCCCTGTGCCAGAAGTGGCCATTCTTCAGGACTGAGAGGCAAACCAAGGTCTCTCTTTGAGCCTCCTGGTAGTCCTGGCAAAAAGGGACGTGCAGCCAAACTGATGCTGGGATAAAAAAGAAACGATGTATGTATTCTTGCCAGGACACAGCCACCTCATCTGGGACAGTACGGTGCAGTGTGTTCAGGTGTTATTCTTGTAATGTCCTCACAATTTTTGCCATATCTCTGCACTTTTATTTCCTTAACAGTTCTCTAATTGCATATGTAAGCAATCATTTTTAAAAAGTTCTTCAAGCTGGGCCTGGTGGATGAGGCAGGAGGATCACAAGTTCAAGGCCAGACCCAGCAACTTAGTGAGACCCTAAGCAACATGGCCAGACTCTATCTCAAAATAAAGTCCTTCCAGAACCAGGTGTGTCTGAGGTTCAGGTGCCCACTGCCCCCGAGCCTTTACCAGCCTCCCTTGCCCAGGCTAGGCCCTGGCTCCTGTCCCCCAGACCCACTCAGCAAACTATGTTGATTATCCTGGACTAGGGTCCTAATCTGGGCCTCTGGGCAGAGGTCCCTGCTCCAGCCACCAGCGCCCCCGACCATGGAGCTAGATGGTACAGTGACAGTCCCCATGTCACCCTCCGTGGCTGCCTCAGGAGAACAGCGAGCTGACAGCTCCAGCAAAGTCTTGGCCACAGGGACTGTCCCGGGCTTTGCAGGGCGTTGGGCAGCTCCCTGGCCTTTGCCCGCTAGGTTTCTGGGGCACAGAGTTGGCCCCTGCATGGGGGCAGATGGTCGCTGTAAGGTCACAGGCAGCTCACGTGGTCAGCTCTGGATGCTGGGGACACCAGCCCCCCGCCCCACATCGCGGGGCCGGCATCGTGTTTTAAAATACAGGATATTTCACTGATGACTTGGAATCCTGACTGGAGAAACGAGAAGATCCGGCTGGCAGCAACCCACATTCCGGCAGGGCAGGGGTCAGTCAGAGCTGAGAAACGGCCGCCCGGCAGGCAGGTGTAGCTCCTCTGGTTGCCACTGTCCCCAGCCCAAGAGGGGAGGCCAGGGGGCGCGTGGAGAAGACAAGGAGGGTGCAGAGGCTGGCCAAGGGAGGAGGACTCGGGGCGTGGTGCAGAGGAATTGAGAAGGAAGCCCTGTGGGCAGAGGGGGCAGGAGGGCCTCAGATGCTTTCCGAGAGCAGGGGCTACCGTGGGCAGCCGTGGAAGGCTCTGGAGCTCTGGAGCTGGAGACCGTGTGAAAGACCAGCCGGGCAGCATTCCTTTTCATTTTTTGTACCAGGGGCACTTAACCACTGAGCCACATCCCCTGCCCTTTTTTATCTTTTTGAGACAGGATCTGGCTAACTTGCTTAGGGCCTCGTTAAGTTGCTGAGGCTGGCTTTGAACTTGTAATCCTCCTGCCTCAGCCTCTCGAGCCACTGGAATGACAGGCGTGCGCCACTGCGCCCAGTTGGCAGACAGTTCTAAAGTCACTTCAAGAAGAGGAAGGAGCCAGGTTCAGTGGCACCGGCCCGTAATCCCAGCAGCTTCGGAGGCCGAGGCAGGAGGATCATGAGCTCAAAGCCAGCCTCAGCAACAGGGAGGCACTAAGCAACTCAGTGAGACCCTGTCTCTAAATAAAATATGAAGTAGGACCAGGGATGTCACTCAGTGGTCCAGTGCCCCTGAGTTCAATCCCCGGAACCCTCTAACCCCCACTAAAAAAGAAGAGGAAGGAGAGGCTCAGAGCCAGAGTCGGCTACAAGAGTCTGGGCAGTGGAAGCTGGGGCTGTGGAATGGACTGGGAGGAAGAGGGCCAGTCCCCAGGATGGCCCTGAGCCTCCCTGTCTGCTTGTCAAGAGAGAGAGAACAGCCAGGTCATCAGCAAGCTAAAGGCTTTAGGACTGAGCAGAGGCCAGTGGACACCTATTATGTGCCCCTGCCCTACTACGCGTGCAGACAGGGCACAGTGCTTTGCACACACCCCCGTCCTGGGAGGTGGCCAGTACCAGGTCAGCTTGCTTTATGAATGAGAAAACTGGTGCTCAGCAGGCACGGTACCCTGCCCAGGCCCCGGGACTTGCAGGTGACAGCCCGCCTGGCTCCCCATCCGTGCCATCCCCCTGAGTTTCTCCAAGGAAAACAACCCCAGTCCATCTAACCCTGGGCCCCCGTGGGGTGGGCTGCAGGCCGTGCCCTAAGGGGAAGCAGGGTTATAATTAGCCCCTGGGGGCCGAACCGGAGACCTCCCACCAAGATCAGGCCCAGCCCCGGGCCCAGGGGAGCCGGTTCCCAGGAGGCTTTGGGCTGGGCGTTCCCGCAGGGCTTCCTCTGGGCCTCCTGGCTGCCGCCAGGCCCTCCCCTGGCACCTCCAGTCTGTGTGACCCTGGGATGGAGTGGCACACAGAGCCCCCAACCCAGTGGAGGCAGGCTGGGCTGGAGTCGCTGGCTGGGGCTGGCCGGCCAGGGCCACCTTGGACCTCCGGCCCACCAGAGCCAGGTTTAGGCGCCTGGCGGGAACCTAGTGCCGTCACCATCAGGGATGTTTCCTGGGGTCGCCTGAGTCCCAGGCACTGCTCCGACTCCTCCGTGTCCCACAACACACATGACCTCATTTTCCTTCCCACCACCCTGGGAGGATGGGACTGTCATTATCCTCATTTCACAGATGAACAAACAGAAGCAGAAATCTGACCACTTAAGGGAGTCGCACCGTCGCCGGGCCAGAGCCAGAACAGGAAGCCAAGGGGCCGGGCTCAGAGGGCAGGGTTTTGTTTTTGTTTTGAATTTTTGTGGTCCTGGGGATGGCCCCCAGGGGTGGTCTACCACAGAGCTACATCCCCAGCCCCCTTTTTAAATCTTATTTTGAGACAGGGTCTCAGTTGGTTGAGGTTGGCCTCAAACTTGGGATCCTCCTGCCTCAGCCTCCGGAGTGGTTGGGGTCACAGGCGTTTGCCACAGCCGGGCCAGAGTGCAGGGTTTTAACACACTGTATAACTTCAGTGGTGGACAGAGCTGGACTTCGACCCCCGCTTCTCCTGGAGACCGGTTTTCTGTACTGTGACTTACAAGAGGGAGGCAGGCCCAGTGTGTGGGCGAGGGTCACTATGCCCACCCTTTGGTCCTGGGGTCAGAGGCTGACTGGTCATTGCCGCCCAGTAACTGGAGTCCTCTGGTTTCTCTGTGGACTCCTTGACCTGGAGCCACAACCTCCCGTGTGGGGGGATGGGCCAGGTCGGGAGGGCTTAGGAGGAGCAGCGAGGCGGGGTCAGGAGTGTAGCGCACAAGCCCCAGGTGTGGCGGGTGTGGACATCAGCGGCTGGGACGCTGACCACCTAGCCTGGACACTAGGAGTGGGGCGCATGGGCTGGGCCCCTGTCTCAGCGGCTTATCCAGGCCAGGGGGTCTGGGCCTCCAGGATCAACCTGGGCGGCACACCTTGGCTTAAGGCTCCGTCGTCAGCTTCCTACCCATGCAGGTCACCTGACTGCAGGAACTTGGCGGCAGCCATGAGGCCGGGCACTGAGGGCGGCCGCCTGGGGTGGGGTGAGAGCAGGACCCTGGGGCAAGGTTCAGGCTGTTCGCCCTCTGCTGCGCCTGTCCTGGGGACACGAGCAGCCGCCACCCGACACCTACCTTCATGGAGAGGTAGGTGCCCCTGACGCAGCTCCCTCCTCCCTCAAGGGCATCTCCTGGGACACAGGGACACAGGCCTCTTTCCACAAAACCCCAGGCAAAGCTGGGGACTAGCGTGGACTTCAACAGTCCAGGGAAGAAGGGCAGCGCAGAGAGGCTCAGATGGCAAGCTGAGGTCACACAGCCAAATGGGCAGAGGAGTCCAGTGTCCACCTCCAGCACAGGGTTCTCATGGCTTCCTGTCAGCTGTGCCTTGGAACAGCCGGTGTGGTGAGGCAGGAAGACTCGCAGGGCCCCAGCACCTGCCTCAGGTGGCCCGCACTTCAACCTCAGCCTTCCCTGCTCCGGCCTCGCCCACGCTCTTGCGTCACTGCAGGAGGACACTGGCACGGGCCCCTCTTCCAGATAAGAAGAGCAAGGTCCAGGGAGTGACTGGGGGCGCTGCTGGAGCTGGTGGTCAGGGGAGGCCTGCCTGAAGCGGTGACATTTGAGCTGAGATCCGATGAGTGAGATGGTGGCTTTGGAAAATGCTAAAGGACAAATCGCTCTCAGCAGGGACCAGTGAGGCCATGAACTTACCCCACTTGAGGGGCAGAGGCAAGCGCGATGCGGAGGCAGGGGCGTGGCGGGGAGGCTGGGCTGGAGCCTGGAAGCGTGGGGCGCTTCCACAGATGGCTCTGGGGTGCCAGGGGAGGGCGCTGGGTGCAAGCTGGAGGCCTCTGGCGTCCTGGCTGGAGCTGGTGGTGGCGGGAAGGAGCTGGATCCCACATGCGTTTGGAAGTTGCGGCCAGCAAGTGGGACTGGAGGAAACAAGGGGTTGGGGATGTCCCCAAGAGTGTGGCCCGAGCGCCCGCCAGATGGAGGTGCTGTTTGTGGACACAGGGCACCAAGCTGTGGAGTACTGGGCTTGGCTGTGGAGTCAGAGGTGCCCCTGGACTGGGGTGGGGACAGGCTGGACAGGTGGTCGAGAGAGGAGGTTTGGAGCTCGGGATGCGTCCAGGGCAGGCTGAAAGGGTCCCGGTGGTGCAGACCTGCCCAAGGCCACAGAGTCTGAGCTGGGCCGGTCAGGAGCGCTGCCACTCAGGGGCGTCCGGCTCTGGGCTGGAACGGAGAGGCTTCGATGGGGCTGTGGAGGATCCCTGGAATAGGGACGAGGAGAAGCCCCCCACACTAAGGTTGGGAGCAACTGAGGTCCTTCCAGCATGGCCACCTGCCCCCATCCATGGGCTGCCCGCCTGGAGGACACCGTGCAGAGCACAGGGTCCTGTTCCCTGCCTGTCGCACCAATGGAGAAACGGAGGTTCAGAGGAGCGGGGCTGGGGTCCGAGTCTTCTGCCAAACACCCCGACTACTCCGGGCCTCTGAGGTAGGATCCTGCCCGAGCCAACACGGGCAGGGCGGAAACCATCCAACTGTGACATTGTGAAAGAGGTGGGTGTCTTTCCTGAGGCCTTCAGATGGAACGGGGACTGCAGTCTTCCCTCCTGGGCACCCCGGGGCATGGACTGCCTGATGCATATCTCTGTTCCATGACCAGCCATCCCCTGGCCTTTGGGAACTCTATACAGCCTCAAACCTGGCTCTGGTCATGGCTCCTGCCCTGTGGCCAGGACCAAGGCCTCCCTGGCCACTGCCCAGACCACCCAGCGCCAGGGCCTGGCGGAGCCCGGTAGGGCTGGCGGGCAGTGCTTCCAGGCTGGCCAGCCGTGGTCTGGCTCCGCCTGAGGGGCTGTGGCCTGGGAACCACTGGCTGTCTCCTCGGGAAGCGGCTGGGATCTCCAGAACAAACAGGGCACCGCAGGCTCCTGGCCTGGCCGGGAGGAGCTGCCCCTGGCCTGTCTGCCCACACCCCACTCTTCAGGCCCGGCTCTCTGCTTCTGGGGGCTGGTAGGCGACCGTCAGGCAGACACGCAACCCCGAGCTGGAGCAGGAAAGACGGCGGGAGAGGGAGTTCGTGGTCAGCAGGGAAGGGCAGGCCCCTGGGACCAGCCATGGTTGAAAGACTCCGAGGGTGAAAGTGTTTAGGGCGCTTCCTAAACATTTAGGAAGCTCCTACTGTGTGCACAAGCGCTCAGCAGAGCACCCAGACCTTCCCTCTTGCCTGGGCGCCCTCGGAGCCCCGCGGGAGGAGGCCTTGACACTGCTTAGCCTCCAGCCCAGTCACAGCCCTCGAGCCAACAGAGCTGAGTTCAAATTCAGACTCTGCCAACAGCCTTGGGCAAGCGACTTTGCCTGTCTGGGCCTCAGTTTCTCCATTTATAAAAGTCACCTCCCTTCCCTCGGATAGTCCCTGCCTCCCACAGCTGTGGTGAGTGACACAATCCCCTAGACAGAAAGTGCCCAGCCCGGAACATGGCATACGGCAGGTCCTCAAGAGGCCGGAGCCGCTGTCCCGTCGCTGGCCCCTGGGAGCCAGAACAGGCCTGGGGGTTTGGGCCTGGCGGGGCAGACCAGGACAACCTCACTGATTCACTGCAGCTGGGGCGGTGGGGGCGCATCTGACTCCACTAAAAGCCACAATTAGAGCCCAATTTAAAGAAACGCTGGGTTAGTTCTTCCCTGGACAGATGTGATTATAGGCTCAGAGTTAAAGCGTCACTAACAGAATGACACACAGGCCTGGCCGGGCACGGCTGGGTGTCCGGCCCCGCCCCCTCACTGCACACTGGGGAAACCAAGGCCGAACAGCAGGGGCTCCAGCCCACCATGCAGGCGAGGCCCCCTCGCTTGCTGAAGGACGCACTGCTGCACCTAGAACATCAGAGGGGCCAGAAGGACCTCAGAGGGGCCACTGCCCTGCACAGGAGGCTGGGGGCTCAGCCAGCTGCAGCCCCAAGGGGAAGGGGGCCTTGCCAGAATGGCAATGGTGACACTGGCCATGGAGCCAGCCAGCTGCCCTCCCAGCTCCCTGCGGGGCCCTCCGGGCCAGGGTCCCTGCTGAACCCTGGGAGGGAGGGACCAGACTCAGTCCCGCTTCAGGGATAGGGAAACTGAGGCTCAGGACTTGCCCCAGGTCATGCTGGGAGCCGATGGCAGGGCTGGCCTGGGGACAGGTGTTCCTGGTGGGAATGGACACACCCTTCCGCAGGAGGCCGGGAAGTGGGTGAGGGGATTCGTCTCAGAGAAGGTGCCACCAGTCAGCAAGTGAATGAGCGATGAGTGAATGAAAAAGCCGTTTAAGGAGTTCTGCCTCCTGTCACGTGAGAGGGCCACAGGCCCAGGGGCCACCCCACCTAGGGACACCCCTGAGATTAATGGGCCCAGGATTAAGGTCCAACTCTCACCTCCCCAGACACTGAACCCCAACTTTCTGGGCCGCAGGAATCTCCTGGCTTGTCCAAATGCCCTCCACACCGGGCCTCTGTGGCCTGTCCCTCCCAGGCCTCTGTGGCCCGTCCCTCCCAGTCAGTCGCAGCCATCCCTCCAGAAGCCAAGGTCACCCTGCCCCAGGTCCCCCACCATCTGCATCCTGGGCCAGGGCAGCACTCCAACATGGGACTGGGGAGGGACAGAGAAAGCAGGGGCCTCCCCGCCGTCCCCTTCCCTTCCCTGCTGGCCCCCAAGAACTTGGGAGTAGAGTTCTGAGCCTCGTGTTGGCCACTTGCCTCCCCCAGCCCCAGGGCCGGGCTGGGAGGATTCTTATTCATACAGTAAACACTTAGGAAGCTCCTACTGTGTGCACAAGCGCTCAGCAGAGCACCCAGACCTTCCCTCTTGCTGTCCATGGCTGCTCGGGAATGGTGGCTGTGTTTGGGTGTCATGTACCCCACCACGTTCCCCAGGACCCCTCCCCACAGAGCTCCCTGTGCCTCCCCCATCAGACCGGCCTATAGAACTCACTGTCCCTGCGGAACCTGCCCTCACTCCTCGAGCCCGCCCTGGACAGGGATGCCAGATAAAATACAGGATGCCCAGTTCAACTGGAATGTCAAATAAACATTTTTTACTATAAGTATGTCTCAAATATTGCATGAGGTATACTTAAACTAAAAATGATTCCTTGTTTATCTGACATTCAAATTGAGCTGGGTCCCTCGTGTTTGTGTTTGCTAAGCCTGGCAACCCTACCTCTGCAGCTATTTCTCCTGCTGGCTGGCACCTGGCCTGGACAGATGGCCCAAGTCGTGCCTGGACTTGGCCCCTGCCTGCCTGGTTGTAGCTCCTGTCTGCCCCAGGACGGCTACTCTCCCCCAGGGCCTCACCTGCAGCCCTTTCCCCCACCCCCCATGGACGCCATTCCTGCACCTGGCCTGGCCTCGCTGCCTAGCTGACGGCCCATCAGGAATGCTGTGTCCAACCTCCTGGGGTATGGGCCCAGAGAGGGGACAGAGTCTCATCTGCAGAGGAAACACCATGAGCATCAGAGGCAGAGAGGGGCAGAGACATTGAGTAAAGGGATACGGAGGCCAGCAGATGCGGAGGGGAGAGGGCTGAGACAGGCACAGGATAGGGCCCTGAGAGCCACCAGGTGCACCCTGGGGGACTGAGGCAGGGGGAGCCGGGCCCCTGGACCCCAACAGCTTGGGGGCTCCGGTACGGGTAGGCAGAAGTGGCAGGCCATTCTGGGCCCCTCCCAGGGGCACACACAGGGACATTCATGGCTTCCCAGAAGGACCCATGGGGCAGCCAGAGTGGCTTTTAAAATTAGCCTTGCTGACCAGATCTGGTTATTTCAGGAGGCTCCGTCCTGGGCTGTCCCCTTGATGAGGCAGGCACAGGGAGGGAGGGAGGGAGGGACCTCCACATTCCAGGGTCCCTGACTGAGCACCCCCTGTGGCCTGAGCAGCAGAGAACGTCCAGGTCCCAATCCCCTGGCACCGGGCCACCCTGGGCCTGTGGCCATCTCTTTGGCAAAGTGCCCTGGGGTTGGCCATGGACGTCCCAGGGTGCACTAACTGCAGGGGTAGGGAGACCCTCATTTCGGGCTTGGATTCTGTGCCGGGCACCACACAGGAACCTTAGAAGCAGGCGGCCTGTTGGCCTAGTCCTGTGTCACAGGTGAGAGGCAGGCTTGGAGAAGCGGGGAGAGCCCAGATACACGGCTGGATGGGGCCTGCCAGGCCCGCCAGGTGCCCCCATGGTTTCCCCCACAGGACAGGCCTCTTCCCTCCTGCATCTGGGGGACGTTCCCACCACCAGGGTTATTTCTAAGTAGAGTCCAGAACTTCCTGGAGCCCGGTGCCCCAGCTCAAGCCCTAATTCCAGCCTCGGGTCAGAGTCCCAGCCGGCCCGGCCCTCCCCACCTCAGAACCCAGGGCGGGCGCAGAGCTGGCACCTGCACAAGAGCAACACTGCTGGACGCTTTGATCCCAGAGGCCAGGACCGCCCTCGGTCTCCCCCGGCCCATCATGGAGCCCTGGGGGCACAGATGGGGACTGGCCCCTGGCCTGGAGGCCCTCCCGCTCCACAGACAGCCTGGCACTGCCAGGGCAGGGAGGGGGCCAGGGCAGTTCTGTCTCTGAGCTCCCACCTGCTCCGCCACCACAGGCCCCCACTCTCCATCACAGCTTGGGGAGGGGTGCACAGCTCAGTGAAAGGCTTCTTAAGGACGTCACCCCAGTGCAGCCTTGGCTGCTGAGGCTCAGGGAAGCATCTGAGGCTGTTCATTCCCAAAGCCTCACGTCTGACATTCGTGCTGGGCCCCACCCAGTTACAGCTCCAAGGGACACCGTGTCTGTGGATTGATCCTTGTTAAGGGCCTTTACCCACCATGGTAAGGCTGTGGCGATTTGAGGAGGTCAGAACTGTTTGCATCCAGGGCTGGTTCCATCCCCAGCACCGCGAAGGACTGTTAGCAGCCTACTGTACAGATGAGGAGACCGAGGTCCAGACAGCTAAAAGTATCAGGTGAACAAACTCAGAGCCGAGCTCTAAGCTGGGCGCTGGGGCTGCTGGCCCCTGGGGTGGGGCAGGAAAAAGGCCAAGGCAGCACCAGGGTCCCAGGGGACTTGAGATCAGCAGGAGGCTGAGCTGGGAGCGGGCAGGTTAGGAGGGGACCACCAAGCCCAAGCAGCCGGGAGCCAAACCCAGCTGGGCGAGGTTGGGGTTGGGTGTGAGTCACAGCCCCTGGGTGGCCCGAGGCATCTGGGAGTCATGGAAGGGCCCCGTCGGGAAAGGATGGCACTCCCAGAGAGCCCCCAGGTTACCCTCAGCATCATCCTGGGGAGGAGGAGGCGGACCAGGAGGGGAGTGACTGAAAGTCAGGGAGGCCAGCATGGCGCCCCGCCTGGCTCTGCTCAGTGCCCACCCCGAGTCCTGCACCTGCCAACCCACCAGTGACACCTGCTCTTGCACTTGCCGTGGGACCCCAGGGAAGTCCCCTTTTGCCGGCCCCACACCAGGCTGCACCCCTGGAGCCTCCCTGGTTCCTCCGCACAGGGCTCTTTTCCAGACCTTGTGCCTCCGGGCAACTTCCAGCCCGCCCACAGTGCTCCCGGCCACTGTCCCCTCTAGCCCTGTGCCTCTCCCCCTCCTCTGACCTGCCCAGTCAGACTCCAGTGGCACTTACGGCTGCATTTCATGGCTCCCCGTCACCCTTGGCATAGGCTCTGGTCCCTGGCCTGGCATTCAAGGCCACTTGGCCTCTGCCCTCATCCCTGCCCATGCCCTGGTCCCCTCCATTGCCACCTTTGTGCCCTTCCCGGTTCCAGGTGCACGCTGCCCTCAGATCACACGCGCAGCTCCCTCCACGGGACCCGCTCCCCACACCGTCCCCCTTTCTTCTAGGTCCCAACCTGTGAGCACCTGCGGCAGGGACTTTGACCACTCACCCGCTCCCGCCCCGACTGTCCTGGTTAGCTATCCCTTGGTGCCCCCTGGTGGCCCCAAAAGGGAGCTCCTTAGGCTTTCCTGGGTCGGGAAAGGAGGCAGTCTTTAACTGAGCACCTGCTGTGTGCCAGGCGATTGTGAGCGCCAGCTCGTGGGCTCCTCAACCGGCCCTGGGTGGGGGACTTGGGGCTCCTCTGTTCCAGAAGCGAAAACGGCTCACAGAAGCCACGTTTCTCAAGACTACCCATCGAAGCAGAGATGGAACCAGGACTCAAACCTGGGTCTGCTCTACGCCAAAGCAACGTCCCTCCTGCCTTGGTGGAGGGGCGCGGGAGGAAGCTGGTGGCCACAGACTCTCTGGTTCGGTCTCAGAGGAGTCCCTGGCCAGCAGCTCTGACGGGGACAGGTCTACCCCTTCCACCTCGGAAACGCTGGGCATCTGCTTTGCTGTCAGCTGGGCAGGGTCACACAAAGCCAGGCCAACTCCAGGTACAATAGCGATAAATAGAATTTATTTTGTACAACTGTCACTGACATACACACAGCCACTGGGGCTTCCAAGGTGGGTGGTGGGCCGGAGGCTGGCCTTTGGCGTGGCACCTAAAAGTGTGGACAGACACACAAGGACAGGGACTCACAGCAGCTGTGCCTGGCTGACCCCTCTGCAGCAGTGGGTGGGGTGGCAAGGCCTGCAGTGCCAGGCCAGCCGAGACCCCTCAGCCTTAGGTGCCCGGGAGCGCAGGGCGGTGGGGTTAAGCTGGGTGCTGCCGGAGAAACCAGGTGCCCCCGCCAGAGGGGCCCCTCGTCCGTCACGTGTAGGCAGTGGACAGGGCATCGGCAGATCTGTGGTCAGGCGGAGGGTCCAGGAGAGGCAACGGGCACGGCCAGCTCCCTGCCGTTAGCCCACCTGGGTCTCAGGGACCTCGAGAAGCAGGTAGTGTGATGGAGGCCTCCGGGGGCCGAGTCCCCTTCTGGGGCAGGGGTGTGGAGCCGTCTTTAGTGACCTCCGAGATAATCGTGTCCATTTGCAGCAGATGCCCAGAGAAGATGGTGACCTGCCCAGCATCACACAAACCCCCACAGAAGCCAGGACCTCCGCCCAGTGCCCACTCCACACCTGGCATCCTGCCGCCTCCCTGGGTACTGGGTGCCCTGATGTCTCCCAACTTCCTCTCCCACCTTGCTCCCATGAGTCCAGAGGGGCACCCAGGGGGTGGTGAAGACTGAGGGGGACAAGCCAGACCTACAGTCCTGCTCCACCGACCAATCCCTGCCCGAGCCCAGACCCCCGGCCTGGGGACGGGGCGATGCCAGCAGCTTCCCCACGCCCAGGTCTGGGTGGCTCTGCCCTGCAGAGACAGCCCAGCGGGTGGGTCAAGGGGAGGGCCGGGAGGCAGGGGCAGCTCCAGGGCCCAGTGGCCTTGAGGGCAGAGGTCCCAGCTGCCGGGTTGACACAGAATCTTCACCTTGTGCTTCTGTGGCTTCATCTGCAGGGAAAAGGGGGACGGAGACATCATGACACAGAGTCCCCGGCTCTGGGTCTCCCGCTCCCCTGGGACTCCCAGGCCTCCCCCACCCGGCCGTGCCCAGCTCCTTCTGGCTCCACCGGAGGCAAGTGGCCTCCCAGCCTAGTGCAGAGACGGGGACCGAGGCGGAGGAGCCAGCCAGCCAGAGGCCCCACTGAGAGCTGGCTCTCACCCAGAGACCCCTGTCCCCCACCAGGCGGGAGCCCCGCTGACCTGCTCAGCTGCACCTCCTGGGGGGCGGCTAACAGCCCTGCACTCGACACAGCCAGCCGCGGAGAGGGAGAGGCAGGTGGCAGCGCAGACGTCACAGGGCAGGAGACACGGGAGGCAGAAGTCACGGGCTGTGCCAGGATGGGTGGGCCCAACCCTCCGTCCCCTGGAGCCCCTCCCCAACTAGTCCCCTCTCAGGCACGACCCCAGGGCCTCCTACCAGCTGTGGCAGGTGCTGCTCAGATGCTTCCAGCTGGATCTTGATCTCGGGACATGCAGGGTCCCCCGACTTGCCGGCGTCTGGGTGGGGTGACCGCGAGGGGCCTGGGAAGGGGGGCAGGAGGGAGCCACCTCACTGGCCACGGGGAGGCACCAGGGAGACGGGCATGGGTGGGCAGTCGGCACTGGTGCTGCCCAATACTGCCAAGTCCCTCCCTTGGGGACCCCCACCCCTAACTCGCCCCCCACCGTCCTCGGAGGCCTTCCGGGGCGACCAGCCTCCAATCTGCCTTGTGCCCATGTTGAGTGGTCGCACCACACGCCCACCACCTGGGGCGTGAGAATAGGCCCACCTTGTTCTCCACCCGCGCCCGGAGCGACCCTGCCCAGGCTGCCCGGCCTGGTACCTGGGGAGCTGCCCCCGCTGGCAGTGCTGACGCTGTCTTCCAGCCACGTGCTGTAGAGGAACGAGTCCCGCTTGTGAGGCGTCCCTGAGGACGAGACGCTGTCCTGGGGACACAGGGAGCGAGGTCAGCCCATTGGCAAGAATGACAGGGAGCTGGGGAGGGGCCCGTGAGACCACAGCGGGCACAGCCAGGTCAGGCTGGGCTGGGCCACTATGGCCATCCTCCTCTGCTGGCCGGCCACTGGCTTATGTCAAGAAGCAGCCCTGCCCTCAGGGGGCCAGGCCACGTGTCCCCACAGAGGGACCCTGTGCTGCCAGGTGCCGGCTAAAGGCCAGCGGGAGGAACCAGGAAAGGGCTGGCGGCAGCCGGGGGTCTGCAGCCGGAAGCAGGGCTGCCTGCCTGCTGGCACGGAGAGGGGCGAGGCCCAGGCAGAACTGGTGGTACCGAGGCCTGGCGGTGGGCGGCCCGCAGCCGTAAGAGGTGAGACGAGAAGGAGCGGCAGCGAGACCAGGCCGACGGCACAGAGGAGCCACGCGGGTGGCAGCCGGGGGGTTCGCACCGCCCTGCTGAGCTGGGCCCCCTGATCCCGCCTCGGCCACAGCCAGGCTGGTGCTCCTGCCCACAGCACCTGCAGGGTCCCCTCCCGCCCCTCCTTTGGTGCAGAGGACCCGGGGGCGCCTCACCAGGCCCGTGTCCTCCCCGTCCACGCCCTCTGTCTCCTCCACCACGCTGGCAAAGCTGCTGGCGCTGGACGAGGAGCGGGAGAAGTCCTTCAGGGCCTCCGCGCGCTGGGCCGTGGCCTCCGCTCTGCACAGATGTTCCCCGTTAGCCGCGTCTGGCGGGGCAGCTGGTCCCCCGGCCCCCTCGCCCTCCCCACCAGCGAGGCCCAGCCCGGAGCCTGCCAGGCACCTCCGTGGCCTCCAGGGGCACTCCTGGGCCCCTGGCCTCCTGGGACCCCAGTGCAGCCCCAGATGTCCTTCCTAGTGAGAGACGCTGACCAGGCCCTCGGCTCACCACGGCCCCGCAGCCCACTCCTGGCTCGGGGTTCAGTGGCCACCGGTCACGCAGAGCAGGCTGCGGCGCAGGCACTGGGCCGAGCATGGCCACAGGTTCCCTCAGCGGTCATGACGAGCCCCCTCGTCCAGCTGAGACGCCCTGAGAGCGCGTGGCTTGGGTGGGGCAGGGGTCCGGGCCCGGCCACCCACGGCCTCCTCCTGACCCTCGCCGCATGTTTCATGCTCAGGGTCTTCATGTTCAGGCTGGGGTCTCATGCCTTTTCTCAGGTCCCCAAAGAGAACCCGACTCCCAGACTCGCCCACTGTGGGTCTGGCCTGCCCAGCCTGGTCCCTTTCTGTTGGCCTGCTGGCTCCTGCCGACTCCTCTTGAGCCACCAGAGCCCAGCCCAGAGGGGCTCAGCCAGCACAGGCATGGAGCAGCCCTCTGGCCTCCCTGCTCCATGCACCACCACCGTCAGGAAAATCTTCTAAAGGCTCCTTGTCACACGCGGGGTATGACTCAATGCTATTACACAAGCTCAGCCCCTGTGCACCTCTCTGGCCTCTTTCCCGCCACCCAGCACAGCCCCTCACTTATTTGGCTCAAACTGCATACTGCTCTTCCTCCCAGACATTGAGCATGCCTCAGGGCCTTTGCACTTGCTGGGTTCCTTGCCTGAAACCCTCTTCTCTCTGTCAATTCGGAAGTGACCCCTTGGACATGTCTTCCCTGAAGACCCACTGAGGACACTACAACCCCAGCCATTCTTTGTCATGTGCCTTCTGCTTTAACTGTCTCCTGTCACCACTATCTGGAAATGACTTATTATGTGAGAAGATCAGCAGGTCCCAGGTGGGGACTGTATGTACGGTTCACAGGCATTTCAGCCTTGGGCAGGAACCTGGTGTGTGCAGGGTGCCCAGGCCTCCCTGGTGCCTGGTGGCAGTGTCAGGGTGCTGGGCCGGCCTGGGCCCGGGGCAGGAAAAGGCTGAGCTGCCACTTGCAGGCCCGGCTTGGCGTGCCCAGAGTCCCACCTGTTCTTGGTCGTGGGCATCTCTGGGGAGCTCTGGGTGGAAGAGTTCTCCGACTTGGGCTCCTGCGAGGCATGCCCGCTGTCCGGGGTCTTCTGGCCAGCTGGAGGGCTCTCCCTGCAGGGCACACGGGGGCAGCGGGGGGACTCAGCGCCAGGCCTGGCACTGGGGTAGAATGAGGCCCAGGCCGTGAGGGGGGTCAAGAGCACCTGCTGGCTCGCCCCACTGCCTTCCAGGGCCCCAGGGCAGTCCCTGTGCCAGCAACCCCGGGCACCTCCCAAGTCCTCCTCTACAGGGGAGGGGGCCCGAGGTCCGAGACAGATAGGGAAACTGGGGCCGAGAGATTGAAAGGGACCTGCCCAGACACGTCCAGCTAGAACCCAGCAGTGCCAACTCCTGAACCCAGGATTCACCGCATTCTGAACTTCGGTGGCAGTGAGGACAGAGTTGGCTCTGCCTGGCATGCGCTTGCTGCCCTAACCCCTGCCTCACACGCCGGGCACCGAACCTGCACCGAACAGCAGCCCCATGCTGTTGGCTGTTTTCTTATCCCAGTTTTTCAGATTAGGATAATGAAGCTCAGAGAAGTACAGTGAGTCGCCCAAGGTCACACAGCCCCAGTAGTGGAAACAGGGTTTGTGCCAGAGACTGTTCTCTGCTTTCCTGGGGCAGCTCCGTGGCTGAGACCCCCGCCCACCTGCATCCTGCCTGGGACCAGCACGAACCCCTCACGCCCAGTCGGCAGTGGGGGAGCATACGGGTGCTGGCCCAGGCCCGCCTCCAACCCTGGCCCCGGGCCGGCAGAGGGACCCGGGCAAGCCCGGAGCCTCGGACTGTAGCGTCTTGATCTGCGGGGCGTGGGCCTCCGGGGAGCCCGCAGAGCTGCCGAGTGCGGGGGGCTGTCACCGGCTGGACAAGAGGCAGCGGTGGCCACTCCCTCCCGCCTGCTGCTGTCCACCAAGCTGGGGTCAGCACGGGCCAGGGGGACGGACGGGCGCAGTGCCCGCCGCCCACCTCTTCTCCTGCACCTCCTGGATGTTCTCGATCCCAATGGCGCTGCTGCGGCGGGAACCGAATGGGCCGGACTTCTTCCTTGTGGGGCTCTTCCCGGGGACAATCAGCGACTGTGGGGAGAGGCCCCGACTCAGTGCCCACCTGCCCGGGGAGCCCAGGGCCCCCCGCTCCCCCTTAGGCCCTGCTGCCCACCCCATCGCCCTGAAGCAGAGGTAATGAGCAAAAAAGGGAGAAGACGTGCGTTCAGAGGCAGCCCTCTAGTGTACAGATGGGGAAACCGGCCCAGAGAGGGCCAGGGCCTCTCTGAGGCCACACAGCAGGGATCGTGGTCCAGCAGAAGGGCAAGGACCTACGGGGCTGGGGCAGCCATGCTGGGCAGGGAGGAGAGAAGGCCAGGTCATGAGAATGGCTACCCATCCTGCCCCCTGGGCTTCATGGGACCTGCAGCGTGAGGGCGGTGATGACAATGAGGGAGCAGCCCAAGCCCTGCCCCAGGCCAGCCCTGCCTTCCTGGAACCTTGGAACTGCCTGGGAGAGGCTCTGGCCCAGCAGTTGAAAGACCCCATTTGCACACACTGGGACTGGCGGGAGGCACAGAGGGCAGAAGCCCCAGGGCAGCTCACGGTGGGGAGGAGGGAGGACCGCGCTCCATGCAGAACCAGCGATCTTGGGGGAGATATTGGGGGACGTGCATCTGGGCAGAGGGGCTCCGGGTACCAGACACTAGCAGGGACCGGACCAGGGCCCCAGGGGCCAGGGCAGAGCCAGAAGCCCCTGGCAAGGGCCACTGGCTCTGACCCAGGTGCCAGGCCCCAAAGTAGGTGTTGAGTGCCATCAGGGCTGCTGGCGCCCAGTCCTGCACGCCCTTGGGCCTGTCACGGGGAAGGGGGCAACGTCCCCAATATGGCCTCCGTCCTGAGAGTGAGCAGCGGGCAGCGCGTGCAGGCAGCCTCCAGAGCCGGCGGCCCCCGGACGACAACCTCCTCCACGGTTCCTATGCCTATGGCACTGCCCCGGCGTCCGAATCTACTCGCGCCTTTCCCAGGAATAAGCAATGACTGGCAAGCGGCAGAGGGCGGGGCAGAGACAGTGGGGACAGAGCAGAGAGGAGAGCGAGCGGGAATTGCAGAGAAGGGAAGGCAGGAGGAGGACGAGAGACAGTTATGCAGAGATGGGGCACAGGAGGGGGCGGAGACAGCAGGGCGGGAAGGGGAGGGAAGAGGAGGAAACAGGGGCAAGAGAAGGAAGAGGCAGGGAGGCAGGGAGGCCAGGGAGGGAGACCGAGGGAGCAGGAAAGAGGGGGGAGAGGGGAGGAAAAAGGGCAGGGAGAAAGTGGAGGAAGAGGAAGTAACATGAAGAGAAGAGAGTTGCGCAAAAACAAAAACAGAAATGGGTCTGGTTACTGCCATGGTGGGTGCCGCTGGCCTGTCCCTGTCCCCAGGGTCCCTCGGAGGCCACCCACAAGAGGCTGGGCCACTCCAATAGGGAGGAAGGGAGTGGCTGGAGCACCTGGGTTGGGGGAGGTCGGGCCAGTTCCTCAGATGATGGGGGCTTGGTGACTCCTGGGCGGCAGAGGCCTTGCCCTGCTCCCCAGCTAGATCAGACCACAGGACAGGTGTGGGGTGTGCCCCCGCCACGTGACACAGCCTTGAAGCACTGAGCACAGGGCTTGGCATGCAGGAGACAGTCAGCAGGTGAAGGGTGGATGGACAGATGGCTGAATGGAAGGAGGGGTGGGTGGGTGGAGGGATGGGTGGGTAGGTGGGTGGAAGATGGATGGGTGGATGAATGGGTGGGTGGATGAGTGAATGAATGGATGGGTAAATGGAGGGACGGGTAGATGGATGGATGCACAGGTGGATGCTTAAGTGGGTGTATGGGTGGGTGGGTAAAAGGATATGTAGATAGATGAATACTTGGGTGGATGGGTGGATGAATAGATAGGTGGATGGGTAGATGGGTAGATGGATGGATGGATGGATG
Organism: Sciurus vulgaris; assembly: GCF_902686455.1. NCBI lineage: Eukaryota > Metazoa > Chordata > Mammalia > Rodentia > Sciuridae > Sciurus > Sciurus vulgaris. The sequence continues at coordinate 14,978,894 of NC_136461.1, forward strand.
GATGGATGGATGGATGGATGGATGGATGGATGGATGAATGGATGGATGGGTGGATGGGTGGATGGGTGGATGGGTGGATGGATGGATGGATGGATGGGTGGATGGATGGATGGATGGGTGGATGGATGGATGGATGGGTAGGTGGGTGGTTGGATGGTTAGACAGATAGGTGAATAAATGGACAGATGGGCGATGGATGGATGGATGGATGGATGGATGGATGGATGGGCGAGTGGATGGATGGATGGATGGGTGGATGGGTGGATGGATGGATGGATGGATGGGTGGATGGATGGATGGATGGGTGGATGGATGGATGGATGGGTAGGTGGGTGGTTGGATGGTTAGACAGATAGGTGAATAAATGGACAGATGGGCGATGGATGGATGGATGGATGGATGGATGGATGGATGGATGGGCGAGTGGATGGGTGTGTGGCTGGTGAGCAGTGAGTGCAGTGTCCCAGGAGGCCAGTAGGTGGCGCAAAGCAGCTGGGCCTCCAGGCAGGCCTGTCTCTCCTGCCCGCCCAGCATTCCCTGGAGTGAGGGGCCAGCTCCCGCAGGGCCTGGCGGACAGTCAGCTACTACACAGGAGGGCTCACTCAGGAGAATTCACACAGAGGCTTGGTTCCTGACACACAATAGGTAGCCACAGCCACAGAGGCCCAGGCTGCTGCAACACACAGTAGGAGGTGCCACAGAGGAATGCCCACAGAGCAGTTGGCTTCCTGACACACAGTAGGTGTTCACTGGTATTCTAGGCTTAGTACACATCATATGCTCACACAACAGCCCAGGTCCTAACACAACAGGTGCTCACACACCAGCCCGGGATGGGGCTGGCCACACAGTAGGTGCTCACACGAACTCAGGACCAGGCCCACAGTAGGTGCTCACAGGGTGCATGTCCACACAGCAGCGGAGGTCCTGACACACAGTGGGTGCCCACAGCCTGACACACATTAGGTGCTCCCAGAAACCCCAGGCTTGACAGTAGGTGCCCACACAGCAGCCCAGTTCCCAGCACACAACAGACAGTAGGTACTCAATAAGGATGGGACACAGAGGCTGCCCAGGAGTTGACCTGCAGAAAGTCACACCTGAATAAATAAAGGGCCAAAGAGCTGGGGGAGGGGTGCACGCTCTTGGCACCCATGTCCTGGCAGGAGCACTTGACCCCCGTGGAAAGCAGTCGTTAGACCAAGTCCAGAGCCCGGGGTGGGCACATGGACAGCAGGGCAATGGAGAGAGGTGGGCAGACTTCAGGAGGTAGGGGGCACTGAGGGCCCTGGGAGGGGCAGGGGACAGCAGGGACACTCACTATTCCAGCAGCCTTGGCCAGGTCAGGGTTGTTGGGGGCAAAGCTCCCACTGTGGCTGGTGGACACTGTGTTGGGCTTCTTGTTGCTTAGTCCCATGGCATCCATGGACTGGCTGCGGCTCCGGATGACCCGCTGTGAAGGTGAGGGTGGGGTGGAGGTGGCACACGGGAGGCCCAGCTTCGAGTCCCTCCCTATCAATACCACTCTGGGTGACCCTGGAAGTCCCATCCTCTTGTGAGCTCTGGGTTTCCCAAGAGGCAGGTACACAGAGTGCCTAAAGGTAATTCGGGCCTGGCTCTGTCACCAGCTTGCTGGGCAGCCTTGGGCAAGCCACACTACCTCTCTGAGCCACATCCTGTGTGCTGGGTCTCGTGCAGTTGGAAGAACAGCAGAAGATACTGAGTCATAATGAAATGTGCATGGAACCCTCTAGAAACCTGTCTCTTGCATTTGGGTGGGGGGGTCTCTGATCTCCCTTTCCCTACCTCCCTCCCTTTTTCCAGCACTCTACACTGAGTGCTTGCTGTGAGACCAGGTGCTTTACATTCACCCTGCCACTCAGTTCGCCCTACAGGGTGTTACATATCATCATGCCCATTTCACAGGTAATGAAATAGGAAGAGGTGAGCCTAGAACCCATCTGCAAATCCTGTGCCCTTGACTGTGGACTCTGCAACCTCTGAGAAATTCCCTGACCTAATCTAGGTCTGGCACCTACTGGATGTGAGGCCATTGGCCACTGGAATACTTATCAAAGAAACCACTCCACACCCTTGCGCACCCACCATTTCCTGTCTATAGCAGACAGAGGCAGGGTTCTCTCCAAGCCTCTTTCTTCAGCACCTTCTGGGTGACTGGGCTAATCCCTGTATACAAACCCACAGCTCCAACTTTTCGGCCTGCCTTGGAGTAAGGGTAAAGGGCAAACTGCCCTGGCTGGGCACCTGGAGGATGGACAGTCCTCTGTGGGTAGAGGAGAAAGGAGCAGAGAGGCCACTGCCTGGGGTGAGTCCAGGCCCCTCCAAGGGGAAGAGAACCTCCTGCCTCCTCTGCTTCTCACTTTGGACAGTCACGCTGAGGCAGAGGGGTCAGGCTTGTGCATTTTGCTTTTTAACTTACGTTGTGCTAACCTGACCACTTTACAAATAACTGCAGCTGTACGAGGTGGTTGTTATCCCATCACCCAACCCCACGGATGAAGAAGCCGAGGCTCAGAAAGTGCCCGAGCTGGTAAGGGGCAGAGCGGGGATCTGAACCCAGGGAGTCGGTGCTCTCAACACTGAGCCACGTCAGGGATGGCCACAGTAGGTTGCACGGGTCAGGTCCCTCTTCCATGATTCTTGGTTTAGGAAGCCCTCCTAGGACCTGTAGTTCCCTCCCTGGGTCAAGACAGGTCTCTTCTCTGCTTGCTGACCTGGCAGCTACTCAAGGGCCTCCGACCTTCAGCAGAATTCCCAAAAGGGCTGTGCCCCCAAGCCCAGGTCTCACCTCCTCCCCAGGTCACCGTCCCACCTCACACTCCTCCCAGCCTGGTACCACCTGCGGCACAGCGCACCTCCAAGCTCACCCGGACGCTAGGTGCCCGGGCCACGCCCCCAGGGGGAGCCGGCTCCAGCCCCGCCCCCGGCCCGCCCACACCATGGCCACGCCCACCGCCCTTCCTCGCCACGCCCTGCGCCCGCTCCCCGCGCAGGCTACCCGGACCCTCCACCTTGAAAGACTCGAAGAAGCCGCCCCCGCCGCCGCCGTTCTCCATCTTGTCCTCGTCGCCGCCGAGGCCCATCATGGACTGGCTGTGGATGTGGAGCTCCTCGTAGAGCGTCTCTAGCAGGGCGGCGCGGGTCCGCTCCTGGGGCCAGGCATCGGGGAGCCCCCAGTGACCAGCCCGTCCCACAGTTCCAAGCCACCTTCTCCGAGTGAGGCGGGCGCCGGGAGGTCCTGGGCCCCGGAGCCGGCTGGCTCCCTCCTTCCCTCCGCAGGTCGGGCAGCCCCAGCGCCCGCCTGGCCCGGCCCGGCCCCCTCTTCCTCCACCGAGCGCTCTGCCAGACCCACAGAGCGCTGCCCTCCCGCTTGCCCTCCCTCACCCACGCCCTGTAAACTCGTCCCCCCCAGGTCGCCCCCAAGGCCAGGGTCTGAAATTCTAGACTAGAAAAGGGAAGAAGGGGCTCAGCCGAGAGCCCGTCCTCACCTCCAGTTTGGCAAACTTCTCGGCCTTGTAGCACGCATATTCAGCATTGATCAGCTTTGTCAGCAAAAATTCCTGGAACTCAGGCCCCTGGGAGCCCCCAGTGTGGAGGAGATGGAAAAGGGAGAGGGGGTGTCAAATGAACGAGGGGCGGGCTGAGCCCCCGAGGCAGGGGCCCAGCTTCTGCTCTGTGCCATGGCTGGGGACCTGGGGTCACCCTCCTTACTGCTAGAAGGGCATCTCCTTGGCTTGGTCCCCAGCCCAGGCACTGTGAGGGCCACCTACCCCCTGGGGAGAGCAATTTCCACAAGTTTTAGGGTCTGGGGTAACCTAGGACTGAAGCCAAGGCCTGAATTGTGGCTTCCGAAAGGTCCCAGAGACATGTGCCCCCTTCCCAGATATTTTAGAGGAAAGAAGATTGAACTGTCAGAAAGAGCAGGAATGAGGAAAGGCCAGTCTGCTGTGAGAAATGGCAGTCATGTCCTTTACTCCATGACCTTGGGGAAGAGACCCAATTCTTATCAAGGTCAAGACAAACACCAGGTCCCAGCTGCAGGGCTAGGGTGCCCCAGCTGCCCTGGCTTCAGGACCTCATGAGGCAGAACCTGGGCCCCCCAAGACCCTCCCATTCAATCCTCCTCTCTCACCTTCCTAAACACTGCAGGGTCCGGGAGGGGGGGACCAAAGAAGGGCACATCATCCCTCGCAGTGACGGAGACCTGGTGGAAAGGGCAGCTGTCCTTGTGGCCGTGGGGGCCTGTCCTACCCCACACCAGCAGAAGTCCCTACTTCCCTCCCCGCCCTGCCCCTGGGTGCGGGAGGCTGTGATGGCTGAGTGGATAAATCCCTTTCACTACATTTCAGCTCCTCCATCCTTTGCCCTGAATTCCAGGGGCAGGGCTGGCCAGGGGACCTCAGATCATCAGAGATGGTGAGACAGAGGAGGCTAAAGGAGACAGAGGACTGGACAGCAGGCCAGGAGGCAGGGTGAAGGGCATGGTGGGGGTCCTCCCTAGCCCTGCTTTCAGTGGCAAGAACAGAGACTCAGGCATCCCAGTGGGGCTAAGTTTGGCAGGGGCCCTTGCTAGCACCCCTGGAGAGCTCTGAGACCACCCACCTTATAGAGGGGGCCATCGGGGCCGCCACCCTCAGCCTGCACCACCACGTAGGCGTGCAGGAAGTTGGATGCAATCATGTCGGGCACAAAGGGTGTGTTCTCATCCTGGAAGACCACGGCCACGATGTCGTTCCCGATGTGCCGCTTCCGCTGCAACTGAACACAGGGCCACAGGACTTCACAGCCTGGCCGTGGTGGGCTGGGGTGCCCAGAGGGGTGTGGGAAGGTTCGGGGTAGGCAGAGAGCACATCTCAGGACTTGCTTCCCCCCGCAAAAAAAATGTGTTGAAAACTTGTCGTAGAGTTACTTTAGTTCCCTTGGAAACCTGTGACAGATGAGAAACTCGAGGCCAAGAGAGAAGTGATTGTAAGGACCTGCATGAGCTTGGGACCTGGATTCAAATCCAGGTCTCCTGGTTTCAAATCCAGGTCTCCTGGTTTCCAGGCCTGACCTCTCAACCCTCCTCCTATCTAAATGGCCCCAAATGTGACCCCTCATTCAATAAACCAGTTCTACTCAGTGTGTGTTCATGTTACTAAGAAGAACAGATGATCTTATGAAAAAGCCACGAGAACAGGGAAAATTATTCCCATTTTTCCCACAGTACCCCTGTAGCACCCTGGGCTGGGGACATGGGTAAAGCAGATGGCCCTAAGGAAGCTCAGGTCAAGGCAGCACATGCTTTAGTTCAGTTCCTGGAACATGCCCTGCACCTCGAGTCCAGGACTCTGCAGAAGCTGTGCTGGAATGTTCTGCCTCCTTTCAGCTCCTTTGTGCCTATTTTGAAAGTTCTTCCTTACTCCTGTATCTGCCCAATATCAGTGCCCCATAATGCCCTTCACTCCTCACAGAAGTCCTGGTCACCTTTTCTGGCTCCTGCTGGGTACAGAACCTGTCCACATGAGCCTCCACCCTCACCTACAAGGCCAGTGCCATTACTATCCCCACTTCACAGACTGAAGCAGAGGCTTTCCCAGGGCCCTTGGTTGGGGGGACTGGATCATTTCCATGCCTGTGTCCCAGGGCCCAGCCCGAGTCTAGTGTAGTAGACGCTGAACGGACTGTTGGGGGGCAAGGCTGGACAGTGAAAGGCAGGGGGATGGTGCCCAGGCTACCTGCTGGGTGTCCCCTTCTGTGTAGGGCAGCTTGGTGGACACGTGAAACATGATCTCCTTGTTGCGGAAGTTGCAGTACACAGACTCGGTCCCCGTCTGCCCGTGGGTCACGTCCAGGCCTCCTCGGAACCTGCCCCGGGGCCCCCCAGGCCACGGCTCAGTCTCAGTCCCCGACGGGCCTCCATGGGGCCAGGCCGGGGGCTCCCTCCCTGCCCAGGGGCGCGGTCAGTCAGCTGTGCTTGTCCCACCCCAGGACTCACCCCTTGAAGTCCTGCAGTTTGACCTTCTGGCCCAGAAACTCCAGGAATTCCACAAAGGCCGGGCTTTCCTCGTTGGTACTGAAGAGCTCTTCTTCTGAGGTCTGGGACCACAAGGGGCCACCGTCACAGAGCCGGAGCGCCTGAGCTGCCCCTCCCCCAGCCCCACTCACTCCGGGGGAGACGGTCCCCGCCAAGGTCTGGGTGCCGGACGGAGGGCAGTGGGGTGGGGGCAGGCGGGAGGTGCGCACCTGCCCAAGCTTCTGATAAATGACTCCGAACTTGAAGTTATTGCTGATGACATGCTCGTCAAAGGTGACGATGAGCCGGGAGGCCTGCAGGGGTGAGGGGGACAGTGGTGACAGATCGCACTTACAGGCAAGCACCCTGGGCGAGCGCCACGCCAGGCACTGCGTGTAACCCCCACAGCAAGCCCAGGGACCCTCAGGCCACTGGGCTTCAGAGGGCTCTGGCAGCACGCCCCGGCTCAGCTCGGCCCACAAGGTCGCCTGCACTCCTGGGCTCTGCCAGGAGCCCCCGCTCCGCTCCGGAACACCCACTCGCTCCCTGGGTCCCCTGCAAACCCGCCTCAGCCTTCTAGAACAGTCACGTCCCCCCGGCTTGCTGCGGGCCCGGGCAGGGCTCCTCCTCACCTGGCCTCAGTTCCCCTTCCACAGCCAAGAGCTGGGACCTCACTTCTAGGGCCCCTTCTGAGGACACCATTCCTAGACCACGATACCCCTCAGGGACCTCATCCTCCTCCACAAGGGCTCACAGGTCTTCAAGGCCCACCTCCTCCAGGAAGCCCCCCTGGCTAGTTGAAAACGGAAGCCTCTGTCCCTGACCCCACATGGCCATAGCACCTGGGACTAGCAGGCAGCACTGGCGGGGAGCAGCAGCTGCTATGGAGGGTGTCTGTGTTACTCTCTTGCCCCAGTGGGGTCAGAAGTCAAGGCCAGTGGAAAGGAGACTCATCCCAGGGTAGTCTGGAGCACCAGCTGCCCTTAGGAGGGTCCCCAGACAGCACTGAGACTTTTCAGACATGAGTGAGACCTGCCGCCAAAGCAACTCTGGAATTCAAATGAGGGCTTCCTTATCTGCTGTGCATCTTTAGGTAAGACACAGACATCTCTGTGCTTCCTCTTCTACAAACTGTGGACTTTGCAGAGAAGACACCAGGATTGTGAGAGGACTTGAGGGAAACAGCCAGCACACCGCAGGTCCCCAGTAAACACTCAGCTCCAATGGCCCACCCGCCCTCAGTGACCAGGGCCCAGGTCCAGTCATACCTTGGGGTACAGCACGGGGTAGAATCGATCCACATTGACATCTTCGCACACCAGCTGCAGGAGGCAACAAGGGAGGGGCGTGAGGCGTGGGCCAGGCAGCCAGGAAAGGGGCCTCCTGGGCCTCACTGGCCAGGTCTGGGCGGACAACAGCAGGAAGGAGAAGGGGGCTGTTCTGGGAACAGCCAAGGCTGAGGCAGGACCAGGGGCTCGCGGCTCTTCAGAACTGGACTTGGGAACTGGGGTCCCCTGATATCTGAGCTCTGCGTCCCCGGGGCAGGGGTCCAGTCACGGGAAGCCTGGGCGCAGAGTCCTTACCTTTGCCATCTGGACCACATTAGGGAACTCAGTGAGGCAGGAGATGGGGATGACATCGTGGTACGTCCGGCACTTGGTCCTGGGAGGAGAAAGCCCGTGGAGAAGGGCTGGGCGGTGGGAAGGGAGGGGGAGCCCTCTGCCCTCCTCACCGAGACGGGAGAGGACAGACTCAGGGACGACCACAGTGAGGACGACACCAGGCCCAGCTGGGGCACTAGCCTGCTGTGTGACCTCAAGCAAATCCTGCCCTCTCTGGGCCTCAATTAGAAGAGTAGATAAAATGAGAAGGTCTTTGTAGACCCCAACCCTTCCTGCCGTCTCAGAATCCCTTACATTGTCCTCACCTGAGCAGCAACCGGAGGTGCTCTTGATCCCCGATGACATCATACTTGAGTGAGAAGACCAGGTGGCCAAGGGCAGTGTCCAGTGAGTAGTAATTGAAATGCTCCTGTGGTAGAAGGTGGGCAGGGGAGTGGGTGAGGCTGAGCTGAGGGTTTCTGGAAACCAGAAAGCCAACCTGCTCCCAGGTGGGGTCCTCACCAAGCAGCAAGTGTGGTCCACAGCAGACTCTGCATCAGACCTGTCACTTACCAGCTGGGTCACCTCACCTCTACGCCTCACCTTCCTACATATAAAACGGGAGTGACGCCACCTACCTGGTCAGGTGGTAGGGACTGAAAGACAAACTACCTGCACAGACGCGGGGTTCGGTGAGCATCTATGGTGACCTTTGCTCCCTGGCTCCCCATCAAAGTCAGGACCACGTACTGTCTCCCAACCCTCGCCCTTCTTGGGGAGGCACATAGTAGGTGCTCAGTAAGAAAAGCCAGTTAGCATCAGCAAGGCCCTGGTTCAAGCCCCACCACTAAAAAAGAGCCGACTAGCCGACTGCCGGACCTGTAGCTCTGCCCCTGCCAGGACCCACGGGAAACAGGAAGTGAAGCATCTCACAACACACACGGCAGCGGACCAGGTGGTCCCATCCTCCTTCCTCCTGGAAAGGGATCGAGCTGGGGAAGACACCCTAGAGGGCATGAGGGGTGGCTGCTTCAGGGGTGACACCCACACGGGAGCTGGCTGGCAGCTCCCAGTGGAAAAGTCCGGAAACCAAGTGCTGCGAGCGTGGCCAGGTGCCATCCCAGCCCGGGGTGGAGCCAGCCCCAGCCACGCCCACCCTGGGATCAACCTGGAAGTAAATCCTGTTTGAACATGAACTCTGGTGTTCAGAAGCCTGGCGGAGAAGCGGAGGCAGGGAATTTGCCCCTCAGAGCTGCAGTTCTGGGGCACTCTGAGTGGACCTGGGGTGGGGGATCCACCCAGCACTGCCTGGGCTCCGAACAGCAGAAACCCCCAACTGCTTAGCACCATCCACCGGGGAGGGGCAGGCACCTACAAGGAAGGCCTGACCCTAACCCTAACCCTAACCCTAAGCCCAGAGGAGCCCACAGGATACAGCAAAAGATGGCCTCAGGGGCCCAGGCCAGCGGTGTCCACAGTCACCTCTCCTCCCTCTCCCAGAAGGCAGTGCCCAAACACCTGGCTGCTTCCTGAGGCACTCCGTCTGCGGTGGGAAAGGGCCCTGCCTCTCCCTGCCAGTGAAGACCTAACCCCAGTCCTTAGGCCCCTCCTGCCTCTTCACAGCCTGCTACGCTCAAGGCCGCGTCTCATCAACTCCTTTGGGAAACTGTCTGAGTGCCAGCTGTGTGCTCTTCCCCGGATCCTGCCTCTGCCAGGCCAGGCGGAGAGCCGTGGCCACCTGGGGTGCAGTTCTCTCCACCCACAGGCTCAGTGGAAGGCAGAATCCCTCTGGGCTCTGCATCTGTCCCCAGGTGATGGCTCCTGAGCCTACCTGCTGGGTGGACCCACCTCCAAACCAGACAGTGAGCACCAGAGCTTCACAGGATCAGGCCAGTGCCCTGGGCCCAGGCTGAGGTCACACAGCTTCTCAAACCCCCAAGAGCCACCCCCTCCTCCCAGGGCTGGGGGCGAAGGGGGGAACAGACGGACCACACACGCATGCGCACACACACACACACGCACGGCTAGGAGCCTGATCCTCTGACAGTGCATCTTAATGGAGGTCAGCCAGAGCAGGCTCAGCGCTCGGCTCAGTGACTGTGACCTTGACCCAGTCACTTCACCTCTCTGAGTTTCAGTTTCCTCTTCTGTAAAAACAGGATAATCTTGATCTCACACAGGGATGAGGAAGCGGTGATAACAGCTAAGGTTCACTGCATGTTTACGACGCGACGGGCATGGCCGTACCGGGGAATGAACCCAGGGCCCTCTACTACAGAGCTCCTCCCCGGGGCCCGAGTCTGCTGTTTGTTGCTTTCTGCAAGGTACTGAGAGCAGCGCCAGGCACACAGCTGGAGCTCATTACTTGCTCACTGATGAGTGCTTACTTCGTTCCAGATGCCATTCAAACCACCTTACGAGCATCCTCTGTTAAAAGCCTCACAACGCCTCCTGAGGTGGGTGTCATTACCCCGTTTTTACGGAGGGAGTCTGAGGCACGCAGCAGTGAAGCAGCGTGGCCATGCCTAGGTGGGAGGTCGGAGCCAGGCCCAGCCCCAGCAGCCGCTCCTGCTCACCGCCAGGTCATCCTTTGCCTTTGGCAATAAATGCTTGTTGCATGGATGAGCGAATCCACACGCACGCGCTCTGAGACTGTCACCCAGCCCCAGCCCAAAGGCCCTCCCTCCCTGAGGACGGACTGTGCCAACCCCAGCCAGACCCCAACGCCCCAGCTGGCTGCCCACCTTGCCGAGAAAGTGCTTCCGGTAGACGCGGGCTGTGGGGTTGTACTCCAGCTTCACCTTGGTGGTGGGGGACGGCACTGGCTCTGTCTCAGGGATGCTGGTGATGTCGTGGTTGGTGCCCTCGATCCAATAGCCCCCAAACTGGGGCAGCAGGATGAGGGGGAAGGGCCCTTCTCGCCCCAGGACCTGCAGAGGGACCCGGCTGAGAGCCACGTACAGCACCCCCCAGGACACCCTCCCAACCCATTCGGGCCACTCCTGCCACGGAAGCTATGGAACAGCCCAGAGCCCTGCGGACCCCAGGGTCCCCTCCGCCCCTCTAGGCACCTGCTCCAGCCCTTTCCCTCCCAGACCCGACAGCACCAAGCCCTATGTCCAGGGCTCAGAGGAGGGAGTGGGAACAGGGAGGAGAGCTGGGCACATGGCCTTGACCCGGGAGGTAGAAACGCTAGCGCAGAAGGCCGACAGGCTCAAACAGGCTCCAAAGTCTTGGGCCTGTACACTGAGCACCCCCAGCAAAGCCTGCAGCCAGGCTCCTGGGAGGGAGGACCAGGGTGTCCAGCACCCTGCACACTGGCCTCCCTGGGCTTGGTGAGGGTGGCTTGGGTGGTCCAGCCAGGTACCTCGTGGACGCTTGGGTAGGGAATGTAGTCCTCTTCTGTCTGCAAAAGACAAGCAGCCAGAGGCACCGATGGGTGGTATCCCCACCCTCCTCACCCCCCAGGCCCCCTGGGACCATGGCTTCGCCACCGCAGCTAAGGGCAGGGCAGTGCCTTGCCCTGGGCTGACCCTATAAGGCCAGACCAGAGTCAGGCCAGGCTGAGTGCTGGGTCTTCCGGGCTTGTTCTGCCTCTCCGGAGGAGAACTCTGGCCACCGGGAGGACCTACAGGACACCTTGCCTGTTTTTGGTGCAGCCAGTCAGGGTGGGGCCCAAAGACTGGCATGCCAAGCTCCCAGGTGACCTGACGCTGCTGCTCTGAGCACCATACTCGAGAGCCCTGGCCCTTACTGCCCTGGCCCTGCTTAGTTCTGGGCCCACGCCCCCAAGTCCAGCTGTGTCTTCTAGGGCTGTGCGGTCTTCCAGGGTCCATGGGTCCCAAATCACCAAAAGCCACAAGCCTCTCCTGGGTGCAGGTCTTCCATGGCTGCCAGTGGTACAGGTTTCAGGGAAGAACCATTTTGGGCTGCTGCCGAGGTGGGGCAGCCTGGCCAGGCAGCAGTGCGGGTGGGCAGGGAGGTCTCCAGGGCTCTGAGCTCTTGGGGCAGGCCAGGACACCCTGCTCACCCAGGGCCCAGCACAAAGCACACAGTAAGACCCCTTCACAACAGGGTGGCTGTGGCTGCACTTGGAGCCCCTCCCCCACCCACGGGGGTCTGCTCCAGAACCATGCTGGTCCACCTACTTTGAGGGGTGGCGGGAAGGAGCATCGTTGTTCGTCCATCCTGCTTCCCTGAAAGAAAAGGCAGTACATCCTTACACTCCGCCCCACGCCTGCTGCCAGGCGCCCTTCCTAGGGAAGGCTCACGTGGCCGGGAAGCCCTAGGAGAGCCCTGGACAGTGGGAGCCGGACAGGTACTCCCAGGGTAGGTGCAGCTCATGCCTAGGCAGCGGCAGGGAGGGGCTGGGGCCTCAGTTCAGGAATGCACGTGCTGCGGGGGTGGGGGCAGGGGTGGCGGGCGTGTGTGGGCGTGGGGAGGGGGCTCCTGCATCATCGCAGATCCGGGGAGCCGGGAGCGGGGAGGGGGTGGAGACGGAAGACTACGGGAGGCAGAGAAACAGGGGGGCAGGGAAGACAGGGCTGTGGAGGGTGGGCTGACATCAGGGAAGGCTCCTGGGTTTCTGTGAGCCACCCCAAAGCCACCACCCTCCCACCCACCTCCCCCAACACACGTCCACACAAAACACAGACAAGGGCCTGGAAGAGCAGGACTGGGGTGGAAGGTGGCCAGGGTGAGGCGGAGGCAGGGCCGCACCCCAGGCTGCTGGGAGCACCACCAGTGCCCACTCTGGCTGGCGGGCACCCTGGCATCTGTCCCCTCCTTCATTCTGCCTGGTGTGCAGCAGAGCCTGTGATGCCTCTTGAGGGGTGAGGGTGAGCTGAGCTGATGCCAGCCCGGCTGGGGACCTACGCAGGGACAGGAGCTGGGAGTCCGAATGGAACCCGGTAAGAGAAGAGGTGGGCACTACCGTCCCCTCTTCTACTGGACCCACAGACAGAGGCTCTGGACAAAAACTGCCGCCATCGTCTCCTGGCATGGTCTGTGGAAGTCTCCTGGCCTGTCCTCAGAAAGACGGAGGGCTGGAAATACTGAAAGGGCCCCCACTTCTAGCCCGGCCAGCCCTGCGGCGCCCCAGATCGGCGTCTGCAGCCATCCTCACCTGCATCTTTTCAATCATCTCAAACAGATCTGTGTTCTGCAACAGAGACGGAGAGCCAGGTCAGTCTGAGGTGGCCCAGCGGATCGTGGAGCCCTGCAGAGTCTCTACCCACGCCAACCCTCCAGATCCCCTCAATTCTGACCCACCACCAAGGTGCGCGGCAGCAAGAGGGGATGAAGCAGGCACGTGTGGGGGGCCTGTGGCACAGGGCTGGGCCAAAGGAGGCAAGCCCACAGCCCAGGTCCTGGGTGCCGGGCAGCCCTCCCCACTCAGTCCTCTTCCCTGGGGGAGGAGGCTGCCACCCCTGGGGAGAGATAGATCTCCTCCGTGCCACTGTAAGGTTGGCAGTGCCAGGACAGGCAGATGGAACCCTGTAAGAGCCCCTAGTCCCAGCCCAGGTGGAATGAGAAAGAAGGTCCGTGCTTCCATCTCCCAGGAAGAGGCCCGTTAACCCAGGCCACAGCCACTGCTCAGACAACCCACGGTCCCCCCAACAGAACAGGGTAGGGGCTGTGCCAGAGAGGATGCTGAGGTGCCCGATGGCCTGACACCTGAGTCTGCTGGCGCCCTCTCATGCCCGAGCCAGCCTGTCCTGAGGATATCAGGGCACTCGCAGGGTTAATCCAGCATCTGCCCACTGCTTGGCAGCATGGGCCTCCCTGCGCTAACTCCCAGGAACCTTCCTGGAAGGCAGCAAGGATGCTGAGTGGTGGCTGGGGCGGGAGCGGGGGCGGGGCTGGGAAGCCCCCAGAGGCCAGGGATGGTGCCCTTCCCCCAGCCCTCCCAAGGCTCAACAGTTCCTGCTGCCCAGTGGGGGCACTGCCTGAGCTCTTGCACATGTGCTATGGGGTTGTAGAGCAGGAAACGTGCGTGCACACGCACACACACGTACATATTCATGGTGTCTATGTACAGTGATGCTTAGACCCAGAGCCCTATGTGAACACACAAATACACATACTGGCATCCTGAGTTACACAACAGCACACTCATTTACACACACACATACACACACAAAGTCCATGGACCACAAGAGATACACAGACAAATGCAAACCTGCACGTGTGCAGTTCTGCACTCCAGTAACTGCACGTGACACAACACGAACACCACAAAAGCACCCTCCTGTCTGAGACCAAGACAGACTGACATGCACTCTGGGGGACAGCTGGTTGGAGACACAGAGCCCCCATTTCCCATCAGGTCACACACACACACACTGTGTGACAGACACAGCAGACCCCATCCCACAATGGACATGAGAATTCTGGCAAAGGAGGCTGCACAGGACAACTTCGGGTCATTAATCCCCATGGTGGGGACACAGCCCTGCATCACCCACCCACCCAAGCAACCTCCCTCTCCCCATGCATGTACACACACACACACACACACACTCACACACACACACTGCCCTTGTGAAGTCGTGACACAAACAGCCCACGTGCATCCTCTGAAGCCTGCCCACAGAACAAGACATCTTCTGAAGTCCATCTCACGAGTCCCCAGGAGACCCACCTCATGGTCACAGATAGCCACACCCAAGACCTCTGAGTGGAGAAGAGAAGATTCCATAGGCAGTAACCGCTGATACCAGACACGCCTATCGACCCCACACACTGTGGGACAGCGACACTGGCATCTAGGCAGTCAGACAACCTCCCACGCCCCTGCGGTCCCAGCAGTGGGGGGCACTTTAATGACCCCCAGGGGCCCCACTCAGGGTGACCCAACAGGCCAGAACAATGAAATGCAGCGCCTTGCATTACCGAGCGAGAATCACTCACATAAACACTGACACATGGTACTGTCACCCTGAGTGTACACACAGCAACAAGTGACACCCACAGTTACGGGGCACAGGCAGCAGCAGACGCCCTGACACAAGGCAAGGGAGGGCTGGGGGTGAGGTGGCCCAGATGGGGGCATCCCTACCTCACCACAAAGTTACACTGTGACATTAGGATCCCCAAACCTGGCAGGGCAGTCATAAAGTTGTCCCGATGGTAGCACTCACACGCAGCGCCACTGTACCCCAGAGTCACAGTGCCACACGTGGGTTCCGGGGGCAGCAAGAGCCCAGGGCCCCAGACCCCAGGACAGGGGTGCGCCCTTGGCCGCCGTGGCCGCTGTCAGCCCAGAAGTAACACACCCGCCCCGCCTCGGGCGCAGCTGCCGCGCTCCTGAGAAGTCGGGCTGACACCGCCGGGATCCCCCTCGGCCGGGCCGTCCCGCCGGGTCCTCACCTGCCAGCCGGCCCCAACCGGCAGCGAACCCCTCCGCGGACGGCCTTGGGGCGCTGGGGGCCGCGGCTGCGCCATCCCGAGCCCGGCCCGGCCCGGCCCCCGGTTCGCCCGCGCTTCGGCTGGCCCGGCCGGCTCCGGCCCGCGCGTCCCGGCCCGGCCGCGCCAAGCTCCGCGCTCCGGGCTCCCGCGGCGGCGGAGCTGCCTGCGCTGGGCTCGCCCGGGCCGGGCCCGGAGGGGGCGGGGCGCCAGGTACCGGCAGCGCGGGCCGGGGCGGGGCTGCGGCGGCCCGGGGCGGGGACACAGAGGCCCCGCCCCCGGTGCGGCCGGGCCGGGGCCGCATTCACTGCGCCTGCGCTCTCTGGGTGGCGCGCTGGAAGCTTGCAGCGAGTCGGGCTCCCTGGGGCACCCGCCTTCTCTGTCTTCCCAGGGTCTGGGTACCCCTCTTCGGGGCCTCATGACCAGCATCTTTGGACAGGCTGTGAAGCCGGGCAGGAGGGCAGGAGAGGGTCCTTGGAGACAGGACTTTTCGTGAGCACTTACTTAATGCTGGGCCCTTTGCTTGTCTCCCCGTCTCGCCATAATTCAGTTTCAAATGCCATTCCCATTATACAGATGAGAAAAGTGATTCCAAGAGGTGAAATAGCTTGCCCAGGACTACACAGCTCGGAAGGGGCCCGGAGCTGCTGTTTAGGGCTCTTCCCTCTTCTCCACACCTCTTCCCCAGTCTGACAGTGACTGACTGGCCTGTATGCACTCTTCCCAAAGCCCTAGCTGTCCCCTGCCACAGTGCCTGGGGTGGTATGGAGGAAAGGGTTCAAGCTCTGGCCTTGCTGCAACTTGCTACGCGGTGTGAGACCCTGCCACCTCTCGGTGCCTCAGTTCAACCATCTATAAATATAAAACCTCTCCAGGCCTTCCCAGATGACCCTGTGGTGTGTCCCGGCATGGCACAGCCACTGTAGAGCATCCTGGCCTTGCAAACCCCTCCTCAGACAGATGTTGGGAAAGTAGCAAATGCTTCCTGTGTTGTGGCCAAGTCAAAACCAGCTGCTTGGGTGCTGCAGGGGCAGAGCTACCCAGCAGCCCAGAGCCAGACCTCTCTGCAGCTTCCCAGAAGAGCCGCCAGAAGCTGCCCACCCCCTCCACCCCCCAGGCCAAGAGCTCCTGGAAAGAAGGCAAAGTGCTCTCTCTTCCCCCACCCCAGACCTGGCCCGGGGTCAGCTTTGAGCCCAAAAGCCGGCAGGAACTCTGAGATGCGTGTTCCAGGCACAGAGTAGCTTTGGTTTTAATAATTAACAGCAGCAAATATTGATTTACACAACCACTTCCAGGCCTGCACACTTCCGGGCACCCTCGGAATGCAGCCAGAGGAGCTTCCATTCCCAGACTGGCCCTGGGGGAGGCGAGGCCTGCGGCATCACCAGAGATGTCTGTGTGCCCAGTGGACCGGGGGGCTGTGCGTGCACACAGGCGGCTACCCGGATGTGAGTGTGCTACTCTGTGGGGCACAGTGAGTGTGTAGGAATGCATGGGTGTGTGTGTGTGTGTTTGTACACGCGCACAACCTGTGTCTGTGTCTGGCTTCGTCTGTCACTGTGCCCCTGTACCTAGATGTAAGCAGGCAGATTTCCTGTGGAGGGCAGGAGGGTCCTGGGTAGTTCACTGTCTCTTCAAGTGTGACTTCCCAAAAAGAAGGCAGTGTCCCTTCTCGGCGTCTGTCCAGCCCTGGGAAGGCTGCCAATGGTCCAGCTTCCTAATTTCCCCCTAGGCGTTTTCACAGATTGCCCACGGCACGAAGGACCTGCCAGGTACCATGCAGACGAGGAAAGGAGCCAGGGAGGGGCTCAGACTGGTTCCATTCATGTTATAAACGTGCCCAGATTCAGGGACACTAGGGGAGAAATGGAGAATGTGTCCCAGGCCTGTGTTCCCTAGTCTGCTGCTGGCTTGTCGTGGATCCAGATAAGTCACTCGACCTTTCTGAGACTGGTTCCCTCCCCTGTCAAAGGAAGATGATCCCCAGACTGGGCTTGATTCTGGGGTAGGGATGGGGTGACTTGGAGCCCACTGTCTGGGCTGTGCTGGTACAAACAGAGGCTGCCAATCTGACTGGGCAGAGGCCAGGAGGCCTGCTGAGGGGAGCCTGTGCCCCACTAATGTGAGAAGCCCAACCCCAGGCTGTCTGCGAGGAGGGACCCAGGCAATGGGCTGCTCCAATCCACCTTCTCAGTCAGGGCGATGGAGGCCCCGCGGGGGCAGCTAAGGTCCAGGGCATGCGACCATTGATGAGAACCCAGGCCTCTTCCTGGAGAGGCGCCGGAGACTCATTCATGAACCACCTGCTCCTGTGAGTGGCTGCCATTGAGTCCCTCCTTTCCTGCCAAGCCCCAGAATCCACATGGGCCAGTCTTGGGCTGCTGCCCAGGCAGAGAAAGCAAGAGAGGGTCTTAAGAAGCCCGATCTGCTACTGCTCGCACCTTTACCTGGGACCCCCATGCAGGTGGTGGTTCCACACAGGGACACCACTCCTTGGCCATCTGCCCTCCCATCCTAGGAGAGGTGCCTGGCCTTCACTGCAGGCCAGTGCTATTGGGAAGGAGCTCCGTCAATCCTGCTTCTGCTGTCCTGGCCACGTGACCTTGGGAAGACCCCTTCATCTTCCTGAGCATCTGATCCTCCTCTGGAGCATGGCGGTCTGCCCACCAGCTGTGGAGGAAGGGACCAAGAGGCCTAACGTCCGCCGGCCGCGGTGGAAGCTGCAGGATGCGGAGCTGGGGCCTGCCCCCCACCCCGCCCCCGCACTGGAGAGCAGGAGCCCACCTCGTCCTGGCCCCACCACACCCAGCCTGCAGGGCTTCGGGCCAGTGACTTAACCTTTCTGACCCTCGATCCTGTCACCCGTGAGAGGGACTGTGCTAGCTGCGGTGCAGCACTAATGGCTGGAGAATGAGGCAAGACGCTCGGCTCTCAGCCAGCAGGGGGTAACCCCCAGTGAGTGCTAGTGGGTCTGGCTGGCACTTGACACCCTGCACAAGGCACTCGGCCATGTATCTCTTTACCAGAGCACAGTTCCTTGAGGGCAGGGCCCACGCTAGGTTGATTTCCGGTCCTTTGGGGCTGAGTCCAAGGTTTGACACTAATCAGGGGCTGGAAAACCTTAGGGATGACAATAAAGAGGAACAGCCTCATTTACAGGGCTCTTCTCCAGGCTGGGAGCGTGCCTGGGCTGCTCTGTGGGCACTGTGTCCTGCCGTCTGGTCCACAGGATGCACTGCCAGGCAGGCGTGTGCGCTACCACTCACCTGACCACAGGTGAGGACATGGGGTGGGTAGTTCACAACAAAGGTAAGAAGAAGCGCTGGCCAGCCAGCTCACTCCCGGCTGTTTGGGTAAATCCACCCTGAGCCACTCCCTCTGACACTTCTCGAGACCTGGGTTCAGCCTCGGGGACTGTACAGGCACTCGGGGGGTCAGGAATGTCAACCCTTTTGGTTAAACCCCAGCAGCGTCTACCCAAACATTTTATATCCGACCAACAGCCATTCTCTGTCATTTCCCAGCCCCCGCCAGCAGGGGACAGACCAGGGGCAGGAGGATGGAGGGGGGCATTTACCTTCGGGTAGAGTGAAGTAGTGTGGGAGGGAACTAAGTCCACTTGTGACAGGTCTAGTGCGAAGCGCTGGTTCTGCCCATCACTCCTCCTAGAAGAGAAGAAGAATCTGAGGTCAGGGAGGGCCCCAAGATGGGTGGTTTGGAACTCTGGGAGGAAGTCACCCTCAGAGCTGGGGGAGCTGAAGGGGGATAGATGTCATGGAGCAAGTGTCCTGGGCTTCCCAGGAGGAAGGTGGGGGGGGGGGCTTCCCGAGTAGGACTGTCAAGAGACTCTCCTTCCCAGAGATCAGAAGTGTGGGCAGTCTCTCCACCAGGCCTGCAGTCACAAGGCTGTCCACGGCCCATTCTGAAGAGGGCAGACTGGGGCAGGGGCAGTGAGGATTGCTGAAGAGGCTGAGGCTTCTGGGAAAAAAAAGGCACCCAAGCCTCCAGTCACCTGCCCTCATTCTTCAGGGAGACAGCCACCTTAGGGCCAAGAGGCCCGGGGCTCCTATACCAATGACAACAGCTGCCACTCACTGGGCCCACTGCATGCCAGTCCCTGTGCCAGGCCCTCCCTCCAGGCCTGAGGACACAGCTTCCTTGCCACACTGGTCTTCCCACTTTGCAGACGAAGACCCGGATGTGCCCAGAGTTCACACGGCTGGTCTGCACAGAGCTGGCATCTGTGTGAGTCTGTGTGACTTGTGTGACTCCAGCCACACCCACAGCCCCCTGCCCCCAACCCAGGAAAACAGCAGGTCTGGAGAGGGTGACCTCAGTGCCTTTCACCCTAGAAAGCCTGCTGAGGTCACCTTTGGGGTCAAGGGGAGGAAGTGCCCAGGGATTCCCAGGATCCAGGGAGCCTGGGGCCAGGAGAGCAGGCCCGGCTTCCTCCACTGCCTAGGGCCACCCTGACGTGGCTGCACCCCCACCCAGGTCCCAAGGAGCAAGGCTGGTCCCACAAGGGTGAGTCACCTTCCAATGCTCCTCAGTGGCCTATGGCAGACTTGAGTCAGGTGGAGCGAGGGCTGCCACGCCCCAAGAGGGACCAGCCCACGGGAACCCAGGCCAGGAAGAAGACGCCCAGGCAGCTGAGCCCCCTCTGACTTCCCTCACCCAGAACCACCAGCTCTACTTGGTGCCACCTCCCAGGGGTGCTGGGCAGTGCCTGACCCCAAAGCATGGACCTGTGGCCGTGGCATTTCAAGTCGCCGGCATCATTGTGGGGAGAGCCTCGCACCGGCCATGTGAAGCATGAGCGAGACACACCCATCTCGGCCTCGGTTTCCAAAACCATCCATCACCGACCCTGGCAACGCACGGGTCCGCGCTCCAGGAACGCTTTCCGACTTACTCATTCACAGTAAATGAATGGGTCTCCCAGGGAGGGCCCATTAAATATCTGTCCAACCACTGACAGAATGAGTGAAGTCAGCAGCAGGGTGTCATGGAGGACTGTCACTGAGCAAGGGAGCAAGGGAGCAAGGGAGTGAGAGGAACACAGCTTCCTGGATCGCGCCCACGTGCGCTGAGGATGGAGGCAGGGGGCGGGGCTAGACAGAGGCCCAGAGAGATGTCCAGGCAAACTCCCTTGAGGCTTCCACGGGGACTCTAAAAGACCTACTATGGGCCGGGACCTGTGTCAACCCTATACCACCCTCACTCTAGTGCTGGAAGGTTGGTGTTATTTATCCTCGTTTTTACAGATAAGCAGAGGCTCAGAGAACTGAAGCTCCCTCTCCTAGCCAGTGGTGACAGACTGGAATTTAAAGTATGTGCCCTGGAGTGAAGAGGGACAGTGCTCAGGGGTGGACAGCAGAGGCTGCCCAGAGGCCAGGAAGTCCTGGGGTTGGAGCCTAAGAGAAGCTAGGTGCCCTTCATGGTGCGGACTGCCGTCCTGCGTGGCCCTTGTGGTGGCTGCTGCCCCAGGTCAGCCGAGTTAAGTGGTGCTCTTCTGTCCGCCTTCTCGTGGGCCCAGCCTCAGACGCTGGCCACTGCAGGTCAGCCTGGCACCGCTCCTAACACACTCCCCTTCCAGAACCATCTTGACCTGCTTCCAGGTGGCCACTTCCCTCAGGATTGCTCACGTTGGTACGGGACCGAGGATCCTCTCGAGACTCTGGGGCTGCAGCGTCCATCTGGGACCTTGTGCCCAGCCTCTCGGCCCTAGTTCCTGTTGGCCAGGGTCCTGCCCCTCCCAGGCGGCACCCAGCCCCTCCCCCCACCGCCCTGCCAGGCAACTCCACCTAAAAGGCCAGTACTGAGCCCTAAAGGGCAGGGGAGGGAGGGCCACCTCCAGCCCTGAAGGGGCAGACAGACAGCAGTGACAGAAGCCACCACCTACCCTGTGCCTTGCACTTTATTTACTCCCCAGGGCTCCCCAACCAGGCAGGTGCTCAGACACCACCTGCCTTGCACATGAGGAAACTGAGGCTCAGAAGGAGCGTCGACTTGCCCAAGGTCAAGCTAATGAGAGAGACAGAGCAGGCGACCGGACCCAGGTTTATCAACTCCAGGGTCAAGACCTGAACTTCATAATGCAAGCGGCCAACTGCGGACCCCGCCTTACCAACCTCCATCAAGGTCCCGCTCATCAAGTCAAGCAATAGCAGCGTGACATCAGCGATGGGGACAGTGCCCTGGGCTGCTGCTGGGGCAGGCTCTGCCCCACGACCTTACTCTGTTAACTCTTCCACTCCTCTCCGGTAGAATGGAGGAACTAAGACACAGAGAGGTCGAGGAACTTGCCCAAGGTCACAGTCACACAGGCAGCGAACGTCCAAGAGCAAGAGGCTGGCCGTCCAGGCATCGATTCTGGGCCTTTCTACTACAGGCCTCTCAGGGCGCTGTGGTTGCACAGGAGCCGCCTCCTCTCCAGCCGCCCCCCTCCTTTCTGCCCACCCCCAGACCTCCTCCAACATGGTCGCTGCCTTCCCTTCCAGAACTTGACCTGTCTCCCCCTCTCTCTTCCAACCCACCCTTGTCTTCTCCTGGTCTCCACCGTTCCATTCACATGGGGTCCCACAAGTCCCCTCCCCATTTCTCCCAAAAGCTTTCTGACTCCTTGGCCAGCTCAGCCTGAAACGCTTTGGATTCTTCCAGCTACAGCATCTGGGAGGAGCCCAGAGCGTGCCAGGACATGGTAGCTGTCCCTTCCACCTCCCCTTTGCCATGACCCCAGTGGCACCCAGGAGTTCATGCAGGTATTGTCTCCTTCCATCACTGCACAGGCTTTTGAGGTTGGACTTTACCAAGCTTTTCTCCAGATGGGGAAGCTGTGGCTCAGAGAGGTTAAGTAATGAACTCAAGGTCACACAGGAGGAAGAGGGAAGATAGGTTTGACTCCAGCCCAGGGTTCTTTCTACTACAATCCATCCCAGCTGCTGGCAACTCAGGCACTGTCACCTGGCCTTCTGCTCCCCGGTGGCCTCCCTAGCACAGCCCCAGAGTCTTGCCACCACCACCAAGCATCTTGCCTAGGCCCAGCGGCAACCCCGTAGAGTCTGGCCTGGATGCCTGCCCACTGCTGCCTCTGACCCAAGAAAAGGCAGCAGCCAGAGAAGAGATGATTGGGCCAAGGTTGCTGGGGAAGCCAGAGCCAACCTGCGTCCAGGCCAGGCACATTCTGGGGTCACCTTGAGCCCTGCAGCTGCCTGGCTGCCAGCCAGCCAGCCAGCTCCCCTCCGGCTGGAGCACCCAGCCTTCCCTGGGAACAGGAGAGGCAGGGCGTGGGGGGAGGGGCCAGGCCGGAAGCGGCTGCTCACAGCTCCGGGGTGTCTTGGCAACTGTCACGCGCCTCCTCCCTCCCTTATCGCTGCATCAAGGTAACAATAATAATGGCACCTTCGTGAGAACGGCTCTTTGTACCTTTCAAAAGCTCTCTTTATCTGCTGCTCTTGGGACTCTCACCGGAACTGGAGTGGGAGATAAGGCGGTGTCCAGGATCCCCAGTTCCAGGAGGGCAAACTGAGGCCGGAAGAGGTGAAACCACCACCCCAAGGCGACCCAGCAAGTGGGGAGCAGATGGGGAAGAGAGCCCAGGGCTTCCGCCCATCCACAGCTCCAAAGCCACGCGAGGATCTGCAGGACCTGAGAGGGGTCCAACTCTGGAAAGCAGCAATGTCCTGCCCAATCCCGGAAGGGGAGGTAGCTGGGGGCCCCGAGGACAGGGTGCAGCCCCAGGTGCGTCCCACCTGCAAGACCAGACACCTGCAAGATGCTGGGCTGGCCTGTAGAGCCATAGCTTTGGGCAGAGGTCCCCAGGTGGGTCTGGCCCCTGCTGACCCTCCCTCCAGCCCCTGCCTGTCCTGTCAACATCCCCGCTCCTGTGCATGGTTACCCACCTTGTCCCAGCCTCACTAGGCTGCAGGTGGCCCCAAGGGAGCCATGATGTCTGCACTGCTAAGCTTTCAAAAACGCTGTCCCCTCTGCTGGGTCCCTTTCCTTCTCTTCTGCCTGGTGACACATTCATGCTTTGACATTTAACTTAAACAGGTGACCTGTGACCATCAAGCTGGAAGACCATGACTGGGAGTGGGGGCTGCACTCTGAGGATCCCCCCGGAGGAGGGGCCCAGGGAGCCAAGGAACGCATGAGGGCTTCCGGTCAGCACTCAGCAGAGGCCAGGTGGGGAGGCCCGAGGCATGTCCCTTGGGTTTTCCTGGCTCCCAGACACCTCGCTGCCTAGCTGGAGTCACCTGGGGGCAGAGGGCCATGAGGAAGGGACACTGGTCCTAAGGGACACTCCCGCCCTCGCCTCCCTACCCGGGGCCTGGGGTGCTGCTGCAGCCTGCGTGTCCCAGCCCCTGCCCTGGGTGGAGGGGCTCTGATCTGAAACAGGGCCACACCCTGCCCTGGAGCTGCCTCATCTTGGGGGGCCACAGGTCCACTGTTCTCTGACCGCCACCAGCCAGCCAGGGAAGGAGGCGGGACAGCTGGTGAGCAGGCTCCCAGCCAGGTCTGAAGGCCAGCCCCAGGCTCACCTGTGCCCTAAGCAGTGGGACACGGGCCCAGGTGGCTCAGGCACCTTTGACCTCTGCCAGGTGTGGAGAAGGGGCATGAGGAAGCGGGTGGGAGGGGACAGGAGCAGGCCTGTCGGGCAGTCCCGCACTGTGATATGGGTGAATCTTCACGACAGTGACCCCTGGGCGGCCGCTGCGTCAGAGGAGAGCAGGCAGGGTCTCTGCAGGGCTTGGAGGTGGGCCAGGGGCCCCTGTGGCAGGGGAAGGCGCCTAGGGCTGTGTGTGTGCTGGGCAGAGCAGGTAAGAAGGGAGGCGGCCCCAGGCGGGCCCGGGGCCCAGACACCCGGATCCCGGAGCTGGCCAGGCTGCCGCCTCCTGACCAAACAAGCTGGCCGCCCTGGGAGGAGATTGTGGGAGGCCCCCACCAGGGCTCAGCACCTGGGGACCAGGCTGCTGTCACCTGCTGCCTGCCCAGCGCTCGCCTCTCCTGCCAGGTGGCCAGAGCCCAGCTGCGCTGCGGCTGAGGCCTGACCCTCCCGCCTCCCGGGAAACTGCAAGGACAGGCTCCTCCCCTCACCTGGGCTCAAATGACCGGGCCGGCCGGGTCTCCTCCTGCTGGGGAGAACCAACCCGCTCTCACGGTTTAGGACAGCCTCCCCAGGTGCCAGGCCAAAGACAGAACCTCAACAGGCACGCCGGCTTGCCCGAGGTCACACCTGAAGCTCCAGCCCAGCTGTCCTGCCCCTGGCCCTCCTGGCACAGGATACCCTGGTGTGTTGACGGGCAGAGCACAGCCCACCCCACCACTGCACCCAGCACAGGGGTTGGCGGGGTGCCCTTTCTGGCACCCACTGACCCACACGCAGCATTTCAGCCACCCCCACGGTCTCCCACAGCCTCCGCTGACCTCACTGTCCCTCTGAGCCCCATGCGTTCCTCTGCTCGCCCACCCTCCAGCCGCCCACGCCCATCTGCCCTTCATTCCTGGGCTCAGTCATTCAGAGGGTAGGGCTCCGCGCCTGCTCTGGGCCAGACAGTGTTGGCATCACTGTCTGGGGAAAGTCAGGCCTGCCACCCTCAAAGAGCAGTCCCCACTGACACCCGCCCAGACTATTCTCCAGCTGTTCTTAGGGGCTCCTCTGGCCTTACCAGGTGCTGAATCCTCCAGTGCTGCGACCTTGTGTAATCCATTCCTCCCGTTCCACACCCACCCTAGTTGATGCTGAAAGCCGGGTTTTGAATCCTCATGGGCTCCAGGTAAGGCTGGTGAGCAGAAGTCGCTGCCTCTCATGACTGCCTGGGTAGGGGGCCACTGAGACCAAGGCAAAACCCTCATGGAAAGCAAACTGGTTTCAGACTAGATGACCCTGAGGTTCAGTTCTGACAGCCCACTGAGGGTGAATAGGATAACAAGGAGCTTGGAACTGAACCCACCAAGGCGTGGTTGAGAGCAGAACCCTGGAGAAGGGCTTTACCATGCACAGGGTCCTTCGCCTCCTCAGAGTCGCTTCTCTTCTCTGAACCTCAATTTCTTCATCTGTAAAATGGGCTCATAAATACCTACTTTGGGGGGTTGTCGTGGGGAATAATAGATACACATACAATCTGACTTGCCTGGAACTGAGCAAATAGTATGTGTTCAATAAATGACAGATCCCTGCCCGGAAAGGCAGTGGAGGGTCAGACTGCCTGGGCTGGATTCCTAATTTTGCCCTTCAACTTCATGTGGCCCTGGGAAGCTACTTCATCTCTCCAAGTCTCGGTTTCCTCATCTATAAAGTGAGGAGTGGGTGTAGCAGGGTGGTTGCGTGTGTGCCCAGCAGGCGTGAGCCCGGGGTTTGATCCCCAGCACTGTAGAAACCAACAAATGAGCAGGGGTAACAATGATGTCAGTGTGTGGGGGTTGTCACGAGAAATAACGGTTCATGCACATTCTGTGCTGCCTGCCAAGTGAGGCAGGCTGAGCCCCGGGGGTGGGACCAGGAGACCCCAGCGTGTGGGAGCAGGAAAAGGAGCCAGGACCTGGGGGCCACCTGGGGGATGGAGCAGACTTGAAAAACGATACGAAGACGGAGCGCATCCCGGGACCCTGCTACCTGAGCATCTGACTCCATGCTTCAGTCCTCTGGGAGGCTGCACTGGTCACCAGGAGGTCCAACACCCAAGTCCTCCAGCCAGGAGGGACAGAGCCCAAGCTCTCATGAGGCAGGAGGCCACCTGCCCGGAGGGCTGGGGAGCAGTGAGGCAGAGACAGGGTGGCCCAGGCAGCAGGGCACAGGGCTGTCCTGAGTGGGGAGCCAGAGCAGCCGGGCTGGCCGGGGACAGCCTGTCCACCTCATCTGCAAATGCAGATACAGGCCCTGCCCCCAGCTCTGGCTGTGCCCCAGCTGGCAGGTGCTCGGCCCCACCCAGCATGGCACAGGGCAGAGGGCAGGTGGGCAGGTGGTGCCGGCTGCCCGGCCCCCGCTCAGAGCTCCAGATAGCTCTCTATACTGATCAACCCATGGCTGGGGGGACTCGGCCTTGAAGGTAGCCCACGGTCTTCAGAGAGAGCTGGGGGAGGAGACGGAGGAGCATGGGTGTGCGCCCGCCCGAGGTGGCCAGGCCGCCAACAGACAGCCCTGCGCTCAAACCCCAGCTGTGTCGAGCTCCAGCTGCTTGGCTGGCGCGAGTCCCTTCGCCCTCTGAGCCTCAGTTTCCTTGGCTGTAAGGTGGTGTCGGCAGGGTTTGCTGGAACACTCACAAGGAGGTGCTCCTGGGGCAGCCTCCCGGCCCCCGGCTACCGGGGTGAAGGCGGAACGTGGGTGCCCAGGCTGTGCCCAAGGGGAGGGAGCCGGGGTCCCGCAGGCGGCAGGCGGGGTCTGACTCCTGCTGGAGCCAGCGCTGGGTGTCCTGCGGCTCTGCGGGCGTGACACGGGGCTGCTGAGACTCCGGGGGTGAGAACGTGACCGGGAAGCGGGTGTGGGAGGCGCGAGCGCGTGTCTGGGTGTGCGTGGGCCTGTGTGCCAGCCAGCAACTGATCCGATCTCGCCACCCACCTGCCTAATGGCTCCCCACCATGCTCAGCACCTCCCAAGGCCACGTGGCTGCCCTGCAGCCCCACCAGCCCCGTCGCTCCGACTTCCTCTCTGGCCTCTCCTCCCTCCTGGGCATCCTTTCAGCCCCTGTCTGCCTGGCCTTCACACTTCCCGTCCTCAGCCTGGCACGGGCCCTTCCTCACCCCTCCCTCCCGAACCCCCTCCCCAGACTGGGGAAGCCTCCTGCCCTGACCTGCTTTTCCAGGAGCCTGTCCTGGGCCTGGGTGGATCTGCTGGTTCAGTGGGCACGTTTCATGGTGTGATCAGTAGACACCATCAGCCTCTCCCACCAGGACGCGGGCTTCCCCAGGTGGGGCTGGTGTGTTTACAGCCAACGCCCCGTGGCCATCTGCGGCATGAGTGACGTGTGTGTGTGCAGGTGACTGTGTGCACCACCAAGCTGTCACCGGGCATCGGGCCTGGGAGTGAGTGGGGAATGAACCTGGACGCACGTGTAAGAGGTCACCTACGAGGCCCCTGGCCTGGTGGACAGGTGGCAACCAGGAAAGGCTGAGGCGCTGTGGGGCCAGTGCCCAGGTGACTGGGCCATGAAGCAGCGGGCACAAGTTCCCTTCCCCACTCCAAGCCCTTCCTAAAACAGGCCTGGGGTCTGTGCCAGGGTCCCATCCCTGTGGGCAGTAGGAGGGGCGGGCGGGCTCTGCCTTCAGGGAGGCCAGCCTCCCGCTCCCACTCAGGGGCCCTGCCTTCTGCCAGCCCGGCTCTGCTCCCTGAGGCCCAATACCTGTCTGGCCTTAGGCCTGCCTGTGGGTGCAGCCCTGGTCTGAGAGAAGGTGGGCCTCCAGCTCCTGCCAGGAGATGACCTGGAGCGTGGCAGGCTTGGGCTGGGAGGAGCCCTGTTCCTGTACACCAACTCGGCCCTGGACCACCCGGCGGGCCACTGCGAAGGCAGCCACTTGACGCCCACCCATCACCCATCTGAAATCACCTTGTTTGCCTGTGGGTTCATTTTTTGTTTGCCTTCCACACTGGAAGGTAACCTGTGTGAAGCGAGGGACCTTAGCACGTGTCCCCAATTCTTAGACGAGTCCCTGGCGCACGTGGGGACTCCCTCGGTATTTGCTGGATGAACACGTGGCCAGCGGAAGAGCCTTGAAGGAACCCTACGAGGTGACCATCACCCCGATTTGCAGACACGGAGGCCGAGATTCAGCGAAGTCAAGGGCGCACAGCAAACGGGCGGAGCAGGCCCAGCGGTCTGAGCAGGAGAACGGCACCATCCGGGACACTGTGCCAGAGACCTCAGGTGTCCAACCACCCCTTCCGGCCGTGTCAAGACAGTGCTCCAGCTGGGCAGCTGTGCCCAGGCAGGACAGTCACCGCCCATGGGCACCGAGCTCCCAGATGGCAGAGTCCAGACCCTGGGCAGCCCTGCATCCTCTGCCTGCATGTGAGGACAATGACAATGGCTACCGCCAGCACAGCAGGGACCTGCAGGCGCTCGCTCTGGGCCAGGTCCTGGCTGAGGCCACGTGCGTGCTGTCTCATCTCAGCCCACGACGGCCCTCGGGGCGGGCGGCACGAGCAACATCCTCCTTCTAAAGACAGGGAGGCTGAAGCCCAGGGAAGCCACCCAACCCCCGAGCCCGGCCGGCGGGGGGACCTGGCAGCACCTGCAGCCAGGCTGAGTCCAGGCTCCGGGCTCAGAGGCCCCCACCAAGAGCAGGGCCAGGGCCCCCAGAATCGCAGACCCATGCAAATCCATGTCACAGGGCAAGTCCAGGCGTAAGCGAGGAGAAGGTGACAGGGACCCACGGCGGCTTGGGGGCTCAGCCCTCCAGAGCACACCACAGGAAGTCCCAATGGGGCCTGCAGGGATGGGACCCAGGGGCCTCGGCCCCCGCCACCTGCCTCTCTCCCCCAGGGTGCTGCCCTGCCGCCTCCTCTTCTGGAACATTCTCTAGCACCGGAGTCCCCTCCACCGGGCACAGTTCCTCCCTGCCGCTCCGCCGCAATGCACCAGGCTCACTTCTACAATGGTCGCCTCACCCCGCTCTCTGAGCTCGAAGCACCGCGTCTCCCCAGTCAGCACAGCCTTATTCTTTATTTCCCTCTCTAGACTCTACGAGAGCCAGGGCCAGGGCCAGGGCTGCAGTCCCGGCCACTCGGGAGGCTGAGGCAGGAGGATCGCAAGTTCGAGGCTAGCTTCAGTAACTTAGTGAGAACTGTCTGGAAATAACATAAAAAGACCTGCGGCTGCAGCTCAGTGGCAGAGGTTCAGTTCCCAACAAGTCCCAAATAAAACAGCGAAACAGAGGAGAGCCTGTGGCCTCGTGCACTGTCTGCTGGCACGGGCTTGGCCCTGCAGGGGGTCCCCACAGCAATGCTTCTTGGATCGATTTGCTGAGTGAATGAACACACTCCTGGGGAAGACCCCCAAGAGCCCCTCAAGGACCTGAGACGTCAGGAAAGTCCCCTCCTTCATCCACTCGCCGCTTGAGTCTCTCTTTGGATTAATGAATCTTTTCTTTCAAAATGCAAATACTTATGAAGGGGGAGAACATTCCCTGAGGACCCACACTGGACGCATTCATTCTGAGCAACACTGTTTCCATGGTTACACATTCTGATGCTCAGAGAGGGGAAGCAGATTGGGGGAGGCCACTCAGCAAGGAAGTAAAAGTTAAGAGTTCTTCCTTTCTTTGTGGTCCTGGGCATTGAACCCGGGGCTCTTTACCACTGGGCTACATCCCCAGCCCTTTTAATTTTCTTTATTCTTGTAATTTTATTAATAATGCATAAATGGTTAATGGACAGGCATCACCAACTTGCTGTCCTAAATTAACTATCTGGTGGAAAAAGTATTTTCTATATTATACAACTTACCAACGATTGTTGATAAGCTGGTTAAAAACATCATCTTGGACTCAAGTTTACACAATAAATAAACCTAACTTTTACAATCGGTCATCAGATCTTTAACAAACAAGCAAACAAACAATATCACATTCCTTCGACTTTTTGGAGAGGGACTGGGGATCCAACCCAGGGCGCTAACCACTGAGACATATCCCAGCCCTTTTTATATTTTATTCAGAGACAGGGTCTCACTGAGTTGCTTAGGGCCTCGCTAAATTGCTGAGGCTGGCTTTGAATCCACAATCCTCCTACCTCAGCCTCCTGCGCTGCTGGGATTATAGGCCTGCACCGTCATGCCTGGCCCTTCAACTTTTAAAACACTTGCCCAAGTTGCTTTGCTGGGACACTTGTTATTTTTTATTTTGAGACAGGATCTCACCAAGTTGCTGAGGCTGGCTTTGAACTCGCAATCCTCCTGCCTCAGCCTCCAGAGTCACTGGGATGACAGGGATGTGCCACTGCATCTGGTTTAAAGGCATCTTTTAATGGTCAAAAGGGTATGAACCAAAGAGGATTCCCGTGCTACGTGAGGGGCCATAAAAGTGTACCTCAAAAGCCTCTTCCATTTCCAAAGAGTCTGGGAGGTCCCCATTCTCTGATCCTAAGATTTTACAAAGCCAGGAGATTGAGACTCAGAGGTTCGACACACCAGTCTTTGACATAAGCAAACTCCTACCCTACCTGCAAGACCGGCTCAATGTGATCCCTTCGCCACGCTCCAGGCCCACCTCTGAACCCACTCTCCAGCCACTCTGGTGTCGCCATTCATGGGATGCCCTGTGCCTGTTCCTGCCACCGGCCTTCACACCTGCTGCTTCCTTCTGGCACCCCTGTCCCCATGCTGCCAGTCCTTCTCATGGCTGGCTCCTCTCATTCTTCAAGTTTGGGTTCCAACACCACCTCTTCTGCGAGGGCCTTCACGAATCCCCCGCTTCTCCAACCACATGGGCCAAGCGGGCAGCTCGGGCTGAGATCTTGGCTTTGCCAAAGACCCTGAACGGGCGCCCAGGCCCCTCTGCCTCCGTTTCCTCAGCCTGAACTCGGGGGAACAACATCCTCGCTGATTAAATCCACCAACACGTACAAAGGGCCGTGGCATCCAGTCCAGGCGGCGGTCAACTCTCAGGAAGGAGCACCTCTGTCGGCACATAATGCTGCCTCCGGAGTCAGCGCGAGCGTCAGATTTTGTTTTCTTGTCTATTTATGGACAGTTTCTCTCCCACCTCCCCAGTTCACAAGTGAGCAAAATGAGGCTCAGAGAAGTTCTGGCCAAACTTGGAGGAGAGGGACTGGGCCTGGCTCCTTTTCCGTTGGCTCTGCAGCACCTGCATATGGTAAGTGCCCAGTGGCTACGTGGAGCTCAGTCAATGCCCACCTGGAGGTCCGCACAGTCAGGAGCTCCAGTCCACCTCTGCCCACCTTGGTCCCAATGAGCCCCAGCTCAACCGAATCCCCAGACCCGCTCAGAGGGGCTGCCAGGAGGGGCAGGTGGGTGAGCTCAGGGCCAGCATCCGTGCCTCTGTACCCAGAGGGCCCCTCCCTCTGGCTGGGCTAGGGTGACAAGCCAGGTGCCTGGGCATCTGCCACCAAGGGGTGGTGGCAGGTGTGGGCTCAGGAGGCAGCAGCCTGCTCCCTGGCCTGTGCCCGCTGGGGTCCTGCCCACCGGATGCATAATAGATGAGGCCGCCCAGCGGGCCGTGCTGCCTGGCATTTCGGAGCCACTGATGAGCCGGCCTCGTGCTTTCCTGCTGCAGCACACAGGCCCCGGGGCCCTGGCTGTGCCACTGCAGGGAGGGGCCGCCCGAGGACGGACACCCAAGGCCACCATGCAGCAGGCAGCGTCCAGGAGAGCGGAGCGAGGGCAAAGGTGGGGGCTCAGACTGAGGTGGTGGCCTTGCACTGCTGCGTGTCCTGGGGCCAGCCGCTTCCCTCTCTGAGCCCCAGTTTACTCATCTGTAAAGTGGGGGTGCACAGTCACAGACTCTGTGAGGCTGGGGTCAGGATGGAAAGAAGCACCAGCCCAGGGCCTGGGACATGGGAAGTTGACCACGCACAGGAACGGCTGGGACCCAAACTGTCAAGGGAGACTGCCTCAGGGGCCCTCTGAGTGGGACACGCTGGGCTGGGCAGCGACTCCTGTTTTGGGGACATTCAGATTCAGGGCCATTTCACTTCCCCCTCTTCCCTTGCCCCCAAACCAAGACATCCCCCATTTCTGCAGCTTCCTCACCTCTGAGCAAGGTCCCTTCCCTGGTCAGCTGGATCCAAGCCCAGCCCTTGCCAGCTGTGTGACTCGGGGCCAGAGCCTCCACCAGCCTCAGTCTTGATTCTGGCCTCTAAAACGGGGCCACTAACTGACCTGCAGGACCGACGTCATGAGCTGACAAGGCCACCATAATACAGTGCCCAGCATGCGGCCAACGCTTAATCCTGGCCAAGTTCTGCCACCCCACGTCCCTTCCCAAGGCCCCAGGTTCCCAGTTTCCAGGTCAGCCAGTGCTCCTCTTCCGAGAGGTGTTCCCACAGTCCCCTGCCCCAGGCAAGCCGCCCCACCACCTCCACACGTCCCGCCTCCTGTGCCCTGAATCTACCTTCTGGTCCCTGGGGACTGCGGAGTCACTCCCTGGCTCCTCGCCCTTCCCCCAGGCCTCCTTCCTTCCATCACCCACCTACTCAGAACTCCCCACCGCAGGTGACCTGCAGATAAGGGTGGGGGGATCGAGCCACAGGCACATCTGGCCTCCACCAGATCTCACTGCCTTATGATCCAGCCCCATCCCCTAATCCTTAGAAAATGCGGGGAGGATGAGGGAAATCCCCCTCCTCCCACCAGCACTGGCCCAGTTCTCTGGATGCACTGGTTCCGTTGCACTCTATGGAAGCATTTACTGGACTGGGGTCGCTTGGCCAGACCACGTGGAGGACACCGGCCTGAGCAGCGCGGAGCCTGGCGGCCGTCAGGAGACAGACCAGGAAGCGGGGGCAGATCAAGCACAAAGGAACTTCAGCAATCTCTGCTCCAAGGGGCTCAGTCTGCTTCCTGCTTCAGGGTGACAGGGACATGTGCAACTCCCCTGAGATCACCTCCCTGAAAGGGCCAAGTCAACAAACACCTGGTGAGCATCAAGTGGGGCTCAGAGAGGGCAATGACCTGCCCAAGGTCACACGTCTGGAATGTGGCAGAGGCTGAATCCACCCATATCTGTCCGACTCCCAGATCCACGCTCTTCCCGCCACTCTAGGGATGAGCGCTAACGTGTGCGTGACCGTGACCCACAGCGGGGGAGGCACGCTAGGGGAGAGAGATGGGATGTGGGACCAAGAGAGGAAGCACTGGGCAGTGGGAGGGCCGGGGCTGAGGGATGGAGGTGGAGGGTGCATTTTAGCTCAAATCTGGAACATCCTCCAAAGGTCGTAAGGTGAAGGCCTGTCCCCAGCGGAGCAGTGTTCAAAGGTGGGGCTTTGGGAAGTGACTGGGTCATGAGGTCTCTAACCTCAGTGGTGGATCAACCCACCAGTGGGTTCATAATGTGAATGGGCTATTGGGAGGGCTGGGAACTGGAGGAGGTGGAGCCTAATGGGAGGAAGGAGGTCACGGGGGGCGTGTCCTGGCTCCTCCTCTACCTGGCCCTCCCTGCTCCCCACCTCCAGGCTACCATGAGGTGAGCATATGGCCCTGCCATATGCTTCTTGCACCACATGCTCCCTCCCCACAGGCCCAGGGCAATGGAGCCACATGACCATGGTCTGAAACCTCTGGAACCATGAGCCAAAGTCAGTCCTTCCTCCTTTGTTTTTCTCAGGTGTTTTGTCACAGCGATGGGGAGCTGACTAACACACCTGTCAAGGGGAGGAGACAGGTGAGCACGAACATGGTGCTCCCACTGACAGGAAACTCTGGGGACAGGAAAAGTGAGTCCCTACCAGAAAGGAGGAGGCAGGCCTTGGATAGCAGGGACTATCACCGGTGGTCAAAATGGCCACCATTACTGAGCCTGAGCGAGATGCCGGGTACACGGGTGGGGCGAAGCACTTGACCTCGGGGGTTGGGAAGAGGGCCCACAGGTTAGCACCGTGGACAGCAGCTCTGGCGTCCCTGGGTAACAGGCGTGCCCTGGGAATTCCAGATCCTTCACAGATGAGGCCCAGAGAGGGGAAGGGACTTGCCCAAAGTCACACAGCTGGTCAGTCACTGTCAGTCCTGGGCCCTCATCGCTAACTCCTGGTTCAGGGCTCCCTAGCGTGGACCTTCTGTCCCATCTCCAAGTCTTCCTTCGCGTCCATCTCTTGCTCAGAGCCTCCTGTGGCCTGGAAGCTTTGGGACAGACTGAGTGGACTCAGGGCTCTGCAGAGAGTTTGGAAGATCAGGTTCAAACCCCAAGTCTGCTGCCACGGTACCTCGGGCAAGTATTTTTCCCGAGTGGCGTTGCCCTCCTTAACCAGGGGCTGTGGTCCCTCACTCCTAGTGTGGGGTTGGGAGTGTGGCTCAGTGGACCACTGCTGACCCAGCAGGCACCAGGCCCTGGGCTTGGTGCCCAGCACCACGGACACACAGGATGATGGTGAGAGGGCGCAGGAGGCTCCCAGCAGCACCTGGGAGGCACTGACGGGGGGCCAGAGTCCCGCAATGGGAGGGGCACCTTCCTCACCCTGGATCTCCCCCACTGCACTGGGCACAGCACGCTGGCTCGCACTGGGGCTGCCTCACGCTGACTGGGCATGGCAGCAGGAGATACAGCCCAGAGAGGGAGAGAAATCGGCCCCAAGTTGCACAGGGAACATCAGAGGGAAATGAAAAGTCCTCCCCGAGCTCCGCCTGGACTTGCCTGCTGCGTGTGGCCCCCCAGGGGACGGTGGTGCCAAACAGGAATCTCCAGCCGGGCCTGCAGACCCCGGGATACTCTCAGTTGGGGCAGGAAGCAGGGCAGGAGCTTGGGGGGCTCTCCTGCTGGGGTGAAGTGGCAGCAGGAGCAGCTGGCTGGGCCCATGTGGTACTGGTGCCAGGACCCAGGAGGTGCCCACCTGCAGGGCACCAGGCCAGGCTGCAGTGAATCCTGAGGGAGGCTGCACCTCGGCTACAGCCTCTGGGTGTTGGAGAAGCTAGAGGCCCAGCTGCCTCCCTGCCCCCTCCTCCAGAACAGGGGAATCCTCAGGTACAAGATAGGATCTGAGGGTTAGGTACCGGGTGGCACTAGAGGGTTTGGGAGTTACCCAAAAAGCTAAGGGCACCTCCAGGCCAGCCAGGAGCCATCCTGAGGTGGGAAGGATTAGAGAAGAGATAAAGGAAGGATCCCGGTAGTGAGGACCTACAACATGCCAGGCCTGGTTTGTTTGCTTGATTTTCACAAACTTATGCTCTCATAAACATCTTAGCCCCCATTTCACAGATGAGAAAATAGAGGTTCAGAGAGGTTCATGAATCACTGAAGGTCACGCAGCAGTGGCAGAAATGAGATGGGAGCCTGATTTATCTGACTTCAAGGCTGAGCTCCAGAAAGAACTGCAGGGCAGAATGTGTGGGTACTGGAGAGAAAGTCCCCCACTCCCATGTCCAGAGAGGACGTGTGGAGGGCTGGTGGATCAGGCCTGGCATTACAGGGACAGGAATGAACTGGGGTTTCCCCTGGAGTCAGTCAAGGCAGCTCAGACCCTCCTGAAGGTCCCCAGTACTCACCACACGCTCCGGCAAGGGGAGAAGGACTTGTCCACCCTGAAACACAGCAAGTGGGGCAGCCGTGAGGGGCGTCCCCTCTCACCGCCCTCGCCCTGCCCACCAGGCCCAGCCCACGCCCCTCTGCCGGCCCAGGCGGGAGGAGGTTGTGCTTCTGGAGTTGCTCATGCCGCCACCATCTCCCTGGGCATTCGGGGAAGTGGGCGGTGTGGAGGCTACAGAGCGAGGAAAAGAGGCAGGACGGGGGTGCTGGGGCGGGGGCAGCGAGGGTAGTCCTGGGACAGGACACCTGACAAGGACAGGCTGGAGTTAGAGTGGACGTGGGGGAGGGGCGGGCGAGCCCGGAGCTGGCCTGGGCATGAGCTGGCCTGGGCACCTGCGGCCTGTAGCAGGCGGGAGGACGCCATGCCCACTCCGAGGCCCGCAGGCGCCTCAGTCCCTGCGCTGATTTTTACAACCTTCTGCTCTTAAATCGACCTTCAGTGACTCACTTCCTCATGTCTACCCAGGGGACCATCATGGGGAACCTGGGAGGATATGCGTGGGGCGCTCCTTCTCCTGCCCTCATTCCAATACACGCCACTGTCCCCCAAGAGCTCAAGGGCACCCTAAGGCTCTGTTTCCCTCAAGCCCTGAGGTCCAGCCACCAGGAGAGTGTGTGGGCCCGGCCCCCTCCAGATTCTTGTCCCCATTCCTTCTAAGGGCACCTTGGGCATGGGGAGGTGTTGGGGGCCCAGGGGTTGGGCAGCTGTTGGGACAACAAACAATTCTTGCCTTCTGCCCTGAGGCAAGAAGGGAATAGAAAGGGAGCCCCAAACTGGACTCCGCCAGCCAGGGCGTGTCTTCTGGGAAGGCATGGTTGGGGACTCTCGGGGGTCAACTAAGGTGGAAGTGGACTCTGCAGGGGGGGAAGTGAGGCCACCAAGGCCAGGACTCCTCCAGTGCTCACAGCCCCTGGGCTGCCCCTCTGCGTCTGCTGACTGGGGAACTGGGAGGCCCAAGCCAGGCTCCTCTCTCCATCTGAGAGCGAGCAAGGGTCCCAAGAGAGAGGGCAGCCCCCTCTCCAGCACCCCAGGCTCCGTGGGGGTCTCCCTGGAGGCTGAGCCACGGAGTGGGGAGGCACCTGGGACGCAGTCTCACCGCCAGAGGACCAACGGTGTCCCAGTGGCATTCATGAGGAGCCCAAAGTGCTTCCGGGCAGGAGGCAGGGCCTGGCGAAGGGCCACAGCCGCTCGGTCTCTGGGCCCAGTCTGCATAGCCCGTCTTCCTCCCAATCACCCGATTTCCGCCTGAGGCGAGAACGCCCCCATCCCACCTCGGCACCCCTGAGGAGAGCACAGGAGTCAGGAGGGGCAGGGACCCCAAGATGGAGCTGCTGCCACTCTGGCTGTCCGCAGGCCTCCAGGCAGCAAGGAGCCCTGGGAAAGGGGGATCCCAGGGTCACGGGGCTGAGATGGGGCGCACAGGAGCCCAGGGCGGGCGCTCGGCAGCTGCAGAGGCAAAGTGGGAGCCCCGGCGGGCGCCGGCTGCCTGGCTGCCACCCCACAGACCTGTCGGTGCGCCCAGACGTGCGAGCGCACACGCACACACACAGCCTGCGTCGCACACTCGTCCCACTTAAGCATCCTGCGCTCGGAGGCACTGTCGTGCCACCTCTGCGCTCACGTCCCCACGTGCGCGCGCGGACACGCGCCCGGACTCACCAGCACAGCATGCCGTGCGCGCACTGAGCGCCAGCCCACACCGAGGACAAATTCACCGCCACGAACCTGCCCAACCCCGCCGGCACAGCGAGCACGCAGCGCGCCGACCCACGCGCGCGCGCACGCGGCCCCCTCGCGCGGCGCCGCGCACCTACCCGCCGTAAGCGCCGAAGGTGAAGCTGCGCTTGCGGCCGTTCATGGTGCCGCCGCCGCCGCCGCCGCCGCCGCCGCCCCACCGCGCCGGTCACCTTGGCAACGGCGCCCCGCCCTGCGCAGCCCGGGCCGTCCGCGCCCCCGCCGCCGCGGTCCAGCTGCCCGGCCGCGGGCGCAGAAAGGGCCGCTTGTTTGCGCCGCCCTCGGTCGCCGGCGGGGGTGCGCGGGGCTTTCCGAGGCGGCGGCCGCCACCCGTCCCCACCCGGGACCAGCGCCCAGCCGAGCGAAGGACACCGCCTGCGGGCCGTCCTCCTCCGTCCGCGTGAGAGCCACCGCGCTCGGGGGGCGGGCCGGACCCTGTCACCCCGGGGGACAGTCACAGCGGGCCCAGCAAGAACTCGGTACCCAGGGTGGAAAGTGGTCTGGCCGTGGGCAGGGCGCCGCGAGTTTCTCATCCGTCACATGGGCCCGACCCGCCCACCTCCTAGGGTCCTTGCGATGAGGTGCTGAGTTAATGCGCGGACAGTGACAGGCAGCCAATGCCCAGTAAGTGCCAGTTGCGAGTGCCACACCCGGGTCAGACACTGCTCTTCAGGTTGGCGAATAAGCCAAGGAGGGAAAGGGCTCCTTTAGCCCTTCTATTGCCCACGCTCGTTCCCTCCCCAAGAACGCCCCCCCCCCCCCAGGCCCTGGTGAGGAGGAGGAGCAGAGGGGAGCGGCTGAGACCCCACCTGCGCACAGGCCTCTGAAGTAGAACTGGGCGAGCCCTGGGGCCGGGCATTCATTCACTCAACAAACGCTCCAAGTGCCTTTTCTGCATCCAGGGGCCGGTGCCCTCCTCCAAGTGGAGATGTCAGCTGACTGGGGCACTAGCCCTGCCCTCAGGACTTTCCACCCCCGCCAGCAAAAGCTCTCACAGGGAGGTCCCCAGGTCCTGCAGGGAACAGGGGCAGTGCCGTGAGGGAGGGAGAGCCGGAGGATCCCAGATGGCAGGGATTCTCCCAGAGACTTTCAGGAACAGGGCCTGGGCTTGGCGAGACCATCTTCCCCTGGGAAACGCAGCTGGGGGCTGGGCTCCACAGTCTTCCCGGCCCAGCCAGGGATAAGCAGCGCTGCCCGCTCCCCTTTCAGATAAGAAGAAACCCAGAGCTACTCGACCCGATTTCTCCTCTCCTGGGGATGTGCCCCAGCCCCCCTCGGCTCCCACCGCGACCTCTCCCCTCTGTGCACTCTGGTGGGCTGAGGAGCCCTTGAGAGCCCCGCCAGGGTTCCTCACTCTAGAACTACCGGCCTTGGCTTTCGGCCTTCGGAGGACCCTCTGCTTCCCCTTGTCAGGGTGCTCTGGAGCCAGGGCTGGGCGGCTGCAGGCTGGGGTTTATCGGGGGAAGAACCACTGCAGGGCAGAGTGGGATGCCCCCTCTGCACAGGGCTTCAGGGGGACCCTGAGAGCCTCTGGGAGCACCAGGTTCACCTGAGGACAAGGAAGCCCTCCCTCGCTCCCTCCTCCCTCCCCCGTCCCTCCCTTCTTCCTTCTTCCTTCCTTCCTTCCTTCCTTCCTTCCTTCCTTCCTTCCTTCCTTCCTTCCTTCCTTCCTTCCTTCCCAAGTGGCAGCTGTGGGGGCTTCCAAAGAGGGGCAGGGTGGGGTGCAAGATGAGCCAGAGCTGGGCCTGGGGCCCAGCCTCCAGCACCAAGGAGGCTGCTGCACCCGCTTGGACGTGGGCCGCAGCCTCTCCAGGCTCACTTCAGAGGGAATGGCTCCTGAGTGGACTCTGCAGGCCCAGTTGGCAGAGAGGCCAAGGAGCCTCCAACATGCCAAGCTTCCCAGCCAGGCCTGGCCCCTGGGAGGCCCCGCTGGTGCTGGGACAGTGGGCCCTTGAGAGGGGCCAAGGGGGCCGCAGGGTTCCCACCAAAGACAAAGAGCCCAGTGTGGCCTGCAGCCTCTGGGTTCTAGCCAGCACAGCTGCCTCCTTGGCAAGGGTGGGGGCGGGGTGGCTAATGGGGGTCACGTTCCCTCAGCTAGAGATGCAGTAGGACACTTCCTGGCCAGCTCCTGGTCCCCCGGAAGACAGCAGAATTTAAATGCCTCCTCAACCTGCAAGACCCCCTGGGGAGTCTGCCCTCTACAGCACAGCGCGTGAGTCGAAGACCAAGGGCCCTGAAGGAGGAGGGAGGGAGGCGCTTATCTGCTCATCCTCGCGAGCCCTTCCGGGTTCAAATCACAGTGCTCCCACTTGTCCGCTGTGTGACCTTGGCCGGTTACTTAATCTTTCTGTGCCTCAGTTTCTTCATCTGCAAAGTAGGGTTGATGATGAAAACAACAGTACCCGCTTCTAAGGATTTTGCCCAGTATTAAATAAATTACAAATTATAAAGCATTGGGAGTAGTGTCTGGCACTTAGCACGTTTGTTAAGTAAGACACTTGCCGCCACATCATTTGTGTTAGGCTTAACTTATGAAATTTGCTGAAAGGCTAGCAAAGGTTTATTAGTAACAATTCCAAAACAAACTTAATGGCCATGCAGAGGCACCTCGATAAATAAATTACATTCCCTTTATGCCATACAGAGCCCTGCAGGTGATGGAGAGAAGTGGGGGGACCTGTGTGTGCACGTGGAACGAACCCCAGGACAAGCAGATAGGTGGGCGCCTGCGCACACAAACACGCGCACAGAGGCCGCATGATCAGGGACCAGCCCTGGAGCACACTCTGGCGCTGCCCACAGACACATTGTTCAGCCCCCCACAGGCACGGGTGTCTGCAGACGGGCCCTGGAAAGCCGTCACCAGCATTGGGGGCCAGGCGGAGCCCCTTCTGCCTTTGACACCCGCTCTCCCCCAGAAAAAAGCAGTGCCCCCCAGGGTCCAGGCCTCCCTTGAGAAGGCAGCCGCCCTTCTCGGCCTCCTAGGTTGGCACCCAAGCTGTTCCAACACGTGCCCGCCATGTGAAGGAGGCGGGGAGGGTGCAGGGGTGGAGGGTGCAGAGCCTCTTCCCAGGTTCACCCTGCCTTGAACTCCGAGTTCCACCCCCGGTCTCCAGCTCCCCCTTCCCAGCCCGTGGCAGCAGCGAAAGGCAAGGGCAAAGGGAGGGGCAGCCTGGGGGGGATGTCAGGCCTGGGCTCCAGATGGCACGCGGGGCCAGCTCTTGCCAGGGTCCCCGAGAACCTCCTCCGCTCCCGAGTCATTGTCATTAAGGATATCTGCCAGGCAGGAGACAGGCAGCCCTGGGCTCCCCGCCCCGCCCAGATCACGCCAGTGTTCCTCCCTGGGCCTCAGGTGGCTCCCCCTTAAACGCCCACTCTCCCTGCACCCGAGGCTAAAGACCTGAGAGAGCTCCACCAGCTCACACCGCCAGGCCAGCCCCGGACTACAAACCCTGACCTCCTGGAAATGTGGGGGTGAGGTCCCCGCAGGCACTAGAAGAGGAGGGGGAGCAGGCGTGGCTTGGCTCGCCCCACCCCAAGCAGCTGCCCAGTGCGGTGCCCAGCCATCCCCTGCTCTGGCAATGAGATCTCTACCCCACTCAGTGGGTGCCTGTCCCCAGTAAATGTCCCCACTCAGACCCACCCCTGAGGCTGTATCTCTGGTCCCCACACAGACTGTGCCTCAAGTCCTTCTGGAGACTTGGACATGTATATAAGCATTCTTTTCTTTCTCTCCTTCCTCTTCCTTCCATCAGCCAGTAAATACATATTGAGCACCTGCTGTGTGCCCAGCATTTTTTGGGCACTGGCTTAGAGAACAAGCAAGACAAAGTCTCTGGTGGACCTGTGTGCACAGCAGCACAAAAACTTCACCAGGTCACAAATGCACTTGGCCCTGGTACTGCGCACATGCACAGGGACCTCCACCTCATGCCGGGAGACCACATTAAGATCAAAGTCACGTGGACACGCTCACGTGAATGTCAGCCCGAACGCTGCAAACTCACATGCACGCACACGTGCAAAGATCTAATGGAGCTCATACCCACAGGTCCCAAATCAGTGCATGCTCGCCTGCTGACCAGGGCTGAGTCTGTACACATGAGCACACACCAGGGACCCCAGATCCATGCACGGGACCAGATCCTGACTGAGGCCGTATTATCTTCATACAAGATGCACACGGACAGGGCTCGCATTCACTGGCATCCGGCTAATGACTGTGAAGAAATAAAGCACGAGGGGGCTGGAGACGGCTCAGTGGTGAAGGGCTGGCCTAGCATGCAGGAAGCCCTGGCTCCCACCCACAACGTGTGACAACGATAATGGAAGAAGGAAGGACGGAAGGGAAAGAAAGCAGGAGAGGAAGGCTCCTTGGGGGCCAGGTAGGTACACCACCGCTGCATCCCCACGGAGCGCAAAGGGGAGGCCAAACCACTCTCACGTGTCACAGTCTGGGATCTAGCCAACCTCCCTCTCCTGCCTCCCTCTTAAGGGCATGCCCCTGCCCATCCTTTGTGGGGGCAGCTGGGCAAAGCTGGGCAGGACAAGGCTGGGCTTAATGCCCAGAGCACCCCCCAGGGAAGCCAGGCTGACGGAGCCCCATACCAGGGGTCAGGAGTCATGGGTATGGCCCCCGGCTCCACAGGCCACTTGCTGTGTAGCAAAACCCCCTCCCACTTCTGGTCTCTGCTGGTCATCTGTAAGAAGGGGGAAGGGTTCCCCAACAGTCCCTTAACATACCCCCTCCCACTCAGCCAGCCAACCAGAGACTCTGTGAACCCTTCCTCACCCCACAAAACCCCTACCTTAGCAGTGACTCTTAACTGGGGGGGTGGGGCAGGTGAATTCTGTCCCCTAAAGGACATAAGAGGAATACGTGAAGGTGGTTTGGGTCCTCAGCAACTACTTGGTGTCACCACTGTCATTCAGAGTGTGGAAATGAGCAAGCTACGCCAGGGACAGGCTCACTCAAGGAAGACTTGCGCACGCATATCCCCCAGCCCTTCATGTGAGTTAGCAAGCTGGATAAGTCATTCTAGAACTTAGCTCATGGTTTGCATGAGTATTTTTTGGAGTGGCTCTAATCCATAATAAATTTTCCGGAGATACAACTGCTTCAGCCATTCTGAACCAGAGGTCGGTACAGTGGCATGAGTTCACGCTCCTAAACATCAACGTTTTCCTGAACAGGTGCAAGCATTTGGTTACTTCATTACCATGCTGGAACATCCATTTAGCCAAGCAGAAGGCTCTTTTTGCCTTTCTCATGGGAGTTTATCGCTGCTTTTTGGAATTAGGTGTGTGGGTAGGCTTATTATGAAGGGATGTTATTACAGCAAAATAAAGAACGCTTTTCAAACCGTAGTCTCTCTCACACGAGCCTGGGAGTCCGCCGCGGTCCCTGGCGCCCTCGACTGGCCAAAACAGGAACTGCAGGCCAGAGGCGGACGCGCTCCAGGACCAGGGACAGCGCTCCGGGGCTGCGCCCCTAGAGTGTCTCCCGGGAAGGGTGGGGACCCGGAGCCGCCCCGCGTCTCGCCTCCCACTCCCTCAGCCCTCTCCTCGCGCGGAGGCGGCCCCAAAGCCGGCACCAACCGCCGCGCCTCTCCCAGCCCACAATGGCACACCTGGGAGCCACAATGGCGACACCCGTGCCACCGCCCACGGTGTTCTTTCCGCTCGCTCTCCCAACCAGCCCGTTAGCTCCTCCGTGCGCGGATCGCAAAACCTCATCTACCCCCGGGACCTCTGCCATCCCGCAACAGCCCGGTGAGGCAGATCATGCGAGGGTTGCCTGTCTGCCGTGCCTGATGGGGAAACCGAGGCTGGCAAACTGCAGCTCCCGCTCTTCGGATGCTCCTGAAGACCTCAGTCCCATCGAGCACCTTCCAGTCCAGGAACAGGAGCAGCCGCAAGCTTCCGAGGCCCCGTACCCAGCACTTTCATGAAGACCTCACGTCCACCCTGAGTATGCGCTCCAGTCATCGTCCTCACTTCACAGATCAGGAAACAGAGGTTCCCGGGGGCTTCCCCGGAGCTCAGCGGAAACACAAGTGGCTGTGAAGACGGCCCAGGCTTCCGCTGTGCTCCGAGTCGCTCTCGGGGGCACTCCTGCCAGGAAGAAGGTCGAACACCCACCTTGCCCTGACCAGGTTGCTCTGCCCTGGCATCCTCCAAGTTTTGAAGGCCTCCCTGACCTCAGGACTTGGGTGGGGCAGGGCAGGGGATCCCCACATCCCTCACAGAGACGCCCCGCTCCCCATCCTCACAAGGCACCTCCCGGAAGCACACAGTGGGGGCTTGGTGGATGTTTGCCGCTTGGCCAAAGCCCTGCCTTCCAGGAACCAGGGAGCTGATGCATCACCCGTGCAGCCGGGTCCCCAGCCTGGACAGAGAGGGGGCGGAGTGAGCAGGGGGTAGGGGTGCAGGTGCCCGACGCAGTGGGGCTCCAGTTCCCACCCCTGGAAGATGGAGAACGGTAGTTCTTAGCTTGCAGGCTGGTGGAGAGCGCTGTCGGAGGGAAGCTCACAGAGAATGGCACTGTCTCGGCCCCCAGGACCTGCAGCATGCTGGCTGTTGATGCTTTGCCAGGAGGGTCTTCCCTGAGGCCATCGGAGCTAAGGAACCCCTACTGCCACGTGCCCCATTTCTCCCCAGGGTAAATCAGGGGCACGTGGGCGGGACATGGGCAGGCACGCAGGGTGGAGAAAGAGGTTGCAAATGCCCGCCTGGCTGGACGGAGGACCAGAGAAGGGAGAGGCAGCCACTGCTGGTGGGCGTCTGGAGATTCCCGGCCTCGAGGCCTCCACTCTGACCCTCAGTCCCCATCAGTTCAGTGGCCTCATCATGCGCACTCCACAAATGCCCTGTGGCGGCTGCGAACACGCAGAAAGACAAAACCCATCCCTCCCTCCCATGACACCCACAGGAGTTGGCACTGCATGGATTTGGAACTGGAAGGACCTGTACTTGAACCCCCTGCTCTGCCACATCCTGACTGGTGACTTTGGGCCACTTTTTGTAACCTCAGTTTCTTCATCTGCAAAGAAGATGGTAATGGTACCACCTTACCTTACAGGGTTGTTTTTCGGAGTCAGTGTAAGGTGCTCAGCCCTGAGACATTAGGCGCCAATATATGGGGACTGTCCTTGATACTGTTACTTGACACATGCAGGTCCAGCCACAAAGTGAGACAGGAGCCCTGGGTCTTCGCCCAGCTCTGCACTGGCCCACAGCGTGATTACGGCAGGTCCCTCTCCTCTCGGGCCCAGTTTCCTTCTCTGAGTAATGAGGGTCTCCACGGGCCCTTCTCGCTCTGGTTTTCCTGGAGAGCTCATCCTGGGTGGGTGTGGCAGGTGGGAAGCCTCTCAGGTGGGGCAGGGGTGAAGCCCAAACTCTAGGGCTAGCCTCAAACCTGCAGGACCAGACCCTAAAGCCTCCGAGTCCCCCTCCCCTGGCCTATCCCTGGGGCTCAGCTCCCTGGCTGGGGCGGGGACTCGGGAGAAGGGGGAGGTTTGGAGAGGGTCCCATTGACCCCGACTGCTCCTGGCCCGCGCTGTCTGTGTGAACTCCCAGCTCGGAAACCCGAGAAATCCTCAGCATCAGAGCTGGAGAGGAGCCCACGGAGATCAGCTGGTCCAACCCCCTCATTTTACAGATAATAATTATTATGATTATGCCCGATGGTAGCAATTCACAAAGGGCTTTTCTGGGTTGCCTCCATGTGTACCAGAGCCCGTGGGGCTGGCAGGACTCCTGTTGTAGATGCTATTCTTCCTTCCCCCTTTCTGTGGCTGAGGAAACTTTCCAAGGTCCAGAGAGGTGAAGCAGCGGGCCTTGGGCACACAGCTGACCTCAATTCTGGGCTCCAAACCCAGGTCTCCCCTGAGCCCACCGTGCCGGCCCAG
Organism: Sciurus vulgaris; assembly: GCF_902686455.1. NCBI lineage: Eukaryota > Metazoa > Chordata > Mammalia > Rodentia > Sciuridae > Sciurus > Sciurus vulgaris. The sequence goes on from NC_136461.1 coordinate 15,023,750, forward strand.
GCCCCTGCGTGATGTGACTCTGGGGTCGCAGCATCAGAAGTGCTGTGCTGTGGAGAGGTCTGCATAGGGGCAGGGTAAGTGTCAGGAGAGGTTCTGGGATGCCCGGCGATGCCCACCTTCCTCCCTGTCAGGGGAACACCCCTCCTTATGCCCGCAGCAACACATCGATGGGCAGAAGTGACGGGAAGATCCCTGGATTTCCTGGGGCAGCCTTGCCCCATGGCCACAGCCCCCACCTAGAACTGCTCCCACTCCCCAGGCCCATCCCCTCCCCATCCCATTCCACACTCAGGCAGGAGAGTGGAGTCCAACAGCCTTCATTCAAACCTCAGCCACAGCCCTCACCAGCTGGGTGACCCTGGATAGGGAATTTAACCTCTCTGGGCCTCTCGCAGTTGCTAATAACAGTTGCTCTGAGGAGTAAATAATGTGGGTCCACAGAAGTGCTTACCGAAGGCCCGGCACGCCCATCTGCGTTCTCTCACTCGGCCCTCACTCTGCTTCTCCCCCACCACAGGCCTCCTGGGATCCCTGAGCACACAGGCAGGGAGCAAGTCCCAGGCTTCACACCCTCCAGAGGACCAGACGCCTACCCCTCTCCAGCCAAGGAGGGCTGTGGGCCTAGTGACTGGGACAGGAGGGAACTGTCCCAAGGGGCTTGGCCCAGCCTTGTCTGGGGGCAGGAAGCCCTGGAGAGGGGCTGTAAGGGCAGCCTGTGCACCTGGACACTCTTATCCAGCGGAGGCAGGTGTGAATGGGCAGAGTTCAGACCCACCTATCCAGAGTCTCAGCTTGGTGGCAAACCTTAGCCTGCCACTGAGGCCAGCACAAGGGTCCACAGCAGTCTTTGGGGGTAGGTGGCCTCTCTCTGGAGCTCCAAGGCCGGGGAAGAGGTGGCAGGGTGAGAGGCTGGCCCACATCAGCCCGGTGGCACCCCGGCACCTCTCCCTGTGCATAGCATTGCCTGCTTTGAGGATGGAGCACGGGGGCTGCCCCAGCACTGCTAACTCTGAGCTCCGAGGAGGGAGAAATCCCCAGGTCGCCTGCAAGCCCTGACTCAGGAGCGCACCTGGAGAGGGTGGTCCTCCGAGCTGAGTTGGGCATCCCTCCCTCACAGACCTGGCCCGCGGCTCAGGAGCCACCCCACCTTTCCCTCTGTTCTCTCCAGCAACCTGGCTACAGATGCATGTGGCTCATGTGGCCTGGAGGAGGTCACAGCCTCTCAAGTGGCTCAGGTGTCTGGTCCTCACCCAGTCTCTCCTGCATTCTGCCAGCAGTCCCAAATTCTCAGGGGGAGCCCCAGGAACAGTTAGCAAGAAACATCTTAATTTCCCCAGAGACACAATGCACCGAGGATCACGCAACACAACCTCCAGCTGCAGCTAGCTAGTCGCTGCAAGAGCAGCAAGTGCTTCTGTCCAAGCTGCCGATGGACAGGGAGGCCGCCGGAGGCCAGGCCAATGTCCCCGGCTGATGGGGCAGGGCCAGAGTGGGAACACAAGGTCCTGACTTCCTGAGTAGAAGATAGCACTGGGTCTTCACTCAGAGCAACCTCCTTCCCTGATGGGTCCTCTTACCTGCATCAGAGATGGAAGGTGCTGGAATCCCCTCCGTTGCATGCTCAGGGAAGGAGGCCCGGCGGGACAGGTGCTGTGACCTTATTTACCCAACAGTGATGGCGCACAGAACTGAGCAGACCGATTCCCTGACAGGTGCCCAAGGTCCACCTGCAGAAGACAGCTGGTCCCTCAGATGAGTCCCTCACAGACTCCCGGGAAAGTGCCAACTACTCAGCCCAATATTCAAGTCCGGGACGCACACCTTTCACTGAAACCAAGACAGCCACCTCCCAGCCTGTGCCCAAGCTGTAGCTGGTGCCCACACCAGGAATGCTTTCATGCCTCTCCACGGAACTCATAATCCTACCTATGACCACATGCCATTTACTGAACACCTACTAGGTGTCAGACAGTGACTCCTCAGGGGGGTAAATTACCCAACTGCCAACCACCTTGGAAAGGTGAAGTTATGGAAAAAATTCCCACTACCACAAAACATTGATGAAAAGCCTTAGTTTTTTTTCTTGCTGTGAAGAGATTTTTGAAGTTTTTAAATATTTTTTCTCCAGCCTTTCTGGTGTTTGTTTTTCCTTCTGTGACCTTCTGTTTTTCTCTGAGTGCAGCTCTGCGCTTTTTAAAGCAGCTCCTAAGTCATTACGTCTGATCTTCACAAACAGTACACCCAGGTAGGCAGGCAAATAAGGGCTCCTCATTCCTCCATCCCTGTTCTGTGGAGAAGGTTATGAGGCACAAGAGGGTAGGTCACTTGTCCAAAGTCACAGCAAAAACTGCATTTGAATTGCTTTTTTTTTTTTCTTGAGACAGAATCCGAACTCATGGGCCCAAGTGATCCTCCCACCCAGCCTCCATGCCTGACTTGGACTTAGATTCCTGATGGCTCCCAGCCCGTGTCCTTTAAGACTGGAACGAATGCCCAGGATGAGGTGGGTCCTGACCTGGGTATTTGCCTATGTTAGGCTTCTGTTTTTTTCAGTGTAGTGCTGAGGATTGAACCCGAGGCCTCACACCTGCCAGGCAACTGCTCTACCATTGAGCTACACCCTTAGCTCTAAATAATCTTTTTAGTCCTTTAAAAAAAAAAAAAAAAAAAAAAAAAAAAAAAAAAAAAAAAAAACATCGCATAGGTCCTATGATCCCTACTTTACAGATAAAAGAAACAGAGGCTCAGAGAGGGAAGTAACTTGCCCCAAGTTGTACAATAGTCAGTGGCCAAGTCAAAAAGAACTCAGGTCTGCTTCCTCCAAAAGGGGATCCAAGGAAGGACAGCCTCTGTTGGCAGAGGTATTTACTGGTAGTGTGGCTCTCTCTTTGTCTGTGACATGGCACAGTGACACATACCACACTGTGGTAGGGACCAATAAATGTCACTTCCAGCTCCTTCCTGTGTCCCCAGTGCCAGTCAGTCTCTGGGACATACTACGTGCTCACTAAATGCTTGGTGAAGTATGCAGATGAGTTCTCCAGCAGGGTCAGCACACTGCGGGCAGATCTTATGTTGCTTCCTTTCTTCCTGCAGGCTGGGATCCCAGGGGGACCCCTGTTTTGGGGTGCCCCCCGCCAGCCAGTCTTTCCTCCTCTCTGAGTCATGCTTACAAATGCCAGTCTTTAGCCCTAAAAATAGAGCACACGTTGAGGGGTACAAACACCCACAGACGTAAACTACAACTGCAGGCCTGTCCTTGGGTCCCCCTCTTCCTGGGATTCACTCTAGGGGCCACTTCTGGAAGTTCCAGGCCTGGCAGCCCCTGCCTGACCTAGTGTGGACCTAGAGTCTCAGTGTGTGGGAAGTCCTCAGCCATATCCCCCACGGCTCAGCTGCTCAGTTGAGCCAAAAGTCCTTTCCTCTTTGGCCCAGGGCGGCCACCTCACACCTCTTGCCTCTCCCCAGCTGGGCCAAGCTGCCTTCCAGAGCTGGAGCTGGGCCCAGAGAGGGAGAATGATCTGCCTGGGCCACACAGCCAGCGAGAGTTGTGGCCAGGCTTGGACTGAGAATCAACACTCTGGCCAGCATGGGGGATGGGGGGCGCCCAGGTGAGCCTGGCGGAGCCCAGAGTCCCTCACTGGCCCCTGGCATCAGTCTGCACCTCTGCACCACTCAGCAGTGACTTCCCAGTGATGCCAACCTCTGAGAGGTACAGCCAGGGTGCCCAGCCTGGCAGAGGCTGTGCCGTGTGGCCAGCTGAGCAGAACCCCTCCATTCACACCAGCGGCCCCTACCTTGCTGGGAGGGCAAAACAGAAGCCAGGACATGGTCAGGAGGCTGGGAAAGTGGCAAAGAAAGTGAAGCCAGGAATGCACGGAGCCTGCCTGGGACGGGTGTGTCCTGTCTTGGAGGGACCCGTGCAGTGGCATCTCTAGGGACAGGTGCGGGGCACAAGGGAAGGGCCCATGGAGGAAGAATCACTCAGTAGGTTCCTTAGTCAGCCAAGCTGGATTCACATAAAGCAAAAAAGAGGGAAGGAGGTGAGGTCTTGCTGGGGGTGTTCAGAGGGGCCTTGCCACCCCCCGGGGCAATGAGGTGTTCACATCCCACACGCAGGAAGCTGACGTAATGCACGCGTGTGCACCCATGGTGGCCTGGGTGTGGGCGGGTGCGTGAGCAGTCTGCCAGGTTCATTTCTCAGGGCGTAGGGCCTCCTCATGTTCTTCCTGCGTGTGCAAATATCACGCGTGCGCAGTGGGGGAGGCCAAAGAAGCCCAGAGCGGCGGGATGGGGACACCTGACTGCGTGCATGCGGGCTGGCGTCTCTCGGGTGGGTGGTGTCGGGCCGGGTCTGGGCAGGGGCCTTGGCCGGGGTGTGTCTGTGTGTTCCTGGGTCTGGGTCTCGGTACTTGTGAGTCAAGCCGTGTTTGCGTCTGTGTCCCTCTGTGTGCGGGTCCCGCCTGTCGTGTGCAGCTTGTGTGGCTGCTCAGCAGCCTCTGACAGCCAGGACAAAGGCTCTGCAGACAGACAGGTGGTGTGGAAGACAGAGGTCCTCCAAGGGCCTCCCAGTCCGGGACCTTGACAGCTGGGCAGGGGCAGGAGGTGGCAGGCACTCTCCTCGCCTGTGTGGGCCTTGTTGGGGTCCCAGTCTGCAGTAACAGAGACCTTTAGGCCAAAAAGGAGCCCGCAGCTCTCTAGAGGGAGAATCCCACTGCGTTCCGGGTTGAAGGGTGGTTAGAGCCAGGGCAGGGGCCTCCTGAGACCCCGGCCAGGCAGGCACCTTGGTCAGGAGGGAAGGAAGAGGGCTTTGCCCAGGACAGTGAGCTAGAAGGGCCCAGGGTGGGGGGCATTATGGCTATGGGAGAGGGCATAACCTCCGGACCTTCGGGCTAACCCGACCCATCTCCCCAACGCCTTCCAGAGGCACCCATCCCCCGGAAAGCAAAGGGGACAGGTCATTGCGACCATTCCAGCCATCAGCACCCCCTCTCCACCCCATGGCTGTGGATCCACCGCTGGATCAGGAGTCAGAGAACTGTAACTGCAGCCCCAGCAGGTGACTCAGGGAACTCTCTCAGCCTCAGTTTCTCCTCTGTGCGGCGGAGACCTTGGCCACACCTTGAAATGTGGCTGTGGTTGGGGAAGGTGCTGGGTGCCACCTGAGGACTGATCCTTACCCTGGAATCCTTTCCAAGGTGCACACCCCTGGCCAAGACCCTTCGGCTGCCAGAGGGGCCTCTGAGCCAGGCTGAGGTCCTCAAGGGGGAGATGGGAGAGCTTAGGGGCCAGTGGGGCCCGAATGGCACCTCAATCACTGTGCCAGTCTAGACACCAGTTCAGGGATACCTTTGGCCAAAGTTCTTGCTCATTAACTAGGAAACTCAAGGCCACCGCTGCCCCAGTTTCCTCCACCAGGCACCCTCAGGAAGCACGGGTCACTGCCCTCTGCAGGACCCCAGAGCGTGGGACCAGCCTCCCTTGGGGAAGGACTTGTACCATCTCATCTCACTTCCTCTCGCCCTTCTCTCCTGCTTCCACCTGGCCTTCTCTCAGTGGCCCTCCTGCTGGCCACCAGGGGTCTGACCCTCTGACTTTGACAGGGAGGAGAAGTAAGGACCAGGACAGGTGCCAAAGTGCCACGGGAAGGGTGACCGTCCTTCTTGAGCCCACCCCAGGTCTGTGCTATGACCCCAACAAAGACTCAGTGGTCAAGCACCGGCTGGGGTGGAGGTGAGGGTCCCTGACATCGCGAGACGGTGAGCGGGTGTCCTGGGGTGAACGAGTTTGTTGGACCCGAGGTTTCCTCCTCCAGCCCCAGCGTCCTACAGGGCACGGGGACCGCCCTGTGATTTCCCACTGAGTCCTCAGATTCTGCTGAGCCTGGGAGGCGACGAGGGGGCGCCCGACTGCGTGACGCGTGTGCCCCGCTCGGTGGAGGGTCAGGCAGGGGGCGGGGAAAGAGCGCTCTCTCCCTGGGGGATGAAAGGACATCGCGGCCCTCTGGGTTCCGGGTCGCTGGACCTGAGGACCCCCACTTCCCTCCACTGAGGCTGGAGCGCCTCCCCCGAGGGGCCGCTCGGGCCGGGGCCCTCCCCAGGGATGGAGGAAATGCGCCCAATTCTCCGCAGACCCTCCTGGGGAGAGCGGAAAGCACTGCGCGCCCACCAGGCTGCCACCGAGCCCCAGCCTCGGCCCGACCAGCCCCCAGGCGGGGACCGCGGGCTCAGCCCAGGCCTCCCGCCGCCGCTGTCAAGCCCGGCGGCGGCCTCTCCGCGCCCCTCGGGGACCCAGGTCCCCACCCGCTCGCCCCCTCCAGCCCAGCCTGTCGCACAGGATCCCGGCTGCCGGCCGAGGGGAGCTCGCCACCTCCGTCCCCTTCCCCTTCCCGGGGCCGCGGCCGGCGCGGCGCACTCACCGCGGGCCTGGGCCGGGGGCGTCCTGGCTCGGCACTCCGGTGCCCGCGGCAGCCGCTGCAGCTCTGCCCGGACGCGGTCGGCGCTCGCCGCCGCCGCCGCCGCCGCAGTTCGGGGAGGGGGACGTCACGTGACCGCGGAGCGCTCCTTCCCCGGCGCCGCTCCCCCCTCACTGCGGAGCCCGAGCCGCGGGCTCGGGAGCGGCAGGAAGGCCCCCACCCTGCCGCGCGCTCCTAGCCGCTGCTCCCGGAGGTGGGCGCTTTGCGCCCCCATCTTACAGGTGGGGAAACTGAGGACCAGCCGCGGTAGCCTAACTCAGCCAGGCAACAGGCCCGGTTGCTCTGGCAACAGCCTGTGCTTCGGGGATGGGGACAACTTCTGGGGCAAGTGGAAGCGATCTGAGGCAGGGGACACGCCTAGGCCCCGAGCTCCTCTTGCCTGCTGGGGCGGGGTGGGAGGACGAGACGCACGGGGTTGGCAGGGCGACGAGGCTCGCGGCCCGGCCCCCACGTCCTCGGATCCCTCTTGCCTGCTGCGCGTCTTGGCAAAGGCCGTGCACTGACGCGGCGAGCAGGTCAGCGACTCCAGACCTCCCCGGGTGAGCCTCCGCCCCAGCCTAACCCGGTAACGCGCGAGAGCATGGTGGACTGAGCTGTTGAAGCGGAGGGAAGGCAGCTGGAGGAAGGTGGCGGCAGCAAGCTGCGAACCCAAGTAGGAAACGGCTGCAGATCATCTCAGACTGACCTCTGGGGACGAGGGAGGGGAAGAGACCGGCCCAAGGTCACCCAGCAAGCGAGCAGCAGAGCACACAGGAGCCAGCCCACCGACTCGCCTCTTTGAAGACCAGCAGAACCCGGGGGGCTCTAAGCCCATTGATACTCCTCTCCTGCCCTCCACTGAGCTCTCCTCCAAGGGACAACCCCAGAGGAAGCCAGGACACACCAGCCGACAAAGCTACAGCCGTGGGGGCAAACGGGCAGCAGGGTGTGGCCGAGACCAAGTCAGACCATTCATGTGAGGGGCCGCTGTGATCTCTGGCTCTTACCCCTTGGTTCTAACAACTGGGGACACAGGCTGCAAGAGGGCAGACCAACCTCCACCTTGCCAACCACTTTTAATTAGTGGCCAAGCTGACCGGGCCCTCCAAGGTCACAAAGCCCACGGAAGGGAAAGGACTTGAGTTACGTTCTCAGCATATTTATTGAGCATCCCCTGTACAGGGAGCAGTGACTGTCAGTCCCACCTCCCACCCTATCTTCCTAGCCACGGGGACTGCACTTCATTAAGGTCTGAGGTCTTCATCAACCCTCACATCAGCTTCTGCAGGACCCAAGACATGCAGGCCCTCAAGTTCAGTCCCACAGGAGGTGGGACTAGGGCCACAGTACCTGGCCAAGACCCTCACCCCAGGGGAGAGTTTAGAGGGAGGCAATGACTCATCCCATCCCCCATAAACGTAAAAGCTGGCAGGGAGCAAGCACTCCTTCCCTGCAGTCAGAATTTTTTTTTTTCTTGCGGGGTGGGTGGGGGGAGTACCCGGGATTGGACTCAGGGGCACTGGGTCACATCTCCAGCCCTATTTTGTATTTTATTTAGAGACAGGGTCTCCCGGAGTTGCTTAGTGTCTCGGCTTTGAACTCAAGGTCCTCCTGCCTCGGCCTGAATTTCTTCTTGGGGGAAGCTCACGCAGCTGTGGGTGGGGGAGAAGCTCCATCCCGGGGTGCCTCGAACTTCGAAGAGCACAGGAGTGGCCAGCGGATGCCAACTCCTGTCCAGCGATTCTGGGGCCTGAGCTCTGTACACGGTGATACAGCTTCACAATGGTGCTGGCGCAGCCAACCCTGGACATTTCTAGTCTAAGTTGTCAGGGTGGGAGGAAGAGGCTGAGGCTCTGGCGAGACCCCGGGAGCACCGCCACTCACCGTGGGCCTCCCCAACGTCTGGAGGCCTTTTCACTTCCTGCCTGGGAATGTATGAGGACTATGCAGTTGGTCCAAAATTGAAAAACGGAACCCAATGTCGGCCGATGCCCTTCTGGGATGGTGGCCAAAACTGTGGAGCAGCAACTGCCAGGACGCGTAGGTCCTGCTAAGCACTGGTCCAGCGAGCTCCTTGGTGAGATAAGTACTACCTGGGAAAGGACACCGGATGCTTAGAGACCCTCGACAGCAGCATGGACTGGCTGCATTGCCATCTCAGAAGTCCAAATTCCAGGGTTCTCTTGAGAACCACATCGCCTCCCATCTTTTATTGAGTTTTGTCACAGTGAGCTGCGCTGGTCCTTGCTTTCAATTTTAAGCTGGACAGCATTGCCTCTTCCTGCTTCTGTACTTTTCTTACAAGTTGAGAGAGACCACCACCAATTCCTCAAGTCTCCTGAGGGAGGCCCTGCTGATGGTCCACTCCAGGTGTCCGAGTGGAGACAGAGGTGCCCCACCGAGCCACGGGGAGGGGCAGGCTGAGGCAGTGGTGGTGAACTCAGGTCTGGACCCAGGGGTCTTGGCATCTATTGGCATGGCGGACGGAACGTGCTGATGCCGAGTCGACCCCGGAAGGCAGGCTCTGCTGGGCCAGGCCCACTTCTCTTCATAATGGAAGCTTTTCAATCACAGCATTTTCCTCCGTGCATAAAACCTCAACAAGAGGATTCTAATCGCCCGTGTCCTGGGGGGCTCCGATCTGAGGGGGCCGGGGCCCCAGGGGAGACAGCAACACGTGCTGTGGGGGCTGGGCATGGAGCCTGGCTACTGAAGGGAAGACTGACAAAGGCCCCGGAGGTTTGCACTGTCCTGTTTCAATCCAAACCACTCAGGGCTGACCGCTCACGCATGGCTGCCTGTGGGCACAAGCCTTCTCTTTCTCACTTACACACTGCAACCCGGACACCACCCCTTCCCTCCCGATTGCTGAGAGATGAAAGCTGGCTTCAAACACTCCGACATCCGAGTTGGCTGGAGAATGGAACTGTCAGGATACGGCAGTGAACCCCACATGTGGGCGGGGGCTGTCGATGGAGAGCCCTAACATGGGGATGATGCCCCTTGGAAATAACTCCCCCTATGCCCGTCCTGCCCAGCCAGGTCAAGGGGGAGAAAAGCTGGGCAGGCTGTACACTGGAACCCACAGGAGAGAACACACAGCAGCGAGCCCTCCAGGTGTGCTATGCAGAGCAGAGAGGCCTTGGGGGCCCAGGTAGGAAGTGTGGGCAGGATGGCTGACAGCAGCTGCACTCGGGGGTGTGAGACGGCTCCAGGCACCTGTCAGGTAAGGACCGGTCCTGCCTGGGTGGGAGGTTGGCTTGCAGGTGCTCAATCAGTAAGAGGTAGAGAGGATGTGACCCTGGGGGACCCACCCTTGGGAGTTGGGGTTTTGGGTCACAAATGCAAACACAGCAGAGGCTCCCTTTTTAAACACAAAGTCAAAAGGTAGGGAGCATCCTGGTCAAAGCCTAGAAAGCTTTCCCCAGGGTTTCTCTAGTGGACCCCGAGTGTGCATTCATGTCCCCGACTGAGCACACGCCAGGGAATCAGTGGCAAATTAGACGGCCAGAGCCCTGTTCTCAGCTAAATCAGTCTGGCACTATGCTGATTGGTTTTCTGGGATGGCGATTTTAGATGCAGACATGAAATCCAGCTCAAAAATCAAACAGTACACTTTACCTTCATTATTCTACCCTGACTAGCACCACTGAGGCCTCCCACCCAGAGAACCAGCGATGTGCTGCAGATGGGTGAGAAGATGCCACTCAAACTCCAGACGAAAACCAGAGGCGACTTGCAGACTGATAAGCCAAGCTCTCAGAAGCAGCCCTGACTGGCGACTTCACAAATGCATTCCCTGGAACTTCCATGAGGGAGCAGGAGTGCAGGAAGAGGAGGAGGATCTGACGTGACAGGGGGCACTGAGCTCCTGTTGACTTCAGCACACCCCAACTTCCTGGTGGACAGCATTGAGGCTCAGAGGCAAACAGACTTGTCCAGGGTCATAAAAGGAGCTGATTGCTAGTTGCAGCTTGGAGTTTCCTTGGTTACACCAGAGTAAGGGCGGGGGCAGATGCAATCGCGAGTGGCCAGAGTGCCAGCGGCAGTGTTCCAACGCGGCCAGTGGCGGCCTAGGCCTCTGGCTTCCCTGGAGCGCTCCGCACTTCCTGTGGCCCAGGGCCCGCCTGGCCGGGCAGCACTGCCGCGGGTCTGGAATCCAGCTGCTGTTCCGGCAGCAGTTTCACTTCACAGGCCCCAGCCTAGAAGTCCTGGCCACGCCCTTAAGAGCAGGCTTCTCCCCTTCCTTGAAGCACGTTGGGAGGCAGACGCTGAACACCGCAATTGTGCTGGACCAGCTCTTAGGGCTGACCCTGGAGGAATTCGGACAGCCTCCTGAGCAAGTGTGAAGACGTAGTGTGAGGAAGACCAACGGGTCACAAGTGCTGGCGGGATGGAGTGCAGGAAGGAACAGTCGCCTGTGCAGGAACCTTGGTGTCACCTCTGTTGCATGACACAGCAAAGACTTGGTCCAGTATGAACTGGTGCAGACATATGTCACCTCAAGGTCATACGGGGCCTGTCAAGTCCCGAGTTCTACAACCTCCTTCCTAAAATCTAGTCAAGCTCAAAAGCACTTCACCTCACCATCGGGGCATGTGACCCGCTTGGCAGTGTGCGCAGTTTGACAGAACTGGTTCTGAGGTCTTCTTGTTGGGGGAGGGGAAACGCACACAAGAAATACCTGTTTTGAGCCCTTCACTCTTCTTGAACAGTGCTATTCACTAAGCCTCAGCATCTAAACAAACAATGAAAAATCACCCATTCTCAGACAGGAAGTGGCGTCTGGCCTGGCAATAGCCACGGCCTTGTGCGTTGCCTGCTGCTGCCCGAGGCTGGAGGCATCTCCTGATGTTCTCGTCAGTGACAGTCAAAAAACAACTGAAGCTGCCCCAGAGGAACTGTCCGTCACAAAGGCATAAATCTTCAGCAAACATTCTAGCCATGTTTCAAATACCGTGACATGATCCTGCACGTAAGCAGGGGCTGGAGCTGGTGGCCGCTGTCCTGGTTTTTGTGGGCTGAACCCTGCCCACCACCACCAGCCGAGGGGCTCCTGGTGATGTACGGCCAAAGCCCTTGGAGCAGGACTCTGGGGAGCAGTGCTTAAAGGCCTCTTTTTAAGAGACTTGCAGGCGGAAAAAAACAATCCCATATTTTTTCGGAAAGTTCATTTACTTGCAAAGAATAATGCAGAACATTTTAAACCAACAACATTGATTACTGCTTAATTCTCAGTGCAAAGAGAGATGAGGCGAAGTCAGAGTTAAGTAACCTTTGTTGGTTATGAGATAAATGGCAAGATGACCTGGAACAGAGGTGACCCAACTTCTCACACCCTTTCAATACCTCCTAAACTTGTGCTTGCTGTTGGGAGGGTCTCGGCCCACATGACTCCTCTGTAGTCCTGGAAAGTCACCCAGTTTAGGTTATGCCAGTGGAGAGGTGGGCTTCGTGTCTCCATACTGGGCTGTCCCCAGGCACACAGTTGCTGCTCAGTGAACTCATTGTTCAAACTGGTGTCTACCATTCTGCAAATGTTAATCTGGGACCTAATGAATAAAGGGTTCCAATAACGTCAAGGCCAATGTTCTGCTCATTGCATGGTGAGGGCAGGGACAGTGGTGGCTGCAAGAACCTTCTTAAGATGAAAGTGACACTTCTCATAGGCCTGCACCGTGTTCTCAGTGCCCTGCACACAGTGGGCCCAGCGTGCGCACAACCCTCCTCCCTCAAGCCTGTGACAGGAAAGACAGGCTTTCCTGCTCAGCTGACTCTAAGTTTGGGTAAACAGGTAAGTCATCCCTTGGGTATTAGAACAGATTGTTCAAGGTACGCATTAGCTTCTAAGGGTAACCAGGCTCTGATCAAGGGCTGTAACTACACAAACCCAGCCACTGGACCGCATGGAAACCTCGCGCTGGATGACGATTCCAGAGAGAGAGAGAGACAATCATGGCCTCTTGATCTGGCAGGAAGTTAACAGTGATTCTAAACAATGAAGCTCCCAGATACACCCCTGCCTCCCCCGGGGAGGAAGAGGTGCGCATCCACCTGGGATTAAAAGGGTCAGAATGTGGGGGGACCCGAGCTTCCTGGCCCTCGGTCCTCACCTGTACCTGCTGCCCACATCGTGGCGGGGGGGGAGGCCACAGGGGCCATTCGGATTGCACGTTCACCTTGTGATTTCCTGGGGTGGGTGGAATGGAGGCCTCAGTCCCGGCACCGCAAAGTTCTGACCCCAAACTCCTTTTCTGGTAATGCGGCTCTGCTCAGATGCTGGTGCTGCCAGACCCCAGGTGACATTCCGAACAGCACTGGAGATCCCGGCAGATTGTCAGAGTGCCAGAAAGAAGATTCTGGGGAAAGACTCCTGGAAGAGCATCACCAGCTCACTCTGGATCCAGGGCAGAGTTAATAAAAGAGCAAGGACCTGGTGGGGGCTGGGGCTCAGTGGTGGGGCACTTGCCCAGCACGTGTGAGGCACTGGGTTCCATTCTCAGGATTGCATATAAATAACAGTCCATCAACAAACCACAACAACAAAAGCAAGGACCGAGATCAGGAAGCAGCCTGAGGGCAGTATTTTGTACCACTGCATGAAGGAAAAACAAAAAACTTTTAAGTGAGAAAATCAAAAAACAGTTTCAACATCAAATTGGGAAAACTTGATTTCTGGGATGCTGTTGACACGTCCATATTGGTCCCCAAATGACCTCCCTTGGCCATATACATGGTAGGTGCTAAGCACTCGACCACAGAGTCACATCCCAGGCCCAGAAAAGCCTCTGTTAAGAAAGCAAGCCACTCTCTCAAGCACCACTGCACTTCCACACGACTTACCTTGGAAAAGAATACGTTTCTTTGTTATAAAGTTTAGGCACCAGCTTCATTTATTTGGAGCTAAATAAAAGACCAAGATCTAAAAACCAGGATTAGCTACCCTGGGGCTCAACCTCAGTCCCGCCCAGAGGCCTGCCGCGCCCCCACAGTGGGTGCTGAGGCAGCTGCACTCAGGGTTCTTGCTCCCCGCAGGCTCATTACACCGCCCACCTTCTGGGGGTACAGACTGAACACACTACAAACACAGAGGGGACACCAACACCAAGCCACAACCCACCAACCCCCCGTTACCCTGATGAGCAGCTATGCACACGGGATACTGCTCAGGCAACTGGTACTCAAGTTGAAATCTGCCTCCCCCATCCGATATGTGAATTCAGATTTTTGAAAGGGGAGAGGAGGGAGGAAAAAGCCTGGCACAAACTGGAGGCCAAAAATGCAAGAGACCTGCGTCAGCATCTCAGCCACAAACACATACAGACGCACTCGAGAGAAAGCTGGTTGTTTTTTTTTTTTTTTTTTTTTTTTTTTTTTTTTTTTAAAGAAACTCTAATCCAAGGTTTCATTTAAAAATCCTTCGACATTCTTCAGTATATTGCTTTGATTATTTGTCACTAGTAACAATGATCCTGAGGTGGATAAAATAGGATACCCCCTCTACACACTCATTTTTTTCCTTTTCTCAAACAAAGTGATCTAAAAGATCCTTTCATGGTATTTCAGAAGAACATTTTCAAAGGGAAGCGAGATCCAAGAACTAGCAGACTTGGAGACTGGAAAGAACACGCTCTTTAAGAACCTCGTGTTATCCAAATGTACTTCAGTTCAACTCACTCTTCTGGGAAGGTGGTGAGATTGTTCAAATGCACAAGGAATATTTGATTTCCCACTTCAGAATATTAGCAAAAAGCCCCTGAGGCCAGCACTGAGACAGTCCCTTGCTCACTGCAGGCCACATGCAGCTGCCCCTCCTTTAGACACTGGGACCAACAGCTGGCCGGCGGGGCTGTGCTGGCCCGGAGGGGAGTCTAAATCTGAAGACACTTTTCCACAATGACGGCAAGTTCTTCACTTTCATGCTTTATTGAAAGTAGGATATGAGTCAAAGACAGGTATTGGTAAGCAGGTTATGTCTCTAAAGAATCACTGTTAGTTCAGAGCAGAATGCTGTCCCATCTACTGTGACACACATCCCTTCTGGACCAGCGCATCTGTATGGAACTTGAGCAAGAAGTAGAACAGAACTTCACTGCTGCCAGGACTACAGATCTCCTTTGTAAACATGATTCACGGTCACTGCTACTAAACTTGTTCAATCTTTACTTACCCGCCCTGCCACCGCCCCCCTTAAATATAAAATCTGAAACATTTCCTTTAAGTTTGATGTCCATCAGTGCAATCTGCTTTATTTGACATAAGGCATTTGGGACAGTCACTTTTGAATGGATCTTGCCTTTTGGAAGAGTCATGTAATGGTTTAATTCTTAAATCCACCTTTTCTTTAATGCCCTAACGTCAAATTCCTCTTCCCCTCTGGTCATTTCTTGGTGTCAGCAAGTGTTCAAAGATTAATGTCCAAGTAGACCAGTACCTGAGGAAAGAAGCACATGTGGAGGTACAGCTGTGAACCAGACACGAGTGCGCATGTTCCATCTGCCGGGAACACATCACCAACAGTCAACACACAACAGATGCACACAGCAGGCCCAGGGCCCTGCAGGTAGAAAAGCATGGGCAGGCTCCAGGCCTTTGGCTAAGCCACAGTTTTGTTGAAAGCTGTTTCCTATGCTTATCTTCGCACAAGTTCATCAGATTTTACTGATGCTTTCATTTGGTGGCCGTTTTTCATAAAAAAAAACTTTTTGCTTTAACCACCGGAGTTCCTCTGTAGTGGTAACATGGACACAACAAAGCCCCACGGAGAGGAAGACTTTAAATCTAGGCCAGCAGCTTTACTGCATATTTGCTTTAGCAAAGGGCCCCTGGTACTCAATTTAAACTTACTTCTTGGTAAAATCACTACCTGCTAGGACTCGGGGGTGGCCGGCCAAGAACCAACATGGCAACAGTCAAAGCTGGGAATGTCCAGCGTCTGTGTTTGAAGGATCACTGAGTATTGCCAGTGCATAATTACACTGGCCAAAGTGTACGAGGAGGAACCGCCACGTCTCCACCCAAAGTGAACAACCCAATAGTGCCCGAACTCCAGGTGGATGCAATGGGCCTTTCCTCAGGGAAAGGCATCTTCTCCTACTCCTTCTACCAGCCACGTACAACTGTGCTGGTCTGAGACGGGACAAACAGGAGGAGTGGGAAGTGCCGAGTATACAGTGGGAAACAGCCCTAGATCACTCCCAACCTCCTGTGAAGACGGAGGGGCTCAATGCAAGTAAGGGAAAGCCGGTGCCCTGGGCCCGAGCTCAAGGCCATGAAGCCCGAATAAAAACGCTCTTAAGTAGAATTAATTCCAGTCATGAGACTCGGATGGGATTAAATTTTAAAATCAAATTATAACCTTCACTTTAATAGAAAATTACAGTCTGACTCTGACATTCATGCACAAAAACATGACAAATGTAACTTACCTTTAAACCCTTCTTCTGGCATACAAACTAGAGAAAGAAAAAAAGAATTCCAAAGTCAAACGACTGTCATGCCAGACAGTCATGTCAGCAACAAGATCACTTCATGCTTCAAGATGAAAAGTCTAAAATAACTTTTAATTACCTCAGTCACCTGCAAATGATTGCTTTTGAACTGACGGATGACATTAATCTGATGATGATTTTTCTGTTTTTATTTTTATCAAAGTAATACACATGCATTTAAAAAGTCAAATTCTAGTAGAATTAAGTCTGTGAGAGGGTCCCAATACTGCAGGACTTCAAGGAGTGTCCTGGGAAAGACGGTATGACTGACTCCCAGGGAATTATGTCTCTCCCCATCCTCCTCCAGGTCCCAGATTCTAGAAGCCACTCTTGACTCTAGTACCAACTTCTTCTGGTACTTAGCCTCCTTGTTCCTAAATAACAGGCTTCTATTGCTGTTTTATATAAGAACTAATATTTTCCTCAATGGAAAATAAATTTAGTCCTCTGACACCTCCCACACACTACCTGCCCCTCCAGGACTCCAGGCACAGAGGTCCTCGCTGCTGCTCAGCCAGTCTCCATGCTGACCTTAGCTCTGACTCCATTAACTCTCATGGCTAATGCCCCGGTGTGCTTCAGCTGCACTGGGTGTGCGTGACTGTCCTTCTGGGCCTGCTCACCCCAGCCCCATTCATGGACTGCATTTTATCGTGTGTGTTTTCTGTTTTTTGCAGTGCTGGGGATGGAACCCAGGACCTCAAGCATGCTAGGCAAGTGCCCTGCCGCTAGGCCACACTCCGAGCCCTATCCAGTGTAAATCCGTAAAGGACCCAGAAGTCCCTTCAAGGCAGTTACCACCACTTCCGCTTTTTCTTGTGGATATCCTCTTCCCAAGTCCCGTCCCACACCCACGGGCCGGGCGGGAGGCCCCCCTGCCTGCTGCAGAACGCTCCTGGGACTTCCCTTCACCATCTGCTAGGACGCTGGGTCCTACAGTGGACCCACGTTTTAACAGTTGCCCTGTCAAACTCCTTCCTGGCTTGCTCTCGTTTCATTCTGTCCTCCTCCGAATAATCAGCTGACAGGGGTCTAGTAGTTTGCTGCTCCCTCTTCTCGTACTATTGTAGGCGATTTTTAAGCTTCCTCTCGCTGCCTGCGCTAGTCCCTTTCCAGCTGGCTGCCTGACATGTCTTGGTTCCAGGCTCTCCGTCTTCAATCGTCTGGTGCCCACTTCTACCTACCACAGAGGGTTACTAAACAGGTGCCTGGAGGCGCTGCTGGGTGGGTACTGGTGGGCATCACTGGAAGGTGCCTGGGAGATGAACCAGCTTTTTCTCATCTACAGGTTTTGTTCTTAAAGGGAGCTGTTCCCTGGAGAGAAGCTCCCTTGCCTCCAGCGTGGGAGGCAGGGGAAGTGCTGCCGGCCTGTGAGCAGAGGGCTGGGTCCTGCCTGAAGCTGGCTCCAGAAGGCCTCATTCCCACTTCCCAGCTCAATTTCTTCAAAACGTAGAAACACAAACCCCAGGCTGCTATCCTGAGAAGGTGGGGCGGGCTCTGTGCCAGGATGTGAAGGGAGGGTGGCAAGGATGAGCAAGGGGGAGCCGCTGTCCGGCTGCTCTTCTCACACCCAAGCCCACCGGCAGAGGTGCCCGGCTGGGGCGGGGGACCGAGTTCCCCTGCTTCCTGACCTTGGCCCCTGAAGGCTCACACCTACCACAGCTGTCTGCTCACTGAACAATTCCCATTCCCCATGCTTTCCACACTTGGGGACACTTTCTCTGCTTTCTACCATCTGTTAAAACTAATAGTGCAGATTCCACCATAAAAACACACAGAAACACTCTCAAGTTGAACAGTGAAAGAACCATGCACTAGAGCTCGGCACTGGGGCCCAGCTCCTAAGTCCACCAAGACTCCGCAAAGAGCCGTCTTTACCTTGCATGACGTCATCCATTGCAGCATAATCTGCAATCGGTTCATCAGCCTGGAAAACAAAGGAGACAACTGAGAACCACAGGGAGGGGGCACACGCTGAAGTTGGGGACCCACACGCCTGCAGACAGCAGGCTGCTCAAGTCACAGTCAGCAGGGGCGGCTAACTGCGGGCTGAGACTTGTCACCTTGGTGCTGTTTCCACCCTCCCAAAACAACTTTGGATGTGAAAGGTCTGAATGTCTAGATGCCCCAAGTCACCAGACCACTTTAACCATCATGAGTCAAGACCCATTGGTGGCACTAAGACTCAGGTAGAAATAAAAGGTCAGAGGCCTCTTCTCAAGATACCAACTGGGGTAGGTCACGATTTTTCCTCCTCTTCATCATCAAGAACAAAATATCCACTTTTATTAAGGCAGCGTCCACACTGAGGTCAAGCTCAGGATGAGATTAGCTCTCAGGGCAAAGAGGCCGATGAACAGCCCAGGCTCCAGCTGTGCAGCTGCAAGCACAAACCCTTCATAAAAGGGGTCACTTTAAAGAGTTTATCCAGGAGCGTTAGGATTTAGCAACTGAACAGTTTTCAACATCATTCTGCAAACTGTGCAGCAAAAAGCAGCCTGGGAGTTGTGGGAGGAGGGTGGCGTGTGTATGTCATGAGTGAGTGCCAGGCGACACTGCGCCAGGGCCACCTTACCACATCTGAACCGGGACCTGGGCACGGAAGGCACTAACCTCACGAATACCTGAAAACTCATTCTACATGTGACAAAGTACACAGGCCACAAAACAAGCGCCTTGAGGAGGGGAGAATGGGACCAAGGAGGTCTCAGGGACCCTGTGTCCTCACATGTCTTCAATGGCCACTAAATCCAAAGCCATGCCTGGGCAAGAAACCCATTAGGCGCCAGGGCATTCTGGCTTCTGTCAGACCCCGGGTCCTACAAGTGCTGCCCAGCTCCACAACTGGTACCAGCTGAGCATCACTAATCTAACACACAAAATGCTCACAAACCTGAAACTTTCTAGGTTGTGACATGAAGCCAACTGAAAAATTCTAACACCTGACCTCATGATGGGCTGGAGGGAAAACAGAGGCACTGAAACGATCACATTATATCAGCTCCAGGTGGACGCATGACAGACAAACGGACCGAACGCTTAGAGATATGTACGTGTGAACATTTCTGAGTACCTGGAGAGAAGGGGGGAAAGAAAGAAAAACAACCCTAAATCCAAGTCACTGCTGGCCCAAGCGCTTCGGGTAAGGGACCCTTGACCTTTCCTTCGGAACCAAGACAACGCATAGGTTCACGGGACTGTGGTCATTCTGCCAATCCTGAAGTTAGGTGGAAGGTGGGGAGAGGGATAAATGCATAATCATTACGTACACAAAAATCACACACCCCTCCTGTCTTCACTGAGACTATTTTTCTTAAAAATGGTAGAGGTGCCATTCACACTGATCACATCACCTGCTCCCTGCTCCATCTCGGGAGGACTGAGGCTGCATTTTAAAGTAAGTTACAGGCATCAGCACAAGCGTTTTTCCTATTGTTAAAGGACAGACTTTCCAGCTAGTCAAAACAAAATGTGTGTGTGTGTGTGTGTGTGTGAGCGAGAGAGAGAGAGAGAGAGAGAGAGAGAGAGAGAGAGAGAGAGAGAGAGAGAGAGAGAGAGAGAGAGAGAGAGAGAGATGGACAGACACAGACTGAGACACAGAGACAGACATGGCCCACAGAAACTCAGTGACCAGACACCAAGAGCCCAGCTGGCCCAGTAGAACACGGTGGCTGCTTATGTGGCTGACAGTCAATCCTTACTGCTCGCGGGGCACAACGCTCCCTTCCTCCCCGTATGAAGGGGATAAGCACCAGTCTAGGTCTGGAGGAAGTCACAAGAAGTCCGCCAGGAGAAATGGGGGGCGGGTGAGGGAACAGGAGGTCAAGGTGCAGCCTGAGCTGGGAGGGGCTTACAGTCAGGGCAGGGGCTGCTTTGCAGTGTCACCATAGCCTGCTCTGACACCCAAGAACAAGACCAGGTGATGCAGTGACCTTGCTGAGCCTCTGGAGGCTGGGCGGACACTGGGTAACCCAGAAATGGGCCAACGTCCACAGCAGGGGCTGAAGACCTCGCCCGGGGAGGCCCAAGGCAGCTCTAACCACCATGCATGATGTGGCCTTGAAAACCCAGAGCTCCTGGGCCCTGGAGTTCTTACTTACCTTTAATAAAATCACAGACTCAGGAATAACGCCGAGGGTCCCAAGGGTGGCACAGTCGTCACTTAGAATCTTTCCATCAATAGACAAATTCTGATCGAAAGGAGCGACTGAAAACGCGTGCATGATCTGTGCCAACACAACAGAAGCAGAGTCTGAATAAGGCAAAACAGACCCATGCCTCCTGCGAACCGAAAGCAGAGATTCTAAGATCACAAAGGAAAAGGCTGCAGAGTAGCAAAGACCCTACTGCTTGCGGCCAGCCCGCCAGCTACTGGGCTGCTGAGCCTGCAAGTCCCTCGGAGGCCAGGGGCATCGTGAGCAGGTCCAGGAGAAAGCCGGGAACAGCCGCACACACGGACCCTGTGTTCTTCCTGTGCTGCAGTGAGGTGGAGGGGCTGGCGCGAGGACTGGGCTGGGTAGTCACTGTCCTCCTGCCACGCTTGGGCCCCACATCCTTTCCCACACAAGTTGAGTCCGATTCTATCTTAAAACCATCTGTAAATCAGCCAGCAGCCTATTTGGACTTTTCTGCCTTATGTTTTTACTTCTTCAGCAACAGCTTGGTGATGTCAGCGCTTGGGACTGTCATGCCTTATCTCTAGGAATCAAAACACAAGGCAGGGGCCATGTGCCCCACCCCAACTCTGGCCCAGAGTTAAAATTTAAATGCTTTCTTAATGACTTACGCATAATAATAATATTTAAACACTTTTTCAAATTCATAAAGTTTTTAAAAACTTTTATCGTATCTGGATAGTATTTACCTTGAGGTCAAGTAGGCACTGGGCTCAGAAAGGCACATACAGGTACCTTCAGTGATGCTGCTCTAATTCAAGTTTAAGAGAACTCATTTTACTTCCTCTGTAGCTGAGTGACAATGCCATCAAGTGCAAGCAGTGCATGTGTCTTCTGCTGGCCAGCATCCATGACGTCACTGGCAATACACTGCTCTCCCTGCACTCCATCCGGTAGATCCCAAAGGGAAAACCGACTCTACCCTCCGTTTGCCCTGCTCTCTGAGCACCCTTTGTCATAACCGAAACCCAGCCCGAGCCAGGTGCCCACTGGCCTAGCCCCACTTTCACCACGGCTTGTGGCGATGCTGACAGGCAGAAGCGGATAAAGCACGCGATGGCTATCACTGAACAAGAAGCCAATGAGAAATCTGTGGAAACAGGCAAAGGCAGAAGAGTCTGACACAGAAAGGTCGTCTGTGCAAACCCAAAGACTGAAGATCGTGGAATATAATGAGAGGACAGAAAAACACATTGAGCCGCAGAAGAAAATTCAGATGTCCAATGTGATGAATCAAGCAAGGCTCAAAGTCCTCAGAGCAAGAGATGACCTATCACTGACTTACTGGACAAAGCAAAACAGACTCAGCGAGACTCGTCAAGGTGGTAAGAGATACAACCAGGTACCAAGTGCTGCTGCATGGACTGTTCCTCCAGGGTCCGTACCAGTTGCTGGAGCCCCAAATGATTGCTCATGGCAGGAAACAAGACTTTCCTCTAGTAAAGACTGCAGTGCAGAAAGCTATTCCTCCGTCCTAAATCACCACCAAGGAGGATGCAGATGTCCAAATTGATCAGAGGCTTAGCTGCCTGAGGAAATAGCTGGTGGAGTTGAGATCAATAATGGGGATCGTAAAATGAAGGTTTCCCACACCCTGCAAAGCCAGCTGGATCTCACGCCCAGCAGATGGTGCCTGAAGTACAAGGAGCCTCGTCTGGTGCAAATGCCAACAGGAGATCTTTGGACGAAGCCCTTGGGAGGTGACATTAACACCCTGCTCTACTTCTAAGAGGCAAGATGGTCTACGTAGCCTCTTCTTTGTTGTTCTGATATTGTACTTATCAGTGGACATCCTTCTGTAGCTAAGGACCTTGGCCTAAAGTTAACCATGGGAGGTTTCCTCGGTGGGATCAGGACCCACTTGTAGTTTGTCTGAGGTACCACAGCTGTGATCTGGTTCTGCAGCGTGTACAGGAGGGGTCAGACAGTGCTCCCTGGACTACACCAAGTGCCCGTTCTTTTCACGATTGTGCTTACCTAGTCTACACGGTGGTGTGCATGGTGTTCCTTGCCCCTCATGTGGGGGGGGTGCCTTCCAGCAGGAGGACCTTCACTGGTACCTACTTGGACCTAGAATTTTTCTTCATCTGTAAATGTGATTTAAAATCTAAGCCATGAACCAAAACAAAATATCTATGCGGAAACAAACAGAGAACCCAAGTTCAGCACAGCAGCCTAGACTAGCTTTCTCCTGCCTCAGCCTCCTGAGTCACTGGGACTGCAGTGTGCACTACTGCGCCTGGCAAACGCTCCCCTTTCTAAGGCAGGCAAAGCCAATTCACTGAATAAAATAAGAACTATGGGGCTCGTGGTATAGCTCAGTGGTGGAGCACAGGCCTAGCTTGTGTTAGGTCCAGGGTTTGATCCCCGGGCTCCACAAAAACGAACTCAAACAAGAATAAAAAATAATGCAATTAAACACTAAGCACCTTCTAAGAAAAGAAATAAACTATACTTCCTTTACTTTATGGCACCAGAGAGGTGGTGGGCAAATTAGTAATTAGGTAAATCAACTGTTTATGGTGCATAGGTCTAGTATCTAACATTTAGCTTGCAAAGTTTTTTCTATTGTTTTTTGAGAAACAGGAAAAAAATTTTTATTGCTTTGCTAGCAAAGGAGAAACACAGGGGGACTCCTGACCCAGAGGCTGTGATTCTCCTCATCGAGGGAACAGAGGACTCTAAAAGACGGAATTCAAAGGCCACACTCCATGTATTCTGTCGGGAGTTGTAATTCACTTGTTCATTTGGAAGACGTTGATTATGGGTTGTCATCACATTGGTTAATATTGATGACGTACAGTATCCCCATAGGAAAGCTTCATCAAACATTTAAAAATGAGGGAGGGCTGTGGGTGTAGCTCAGAGGGAGAGTATTTGCTTAGCAGGCCAAAGGCTCTGACTTCCACGTGCAGTGCTGCAAAAAAAACCCCTAAACAACAACTGAAAAGGGAATTACACCTTTTTTTGGTACTGGGGATTGAACACAGGAGCACTTGACCACTCAGCTGGGAGGGGGTCTGGCTATGTTGCTCAGGCCTCGTTAAGTTGCTGAGAGTGATTTTTGAACTTGAGATCCTCTCAGCCTCCTGAGTCGCTGGGATCACAGGTGAGCGTCACCACATCCAACCATCATGCCCTTTGTTTAAAAAACCACCCAACAACAACTGAAGCTCACACAGAGTCTACCACAAACTCTCATGCTACCCAGGAAGCCCTGCGACAGGGTCATCTCTAGTTGAAGCGCTAAAAGCTACAGCCACTGAGCAGTGAGGGAGTCACATCCCACTGCTGGCTCCTTCAGTTCTGCCTGATCCCAGTGGTCCTGGACATGAGAGGAAAGCAGGAGGGCCGCTGCAGAGGGAGCACCCGAGGGGAGCACGCCTTCAGCAGCTCACAGAGCAGGCACCTGGCTCCTGCTCCCAGGAGAGGTTATTTCTGTTGGTTTCTGATTTATTCTTCAAAAATAGTCGTCCACAATAAGAACAGCACAGGCTTTTAAAAATGTCCTTATCCACAGGGGCTCTTTTTGTAATTGAAAGGTTCTGAATGTTCGAGGTTTACCGCTGACAACCAGAGAGCAGGCAATGGAAACAGGCCTGCTCAGATGGGAAGGGCACAAGGACAGCGAGAAGACATCATGCCAACACGCTTATTTTCAGAGCCATGGGCTCAACCAAGGGAAATACTGTTCTCAAGACGATCTGGAACACATAACACCCTCAAAGAAAGCCTGTACTTTTGCCTCAATTACAACGAAAAATATCAGTAAGGAGAAAAATGCGTAACCAGTAAACTACACCACATGAAAGTAGCAGAGAGGGGAACTCAGTCAACTTTTTGATATCAAGCAGCGACTGAAACAGATCGAGGCCAGATTTTCTTTCACGGACATCTTGAATGAATCAGCTCCTTGTGCTGATGTTTTGAGACACCAGCAGGATGCTCATGAACAGCACTTTCAGTATTGATAACACGTGGGGACACGATCACGAGCACTCTCACGAAGCCTGCACTGCCACCACCGATGACCTGCAAGCCATGCGGGACGCAGCGGGAGATCTGAGGTGAGCCTCTATCAACAATTTGAAAACACCACCCTACAAATATAAAAGGTAGAGTTGGGCGTGGCAGCACACGCCTATTGCCCCAGTGATTTGGGAGGCTGGGGTAAGAGGTTCGCCAGTTCAAAGCCAGCCTCAGGAACATAGTGAGACCCTGCTCAAAATAGGACAAAAAAGGGGCCGGGGATGTGGCTTAGTGGCTATGTGCCCCTGGGTTCAATCCCTGGTACTGAAAAGGAGGAGGAGTGGGGTGGGAGCAGGGAAAGGTAAAGATACTGAAAATTCTATCAAACACTATTCGGGCAACAAAAGTACTGATAAAAGAATTTGACTCATCCTAATAAACAGGCTATCAGAAGATATTATCTCCCTAAACTTCACAGCTGACTCTGATAATAGGCCAAATGTCTATTAAGTGGTCAAAGAGTGCATGGGGCACCTTAGAGGGGGTGAACAATTATTCAGGAACAACTCGACAGGTGATAAATTGAAAGATTCTCAATGTTTCTCATTGTTGGAAAGCTACTCAAAGCTGGTTCAAGGTTTTAGATCTTAAAAAAAAAAATCACTTTCACCTTCACAGAAAGGTTCATGGCTACTTTGAAAACTAAGTCTTTTTAAAGAGTCACTCTGATTTGGGGGCATTATTTTGAAATGAAAAAAGCCTCTTCTCTCAATGGCTTAATACTATCCAAGCAAAGGGCTGTTTTAAAGGTCAAACTGAAAGTAAACAGATGTTCGCATGAACATAGATGCCAAGCAGGAATTCACAAAGGCCTCGAATCCAGAGACCAACTGAACAAATGTTAGATTTTCTCACCTGAATTTTCAACTCTTTCAGTGTTTGATTAGCAGAAACTAGAAGTGCCTTCTCTCCGCGGACCTTCCTATGCCGCATACTCCGCCGAATGACTTGCTTCTGATAGGCTGTGTAACTCGGATGCGCTATCTTCTGCCGCTTTGCTCCGCCACTGCTCTACAATGAAAATCCAAACCAAAGAAAGTCCTGAAATTATCCAGGGTGACCTTTGCTCATGAAGTTCTTTAGGCAAACAAAATCACTGGGCTTACTGACCCCTTAACCCTATGAAATTCAAAATAAACAATGAGCAGAAATTCCCCGAGAGGCTAGCTGTGCTGGAACCCCACCAACTCTTGAGAGATGAGCAGGAGAATCACAAGTCTGAGGCCAGCCGTGGCAACTCAGTGAGACCCCGTCTCTAAAGGAAAAAGACAAAAGGCTGAGGACCTAGCTCAGTGGCAAAGCAACACCGGGCTCCTTCCCAGCTGTCCTCCACCTCCCACAAAAAAAGATTATAAATTCAGTCCTAATTTCTTTGTTTTATGTTTTTTTTTTTTGTTTTGTTTTTTTCAGTTTTACATGGAAGCCAAGCATATACCATTGAGAATTTTAATTCTAAGACTGCACCTTAAACAAGAAATCAAACCTAGCTTAACTAAAAATAAGAAGTGACCTAGTGCCTCTGGTCATATTAGTGACATACGCAGTTTTACGTTATTTTTCCAAGAAAAGAATTAAAGCCAAATGTAACCAAACACTCAGAACTTAGAGTAATTGGAATGTAAAGCATAGGCAAAAAAGTTAAAAATGAGTATGGAAGCCACCAGTCAACTCCAGAACGTGGAACAATCTCCAGGAGATCAAACTGGTCTGAAAGTCAAGTCAAGGAAGGCAAAAAGGGGGCAGAAGGGGATTGGGAAGGTACAGGACAGCTGTAACAGTTCACGGTGACATAAAACCATGCACGCTGCAATTGCAACATGGTTTAAAAATTCCAGTATGGGTATTAGATAATTAATACAGGTGTTAGGAGTATTTTGCTAGTTTTCTTCTTCTGAGCATATTACAAGGATTATATAGGACACTGTCGTTACTTTTAGGATATGCAGGATTGAGCATTTAGAGGTGAAATGTCATGACAGTTTTGAAATGCTTACAGGTTTGATGAAAAATTACAGACATGTATGGGTTTAATGCACACTGTAGTCACCTAAGCAAAAAAACAATATTAGCCAAATGTCCTAGAAATCTGTCCCCTTCTTACCCCAGTGCTGGATCAAACAGGGTCTCATGCAAGCTAAACAAGCATTCCACCACTGAGCTACACCCCAGGCCCCCAAAATATGCTTATAAATGCTCAAGAGGTTAATGCCCAGCACAGTGGTATACACCTGTAATCTGAGCTACTGGGGAGGCTGAGGCAGGAGGATTCGAGGCCAACCTCAGCACCTGAGGGAGACCCCATCTCAAAATAAAATAAAATCCCCAGGGCTGGGGATGTGGCTCAGGAGCTAAGCACCCCTGGGTTCAATTTCTCGTACCAAAGGAAAAGAAAAAGAGGTTAACAAATGACCAAGGTCCGTTCTCTGGTTGCACAGTTGTCACTGAGCACCAGCTGTGATAAGCAGAGTGGTCAGGGGTCAGTATGGACACAGAGGCCCCATGTGCACCTCCAGTGGAACCCCGCAGGTTGATCAGGACACAGACACAGAGAGCAGTGTTCTGCGGCTGCACATTAGTACGGCTCAGGAAGCGTCAGTCACCTCTACGCAGCACTGATACACAGGTGAGTCAAAGATTCACTTAACAAAACACTGAGTGACCTACGGGGAATGGAAGGTGTGTTGATAAAATGTTTTTTTCTCAATCTCGACTGGTGAAGGAAAGAAAGGTCAAACTGAACCTACGTTCCACACTTGGGAATATAAGGAAAAATATCTACATTGTATTATTTGACTTTAGAAGCACAAAACACAACCGAAAACCAAAGCCCTGAGTATTTAAAAACACTGGTGACATACTGGCTTAAAGGAGTCGAAAGGCTTCTGCTAGAACTATTTTCCTTTTAAATCCATAGAATTTATATCCAACCTAACTGACAAACACCAGTACCCCTGCTCCATAAGACTTCCCATTACCTAAGTGATACCCAACGCCAAGCGTATTGTTAACCTACATTTCAGATAACATCGAAGGCACTGGGTTGATGGAGCTTAGAGGAGGAGGAAGGGGATTTGTTCAACTCCATTAAGGACAAACAGAAATGCATCATTTTTTATTGCAGGGATTAGCAGTGGTAATCGCGGCAGCTATCTACAGGCGGAAACACCATGAGACTCTTCAGGGATTACCTACTCTTTTCCAAACTAGGACAGTTAGACTTGAGATTTTTTTGTGAACCAAAAACATTTAAAACATTCTTGAGAATTACAACATCCAAACAAGGAGAAGGAAGACAGAGGAAAATTACAAAGTATAAAAAATAATTACAGCATAAAAAGCAGTGTTCCTCCACATTCTCTATCGTATTTATAAATGTAAAATCTGTTGTCATCCACAACTGAGGAGAACGATTCCACATCTAGTTTAAAAAGCATTGCTGTGGTTATGACCACAATGAATAAAACTAGACATTCAAAAAAAAGCCTTTCAAAAACTAAATCACTTGAAAATGGAAACAGTTTCTAAGCAACTCTTAGATTGAAAAGCAAATCATGAAATAACAGGAACTAAGGACAATAAAAATATATGTATCGATCACACCTAGATTATTTACTAGGGAATAAACTGGTGACAACAGACAATAGAAGATTTGAAAACAGAAGAGAGTCCCAACTGATTATTAAACCATACTACTAATCGACAGTAACTAGGCCAGTATGGCCCTGTAGGCAAAAAGATATGAAGGGGAACAGCCTGAATCCAGAGGCGTGTCCAGTCCTGGGGAGCACACAAGGCATGTTTGTAACCTATCAACCAAAAAGTGAAAAGTCTGCTTGGAGATAAGTGACTTAGAAGGTTGATTGTATATGGAGATGAAGACAAAAACAATGGGTGACAACAGGTTAGAAGGCACAAATTTTTTGTTAGCAAACTCCTGCCAAGAGAAACAAGAGCCTGGTGTGGTGGCCCACACCGCCATCACAGTGACTGCGGAGGTTGAGAGAGGAGCTCCAACTCCAGGCAGCAAGCTAGTGAGAGCGATCTCCAGATAAAAAATGAACAGGGCTGGGGCTGTAGCTTAGTGTCAAATGCTGCGGGGATCCATTCCCGATACCAAAAAAGGAAATGGGAAAAGCAGAGGCCAGAATATTAGAGTACCTGCGTGTGCAATCTCAAGGAACACAAGACACGCACACGTACATAGATTTTAGTAAGGCCATTATCTATTATAGGAAAGTAGCCCCTCGAAAATAAAAACCTACATTCCTACGAAATGCATGGATTTGACTAGCACGAAAGCAAAGGGCAGGCCAAAGTGCACAAATTAAAAATTCAAAATTTAGGAGAACTTTAACACTAGAGCTGTCAGCACAGGGGTTCAAGCGGCTGGGCCTTGACAGGTGGTTTAAGCTTAGTTTATGAGATCCCAATGAGCTGGGAAAATGAATTCCGATACGTCCTTACAACACTGGGAAAACTACAAGGACACTCTCCTTGGATAGACTAAGGTTCAAGACCTGATCTACACTGAGGGAAAGGAAGTAGCAGTGGCCAAGAAGCCCAGCTGTCTCTGCCCTGCAACACACAGCCGATGGAACACCTTCTGGTTTTCACAGAAAATGCTAGCCATAATTTGACTACCCCTCGAGACAAAAAGAAAGATACCTCATTCTTTAAAACTGAACCTGGCCAGGTGCAGTGGTGCACAACTGTAATCCCAGCAGCTCAGGAGGCTGAGGCACAAGGATTGTGAGTTCAAAGCCAGTCACAGCTAAAGCAAGGCGCTAAGCAACCCATCGAGACCCTCATCTCTGAATAAAATACCAAAAATAGGGCTAGGGATATGGCTCAATGGTTGAGTACCTCCGAGTTCAATCCCCAGTACCCACCCCCCATCCCAAAAAAGAAAGAACTGAGGAGAAATTCAATGGATTTAAAATATGTATAGAACATGCTGGGAACAGGGTGGTCTGACCTTCTGAGAACTGAAACTCATCTACGCATACATCAACCAAATGCCTACACTGTCCTGAACACATGCCGAGACTATTCTTCAGACAATTTCCTCTGGGAAAGGGTAGGAAGTCTTAACTAAAAAGGTCAATCTTGATGGAAAAGTTAAAGTTGTTCACAATGGCGAACAAGAGCCTATGCGTCAGATGATCTGGTCATCTGACTAACACTGCAAGGAAGACAGGAGGGTCCACTCTGTAAACTCCACTGTTCAGACTATTGCTTATTTTCTTTGAAATATCAGAATCCGAGTTAAATAAATTCTTGCATTCTTGAATAACCCAAGAATCAAAGCAACATGCCACAATACGGGGCCTATTTTAAGTATCTTCTTTCCGAGCTGAATATGTTACATTATACTTCAGCCTTCCTTTCTCAATGGTAAGAATCGCATTAATTCTGGAAGAAATGTGGTCCCCAGCGTTTCTGAAGTAATCAGGACAGCTGCAGCAAACCATCAAAACTAAGGAAATGGGTGGGGGGCACCCCACCCTGACAGAGACACGCCAGGCTGGGAGTGCCCTTCTGAGACCAGAGGGACCTGTGGCGATGAGCAGCAGCTTCAACACATACTTGGTTGAAGTCCGGATCTTTCTCTCCGTCTGGTTTGGCCTCTTCCTTGTCCTCCTCCGTCTCAGAACTACTCACGTTCAGCTCTGGAGCTGCATCCTTCATCACCTGCAAGTATGAGGACCACAAAGGAAGTGGCTGAGAACACCAGGCCATCGCCACCTTTGTCAGGAGGACTCGTTTCTCGTGGTGGGATAACAGACACAAAAGTGTATCAAGAACCACGTGCTGTTTGCTTTGCTTTTTAATGTTAGTTTTCTGACCCTATCACTTATTCTCCTCTTTAATGTGCTCACCATGAATTTAAGAGCTCTCTACAAAACAGGTGTTACTATCAGTCTGATATGATGATTTTACTGTACAGAACTTCAAAGTGTCATATACATTGCCAATACTGATAGTCGACCCTTTTCAAGCTCTGAAATGGCTGAGGCGCAAGGAGCCCAAAGAGAAATGAGACAGGTGCGGTGGCACACACCTATACTCCCAGAGACTGGGGAGGCTAAGGCAGGAGGATCATGAGTTCGAAGCCAGCCTCAGCAACAGTGAGGTGCTAAGCAACTCAGTAAGACCATCTCCAAATAACGAAGGCCTTAGCATTAATTTGTGAGGCAGAACCCTAGACATCTAGTGCATAATTTTTAAGTTATTGTTCTAAAAGAAATAACTAGCATCAAATAACATGCATTCTAGCATCTTTAATCACCAAATTCTGGAAACAAATTAATGAGATCTCCAGAGATCCAGGTCGGGATTCACCCAAGGGCCATTCTAATAATTATAGCGAGAACGGTCTACAATCCAACCTGCCCTTATAGATGAACACTTGATGCCTCAACTACCTTTTCTTGGTCCTGTCACACTCTTACCAATTCCAAACACAATGGCCAGAGTGACTATCTAAAACCATAAACCGGGTCATACCCTAACCTTGATTAATACCCTCCAGTGACCAACACCTATACTTGCAGTACAATCTCGAATCCAAGTGCACGTAAGACTCACTGAACTCAGTCTGTCGTTCCAGGTCACTATCTGTCCTTGGAACGAACATCACTGGAGAAGAACAGTGGGTACTACGGAGGCCACCAGCCACATGTGGCTACTCAATTTAAATGGATTAAAACCAAGTTCAGTTCCTCAACACAAGAGTCACATTTCAGGTGCTCCAAAGCCACACAGGGTTATGGCTACTGTGGTGCTGAGCAGACCCGAAACATGTCCTCTGCCCCCGAGCACACTAGTGGACAGCGCTGGTCTAGATAGGTTTCCCTGGGCACATCAGGGTCCAGCACTCCTTTGCCTGGAACACCTGTCCCAGACTGAATCCCTGGCAGCGAGTGACCCAACAAACAGCACCTCCCGACTCACCCTCTGGAACACTGGGACCTCTGCTCCACCAGCCTCTCACTTCACCCTCGAGAATTCCTTACACACACGCCCTGCTCTGCGACGTCATCGTGTGGACGTCGTCTAGTCTGGACCTTCCCATCTGTCGTCTTTATCACTGCATCCCTAGCACCAAGCCCTTTCCTGTCCACAACTGATGCTTAGTAAATACACAGCAGATTAACCACCAGATGAATCCACAAACAATTCCGTAACTATTTCCAACTCTGTCCAATTTCAAGTCTGATTCCAAACAGCTCTGGTACAAAACTGTGGTATGGTCCCCACAGTCCTCAGTGGAAACACAAATGCACGTCTGATCCCGACAGTCACGGCCCCAGGAAAGCACCAGTACCTTTTTATTGTCCACGACTTTGTGGACGTAGATGGTGGCTTGAGTGTACTCACGAAGGTCTCTCTGCTGCTGGCACAGTAAGCCTTCCCTGCATTCTGGACAGAGTTCTAAAAAGAAGTGAAGCAGAAGTGCATGAGGAGGTACCATTCAAGAACTGTGGGCCCAGTGGGCCCAGGGGCACACACTGTGATCCCAGCAGCTCAGAAGGCTGAGGCAGGAGGATCGTGAGTTCAAAGCCAACCTCACAAAAGCAAGATGCTAAGCAACTCAGTGAGACCCTGTCTCTAAACAAAATAGGGCTGGGGATGTGACTATTATTAATTATTTACGTTGATTGTTTTATGCTGCATGCAAATAATGACCATAAGGAAATCCATTTACTGTCCGCAAATAAACATACCTGAGTTATTTGGTAGTTCCCACTTAGGGAGTCTGAATCACTACAGGATCTTTAATTTTCAGTAGAGAAAATATTATTGACTTAGTCTTCCCTTTCCCCTTAAAATGTCAACATCGAACAATAGAAACCAAGAAAAATATGAAAACTTACTAGGCTCAGAAATATACTGCTTCTCTGAAGGGTTTGCATCTTCCACTTCAATTCTTGTGATTTTAATTACATGATCCACAACAAAGAGCTTTTGAATCAGTTGCCACTCGGTGGGCCATACGAGAGCTATACTGTGCAAAACAACACAACATGCCTTAAGACACAAGGGGCATGAGAGAAACGACCCACCCATTAGTCTGCCGACTGCAAGAACCAACACCAATGTTCAATGCAAGGAAACCGGGGAAAGGGTACAGAGGAAACCAGGTTTTTCATACAAAAAGACATTACAGCAACAGGGAAACACTTCAATGGTGGACACCACATGACTCAGTATGTTTCAGTAGAAACACAAGCTGGGTGAACATGGTCTGATGCAATTTTCATAGAAAATCCTCAATATGCAAAACATTACTGCAGGTATTATTCTTTAAAAGAATATATTCTGAGACTGACAGCCCTCAAATTTAGGGCAGTGATTACTAGAGAAGGGCAGGAAGGAGAGAAGAGAAGGAAGCACATGGGCCTTCGATTGTATTTGCACTGTGTGCCCTTTACGCTGACGGTAGCGTACATCGACTTGCTTATTATTAGGTATTTTCCTAAATGTCTGGCATTTACAATAACAGGAGCGGGAAGGAACTGGCTAAGAACACAGAAGAAAATACACATTCACACTTGGTTCCTTCAGATGATTTTAAAGAGCAATAAACTAATCCAGCATGGTCCTGAGGGACTGGGACGAGATGACTGGCGGCTGGCCTCACACACGTGGCGCGTGCGCTAACAGGAGCTCCACCCCCGCGTGGGAACTTCCTATGTGTGTCTTTCAATTTGTTCTCCCATGGCCTCCTCACCATGTTGGGGGCATACCACCTTCGTGTACACAGGGAACTAAAAATTATTTAACAAAATGAAACGGCCACACCCAGGCAATCCTCTCAGATGCGTTCCTCTGGAGGCACGTGGGAAGTGGAATACAACTCAGTGTGAAATGTTCAACTTCCAGATGGACAGCTCCACGGCACGGCGCTGCTGCCACAGCCCCTCCTCTTTCTCTGTTTTCTGAAGCTTGGCAGCCGCAGGAAAAAACTATAACCAAGACTGTGTTGATTCTGATTCTGGAAAAGATGTCTGCCTAGAGACACGGTGCTGGCTGCCAGCCGCTTGGGAGGAGGAAGTGGGACGAGTCTGGTCAACAGGACAGACAAGGAAGGAGCACAAGGAACACAGCAGCCCAGGAGGCCGTGGCCTCGTGGGAACAGTCTCTTGGTCTTTCTCTTTTCAAAGACAACTGCTCTCTCTACAGAGCATCCAAAAGACTGTAATTTAGTGAACAACCAGATTCTTAAAATAGAATGCTTATGTTGGATGAGAAGTTTCCAGAACATATTTTAAAAACCATTAGAAGTAGACAATCATAAGAAGAGAAGAAACTCACAGTTTCGAATCTTCTTTGGTCATGGAAGCAAATGTAAACATGAGTCCCCCATGGGGACACAGAAGGGCGCTGTTTCCAACTGATGACACAGGGCTGCATCTGGTAGGTTTTCTATTCAGAAGAGACAGAGGATAAACACACCTCACCATTACATGAAGGGAAGATTTAAAAAACGGTGATTATATAAAACTTAAAAGATATACGTAAAAGGGTCCTTGGTAATTCAGTGTTTGAGATAATTTAATAGAAAAGAAAAATTTCAGCGTATGTTCGTGAAAATAACCAAGAAGGGTGCCACAGACACCAATGCAAACCACGAACACTTCAAACAGCACGAGTCAGCTCCAAGAAGGGGAGTAGGTCTCTACCTGACAAACTTCCGCCATTCTTCTACGAAGAACTGGGACACGACATAGAGCACATCCGTATCCTAGAACACAAGAAGTCACAAGAAGACACGTTGATTCACCCCATTCTTCACTAAAATCCCTCGCACTATAACGTGGGTTTCCTTATTCAAATCCTACAGTAACATGGACGCAGCCCTCTGCCGACAGCACCTGCTGGAGGGAGCCCATCAGACCCCTGAAGGAGGGGATGGGTGCAGCTCAGGCGGCTCTGGGACAACTCACTGGGATGCAGCAAAGGCCTCAAGAGAGGCTTCTGGTCCTTAAGGGATGCGCTGTACCTCTGGCCAGTTACTGAGACAGGGTCTGTTTTTGTCCTGGAACAAATTTGGAAGAGAAGTCTTTTGCTCGTTGGCAATCATCTTATGTAAGGCTTCATTTTCTTCACCTTCTCTTTCTAGAATCTGAAAGACAACGAAGCGATCGGCTGTCTGCTGTGACAGCTCCAGCATGCCTCCTCTGCCCACCCACTGGAAGCACGCCCTGACTTCCCCTGGGATAGGGCGGAGGCGCCCTCACTCCGTGGAGAGCGCAGTACCTTGCACTGGGAGCAGCACTCTCTGTAACTTGGAAACTCGGGCGCCTTTGGGAAGTACTGCTGCAGTTTGCTCCAGGCCTCTTTAGAAACAAGTCTTCTTTCATTTTCTGATATGCACAACTCGCCTGAAGTTTAAAAAAAAAAAAAAAAAAAAAAAAAAAATTACATTAAAAAAAGATGAAAATATTTACTTTTCATTTATTAAATTTCAGAAAATTTCCCCCAAATCTATTTCCTACTCCTCGGACTTAATAAAAACTACAGGTCCTCTTTATCTCTTATTTGCAAAAATCTCTGATTTGTTCCTGGGGTCTGGCACACCCACATGCAACAAAAATCAAAAACAACAACAAAAAAACCCTCTAAATTTTTTATTTCACTTTAATTCTCAAAAAGCTACCCACTGGGCTGGGGATATAGCTCAGTTGGTAGAGTGCGTGCCTTGCAAGTACAAGGCCCTGGGTTCAATCCCCAGCACCGCAAAAAAAAAAAAAAAAAAAAAAAAAAAAAAAGGCTACCCACTAACCCCAATTTTCAGTCCTCATTCTAAGTCTGTGGTTGGAGAATCGAGAGAGAGAAAGAGGACATGAGGCTAGAAGCATGCATTTTCAAACCTTTCTCCCTGCAATTAAGGGGGCGTGGAGAGGGCCTGGGGTCTTGGAGCCCCAGAGTTCGCAGCACTTCATCTCCATAGTCTCAAAGGCCTGCAGGGTACTCTGCAGACCTCATGGGCTACCGTTCGGGAGTTACTGAAACCATCTTGTACTGAATTGACGGCTGTCATGGTTGGCTTGGCCTCACAGGGCCTGCAGTTCCCAATTCCATAAGCAACCTACTGATCAATCTGGAAAACTTCCAGGCAGGCTCCAATTTGCTATGTGCAGTCTATCTTCAAGAACCACTGCAATGTTCACAACTTCCAAGGACAACAAGAATGACGCTAGTCATGGCCACCTGCCTCTTCTCAGATCCCAGAAGTGTCAAGCGACCTGTAACCTCAGCAGACCTTCCAGAGTTTACATTTTGTTGCACACACTGAGCTCTTCAGGGACTTTCTCCTCTGACTCTAATTGTGGTATTTTCTACTCTTTCAACTGTTCCCAGAGACAAATTAGTGAACCACACTTGTCTCCAGACACACCTTAAGTTTCCCAAACCACTTGTTTCTACGCCCATTGGCAACGTACCTATATGTGTATTAAGAGTAATGAAGCCAAAGAGTTTCTAAATACACAATACGTACCATGCAAAAAATCCATAGAGGGATAAACAGAAATGTGAATTTTCTATCAGTATAAGGTTGTACCAAATTGTGATTTGATAATTGATTTGATCCTTTTTTTCCCCCCTCCCCAATAAATTCCTTAATTATATCTGAGAATAGGCATGTTGGATTAAGTTTTTTTTTAATTTCATGAAATTAAGATGAATAACCTTCTCAGAAAATAAACATACATATATTGACTGTACCACAGGCAACACAGGAGGTGAACACAGCTGGAAGGACACACAGGTCTGTCTGAACCACATCCCATAATCCTAACACATCAAAACCATCTTCTCAACTTCTAGCCCTCACCTCTTACTGTGCTTTGAATAATCCAAAGAAAAGATCATTTTGTTTTCATAAACTTACTTCCAGATAGACTAGTCATAATATATATATATATGTGTTTATTTTCTTTCTGAGGCTATTCATTATTCATCTTAATTTCCTGAAATAAAAAAAAAAAACTTACTCCAACATGCCTATTCTCAGATATAATTAAGGAATTTATTGGGGAGGAAAAAAAGGATCAAATCAATTATCAAATCACAATTTGGTACAACCTTATACTGATACACAATGCAGTCATTGTTAAAAAAAAAAAAAAAAGATTTAAGGTAGACTTCCACAACCCGATTCAGAAAGAACTGTGCAGTACCCTCTATTTTAAAGAGAGAAAAGCCAGGAAAGGGGGGCTAGATCAGCGTGAGCCCTTGTCCAGCAAACCCAACGTCTTGGGATCAAGGTGGGCACCAGGCCAAAAAAAAAGGGGGCGGCGGCTGGGGGCAGAGACTCTTCCTTTGTACTTTTGTGGTACAATTTCATGTGGTTCAGAAAAGAAAATGAAGGAAACAGGAACACACACACACTTTAATATGTCAATCAGCAGAAGGCTGGTGTGCAGCTCGGAGATAGAGCACGTGCCTGGCACATGTATAACTCACAGGGATAGGAAAAACAATCCTAACTTACTTCTGCAATCAGTATTCTCTCTTCAATTTTTACATCTTATTAATTTTTTTATGCAGTGCTAGGAATACAAAAGATTGTGTGAGTTTTTTGGGTGGGTGGGTGGGTTCTGGTTAACTAAGGATTGAACCCTGTGGTGCTGTATAACTGAACTACATCCCCAAGTCTTTTTTATACTGTTGTTGTTATTATTATTATTACTTTTAAATCGAGACAGGTCTCCTTAAGCTGCTAGGGCCTCACTAAGTTCCTGAGACTGACACTGAACTTATGATCTTCCTGCCTCAGGTTTCTGAGTCAGTGGGATTACAGGTGTGTGCCCCCCCCCCCCCCCCGCCCCCGGTGCCCCCATGCCCGGATAAAAGTATTTTAATAAGTCATTTACTGCAGTTTAATAGGTAATAAACAGAAAGTCACTCTACTTAGTCATGTTTCTAAATTTAATTTTCTGTCATTTTTTAAAGGAGTAGGATTCATTCAAGTGTGAAGAACAGAAACAGAAGTCTTGCAGAAGTAACGGGGACCCAATAGCATGTTGCTCTATCATTTAACCTATTGGTTTATTAATTAGAATTGATTAGCATATCAATTAGTATGTTAATATATTAGAATAGTGCCTGCAACTTCACCATAATCAACTTGAACATGTAACATACACATTTTTAGACATTAGATTAGTACCCTGCCATAAGAAACGTTTCTAAAATATCAAAAGAGAACGCCAACCTAAATTCGTCCTCTGAACACTCTTTCAATATAAGATCGAACCAGTTGTGAGGGATGTAATCCAAACATAACTGGATATCCTAATACGCAAAAGCTTCTTCTGGCAAAAATATAAATCCACTTTAGGGAATGGGGATATAGCTCAGTTGGTAGAGTGCTTGCCTTGCAAGCACAAGTCCCTGGGTTCGATCCCCAGCACCGCAAAAAAGAAAAAAAAGTGTATATAAATAAATCTACTTTAAAATGAGATTTGATTCTGTATAAACAGCCCTCCCTCCCCATCCCCAATAAAATCTAGTTCATACTATAATAATTTTGGCGAAAGAACATCCAAAGAGGAATTAAAAAGTCCCCAAACAAGAACTGTACAAGTTCTAAGCAAATTAGGAAATAAAAAAGATATGTTACAGGAAGATCAGAGGTTACTCACTTAAAGGAGTACATGGGGGGCTGGGGAGATAGCTCAGTTGGTAGAGTGCTTGCCTTGCAAGCACCAGGCCCTGGGTTTGATCCCCAGCACCACAAGAGTATATGGATATGGAAGATCCATGGATTTATTACATCTGCCAAACACGCTAAACATAAACAAAATTGGAAGAGAAAGGAAAAAAAGCCAGAAAAACGCACCAGCTGATGCCAGAACCTTGGATAATACTGATGTGTAGGTCTGTGGGGATGGAACCCAGGGCCTCGCGCATGCCACACGTACCCCCCAATGATTGTGCCCCCAGTACAAAGTCAAGTTTCAAAACTCTTTTTCAGTGCCTACCAAAACATCACTAAAATACAATGCAAAGGTTTTCTTAAATATACCAGCCACAATGATGAACAGAGAATAGAAGAAACAAAACTTTTAAAAGGCTAAATAAAGATGGATGAGAACTAAAAACAAATTAAGTTGGAAAAGTCAAGAAGTATTCAGACTTACTATAATGCATAACTGCTCGCCCAACCCAGAATCAGGCACGTGCAAGTCAGAAAATGCATTGCCTATTTAATTTTTAAAAAATAGTCTAAGAGGACAGGTAGGATTGGTGGCTCATGCCTACGTTCCCAGTGGCTTGGGAAGCTGAGGCAGAAGAATTTTGAGTTCAAAGGCAGCCTCAGCAATTTTGTGAGACCCTAAGCAACGAAATGAGACCCAGTCTCAAAAAATAAAAGGGCTGGGAATGCAGCTCAGTGGTTAAGCATACCTGGCTTTAATCCCTAGTACCAAAAAAAGAAAGCATGGCCGGACACAGGCACCACGTGTAGACCCAGCCACGTGGAGGACAGTGGGAGCCCAGATGTTCAAGGCCAGGTGGCCAACATGTTGAGACACCATCTCAAAAAAGGGCGAAAGCTTTGGAAAGTAGACCCTTGCATAGAACGACTCTCATCCCACACGGTGAATCCCTCGTGGGACCACGGTGCAAGTGTGTTGTAATCGAGGGAGCACTCGCCACGACCAAGGAAGAAACCCACAGGATTAAGTAAGGGTTAGATTTATTGCTCACTAACAGCAACCAGCTCATGGCATGTGGCATGTAGCAAATAGAAAGTACCAAAGAAACCAAACCAGAAAGAGCCCTAACAATAAAGGAAAATCTTTTCTTAAAGTGTTTAAGTTCAATGAAGGTGTAGACATGGAAACAAAGTCTTCCCACCAAACTCAAACGCCTTTGATGCCATAGGTGACAAGGAACCTGCTTGCTAGGGACTGCCTCTAAATACAGGTGAGACGGGAGGTTATATTTTGTGCAAGGTAAGAAGAAAAGGCGTGCAAGACTGGCAAGCCAGGCAAGAGAAACCCGTGGTTAAGACGGGCAGGACAGCAGAAGGTTAACCTCGAGCGCAGTTCAGATCCGGGTCCTGCAGGACACTGCCACACCGGATGAGGTACCTGGAGCAAGTGTAGGACAGTCACCAAGGCACGTACCATTCACCGAGGTCGAGCTAATAACAGGTTCATGCTTCCAGCTTACCATGTGGACACAAAATGTCTTCATTGAAATTTAATTCCTCCTCCTCTTCTTTTCTTTCTTCCTTTGATTCATCTAATCAAAAGAAATACAGATAACTGCACTCACAGATGGACTTAAGTTCAAGGCAGCAGACACACTACTGTGCACAATTTGGAACAAAGAAAACTTTCAATAATTTTGAAAATTAGATTCAATTGATTCCTACACAATTCTGTTCAAAACTATTACATTTTGCTCCCTTAAAAGGAATGAAAAATACCTCAATGACAGCTAACTTTAACAATTTAGGTTATGCAAGAAAATGTGCCGTTTTTCAATATGAAAAATAATTTACATACCCTATTAATTCTCGTTAAAGTCTTCAGAATATTTTGTTATAAACCACGTTACTCATCTACACGACATGCCACTTTCACCGACCTACTCTTGTAGGGGTTGAACACAAAGCTCCAAAGGCAAATCAAGTGAGAACTTTAGCATCAAACATACTACAAAAAATTTGCTTCTTTTCCTATTAACATTTCTCTTTCCTTATCTGCTTTTCCTACTTCACTACATACTATGGTACTACCAATTTATAGCTATTGTATCTACAAAGACCAAATTTTGTATACATAGGGAACATGAATAAAGACGTCTTAAGTACTGGGGGATTAGAATAAAATATTCTTTATACACACAAGGACCACTTGCTAACCAACAAACGCCTCTAGTACGGCGAGGGGTAGTGTGGAGGTAGAACACTTGCCTCGCATGCACGGCCCTGGGTTTGATCCCATTGCTGCAGAAAGCAAAGGAAACAAACAAAAAACTCAGGCAGAGCCAGGCAGAGAGCTTTGAGGGAGGCGAAGGCGGAAGCACCATAACTCTGAGGTCAGTCTGGGCGATTTAGTGAGACCCTGTACCAAAACAAAATATTTTTAAAAGGCCGGGGCATTAAGTGGTTCAGTGCCCCTGGGTTCAATGCTCAGTACTAGGAAAAAGAGAGGAGGATGTGGGGCAGGAATGCAGTTCAGGGTGGGATGCTCCTGGGTTCAGTGAAGCACTGCAAAACAAACAAACGAACAAAACACCAAAAACAAACCAACCTAAGGGCCTGGGGGTACTGGGGAGAAAAGGACAAAGGCCAAAGAAAAGATGTGACATCGTAACTGTGTCTATTTGCTGGGTCACACACAAACACAAGGAACTTTTCAAATGAGAAGCTGGTTAATCTCAATGGAAACTTTTGGAAAACAAAGCTCAACACTTCTACGTCATTTTCCTATATCAGACAGATTAAAAACTAATGTGTTTGATATATTCTTTTCTTTTTTTTAGTATTCTTATTAGTTGTTGATGAATCTTTATTCTATTTACTTATTTATATGCAGTCTGAGAATCGAACCCAGCGCCTCACACATGCTAGCAAGTGCTCTACTCCTGAGCCACAGCCCAGCCCTGATACATTTCTTCATATTGAAAAAAGGATGCAGAAACAAAACTCTAATACGCTTTCTGAAGGAAACTTATTAATATGTCCCAGTATGTGGCAAATGTAAGTAATTTTTTAACCCAAAAATTTCTTGGATTTTATCTCAGAAATAATCTGAAAATTTGTAAAAATGTCAGTGCAAGAACGTACAAGGGTGGGAACTACTTCTATACTTTACAGACTAGTTATGAAGAGTTGAAAGAGAACTGGGAGAATAAATGTAATATATTCACATCATAAAATAGAGCCACCAAACTAAAAAAGCTATGTTATTGTGCCTGGAAGGGGTACACAGCTGTGCTTGTAAGAGCTGTTATTAAAAGCCACTACGTCCGGGGACCAGGTCTTGTGGGAGGGCTTTGAAGTGCTACATTGTTACATTTATGCTGCATCAAGCTTTTAAATTTTTCCAAAGGGGGAAAGGAGAGAAGCCTATTATCCTGAAAGCAACAAGAAAAAATATTTTTTCAGCTAGGCCAACATCAAGGTGCTTTTTATTATGACATCCCACTTTACTTAAAACGAAGAGACCGATATTGATAAACAAGGAGGCTCAAAGAAACCGCCAACACTCAACACACACTGTTGTGGCAACACCCGCAACAGGTGTGCTTTTTAAAAAGATGGGGGGAAAATAGAAACCTGAAATCAATGTCAAATTCATAAATATTCTAATCAAAAGGCAAAACTCTTCATATTTGAAAATGTTTTTTTAGCAGCACAACGGAAGGGGCTGACGGTGTTGCCTGTGCCCCCTGACATCGCCCACCGGCCCCAGACCGAGGACGTGCTCAGAGTGCTGAAGAGGAATGGTGACAACCGTGCTTCCATTTTCTTCAAAAATGTGATGACCACGTGGCAAGGTCTATGCCAGATGAATGACAACAGAACACAAGATGCTTGATGTAGAGAGTACCAGATAGTTCAGGTAAAAGGTCATGAACATTAAGGTAATTAGAAATAAATACATGTTATGTGAACACTAATATTTGGAAATGAGAAATTAAGTGGGGTTGGGCATACAGCTTAGTGGCAGAGCACTCGCCTTGCATGTGGGAGGCCCTGGGTTAAAACCCCTGCACCACAAAACAAAAAAGAAAACAGAAAAAGGAAATCAAGTGAAGTAATTGCACATGGATTCCTAAATGTGGGTTAATGCTTAGGGTAACTATGCTCTGACTGAGTAAGTATCATCAAATCTCCAGTCCCATTTTAAACCTAAAAATAATTTCAATGCCTTAATTTCCTTTGTGTACTAAGTGCTAATTACAAAATAAAATTTAGTGATTTCAGTTACAGTTAACACAATTTCCTATTTGAAAAATGTTTCAGAGGGCTGGGGAGATAGAGTTGGTAGAGTGCTTGCCTCGCAAGCACAAAGCCCTGGGGGGTTCAATCCCCAGTGCCACAAAAAAAAAAAAAAAAAAAAAAAAAAAAAAAGTTTCAGATTTCTTGGGTGTCTCTTAAGAATTTACAAGCAAACAGCTATTTGAAACCTGCCCTCTCTCAATGGAAAGCACAGAAGTGCATACACGTTTTCTTGACCAGAGCAGCCCCAGAGTGTAGCATAGAACTACAACATAACAAACTTAATATATGCTCTGCAATTTCCAGATTTGCCTTTCTTAAAACGTTTAAGGTACAGCTAAATTAACATTAATTTTCCATGTGATTAAGTAGACGGATCTTGTACCCAGAAGCATAACTGACTATTAAAGAATTCCAGGTGAAAGTGAGTCTGTTTAAAAATCTTTTATTTGTCTGGGTACAGTGACAGACAGTAATCCCAATGACTGGGAAAGCTGAGACAGGACTGCAAATTCAAGCTCAGCCTTGACAACTTAGAGAGACTGTCTCAAAATAAAAACAAAAAGGACTGGGGGACGTAGCTCAGTGCCCCACGGTTCAATACCCGGAACCCACCAA
This sequence comes from Sciurus vulgaris, assembly GCF_902686455.1. NCBI lineage: Eukaryota > Metazoa > Chordata > Mammalia > Rodentia > Sciuridae > Sciurus > Sciurus vulgaris. The sequence continues at coordinate 15,066,488 of NC_136461.1, forward strand.
AAACAAAAAACAAAAAACAAAACAAAAAACACATATTATTTGCCCTTACATCTCTTTTGAGATATTTAGACTGAACCAAGGTTGTCTTTACAGAGGGGTATTAAACCAACTCTACTGTGAACAAATGTTTCCAGTTTCACAACGAGCCCCTCGGTACCTTTACTGAAGCTGCTGCCGTTCACTTTACCATTGCTTTGGTCTGCTTCGCCATCTTGCTCATCTAGTTGTTCAAGGGCGAGCTGGCGCCAACTCCGCAAGGAGGATTTCCCCACCCAGAATCCATCCGTGCTGTGCAACAAAGCGACTGTTAGGATCACCGGTAACACTTCCTCTCATGCTCCTCCTTTCTATCCCTGTGCTGACCGCGCCAACGTGAATCCCTTTCAGAGTCAATCCCATTCAGAGTTGGCTGGGGAGCGGTTTTCTTTAACCCATTCCTCATTTCCACCCTGTTCACGCCTCCTATGCAGACTTGCAGGTATCTGGCGGTTTGTTTCCGTCCTGTCCTGCCTCTCCCACGTCCTATACACTTACGCTAATCATACCAGTTAAATAGGCACATTCTTTCACTCAGGTTCTACTCACAATTACATACAGCCTTACATTTATAGATCTGTGCTCCACGTCTACCCACACATGCATTCACATCACTCCGTGTGCTGTTTGTGAAATGACCCAAAATAGTCAACTACATTAATCTTCATTGCAGAGATATAGAAATTAAACTCAGGTACCATGAGTCCCATCCATGAGTCATTCACTGGTCTCTGAGCAGAGGCCCCTGGTAGGGTGGGGCTCAACACACCCCAATGCACCGGACTTGTCTGACAAAATGTCCCACTGGGCGCGCCGGCGGCCACGCTTCCTTCATCCTCCCTCAGGGGTCCCCAACACCCACAGGATGCTTTTTCAACCCAAGGACGCAAATCACTGCAAAATTTGCTTTTGATCTGGTTTGGCCATCTACCACAACCTTCTCATGGAAACCCCAACTCCTTTTTTTTCCCATCAGATGCTTAATTATTACTTGGAGATTTTCAGTATACCATTATCAATATGCTGTGCAACATACCCCTTTACTGTTGCTTTTAGGAGATTATTGACAGCTTTGTAATCTTCATTTAGCTGGTTCTTCAGACGCAAAACGCGACAACGCTCTACTACACATTCCTTACACAGGGCTTTCACTAGAAGAAAGTGAAAAGACACTTCATTCACACATGCTTCCTTAGGAATTGCTGTTAACACTTCATAAAACAGATGAATTCTGAATTGTCACAAACTTTGGTAACATAGTATATGGGTATATATCTTCAATTATTTTGGTGATTTGAATTTCAAGACAGCAATATTGTATCTGTATGAAGAGATAAAATGTTATAATTCACTATAACTATCTAAGCACAATGCGAATGCAATAAGATGATAATCACATAATTAAGGCTGGGGGAAGTCATTATATCTAACAACTATACATGGAAGGACCTTCATGCAGAGGTCATCTTCCAAGTAAAGAGCAGTTAAAAAAAAAGAAAGAAAGAAATATAAAGGGCCGGCTTTCCTTTCCGATAACGCTCCCGCAAACATGGTGAACGTTCCTAAGACCCGCCGGACGTTCTGTAAGAAGTGTGGCAAACACCAACCCCACAAAGTGACACAGTACAAGAAGGGCAAGGATTCTCTGTATGCACAGGGAAAGCGGCGCTATGACAGGAAACAGAGTGGCTATGGTGAGCAGACTAAGCCAATTTTCAGGAAAAAGGCTAAAACTACAAAGAAGATTGTGCTGAGGCTTGAGTGTGTTGAGCCTAACTGTAGATCTAAGAGAATGTTGGCTATTAAGAGATGCAAGCATTTTGAACTGGGAGGAGATAAAAAGAGAAAGGGCCAAGTGATTCAGTTCTAAGTTCATTGTTTTGTTATGAAGATAATAAAATGTTGAAGTTATCTTCAAAAAAAAAAAAAAAAAAGAAAGAAAGAAAGAAATATAAAGGGCCTGACTGAAATATTCACAATTCTAGGAATCATATAAAATGTGATTCTCTGAAAAGACCTTTCTGTTGTCGTTTGTTCCCTGGAACAGCTTATTAATTTTCACCAGATTTAGAATGGAAATTTAGAAAGCAGAACTCCAGGTGTGTATGTAAGAAGGACAGAAGTCTGTAGTTCAATGTCAGTTAAGAGTAAGTCGTACACAACCAGAAAACAGCATTTACTTTAGAAAGAAGGAGGGGCTCGTGTAATTTCCTCAGCCTCATGTGCAAACAGGAAGGGGCCTGTGCAGCCAGTTCTTCACTGAAAAGGAAAACGTTTCCAGGCGGCCAGAATCCAATAGACTCGGGATACTTTGTGGCCGGTCACAGCTCTACGCATTCACAGAGTCAAGCAGCTGCCATTCATGAACTAAGAAACAACCTCCAGTACAGACAGTTGCCTAGGGGGCTCCACAACCTGTCAGCAATCCCCAAGAGCCTGGGAGGAACAGGATGCTGAATTGACCAAAGGTTCAATTATCTTGAAGAGAATAATGTGAAACAAACTACCAGGGAGTAGTTTTTTTCAAAGGCTCCTATTTTGTTTACTTGGTAGGGGACACTGGGAGGGGACCAAGACCAAGCTTCCTTGAGTGACACTGATGGTTTAACTTCTACTCTGTTCAACAAACCCTCTTCCAAAGGACGAGAACATGTGGTCTAGACCTTTGGGACAAATCGCCAGACCCACTGAGAAGGCCCACGTACACCATGGTTTTTTTAAACCCGGGATTGAACCCAGGGGTGCCTGACCACTAAGCCACACTCCCAGCCCAGTTTTAATTTTCACTAAGATACTTAAGGCCATCCTAAATTGCTGAGGCTGGTGCTGAACTTGCAACTGTCCTGCTTCAGCCTCCTGAGCCACTTGGATTACAGGCATAGGACATCATGCCTGGCCCCCACGAATTCTTGATGCAGAAAAGTCATCCAGAGTTACCAGTTAGTCTTGGGCCTCCTCCGTATCTACTGTAGAAAATGTCCGCTGCATACTCAGATATTCTCTTCATAATTGATATTTTGTCTGGATGAAGCTTGTCATGGGAGCACAGGCAAGCGTGATTGTCAATAGGCTTGGTGGGTGTCGACTCATCCAGCCACTTTTGAAGCCATTCAAGGGAGACGAACTCATAGGGCTCTGGGGAAGAGAGCAACAGAAAGACACTATGTATTCTACAGTGTTTGTACCAAGAGATCCAGTCATTCTTCTCAAAAGACAATGCGGACTCTGTCCAAAGTTAGCAGCATCGTAGGATCACTGTTCAGAGGTGTCTAAAGAGCGAGGCCAAGCCCCAGTTAATTGCCTCCTCTGCATTAGGGACCAGGTGTGACGCACCTGCACAGCGCCCTAAGAGATCGGCTGGTATTATTAACCACATTCTACAAGACGCATCCACAGAGAGAAGTGTCTTGCTTGGTAGCACAGCAGAGCTTCGATCAGGACACCCATGTCTGGGGACTACCAGTCATGCTCCACACTGGCTCATAAATAACACAACATCATCCTTCACTATGTTTACTTCATCAATTACTTTTATAAACACTTCTCACAAATGTGTGACATATATTTGAAATTTTTTTAAAAACCAAGACTGAGCTCTAAGACAGTGATTATTCTCATTGGTTACTACCACCCTTAAAAAGCCTATTGCAACTACTGGACTTTTCTGCATCCAAGATAATACTGGTGTCAATTTGTCAATTAAGAAAAGTTATTTATTTCCCCCTCCGAAATCCATGTCACGATCCATTCATTATCACTTATTTCAAGAAAGCAACCTATTTTAAACAAGTTCCAGGGGAAAGCACACTACAACTGAATTATGATCAATTTTTCTGTTGCAGAAATAGAAAGATAAACCAAGCATGAGTTTTAATTTGGGGAAAGGGAATTCCAGCATTCCCTAAAAGCCAGAATTAAAAACAAAGGGACAGCTTTGATTACTTACAAAGGTCTCCAGTGAGTCCCAGCATAAAACATGGAAGAAAACATACAGAGGTTGAATCCATATGCTTGTATTAGATGCTACTTTAGGTGCGATCTGAAGGACAGATGCTTCAATTCAATGCCATTTTGACCGATTTTACACTCCAGAGAGTTACATGTCTAGAAAACTAACTCATTTTAGACTTCTCAATTTTTACAAAATCAAAATGTCGAACTGTCAGGTCTCTACTTGTGCTAAAACTGGACATCGTCAAAGAGCTTTCAACAGGGAGGCTCTAGGACAGGCAGGAAGGAAGAGCATGAGACCTCCAGGTGGGACCAAGGCCAATCCAAGTTCTGCCAATGAGAAACTGAACTTGAGCAAGTCACTTAAACTCTATGCTTCAGGTCTTTTATTTGTAAAATGAAGGTAATAATACCTGCCTTCTACCTACCTCACAGGGATGTTGTTGAGTGTAAAAGATAAGATATATGAAGCATTTTGAGCTTTTTGGAAGGAAAGAGATATAGAAAAGTTAATTATGCATTCACACAATATATAAACGAGGAGACCTTAAGATGCGGTACAGGTAACAGTTCTGGCATCTTATAACATAGTAAGATTAATTATTTTCTAGATACCTTGGAATTTCATTTGTTGTTTATGCAGTTTAACCTGCAAGGACAGAGCACACTGGGTATATAAAGAATGCAAGATAAATGATCACTAAGAGCAAAAATAAAAGGCTCAGCATATGTAATCTTGCCCCAGGTACATCACATACATTAAAACTTTGAGTCATGTGCAGACTCTCAAAGAAGGGAAAATCAGATCATGATACACAGTAATTATTCAAAAAAATTTACTAGGTGTTCTAGTTCACCCAGAAGCTAGAGATGGGTGAAGAGAAAGCAGTGTCTACCTTTACCAACTGAAAGAATAAAAGATCAGAAACCACCCATTAAAAGGAAAGGATTTAAGAAAATTCAAATGTACACAACATTTCTTTCCCAGGAAGTATCTGCTGGAAGCAAGGCCCAGGATGACCCTAGCGCCCTATGACTCAATGGCAGGTAGTTGAACCATTTCCATTCCCCTATTAGAGTCCTACTGAAAACTTCCCAACGAAGTTTGCTGTTCGAGCTTTTGAATAGGTCAAGATAAGATACAAAGATTTAGAAAAGCATGTGTGGTTTGGTTTTATAAGAGTAGAAGAGAACAGAGGCTGGGTTCATACTGTGATCTAACAGCACACATATTATACTCAGCCTGTTTTCCAGATTTCATTTTAGTGTGCTGGGGGACCCATAGTGGCTGTGTTCACGGGTCTTTCCATTTTCAATTTATTTTTAAGAACTGCATGGATCTCTCCAAGAGTTTCCCTGAGAACAGGGGTGGAGCACAAGGCTTATAACCAAGACAGACTTCGCTTGTGGCAAAGTTTTCACGCTACAGATTATCTCTCCTTAAAAGAGATTCGTAGCAAAGCTGTTAAAGTTGGCCCCTCGTATCAGTCAACTGCCAAAGTGTTACTTTCCGAAGGCATGGCAGCCCGCTACCAAGTAGGAGAATACACTCTCATGGTCAACTTGAGGATATCAGACTGTATGTCATCTCAGTGACCGAACCAGGAGAGCAACTGTTAAAATATTTACCAAAGGGAAATATCAGAAGTAACTCTGAACCAAAGGTGGGGAAAAAAAAAAAAAAAAAACAGATTCTGAAAGCAACAATTTTTCTTTTGGAAAGATAGAAGCCTAGAACAATCATAGTATCAAAGATATTTGAACAATTACAATACCAAAATATTTGAAACACTTTACCTAGAGATAATTTAAGTATGTTTCAAATTAAATAACAAGAGCCAAAAGGTTCAAGTCCTCAGTGATATTGGGGTAAGTGGCCCTTTTAAAAATAGTTCACAAAGATTTAGAAAATGCACAATAAAGACTTTACCAGCACAAAACCATAATCATTGACTTTGAGATTCTACATCATTTTAGGACAATGGAACTTCCCACATTGTAAATAAATTATTACTAATGGACAAAAAAATTATAAACTTTGTAATTGATAAAAGTGTAAACATGGAAAAATACTCTAAACATCAGCACAAGTTCATATATACTAACTAAGACAGCCATGGGATGCACAGTGACAATTTGACATATAACATCTTTGGACCATAAAGTTTATAGAGTGGTTCACAATATTCACAGCATTTGTTTCTTTCTTTCTTTGTTTCTTTCTTTTTTCTTTGTTTAGTGCTGGGATCCAACTCATGGCCTCTCGCGAGCCAGGCAAGCAGTCTACCACTGAGCTACACCCCCAGCCCTCACAACAGCATGTCACTTTAGATCCAGGAAGTCTTTTTCTCTTGTGCAGAATTCAGGAAACTGTGAATAAAGTTCAGAAAACATATTTCTAGGTTCCAGCTCCATTGAACAAAGGCGTATAAATTTAGAGATGTGAATCATGGGTTCATTTCCAAAAAAATTTCCTGTTGAATTAGCAGTCCAATTCTTTAGGATAATCCCAACCCTCAAACAACGTTCAAGTAACAGTTTACAAAGAAGGGTCAGAATCAAATGAAGAAGCAGTTAGAAAACTTTTTTTTTTTTTTTTTTTTTTTTTTTTTAAATAAAGTCGTGGGGGATTGAACCCAGGGCCTCACACATGCTAGGCAAGCGCTCTGCCATTGAGCTAAACCCTAGCCCCTAGAAAGATTTTTTTAAAGCTATTTCTTATGGCAATTTATAGTTATCTTTTGTTTAAAATTATAACCGTAATGGAAAAACATATCAAAAAGAAAACCGCAGTGCAAGCTGCCTAGAACTAAATTGCCTTCCATCAGCTGGAACTGGGTTTGGGGAATTGATGTCTATGAAATGACAAACATAACTTATAACCAAAGGCATGTCAGCCTTTCAAAAGGTTGGTTTCCTTTTTGAGACACTGGATACATTTGGAAACTTAGTAAAAAGGATGAGCTGGACTATGAGCAACAATCCGAATAAATCAGCAGTGAGCTAAAAAATATTCTACTCTATTGTAACACCTGATAATAAATACCAAGTTAATCAAAAGACTGTAAAAAATCATACTCATAATGAGTACATATGACTATTAATACCATTAGGGCACAGAGTATGCAAACCAACAAAACAAACTGTTTCCACTGAAATGCTATGAGATATGTCTTCAGAAATGAATGCATATCTCATCCAGGGGGGAGTCCTGTCTGCAGAATGCTGGCCTACACCTTACAATTGATTAACAGCTTCCCTTGAAAGTACATGATGAAAACCATAGGGAATGCCACACACCAGGTCATTACTGGTTTACATAGTAATTTCAAATGTATAAACTGGCTGTAGTTGGGTATCAGGAAGAGCAGGAAAAGCCTGCTCAGATACATTTTTTTGTGAACATAAACAACACAAGCCACTTAATGACAACAGTGCTGTCCTAGAATATCTTACAGACCAGCTCCAGGCAGGTAACTTTGGTACAGCTCCTTAACCTCTTCGTGTTTTGCTTTTCCTTTATCCACACTTGCTTACGCATCTCAGCCATTTCAATACACCACTCCTCAAATTGGAATTATCCCGATCTACCAGCTCTTGAAGAAAGGCTATTGAAAAAAAAAAAGATGAAAAACAACTTTATCCATATTAATCCCTTGATTATATCAAGTATTGGCTAAAGCTTTGAGGTCAACTTCCTACTGTGGTCTCCCCTTCTGGTAGAGGTTCTCTTTGACATCACAGTCGCCTAGAACCACCAAATGGCTCAGAAACACCACTTTGAACAGATGGTGCAGTGAGTGACTCTTTGCTCTACTGACTGAACATGATAAAACCAAAGGTCTTAATGGTTTCTCTAATTGTTTTAAGATTGTTCTTTCCCATTTTTGGGTTGGGGTGGCGAGGGGCAATGGAAGCTTTCTGTCCAAGGCTCTTTACTTCAAAAGCTCACAACTTAAAAAAAAAAAAAAAAAAAAAACCCCAAAAAAAAACAACATAATTACTCTTTTGTTTCATAACATTTATGACATAGAAACAGCCTATCATAATAAATTCATCGGGTGCTTATCATTGACCTTTGATCATGGCATTCCAAACATGTTCCCAGTATAATCCAAGGGAAAGGGGATTACCTGGAACTTCGACCATCGTGTTGGGCTTTTCTTGGGTCTGCAGCCGATAAACGCAGCATGTATGCATTTCGAGAGCAATGAGTCCCTTTGCCACACTTTGGTTCCGGGTCTGGGACTTAGAAGGTTCTGCGGGGTAGAAACACCAAAAGACAGCTTAACTAGAATGCCCACGGTTTGCTCATTCATTGGGTGGGGGCACCACAAAAACAATTCCAAACATACTTTAACATGGATCTAAATCATTCAAAGGCCATACAGGTTCTTTAGAGCTACTTAATTGATGATGAAAAATGTGGATTTTTAAAAGTTCAACATTCCTTCAGATAATACCTGAGCAACAAAGTCAGAAGACCACTGTACTACCATAGGGAATCAAACTATTCCAAGAGGGCTGGGGAGGTAGCTCAGTTGGTGGAGTGCTTGCCGCACATGCACAAGCCCTGGGTTCAATCCCCAGCACCACAAACAAACAACAACAAAAAACCACCAATTATTTGGAAGACAGAGGGAAAGGGAAGATGTTCACCTCCACCTGAAGAGTACCCAAGGCTTAAGATGTTCATTATTTTGTATAACAGAGGATATAAAATGACTCACACAAGTTCAGGATAGAGCACAGTAAGAGATGTCGAAGAGGACTTTTTTTTTCCCTTTTGTGGCACTGGGGACTGAACTCAAGACCTCACACATGCTAGGCACGTGCTCTACCAGCTACACCTCTTCTAACAGTTCAAGACCATCTGCATGTAGAAGATGGGACAACAACATAAGGAGACTTTTAACCCTAAAATTCTGACTAAAATGAATATTAATGAAATGAACCTCAGTTAAGAAGACTCAAACAGCTGGGCACCAAGGCACACCCCCTGCAATCCCAGCAATTCAGGAGGCTGAGGCAGGAGGACTACAAGTTCAAAGCCAGCCTCAGCAACTTAGTGAGACCCTGTCTCAAAAGTCAAAAAGGAATGAAGATACATCTCAATTTTGTTCCTAGGAAGAATCGCACAATAAAAAAATATAAATGAATATTAAGAACTGTGTACTCCCTATGTAAAATAGAAGATTGATAAAAGTCTGTAACCATGTGAATGTGACTTAAAATCAGAAAGTACTTCTCCAGTCTACAAGACATAGTCAGGGCCTGAGCATATACAGAGGCAACCGCGTGACTCGAGAGCACCCCGCCTGCCAATGCCCCTCCCTGTTGGACACCAGGGAAATCTGGCTCCGACCCATTAAACAGTAGTGGCCGTGGGGACGTGGGCCGACTCACATTCCTTTTCACCTATCCAGATCCCAACCTCTGAACCTCACCCAAAATGACAGGCAGAAGAAAATGCTTAAAAACTCCAGTAAGATGGTTCCAACAGGAAATAGTGTCCACAATTTGGGGCGGTAAATGGGTACAACTGGCCAAAGACAAGGAGATGAAGAGAGCTACGTGCTAGGATAGCATTCAAGGAGCTTTCCTGGGGGACTTAACCCCTACCTAACGCCAGGCAGCCGCTCCTCAGAGGCACCTCCTCACACTGGAGGGGGTGGATAAGTCACTCACAGGGAAGAGGAAACACTATTTCGACAGAATGAACTTCCCTTCCCAGAATTAAATTTCTTGACCCAAGAGAAAGGACTACAAATCTCACATTAAATCTACTCTTTATCTTATTCAGCTTAATTCTCATGGTCCTCACCTGCCCGGTGAAATACTCCTGGCAAAAGAAAAACTAATTATTTACCATTGAGTTTTCCTGAAAGCATGACATTATGGAACCATCTCTAGAACAAAACAAGTTTTCTTTTAAAAGCAGACATTACTAAGAAAGATTTTTTCAGTGGCTTTATGAGCACTTAAATGCAGACATCCTTGATAGTCCAAAACAATCCTGGGCCATAATAATGTATCACAAATATTTCCATTTTGTAAAAAAAAAAAAATTTATATTTTAAAAGGGCACTCACAACTTAAGGTTTTACCTAGATCTTCCTCAATCCCTAGCTGTAATTCTTCCCCTCCATCTTTTCTATGTCTTCATCATTAAACTTATACCATTCACCGGACTGTGGGTCTTTCACATGGGCGATGTAGTGGCCGGAATAAGCACTCACTCCTCTGTGTATGAGGACTGCGCTGAGTTCATAGGCATAGGACCCGGCCTAGAAGAGGAGAGAAGACAAACTTGAGCCCCATCTACGCAGGAACTGTGACGACCACGATTCTTCCCATCTTCCGAAATTCAAAGCGTGTCATCAAAGATTTTTAAAAAACTTTTAGTTTTACAAAACAACATAGATGAGAGCATCTTAAGCAGCATGCCTTTTGGTCTCCATTCCCTCTATAAACGTACTGATAGACACCAGGGTACTCGGGGCAGTCAGGGTTGATAAGCTACCAAGAGCCTTGCTGAGCTACATGCTTACCAAGAACTGATTGTTCCTACTCTCCATGCTGGAAATATGGGTTAAAACCTATACAAACCAATCAGATATGAGAGTGAATGAAAAGATTGCTGTTTAAAAAGTTAAAGGATAATATTTTAGGACTGGCTTGTGGCTCAGTGGTAGAGCACTTGCCTAGCCTGTGTGAGGCACTGGTTCAATTCTCAGCACCACATATATATAAATGAATAAAGTAAAGGTCTACTGAATCTTAAAAATTAAAAAAAAAAGAAAAGAAAAGAAAAGAAAGGAGTAGTTTACAAGAGACTGGAGGCAAGTGATTCAAGAAAAACTGCTTTCAGAACAGGTGTGCAGGGCGGGTTGTGGCCTCAGTGGAGGAGCACTTGCCTAAGCGCGCATGAAGCACTGGTTCCATCCCAGCACCCGCATTAAAAAAACTAAACAAAATAAAGGTATTTTAAAAAAAACAGGTGAGCAAGGGCATTGGTCAAAGGGTACAAATTTCTAGTTACAAAGAGGTTAAGTTCTGGGGATCTAAAACAGCATGGGAGATGACACATGCAAATTAACTCAATTGTGCCACATAATCATTTGAGAAAACACAAGTGTCAGCAGATTGTATACCTGAAGATCATGCAATTTTATTCTCCCATCATGCTGCAAGGAAGCTGGAAAAAGTAAAATACAAAACGTGTATACAAGACAATTAGAACAGGTCCAAGAGGACACTCTCTTGGTCAATGTTGTATCTCCCTTATCCTGGAGCAAGAAGTTCCAACAGAGCCTTGATTCAGGAGGGGGAGAAGAGAAAAGAGAAAACAAAGAATCTGCAGCGACTCTGCACTCAATTTCTTCAAAAGAATTTTATATGCCAATATCACTTAAAATAAAACCTGCAAATCATAGCCTTTATTATACATATGGTTTATGCAAGAAAACACTATGTGTGCATCAACATTTTGTTAAGACTGTCTCAAAATAAAAATAAAAAGGACTAGGGATATAGCTGAGTGTTAAAGTACCTTTGAGTTCAATAACCAATACAAAAAAGAAAAAAATGAGGAAATGTGTAAAGCTCTGGAAAAATCTTCTGAAAAGCCCAAACTTAAGTCAATTAGAAAGGGTAGAAAAGTTCTGGAAAAGATCACTTCTACTATACATAATTTATTAAAAATCAGAAAAGAAAGAGGCCAGGTGTGGTGGCACACGCCTGTAATCCCAGAGACTCAGGAGGCTGAAGCAGGGGTATTGCAGGTTTGAAGCCAGTCTAGGCAATTTACCAAGGTTGAAAGTGACCTAGTGAGACCCTGTCTCCAAAAAAATAAGAAAAAAGAAAAGAAAAAAAGAAGTACTGGGGATGTGGCTCAGTTGCTAAATGCCTCTGCATTCGGAAGAAAATCAGAACGTGGGCTGAGATGAGTGCGATGAGCACACCTAACACAGGTGAGCTCCTGATTCCCTCCCCAGCACTGCAAAATAAAAAAAAAAGAGTCCAGAGCAGTGATGCAAAACCATAAGCCCAGCTCCTGGGGAAGCTGGAAAGTTCAAGGACAGCCTGGGCAACTACGCAAGACTCTGTCAAAACAAAAAATCAAAAGGGCTAGGGGTGTAGCACAGTGGTAGAGGATCCTGGGTTCAATACCTACAACAGTGGGGTGGGGCATGGGGACAACCCAGTAATAATTACTCAAACTCATACAGTCAAGTAAAACACCAATTTCACAAACACATTTCTGGACTCTGAAAAGCCAGTAACCCATCAGATTTCCCTAATTTCACACAATAACCCAAAGGAAGGAGACAAGAAGCAAACTACACGATGTGTCTAGAGCCACGTTCGTTCATAATGACTTAATGATGAGGTCAAGAAGCAGAGTGGGTGGCGGCTCCCTCCTGGGGAAGTGCAGATTGGAGACCACAGGACCAATAGAGCATCACATCTGAAAGCCTATTTACTTATTTAACATTCTTCCCCAAAAAGTCTCAAATTCTTTAAAAGGTTTTTACAGCTTGTTTTGATTTTAAGATGCCTCTGAAACTTATCGGGGGCAAGTGACGGTTTATTGAATGTTTTCAATATTAAAAATTACATTAGTAGTAAGATCCGCGTTGAGAGTAATATAGTCCTTCTAGTCAAGGCAAGAAGAACACAAGCATAAGATGTTTTCTCTAACAGAAACCATGTGTCTGATAAGATAAATAGAACCCCCCCCCCAAAAGAAGCAATAGTTAGTTCTTATTCAAATTATACACAGCACCCTGGGGCACAGCAGTCATAGTTATGAAGAACTAGTTCCAGAGAAACACTGGAACTGTGCCATATAATGTTTCTCGTAAAGTAGGGCTTTTTGTTTGTTTCTTTGTTTTGCAAAATGTGAATCAGGCTGAGGGTGTAACTAGTGGTGGAGCATGCGTTCATCAGCACGTGTGAGGCCCTGAGTCGATTCCCAGCACCAAAATCTCAAACAAAATGTAAACAGGTTCGAAACTCTTAGTTTTATGAGACACATATAAACAATATTCAGACTAAGGTAATAAGGGCAGATTCAGAAAAAAGTAGAGTACCCTTTCCATTTTGCCAGATCCTTGTTTTTCCCAGTCCTCTGGGTTGAACCTGGTGACACTCATCACTGAGCTCAACCACCAATTGTTCTTTATTTGGAGAAAGGGTCTTGGTAAGTTGTACAGGTAGCACTTGAACTTAACCATCCTCCTGTCTCATGCTCCCAAGTAGCTGTGATTGCAGGTTACAAATTATAAAGTCCTTCATTATGTAAGTGTTGATGGATTATCTCATCTTTTATGTGCTCACTCACAGAAAATGAAATAACATATTGTCTCACCTCAGAAAATGTTTGTTCCCAGAAAGATTAGCGAATAGAAATTAGCAGTAAGTTGTTACTCTATATTTATCAGAAGCAGATCACAAGTTATCATCTCTCTCATAATTTTAACTCCTTGGTAAAAATATTACCTTTATGTTCCACGTAAGGCTCCATGTCCAGAATTTCTGAGAAGCCAATGTAGGTATTCAGTTTTTTCTTATGTCCAGTTTGCCTGATCGAGAGGAAGCCGGTTGTATTTAAAACAATCAGAAAACAATAAGCTCTATCAGCTACTTCAATAAACTCAACCGTAGCTAGGATTTATTTAGAATCTTGCATAAGAGTCTGTACCATTAGATAAGGACATAAATAATCCTTAACAGATTAAAAAGGTCTCAATGCAAAGTACTGATTCCCAAATACAAACTTTCAGAAGTGTAAAACATGAGCCTATGAATAAAACTGCCTTGACTTTAAATACGAAATGAATATCCTCATGGAAGTGGAAATTATTATAGTAAGTAAAAAGAATTTACTTAAAATCTACAGTAATAAAGAATGTCAAGGTGATTCAATTCATTGCAGCTTTTACCAATAATTCTTAAGATAAAAAGATTCCCTGATCTTCTAGTTCCTGGTTACATACAGTTGACTTCAAGAATTTTATGATAAAATCATAAAATGCTAACTTTTCAAAATCACAGGCTCCATCTATAACTTCCACATTCATATCTAGAGTTTCACTCGCCATCATTTTACTATCCCGTCCATGCCAAGTCTCATGCACCTACCACTTGCGCTTTCTCACCTGTCAAAGACAAAGCGCATCAGCTGCAAGTTCAGCGTGCAGGGAAGGCTAAGGAGCCGGATCTTCCTTGTGGCGTTCTGTTTACTTTGACAGTTTTCACAAAAGTATCGATTGTCTCCTTCTAATTTTTCTTCCTGATCAAGAACATGAGATATTTGTTTTTAAAAAGTAAAAGCTAGGATTTAAAACAAGCAAAAAACTCTATGTGAAGCAGAACTGTGGGTAGTTAACAGTTCCTATTAGGCAGTTTAAAACCAGGAATGACAATGACCAAAAGGCCCTGTTTGCAAGTCACCAATGTGTGCACGACGATATTCAAATGGATGAGCCTCCTTCCAACTTGTGAGTGTAAAAATATAAGTAGGTTTTTAAAATACGTGTCACATGTATTTTGATGCAAAATTAACTTAAAAATAGTGAAAGGGGGTAGAAACTACATTTATTTGTATATATTTGCGTAAAATTACTAAACCATGTTCATGAGATGAAGCTAAGAATACCATCCCCCAAAGAAGAAAAGCTATAGCTCAATGGGTTTCTTTGTTTTTTTGGTACCAGAGATTGAACTCAGGGGCGTGCCTAACCACTGAGCCACATCCCCAGGCCTTCTGGTGTTTCGTTTAGAAACAGGGTCTCATTGAGTTACTTAGGGCCCTGCCAAGCTGCTAAAGCTGGCTTTGACTTGCAATCCGATCCTCCTGTCTCAGACTCGAGAGCCGCAGGGATCATAGGTGTGCGCCACGGCGCCCGCTGGTCTTATTAAAGTTTTCCTATCTATTTCTGTAATACTTCTGAGATACAGATTAGTACAAGTAATGCTGCTGCCCTTCCTTTCCTCTCTTGCCTTCAAGGACACCAGCTCACCTACTGCGCTCCCAACTCACTGGCCATCTGCCACCACACACCTCTGGTGGCTCCTGGGTAAGCATCCTGGGCTCAGCAGCAGCCCTTGTCAGTCAGTGCACCCCTGACTTCTACCTTTGAACTATACCTATCAAAGGTAGCGAGCGCAAAATCAAACTTTTCTTTTGGGGAGGCAGAGATGCTGAGGGTGTAACCAGGGCCCATGCCTGCGAGACTGATCTGACTGAGCTACAGCCCCAGCCTGGACTCTTGGCTCCTCTCCCCCTGCCCCGCCTCCAGTCCCCCCATCCCAGTGATGACAACTCCACCCTCCAGCTCATCAGGCCACAAACCCTTGTAATCCGTGCCTCGCTCTCTCCATAATCCATACGGAAATGTTATTAGCTCTACTTTGAAAATGTATGTAAAGGCAAATAGCTTATCACCTCTCAGCAAACCCAGGCCCCTGCAGCCTCTTCCAAGACCCCACCCACAGTCTGGTTCAATGCACTGTATCACTCCTGTGCTCACACGCGACTGGCACCTGCCTCTCACAGTCAAAGCTGGACAAAGGTCTGCTGGCCTGTTTGCTACAAGCCGTCGCTACCTCAGGTACTCACTTTTCATCGTCTCCCCTGAGCTTATTTGGTCCACCCTGCCACACCCAGCCCCCCGCAGACTCCCCGCTCTTCTCCAGCCACAGACCTATCATCATCTCAGGCTCTAAACTCGGAGTTTCATCTGCCCAGAAGGTTCTTCTCCAATTCTCGTATGGCTCACTCTTTACTTTTGGTCATTTCTTTTCAAACTGCAACCAGCTTGCGCCCTCCCTGGCCTCCTGCCCTGCTCTCCTCTCCGCAGCACTCATTGCATGCTTTACGGAGGCCTGTGCTTCTGACCCTCTCTGAGATTCATGACACTGCACTGCCGGGTCCACAAAGGCTGGCTTCATCTGGCTCGTTCACTACTGTCATTCCCAACAGCTCAGTCAGCGCTTGGTACAAAGCAAACACCCAATGAGAGTTCTGGTTGTATGAATTCAAAAGATGGTAACCTTAGGCCTGCCAAGTATGATGGAGAAGCAGAAGCACAGGATAGTTTTAAGACAGGAGGGTATGCAATAAGCACATCTATTATGCTGTGTCTGTTTCCTCTTAGCAGTTTTCCACTCAGAACAAAAGGGAACACTTTCATTACCTCCGTGTAAATAATCATTGATATAAAATATTTGCATTTAATGCGTTTTCATTCTCATGACATGAAAAAGTAAATCAGTTGTATGATCAGAGCTCAGATTTCCTTAAACCCTCAACTAACCTCTCATTGCACACATATAAAACTTTGCATGACTGGCAATAGCCAAAAATCACGTTAAAGATGCAGCCTGCTTCAGTACCTTATCCAAAGTTTTAGATCATCACTGAAACTTCTTACATCAAAAAGGTTGAGATTAATACAATTAAATATCATTCAGAACATCATTTAACACTTAAAAACACAAACAATATATATGCCAAAATGTGAATACCTTTAAAAATTCTGAGATACAATCTGTTAACTGTTTGTGGCCTTGGATATTTAACTCCAGTTCATAGAACTTTGATAAAAGCTTAGACTCTCTGCCACAATGACTGCAACTACAATAAAATGAGAGCGACAAAATTAAGATCAGAGTGAGAAAAGCAGTCATGTTCACCACAGCACATCCTAGAAAGGGGGAAAGAAGCATTTGTACCCTTAATTAGTTCTTTCACAAAAATTTTGTACAATACATGTTTAAAAAAAATTAAATAAAAACAGAAAGTGGTAAGGTCGTGTTATTTTATGACTGGAAATTGTCAAAGAGGTACTGCCCATCTCTTAGTGTTCTGTCCGGCCAATCTTACTCTCTCAATTCACTCCACACACCCATAAAGGAAACGGCAAAAGCTTCACCAAGCACAGCTCTTGACGCCTGGATGGTTCTACTGCAGTCATCAAGTGGTTTGCTTCCAGGTTCCCGTGGAGGCATACGACCGTAACCACTGCAGGTCCCATGATCACCCACGCAAGCCATGCCTGGCCCTGAACCACGAGCAAGCAAGCGTCTTAGGAGAATAGGAGCCATGCAACGCTGAAGCACTTACACAGTTACATACGCATACTCCCCGCAGAACTGCTGCTGCACGATGTTCCGCACATCTGGATTCTTTTGTTTAGACAAAGTATCTTCCAATAAGGACATAAAGAGCTTTGAAAATTCTTGGGCATCCTACAAGTTTGGATTAATGAAAAGAAAAATTGTATCTTGCATGTCAACCTCTAATACAAATAGTAATCATTTTTCTAGAAACTGCCTGTGCATTCAAGTTAGCACTTTTGAACTAGAACTACCTGCTATATGGAACCAGTTTGTACCCACATGTGAATTTTCAGAAATGAAATCAAGTATCACGTGTAAATAAAGGATTATATATAACATCAATTAATTCAAAAGAAAAAAAATGTGTATTTTTTGGCAATACTGTGAATCAACCCCTGGTCTTTACTGCATGTTAGGCAAGAGCTCTACTACTGGACTATACTCCCCCCCCCCCCCCAGTTTTTTCTTTTTTAATGTCCCAATTCATCTTCCCTTAAAAGATTCCAAAGAACACTTAAGGTGTGGTGTTGCATGCCTGTAATCCCAGCAACTCAGGAGGTTGAGTCAAGAGGATCACAAGTTCAAAACTAGCCACAGCAATTTAGTGAGGCACTTAGCAACTCACTGAGACCCTGTCTCTAAATAAAATACAAAAAAGCGCTGGGGTGAGGTTTAGAGGTTAGGCATCCCTGGGTTCAATCCCTGATACCAACAACAACAAAAAAAGAACACTTGACATTCCTGCAGTACTGGGGCTGTAGCTCGGTGGCACAGCCTTTGCCTAGCACATGTGGCACTGGGTTCAATCCTTAGAATCACATAAAATAAACATAAAATAAGAGCATTCTGTCCATCTACAATTACAAAAATATTTTTTAAATTAAAAAAGACTTCTCTGAATATGAAAAAACAAAGTTCTTACCTGCTGTTGCCCAGTGTCCAATCCCAAGGCTTTAACAAATCCAGATGGATCAATGTATCGTCTATTACTGTTTTGCAACAAGGCAAACAAGTACTGCAGATGCTCACAAATCGTCTGAGGCTCATAATCTATTTAAAAAGTTTGTTTATTAAAAGTTGCTACTTTTCCACTTTAAAAATCCTACTTCCTTTTCACTTCAGTACATAATTAAACACCCCTACATTCAAACTACATTGTTTTATTATGGTTTTAAAACTTCAAATGAGGGCCAAGCACGGTGGTACACCCCTATGAGCCCTACAACTAGGGAAGCCGAGTCAGGAGGATGACAGTTCAAGGCCAGCCTGGGCCACAGGTAAAGCAGGAGTCTGCTTCAAAAATTAAAAGGGGCTGGGGCCCCTTCAGGCCAATCCCCAGTACAGCACCCCCAACATACACAGACAAGACACACACACACACACACACACACACACACACACACTTTTAAAGAAAAAAGTTAGCCATCATGCTTTGGAGGTAAGGAAGCAGCAAAGGCTGCCCTAAAGCAAGAGCCTGTGCACGCTTTGCACCATTAACAGCAATCGTGACCAATTTCTAGAGTATCAAATCATATCGAGACATCCATTCCTGTATCAAAAAACCTACCATATCTACCACCTGCATATGACGGCCAAATACTCTGAAATAATCTCATTAATATGGACTTGCCACAAATGGAAAAAGTAACAGGAATCTCAAACATACAATCCCCACTTGAGTGAAGAACACAAAATCCTAGCCAGGCGTGGTGGTGCATGCTGGTTATCCTAACTACTGGAGGGGCTTAGACGGGAGGACCCCAAGTAAGAAGTCAGTCTGGACCACACAGAACTGGTTTCATAATTTAAACTATACACACACTCCAGAATTTTCAAATGTTTTTGTGTTTTTCATTCTGTGTACTGGAAACCAAATACAGAGATGCTCTACCACTAAGCTCCATCCCCAACCCCTTCTATTTTTTAAGACAGGGTTGCCAAGATGCTCATATTGGCCTTGAATCTGTGATCCTCCTGGTTCATCCTCCCAAGTAGCTGGGGTCACAAATTCTTAAATTTGAAGATTTAGGGAGGATACGTAACTAGGGAGCCTGAATCTCAAGAGCCCTAGAAGACCCGAGTCGTACCTTCTATGCCAAATACTAACTGACTGCTTCTGAGCTCCAAACCCATCATTCTTGTCCTGCGCTGTGATGAGATAAGCTTTACAAACATGTCTCCTCTGCAGGCATCAGGAAATCCGGTCTCTGCACCAGAGGGCACCAGAGTGTGGAGCTGATCAGCCTCAGCACTGGCCCTCCTGGGGGCCAGCTTTCTTCAGAGCTCCAGGGTTTCCTGCAGGGATGCCCAGGAAGGCACCCAGGGGTCACTGCACTGCAGGCTGGGTGCTCAGGGTGGCACAGGTGCCCCACACCTGCTAGGCCTGCGTTCCTTAAAACCCTCTGCAGTCCGCACTAGCCATCCCCCATTACTCCCTCTAATAACCCTCCCCAAGCTTTTCCTTATTTGAATCATGGCATAGCTTCTCTCTTCTGACTGGACAGTGTTTATCTCTTCATCACAATTATAACTTTCAACAAATTGATCTGTCACATATAAAATAAAATACATGAAGTCTTCCTACTTGAACTGGGTGCAGTGGTGCACAACTATTAATCCCAGTGACTCAGGAGGCTGAGGGAGGAAAACGGCAAGTTCAAGGCTAGCCTCAGCAAATTCGAGGCCCGTCTGGGCAACCTGGTGAGACTCTATCTCAAAATAAAAAATAAAAAAGGACTGGGGATTGAGTGCAGTGATAAATCACCCCTAAATTCAATCTCCATTACTGTAAAAAATGAATAAATAAATCAAAATCTTACTCCTTGGGATGCAAGAGCTTTCTAAGGTGTTAAAAGTCATTCAAAGCTGGGTGTAGGGCTGGGGCTGTGGCTCAGTGGTAGAGCACTTGCCTAGCATGTGTGAGGCCCTGGGTTCGATTCTCAGTACCACATATAAATAAATGAGTAAAATAAAGATCTATCAAGACCTAAAAACAAAATTAAAAAAAAAAAAAACTGGTATGGAACATGCCTTTAACCCTAGCCACTCAAGAGGCTGAGGCGGAAGATCACGATCAAGGCCCTACGAGACTTGGCACCTTAGTATCCTGTCTGGAAAGAAAAGAAATCCTGCGCCGCCCGCTCCCCCCTCAATTTTTTTTTCTCTTGCGGTGCTGGGGATCGAACCCAGGGCCCTTTGTTTGAAAGGCAGCCAACTGGGCTATAAACCCAGCCACCCCCCTCAATTTTTAAATAAAAAAAAGAAAAGGGGCTGGAGATTGGGGAGCACAGCTCACTGAGTTCATGTGGTTTCAACCTGCAGTAAAAAACAAATTTGTATCTGACTCGTTTTATAGACTATTCTACACGGTTGAGCATCTCTAACCTGAAAACCTTAAATCCAAACTCTGACTTTTTTGGGCATCATGTAAGTGCTCCAAAAACTGTGGATTCTGGAACATTTTGGATTTTGGATCTAGTTAAGGATCATCAACCAGCAAAGCCAACGCAAATATTCCAAAAGCCAAAAAGCTCAAACATGTCTGATCCCAAGAATTTCTTTTTTTAAGATGAGGTTTATTTACTTTTTTGTTTGTTTATATGCGGTGCTGAGGATCGCACCCAGCGCCTCACACGTGGCAGCCAAGTGCTCCACCACTGAGCCACGACCCAGCCCCTCGGAGAAGATTTACTCAACCTGTGTGAGATCTTAAATACCTCAAAACCCTGTTGGCTTTCCTGTCTATAAAACAAGAAAATGGTTGAGCTGCAAAGAGAATTCAGATCCCACGATTTCTTAAAAAACACCCTTCCCATTATACTGTAAACATCAGCATAAGGGTGCAAATTTTTATTCAGAGAGCACTGTCAATGACTGGTAAAACATAAAATTTATGTATTTAAAAATGTTCTTGTAATTGCTTAAAGATATACTTTAAAAGTCATAGAACCAAAAACCAGGGCATATCATTTCATAAGACAAATTTAAATTTTCACTATGTTCTCACTAGCCCATTAATAAATTTACACATCAGCAAGACTATGCTAAAAATTGAAAATAACCCATTTAAAATTATTTATCTTTCTTACACACTATTTCCTTTCCTTTCCTTGGGTACTAGGGATCCAGTCCAGGGGGACACTTTAACACTGAGCTACATCCCCAAGCCCATTTTGGTTTCTGGTTTTGAGACAGGGCCTCACTAAAGCTGAGAGGCTTGTCAAGTTGCTGAGGTTGGCCTGGAACTTACAATCCTCCTGTCAGTCCCCGAGCCACCAGGATTACAGGTATGCACCACTATGCCAGTCACACTACTACTTTAAAGAATATACTATGAACACAAATTTAGACGTGCACAACTAGCCGGGCATGGTGGTGCACGCCTGCAATCCCATCTATTCAGGAGGCTGAAGCAGCAGGATCACGTTTCAGACCAGCCTCAGCACCTTAGCAAGACTAAGGTTAGTCTCAAAAAGGGATGGGGATGTAGCTCAGGACAGAATGCCCTTGTGTTCAATTGCCAGATTAAGAAAAAGAAGAAAAGGGGGCTGGGATATATTTCAGTGGGTAGAGCCCTTGCCTTGCAGGCACAAGGACCTGGGTTCAATCCCCAGCACCGTCAAAAAAAGAAAAAAGAAAAAAGAAAAAAAAACTTTTGGGTTTGGAATTTGTTTTTGTTTTTCTTTTCTCTGGTGCAGGGACCAAATCCAAGCATGTCAGGCAAACACTACCAGTCAGCAATACCCTCAGTCCTAAAGAATTTTTCAGCTGGGCTTGGTGGTGCATGCCTATTATCCCAGCAGCCTGGGAGGCTGAGGCAGGAGGATCAAAGTCAGCCTCAGTGATTTAGGGAGGCCCTATGCAACTCGGTAGACCTTGCCTCTAAATTAAATATAAAAAAGGGCTGGGGAGGTAGCTCAGTGTTAAAATACCTCCGTGTTTAATTCCTGGTACCCTAAAACTTTTTTTTTTTCTTTCTTAAGAGTTTTTTTGAGCACCATGTTTTGAAGCCAAGATTGATATTAACAAAGACTAAAGTATTACCATTGTCTAGGCAGCCGCATGATGTCATGGGCCTAAGAAGCCTGTTTTCTATCTTGGAGCCCAAGACTGGCCATGCGCCTCAATCAGAGCATATAAAACAACAGCACAGGTCTTGCAGAAGGGAGTAAGAGTGGAAAGTTCCCACGTGGAGCTCCCAGACCTGCATGATCTTAAAATACACCCCCCACCTGCCATCTCTGGGAAGAATCTGGTTCATTCCAGAAAGCCCCAACTCAAATAGGAAATTCCTAAACATAAAGCAATTACTGTACATGAAAGTAAGTGATTACAGTAGCAACAGTTTGAAACTAATTCTGTCCAAATTACAATGAGGATAGTAACACCAGTGGGTGGCTTTGCTATGGTTAATGAATTTAATCTTTATTTTAGAGAATTTCACTTAAGTCTGCCTTTTGGGAATGAGGACCAAAGACTGTGGTCATATTGAAACCGTGGCCTCGTGGGAACAGTCTCTTGGTCTTTCTCTTTTCAAAGACAACTGCTCTCTCTACAGAGCATCCAAAAGACTGTAATTTAGTGAACAACCAGATTCTTAAAATAGAATGCTTATGTTGGATGAGAAGTTTCCAGAACATATTTTAAAAACCATTAGAAGTAGACAATCATAAGAAGAGAAGAAACTCACAGTTTCGAATCTTCTTTGGTCATGGAAGCAAATGTAAACATGAGTCCCCCATGGGGACACAGAAGGGCGCTGTTTCCAACTGATGACACAGGGCTGCATCTGGTAGGTTTTCTATTCAGAAGAGACAGAGGATAAACACACCTCACCATTACATGAAGGGAAGATTTAAAAAACGGTGATTATATAAAACTTAAAAGATATACGTAAAAGGGTCCTTGGTAATTCAGTGTTTGAGATAATTTAATAGAAAAGAAAAATTTCAGCGTATGTTCGTGAAAATAACCAAGAAGGGTGCCACAGACACCAATGCAAACCACGAACACTTCAAACAGCACGAGTCAGCTCCAAGAAGGGGAGTAGGTCTCTACCTGACAAACTTCCGCCATTCTTCTACGAAGAACTGGGACACGACATAGAGCACATCCGTATCCTAGAACACAAGAAGTCACAAGAAGACACGTTGATTCACCCCATTCTTCACTAAAATCCCTCGCACTATAACGTGGGTTTCCTTATTCAAATCCTACAGTAACATGGACGCAGCCCTCTGCCGACAGCACCTGCTGGAGGGAGCCCATCAGACCCCTGAAGGAGGGGATGGGTGCAGCTCAGGCGGCTCTGGGACAACTCACTGGGATGCAGCAAAGGCCTCAAGAGAGGCTTCTGGTCCTTAAGGGATGCGCTGTACCTCTGGCCAGTTACTGAGACAGGGTCTGTTTTTGTCCTGGAACAAATTTGGAAGAGAAGTCTTTTGCTCGTTGGCAATCATCTTATGTAAGGCTTCATTTTCTTCACCTTCTCTTTCTAGAATCTGAAAGACAACGAAGCGATCGGCTGTCTGCTGTGACAGCTCCAGCATGCCTCCTCTGCCCACCCACTGGAAGCACGCCCTGACTTCCCCTGGGATAGGGCGGAGGCGCCCTCACTCCGTGGAGAGCGCAGTACCTTGCACTGGGAGCAGCACTCTCTGTAACTTGGAAACTCGGGCGCCTTTGGGAAGTACTGCTGCAGTTTGCTCCAGGCCTCTTTAGAAACAAGTCTTCTTTCATTTTCTGATATGCACAACTCGCCTGAAGTTTAAAAAAAAAAAAAAAAAAAAAAAAAATTACATTAAAAAAAGATGAAAATATTTACTTTTCATTTATTAAATTTCAGAAAATTTCCCCCAAATCTATTTCCTACTCCTCGGACTTAATAAAAACTACAGGTCCTCTTTATCTCTTATTTGCAAAAATCTCTGATTTGTTCCTGGGGTCTGGCACACCCACATGCAACAAAAATCAAAAACAACAACAAAAAAACCCTCTAAATTTTTTATTTCACTTTAATTCTCAAAAAGCTACCCACTGGGCTGGGGATATAGCTCAGTTGGTAGAGTGCGTGCCTTGCAAGTACAAGGCCCTGGGTTCAATCCCCAGCACCGCAAAAAAAAAAAAAAAAAAAAAAAAAAAAAAAAAAAAGGCTACCCACTAACCCCAATTTTCAGTCCTCATTCTAAGTCTGTGGTTGGAGAATCGAGAGAGAGAAAGAGGACATGAGGCTAGAAGCATGCATTTTCAAACCTTTCTCCCTGCAATTAAGGGGGCGTGGAGAGGGCCTGGGGTCTTGGAGCCCCAGAGTTCGCAGCACTTCATCTCCATAGTCTCAAAGGCCTGCAGGGTACTCTGCAGACCTCATGGGCTACCGTTCGGGAGTTACTGAAACCATCTTGTACTGAATTGACGGCTGTCATGGTTGGCTTGGCCTCACAGGGCCTGCAGTTCCCAATTCCATAAGCAACCTACTGATCAATCTGGAAAACTTCCAGGCAGGCTCCAATTTGCTATGTGCAGTCTATCTTCAAGAACCACTGCAATGTTCACAACTTCCAAGGACAACAAGAATGACGCTAGTCATGGCCACCTGCCTCTTCTCAGATCCCAGAAGTGTCAAGCGACCTGTAACCTCAGCAGACCTTCCAGAGTTTACATTTTGTTGCACACAGTGAGCTCTTCAGGGACTTTCTCCTCTGACTCTAATTGTGGTATTTTCTACTCTTTCAACTGTTCCCAGAGACAAATTAGTGAACCACACTTGTCTCCAGACACACCTTAAGTTTCCCAAACCACTTGTTTCTACGCCCATTGGCAACGTACCTATAGTGTATTAAGAGTAATGAAGCCAAAGAGTTTCTAAATACACAATACGTACCATGCAAAAATCCATAGAGGGATAAACAGAAATGTGAATTTTCTATCAGTATAAGGTTGTACCAAATTGTGATTTGATAATTGATTTGATCCTTTTTTTCCCCCTCCCCAATAAATTCCTTAATTATATCTGAGAATAGGCATGTTGGATTAAGTTTTTTTTAATTTCATGAAATTAAGATGAATAACCTTCTCAGAAAATAAACATACATATATTGACTGTACCACAGGCAACACAGGAGGTGAACACAGCTGGAAGGACACACAGGTCTGTCTGAACCACATCCCATAATCCTAACACATCAAAACCATCTTCTCAACTTCTAGCCCTCACCTCTTACTGTGCTTTGAATAATCCAAAGAAAAGATCATTTTGTTTTCATAAACTTACTTCCAGATAGACTAGTCATAATATATATATATGTGTTTATTTTCTTTCTGAGGCTATTCATTATTCATCTTAATTTCCTGAAATAAAAAAAAAAAACTTACTCCAACATGCCTATTCTCAGATATAATTAAGGAATTTATTGGGGAGGAAAAAAAGGATCAAATCAATTATCAAATCACAATTTGGTACAACCTTATACTGATACACAATGCAGTCATTGTTAAAAAAAAAAAAAAAAGATTTAAGGTAGACTTCACAACCCGATTCAGAAAGAACTGTGCAGTACCCTCTATTTTAAAGAGAGAAAAGCCAGGAAAGGGGGGCTAGATCAGCGTGAGCCCTTGTCCAGCAAACCCAACGTCTTGGGATCAAGGTGGGCACCAGGCCAAAAAAAAAGGGGGCGGCGGCTGGGGGCAGAGACTCTTCCTTTGTACTTTTGTGGTACAATTTCATGTGGTTCAGAAAAGAAAATGAAGGAAACAGGAACACACACACACTTTAATATGTCAATCAGCAGAAGGCTGGTGTGCAGCTCGGAGATAGAGCACGTGCCTGGCACATGTATAACTCACAGGGATAGGAAAAACAATCCTAACTTACTTCTGCAATCAGTATTCTCTCTTCAATTTTTACATCTTATTAATTTTTTATGCAGTGCTAGGAATACAAAAGATTGTGTGAGTTTTTTGGGTGGGTGGGTGGGTTGTGGTTAACTAAGGATTGAACCCTGTGGTGCTGTATAACTGAACTACATCCCCAAGTCTTTTTTATACTGTTGTTGTTATTATTATTATTACTTTTAAATCGAGACAGGTCTCCTTAAGCTGCTAGGGCCTCACTAAGTTCCTGAGACTGACACTGAACTTATGATCTTCCTGCCTCAGGTTTCTGAGTCAGTGGGATTACAGGTGTGTGCTCCCCCCCCCCCCCGCCCCCGGTGCCCCCATGCCCGGATAAAAGTATTTTAATAAGTCATTTACTGCAGTTTAATAGGTAATAAACAGAAAGTCACTCTACTTAGTCATGTTTCTAAATTTAATTTTCTGTCATTTTTTAAAGGAGTAGGATTCATTCAAGTGTGAAGAACAGAAACAGAAGTCTTGCAGAAGTAACGGGGACCCAATAGCATGTTGCTCTATCATTTAACCTATTGGTTTATTAATTAGAATTGATTAGCATATCAATTAGTATGTTAATATATTAGAATAGTGCCTGCAACTTCACCATAATCAACTTGAACATGTAACATACACATTTTTAGACATTAGATTAGTACCCTGCCATAAGAAACGTTTCTAAAATATCAAAAGAGAACGCCAACCTAAATTCGTCCTCTGAACACTCTTTCAATGTAAGATCGAACCAGTTGTGAGGGATGTAATCCAAACATAACTGGATATCCTAATACGCAAAAGCTTCTTCTGGCAAAAATATAAATCCACTTTAGGGAATGGGGATATAGCTCAGTTGGTAGAGTGCTTGCCTTGCAAGCACAAGTCCCTGGGTTCGATCCCCAGCACCGCAAAAAAGAAAAAAAAGTGTATATAAATAAATCTACTTTAAAATGAGATTTGATTCTGTATAAACAGCCCTCCCTCCCCATCCCCAATAAAATCTAGTTCATACTATAATAATTTTGGCGAAAGAACATCCAAAGAGGAATTAAAAAGTCCCCAAACAAGAACTGTACAAGTTCTAAGCAAATTAGGAAATAAAAAAGATATGTTACAGGAAGATCAGAGGTTACTCACTTAAAGGAGTACATGGGGGCTGGGGAGATAGCTCAGTTGGTAGAGTGCTTGCCTTGCAAGCACCAGGCCCTGGGTTTGATCCCCAGCACCACAAGAGTATATGGATATGGAAGATCCATGGATTTATTACATCTGCCAAACACGCTAACATAAACAAAATTGGAAGAAAAGGAAAAAAAGCCAGAAAAACGCACCAGCTGATGCCAGAACCTTGGATAATACTGATGTGTAGGTCTGTGGGGATGGAACCCAGGGCCTCGCGCATGCCACACGTACCCCCCAATGATTGTGCCCCCAGTACAAAGTCAAGTTTCAAAACTCTTTTTCAGTGCCTACCAAAACATCACTAAAATACAATGCAAAGGTTTTCTTAAATATACCAGCCACAATGATGAACAGAGAATAGAAGAAACAAAACTTTTAAAAGGCTAAATAAAGATGGATGAGAACTAAAAACAAATTAAGTTGGAAAAGTCAAGAAGTATTCAGACTTACTATAATGCATAACTGCTCGCCCAACCCAGAATCAGGCACGTGCAAGTCAGAAAATGCATTGCCTATTTAATTTTTAAAAAATAGTCTAAGAGGACAGGTAGGATTGGTGGCTCATGCCTACGTTCCCAGTGGCTTGGGAAGCTGAGGCAGAAGAATTTTGAGTTCAAAGGCAGCCTCAGCAATTTTGTGAGACCCTAAGCAACGAAATGAGACCCAGTCTCAAAAAATAAAAGGGCTGGGAATGCAGCTCAGTGGTTAAGCATACCTGGCTTTAATCCCTAGTACCAAAAAAGAAAGCATGGCCGGACACAGGCACCACGTGTAGACCCAGCCACGTGGAGGACAGTGGGAGCCCAGATGTTCAAGGCCAGGTGGCCAACATGTTGAGACACCATCTCAAAAAAGGGCGAAAGCTTTGGAAAGTAGACCCTTGCATAGAACGACTCTCATCCCACACGGTGAATCCCTCGTGGGACCACGGTGCAAGTGTGTTGTAATCGAGGGAGCACTCGCCACGACCAAGGAAGAAACCCACAGGATTAAGTAAGGGTTAGATTTATTGCTCACTAACAGCAACCAGCTCATGGCATGTGGCATGTAGCAAATAGAAAGTACCAAAGAAACCAAACCAGAAAGAGCCCTAACAATAAAGGAAAATCTTTTCTTAAAGTGTTTAAGTTCAATGAAGGTGTAGACATGGAAACAAAGTCTTCCCACCAAACTCAAACGCCTTTGATGCCATAGGTGACAAGGAACCTGCTTGCTAGGGACTGCCTCTAAATACAGGTGAGACGGGAGGTTATATTTTGTGCAAGGTAAGAAGAAAAGGCGTGCAAGACTGGCAAGCCAGGCAAGAGAAACCCGTGGTTAAGACGGGCAGGACAGCAGAAGGTTAACCTCGAGCGCAGTTCAGATCCGGGTCCTGCAGGACACTGCCACACCGGATGAGGTACCTGGAGCAAGTGTAGGACAGTCACCAAGGCACGTACCATTCACCGAGGTCGAGCTAATAACAGGTTCATGCTTCCAGCTTACCATGTGGACACAAAATGTCTTCATTGAAATTTAATTCCTCCTCCTCTTCTTTTCTTTCTTCCTTTGATTCATCTAATCAAAAGAAATACAGATAACTGCACTCACAGATGGACTTAAGTTCAAGGCAGCAGACACACTACTGTGCACAATTTGGAACAAAGAAAACTTTCAATAATTTTGAAAATTAGATTCAATTGATTCCTACACAATTCTGTTCAAAACTATTACATTTTGCTCCCTTAAAAGGAATGAAAAATACCTCAATGACAGCTAACTTTAACAATTTAGGTTATGCAAGAAAATGTGCCGTTTTTCAATATGAAAAATAATTTACATACCCTATTAATTCTCGTTAAAGTCTTCAGAATATTTTGTTATAAACCACGTTACTCATCTACACGACATGCCACTTTCACCGACCTACTCTTGTAGGGGTTGAACACAAAGCTCCAAAGGCAAATCAAGTGAGAACTTTAGCATCAAACATACAAAAAATTTGCTTCTTTTCCTATTAACATTTCTCTTTCCTTATCTGCTTTTCCTACTTCACTACATACTATGGTACTACCAATTTATAGCTATTGTATCTACAAAGACCAAATTTTGTATACATAGGGAACATGAATAAAGACGTCTTAAGTACTGGGGGATTAGAATAAAATATTCTTTATACACACAAGGACCACTTGCTAACCAACAAACGCCTCTAGTACGGCGAGGGGTAGTGTGGAGGTAGAACACTTGCCTCGCATGCACGGCCCTGGGTTTGATCCCATTGCTGCAGAAAGCAAAGGAAACAAACAAAAAACTCAGGCAGAGCCAGGCAGAGAGCTTTGAGGGAGGCGAAGGCGGAAGCACCATAACTCTGAGGTCAGTCTGGGCGATTTAGTGAGACCCTGTACCAAAACAAAATATTTTTAAAAGGCCGGGGCATTAAGTGGTTCAGTGCCCCTGGGTTCAATGCTCAGTACTAGGAAAAAGAGAGGAGGATGTGGGGCAGGAATGCAGTTCAGGGGGGATGCTCCTGGGTTCAGTGAAGCACTGCAAAACAAACAAACGAACAAAACACCAAAAACAAACCAACCTAAGGGCCTGGGGGTACTGGGGAGAAAAGGACAAAGGCCAAAGAAAAGATGTGACATCGTAACTGTGTCTATTTGCTGGGTCACACACAAACACAAGGAACTTTTCAAATGAGAAGCTGGTTAATCTCAATGGAAACTTTTGGAAAACAAAGCTCAACACTTCTACGTCATTTTCCTATATCAGACAGATTAAAAACTAATGTGTTTTGATATATTCTTTTCTTTTTTTTAGTATTCTTATTAGTTGTTGATGAATCTTTATTCTATTTACTTATTTATATGCAGTCTGAGAATCGAACCAGCGCCTCACACATGCTAGCAAGTGCTCTACTCCTGAGCCACAGCCCAGCCCTGATACATTTCTTCATATTGAAAAAAGGATGCAGAAACAAACTCTAATACGCTTTCTGAAGGAAACTTATTAATATGTCCCAGTATGTGGCAAATGTAAGTAATTTTTTAACCCAAAAATTTCTTGGATTTTATCTCAGAAATAATCTGAAAATTTGTAAAAATGTCAGTGCAAGAACGTACAAGGGTGGGAACTACTTCTATACTTTACAGACTAGTTATGAAGAGTTGAAAGAGAACTGGGAGAATAAATGTAATATATTCACATCATAAAATAGAGCCACCAAACTAAAAAGCTATGTTATTGTGCCTGGAAGGGGTACACAGCTGTGCTTGTAAGAGCTGTTATTAAAAGCCACTACGTCCGGGGACCAGGTCTTGTGGGAGGGCTTTGAAGTGCTACATTGTTACATTTATGCTGCATCAAGCTTTTAAATTTTTCCAAGGGGGAAAGGAGAGAAGCCTATTATCCTGAAAGCAACAAGAAAAAAAT
Source organism: Sciurus vulgaris (assembly GCF_902686455.1). Lineage (NCBI taxonomy): Eukaryota > Metazoa > Chordata > Mammalia > Rodentia > Sciuridae > Sciurus > Sciurus vulgaris. The sequence goes on from NC_136461.1 coordinate 15,097,082, forward strand.
ATTTTTCAGCTAGGCCAACATCAAGGTGCTTTTTATTATGACATCCCACTTTACTTAAAACGAAGAGACCGATATTGATAAACAAGGAGGCTCAAGAAACCGCCAACATCAAACACACACTGTTGTGGCAACACCCGCAACAGGTGTGCTTTTTAAAAGATGGGGGGAAAATAGAAACCTGAAATCAATGTCAAATTCATAAATATTCTAATCAAAAGGCAAAACTCTTCATATTTGAAAATGTTTTTTAGCAGCACAACGGAAGGGGCTGACGGTGTTGCCTGTGCCCCCTGACATCGCCCACCGGCCCCAGACCGAGGACTTGCTCAGAGTGCTGAAGAGGAATGGTGACAAACCGTGCTTCCATTTTCTTCAAAAATGTGATGACCACGTGGCAAGGTCTATGCCAGATGAAGACAACAGAACACAAGATGCTTGATGTAGAGAGTACCAGATCGTTCAGGTAAAAGGTCATGAACATTAAGGTAATTAGAATAAATACATGTTATGTGAACACTAATATTTGGAAATGAGAAATTAAGTGGGGTTGGCATACAGCTTAGTGGCAGAGCACTCGCCTTGCATGTGGGAGGCCCTGGGTTTAAAACCCCTGCACCACAACAACAAAAAGAAACAGAAAAAGGAAATCAAGTGAAGTAATTGCACATGGATTCCTAAATGTGGGTTAATGCTTAGGGTAACTATGCTCTGACTGAGTAAGTATCATCAAATCTCCAGTCCCATTTTAAACCTAAAAATAATTCAATGCCTTAATTCCTTTGTGTACTAAGTGCTAATTACAAATAAAATTTAGTGATTTCAGTTACAGTTAACACAAATTCCTATTTGAAAAATGTTTCAGAGGGCTGGGGAGATAGAGTTGGTAGTAGTGCTTGCCTCGCAAGCACAAGCCCTGGGGGGTTCAATCCCCAGTGCCACAAAAAAAAAAAAAAAAAAAAAAAAAAAAAGTTTCAGATTTCTTGGGTGTCTCTTAAGAATTTACAAGCAAACAGCTATTTGAAACCTGCCCTCTCTCAATGGAAAGCACAGAAGTGCATACACGTTTTCTTGACCAGAGCAGCCCCAGAGTGTAGCATAGAACTACAACTAAACAAACTTAATATATGCTCTGCAATTTCCAGATTTGCCTTTCTTAAACGTTTAAGGTACAGCTAATTAACATAATTTCCATGTGATTAAGTAGACGGATCTGGTACCCAGAAGCATAACTGACTATTAAAGAATTCCAGGTGAAAGTGAGTCTGTTTAAAAATCTTTTATTTGTCTGGGGTACAGTGACAGACAGTAATCCCAATGACTGGGAAAGCTGAGACAGGACTGCAAATCAAGCTCAGCCTTGACAACTTAGAGAGACTGTCTCAAATAAAAACAAAAAGGACTGGGGACGTAGCTCAGTTGCCCCACGGTTCAATACCCGGAAACCCACCAAACAAAAACAAAAAACAAAACAAAAACACATATTATTTGCCCTTACTCTCTTTGAGATATTTAGACTGAACCAAGGTTGTCTTTACAGAGGGGTATTAAACCAACTCTACTGTGAACAAATGTTCCAGTTTCACAACGAGCCCCTCGGTACTTTACTGAAGCTGCTGCCGTTCACTTTACCATTGCTTTGGTCTGCTTCGCCATCTTGCTCATCTAGTTGTTCAAGGGCGAGCTGGCGCCAACTCCGCAAGGAGGATTTCCCCACCCAGAATCCATCCGTGCTGTGCAACAAAGCGACTGTTAGGATCACCGGTAACACTTCCTCTCATGCTCCTCCTTTCTATCCCTGTGCTGACCGCGCCAACGTGAATCCCTTTCAGAGTCAATCCCATTCAGAGTTGGCTGGGGAGCGGTTTTCTTTAACCCATTCCTCATTTCCACCCTGTTCACGCCTCCTATGCAGACTTGCAGGTATCTGGCGGTTTGTTTCCGTCCTGTCCTGCCTCTCCCACGGTCCTATACACTTACGCTAATCATACCAGTTAAATAGGCACATTCTTTCACGTCAGGTTCTACTCACAATACATACAGCCTACATTTATAGATCTGTGCTCCACGTCTACCCACACATGCATTCACATCACTCCGTGTGCTGTTTGTGAAATGACCCAAAATAGTCAACTACATTAATCTTCATTGCAGAGATATAGAAATTAAACTCATGGTACCATGAGTCCCATCCATGAGTCATTCACTGGTCTCTGAGCAGAGGCCCCTGGTAGGGTGGGGCTCAACACACCCCCAATGCACCGGACTTGTCTGACAAAATGTCCCACTGGGCGCGCCGGCGGCCACGCTTCCTTCATCCTCCCTCAGGGGTCCCCAACACCCACAGGATGCTTTTTCAACCCAAGGACGCAAATCACTGCAAAATTTGCTTTTGATCTGGTTTGGCCATCTACCACAACCTTCTCATGGAAACCCCAACTCCTTTTTTTTCCCATCAGATGCTTAATTATTACTTGGAGATTTTCAGTATACCATTATCCAATATGCTGTGCAACATACCCCTTTACTGTTGCTTTTAGGAGATTATTGACAGCTTTGTAATCTTCATTTAGCTGGTTCTTCAGACGCAAAACGCGACAACGCTCTACTACACATTCCTTACACAGGGCTTTCACTAGAAGAAAGTGAAAAGACACTTCATTCACACATGCTTCCTTAGGAATTGCTGTTAACACTTCATAAAACAGATGAATTCTGAATTGTCACAAACTTTGGTAACATAGTATATGGGTATATATCTTCAATTATTTTGGTGATTTGAATTTCAAGACAGCAATATTGTATCTGTATGAAGAGATAAAATGTTATAATTCACTATAACTATCTAAGCACAATGCGAATGCAATAAGATGATAATCACATAATTAAGGCTGGGGGAAGTCATTATATCTAACAACTATACATGGAAGGACCTTCATGCAGAGGTCATCTTCCAAGTAAAGAGCAGTTAAAAAAAAGAAAGAAAGAAATATAAAGGGCCGGCTTTCCTTTCCGATAACGCTCCCGCAAACATGGTGAACGTTCCTAAGACCCGCCGGACGTTCTGTAAGAAGTGTGGCAAACACCACCCCACAAAGTGACACAGTACAAGAAGGCAAGGATTCTCTGTATGCACAGGGAAAGCGGCGCTATGACAGGAAACAGAGTGGCTATGGTGAGCAGACTAAGCCAATTTTCAGGAAAAAGGCTAAAACTACAAAGAAGATTGTGCTGAGGCTTGAGTGTGTTGAGCCTAACTGTAGATCTAAGAGAATGTTGGCTATTAAGAGATGCAAGCATTTTGAACTGGGAGGAGATAAAAAGAGAAAGGGCCAAGTGATTCAGTTCTAAGTTCATTGTTTTGTTATGAAGATAATAAAATGTTGAAGTTATCTTCAAAAAAAAAAAAAAAAAAAGAAAGAAAGAAAGAAATATAAAGGGCCTGACTGAAATATTCACAATTCTAGGAATCATATAAAATGTGATTCTCTGAAAAGACCTTTCTGTTGTCGTTTGTTCCCTGGAACAGCTTATTAATTTCACCAGATTTAGAATGGAAATTTAGAAAGCAGAACTCCAGGTGTGTATGTAAGAAGGACAGAAGTCTGTAGTTCAATGTCAGTTAAGAGTAAGTCGTACACAACCAGAAAACAGCATTTACTTTAGAAAGAAGGAGGGGCTCGTGTAATTTCCTCAGCCTCATGTGCAAACAGGAAGGGGCCTGTGCAGCCAGTTCTTCACTGAAAAGGAAAACGTTTCCAGGCGGCCAGAATCCAATAGACTCGGGATACTTTGTGGCCGGTCACAGCTCTACGCATTCACAGAGTCAAGCAGCTGCCATTCATGAACTAAGAAACAACCTCCAGTACAGACAGTTGCCTAGGGGGCTCCACAACCTGTCAGCAATCCCCAAGAGCCTGGGAGGAACAGGATGCTGAATTGACCAAAGGTTCAATTATCTTGAAGAGAATAATGTGAAACAAACTACCAGGGAGTAGTTTTTTTCAAAGGCTCCTATTTTGTTTACTTGGTAGGGGACACTGGGAGGGGACCAAGACCAAGCTTCCTTGAGTGACACTGATGGTTTAACTTCTACTCTGTTCAACAAACCCTCTTCCAAAGGACGAGAACATGTGGTCTAGACCTTTGGGACAAATCGCCAGACCCCACTGAGAAGGCCCACGTACACCATGGTTTTTTTAAACCCGGGATTGAACCCAGGGGTGCCTGACCACTAAGCCACACTCCCAGCCCAGTTTTAATTTTCACTAAGATACTTAAGGCCATCCTAAATTGCTGAGGCTGGTGCTGAACTTGCAACTGTCCTGCTTCAGCCTCCTGAGCCACTTGGATTACAGGCATAGGACATCATGCCTGGCCCCCACGAATTCTTGATGCAGAAAAGTCATCCAGAGTTACCAGTTAGTCTTGGGCCTCCTCCGTATCTACTGTAGAAAATGTCCGCTGCATACTCAGATATTCTCTTCATAATTGATATTTTGTCTGGATGAAGCTTGTCATGGGAGCACAGGCAAGCGTGATTGTCAATAGGCTTGGTGGGTGTCGACTCATCCAGCCACTTTTGAAGCCATTCAAGGGAGACGAACTCATAGGGCTCTGGGGAAGAGAGCAACAGAAAGACACTATGTATTCTACAGTGTTTGTACCAAGAGATCCAGTCATTCTTCTCAAAAGACAATGCGGACTCTGTCCAAAGTTAGCAGCATCGTAGGATCACTGTTCAGAGGTGTCTAAAGAGCGAGGCCAAGCCCCAGTTAATTGCCTCCTCTGCATTAGGGACCAGGTGTGACGCACCTGCACAGCGCCCTAAGAGATCGGCTGGTATTATTAACCACATTCTACAAGACGCATCCACAGAGAGAAGTGTCTTGCTTGGTAGCACAGCAGAGCTTCGATCAGGACACCCATGTCTGGGGACTACCAGTCATGCTCCACACTGGCTCATAAATAACACAACATCATCCTTCACTATGTTTACTTCATCAATTACTTTTATAAACACTTCTCACAAATGTGTGACATATATTTGAAATTTTTTTAAAAACCAAGACTGAGCTCTAAGACAGTGATTATTCTCATTGGTTACTACCACCCTTAAAAAGCCTATTGCAACTACTGGACTTTTCTGCATCCAAGATAATACTGGTGTCAATTTGTCAATTAAGAAAAGTTATTTATTTCCCCCTCCGAAATCCATGTCACGATCCATTCATTATCACTTATTTCAAGAAAGCAACCTATTTTAAACAAGTTCCAGGGGAAAGCACACTACAACTGAATTATGATCAATTTTTCTGTTGCAGAAATAGAAAGATAAACCAAGCATGAGTTTTTAATTTGGGGAAAGGGAATTCCAGCATTCCCTAAAAGCCAGAATTAAAAACAAAGGGACAGCTTTGATTACTTACAAAGGTCTCCAGTGAGTCCCAGCATAAAACATGGAAGAAAACATACAGAGGTTGAATCCATATGCTTGTATTAGATGCTACTTTAGGTGCGATCTGAAGGACAGATGCTTCAATTCAATGCCATTTTGACCGATTTTACACTCCAGAGAGTTACATGTCTAGAAAACTAACTCATTTTAGACTTCTCAATTTTTACAAAATCAAAATGTCGAACTGTCAGGTCTCTACTTGTGCTAAAACTGGACATCGTCAAAGAGCTTTCAACAGGGAGGCTCTAGGACAGGCAGGAAGGAAGAGCATGAGACCTCCAGGTGGGACCAAGGCCAATCCAAGTTCTGCCAATGAGAAACTGAACTTGAGCAAGTCACTTAAACTCTATGCTTCAGGTCTTTTATTTGTAAAATGAAGGTAATAATACCTGCCTTCTACCTACCTCACAGGGATGTTGTTGAGTGTAAAAGATAAGATATATGAAGCATTTTGAGCTTTTTGGAAGGAAAGAGATATAGAAAAGTTAATTATGCATTCACACAATATATAAACGAGGAGACCTTAAGATGCGGTACAGGTAACAGTTCTGGCATCTTATAACATAGTAAGATTAATTATTTTCTAGATACCTTGGAATTTCATTTGTTGTTTATGCAGTTTAACCTGCAAGGACAGAGCACACTGGGTATATAAAGAATGCAAAGATAAATGATCACTAAGAGCAAAAATAAAAGGCTCAGCATATGTAATCTTGCCCCAGGTACATCACATACATTAAAACTTTGAGTCATGTGCAGACTCTCAAAGAAGGGAAAATCAGATCATGATACACAGTAATTATTCAAAAAAATTTACTAGGTGTTCTAGTTCACCCAGAAGCTAGAGATGGGTGAAGAGAAAGCAGTGTCTACCTTTACCAACTGAAAGAATAAAAGATCAGAAACCACCCATTAAAAGGAAAGGATTTTAAGAAAATTCAAATGTACACAACATTTCTTTCCCAGGAAGTATCTGCTGGAAGCAAGGCCCAGGATGACCCTAGCGCCCTATGACTCAATGGCAGGTAGTTGAACATTTCCATTCCCCTATTAGAGTCCTACTGAAAACTTCCCAACGAAGTTTGCTGTTCGAGCTTTTGAATAGGTCAAGATAAGATACAAAGATTTAGAAAAAGCATGTGTGGTTTGGTTTTATAAGAGTAGAAGAGAACAGAGGCTGGGTTCATACTGTGATCTAACAGCACACATATTATACCTCAGCCTGTTTTCCAGATTTCATTTTAGTGTGCTGGGGGACCCATAGTGGCTGTGTTCACGGGTCTTTCCATTTTCAATTTATTTTTAAGAACTGCATGGATCTCTCCAAGAGTTTCCCTGAGAACAGGGGTGGAGCACAAGGCTTATAACCAAGACAGACTTCGCTTGTGGCAAAGTTTTCACGCTACAGATTATCTCTCCTTAAAAGAGATTCGTAGCAAAGCTGTTAAAGTTGGCCCCTCGTATCAGTCAACTGCCAAAGTGTTACTTTCCGAAGGCATGGCAGCCCGCTACCAAGTAGGAGAATACACTCTCATGGTCAACTTGAGGATATCAGACTGTATGTCATCTCAGTGACCGAACCAGGAGAGCAACTGTTAAAATATTTACCAAAGGGAAATATCAGAAGTAACTCTGAACCAAAGGTTGGGGAAAAAAAAAAAAAAAAAAACAGATTCTGAAAGCAACAATTTTTCTTTTGGAAAGATAGAAGCCTAGAACAATCATAGTATCAAAGATATTTGAACAATTACAATACCAAAATATTTGAAACACTTTACCTAGAGATAATTTAAGTATGTTTCAAATTAAATAACAAGAGCCAAAAGGTTCAAGTCCTCAGTGATATTGGGGTAAGTGGCCCTTTTAAAAATATGTTCACAAAGATTTAGAAAATGCACAATAAAGACTTTACCAGCACAAAACCATAATCATTGACTTTGAGATTCTTACATCATTTTAGGACAATGGAACTTCCCACATTGTAAATAAATTATTACTAATGGACAAAAAAATTATAAACTTTGTAATTGATAAAAGTGTAAACATGGAAAAATACTCTAAAACATCAGCACAAGTTCATATATACTAACTAAGACAGCCATGGGATGCACAGTGACAATTTGACATATAACATCTTTGGACCATAAAGTTTATAGAGTGGTTCACAATATTCACAGCATTTGTTTCTTTCTTTCTTTGTTTCTTTCTTTTTTCTTTGTTTAGTGCTGGGATCCAACTCATGGCCTCTCGCGAGCCAGGCAAGCAGTCTACCACTGAGCTACACCCCCAGCCCTCACAACAGCATGTCACTTTAGATCCAGGAAGTCTTTTTCTCTTGTGCAGAATTCAGGAAACTGTGAATAAAGTTCAGAAAACATATTTCTAGGTTCCAGCTCCATTGAACAAAGGCGTATAAATTTAGAGATGTGAATCATGGGTTCATTTCCAAAAAATTTCCTGTTGAATTAGCAGTCCAATTCTTTAGGATAATCCCAACCCTCAAACAACGTTCAAGTAACAGTTTACAAAGAAGGGTCAGAATCAAATGAAGAAGCAGTTAGAAAACTTTTTTTTTTTTTTTTTTTTTTTTTTTAAATAAAGTCGTGGGGGATTGAACCCAGGGCCTCACACATGCTAGGCAAGCGCTCTGCCATTGAGCTAAACCCTAGCCCCTAGAAAGATTTTTTTAAAGCTATTCTTATGGCAATTTATAGTTATCTTTTGTTTAAAATTATAACCGTAATGGAAAAACATATCAAAAAGAAAACCGCAGTGCAAGCTGCCTAGAACTAAATTGCCTTCCATCAGCTGGAACTGGGTTTGGGGAATTGATGTCTATGAAATGACAAACATAACTTATAACCAAAGGCATGTCAGCCTTCAAAAGGTTGGTTTCCTTTTTGAGACACTGGATACATTTGGAAACTTAGTAAAAAGGATGAGCTGGACTATGAGCAACAATCCGAATAAATCAGCAGTGAGCTAAAAAATATTCTACTCTATTGTAACACCTGATAATAAATACCAAGTTAATCAAAGACTGTAAAAATCATACTCATAATGAGTACATATGACTATTAATACCATTAGGGCACAGAGTATGCAAACCAACAAAACAAACTGTTTCCACTGAAATGCTATGAGATATGTCTTCAGAAATGAATGCATATCTCACCAGGGGGGAGTCCTGTCTGCAGAATGCTGGCCTACACCTTACAATTGATTAACAGCTTCCCTTGAAAGTACATGATGAAAACCATAGGGAATGCCACACACCAGGTCATTACTGGTTTACATAGTAATTTCAAATGTATAAACTGGCTGTAGTTGGGTATCAGGAAGAGCAGGAAAGCCTGCTCAGATACATTTTTTTGTGAACATAAACAACACAAGCCACTTAATGACAACAGTGCTGTCCTAGAATATCTTACAGACCAGCTCCAGCAGGTAACCTTTGGTACAGCTCCTTAACCTCTTCGTGTTTTGCTTTTCCTTTATCCACACTTTGCTTACGCATCTCAGCCATTTCAATACACCACTCCTCAAATTTGGAATTATCCCGATCTACCAGCTCTTGAAGAAAGGCTATTGAAAAAAAAAAAAGATGAAAAACAACTTTATCCATATTAATCCCTTGATTATATCAAGTATTGGCTAAAGCTTTGAGGTCAACTTCCTACTGTGGTCTCCCCTTCTGGTAGAGAGTTCTCTTTGACATCACCAGTCGCCTAGAACCACCAAATGGCTCAGAAACACCACTTTGAAACAGATGGTGCAGTGAGTGACTCTTTGCTCTACTGACTGAACATGATAAAACCAAAGGTCTTAATGGTTTCTCTAATTGTTTTAAGATTGTTCTTCCCATTTTTGGGTTGGGGTGGCGAGGGCAATGGAAGCTTTCTGTCCAAGGCTCTTTACTTCAAAAGCTCACAACTTAAAAAAAAAAAAAAAAAAAAAAAACCCCAAAAAAAAACAACATAATTACTCTTTTGTTTCACTAACATTTATGACATAGAAACAGCCTATCATAATAAAATTCATCGGGTGCTTATCATTGACCTTTGATCATGGCATTCCAAAACATGTTCCCAGTATAATCCAAGGAAAGGGGATTACCTGGAACTTCGACCATCGTGTTGGGCTTTTCTTGGGTCTGCAGCCGATAAACCAGCATGTATGCATTTCGAGAGCAATGAGTCCCTTTGCCACACTTTGGTTTCCGGGTCTGGGACTTAGAAGGTTCTGCTGGGGTAGAAACACCAAAAGACAGCTTAACTAGAATGCCCACGGTTTGCTCATTCATTGGGGTGGGGCACCACAAAAACAATTCCAAACATACTTTAACATGGATCTAAATCATTCAAAGGCCATACAGGTTCTTTAGAGCTACTTAAATTGATGATGAAAAATGTGGATTTTTAAAAGTTCAACATTCCTTCAGATAATACCTGAGCAACAAAGTCAGAAGACCACTGTACTACCATAGGGAATCAAACTATTCCAAGAGGGCTGGGGAGGTAGCTCAGTTGGTGGAGTGCTTGCCGCACATGCACAAAGCCCTGGGTTCAATCCCCAGCACCACAAACAAACAACAACAAAAAACCACCAATTATTTGGAAGACAGAGGGAAAGGGAAGATGTTCACCTCCACCTGAAGAGTACCCAAGGCTTAAGATGTTCATTATTTTGTATAACAGAGGATATAAAATGACTCACACAAGTTCAGGATAGAGCACAGTAAGAGATGTCGAAGGGACTTTTTTTTTCCCTTTTGTGGCACTGGGGACTGAACTCAAGACCTCACACATGCTAGGCACGTGCTCTACCAGCTACACCTCTTCTAAACAGTTCAAGACCATCTGCATGTAGAAGATGGGACAACAACATAGGAGACTTTCAACCCTAAAATTCTGACTAAAATGAATATTAATGAAATGAACCTCAGTTAAGAAGACTCAAACAGCTGGGCACCAAGGCACACCCCCTGCAATCCCAGCAATTCAGGAGGCTGAGGCAGGAGGACTACAAGTTCAAAGCCAGCCTCAGCAACTTAGTGAGACCCTGTCTCAAAGTCAAAAAGGAATGAAGATACATCTCAATTTTGTCCTAGGAAGAATCGCACAATAAAAAATATAAATGAATATTAAGAACTGTGTACTCCCTATGTAAAATAGAAGATTGATAAAAGTCTGTAACCATGTGAATGTGACTTAAAATCAGAAAGTACTTCTCCAGTCTACAAGACATAGTCAGGGCCTGAGCATATACAGAGGCAACCGCGTGACTCGAGAGCACCCCGCCTGCCAATGCCCCTCCCTGTTGGACACCAGGGAAATCTGGCTCCGACCCATTAAACAGTAGTGGCCGTGGGGACGTGGGCCGACTCACATTCCTTTTCACCTATCCAGATCCCAACCTCTGAACCTCACCCAAAATGACAGGCAGAAGAAAATGCTTAAAAACTCCAGTAAGATGGTTCCAACAGGAAATAGTGTCCACAATTTGGGGCGGTAAATGGGTACACTGGCCAAAGACAAAGGAGATGAAGAGAGCTACGTGCTAGGATAGCATTTCAAGGAGCTTTCCTGGGGGACTTAACCCCTACCTAACGCCAGGCAGCTCGCTCCTCAGAGGCACCTCCTCACACTGGAGGGGGTGGATAAGTCACTCACAGGGAAGAGGAAACACTATTTCAGACAGAATGAACTTCCCTTCCCAGAATTAAATTTCTTGACCCAAGAGAAAGGACTACAAATCTCACATTAAATCTACTCTTTATCTTATTCAGCTTAATTCTCATGGTCCTCACCTGCCCGGTGAAATACTCCTGGCAAAAGAAAAACTAATTATTTACCATTGAGTTTTCCTGAAAGCATGACATTATGGAACCATCTCTAGAACAAAACAAGTTTTCTTTTAAAAGCAGACATTACTAAGAAAGATTTTTTTCAGTGGCTTTATGAGCACTTAAATGCAGACATCCTTGATAGTCCACAACAATCCTGGGCCATAATAATGTATCACAAATATTTCCAGTTTAAAAAAAAAAAAAATTTATATTTTAAAAGGGCACTCACAACTTAAAGGTTTTACCTAGATCTTCCTCAATCCCTAGCTGTAATTTCTTCCCCTCCATCTTTTCTATGTCTTCATCATTAAACTTATACCATTCACCGGACTGTGGGTCTTTCACATGGGCGATGTAGTGGCCGGAATAAGCACTCACTCCTCTGTGTATGAGGACTGCGCTGAGTTCATAGGCATAGGACCCGCCTAGAAGAGGAGAGAAGACAAACTTGAGCCCCATCTACGCAGGAACTGTGACGACCACGATTCTTCCCATCTTCCGAAATTCAAAGCGTGTCATCAAAGATTTTTAAAAAACTTTTAGTTTTACAAAACAACATAGATGAGAGCATCTTAAGCAGCATGCCTTTTGGTCTCCATTCCCTCTATAAAACGTACTGATAGACACCAGGGTACTCGGGGCAGTCAGGGTTGATAAGCTACCAAGAGCCTTGCTGAGCTACATGCTTACCAAGAACTGATTGTTCCTACTCTCCATGCTGGAAATATGGGTTAAAACCTATACAAACCAATCAGATATGAGAGTGAAATGAAAAGATTGCTGTTTAAAAAGTTAAAAGGATAAATATTTTAGGACTGGGCTTGTGGCTCAGTGGTAGAGCACTTGCCTAGCCTGTGTGAGGCACTGGGTTCAATTCTCAGCACCACATATATATAAATGAATAAAGTAAAGGTCTACTGACATCTTAAAAATTAAAAAAAAAAGAAAAGAAAAGAAAAGAAAGGAGTAGTTTACAAAGAGACTGGAGGCAAGTGATCAAGAAAAACTGCTTTCAGAACAGGTGTGCAGGGCTGGGGTTGTGGCTCAGTGGAGGAGCACTTGCCTAAGCGCGCATGAAGCACTGGGTTCCATCCCAGCACCGCATTAAAAAAACTAAACAAAATAAAGGTATTTTAAAAAAAACAGGTGAGCAAGGCATTGGTCAAAGGGTACAAATTTCTAGTTACAAAGAGGTTAAGTTCTGGGGATCTAAAACAGCATGGGAGATGACACATGCAAATTAACTCAATTGTGCCACATAATCATTTGAGAAAACACAAGTGTCAGCAGATTGTATACCTGAAGATCATGCAATTTTATTCTCCCATCATGCTGCAAGGAAGCTGGAAAAAGTAAAATACAAAACGTGTATACAAGACAATTAGAACAGGTCCAAGAGGACACTCTCTTGGTCAATGTTGTATCTCCCTTATCCTGGAGCAAGAAGTTCCAACAGAGCCTTGATTCAGGAGGGGGAGAAGAGAAAAGAGAAAACAAAGAATCTGCAGCGACTCTGCACTCAATTTCTTCAAAAGAATTTTATATGCCAGTATCACTTAAAATAAAACCTGCAAATCATAGCCTTTATATTATACATATGGTTTATGCAAGAAAACACTATGTGTGCATCAACATTTTGTTAAGACTGTCTCAAAATAAAAATAAAAAGGACTAGGGATATAGCTGAGTGTTAAAGTACCTTGAGTTCAATAACCAATACAAAAAGAAAAAAATGAGGAAATGTGTAAAGCTCTGGAAAAATCTTCTGAAAAGCCCAAACTTAAGTCAATTAGAAAGGGTAGAAAAGTTCTGGAAAAGATCACTTCTACTATACATAATTTATTAAAAATCAGAAAAGAAAGAGGCCAGGTGTGGTGGCACACGCCTGTAATCCCAGAGACTCAGGAGGCTGAAGCAGGGGTATTGCAGGTTTGAAGCCAGTCTAGGCAATTTACCAAGGTTGAAAGTGACCTAGTGAGACCCTGTCTCCAAAAAAATAAGAAAAAAGAAAAGAAAAAAAAGAAGTACTGGGGATGTGGCTCAGTTGCTAAATGCCTCTGCATTCGGAAGAAAATCAGAACGTGGGCTGAGATGAGTGCGATGAGCACACCTAACACAGGTGAGCTCCTGATTCCCTCCCCAGCACTGCAAAATAAAAAAAAAAGAGTCCAGAGCAGTGATGCAAAACCATAAGCCCAGCTCCTGGGGAAGCTGGAAAGTTCAAGGACAGCCTGGGCAACTACGCAAGACTCTGTCAAAACAAAAAATCAAAAGGGCTAGGGGTGTAGCACAGTGGTAGAGGATCCTGGGTTCAATACCTACAACAGTGGGGTGGGGCATGGGGACAACCCAGTAATAATTACTCAAACTCATACAGTCAAGTAAAACACCAATTTCACAAACACATTTCTGGACTCTGAAAAGCCAGTAACCCATCAGATTTCCCTAATTTCACACAATAACCCAAAGGAAGGAGACAAGAAGCAAACTACACGATGTGTCTAGAGCCACGTTCGTTCATAATGACTTAATGATGAGGTCAAGAAGCAGAGTGGGTGGCGGCTCCCTCCTGGGGAAGTGCAGATTGGAGACCACAGGACCAATAGAGCATCACATCTGAAAGCCTATTTACTTATTTAACATTCTTCCCCAAAAAGTCTCAAATTCTTTAAAAGGTTTTTACAGCTTGTTTTGATTTTAAGATGCCTCTGAAACTTATCGGGGGCAAGTGACGGTTTATTGAATGTTTTCAATATTAAAAATTACATTAGTAGTAAGATCCGCGTTGAGAGTAATATAGTCCTTCTAGTCAAGGCAAGAAGAACACAAGCATAAGATGTTTTCTCTAACAGAAACCATGTGTCTGATAAGATAAATAGAACCCCCCCCCCAAAAGAAGCAATAGTTAGTTCTTATTCAAATTATACACAGCACCCTGGGGCACATAGCAGTCATAGTTATGAAGAACTAGTTCCAGAGAAACACTGGAACTGTGCCATATAATGTTTCTCGTAAAGTAGGGCTTTTTGTTTGTTTCTTTGTTTTGCAAAATGTGAATCAGGCTGAGGGTGTAACTAGTGGTGGAGCATACGTTCATCAGCACGTGTGAGGCCCTGAGTCGATTCCCAGCACCAAAATCTCAAACAAAATGTAAACAGGTTCGAAACTCTTAGTTTTATGAGACACATATAAACAATATTCAGACTAAGGTAATAAGGGCAGATTCAGAAAAAAGTAGAGTACCCTTTCCATTTTGCCAGATCCTTGTTTTTCCCAGTCCTCTGGGTTGAACCTGGTGACACTCATCACTGAGCTCAACCACCAATTGTTCTTTATTTGGAGAAAGGGTCTTGGTAAGTTGTACAGGTAGCACTTGAACTTAACCATCCTCCTGTCTCATGCTCCCAAGTAGCTGTGATTGCAGGTTACAAATTATAAAGTCCTTCATTATGTAAGTGTTGATGGATTATCTCATCTTTATGTGCTCACTCACAGAAAATGAAATAACATATTGTCTCACCTCAGAAAATGTTTGTTCCCAGAAAGATTAGCGAATAGAAATTAGCAGTAAGTTGTTACTCTATATTTATCAGAAGCAGATCACAAGTTATCATCTCTCTCATAATTTTAACTCCTTGGTAAAAATATTACCTTTATGTTCCACGTAAGGCTCCATGTCCAGAATTTCTGAGAAGCCAATGTAGGTATTCAGTTTTTTCTTATGTCCAGTTTGCCTGATCGAGAGGAAGCCGGTTGTATTTAAAACAATCAGAAAACAATAAGCTCTATCAGCTACTTCAATAAACTCAACCGTAGCTAGGATTTATTTAGAATCTTGCATAAGAGTCTGTACCATTAGATAAGGACATAAATAATCCTTAACAGATTAAAAAGGTCTCAATGCAAAGTACTGATTCCCAAATACAAACTTTCAGAAGTGTAAAACATGAGCCTATGAATAAAACTGCCTTGACTTTAAATACGAAATGAATATCCTCATGGAAGTGGAAATTATTATAGTAAGTAAAAAGAATTTACTTAAAATCTACAGTAATAAAGAATGTCAAGGTGATTCAATTCATTGCAGCTTTTACCAATAATTCTTAAGATAAAAAGATTCCCTGATCTTCTAGTTCCTGGTTACATACAGTTGACTTCAAGAATTTTATGATAAAATCATAAAATGCTAACTTTTCAAAATCACAGGCTCCATCTATAACTTCCACATTCATATCTAGAGTTTCACTCGCCATCATTTTACTATCCCGTCCATGCCAAGTCTCATGCACCTACCACTTGCGCTTTCTCACCTGTCAAAGACAAAGCGCATCAGCTGCAAGTTCAGCGTGCAGGGAAGGCTAAGGAGCCGGATCTTCCTTGTGGCGTTCTGTTTACTTTGACAGTTTTCACAAAAGTATCGATTGTCTCCTTCTAATTTTTCTTCCTGATCAAGAACATGAGATATTTGTTTTTAAAAGTAAAAGCTAGGATTTAAAACAAGCAAAAAACTCTATGTGAAGCAGAACTGTGGGTAGTTAACAGTTCCTATTAGGCAGTTTAAAACCAGGAATGACAATGACCAAAAGGCCCTGTTTGCAAGTCACCAATGTGTGCACGACGATATTCAAATGGATGAGCCTCCTTCCAACTTGTGAGTGTAAAAATATAAGTAGGTTTTTAAAATACGTGTCACATGTATTTTGATGCAAAATTAACTTAAAAATAGTGAAAGGGGGTAGAAACTACATTTATTTGTATATATTTGCGTAAAATTACTAAACCATGTTCATGAGATGAAGCTAAGAATACCATCCCCCAAAGAAGAAAAGCTATAGCTCAATGGGTTTCTTTGTTTTTTTGGTACCAGAGATTGAACTCAGGGGCGTGCCTAACCACTGAGCCACATCCCCAGGCCTTCTGGTGTTTCGTTTAGAAACAGGGTCTCATTGAGTTACTTAGGGCCCTGCCAAGCTGCTAAAGCTGGCTTTGACTTGCAATCCGATCCTCCTGTCTCAGACTCGAGAGCCGCAGGGATCATAGGTGTGCGCCACGGCGCCCGCTTGGTCTTATTAAAGTTTTCCTATCTATTTCTGTAATACTTCTGAGATACAGATTAGTACAAGTAATGCTGCTGCCCTTCCTTTCCTCTCTTGCCTTCAAGGACACCAGCTCACCTACTGCGCTCCCAACTCACTGGCCATCTGCCACCACACACCTCTGGTGGCTCCTGGGTAAGCATCCTGGGCTCAGCAGCAGCCCTTGTCAGTCAGTGCACCCCTGACTTCTACCTTTGAACTATACCTATCAAAGGTAGCGAGCGCAAAATCAAACTTTTCTTTTGGGGAGGCAGAGATGCTGAGGGTGTAACCAGGGCCCATGCCTGCGAGACTGATCTGACTGAGCTACAGCCCCAGCCTGGACTCTTGGCTCCTCTCCCCCTGCCCCGCCTCCAGTCCCCCCATCCCAGTGATGACAACTCCACCCTCCAGCTCATCAGGCCACAAACCCTTGTAATCCGTGCCTCGCTCTCTCCATAATCCATACGGAAATGTTATTAGCTCTACTTTGAAAATGTATGTAAAGGCAAATAGCTTATCACCTCTTCAGCAAACCCAGGGCCCCTGCAGCCTCTTCCAAGACCCCACCCACAGTCTGGTTCAATGCACTGTATCACTCCTGTGCTCACACGCGACTGGCACCTGCCTCTCACAGTCAAAGCTGGACAAAGGTCTGCTGGCCTGTTTGCTACAAGCCGTCGCTACCTCAGGTACTCACTTTTCATCGTCTCCCCTGAGCTTATTTGGTCCACCCTGCCACACCCAGCCCCCCGCAGACTCCCCGCTCTTCTCCAGCCACAGACCTATCATCATCTCAGGCTCTAAACTTGGAGTTTCATCTGCCCAGAAGGTTCTTCTCCAATTCTCGTATGGCTCACTCTTTACTTTTGGTCATTTCTTTTCAAACTGCAACCAGCTTGCGCCCTCCCTGGCCTCCTGCCCTGCTCTCCTCTCCGCAGCACTCATTGCATGCTTTACGGAGGCCTGTGCTTCTGACCCTCTCTGAGATTCATGACACTGCACTGCCGGGTCCACAAAGGCTGGCTTCATCTGGCTCGTTCACTACTGTCATTCCCAACAGCTCAGTCAGCGCTTGGTACAAAGCAAACACCCAATGAGAGTTCTGGTTGTATGAATTCAAAAGATGGTAACCTTAGGCCTGCCAAGTATGATGGAGAAGCAGAAGCACAGGATAGTTTTAAGACAGGAGGGTATGCAATAAGCACATCTATTATGCTGTGTCTGTTTCCTCTTAGCAGTTTTCCACTCAGAACAAAAGGGAACACTTTCATTACCTCCGTGTAAATAATCATTGATATAAAATATTTGCATTTAATGCGTTTTCATTCTCATGACATGAAAAAGTAAATCAGTTGTATGATCAGAGCTCAGATTTCCTTAAACCCTCAACTAACCTCTCATTGCACACATATAAAACTTTGCATGACTGGCAATAGCCAAAAATCACGTTAAAGATGCAGCCTGCTTCAGTACCTTATCCAAAGTTTTAGATCATCACTGAAACTTCTTACATCAAAAAGGTTGAGATTAATACAATTAAATATCATTCAGAACATCATTTAACACTTAAAAACACAAACAATATATATGCCAAAATGTGAATACCTTTAAAAATTCTGAGATACAATCTGTTAACTGTTTGTGGCCTTGGATATTTAACTCCAGTTCATAGAACTTTGATAAAAGCTTAGACTCTCTGCCACAATGACTGCAACTACAATAAAATGAGAGCGACAAAATTAAGATCAGAGTGAGAGAAAAGCAGTCATGTTCACCACAGCACATCCTAGAAAGGGGGGAAAGAAGCATTTGTACCCTTAATTAGTTCTTTCACAAAAATTTTGTACAATACATGTTTAAAAAAAATTAAATAAAAACAGAAAGTGGTAAGGTCGTGTTATTTTATGACTGGAAATTGTCAAAGAGGTACTGCCCATCTCTTAGTGTTCTGTCCGGCCAATCTTACTCTCTCAATTCACTCCACACACCCATAAAGGAAACGGCAAAAGCTTCACCAAGCACAGCTCTTGACGCCTGGATGGTTCTACTGCAGTCATCAAGTGGTTTGCTTCCAGGTTCCCGTGGAGGCATACGACCGTAACCACTGCAGGTCCCATGATCACCCACGCAAGCCATGCCTGGCCCTGAACCACGAGCAAGCAAGCGTCTTAGGAGAATAGGAGCCATGCAACGCTGAAGCACTTACACAGTTACATACGCATACTCCCCGCAGAACTGCTGCTGCACGATGTTCCGCACATCTGGATTCTTTTGTTTAGACAAAGTATCTTCCAATAAGGACATAAAGAGCTTTGAAAATTCTTGGGCATCCTACAAGTTTGGATTAATGAAAAGAAAAATTGTATCTTGCATGTCAACCTCTAATACAAATAGTAATCATTTTTCTAGAAACTGCCTGTGCATTCAAGTTAGCACTTTTGAACTAGAACTACCTGCTATATGGAACCAGTTTGTACCCACATGTGAATTTTCAGAAATGAAATCAAGTATCACGTGTAAATAAAGGATTATATATAACATCAATTAATTCAAAAGAAAAAAAAATGTGTATTTTTTGGCAATACTGTGAATCAACCCCTGGTCTTTACTGCATGTTAGGCAAGAGCTCTACTACTGGACTATACTCCCGCCCCACCCCCCCCAGTTTTTTCTTTTTTAATGTCCCAATTCATCTTCCCTTAAAAGATTCCAAAGAACACTTAAGGTGTGGTGTTGCATGCCTGTAATCCCAGCAACTCAGGAGGTTGAGTCAAGAGGATCACAAGTTCAAAACTAGCCACAGCAATTTAGTGAGGCACTTAGCAACTCACTGAGACCCTGTCTCTAAATAAAATACAAAAAAGCGCTGGGGTGAGGTTTAGAGGTTAGGCATCCCTGGGTTCAATCCCTGATACCAACAACAACAAAAAAAGAACACTTGACATTCCTGCAGTACTGGGGCTGTAGCTCGGTGGCACAGCCTTTGCCTAGCACATGTGAGGCACTGGGTTCAATCCTTAGCATCACATAAAATAAACATAAAATAAGAGCATTCTGTCCATCTACAATTACAAAAATATTTTTTAAATTAAAAAAAGACTTCTCTGAATATGAAAAAACAAAGTTCTTACCTGCTGTTGCCCAGTGTCCAATCCCAAGGCTTTAACAAATCCAGATGGATCAATGTATCGTCTATTACTGTTTTGCAACAAGGCAAACAAGTACTGCAGATGCTCACAAATCGTCTGAGGCTCATAATCTATTTAAAAAGTTTGTTTATTAAAAGTTGCTACTTTTCCACTTTAAAAATCCTACTTCCTTTTCACTTCAGTACATAATTAAACACCCCTACATTCAAACTACATTGTTTTATTATGGTTTTAAAACTTCAAATGAGGGCCAAGCACGGTGGTACACCCCTATGAGCCCTACAACTAGGGAAGCGAGTCAGGAGGATGACAGTTCAAGGCCAGCCTGGGCCACAGGTAAAGCAGGAGTCTGCTTCAAAAATTAAAAGGGGCTGGGGCCCCTTCAGGCCAATCCCAGTACAGCACCCCCAACATACACAGACAAGACACACACACACACACACACACACACACACACACACTTTAAAGAAAAAAGTTAGCCATCATGCTTTGGAGGTAAGGAAGCAGCAAAGGCTGCCCTAAAGCAGAGCCTGTGCACGCTTTGCACCATTAACAGCAATCGTGACCAATTTCTAGAGTATCAAATCATATCGAGACATCCATTCCTGTATCAAAAAACCTACCATATCTACCACCTGCATATGACGGCCAAATACTCTGAAATAATCTCATTAATATGGACTTGCCACAAATGGAAAAAGTAACAGGAATCTCAAACATACAATCCCCACTTGAGTGAAGAACACAAAATCCTAGCCAGGCGTGGTGGTGCATGCTGGTTATCCTAACTACTGGAGGGGCTTAGACGGGAGGACCCCAAGTAAGAAGTCAGTCTGGACCACACAGAACTGGTTTCATAATTTAAACTATACACACACTCCAGAATTTTCAAATGTTTTTGTGTTTTTCATTCTGTGTACTGGAAACCAAATACAGAGATGCTCTACCACTAAGCTCCATCCCCAACCCCTTCTATTTTTTAAGACAGGGTTGCCAAGATGCTCATATTGGCCTTGAATCTGTGATCCTCCTGGTTCATCCTCCCAAGTAGCTGGGGTCACAAATTCTTAAATGTTGAAGATTTAGGGAGGATACGTAACTAGGGAGCCTGAATCTCAAGAGCCCTAGAAGACCCGAGTCGTACCTTCTATGCCAAATACTAACTGACTGCTTCTGAGCTCCAAACCCATCATTCTTGTCCTGCGCTGTGATGAGATAAGCTTTACAAACATGTCTCCTCTGCAGGCATCAGGAAATCCGGTCTCTGCACCAGAGGGCACCAGAGTGTGGAGCTGATCAGCCTCAGCACTGGCCCTCCTGGGGGCCAGCTTTCTTCAGAGCTCCAGGGTTTCCTGCAGGGATGCCCAGGAAGGCACCCAGGGGTCACTGCACTGCAGGCTGGGTGCTCAGGGTGGCACAGGTGCCCCACACCTGCTAGGCCTGCGTTCCTTAAAACCCTCTGCAGTCCGCACTAGCCATCCCCCATTACTCCCTCTAATAACCCTCCCCAAGCTTTTCCTTATTTGAATCATGGCATAGCTTCTCTCTTCTGACTGGACAGTGTTTATCTCTTCATCACAATTATAACTTTCAACAAATTGATCTGTCACATATAAAATAAAATACATGAAGTCTTCCTACTTGAACTGGGTGCAGTGGTGCACAACTATTAATCCCAGTGACTCAGGAGGCTGAGGGAGGAAAACGGCAAGTTCAAGGCTAGCCTCAGCAAATTCGAGGCCCGTCTGGGCAACCTGGCGAGACTCTATCTCAAAATAAAAAATAAAAAAGGACTGGGGATTGAGTGCAGTGATAAATCACCCCTAAATTCAATCTCCATTACTGTAAAAAATGAATAAATAAATCAAAATCTTACTCCTTGGGATGCAAGAGCTTTCTAAGGTGTTAAAAGTCATTCAAAGCTGGGTGTAGGGCTGGGGCTGTGGCTCAGTGGTAGAGCACTTGCCTAGCATGTGTGAGGCCCTGGGTTCGATTCTCAGTACCACATATAAATAAATGAGTAAAATAAAGATCTATCAAGACCTAAAAACAAAATTAAAAAAAAAAAAAGCTGGTATGGAACATGCCTTTAACCCTAGCCACTCAAGAGGCTGAGGCGGAAGATCACGATCAAGGCCCTACGAGACTTGGCACCTTAGTATCCTGTCTGGAAAGAAAAGAAATCCTGCGCCGCCCGCTCCCCCCCTCAATTTTTTTTTTCTCTTGCGGTGCTGGGGATCGAACCCAGGGCCCTTTGTTTGAAAGGCAGCCAACTGGGCTATAAACCCAGCCACCCCCCTCAATTTTTAAATAAAAAAAAGAAAAGGGGCTGGAGATTGGGGAGCACAGCTCACTGAGTTCATGTGGTTTCAACCTGCAGTAAAAAACAAATTTGTATCTGACTCGTTTTATAGACTATTCTACACGGTTGAGCATCTCTAACCTGAAAACCTTAAATCCAAACTCTGACTTTTTTGGGCATCATGTAAGTGCTCCAAAAACTGTGGATTCTGGAACATTTTGGATTTTGGATCTAGTTAAGGATCATCAACCAGCAAAGCCAACGCAAATATTCCAAAAGCCAAAAAGCTCAAACATGTCTGATCCCAAGAATTTCTTTTTTTAAGATGAGGTTTATTTACTTTTTTGTTTGTTTATATGCGGTGCTGAGGATCGCACCCAGCGCCTCACACGTGGCAGCCAAGTGCTCCACCACTGAGCCACGACCCAGCCCCTCGGAGAAGATTTACTCAACCTGTGTGAGATCTTAAATACCTCAAAACCCTGTTGGCTTTCCTGTCTATAAAACAAGAAAATGGTTGAGCTGCAAAGAGAATTCAGATCCCACGATTTCTTAAAAAACACCCTTCCCACTATACTGTATTAACATCAGCATAAGGGTGCAAATTTTTATTCAGAGAGCACTGTCAATGACTGGTAAAACATAAAATTTATGTATTTAAAAATGTTCTTGTAATTGCTTAAAGATATACTTTAAAAGTCATAGAACCAAAAACCAGGGCATATCATTTCATAAGACAAATTTAAATTTTCACTATGTTCTCACTAGCCCATTAATAAATTTACACATCAGCAAGACTATGCTAAAAATTGAAAATAACCCATTTAAAATTATTTATCTTTCTTACACACTATTTCCTTTCCTTTCCTTGGGTACTAGGGATCCAGTCCAGGGGGACACTTTAACACTGAGCTACATCCCCAAGCCCATTTTGGTTTCTGGTTTTGAGACAGGGCCTCACTAAAGCTGAGAGGCTTGTCAAGTTGCTGAGGTTGGCCTGGAACTTACAATCCTCCTGTCTCAGTCCCCGAGCCACCAGGATTACAGGTATGCACCACTATGCCAGTCACACTACTACTTTAAAGAATATACTATGAACACAAATTTAGACGTGCACAACTAGCCGGGCATGGTGGTGCACGCCTGCAATCCCATCTATTCAGGAGGCTGAAGCAGCAGGATCACGTTTCAGACCAGCCTCAGCACCTTAGCAAGACTAAGGTTAGTCTCAAAAAGGGATGGGGATGTAGCTCAGGACAGAATGCCCTTGTGTTCAATTGCCAGATTAAGAAAAAGAAGAAAAGGGGGCTGGGGATATATTTCAGTGGGTAGAGCCCTTGCCTTGCAGGCACAAGGACCTGGGTTCAATCCCCAGCACCGTCAAAAAAAAAGAAAAAAGAAAAAAGAAAAAAAAAAACTTTTGGGTTTGGAATTTGTTTTTGTTTTTCTTTTCTCTGGTGCAGGGACCAAATCCAAGCATGTCAGGCAAACACTACCAGTCAGCAATACCCTCAGTCCTAAAGAATTTTTCAGCTGGGCTTGGTGGTGCATGCCTATTATCCCAGCAGCCTGGGAGGCTGAGGCAGGAGGATCAAAGTCAGCCTCAGTGATTTAGGGAGGCCCTATGCAACTCGGTGAGACCTTGCCTCTAAATTAAATATAAAAAAGGGCTGGGGAGGTAGCTCAGTGTTAAAATACCTCCGGGTTTAATTCCTGGTACCCTAAAACTTTTTTTTTCTTTTCTTAAGAGTTTTTTTGAGCACCATGTTTTGAAGCCAAGATTGATATTAACAAAGACTAAAGTATTACCATTGTCTAGGCAGCCGCATGATGTCATGGGCCTAAGAAGCCTGTTTTCTATCTTGGAGCCCAAGACTGGCCATGCGCCTCAATCAGAGCATATAAAACAACAGCACAGGTCTTGCAGAAGGGAGTAAGAGTGGAAAGTTCCCACGTGGAGCTCCCAGACCTGCATGATCTTAAAATACACCCCCCACCTGCCATCTCTGGGAAGAATCTGGTTCATTCCAGAAAGCCCCAACTCAAATAGGAAATTCCTAAACATAAAGCAATATACTGTACATGAAAGTAAGTGATTACAGTAGCAACAGTTTGAAACTAATTCTGTCCAAATTTACAATGAGGATAGTAACACATCAGTGGGTGGCTTTGCTATGGTTAATGAATTTAATCTTTATTTTAGAGAATTTCACTTAAGTCTGCCTTTTGGGAATGAGGACCAAAGACTGTGGTCATATTGAAATAGTTATCAAGTCTGTCAATCTAGGCAACAGAATAATAACTTCTGCTCTATCACTACAAATTAATGCACTATAATTACAGAGTACGGTACCAAAAATCTGTAGACTTAAGCAATACTATGAATAACCAAATGTGCTTCCTTCATCGGAACACTAACCATTTTGGTGCCAACATGATCACTACACAGGAGAGAGAAAAAGACAACTACCTGGAATCCTGACTCCATTTATAAGCCCCAGGGCCTGTCCTGGGCATTCCGTTTCACTCCCTCCAGGTGGTTCAGAAGTGCCTGGCTGGTACCATACTCCCCTCCCGGGCCCAACCCACCTTTCTCTTCTGAGACACCATCTCCCATTATGTAGTCGCTACAGGTACTTGGACATAGGTACAAGGCCTGCCGCAGCTCCAAGTTCAAGAACCACACTTGAAGAAATGTGTTGACGTAACAAGTGGCTCCCAGGTTCGTCAGGCCCACAAATGAGTTCTGCAGAAATACAGGAGTGTGACAGTCATTCCCCTATAAACAAAAAGTCCGTAAGGAGCATTACTTAAAAGTTTTCAGATTGAAGATTTGTAAGAGCCTCCCACCAACGTGGCAGCCATCTTCGGCCTCAGCAGCTACAGGCAAGCAGCTTCAGGGAAAGCCCGTGGCTGGGGAGCCTGGTGGTGCAGCTGCTCCAGCCACCCACACCCAAGGTCACTGAAGCAGGGTTTAGAAAAGGTCAGCTCTGAACACACAACATATGCTTTCTGTTTGCTGTATTCCCAAACTGCCACAATTCAGTAGGACAACAAAGGAGTTTCTAGACTGGTTCTTTTATATCCTAGAGATCAGAGTCGGGTATGGGAAATTGGGGGAAGGAAAAGGGAACAGGTTCCAACATTTTACAAAGGCTGAAAAATCCTGATCTTTAACCACAATTATTCCTTTTAATAAACAAAAAACTCTAACAGCTGTTTCGTGAATGCCAAGTTTTATGGTTAGGAATATTGACCTTTTTTTAAAGTAAAATTGTTTTATATAAACATACATACAGTAACACAAATAAAAGCCCTAAAATGCAGTGTTATATCATTTCTAGAAGCTTGTTCCTTGAATCAGCACCTCCTTTAAGGACATTTTAAGTTCAAAAGAAAACATGCAATTAA
This sequence comes from Sciurus vulgaris, assembly GCF_902686455.1. NCBI lineage: Eukaryota > Metazoa > Chordata > Mammalia > Rodentia > Sciuridae > Sciurus > Sciurus vulgaris. The sequence continues at coordinate 15,122,325 of NC_136461.1, forward strand.
GCAAACAGAGGATGGGTATTCAAACTAAAACAACGAAACACTAACGGGACTGCGCAGCTGCCTGTCTAAAGCAGAATGTGACAGCTGTTGCCCTCGAGTGGCTCAGGTCCAAGTCCCACTGCTTATCTGAGAGCAGGAGGTCACATGAAGTCTGCAAGGTCTTAATCATGAACGAAACAAGAACAAATACCAAGGACTAGGACAGAGCAATCACTTAGAAAATGAAGGATTACCTTTTTTCTCCTTTCACAATTGGGATCATCGATGTTATGGAAACTATTTTCGTCTATTTCTCCTAACCAAATATGCTCACCAATGCCAACCAAGCAATTTGGATTTCCTTTGCAGTTTCGTCTATAGGAAAGGAAACAATAAACATCATTTAATTTTAAAATACCCGGGAGAGGAACAGAATGACTAAAAATGGTTATGGAGCTTCTTTTTTATGTGGCAAAAATAGCCAAGACAGACTGTGATGGGCTGGGGATGTGGTTCAATGGCAGAGCCCCAGAGCAGCCTGCAGGAGGCCCTGGGGCCACCCTGAGCACTGCAAAGATATATATATATATATATATATATATATATATATATATATATATATAAAATGGATTGTGCCAATTTAGTGACATATTAAGAACCACTAGACTGCACACTTCAAATGGGTGAGTTGTATGCATGTGCATTATCTCAATAAAGCTGTTTTTTTTCCCGAAGTAAACTAAAAAATAAAAATTCCCACAATTTCATGATGAGAAGCAAATTAAAACTACAATAAGACATCATTTCTCATCTACTTACCATCTATAAGACTAACCAAAATCAGAATGCACAAGACACGATGCTATGCAGAAGTAGGCACGCATGCGCTGCTAGAGAAGTGTAAACTGGTGGGACTTTTACAGAGGGGGGTTTGGCAGTCTCTAGCAGGTCTCCCTTCGGACCTAGCAATCTCTTTTCAATGAATTCACCACAAAATATACCTTAGCAATGGAAAAACATCTGCATTAGGTTATTCATTACAACATTAAGTTGGTACTTAACCCAAAATATTAAAGCAGCCCAAATGCTCAAACACAGAATACTGCAAAAACTACAATGGAGTACTATACAACTGTGAAATGAAAAAAGATGCAACTAATGTGGAATCATTTCAAAGACACATCATTAAGTAAAAAACACTAAAGTTTAAAACAGCACCTATAGTACATTATGTTCATATGAGGAAGACAGGCAATCTGAAAACAGACATATATTGGTTCATTTCAGCAGAAAGAAAGAAACAAAGGGTAAACCGGTCTAATGAAACTACCTACAGATAGGAGTTCAGGGCTGGGGTGCAGCCCAGTGGGGTAAAACACAGCACTTGCCTAGCAAGTGCAAGGTCCTGGGTTCCATCTGCAGCACCGCCAAAAAAATAAATAAAAGACAGAACTAGAGAGCCAACAGGGTAGATGAATAGGGTACAAAAATAAGTGTATGAAACTTCCGAATTTACCTATTCATATGTTACTGAACTGGAGAGCACGTTACCGTTTCGTACCACACAGGCACACAAGGATGAAAGGCATCCTAAATTCAAGTACCAGAAACAAAACATATTTCCACAGAATGAAATATGGGGGGAGTGGAGGATGCCCAGGGTCAAGTCACTTGAGAGTCATTAATTAGCAGGCTCATTAGGTAATGTCCGCAGGCTAAAGAAAAAGAACAAACTCTAATCAAGTAGGCTTCCTTTTCATAGAGAAATTAGCTGCCAGTTTTAAAACACTGATCTGAATTTCTCAACATTCTTGACTAAAACCCCCCAAGCTTGCTAGCATGACGCCCAGCAAGACGGCAAACGCCTCTAAAGCCAGCCACTTGGGAGACTGAGGCGGCCTTGACCTCATCCTTGAAGCCAGTCTGGGCAACTTATGGAGATCTCGGCTCAAAAAATAAAAAGGGCCGGGGGTGTGGCTCAGCGGAACAGCCTTGGCGGCGGATCAAGGCTCTGGGTTCAATCCACATACCCCCTCCACCACACAAGCTGGCAGCAAAAAAACACAAAATTACAGGAAAAAAAATTAAACTCCAGAGACATGCAACTTTAAAACTGCCACAAAAGGTGTTTTCACTTAATCAATCAGCAAAAATTGTGCAACATTAATACTCTGAAGAACCAAGGTCAAGTGAGAGCCCCTATCCACTCACTGCTAATGAGAATAACTAACACCACCAGAGAAAAAAGTGCTTTTTCTCCACTCAAACAACACTTCTAATGCCAGACACACAAGCTATTCCCACACTGACCAAATCTAATGGTGGCAAAGTGTTCTAAGGTTCAATTCAATTCTGACACTGTACCTAGAGTTAGTGTTCGGTCCCCACAAGTTAAGGGCTCTGTCCCACAAGACTGCCCATTCAGATGCCAACCAAAGGTCTGCAGCACTCCTGCCCAGCTGTAAGTCGCAGGCTCCTGTAACCGCTTGCTCTAGTTCAATGGAGAGAATGGCTAACAGAACAGAGCAGAACGCTAGTTATACTTACTGGTTTGTTATCAGGGACACTGTAAAGGACACAGAGGATCGGTCAACTGAAGAGGTACACTGTGAAGTGTGGAAGGGTCAAACACAAGGAACGTGGCCTGGGAGCCTGAGGCAGGAAGACTGAGTTCAAAGCCAGCCTCGGCAAGTCAGTGAGACCCCGTCTCTAAATAAAACACAAAAAGGGCTGGGGATGTGGCTCAGAGGTTAAAGCACCCCTGGGTTTCATTCCTAGTATCAAAAATACCGAAAATACGAGGAAGGCCTGTCCCTATGGAACTGGGGAGCACCAGGCCGGCAGCACCTGCTTGCTGCACCTGCCCCTGGCCTGCCCTGTGTTTTTTGGGGGGCTCCAATAGGTAGGCATGATGGAAGAACTCACCAGACGCTGACGGTCAATTCTGTTACTCTCTGGTTCTTGGAAGCCAGGGGCCAGGCTGAAAGCTGCGACTTCCACTCCTCAGCCAGCCTGTCCCCATCAAGAGGCAATCTGGGAGGGCCAGCACTCAGCCACCTCATTAGCATACAAAAAGACACCTATCACTTTAGAAATTCCAAGAGTGTTGGGAGCTAAGTGCCAGAAATGGTACAAAACCCAAATATGACTATTTGTAAAAAACTATTTCTTATTATGAATCACAACACTGGATGTTACGAAAACTGGGAAAAGCAGAGAAAATGTCTCAAAAATGTTAAACGACACTAAGGTTATTTATAACAATTCTACTTCTGGGCAAATGTTCACGGAAGATGCAATCACACAGAGGCAGTGCAATGGCAGAATGGTGAATCTGACCCACCCTAATGGGTATTCTGCCCCAAATCTGCACTACATAAGAACACCAAACAGCTGCAGGACAGGCAGGGAGAGGCTCCTGGACATTCGGTATGGCTTTCCAGGAAGACCACTGCTCTGATTTTAAACAGGATGTATTAAGGACAGACTGCAAGCCTGGGCAACTCAGCAGGACCCTGTCTCAAAATAATTAAAAAGGGCTAGGGAACCAGGCACAGCAGTGCACACCTCTACTACAGGAGGGTGACAAAGGGGATCAATAGCTGAGGCCAGCCTGCACAACGTAGGGAAGTCCTGTTACCAAAAAGGGGGCTAAGACTGTCACTCAGAGGTAGCTCCTGGGCTGAATTCAGGGACGGGGATACAGTCCAGCATCAGAGCATGCGCCTAGAACGTGCAAGGCCTGGGTGCAATTCCCCGCAAGGGGAAGCAGGACTACCTCGCCTATAATCCCAGCAACTCAAGAGGCTGAGGCACATAATTGCCAAGTTCGAGGCCAGCTGCAGCAACTTAGTGAGGCCCTAACCAAATTAGGGAAACCCTGTCTCAAAATAAAAAAAGGGCTTGGTTGCGGCTCAGTGGCAGAGTGCTTGTCCAACTGGGCAAGGCCGGTTGGAAGAGTACCATAAAAACATACCTAAAGCATGTAACGAATGCTTCGAGGCGGCTGTGATGGCACACACCTGTGATCCCGGGACCTGAAGTCGGAGACAGGAGGATCACAAGTTGGAGGCCTCTCTCAGCAACTTAGTGAGACCCTGACTCAAAAAACAAAAAGGGCTGCGGGTATGGCGAGGTGGTAAGTTTCCTCTGGGTTCAATACCTGGAACTGTTACCAAAAGCTTGGTCCTTGTCCCTGATGCCAATCCAATAATGAGGACATGGTTGTGAGAAGAAGGAAAAAGAAGGTGTACTGCTTTGCTAGCAAAGGAGAAATGCAGGGGACTCCTGTCCCAGAAGCTGTGATTCTGCCCATCAGCAAGAACAGGGGGCTTTTAAAGAGGGATTCAAAGGCTACAGTCCATGTGTTCTCTGTTGTGAGTTGCACTTCACTTGTTAATTTGGGAGACAGTCATTTCTGAGACCTTCTGGTGCCATCCCCAAAGTAGGAATTACTCCGCTTCTATGGTGGTGTGTGCTCAAGACAGGTAACTCTCTAGGATGGGGAAGAGAGGTCATCCTGGGATTAGGGAGGGGAGAGGTCAGGGAGGCACATGGAGCAAGAGAAAGAACTACGTCCATTTTAACAATAAATTGCGGTGGCAGAACAGCAAGGGCTGTATTCGGAGCATAAAGAGGACACTGTTACAGGGGCTGCTCGCTCTCTACGAGTTTGGGAGATATTGTTCCTTCACCAAAAAGGTCTCTGAACACAGGAGCCTCTTCTCATCTCCAGAGATTCAGGCCGCTATGAAATATTTCATAGTATTACATTAGGATCTTTCATTTGAATTTCAATTTCTCTGGGCAATTTAAAAAGAAAAATTCCCAAGAGCAAATTAACTACTAAAACAACGTTAAAAAGTCCTCCAGGAGAAAGTTGGGCTCACTGTTTGAGAAAAGTGTTAAAGGCTGCCAGATGCCCTCCTGCAGAACCTGCAGAGGGCCTTCTCCTTGTACCACCATGAACTCTGAGAAGGAAAAACCTCAGCTGCTCACCCCTGCTTGTCAAAAAACGAAGACAAACAAAAAAGGGGTGGGGCTGCCGAGCGGAGACACAGCAAGTGCTACCAGCCTGTGTGAGGCGGAGGCGTGGGTCATAAATCTCATGCAACTGTAACAGCCTTTTAAACCAAGCAGATATATCGTGGATTTAATGCAAATGTTAAACTGCTAGGAGAACAAGAAGGCAGGATTCAGCCCTACCAGATACTGAATCTTAAGGTAAAGGCCTCGAATTAAAACAATGCAAAAATACACGTTGCCAACTTCATCCCCAATGCAAGTGCCTGGAAGTGCAGACTACTGGAAGCTGGTCAGGTCAAAAAGGCGATGCCCACTCGGGCCACGAGGCGTTGCCTCAGCTCAGGGAGGCTCTCCCTCCTTCACTCTTCGACCAAGTGAGGACAGTCCCTTGCCGTCCCACCTGCCCTGTAATAAAGCCCACTCCAGGTGCGGGTGCCCGGATGAACTTTCCAGCCTCCAGAACTGTGACAGAAGATCAAGGACAGCCTGGGCAACTTAGTGAAACCCTGTCTCAAAATAAAACACAGAAAAGGCTGGGGACGTAGCTCAGTGGTAGAGAACTCCAGGGTTCAATCCCCAGGACCACAAAGAAAAAAATGATAACAACAAACAACGCAAAATAAACTAGATGTAGGTGCCTTGCGTGGTCATGAGCATGCACTTCACTGGGCCTCTGTCCTCCTGCTGGATACCTCCTGAGTGAGCAGGACCATGAAATGAGCTTGGGTCAATGAGTTGTGAGCAAAAATGAGGCATGACTTCCAAGCCATGCATTTCTCATGGCCCTGAAATCCTCAAGTTTCCAGGGGTGGCTGCTGCTCTGGGTGTCCAAGTGACCAGGAGGAGCGAGCCTCCATGAAGCCTCCAGGGAGCCAGATAACACACCTCATTGTTTTCCACCACTGAGCTCTAGGACTTACCTGGTCCCATGGCATAACCTAGCCATCAAGTACATTCTGTCTTGCCTAACAGTGTGGCAAAAGTACAAATCCTCTAACCAGGTCAATGGGTCACAGGCAGCTTCTCATACACGATAGTGAGGACAAAAAAATGGAACAATATCTGTGATGGACAGCTTCTGATGTTCATCAACTTCTCCAGTGCATTATCTGGGTATTCTGCAATCCCGCGAGCACTTATTCTACATACACACCTGCACACATGCAAAACAAGTCAAAATCAAAGCCGCATCGTTGGAAATAACAAAGACTGAATGAAAGCAAGCCCAGGTTCTATTTATGGGAGATGGGTTAATTAAACTTGCAATGTATATACACACACACACATACACAACGTAACTGTACACGAGAATGAGGATCCAAGTAAAAATTAATGCAAACCTCCAGCTTGCTCACAAAACAGTTAAAAACTGCAAGCAAGGGCTAGGGGAGCAGCCCAGTCGTGGAGTGCTTGCCTAGCATGTGCCAGGCCCTGGGTTCGATTCCCAGCACTCCTGCCAAAGTGTATTAAAACCTACAAGTGATCCCAAATATCCGCCAACGGAATAAATTATATACTCATACCACAACACTCTTCAGCCACACTAACTCCTCAGTTTATAAATAAATTATTCTGAACAAAGGAACACAGACACAAAAGGATAACCACTCTTACAGCCCATTAATAGGAAGTTCAAGAAGAGGCAAAACTAATCTGTGTATAAAGAAATCAGAGCAGCAGCTGCCAACAGGGGTGTGCGAGCTGAACGGGAAACGAGTACCAAAGAACTTTCCAGTGACAGAAGCACTCTTGGGGCTGGGGTTGCCGCTCAGTGGTAGAGCACTTGCCTAGCACGTGTGAGACACTGGGTTCGATCCTCAGCACAGCATAAAAATAAATATAGTAAAGGTATTATGTCCATCTGCAACTAAAAATATACATATTTAAAAATCACTCTTGAACTTTGGATTGTGTCAAGGGAAATGAGGGGATGGGAGGAGAGGGGTGGAGGAAGGAAAGATGGTGGAATGAGACCAACGTCATTACCCTGTGTACGTGTACGACTACACAAATGGTATGACTACACCCCGCACAACCAGAGGGTGAGAAGCTGTCCTCCATCTGCATACAATGAATCAAATGCATTCTGCTGTCACGTAAAACTAAGTAGAACAAACAATTTTTTAAAAAGTGCTCTTTACCTTGATGGGTATGGACCAGAACTCAGTGACTGCAGAGCTCTCTGTATGTAATTTTGTCCTCAACCTCTAAAGCTTTGCTTGCCTTAAACAAAAACCTTGTGTGTGTGTTTGGGGGCTGGGGGGGGTGGGGGGGGGACTTTGGATGAAACTCAGTGGTTAAGTGCCCAGGGTTCAGTCCCAGGTACCCAAAAAAGAAAAGTCTCAAGTTTAATGTGAAAGACATAAGCAACAACAAAAAGAAAACAATGCTAAACATGTCACCTAGCATTTATATCCCCAATCTACCAGGGCAAAATACATTTAGAGAACCGATCTGCCAAAGCAAATTCAGTAATAACTGAATAAATAAATGTACGTTAAACTTCATGCGGGGCTAGGAGGCAGCTCAGTGGTAGAGCACTTGCCTAGCATGAACAAGACCCTGGAGTCAATCCCCGGTATCACAAGAAGATATAAAACATTTCTGGGGGAGAAGGCAGTAGTGGGGATTGAACCCTGGGACATTTTATCACTAAACTACATCCCACTCCTTTTTATTTTAAAATGAAGTCTAAGCTATGTCTAGTCTGGTCTCAAAGGTTTAAACTCCTGCCTCGGCCTCCCTAGTATGGTTTTTCAGATGTGTGACACTGCACCCAGCAAAAATATTTTTTTCAAGTCTAAGCATACATTTTTATTATTATTATTATTATTTTTTTTTTGGTGGTGCTGGGTAAGCATACATTTTAAAGCTTAAGACTTCAATCATCCAACCAAAAATGAAACACCTTCATTTTCCCAAATCTCAAAAGTTAGGGCTGGGGCAGTGGCAGGTCACTCGTGTAAGACGCACAAAGCCCTGGGTTCAATCCCCACCTCATAGAACAACGAAAAAAGACTTGGGTGGGTTAAGTTCATGGTATGTGATTATACTCCAGGAAAAAAATTTTGTAGTAACAACAACAACAAAAAAAAACAAAAAACTTAAAGAATCAAAAATCGCAGCTTAATGGCTGGGAATGTAGCTCAGTAGGGCACTGGTCCAACTTCACAGGTGACCAAAAGATACCCTCCCCCTCCTTCTTCTGAGAAAGTGGAAAGACAGGAATGTTCACACGTCACACAGCTGGTGGGAGCAGATCCTGGTGACCTGCACTGAAGGCCTTTAGAGTATTCATGCACTTTCAAAACTTCTTCCTGCTGCAGTGGCAACACCATTTGTCCCAGCTACTGGGGAGGGTGAGGCAGGAGGATCACTAGGTCAAGGTCAGCCAGAGACACTTAGCAAGCCTCTGTCTCAAAATAAAACACAGGGGCCTGGGGCTGAGCTCAGTGGCAGAGCACACTTGCTTGCCGCACCCCTGTGAGGCACTGGGTTCAATCCTCAGCACCACTAAAAATAAAAATAAAGACATTGTGTCCAACTACGAAAAAAAAAAAAAAAAAAAGGCTGGGGATGTGGCTTAGTAGTAGGGTGCCTCGGGTTCAATCCCCAGTACTTTAAAAAAAGAACCAGAACACCCCCCATTCTTGACAGCACGATGGGGAAACCAGATCTGGGACGAGGACGGCTTTCCCAAGTTCTTAACCTTCCTGGTGGGAAGCCGAGGCTTACCACAGCCCAGGACTGACTCCTGGATCCTGGCGAGCCCTTCCCAGCTCTGGGGCCTGACCTCCAGCAGCCCTTCTCCCTATCCTGAGTCGCTTCCTCCTGCGGCCCGCTCGCACCTGCAGCCCAGCACACGCAACCTGCGCAGGCTGTCTGGCGATGTGACAGTATCATTTCCAGAACAGTCGCGTGCTGCTTGGTTGTTTCCCTTCCGGTTGCTCACAGCGCCGCTTCTTCTAGCGGCGGCCGCGTTCACCGTCAGCGGTTATTCGAGGAGCACGGCTCTATTTGCTAAAATCACAGCTATGATTTGGACAGTTTGCGGGGGTCCCCCAGGTCCCATGAGTTGGACGTAGGGTCGTCAGGGTGGCAGTATTTGGAGGTGGTGGAACCGTTAAGTGATGGGGATTTTAGGAGAGGAAGGCCCCTTGGGAAAGGACGAAGGCACTTCTACAAGGTGCCCTCAGAGCCGTCTGCACCGGCCCCACCCAGCCTCTCTGGCTTCCCAAGCGGTGATGTGACTGCTTGCCATCCCAGGCCACCTGAAGCAGCCAAGAGGGGCTCGCCACAAGTGAGCCAACTGCCCTTCAACCTCCACACCTGTGGAAGTTAACTAAACCTCTTTTCTTCACAAGTGCCAGGCGTTTCACTGAAGTAATAAAAAGCTAACTAATACAATCACAGGGAACAGGTAATCCTAAATTCTTCCATGCCCTCCCTTCCCAACTGACAAGAATAAAAAGTTCATTCCGTCAGGCGCAGTGGAGGCTTGCAAGTTCAAAGCCAGCCTCAGCAACTCAGTGAGACCCTAAGTGTCTCAAAAAATAAAAAGGGCTGCGTTTGTTGCTCAGTGGTTAAGCGCCCCAGATTCCATTGTTGGTAACCCCACACACACCAAAAAAATAACAAAATAAAAAATGAAAAATAAAACGACCAGGAGTGACGGTGCACCCTCAGCTGCTTGGGAGACTGAGAGATGACTGCAAGTTCCATGCCAGCCTCTGTCATTTAGCAAGGTCCTGTCTCTCAAAATAAAAACTAAAAAGGGCTAGAGGTGGAGTTCAGCGGTAGAGCACTCCTGGGTTCGAGCCCCACTACCAAAAAAAAAAAAAGCAAGAGTAGAAGGTATCTGCAGCACGTATCTTCGCCAAAGCACCCGTATGGACAATAAAAGACCTTCGGGCAGGCAGAGGCACACCTGTAATTAATCCAGTTACTCGGGAGGCTCAATCAGGAGGATTCCCAATTCCACGCCCCCTGAATCCCCAGCCAAAATAAACAAATAAAGCAAGCAGGCAAAATGAGTTAGTAGGCAGTACTTTTAAGGCAGGACGCTTGTTATAAATGCAAATGAAAGCCATCAGGCCGCAACACAACACAACTATCATGAAAGCTAAAATTAAAGACTAAACCAATGTGTTACAACTGAACTCTCACTTACTGCTCACCAGTAAAATGTGGTGTGATCACTTTGGAAACAGTTTAACATTATTTTCTAAGGCTAAAAGGGGCTGGGGATGTGGAGGTCAAGCGCTCCCTGGGTTCCATTCCTGGTACCAAAAAAAAAAAAAAAAAATCGAGGCCAACCTCAGCAACTTAGCAAGAGCCTCAGCTTAGCAAGAACCTGTCTCAAAATGTAAAACAAAAAGGGCTGAGAATTAGTTCAGTGGTACAACTTCCCCCTAGGTCCAATACCACAAATGATACAGCATTCCAAATCATTTTTGGTCCAGACTTGTCTGATTCTAAAACTACAAACCCAATTAAGAGCTGCAAAATTTAAGATGTCAGTTGCTCTTCACACACACACACACACACAGAAACACAAGAACAACTGCAGTGATGGATGTCAATGCACTTCACTATAGTAACATTTACTACCTATACATATCCCACAACAGCATGCTGTATGCTTAAATAACATAATGAAATCTATTTCTGAAGAAAAAGGCAGGGCTGGGGATATATCTCAGTTGGTAGAGTGCTTGCCTCGCAAGAATAAGGCCCTGGGTTCAAATCCCCAGTACCGCAAAAAAAAAAAAAAAAAAAAAAAAAAGAAAGAAAGAAAGAAAAAAAGAAAAAGGCAAAGCTGAGGATGTAGCTCAGTGGTAGACACTTGCCTGGCACTCCTGCTCCCCCCCCACCCCCAAAAATTTAATTCAACAGATACACAGAAAAGAGGGGAAAAAAAAGAAAAAAAGGATAAGAAAATGCCTGGACCTAAGCAGGGGCTTTTGCTTTCATGCAGCAATCAGTGAAGGATGAAGTCCTGCCTGGTGTACATGTGCTGGACTGCAGAAAAGACAAGCAGCCGTGAACAATGACAGACAAGGGCCCTGGCTCATGAGCAGGACACCTAGTAAACCAATAATCACACAAAACTAGTGATTTTTAAGGATTCATTTGGGTTAAGTAGGAAAAGTGTGGTGTGCCAATGAAGAAATGAGACAAGCAGGCTAGGAATGGGACTCAGTGACAGAACACCAGCCCAGCACTGCCATGCTGAGTTAGATCCTTAGCACCACAAGCAAGAGAGGAAAAGAGTTAGAATAGAATAGACATTTCTCTAAAGAAGATATATAAATGGCCAATAAACGAAATGATGTTCAATATTATTAGTCATCAGGGAAATGCAAATCAAAACCACAAAAGCCAGACATGTAAGATGAGGAATCGGGAATCTTCATACCTTGCTGTGAGCCACTGAACTTGACAGTTCCTCAAAATGTTAAGTTACCATATGACCCAGCAAATCCACTCCTTGATATATTCCCAGGAGGAATGAAAACAAATGTCCATATAAAAATTCATACCAAATGTTCATATCATTCATAACAGCCAAAAAAGCAAACAATCCAGATGTCCATCAACTAATAAATGGATATGTAAACTGTCAGACATACATATGCCCAATGCATTATCAGACAATAAAAGACATTAAAATGGCCAACAAGCCATTAGGAAAATGCAAATCAATCACAAATAGGGGTAGAGGGTATAGCTCAGTGGTTGAGCACTTGCTAGCATGTGCAAGACTCTTGTTCCATCCCCAGCACCAAAGAAAATTAAAAAAAAGTATCACTTCACGCCCTCTAAGATGGTGTAATTAAAAAGAAAAAAGGAAACAAGAGTTGGTGAGGATGAAGATACTGGAATCTCACGCAGAGTTGGTGGCAAGATAAAACAGCACAGCTGTTCTGGAAGAGCCTGGCAGTTCCACGTTAAGATAAATGCAGAATTACTGTACGACCTAGTAGATGAAATCCTAGGTATGTATCCAAAAGAACAGACAGTATCCATTCACTTTTGAGTGGACAGTCAGGGGCAGAGGTGCATGCCTGTAATCCCAGTGACTCAGAAGGATGAGACAAGAGGACCACAAGTTCAAGCCCAGCCTGAGCAACTTGAGCAAAACCCTGTTTCAAAATAAAAAATGAAAAGGGCTGGAGATGTTACCTGAGGGATTCAATCCCCAGCATCTTGTGTGTGTTTGTGTGTTTGTGTTTGTGTGTGTGTGTGTGTGTGTGTGTGTGTGTGTGTGTGTGTGGTGTTTACATCCATACAATAGATTATTCAGTCATAAGGAATAAAATGATACATGCTTCAACATAGAGGACCCTTGAAAAATTAAGCTTAGTGAAGGCCAGATACAAAAGGCCACATATTGTATGATTCCATTTACATGAAATCCACAGAACAGGCTGAGACAGAAAGTATATCAGTGCTTGCTTAGACGGAAGGCAAGTCAGGGAGACAAGGGTGGAGGATCTAATGGGTACAGGCTTTTTTTTTTTTTTAAGTGAGTCAATGATTTTATAACACCAGATTGTGGTGATGGCTGCACAACTTTATGAATATACCAAAAAAGAACCTGGATGGTACACTTTAAATGGGTGGACTGATATGCTAAATATGGCTCAATAAAGCCCTTTAAATTCTATACACAGGCCAGGTGCAGTGGTGAAGGTCTGTGATGCCTGTAATTCCAGTAACTCGGGAGGCTGAGGCAGAAGGATCCAGTTCGAGGCCAGCTTTAGCAAATTATAGGGGCCCTAAGTAATATAATGAGAACCTGTCTCAAATAAAGATAAGGACTGGGAATGTGGTTCAGGGGTAAAGTGCTCCTGGGTTCAATCCCCAGTACCAAAATAAATAAATCTATCTACACACAGACGTCTATCATTTCAACAACTTACACCTGGGAGTCAGATTTGCCAACCTTGTGAGCCAGATGCCGGGGGCTTGGAATAACTGGCTTGCTTTACGTTTGGAACCTTCCTAACTTGTTTCACTTTTTAAACAAACCAACTCCAAAGCCAGAGACCATAACTTCCATTCCTTCTGGATCCTCCAGCGGAATGTAAAAACTCCAGAAAGCGTTCACTAAATGCCTGCTGAAAGAAGCCTACTTACTGAGCATGCCCAGCTTGACCAAGCCAATTCAACAACACTCCCGAACGAGAACTAGAAATACAGTTACAAAGCGAAAAAAAAAAAAAAGGCAAAAGCCTGGCGCAATGCCTAACGATTCAATCTAAAAGATGGTGTTGAGAAAAGGCAAGGTTCAAAGGGAAAGCAAAAGGGAAAAACAACGTAGCATAGCTCAAACACGTAGTCGCATGCAATCAGGAAGACCAAAAAAACCAACAACAACAAAAAAGGCTGAAGAAAATTAAAGTACTAGATCTAAGAGTGAGGGAAGGTCAACTGGGGATGGAAGGTGCCGATGACGTAGGTTAACCAAAGGTTTTCCTGAAGCTGCTCCCTCCAAACATAACACTGAAATGAGAAGGCCTTCGGTGTCACTGCCTACAGAAGGTACACCATGATGAAGCTCACTTCCAGCAAGTTCCTTTTAAAAAGTGAAAATGCCTGGCGGTGGCCAAGACAGACAAACCATCAGTGTCTGCTTGGTTCTCGGCCCCTACCTTCAACCATCTCCACCGCCATCTTCTGGATGAGAACTCAGCACTCTTTCTAAAGGGCTTTCAACAGCATCACCTCCGCGCAGACCCGGGAGGGTGCGTTTCCCAGGTCGCGCAGACCGCGGAAAGGGGGACCCTCCACCTGGCTCTTCTCTGCGCATCCCGAATGCACGCAAAGGGCCGCAGTCTTCCTTCCCGCAACCCGCCCCGGCTTTCCAAGTTCCAGCGCCAGGGGCCCGCGGAGCCCGGTGCGCGGGCCTCACCTGCACACGCCGCGGATGCAGGGCTCCAGCCAGATGCGGTAGGCGGTCTCGATGTGCTCCTGCGACACCTCCTCGGGCCGCACCGTCTCCGCCCAGCGCCAGGCCGCCTTCTCCAGCTGCAGCCGCGGGGCCATGGCCCTAGCCCAAGGAGCGCCCCGCAAGCCCGGCCGCCGCCGCCTCCGCTGCCGCCCAAACGGGCTCCGCCACCTGCCAGCGAAGAGGACCAAGCGCTCCCTCAGCCAGATGGCCAGTCAATCACCTGTGCGCGCCACTGCCGCCGCGCCCGCCCGCGCCCAACCCGCACGACCGGCCGCAAAGCGCCGCCGCCGCCACCCGACACCACCCGCGCCCACGGACGTTGAAGGTGTACTCCCCGCAGCGGTGGGCGCATGCGCGTTCCCAGCAGCCCCTGCGCCACCCGCGCCTCTAACCGGACGGGCGGCGGAAGGGGGAGAGGCTGTCCAAGGCGGTGTTGCCACGTCCTCACCGCCGCAGCGGGGGAAGCAGCGTCTCAACCCCCGGGTGGCATCCTGCGTACCACTATTCTAACAAGCCTGCGCCCCGAGGGCAGAAGGCTGAGTGTCCTTGCCTCCGGTACTTCCCCTTTAACAGTGGATTCACGCGAGAGGTTACTCAACGCACACCATAGGTCCTCCTGGATTGCGGGGCGGGCCCTGTCTACAGCAGAAGCCGGGTCACCAAAGAAACCAGGGTCACCTCTCTGGAGGAAGATTTAACTTGAGCCTGAGCTGGTTCCGACTCCTTTCCCGAGCCCTGCTGACGTCACGGAGCGTTCTTGGCTTTTCCTGAGGTGGAACGGGACTACGTGTCCCGGCACGCACTGCGCGCCGCCACTCAAATGCGAGGCACGCTGGAACGTGTAGTCTTGCAGGTGCGTGGGCTCGGGCAGCTGCAGATGCTGCGGGGCGCGCGCGCAGGGACCTGCAGCGGGCTCCCTTTTCTTGACTAGTTGTTATAACTGGGGGTCGAATCCGGGGGCTCTTTACCTGTTTACCGCTCAGCCACATTCCCAGCCTTTTTTTTTTTTTTTTTTTTGAGACAGGGTTTCGCCAAATTGCTGAGCCTGGACTCGAAGTTGCCACCTCCCCAATTGCTGGGATTTCTGGCATGCGCCACTATACCTGGCTCGCTCTTCCTAACTCTACCCCATGTTGATATCGTAGTTATTTAGCAAAGCTCCTTCCTAGCTCCCGGGTACAAAATCATTTCCTTTCTGCCATTTCTGCCACAAGGCATAAAGTAATCTTTATCTAAATGGTATGCAAGCTGCAAAGCGCACTGTTAGTTTACATTTGAATGAGAACGCTAAGGGGGCTAAGGTCGAGTTCTGACACCTGCTTACAAGCTGGGTAACCTTGAACTGGATTCATTAAGCACTTAACTGGAAGGTCTGACAAAAATAAGTGGTTCCTGACCTTGGAATTGGCTGAGGGGTGAGCCATAGAAATTCAAAGATACTCTTCCCAGTTTGTTAAAGGGTGGGGGGTGATGTACTTGGAAAAAGGCTTCCCGGAAGAACCCCTGAGCCCACCAATTAAAAGATGAGTGGAATAGTGTGCCATAACACACCTATAATCCCAGAGACTGATATTTCGCTGCTGAGAGGCCGTGTTGCCAAAAGCTCAGTCCCTGTCTCCGATGTCAATCCAATGAGGACACAATTTTGAGAAGGAAAAAAGTTTTATTGCTTTGCTAGCCAAGGAGGAACACAGGAGGCTCCTATCCCAGAAGCTGTGATTCTGCCCATCAGCAGGAACAGGGGACTTTTAAAGAGGCGATTTAAACGCTACATTCTGCGGGTTCTCTGTTAGAGAATTTACTTGTAATTTACTTGTTAATTTTCCCAAATGGTCATTTCTGATATCTTCTGGTACCATTCCCAAAGTCTGGATTACTCCATTCCTGTGGTGGATGTGTGCTCAAGGACAGGTAAATCTGCCTAGGATGGGAAAGAAAAGTTATCTAGTTACCTGAAGATTAGGAACAAGAGAGATTAGGAAGGAGGAGGGAAAGAGGGAGAGAAAGAAACGTGTGCATTTTAAAAATTAGATCTCAGGGCTGGGTGTGGTGGCACACACCTGTAATCCCAGCAGCTTGGGAGGCTGAGGCAGAAGGATCTTGAATTCAAAGCCAGCCTCAGCAATTTAGTGAGGCCCTAAGCAGCTTAGTAAGACACTGTCTCAAAACATAAAAAGGGCTGGGGATGTGACTCTGTGGTAAAGCACCCCTGTATCCAATCCCCAGTACTGAAATAAAATGGACTTGAACTGGGGCTGGGGCTCAGTAGTAGATCATTTATTTGCCTTGCACTTGGGAGGCCCTTGGTTCAATCCTCAGCACCATGTAAAAATAAATAAAATAAAGGTATTGTGCCCATCTACACTAAAAATTATATATATATATATATATATATATACATAAAGTGAATAAGTTACAGTGGCAGAGCAGCAAAGATTGTTTATATTCAAAGCACAAAGTGGACCACTGTTAGACTGAGATATCTCCGTTTCATGAAGCGACAGATGGCCTCCATTTTGAATTTAATTGCTGAGGTTGATACCAAAAATGATCCTTGTGCCCTATGCCAATCCAATAACCAAGACAAGGTTGAGAAAAAGGAAAAAAGTTTTATGACTTTGCTGGCAAAGGGGAAACGGGACTCCCGTCCCAGAGGCTGTGATTCTGTTGGGGGGAATAGAGGGTTCAGAGGCGATTCACAGGCTGCACTTCAGCTGTGCCCTGTCAGAAGTCATAATTCTTTTGTAGCCTTGAGAGAAAGCCATTTCTCAGATCTGTGGTTGCTAACTCCCAAGTCTGCACTCCTTCATTCCTGTGGTCTGTGAGCCAAAGCACGGATAACTCAGCCTAGGGTGGGAAGAAGGTTGGGCTTGCGTACCACTGTGATCAACGGGGAGAGGGAGAAAGGGGCAAATGTCCGGTTCGAGATGAGGTTCAGTGGCAGAGCAGTAAGGTTAGGTTCTAAGCATGAGTGGGCCCTGGTAGGAGATGGAATGAGTCTAGGCCTTGTTTGAGTAACCCACCCCCCAGCACCACGTGCCAAGCACAGCCACAGGGCATAAAGTGATGAATTAAATGAGCTCATAGAAAGGCCCGCCTGTGAACTTACTGCATTAATCAGAAGCACGTGGATGCATGGGCATATCAAACACCTATCAGAAAAACCTGGCCCATAAGCTTGTAGAACATGTCAGACCACCAAATGAAGCAACCCGCTCACCCAAGGCCCATAAAATTATGGAGGATCATCCTGAGACTGGTCGCAGAAGCACTTCAACCCCGTCACCTCATCGCTACTCAAGAACCTTTCTCAGGCTGGGGAGATAGCTCAGTCGGTAGAGTGCTTACCTTGCAAGTACAATGATGAACCTCAATCTCTGTCCTTGGGCTTTGGCAGAGTGTGGTTTCTCTTGCCATGTGGACCATCCGCTCCAGGTGACACTCTGAAAAAGGGCATCTGTCCCTCTGGACCTTGTCCTAGAATAAGTTCCTGCGCTTTGGCAGTTCTATGCCCTAAGTAAGTTCTTACAAAGTTTTTTTGTTTGTTTTGTTTTTCGTTTTTTTTCACTTTTGTATTGGGGATCGAACCCGAGGGTTCTTTACATCTGAGCTAAATCCCCAGCCCTTTTTATTTTTTTTCAGACAGAGTCTCACAAAGTTGCTGAGGCTGGGCTGGCTTCAGACTTGCAGTCCTGCCTGAACCACCCAAGTCACTGGGATTGCAGGTTTTTAATTTCTTTTATTTCACTGTGAACATCTCACATTTAGAGCCTGGTGTGGTGGTGCATGACCAGAATCCCAGCGACTTAAAAGGTTGGGGCGGGACTCGCCCAAGTTCCAGGGCAGTGTCCATAATTTAGCAAGCCCTCAGGAATTTAGGGAGACCCTGTCTCAAAAAATAAAAAGGACAGGGGTGATAAAGCACCCCTGGGTTCGATCTCCAGTACCAAAACAGCAAAAAACCTGTCATTACCCTGCTCCTGACCAGCAGGTGACCCACGAGTATTCCACTTACTGTCACTGCTGAAACTGGTGTTGTCTGTGATTTTGTTATTCAATAAATCCTGGGGCTGGGGTTGGTAGAGTGCTTGCTTCACACGTGTGAGGCCCTGGGTTCGATTCTCAGCACTGCATATAAAAAAATGAATTTTTAAAAAGACTGCACATTCAAAAATTAAAAATAAGTTCTGACATTGTGGAAAGATACAAGCATGTCTGGTCTAAGTTAATGGCACAACTCCTTCATGACACCGCTTCTCAAAAAATAGCTCAGTGGTAGGGTCCCTAGGTTCGATCCCCAGTACTGCAAAAATAAAAGATTAGTGCAACCTTGTCACGATAAAGACATCATTCCAGATCAGGGACACAAACTAAAAAAAAAAAAAAAAAAATAGCTGTGGGGGAGCCACACAGTATGAGACGGGAGATGAGAGATTAGAATCGAAAGGCAGGTTAGGACCCTGCTTTTATCCAAGGGACTCACTGGAAATTTTAAGTTGAATGATAGAATGGAGATTTGCAGTTTGTATGGTTTCTTCAGTCTGAGTCAGGGTCAAAGGCAGAGAAACCTCTTGCACAACTGTTGCGGTAATAGTGCCAGAGATAAAGAAGGCGGGCTGGGGCCAATAACAGGTGGGTGAGGTGAGAAATTCCAAAGGTATTCAGGGCCTAGACTTGCTGCCTGCTACTTGGTGTTGTCTGACCAGTATTTCTCCCCCTCTCTTACTTGACTTTCGAGTCATCCTTGGTGTTGACGTGGTGCAGCACACACCTGTGATCCCCGCAATTTGAGAGGCTGAGCGAGGCTGATCAAATTTCACAGCCCTCTTGATTCCCTTATCCCCTCTCCAACCACTGTCCTTGTTCCTTTTTTTTTTGGTACTGGGTGTAGAACCAAGGGTGCTTTTACCACTGACTACCTCCCCACTCCACTTTTCTCATCTATGTTAAGGCAGGGACCTTGCTAAATTCCTTAGGGCCTCCCTAAATTGCTAAGGCTGGCCTTGAACTTGAAGCCCTCATGCCTCAGCCTGGAGTTGCTGCGAGTTCAGGACGAGCCACTGTGCCGGGCAGTGAAATGAATTTTTTTTTTTTTTTTTTTTCCCCGCACTACTGAGACTTGAACTCAGGGTCTTGCCCGTGCTAGGCAAGCCCTCTCACCTTGAACTCCTTGCCAAGGACACTACCACTGAGCCACATCCCCCTTTTTTATTTATTTATTTGAGGCAGGGTCTCAATTGCTCAAACTGGCCTTGAATTGGTGATCCTCCTGCCTCAGCCTCTCTAGTGGCTGGTGTTATGAGAAGCTTGGTCTTTGTCTTGATGCCGATCCAATAATGAGGGCACAGTTTTGAGAAGAAGAAAAAAGAAGTTTTATTGCTTTGCTAGCAAAGAAAAAAAAAAAAAAAGATTCCTGTCCTAGAGGCTGTGATTCTGCCCATCAAAGGGAATAGAGAGCTTTTGAAGAGGTGATTCAAAGGCTAAATTCCACGTGCTCTCTGTGGGAGTCTAATTCACTTGTTAATTTGGAAGATCGTCATTTCTGAGGCCTTCAGGTGCCATCCCCAAAGTCTGGAGTACTTGTTCCTGTGGTGGGTGTGTGCTCAAGGACAGGTAACTGCCCAGGATGGGGAAGAAGGTCATCCTGTTTCCCCTGAGATTAGGGAGGGGAGAGTTTAGGGAGGAGCAAGGAGAGAACAGGGGAAACAGGGTCTTTTTAAAAATTGGTCGCCATCGCAGAGCAGCAAGGGCTGTGTCAAGAGCGAAAAGGGGGCCACTGGGACACTTGCATGATTTCCCTTGTTGCTCTGACACTGCCATGTCTCTTCTTTCTCCCAACCTCCTCCTCCCTGGCCTCCTGGGTCTTCTTCCTGATCTCTCCTCCCTAATCTCAGGAAACAGGATTTCTCTGAATTACCTCTTTAAAAAAAGAAAGAAAGAAAGAAATACTTGGGGAAGAAAGAAAAACAAAAAACAAAAAAAAAACCCTCCCCTTGAGAGAATCACAGCCTCTGGGACAGGAGTCCCCTGTGTTTCTTCTTTGCTAGCAAAGCAATAAAATTTCTTTTTCCTTGCCTTGGTTATTGGATTGGCATCAGGGATGAGGGCTGAGCTCTTGGTAACAGGACCTCACGCTCAGTTGCTCAGGTTGTCTTTGAATTTTGAATCCTCCTGCGTCAGCCTCCCAAGTCTCTAGGATTATAGGCCAGCCAAGAAAGAAGCCCCAGTTCACAGGTGCAGAGGCGGGTAAGTCTGATCATCCAAAGATGAGTGGGCGACTACAAGCAGCCACTTCCCTTCCTTCCCTTTGCACAACTTACTAGACGTGTGGCCTCGGTCCTCAGCATCCTCTTCAGGAAATTCTGGGAATTCACCTTCACTCCCTGCTTTCCCTTTTTAGAGGGCTGTGCCATCCTGGGGATCAGCCCAGGGCCTCCCACGTGCTAGGTAGTGTCTACCACTGAACCACAGCCCAGCCCCTTCCTCCTCAAACCTGTTCCAAACCAAAGTCTTGCCTCTGTTACCCCCAAAACCACCATCAAAAGGCAAAATTACAGCTGGGCACAATGGTGCACACCTGTAATCCTAGTTATTCAGGAGGCTGAGGCAGGAGGATTGCAAATTCAGGCCAGTTTTGGCAATCTAGAAAGATCCTCTTTCTAAAGAAAAAAAGGGGGGGACTGGGAACTAGCTCAGTGGTAGAGCGCCCTGGGTTCAGTCAGACCAAGAGGACGACCGCAGCAACAACTGATTGATTAAGGGCAAGTTCCCTCCAATTTGCGTTTGTTTTATTGGTCAGGATTAAAGCAGAAGGATCTTCTTATAAGTCCATTGAAACTGGCCAGGTGGAAAATATGACCGTCTCATTCTGGTATTGTTACTGGAATCCTAGGCCAGGGTCCACTCTGGAGAGCCAACAAATCAGGTATGGCCAGAAGCCCCAAAAACAAACAAAGATAATGGTGTAAAGCATGAAGGGAACTTTCATTAGTGCAGCTATACCAGGAAGCCAAGGGGACCCCTGGCCTTAGCCCTGTCTTGAGGTTTTATAGACAAGGAAGGAAGGCGAGGGCTGGGGTTGTGCATAGCTGCCAAAGCAGGTGATCTTGATCAGGGTTGGTGTGTCCATCATTATCTCAGAATTGGTCCCCCAAAAGAAGGCTGCTACTGCCAGGAGGTGGCTTCTGTTTCCTCACATGATCTTTATAAGATTAGACCTTGTTCCTGGAATCTAAGGCATTTGATAGAAAAGAGATAAAAGCAAAATAAAAGTAGAGTTGCCAATTTTTTTTTTTAATACCGGGGGCTAGAACCCAGGGGTGCTTTAGCACTGAGATACATCGCTAGACCTTTTTTTGTTTTGTTTTTGGTGCTGGGGATTGAACCCAGGGCCTTGTGCTTACAAGGCAAACACTCTACCGACTGAGCTATCTCCCCAGCCCTAATACTTTTATTTTTATGTGGTGCTGAGGATCAAACCCAGGGCCTCACACATACTAGGCGAGTGCTCCACACTGAGCCACAAACCCAGCCCATCTCTAGCCCTTTTCAAAAACAGGTTCTCACTGAATTGCTGAGACTGGCCTCATACTTATGATCCTCCTGCCCTGCCATTTGCCATCCTTTGGACACTTGCAGGCAAAAGTGAAGAATCTAAGTCCTCGTTACAATTTCCCTGAAAGTCAGGGCTGGGGTTGAAGCTCAGTGATAGAGCACTGGCCTAGCATGTGTGAAACTGTGGGTTCAATCTCCAGTACAGAGGGAAAAAAGAAGCAATTTCCCTGAAGGTCAGGTAATTATTAAGTTTCGGTTTGGTGGAACTTTAGCATGAGTAACTCCATCTTGATTTTTTTTTTTCTTTTTTGCAGTGCGGGGGATTGAACCCAGGGCCCTGTGCATGCAGGCAATCCATCTTGATTTCTAATCTGCTTTTTTAGCCTAGTACAGGAAATCAGTACAAAACAATGGCCTCCTGAATTATTTTGAGCCCTATAGCTTTGCTACCACTCAGATGCAGGTTGCCAAGGGCCTCCACCCTGTGCAATCCAGAGGTGAGCTCAGACTGTTCGCTAGACCTGTCAGCAGCGCTCGGCCCAGGTGTTCACTCCTTCCTCCTAGAAACACCTCAGCACACAGGACAGCACACTCTCCCTGGGTCCCTCTTTCTCCCTGGCCCTTCCTTTCCAATGTCCTCGGCTGTTCTTCCTCACCTCTCCAGCCTTCTGGCTTGAGTGGCCTGTAGGTGAGATCTTTGGGCCTCTCCTCTGCCTACGCTCACTGCCTCCTCCTCTCCTCTCCTCTCCTCTCCTGGCTTTAAGAACCACTCTTGTGGCTGACTCCCGAATTCTATCTGCAGAGCTGCCTTCACTCCTAAAGTGCCAGTCTTGCTTGTCCTCCTGCCTACTTGGCATCTCCTGTGTACAGTAGATGTCACACACTCTCCAGGTCCAAAACGTATCCTTATCCCAACTGTCCTCCCAAGTGCCCTTTGTAGTCTTGCACGTCTCAGTAGGTGGCAGCTCTACCCTTCCAGAAGCCCAAGAGGCACCCTTGACTTCTCTTTCTCTCACATTCAGTCCATCTTCAGAACCTCAGCTGGGGCTGGGGCTCAGTGGTGGAGCGCTTACCAGCACGTGTGAGGCACTGGGTTCCATCCTCAGCACCACATAAAAATGAATAAATAAAAGTATTGTGTCCAGCTAAAAAAAATTAAGAAAAACCCAAAACTTTAGCTATACATTCAAAATACGTGCACAGTGTCATATGCCTATTCTTCCAGCTACATAGGAGGCTGAAGCAGTAGGATCATTTGACCCCAGAAATTTGAGACTGGCTTAGGCAACATGGACCCCATCTCTTATTAAAAAAAGGAAATCTGGGGCTGGGGCGTCGTGGCAGAGCGCTTGCTTAGCATGTGTGAAGCACTGGGTTTGATCCTTAGCACCACATAAAAATAAATAAAATAAGGGCATTCTGTCCATCTACAACTACAAAAAAAAAAAAGGGAAATCGTGGTGTAGTGGTGCACACCTATAACCCCAGTGACCAGGGAGGCTGAGGCAGGAGGATCGCAAGTTCTAGGCCAGTTTCAGCAATTTTAGCAGGACCCTGTTTCAAAAACTAAGTTGTGTGTGTGTTGTGGGGTAAGCTGAGGATGTAGCTTGGGAATAAGAGGGGCCCTGAGTTCTATCTTCAGTACCAAAAAGAATAAAAGTAAAAATAAAATAAATAAAAAACCCAAATTATTCTCATAGTTCTGGAGGCTAGGAATACAAATTATGATTGTGTTTTTTTTTTTTTTTTTGTGGTGCTGGGGATTGAACCCAGGGCCTTGTGAGGTAAGCACTCTACCAGCTGAGCCGTCTCCCCAGCCTATGATTGTGGTTTGACTTGGTGGGGAATCAGGTTCTGAAGTCAACCTATTGGAAAAATGGACACGTGTCAGAGATAAGGGTTCAGAAAATCCACAAAGGGTTGCCACTGGAACGCTTTTCATTCGGAAAGATAACTAGAGCCTCTTATTTGTACTCTCGGCCCCCACAATCGTTAATGTCTCCATCTAGACTCTCTGTCTCCATTTGGGACGTGGGGATCATTTTAAGGTGTCAGGAGGAAGCTGTTTATTGTGTGATCTAGACAGTTTATTTTGCCGGATCTTAGTTTCATTTCCCATTTATCTCACACTCACCTGGCCCATCACATCTTTTTGTCATTTCTGCTTCTGTAGGGTTATGAAGCATGGAAAAGTTCTTTGTCTTCTTTATTGGCCCAGGCCCATTTCCCTACTCTGTGTTCGGGGCTTGAGTCTGTGCCGGGGACAGGTCTCACAACCCACTAAGTGTGTCGGTTTGGTTTGTCTGGTATTCTCTGTGCAATCCGCACCCTGAAGAAGTCCCCACATGGACATATCTGCTTCCCCTGACCCCATCAGCGTTGCTGTAGTCAGTCTGTCCCCCAGATGGCTCCTTGGCCAGCTTTTTGGGTTTTTTCCAGGTTTCAACAATAGCAAGTCTTGGCAGATCAAAAGATTTTTTCTGGACAATTTTTTAGGTGTGTGCTGGGGTTAAATCCATACCGAGGATTTAACCCAGGGCGCTCTGCCACTGAGCAGTACCCAAGCCCTTTCTTTTATTTTTATTTTGAGGCAGGATCTCATTTGCCCCTCCTGCCCCAGCCTCCTGACTGGCTGGGGTTGCAGGCGTGCCCCTCTCTACCTGGTTTAGATTTTGCGCCTTTTTTTTCTTTTCTTTTGTCACTGAGGATGGAGCCCGGGCCACTTTACCACTAAGCAACCTCCCCAGCCCGTTTAACTTTTTAATTTTGATACAGTTTGTCTCACTCAGTTGCTCAGGGCCTTGCTAAACTGCTGAGGCTAGTCTTGAACTTGCTGTCCTCCAGCCTCAGCTTTGCTGGGATTACCGGTGTGCACCACTGTGCCCGGCTGTATTTTGCTTTTTAAGTTTTACCTCTCTGAGTGCCAAGACGTTCTCCACTGGTTTTCTGTGTACCAGCCGCATGTTTATTAGGCATGACTTGTTTTCCACTCTGAGTACCAAATTGTCAGGTCCAAGGCTACTGCTCCTGGATCAGAATTCCAGGTGGCTCCAGGACGCCTCTTCTGTGATGTATGATTTATTGGCAGTTGTATTGATTTACTGTCATCACGCTGGACTGACTTGCCTGTGCCCCCACCTGCCGGCGTTTCCATGTGGCACGAGGCTGCGTTCCTACTCGCTCGCTCCCTGTAGTGCCAGCGGGCACTCCCCTCCCCGAAGCAGGCTCAGCAAGGGTGCCCCTGTGGCAGCAGCTGTCTCCAGGGTGTCGGGTGAGGCACTGCCTGCCTCCCTGCTGGGAGCTCAAGGCAAGTCAAGAACGGCCAAGGCGAGGCCCAGTCCTACTCATGCACGGGGATGTGCCCTGGCCAGCTGTGTCTTTTCCGGCACAGGCCACTTGCGTCCCTGAATAGTGCAGCGGCTACCCTGGTTTTTGTTTTCACCTTGTGACACTGAGGATTCAACCCAGGCACGCTTTACCACTGAGCCACACCCCCAGTCCTTTTTATTTTTTATTTTGAGATAGGGTCTTGCTAAGCAGCCCAGGCTGGCCTTGAACTTGCGATCCTGCTGCCTTAGCCTCCCGAGTCGCTGTGATGATAGGAGTGTGCCACCCTGCCTGACTCGGCTCCTGTATTCTATTTCTTTCTTTTCTTTTCTTTTGCGGTGCTGGGGATTGAACCCAGGGCCTGTGCTTGCAAAGCAAGCACTCTACCGACTGAGCTATGTCCCCAGCCCTCTTTTTATTTCTGTTGTCTGTTATTGAGCTCCGTTCTCTTTCTGGCCTCACTAGTGACTTGTAGGCACTAAGTCTGCCTAATTATGCCTTCTTTTTAAATTTTGTAAAAATGACTGATCTCATCATTTCATTCTTTTTTAAAAAATATTTTTAGGAACTGGGGATATAGCTCAGTTGGTGGAGTGCTTGCCTCGCATGCACAGGTCCCATAGCCCTGGTTCTTACAGTGCCAAACTGTACAGTTTTTTTTTTTTATATATATATATATATATTTTATATATATATATTTTATATATATATATAGTAGATAGATAGGCTTTTATTTTATTGATTTATTTATATGTGGTGTTGAGGATGGAACCCAGTGCCTCACACGTTAGGCAAGTGCTCTACCACTGAGCTACAAGCGCCGTCCCATTATTTCATTCTTGATTTTTTTTTTTTTTTATTGTATTGAGAATTGAACGAGGGACACTCTACCCCTGAGCCACATCCCCAGCCCTTTTTATTTTATAGTTTGAGACAGGGTCTCACTAAATTGCCCAACTTGGCCTTGAACTTGTGATCCTCTGCCTCTGCTTCCCAAGTAGCTAGAATTATGGGTGTGAGCCATTGTGCCCAGCCATTCTTGAATTTTGTGTTGGGGGGTATTAACAACTTCTGCCAATAGGTGGGTATCAGAGGGGAAAGAGCTGTCTTCCCACAGTTGAGAAAACTTGCTTAGTATCATGGAAAGAGCTTATATTTGGAAATCAGATGGACCCTGAGTTCAGATCCAGGCTCTGCTACTTCCACTGGGAACTGAACCCAAGCACCACGCCTGGCCTGTGTGTGATGTGCATGAGCCCGCTGGGGCCAGAAGGGGGCGCTTTCTCCCACATCTGATAAAAACTGTCAAAGATGGGCTCTCCCAGCCTTCCAGCCCTGTGCCCACTTCTCGGGCCTGGAACACTGCCTACCTTCGCTCACAGTGCTGGGTTCTCTCCAGGCTTCAGATTTCAGCCCGACAGTTCCTCCGCTGGGACCAGACTGCACCCACTTCCTAGTCATGACCATCTCTCTACTTCACATCTTTGTGCCTCAGCTTCTTCCTCTGTAGGGTGAGGCTGAGAGCACCTACCCCATGCACTGTTATGCAAACTCCCTGCCAAACAGAAAGCACTCAGTGTCCTGATCTATCATCAACCATCACTGGCTATTAAGTACTAATGTAATTATTTGTTTCGTTAGCACGTGTTCAGTTGATTATTCCTTGACTTCTCTGCCCAGATGAGGGGGAGGCCCACCCTCCCTGGTCCCATAGCCCTGGTTCTTACAGTGCCAAACCGTACAGTTTTTTTTTTTTTTTTTCTTCTTCTTCTTTCTGTTTTGCAGTACAGGGGATTGAACCCGGGGCTTCCTGCATGCGAGGCAAGTGCTCTACCACTGAGCCACGTGCACAGCTGTGTGCTTCACAGAAGAACTGGGCAGAGGACACAGTATCCTCAATGCCCCAGCCATGCCCAAGACTTGCCGCCCTGTTTTACAGATACTAGGGGCACGGGGTGAGCGAGGGCAGCTGTTCTCTACAGTGACCTGGGATGCAGGGAAGGCAGAACCTGGGCTGCGGAGCCTGGAACCTGCAGGGTGCCCCACTCACCCTGCGATCTTCCACTGCCCCCTAGAGGGCATTTTTCTCTAGCACCAAGGATGCCAAAGTCCACAGAGACCGCCCGCCTCCTCTCCTGGGCTCAGTCTCCATTCCTCGCTTGGCTTTACACCCCCTCAATGTGCAGACCACCCCAAAACAGTATCCCCAGTCGACTCCTCCCTCCCCTGCAGCCCCAGACTCAGGACCCAATCCTGGCTCGCCCCTCTTCGACACTCCATTCCTGCCTGTCTGTTCCTCACTGGACTGTCTCGTAGGCACTCAGTCCCCAACTCACCCAAACCAAGACCATCCTGCCTCAGCCCTGCTGCCCGCACCCCGTCCCAGTTGTGCAGCTCCATCCCCCCGCTGCCTGGCGGGACCGGCGTGGTGTGCACACCTGTAACCCCAGCTACGTGGGAGGATGAGGCAGGAGGATTACAAGTTTGAGGCCAGCCTGGGGAACTTAGAGAGACCTTGTCCCAAAATGAAAAATGAGTAGGGCTGGGATGTGGCTCGGAGGTAGAGCACCCTGGGTTCCACCACCACAGTGCCTGAGTCTGACCACTTGTCACTGCCCAGTCCACACAGGGCCCTTCCAGGCTTCTTCTGTCCTGTGGCATCTGCCTTGCCTGGTTCACATTCGCTTTGCAGAAAAAGCCACGATTCTTACGGTGACCTCTGGGGCTCGGCGTAGGCTACCTGGTTCAGCTCTCCCCGTCCCCGCCTCGGCTCCACACTGCTGCCCTCGTGCCAGGTGAGCTCCTCCGCAGGGCCTCTGCACCTAGCTGTTCCCTCTGCCTGGAACGTTCTTCCTCCACGTAACTGCGGGGCTGGCTCCCTCGCGCTGTCCAGGCACTTGCTCACCCGCCTCTCTCCGCGAGGCTTTCTTTGGACACCCCATCAGGATGTCCACACCCCTCTGACATGTCAAGTCTGCCTACCTCACTTTGTCTTTCTCTGTTTAGTATTTATCACTATTTAACATATAATACATTTTGCTTATTTATTCCTCACTGGAATGGTAAGTTTTATAAGGTTAGAGATTTTCGTTTATTTTATTCCCTCAAGTTACTCCAAGGCCTAAAACAGAGGTTAGCAATATTTGAAAAATGAACTTACATGTTTTTTAAAAAATTTAATCTTCCCGACAACTCATTAAAATACTATAGTATTGTCCCCATTTTGTAGGTGAGAAAACTGATGCACAGAGATGTTGAGTCATTGGCCCCAAGATCATCTAGCTACTTTACAAACCTAGTTCATTATTATCACCTGTTCTCCCCCTCTCCCCCCCCCCCTCCCTCTCCCTCTCTCTCTCTCTCTCCCTCTACCTCCCCCCCTCCCCTCCCCCTCCCACCCTCCCTCCCCCCCCCTTCCTCTCTCTCTTTCTCTCTCTCTCTCTTTCTCTCCCCCTCCCTCCCTCTCTCTCTTTCCCCAGCACTAGAGATTGAACCCAAGGGTACTCTGTCACTGAGTCACATCCCCAACCCTTTTTATCTTTTATTTTGAGACTGGGTCTAGCTAAACTGCCGAGGCTGATCTTGATTTTGCAATCCTCCTGCCTCAGCCTCCAGAGTCACTGAGATTTCAGGCGTGCACCACCAGCCCAGCAGCTCTCTCATTATTTAAATAAGTCTCATAGGAGTACTGTTTTTCCAGATCATTGTGATAATTATGTATGATAAAGCATGTTCCAAACTTGTAGCCAATGCCTGGCATATCGTATCATTCAAGAAGTCAGTGAGACAAACATTATTACCCTATTTACATGTATGAAAATAATTAAAAAATAATTTAGGACTGGGAATATAGCTCAGTTGGTAGAGAGCATGCCTTGCATGCACAACGCCCTGGGTTCAATCCCCAGCACCAGAAAAACAAAACAAAAGAACATTTATCACTGTCAAAAAAAAAGTTAATGAAAAAAATAAAATAAATAAAAGTTAAAAAAAAAAAAAAGTCATGGGCCAGATGCAGGGGTGCATACCTGTAATTCTAGAGGCTCCAGAGGCTGAGGCAGGAGGATCATAAGATGGAGACCAGCCTCAGCAACTTAGTGAGACCCTGTCTCAAAATAAACAGGACTGGGCTGGGGCTATAACTTAGTGGCAGAGCGCTTGCCTAGCATGTGAGAGGCACTGGGTTCGATCCTCAGCACCACATAAAAATAAAGACATTCTGTTCATCTACAACTACAAAAATAAAAATAAACAGGGCTGGTGTTATGGTTCAGATATAAGGTGTCCCCTGAAAACTCACGTGTAGACAATGCAAGAAAGTTTAGAGGCGAAATAACTGAGTTAGGAGAGCCTTAACCTGATCAGTACATTAATCCACTCAAACGGATCCACTGGGCGGCAGCTGTGGCTGGAGGAGAGGTCCCTGGGGGCCTGCCCTGGGGTTTGTATTCTGACCCTGGTGAGCAGAGCCTCTGCCTCCTGTGGAGGCCCGGGCGGCCCCTCCGCCACCCCTTCCGCCATGATGCTCTGCTCCTCAGGCAGAGCAGGGGGCTGGTCCCCTGTGGACTGAGACCTCTGAAACCCTGAGGGCCAAGTACCCTCCTCCTCCAAAATCGCTCCGTCGGGGCTTTTGGTCACAGTGGCGAGAAGGCTGACTAAGACAACTGGGCTGTGGCCCGCGGTGGAGGCCCTCAGAACAGTCAGGACAACAGTGAGGATGGCAATGCTCCAGAGGAGCCGGGGACACTGCGGGAGGTGAGACGGCGCGACAGGGAGAACCGAACTGGGAAGTGGTCAGGGCAGGTGGTCTGAGGAGGTGACGGAGCGACCTGCAGACCAGCCGTGGACGAGGGAGGCCCGAGGCAGGAGCCCTGGTGAGCGACGGGGCGGCTCGGGCCAGGCTGTTCTGCACTTGCTGCTTCTCTGGACCTGAGAGGTGACACAGGCTTATCTAGCAAGGCCACAGCCCTCTCAGCCTGGGGTCCCCTTTCCGGAAGCCCCGTGACTAGGCCGGATCTGAGTTTCCTGGTTCCTGTCTGGCAAGGGGCGAGGGACATCCTCCCAGCCTCCTCTCCCCGGCTCCAGCTCTGGCCCCCAATCCCCATGGCAACCCCTAGACACAATCCTGCCCCACAGGAGTGGGGTCTGAAGGGGAGCAGAGATTGCAGTGCAGAGACCAGAGTCGCAGGGGGATGTGCTCCCTGTCCGGAGTCCTGCCAGCTTCCCACTAGCTGGCCAGGGCCACCCCTCATCTCCCCAAGGATCCCCAACGGAAGGGTCTTAGGGTCGCCCTCTGCTGGGCACAGATGGGGCCTTGTCGGCTGCAGCTGCCGGGAAGGCTGCTCCTGCTGGGGGCGGCCGCCCTGGCTGCGTCTGCTCTGGAGACAGGTGAGTGTAGGGCCCCGGCCAGGGCTCCCAGGAGACCGGTCACCACGGCCGGCAGTCAGCCCGATGGACGGGCCCCCCGAGTGGAAGGGGCTGGGAAACCCTGTGCCTGGTCTTGCTTGGTATCCCCAAGTGCACCCCAAATCCTTGCAGAAGGCTGGAGCTCCAAGTCACCTGGGGCAGGAGGGACAGTCCCAGGTCTGGAGAAGGAAAATGCGGTGGGCTTGGGCATCCGATGCCCTGTTGGCTCGCGGTTCTGCCCGGCTCCACTTCTGCCTCGGCCGCTCACTCGAGGTCTCAGGGACGGGCCGGTTCCATACCCAGCCCCCAAACAAGGCGAGACAAAACAAACTGGGCGACCGAGGCCCGCCTTGCCTCCTACGGACCGTCCCCGTGTGAGTGGGACGAGGCAGGCCGTGCCAGCTCCTCCTGCCTGGCGCATTTAGTGGCCCAATCCACTCACTCCTCCCTCTCTCTCCCTTCCTGGTAGGAGCCCAGGGCCTCCCACGTGCTCGGCCAGCACCGCTCCACTGAGCTAGACCCCGGGCGCCTTTAACATTTCCTTTCATTTTACTTATATCTTTCGGTTCTGGGCACTGAACCCAGGGCTGCTCTATCACTGAGCTGCATCCCCAGCCCTTTTTATTCTTCTATTTTGAGACAGGGTCTTGGTAAGCTGCCCCGGCTGGCCTCACACTGGCCATCCTCCTGCCTCAGCCTCCCCAGTCACTGGGCTTACAGGCTGTGCTGCCACCCTGGCCCCTGTTTCTTCACTCTTAAACTCCCCTCCTTCCCTGGCAGGCTCTGGCCTTGGTAGGTCTACACACATACCAGAGAGCGCTTCCACGCCCTGAGCCCCGTGAAAGATTTCTTCCATGAAGACCTCCGTCCTGGCTGGTCCCGAACGCCCACGGGGCTCGGGCCTTGCCCTGGGAAGCCCACCTCCTCCTCTATCTCTGCCTTTACAAAAACCATAGCTAGCTTGGGTGCTTACGCATGTTCTCATCTGACCCGCACAATTAGAGGAGGATGTTTGGGTCTGTAGGTAACGTATACCAAACTAGACGGAGCTGAAGCTGGCTGCGGCGGTGCGCGCCTGTGGTCTTGG
Organism: Sciurus vulgaris; assembly: GCF_902686455.1. NCBI lineage: Eukaryota > Metazoa > Chordata > Mammalia > Rodentia > Sciuridae > Sciurus > Sciurus vulgaris. The sequence goes on from NC_136461.1 coordinate 15,153,659, forward strand.
CAATTAGGGAGGCTCATGCAGGAGGATCAAAAGTTCAAGATCAGCCTCAGCCACTTAGTGAGACCCTGTCTCAAAATGAAAAATAAAGAAGACTGGGGATGTAGCTTGGTGGTAAACCAACGCTGGGTTCAATCCCCAGTATTAAAGAAAAAAAAAAAAAAAAAAAAAAAAAAAAGGAAAAGGAAAAGGCTGTAGGTGATTCCAGAGGTGATTAAGTTAGCAGGTCAACTGTGTCAGTGTTTCCCTGGATTCTCACCACCTCGCCCTGTAAGATGACTGCTGCAGCTCCGGACATCACATCCTCAATCAACAGCTTTCAGAAGCACGAGGAAAAAGGAACTCCTCATCACTTAGTGCTCCCTCTTTTTTTATGGGGAGGAAAACCTAGGCAACCTAGGGTCTCCTAACAGAGCTTCCTTCAGTCTTTGTTCGGAACCGGGCTACATGCACATCCCCGAACCTGGCAAAAAAGATCAGGAGTACAAAACCTGGCTCCTTTAGCACCCTAATGCATCCGCCCCATCCTTGAATAAGATAGTAGAAACTGACACTGAACTAACTCTCATTAAGTGCAGGTACTGTCCTAAGCCCTGGCCAGTCCAGGTCCACAATCCTTTGGTTGCAATTCCAACATTCAAAAGGCATCCCCGGCCTGGCCCGGCAGGAGGCTGCTTCCTGTCTTTTCTTGCCCCACGGGGGTGAATGTGCACACAGGCCAGAGATCGTGCTTGATCTTGGAGCGCTGCCGCCTGCATTTGACTGCAACCTAGTAGAACATACACCGTATTTTCTCTCTGTATGTGGACAGTTCTGAAGCACCTCCTCGGGCCGTGGAATAAGGGACTGTGGGTTTGAACTCAGTTAAATGGTTCAATCCTCACTAAAATTCTGAGGCTGCTCAATCATCTCCATTTTCCTGATGAGGAAACTGAGGCTCAGAGAGCTGGGCGACTTGCCGGGTCACTGCGCGGGCCGCCTGACCCCGGGTTTGCGCTTTCCCGCAGCCGACCTGGTGGAGCCGTGCGGGCGGACCTGGCAGGGGGCCGCGCTGCGCCTGCGCTCCCACCCCGCCTCGCGCAGGGTCTACTTCGTGGCTCCCGACGCAGCAGCCCCGGGCGACAGGATCCGCTTCCAGTTCCACTTCTTCCTGGTCTACAGCCTGACCTCGGGGCGCCCGGGGCCCAGCGCCTCCGCCCCCGCGCCCGCAGACCCCTGCACGCCCGGCTCCTACCTGCAGTTCTACGACGGCCCGCCGGGCGCTCCCCGGCCCCTGGGAGCCCCTCTCTGCGGCCTGACCATTCCCTCCCCGGTGGCATCCTCAGGACCCTCCCTAGGCCTGCGCCTGGTCACCAGAGGCCGCCAGCCCCGCGTGGACTTCGTGGGCGAAGTCACCTCTTTCCGGCTGGGTGGGTGCAACTGAAGACGGGAGAGGGCCCAGCACATTGCTGTAGAGAACAGGGCCACCGTGGGGACACAGGGGACACAGAAGGGGGAGGGCGCTGGGCCCTGGCAGAGGGAGGGAGGCGGTGACCAGGTGGCAGGGTGGGGGTGTCACAGGGAGGGACATTCCAGACCCCAAAGCCCCATAAATCTGGCTACATGCCCAGGGCTGCCCCTGCTCTGGCAGCTGACCTGGTGGGGGACAGAGCACAGCAAAGCAGGTCTGTGTTCTGCAGATGGGGCAAGTGCTGCAGAGGACCCTGAATCAGAAGGCGGGGAGGAGTCCGGGTGAGGGGAGGCAAGCTTTCCAAGGAGGCTGGGAAGGCTGGTGGAGAAGGTTACACTCGAGTGATGCCCAGGGGAGAGCATTCCAGGAAGAGCAGTTGGCAAGCACAAGGCCATGAGCAGCATTTATTGGGTGTCCAGGTTCACTGGGATACTACACAGTGTGAGCACACACGTGCGTGCGCAGTGTTCATTTACGAGCACAACTTAGAGCCAGCTTAGACTTACTTATAAGCTGTGTGACCTCGGTCAGGTGACTTAACTCTCTGCACTTCCGTCTTATCTCTACATGGGGTCAACAGCAGTATGACTCCATGGGGTTGTTGTGGGGACTATTAAGCTGGGATGTTTAGAACCATGCTGGGCACAAAGTAGAAACACAGTGTCAGCTGCCACCACCATGGTCCTCATCCTCCTGACCTTCTGGCCCTTCCTCCCCTCTTCCTGTCTGCGAGCGCCCGATGGTGGCCCTCTGCTCATACCTCCCGCTCGCTCTCCCCACGGGTCACACACCCTGCTGTGTCACCAGCCGCACCCAGGACTCATCCAAGCCTTCCCCTCTCTACCCCAGCACCCTGCGGAGGCTACTTCCGCTGCCAGAATGGCAGATGCATCCCACCGGGCCTGGTGTGTGACCACTGGGGCATGGACAACTGTGGCGATGGCAGTGACCAGGGCTCCTGGCCACCAGCCAACTGCAGAGGTCAGTGAAGGGCGTGGCGGGGGGGGCAGGAGCTGGGGAGGCTGGAGGCAGGGGAGCATCGGGTGGGCTGAGGACAGGACGGCAGCAGGGGGAGGAGTCTGGACGGCAGCAGGGGGAGGAGTCTGGACGAAGAGCTGAAGGCCAGAGCAGGAGGCCTGGAGAGGATCCAGCCCAGCGCTTCCAAGTGACGCCCGTGGTGGAGCCGTCTTCAGTGGCACTGGCGCCAGGCCCAGGACAGCAAAAGGAGATGCTGTGTGATTGGACCCAGGAGCCTCGGTCTGAGGGTCCTGAGTTAATCACTCTCAAGACACTTTCAGAACCCCAAGGCCGTCTGACCCTCACATTTTGCAGGTGGAGAAACAGGTCTAGAAAGAAACCCGCTGAAGGTCACAAAGCCAGAGAAAACACAAGGAAGCCTTTTCTTTAGAGCTCCCAAGCTCATTCCTTGGTCTCCAGGCAGGTCTGGGCTTAACCCTTCCTTCTTTTTTTTTTGCACTAGGTATTGAACCCAGAAGTGCTTACGTACTGAGCCACATCCCCAGCCTTTTTTGTTGTTTAATTTGGAGACAAGGTCTCGCTAAATTGCTTAGGACTTTGCTAAGTTGCTGAGGCTGGCTTTGAACTCATGATCCTCCTAACTTAGCCTCCTGAGCTGCTGGGATTACAGGCATGCACCCTGGGCCCGGCCTCTACTTAACCACGTTATTTCCTGACCCCTTTATGTCAGGAATGGTAATCTGTGAACCACCTACAGATGAATGCATAAGTGAAATACAGATCCAGACAGTGGAATATTAATCTCCCTACAAAGGAACACAGTTCCGACCTGGGCTACAGCATGGATGAGCCTGATGCTAAGCGAGATAAGCCAGTTCCAAGAGGGCGAACATCGTATGTTCCACTTCTACGAGGAATCTAGAGAACTCAGATTCACAGACAGAAAGTAGAAAGAACAATCCAGAAAGTGTGATCGTGTGGGTTGTATGCACCTGTGGTGGGCCAGCCGTGGCTGTCAGGGTGGGGAGTCAGTGTTTAATGGGTAGTGAGTTTCAGTTTGGGAAGATGCAGGCATTTCTGGGGTAGGGAGTGATAGTCGCAAAATGTGAAAGTCGCTTAATGTCGCTGAACGGTGCACTTAAAATGGGCCAGGAGTGGTGAAGCACACCTGTAATTCAGCGGCTCAGGAGGCCGAGGCAGGAGAATTGCAAGCTCAAGGACAGCCTCAGCAACTAAGCAAGGCCCTAAGCAACGTTAGTGAGACTCTATCTCCAAATTAAACAACAACAAAAAAGGCTGGGGATGTGGCTCAGTGATTAAGCACCCCTGGGTTCAATCTCTAGTACCAAAATAAATAAATAAATAAATAAAAATAAAAAGAGGTTAAAATGGGAAATGTCACGTACACCTCCCCACAATAAAAAACAGCCCCCTGCTCCCAGCCAAGACGCCCTGTGCCTCGCCGGGCATACTTTCTCCTCGTAGCGTTGACCCCATTGATAAATGCTGATGTGTTTTTTTTTTTTTTGTACCAGGATTTAACCTGGGGGGCTTAACCACTGAGCCACATCCCCAGCCCTTTTTTTTATTTTGAGCCAGGGTCTCCCTAAGTTGCTTAAAGCCTCCCTAAGTTGCTGGGGCTGGCTGTGAACTTGTGATTCCCCTGCCTCAGCCTCTCAAGACTCTGGGGTCACGGGCGCGGGCCATCGCACCTGGCCTGTGACCTTGTTGTCTGGTTTGTTCACTCTCTGTCCCCAGTCCCTGGAGCAACATCTGGGCTATGGTGGCTGCCTGGTAGACCCTGTTCAAATGAGTGAAGAATCAGACGCTCCCTGCCTCCGGGTGTTTCTCTGTGAAATGGGGACGACAGACCCAGCCACTCAGAGTTGGCCTCAACTGGGGTGAAGCACCGTGGGGAAAGGGCCCAGAGCGTGGAGCTCAGCGCACCGGGAGCTCAGTACCCCTGCGCACGCTCCCCTCCTGAGCAGCTCGGGAGGGAGCCTGGGCGAGTTCAAGTCCTGTCCCTGCTTCCGCCTGTGTGACCTCACCCTCCATATCTGGAAAATGGAAGCACTCAGGGTGACCACCTGGGAGGGCTCACGAGGACTGGGCGGAACCGAGCCTGCCCAGAGGGCGGTCCCCATGCACTCGCGGTGATCCCCACTGCAGGCCCCTCTCCCACACCCGGATGGACCAGGAACACAAATGACACCTCCGAGCCCCTGACGTGCTCCCCGGCTCTCAGGTCTGCAGACCCCCTCCCCATCGCAGCCGAGAGGAGCCCCCCAGGAGGCGGGCACCCTGCCCAGCAGGATGCAGCTTTGGAAGGTAGAGGTGTTGGTGACAGGGCATCCCTACTCTCCACACCTGTTCCTGTCTGGGTGATGGGGACAGGGCTGTGGGCTCAGACCGTGGCTAAGCGGACTCCCTTCTCCCCGGCAGGCCCCTGGTTCCAGGGGATGGCACTGGCCTCCACGCTGCTGCTGGCCTCTGCTGGCCTCCTCGTGGGCCTCCTCTGGTGCTGCTGCTCCCTGGGCTGGCTGGCCTGGAAACCTGGTACCCATGGCCTCCGCCTGCAGTGCAGTGCACCCTGGAACATCTGCTACACGTATCCTGGCCAGGTTGCCCCCGGGGGGCTGCAGCAGAGAGGGCTGGCCTTCCAGGATCAGGAGGCCATCCCTAGAGAGGCCGTGGGGATCCCTGGAGGAGAGTGGGTTCTGGGGTCAGACACACTCTGAGCTCAGTCCTGGCTGGCTGGCTGACCTGGGCAGGTCACTTGTCCCTCTGAGACTCAGTCTACACCTCTGGAAAATAGTACAAGTCCTGCTGCCCAGGCTGTGAGGGTCACAGGAGGTAAAGCACACACAGGAACTGGTCCTGTGGCAGGGGGCTGGGGGAATGTGATGTGGTGCCTACGTTGTGGGGTCACGGGAGGACACAACCTCCGTGCCCAAGGCCACCTCGCTTCACTCCAGGGCTTCTGTGGCCAGCTCTGCGCCCCCTGGCACACACTCAGGTGTGGCTGAGTTGGGCCCTAGTCAAAGACACAGGAGACCCCTGGCGGGGGTAGCACCGTTTATTAAGAAAAATCAAGACAAAGACCACGGCAGGGTCCCTTGCAGGACCCTGAGGCCAGGTGTCCAATACCACAGTCTAGGGCCCGCTTGCCCTGCTGGGTCCTCGGCTCCCAGGTGGGCAGGGTGGTCACCTCCCCTCCTCTCCCTCCCAGTCAGGAGTCTTGATCCCCTGCCCAAGGCACTGGCTCTTCCTGACCAAAGGCTCCCCACGTCTCCTGGGCCTTCACCTCCAGACGGGCGGGGAGTGTGGCCTGGTGCAGCAGGAGGCCTCTCAGTGGGCCTCTGCCTTGGCGCTCCTGAGGGAGGCCCTGGCTGTGTGCTGGGGAGGGAGTGCGGGCCGGGGCTTGGTGGGAGGGAGGCTGCCGGGCAGGTGGCCCTGCTGGCCAGGCGAGGCGCAGGGGCTGGTGGGGTCGGGCCAACTGCCTGTTCCACAGGGGCACAGTGGGGCTTTCCCGCCTTCCTCTCTGAAGAGAGGAGTGGCCACGGCCACTGCAATGGCCCCTCTTTAGGCACCTGGTTCCAGGGTAAGCTGAGGTCTGCTCTCCGTAGAATGAGGAGTGGGCCGGGCGGCCCCAACGCAGGAAGCCCCATGTGGGCAGCAGAGTGCGGCAGTTCCACCCAGCCAGCGGGCTGACGCAAGTCCTGGTGGCCCTCAGAGGCGACCTGGTTCCCGCCCCACCTGCCCCCTCCAGCCCACGGCCTTGTCCACGTGTGAGGGGGTGGCATGCCCCCCTCCAGTCCAGCCCAGGGCGGTAGCAGCAAAGCGTGGCATTGCCTCAGTTTCTTACAAAAAATCCACCTTAATAATATTAATAATAATATACTCGACATTGTCGGGCGGGGGCGCTGCCCGGGAGTCCGTGTGGGGCCGCCGGAGCCTATGAGGGGCACGGCGTGTGTTTGGCCCCGGCCTTGGGCGCGGTGCTGCAGGTCCAGGGGCTGTGGGGGGCAGCGCGCCCAGGCCCGGCTGAGTGCAGCACCAGATTCTTGATACAGCCCGTGATGCCCGAGGAGAACCTGCCCCCGGTCAGCGCCGCCACGTCAGGGGCTCCGCCTGTGGGGAGCGGAGAATGGGGACCTGTTGGCTCCAGAAGCCAGAACCGAGCAGGCTCGGGGACTCCCGCACTGCAGGGGGTGGGTCCTTCCCCGCCGGGGAAGAAGCCCAGCGCAGGACTCACCGACGTAGACACTGCCCTTGGTGTTGACCGCCACGTTAGGGCCTGGGGACTGGCCGCTGACCAGCTCCTCGCCATCGACCTGGATGGAGCCTAGCCGGCCCTCTCTGCGGTGGATCTGGGTCAGGCCCCTCGCCCTGCATTCCCATCCTCCCTGCCCCCCACAGAAACTCGGCCTCCGAAACAGACTCCAGACAGACCAGCCCACACTCTGCTTCAGTCCCTCCTTCCCGGTGGGAGATGCGGCCCACAAAGCCAGCTCTGAGCCCTGTTCTAGGTCCTCCCGGTCCCCAGGGACCCCTGCCACCTGGAGCTTGCCCTGCCCGGGGAGCGTCCCCGGCTCTGGCTCCACCTTCTGTCCCCGGAGGTCAGGAGCCATCATGGGCATCCTGTCCCCAGGCAGGACCGAGGGCCCTTATCCCTCGTGCCCACTGGCCCATTCCTTACCGCAGTGCCGACACTCGGTGCCACTCGCCGTCGTTGATGGGGTCCTCGGAGACCAGGCGGGCCTCCCCGCTGCCCAGCTGGTAGCTGTGGGGGCAGGCGGAGGAGTTGTGAGCTGGGGCGGGACTGGAGGTGCGGCTCTAGGAGTGGCAGCTGCCCGCGGGAGGGGCGGGCAAGGGGAGGAAGGCAGGCGCCAGGACCCACCTGAAGACAAGGTGCCGTTCTGCAGCCCCAGGCTGATGAAGTCCTTGCCCGGCCGGCCTCTCCCGCGTCCTGCCAAGGAAGCACAAGGTCTCTGGGTCCCCAGCCTAGAATGCCGAGTCCCCTATGGCCGTGGCCTCCCGCTTCCTGTCTCCCCACTGCCCCGGCCACCAGGAGGCCAGCCCCTGCCCACTCACCACACCCTGCCAGAGCAGGAGGCCACTGGCTGTGCTGGTCCGAACCTCCAGCTCCACAGTCTCCGGGGCTTCAGGCAGGCTGGGGGGAAGGAGTGGGTGAGGGGACAGAAATCTCTCTGTCCTCCCCCTGAGGCCTGACTCTCCCAACCCATGCCTCTTACCTCCTGGAGAAGACTCGGCCGGGGAGGGAGAGGAAGCCACCATCGTGGAAGTAGGCTCCGTACTGCCCAGGGGCATCTGCGGGGGTGGGATGGGAGCGGGCGGTGAGGCCCCCCACTCCCATCGGTCCCCAGTGGCTCCCTGACCCCCAACTCCACCCAACTGCCAGGGCTCGGAACCTGCAGTCCCCACATCCCCAGACACCCGGATAGGCAGAGGGCCCATCGACACAGTTCAGGGGTCTGAGAACTTGGATGGGAAACTGCATCTGTTCTCACTTGCTTCTCCCTGACATTCAGCACTTCTTCAACCAGGGATGCAGGAGCAACCAAAGCAGCAGCAAGAGGGCCTGTGACTGTCACTAATATTTGCTTATCACCTTATAGTAGCCATTTTTTTTAGCTGCAGATGTTTTGAAATCTTGTTTCTGTTCATAACTGTTTTGAAAATGGCAGAAGCTCTTCAGACCACACGAGATCTTGTCACTGAATGTGCTAATAAAGAAGCGTGTGTGTCACAAATCTAAGAAACTGATAACTTTGTTTCAGTCTAGCCAGTTTCTTCCGAAATCCTGTGTATCTTATTTTATGCAGTTGGCCGTCCATGCCCTGTTTAACGGGGTCTGTCTGGCTTTGGCCTTCAAAGCCCTACGACTCCTGAAACCCTTAGTCCTCAGCAAACTGTGGCAGCTGATCCCCTCAGTCTCTGGCAACTGGCTGTTCAGAGTCCATGTGACCCTTGTCTTACAGTGGGACACCAGGCCCAGGGCAGGTAACATGCCGAGCAGTGGGAAGCCCACAACCTGGACCCTCCAGCTCCAGGGCCACCGCATCCACAACGCTACCAGGTCAGACCCACCCCGCAGGCCTGCAGACCACCATAGGCCTGGCAGCTGCAAGGGCGGATGCTCTGCAGCTCTCCACCAAGCAATCAGGATAACTGCTGAACCTGGGAGCCTCCTGCCTCAGCCTCCAGAGCCCCTGGGGTCACAGGCATGTGCCACCGCGCCGGCTTTGCGTCTGCTTTGCGTCTGCTTTTAATTAGATGATCCTTGAGATGAGGGTCCTGCTTACTCATCTTCTACGGGTCGCTCCCAGGGCAATGGGGGCACACGACTGATGTTTGCTTGGTTGCACGATCACAGAGGAGAAAACTTGAGCTCAGAGTGGTCCGAAGTCTTGCCTAAGGTCACCCTGCCAAAAATGAGTGGGGCAGGACCCTGGTCTGTGTGGCTACTCTATTCTACCAGTCTGTGCCCAGCGAGCCCTACAAGGGTCTGTTTGGCTTAGAGGTGGAATTGAGGATGTGGGTAACTGGAAGACTGGGGGTCGAAGGGACAATGGCTTCCCTGGATGGCCACAGCAAGGACATACCGTTACCCCCGCTGCCTTCGAGATGCCACTCGGATCCTGCTGCGTCATGTCCAGAGCCTGTGGGCAAGGGTGGGGTCCAGCTGGTGGGCACAGACACCTGGGCACTGTGTCCAGCCCCAGGGCCCCCGAGGGAGGTGGACAAAGCCAGGCCTGGTACCTTGTTGGCAGCGTGGGCCAGAGAAGCCAGGGAGACAGAGGCAGCGGGTGCCCTGGCAGGTGCCCCCGTGCAGACAGGGCTCGCGCAGCTGGCAGGGGTGCTCCTCGTGCTCGCAAAGGTCCCCTGCAGGCCAGGGCGGAGGTGGGTGGGCGGGCCAGGGCCGGGGTGCCGCCTGCGCCCGCGCCCCACACCCCAGCCTGCTCCTCACCCTTGAAGCCGTCTGGACACAAGCATTGGAACTCATACTCGCCGGCGGGCATGCACGTGGCGCCGCTGCGGCAGGGCTGGCGCTCACAGGGGGAGCTGTCGTAACACTGCCCAACACCCTGGCTGCCCAGGAAGCTGTAGGTGAGGTCCAGCCGCTTGCCATTCACTGACACCTGTGGGCACAGGGACGCTGAGAGACGAAAGGGATGCAGGAGGCCGGTGGACGGGCGCAGCAGAGGGCACCAGGAGCAGGTCCAGGCAGTGGTCCTCAGCAGGTCCTTCCAAGTGGGCGCTACTGTTCCCAACACATGGGGGAAACCCAGGCCGGGAAGCGTGGCCCTGCTGGCCCCCCGCCCTCCCACAGTCCTCGGGACACTCACCTCGCCCACGCAGCCTCGGAAGTGGGCGCTCACGTTGGCGGCCGGAGAGAGCGGCACGGAGGGCTCCACGCCGCCCAGGTAGAGGGGCGTATGCAGGTTGAGGCCCTGGCTCTTGCCCGGCGAGGAGCGCAGCACGGGGCGCCCCCCATTCACCCGCAGGCTGCCGTCCTTGTTGAGGCGCTCCGCGGACACGTGGTGCCAGCGGCCCAGGGCCAGAGGCTCCGTGCTTCGCAGGACGGCCAGCCCTGAGGAGAGTGCCAGGTGGGGTCGGGCGGGGGACCTGGTCCCCCCACAGACAGGGAACGTCTGGCCTCGGGCTTCCCACTGAGGGACGAGGGGCTGTGGACATCACACATGGACAACGTGCAGGAATGGGGGCATCGGGTGCTTTGGTGCCTGGATTTGCTCCTTAGCGCCTCCTCGGGCAGGAGAGCCAGCGGGCATAGGACGCGGTGCCCAGAGGCTCCCCTGCGTTTGGCACCAGGCACGTACCTGACCCCAGCTCGTAGCGGAACTCCAGGTGGCCGCCGACCAATGCCAGGGACACAAAGTCCTCCACAGGCGCGCTCTTCCCGCCGCTGAACAGCAAGAGCCCTTCGGGTGCCAGTGGCTTGAACTCCACATCCAGGCGCAGCTCGTGGTGCGTGTTGGTGAGGGCGGGCAGAGCCAGGTAGGAGCCGGCGCCCGACAGGGACGGGGTGGTCACGGTCACCCCTGCAGCAGTCACGGGTCAGCCCGGGGCAGTGGGGACAGCGGAGTCCCAGGTGAGACCCAGCCCCTCACACCCCAACCCAGAGGCTCAGGAACGTGTGGGCACAGCTGTTGATGCCCAGCGCCCTGGCCCTGGGCAGGGAGGTCAGACTGCAGTGACCTCTAAGAAGACAGCTGTCCTCTACCAGGGGGCCTCGGTAAGGGACTCGGGCCCGAGCATGAGGGAGCGTGGCTGAGCGCCGGAGAGCTTCTGGGGAGTGCCTCTGTCACCTGCAGGCTCCTCCTGGCCTCTGAGTCCCTTGCCCAGCCTCGTGGCCACCACTGAGACCGGAGGGTGTCGCCCTGATTCCACTCACCCTTCCTCACCACCTCACCCCTGAGCGACCCAGGTGGCAGCGGCAGGTGTAGCCTCGACCGTCCGGCCGGTTCACACAGGTGGCGTCCGGCCCACAGGCCTCTGGGGAGCGCAGGGGCCAGTGAGGACACGAGGCCTGAGCCCCGTCCTTTGCACCCTGCGGGACTCAGCTCCCGAGGGCCAGGTCAGCTGAGAGGCTGCCCAGGAAGTGAGGGAGTGGGATGGGGCCAGAAGAGACTTCACGTGGGGGACGGCCAGGGTGTGAAGGAGCGACCACGTGTCTCGGTGTGGACTGTACTTGACCACTCCCCCCCAAACTAAAGACTGCGTGGGTAACAGTGTGGGGTGACAGGCACCTGGGTAGTAAGATGGGGAGGTGGCAGGGACCCAGGGAACAGTGACAGGTTGGGGAGAACCTGGTGACCAGGAAGGCAGGAACCTGGTACTTGGATAAGAATGATGGGAGGCAGAAGCGCCCCGGCAGCTGGAGAGTGGCTGGACATGAAGGGGCAGCAGTGGTGGGGGCAAATGCCCAGGGCGACGGTGGCCGCGGGGTCAGGACGCACCTGGGTGGCAGTGCAGGGCCTGTGAATGCTCACAGCGGCTCCCGGTGAAGCCCGCCAGGCACACGCACACGTAGCTGCTGCTCTCCGAGTCACGGCACTGACCCCCGTTCTGAAAATCGGCCCCCGGGGGTCAGGCCGAGGACACCCCAGTCCTGTCCCCTTCCCCCCGTGACTCAGGGCTGCCAGAGGGGGCGTGGGTGTGGGCGTGGGCCACCTGGCAGGGCCGGTCCCGGCACGTGGGGCAGTGAGAGATGCCGTGCGCAGTGAGGTTGAGGTCGTGGAAGACGGTCTCCTCACCCTGGATGCGCAGCTCCCGGACACAGCCTGGCAGAGCAGGGTGCAGGTGAGCCAGGGGCAGGGGCGCCGGAGCCACGCCCGCCGCGCCCCCAGGGTTCCCGGGGCTCTGCCTCACCTACGAAACCGCTGCTCAGCCCTGCCTTGGGGATGGCGTTGTAGTCGGGGTACCCGCCCAGGTACAGCTCCTCGTTCAGGTCCAGACCCTGGAACTTGCCCTGGGAAGGTGGGGAAGTCAGGGACGGCAGACGGCTGGGCAGGGACAGGGGGCGGGCACGGGGACCAGTCGGGTCTCACCTGGGAGGTCCCGTTGACAGGAGCCAGGTTGCCCACGATCAGTGAGCCCTGGGTGAGGCTGCGCAGCAGGGTCACTGTGTGGAATTGGCCCAGGGCCAGTGGGGTGGGGTGGCGGATGCTGGCCATGCCAGAGCCTGCGTCGAACCTGCTCGGGGGCCAGCGCCAGGGGAGGAGAGAGTAGGCACAGGGTTCGTAAGGAGGGCTGCTCTAGGTCATGCCCTGTCCCCTGGCGCCTGCCCCGGGCCAGCTCGTCCCTGATCCTTCCCCCGGTCTTCTCTCCCTCTACCCACCCCTGGGAGCTGTTCCTGGGCAGCCCACGGGGCTCAGAGTGTTTCCTGGCTCCAGGACCTGCAGCCGGCACCTGGCTTCGCTGCTCTGGGTCTGTCTGAGATGGCCCTGCCTCTCTGCCGTGGCTTATGGGGACATACGTATGCCCGATCAAGGTCCTGTCTGCCCCGGGTAGAGGGGCGGTCAAGGTCTCACCGGAATTCAGGTCTTCCGCCCACAAGGCCGAAGGAGATGAAGTCGGGCTGCCTGCTGGCTAGGTTGGTGGGGCTCCCCGGGACCCGCTTCTGCCCGTTGTACAGCAGCATCCCTGCGCGGCACAGCCGTGTGAGGGGTCTCCGGGCAGCCACGGGTCCCGCCCTCCGCCTAGAACGACCCAAGCTCTGGTGCCTTTCTACCGGGCTGTGGCCCCTCCCCTTGGCACGCCTCACGTGGCCAGGGGCCTCTCACAGGTCGGGGGCCCTAAACTGAAGGCTGAGCCACTAGGCAGAAAGGACCTTGCTTAATGCACCCCATAGGCTGCACCTGAAGAGCAAGGGAGGCAGACTCACCCGAGTAGAGGAGGAGGCCTGGCCAGGGAGTCAGAGAGCCGTGAGAGGCGAGGGAGAGAGAGGAGGAATGGGTGAGAGATGCAGAGAGAGGAAGAGCAGACAGGACAGAGGGTTGGACTCTGAGGCGCCAAGGGCAGAGGGACCCTGGGAGGCCGGGATACCACGGAGGAGAGTGGCAAGGAGAAGAGGCAGAAAAGAGAGCCCCGAGTGGAGGCCTGCAGCCTGGGGGCTCCAGCACAGGGAGGGCTGAGGGCCCTGGGCCGGACTGGGGGCTGCCACGAGGTTCCCTCCCAGGCCAGCCCCAAGACCCACTCCTGCCGCTTACCATCGGCAGAGTCTGGCCGGAAGGTGATCTTGATCTCAAACTTCCTGTAGGCATCCTTGATGGTGGGCAGCGGCAGGAAGGAGTGGGGGGTCTGGGTGAAGTAGGGCACCACCCGCTCTGCCGGCAGAGAGTCCGTTAGATGCCCACCAGGGACTGGGTGGGGGGGGCACTGCCAACTCTGGGGGCGTGTCTAACCTGGGACCTGCAGGTGGGCAAAGGCTTTGACCTTGCCCTGCCGGTTGGTGGCGGTGCAGACGTACGTGCCCGCATCCTGGGGCCGGACGGAGGGCAGCATGAGCATGTTGTTCTCTAGGCGGCTGTCGGGAGGCAGGTGGCCGTCCAGCTGCAAACATCAGCACTGAGGATCCCGGCCTTGGCCCATGTCCGTCATGGGACCGGTCTCCCACCCTCGCTTGCCAGGAATGTGCGGGGGCCCCGGGACGCTAAGGTGGCTCAGACCTGGTCCTGTCCAGTGACACAGGCCCAGCATTTACCTTGCTCCAGGTGATGTCCGGAGTCGGGTAGCCGGAGGCCATGCAGGGGAAGACAGCTGCAGAGCCGGCAGGCACACGCACCTCTGGTGGTGTGGAGATCTGGGGCAAGGCTAGGGGGACGAGGCACAGGCCATCAGCAGGATGACAGCCACCATGGGTGCGCCCAGCCTGGGTCCTGCCCCATCTCTAACCATGCCATCCCTTGAGGGATGCGCCATGCCTGCTTTACAGATGAGGGGGTGTGGCTGCTGAGTCTTGGTTGCGGGGACAGGACCACTTGGCTCCACAGCCAAGACCTTTTCAACAGGCCCGGGAAGAAAACTGTGGAGCCCGGTGGGGACTCCAGGAAGGTTCTAGGGTGCTACGTAGGAGAGGGGCTCTGGGGGCAGTTACAGGCACGGCTTTCAGGAAAACAGCCCGTGCCTGCGTCTGCTGTCCTCCCTTTACCTTCCACGACACTTGCAGTGCGCGAGCCCGCCGTCTGTCAGGAGCGGCTGCAGCCCCCTGCCTCGGAGCTGGTGCTCCCGAGGGAGGACTGCAGATCCTTTCTCCTCCTGAGGCCACGGCGCGGCTGCTTCTGGGGGGCACCCACTTTACCCCTCTTGCCAACATTTGCGATGCAACCTGCCCCTTCATATGCCCACCAGCAAATCCTCAGGACCGCGGGAAGGAGATCGGCAGGCCAGGAGGAGATGGCGGTGCGAGGAGCCCTGGTCCGCGCCCGCCCCCACGTGCCTGCTGCCCTCACCCTGCACAAGCAGCAGCACGTGGGACTGGGTGGTTGCCTGGCCGCGTTGGTGGCGGCGCAGCGGTACTGTCCCGCATCAGCCAGCTCCACGTGCGCGATCCTGATGACGTTTCCACTCTGCACGATGCCAGGCCGCAGGTGTCCTCCAACTTTGCTCCATGTCACCTGAGGCTTGGGGTCACCCAGTGCCAGGCACTCAAACTCAACAGCATGGCCGACGACCACGGTCTGCACCGAGGTGCGGATGTTGATGAGCACGGAGGGCAGGGCTGGGGAGGAGGCGGCGAGGTTAGCTGGCTGGGGAGGCCACGGACCAACCTGGAGCTCGCCAGCCCGGCCTGGCCACCCTCCCTCTCAGCATGTTCATAACTCCACGAACGCTCCTGGTGGCTCTCTGCATGTGCGCATTACCATCCGCCGGTCCACGCTTTGCAGGCCTGAGCACCGCTCGCTATGCCTGCCCCGCAATCCAAACCACGACCCCCGCCGCAAGCAAGATTCCCACAATTCGCCTAGTCCTTCCACATGCAGGGGACTTCCCTACCTTGGACAACCAGCTGGGCACTGGCCTGGGCCTGTCCCCAAGGCCCATGGGCCTGGCAGATGTATGTCCCTTGGCAACTTTGGTCTAAGTTGTGGATTCTGTAAAGAAAAAGGAACGAGGGAGTCAGACCCACCGAGGGTGCTCTGGGATCAGAGTTTGGGGCTGACCCCGATCAGCAGCCAAGGCCGATGCCAGCCTCCCCCTGAGCATGGGAGGTGGCGGGTGGGGCACCACCCCATTGCAGACAGAGACCTTGTGATTTCAGGTTGGTGTCCATATCTGGTCCTAGATTGTTGCTGTCCTCCACTAACAACCCCACAGACACACGGGCCGCTGCCTACTGAAGGGCTCCCAAGTGCCAAGCGAGGGCTAGGTGCTTTCGAGGGCGCGTTTGTCTTCTACGACTCACCGTGTGGGAACACAGGCTCAGAAAGGTAAGGTGACTTGTGCAAGGACACTGCTTCGGGTCAAGGCCCAAGCTGAGCCTGGGGCTGGGGTGTCCGAGCCCCGTCCGGCCACCACCACTCACCGGAGCACCCCATCCTGCACGCTGTGGCCAGGAGGCAGCTGGCCCCCTTCCTTGAACCAACGGAGCTGGGTGCCCTGGTCGCTGGGCACGGCACAGTGGAACTCAACACTGGCCCCGATGCTCTTGGTCTCCAGCTGTGGGGTGACCTGCACGGTGGGCGTGGGTCCCGCCAGGACAGAGGTGGCAGGCTGAGAGCCTGAGGGCCCTGAAGAGACAGGTACAAGGGTGTGTGGGTCTTGCTCTGCTTGGGAGGCAGGCTCCTCTATGCTGCCCAGGCTGGTCTCGAACCCCGGGCACAGGAGATCCTCGGGCCTCAACTCCCCAGGAGCAGCAGGCCTGTGCCGCTGCACCTGGCTCCCGAGGTTCTGCATGTACATGCATGTCCTGTCCCTGACACCCCCTTAGGGACCCAGAAAACCTTCAGCCCACCATTCAGTGTCCTCCTGGTAGCCTCTCCGACCAGGGACCAGAGAACTTGCCATTGGCAGATTCGCTCACTGGCTCCCTATGAGTGATCTGATCCATATGCACAAGGGCCTGTGCCAGGCTGGGCTCTGCTTCCACGGTGCCCAGCCCAGGGCGGGGAGGGCAGCCCCAGACAGGAGCCAGAGGAGTCAGACATCTTTAGTTTTGGTACCAGCGACTGAACCCAGGAGCACTTAACCACTGAGCCACCTCCCCAGCCCTCTTTATTTTGATACAGGGTCTTGCTAAGTTGCTTAGCTCACTAAATTGCTGAGGCTGGCTTTGAACTCAAAATCCTCCTGTCTCAGCCTCCAGAGCCACTGGGATTATAGGTGTGGGCCACAGTGCCCGGCTAGGAGTCAGACATCTTAAGGAAGGATGGCAGAATGTTCTGGCTGCAGTTCAAAATAGGAGAATTGGGGACTTGGCTGTGGTGAAGAGCCCTGCGCATGCGACGGGCAGGTGTGGACACATCATCTCCATTTACTAAGTGCTCCAAGAGCCAAGGGCTTTACAGCCAGGTGTCCTTCTACCTCTGCCATGTGGAGGCATTTCCTGTCTACCTTACAGATGAGGAAACTGAGGCTCAGGGTTCAGTGACCAGAGAGAGGGCCTCACAGTCCAGAATGTCAACTAGTGGGCTACGTGCTTTGCTGCCTCCCGATTTTCAGGCCCAGGACCCCTTGCCTGGCTTTGTAGGAAGCCACAGAGTGAATGCAGGGTCCTTTAGCAACAGTGAAGCCCTGGGTAGGAGTGGGCCCGTCACTCATCCCTGTTGTCCCTGTCAAGCATTTTCCTCGGCCCTGTGGTGGCCAAACCCAGGGCAGTTGGGATGAGTGGGTCTGGGTCCTGCCCTGAGACCCTGGCATCTGGCAGGCAAGGCGGCTAGGTATCATGGGAACACGGCAGCTTCCTCTGCCAGTGCAAGGTCAGTGCCAGGAGAGGGAAATGGTGAGGAGGGTCGGTGGGCCGAGAACCGTGAGCTGGGAACTTTCTGGAGCAGGCAAGCCTACCTGGGCCCTGGAGGACGGGGAGGGCAGGGTGGACGGAACCGGTGGTGCAGTGCGGGGGGCCTCTGCACCCCAAGTGCCTGGAGGAAAGCTGGCCCCTGTCTGCCCACGCTGAGCCCGGCTGCTGCTTACCTTGGACAAGCACCTGGGCAAAGGCCTCCGCTGAGCCCACCTTGTTAGTGACCTGGCAGCGGTAGCGGCCAGAGTCCTCAGGGCCAGCGGGCTCCAAGTGCAGCAGCTGGTTTCCGGTGGCCACGCTGGCAGGGAGGCTGCCGCCCATGCGGCTCCACTGGAAGCGGAGTGGGGGCGAGCCGTGGGCCAGGCACTGCAGCCGCACCGGCTCCCCGGCCCGCACCGAGGCACGCTCGGGGACCACCGTGGCGTACGGGGGGCCTGGGTGGGGGACACAGAGGTCAGGGTGGCAACCGGGAACTGGATTCAGGGGACCAACCACCAGGGAGGCCAGAGGGCAGGGGATGGAGCGCCAGGGGACAGAAGGGACGTGGATGGCAGCAAGGGCAGTCTCTGGGGTCCTCGGGATGGGATGGGGTTCCCAGGGCTCGGTCCTCACACAACACACAGGGGAGCCCAGGGGAGGGGACAAGTGCCTTACTCTCCACGTGCAGCATGATGGTGGCCTCGGCGTGCCCCGCAGGGCTGGTGGCATTGCAGATGTACTGGCCCGAGTCCTGCTGGGCTACCCGGGGGATGATCAGCACGTCGCCCTCCAGCCGGTGCTGCCAGGGCAGTGGGGAGCGCAGCTTGGACCAGTGGATGGTGGGCGTGGGGCTGCCTGAGGGGTGGAGCAGGAGATGGCGTCGGTTCTGAGCTGGTAGAGGTGACCTGCCCCTCCACGGGCCACTAAGTGGGCACTTCCTGACCACGCCGTCAGCTTCAGATCCCACGTGTCTACTGGGAGGGACACTGTGCTGGACCAGCCCTGGCGGCACCTGTGGCTGAGCAGCGTAGTGTGGCCGTGTGCCCGGCTTCCAAGGTCAGCTCGGCCACTTCCACTTGGACCTGGGGGGCCCCCGGGGCTGCAGCGCCTGAGTCCACGATCACCTCCACGCGCTTCTGTGCTGTGCCCAGGGCGTTCTGGGCGAGGCATACGTAGGTGCCGGCGTCGGAGGGCTTCACCGATGCAATCTAGGGAAGCAAGGCGGCTGGCGACGGGGCCTGGACGCTGACTCCCTCCCTGCTCTCAGCTCCTCTGCCTGGCTGCTGAGGGCTCGCCCCTCCACGTTCCCCAGTCCATCCATCCATCCACCTGCCCGCTCTCCATCCTCCCTTCTTCTCTCTCCCTTCCACTCTCCTCCCTCCCGCCACCTCCCACCACCCACAGAGCCCTCCCTGCTCTCCTCTCCACCCACTCGCACCCACCAGCCCCTCCTCCAGTGTCTCTCTGGCCTAGGTCCCGGACGGGACCTCAGACCGAGAAGGAGCAGCCCTGACCCACCTTCAGCACCGCATGGCTGTCCAGCAGTCCGTGTGTCCGCGGCTCCAACTTGGCAGGAGTGCTGACCCGGGTCCAGCGGGCAGAGGAGCGGGGCTCCCCGGTGCTGATGCACTCCAGGATGACGTCCCTCCCCACCTTCGCCCGCACGGGTCCCTCGGGAAGCACGGACACCGTGGGTGGTCCTGCCCGGAGGAACGACAGTCGCTGACCCACAAGCAGGACTGGGCTAGCCGCATGCATGTCACAGCCCCTGGCAGGTCACAGCTGGGTGGGCCCCAGCCTCCCTCCCCTCTGATCTGGAAACCGGGCTCAGAGAGGGAGATGACCACAGGGAGGCAGAGCCCTGGGGCTGGTGCCCCCTCACCGTGCACACTGAGGTTCACCACGCTCTGGGCCACACCGTAGGCATTAGAGGCCATGCAGCGGTAGGCCCCGTGGTTGCTGGGCCGGGCGCTCACGATGGTGATGACAGAGCCGTTGGGGCTGATGTGGACATTGTCTGTGGGTTGTGTGGAGGGAGGACGGGTCACTGCTGCTGGCGTCCCTCCGACCCATGCCCCCAAACTCTCAGGCCTGAGTATGTGACAGAGTCACAGACGGCAGAAGATGAAAGTCCTTGGAGACTCCTGGGTCCGGCCCCCTCACCGGATAGATAGGTTTGTCCCTCACCGAGGGCCACACACGGACATGGTGTGGTTTTCTGCCCCAATCCTCATGCCCAGGGCCCTGGGGCCTGCCTGCAGCCCACCTGCCCTGGCCGCTCACCCTCCAGCTCTTGGTTCCGGGTTCTCCACTCCAGGCTGATGGGGGCTGCGCCCTCGTGGATGAGGCACTTGAAGCTGGCGTCCTGGCCCTGCTGCACGGTGCTACTGGGTGGGTCGATGGAGATGACAGGGCTCCTGAGACCTGAGGCCGAGGGAGCGAGGGTGGGGCTGCCGTGACCTGGAGCCGGGCTCTGGGGTCTCCTCCTCCCTTGCCCGCAGCATCCCCCACACTCACGGTAGGAAGACCCCGCACTGGGAATGACCGTGACCATGAAGGAGGCTTCCTGCTCAGGACCTGAACTGCCAGCCACCTGGCACACGTACTCGCCAGAGTCAGCAGGGGAGACGTGGTGGATCCGCAGCTGGGAGCCATGGGTCTGTGGGCAGGAGGGGACACCATCAGGCCATAGTACCTGAGGCAGGGGTGGCCAGCATGGGTCTCCCCAAGGGCCTCAGGAGCTCAGGGCTGCACGAAGCTTCATGCACAGAACCGCACGGTCCCAGGGCAGGAAACTGAGCCTCAAGGGATGATCAGCAGCAGGGCTGGGAGAAAAGTCCAGGCCCCTGGAGAATTCTTCCCCGACAGGTATTTTGTCCCCCTTGTTCCCAAGCAGGAGGTTTGCATGAGCTCTAGGTGCAGAAGGAAAATGCAAAGTGGACCTTCCTCCCCAGCCTGGCCCCCATCATACCTGGTGCCGGGCGGGCAGGCTGCCCCCGCGCTTGTGCCACGTGACCTGGGCGTGGGCCTGCCCGGGCACCACGCAGTTCAGATCCAGGGTCTGCCCTTCGGCCACATGTGAGGAGGCGGCTTCGATGTGGAGGGGCTGGGCCAGGCCTGGGGCTGGGGCACAGGAGGGGTGAGAGGCAGGCTCCCGTGGTAAAGGCCAGGCCTATGGTGGCGCACAAGGCCAGCTGGTCCCCCTGGAGGTGCTGAGGCTTGCGGGTGAGTGGCAGAGCTGAGCGACGCTGACCTAAGGTCTCCCTTCCCCGGGGACTGAGGAGCAGAGCCAGGGCTGCTCCCACTGTCCCACTGGAGAAGGGGCGGGGCTGGAGGACGGCCAGGGCCCAGGACACAGAGCCGTGTCAGAGCTTCGCCATGGTCACACCTGGGAACACTGGCTGGCTTCGTCTTCAGCCACAGAAACCCCATGCCCCAGGGTGCAGTGGGAGCCCTGAGGGGACCTGGGGGTGTGGCTTGGTGTAGAGCACTCGCCGGGCTGCGGGAGGCCTGGGTCTGACCCCCAGCAGCAACCACCCAAAGGAAGGCCTGTGGTGAGTTTGGGGGAGCAAAACCAGGAAGGGCCCGTGCCCATGCCCTACCATCACCCCCTGCTCCGCGTCACTCACCAGGGATAGGGCCTGGGCTGGAAGCCTCAATCGTGACCAGGACAGAAGCCTCCATGGTTCCCGAGCTGCCGGTCACTTGGCAGGAGTACTCCCCAGAGTCGGCAGGGGACACGTGGTTCAGCCTCAGCAGGGATCCGTGGACCTGGTCACGGTGGGGGGAGATGCACGGGGAGCTGGAGGTGGTGGCCACCTGATGCCACGCCCTCTGGTCCCCGTGTCCAGGGGCTGCCACGCAGCTATACAGCCTGCATCCTATTGGAAGTGACTCCCTTTGACATTAGTGTGGAACTGGGTTTCTGGGGACATTATTTCTGGCAGGAGGAAGTACATATCAAGAGTAGGTAGTGTCCTTTCCTCACCTGCACCAAGGTGCAGGGGCGGGGCGGTGGCTGGGTCCCTCCCAGTCTCCTCCCACCCCCCAACTTCAGCCATCTGTTACACTATCCCCCAAACCCCCATCGCTGAGCCATCTTTCCTTCAGGGTTGGATCTGGGAAGGACAGCTAGGGTGGAGAGGAGGGCGCATCCTGTTTTCCCAGGTTGCATACCTGGTGCCGGGCGGGCAGGCTGCCCCCACGCTTGTGCCACGTGACCTGGGCGTGGGCCTGTCCCGGCACAATGCAGTTCAGATCCAGGGTCTGCCCTTCAGCCACTCGGGAGGAGGAGGACTCGATGCGGATGGGTGGGGTGCGTCCTGGGACCGGGGTACAGCAAGGGGTCAGTGAGCTGGGACTCCTACCCTGTGCCCTCAGACCCTCCCCTGTGTAAACCAAAGGCCACCTACAGAGTGGATTTTCTACCTTTCCACTGCACTCAGGCCTGGAATACCTGGGCTAGCCTGGGGCTAGGCTAGCCTGGGGATAAAGGTACCTCTTCCTGGCCCCACTCCCAGCTCCCAGCACCACTAGGGTCGAGGCTCAGGGCCAGGAGACTCCGCATGGGTCACTAATATTTCCCAAACCCCAGCAGTGTGTAGTCAAGGACACAGACCTGGGGCCAGCCTGCCTGGGTCAAATCCCAGTTCAGGGAGTTATGCGATCTTTAGAAAGCTGCTTCACCTGTCTCACTTTCCCCACATATAAATGGAGAAAACGGTCACACCCACCCCAGAGGGCTATGGGAGGAAGGAATACGTCACTCCTGGTAAATACACCAGGTGCAGCAGAGGGCAGGTATTTTACTTCACAACGCAGGTCCTGCCACGAATTCTACCACCGTGTGGGCCCTGGGCTATTAATCACTGTACATTTTCCTTTCCACTGATTTGCTTTAAAACACCTTAATTTCTTAGCCCCATGATAGACACTCCTTTCCATGAAGTCATGACAGGTGTGATGTCTCCCGTTTTTTTTTCTAATGTACCACTAACATAAAACTGTTCACGGGGTCGCCCGTTGGAGTCACCCGGTGCTACCGCAGAGGCACAGATCCAGGCTTTAGGGACCTCCCTGGATGATTTATCACTAGATAGTAGAGGGCGAGAGCTCTACCACCCCCTTTACCACTGGGGACAGTGACATGTGAAAAGGCAAAGTCCCTTGAGAGACATCTCCAAGGGGGGACAGAGGAGCGGGAACTCAGGCCTACTGATGCTAGGCTCCAAAGTCTGTGCTCTCAGGTCTGTGACATGGACGGACCTCCCGTAGCCCCAGTCCTGGGACCGGGAGTGGGCAGGAGGCGGCAGCCTGGGAGCCACCGGCCTTGATCCGCCCCTTCGCTCCGCTGCCTGCTCTTCCCCTCCCTGACTCCGCCCTCTTCCACACTCCCAGCGCCCTCACCAGGGACATGGATGGAACTAGATTCAGAGGCCTCGATGGTGACCAGGGCCGAGGCCTCTTGGGTGCCAGAGCTGCCCAGGACGCGGCACACATACTCGCCCGAGTCAGCTGGGGACACCTGGTGCAGCCGGAGCCTGGAGCCATAGACCTGAGCAGGGGCAGGGCGGAGAGATGGACAAACAGTGCACGAGGCCAAAGTGGATCTTTGAAGGCTGGCAGCCAGGGTCCGGCCTCCAGGTCCGGTGCACGTGGCACCCCCAGGGACCCCCAGCCGATTTCCTGCCCAACCCATACCTGATGGTGAGTGGGCAAGCTGCCCCCACGCTTATGCCACGTGACCTGGGCATGGGCCTGCCCAGGGACCACGCAGTTCAGATCCAGGGTCTGCCCTTGGGTCACGTGTGAAGATGAAGACTCAATCCTGATGGGCCCAGCACCACTGGAGACTGGGGACACAGGAGCAGCAAGTTGGGGTTTGGCAGAGTCGGGTTTAGGAATGGGTGATGGGGTCCTTGGCCTTAAAAGCCCGTGTCCTGGGAGGGTGTGTCCTGGGAGGGTGGAGGTCAGACTCCAAGGCTCTCATGTGTGCCCGCCTGTGCCCGGCCCTATCAGTACCAACTCATTTAACCCTCACGGAGTCACACGCTTCTGTGATGATAGAAATGTCTTTTTATCTATATTAAAAGCAGCACTAGGGGTTGGGGATATAGCTCAGTTGGTAGAGTGCTTGCCTTGCAAGCACAAGGCCCTGGGTTCGATCCCCAGCACCGCAAAAAAAAAAAAGAGCGGCACTAGTCATACGTGGCTACTAAACACCTTGAAAGGTTAGAAAAACTTCTTTGCAGCTTCGGGGATTGAACCCAGAGCCTCAGGCATGCAGGCAGGCACCCCACCACTGGGCTACATCCCCAGCCTTTTTTCAAATTTTATTTTGAGACATGTCCTCATGAAGTTGCCCAGACCGGCCTTGAATTTGCAATCCTCCTGCCTCAGCCTCTCAAGTAGCTTGGATTACAGGTGTGCACCCCTGAGGTTGGAATGATCAATATTCCCATTTACCCGACCAGGAGACTGAGGCAGAGAGGGAAGAGTGGCTCGGTTCAGGAGTAACTCGCCTGGTGATCTGAGCTCCGCCACCTTTGCCTGACCACTACCCAGGTCTGAGGACTCTAACTCACAGGGGACACTGACGCCTGAGTCCCACTGTCTTTCCTGGGATGCGGGTTTTCATCAGACTCACCAGAAGGGTTGTTGGTGCCCGGGGTGACGGAGACCATGATGGAGGCCTCCTGGGCCTCGATGTTGTTGTTGGCTCGGCACACGTACTCGCCGGAGTCGGCCGCGGTCATGTGGTGCAAGCGCAGGCGGGAGCCGTGTGCCTGGGGCCCGGCGGGGGAGGAAGAGCTGAGGGGCCGGGAGGTCCCAGCTGGCTCCAGCCTCCCTTGGCAGACTCGTGGAGGCTGCCTCCTGTGCCCCAGGCCCAGAACACTGGAGGTCTAGGGCCTGAGAGAGGGCGCCCCTGGGCGGTCCCCATGGCGCCCACCGCAGGGGCGCAGGCTCCACCTCCCCGGCTCCCCTCTCTACCTGGTGTCTGGGGGGAAGGCTGCCCCCACGCCTGTACCACGTGATGGTAGCCTGGGTCTGCCCAGCAACCACGCAGTTCAGATCCAAGGTTTGCCCTTCCACCACGGCCGGGGACGAGGACTCAATCCTGATTGGTGGGGAGACACTGGGCACTGGGGACGAGGGGCGTGGACAACGCAAGGTCAGGCAAGGGGACGGAGCCTGAGGGCTCTGCCTGCCCCGCCCCACGTGCCTCCCCTGTGCCGCTGCTCCCGGGGGCCGCCCTCTACGCTCTCACCGTGTCCGGGGCCGCTGCCCTGGATGGTGACGACGAGCGAGGTCTCCTGGGAGCCAGCCCCGTTACTGACGTGGCACACGTACTCCCCGGAGTCTGCCGGAGTCACCTGGGGGATCCGCAGCCGGGAGCCCAGGATCTGGAGGGGCAGGCGTGCGTGGGCTCGGGCCTGCGGCCACCGCCCAACTCCGGAGCCCCTCCCCTGGCCTGGTGCGGCCACCCCCCGGCCTTCCCCGGCTCCTGAGATGGTGCGTGGCCCACCTCCGGGCCTGGGTGGACGGCGGCTCTAGTTTTTGTGCTGTTCCCACTCGTCACCTCTCCTGAAAGCCTGCCGAGCCCTGGAGCGAGTCGGAGCTGTCACACCCTGTCGTCACTCAGCACGTCCGCCTCCCTTTATTTTAATTTTTTTTTTTTTTTTTTTTTTTTTTTGTTAACAGAGATTGAACCCAGGGTCCCTTAACCACTGAACCACACCCCCACTATTTTTATTTATTTTTTTAAATTTTGAGACAGGGTCTGACTGAGGCTGGCCTCTAACTTGCAATCCTCCTGCTTTAGCCTCCCGAGTTACTGGCATTACAGGCATTTGCCACTGTGCCTGGCCTGCCTCCCTTTAGACCACGAGCAGACAGCTGTCTTTTTCCACTGGATCTATGGTGCCGGGTACAGGGCTTGGCCTGCAGTAGTCTCTCGGGATGGGTAGTGGGTAAGTGGACCCAGCTGAGTCAGTAGGACACCTCTGTGTCTCAGTGGACTACGCCGTCACAGAGCTCAGGGTTTGTTGAATGACTGGATGAGCACAGCTAGGTACTGAGAGCCCCCCGGCCCTCCCGCCGGAGCAGTGCCCTCCCTGCCTGCTGGTCCCTCACCTGGTGCCGGCTGGGCAAGCTGCCTCCACGTCTGTACCAGGTGATGGTGTGGGGTGCGTGGCTGGCCACCAGGCAGTTGAGATCCAGCACGTGCCCACTGGCCAGCGAGGTCGAGGAGGACTCGATGCGCACGGGGTACACCACGCCCTGGGCTGGGAGGACAGGGCCGAGGGCAGGGTGTGGGCGCTGCTGAGGAGGTGACAGGCCCCTAGCACGCCCCCACAGTTTGCCATGATCTCCAGGACACTCACGGTGGGAGGGGCCGGGGCGCTGCTGGATGGTGACAAGGACTGAGGCTTCCTGGGTGCCCGAGCCACTGACCACACGGCACACATACTCCCCCGAGTCAGCTGGGGTCACCTGGGGCAGCCGCAGCCGTGAGCCATGCACCTGAGAGGAGGGGCCGGTCAGAGGTGGTGGGCTCGGGCCGGGCTCCTGCCTCCTTCCCTGGACTCCTCGGGGCCCAGCCAGGGAGAAGCACCGTTGATAACCCTTCACGTCCCCTGCCCCAGAGTTGGGACAGGGTCTAACCTGCCACCTCACCCAGGCCAGAGACTGCAGACACTTGGCACCAGGGCAAAAGGGGAACAGCATTTGCTGACATGCTACAGGGCAGGTGAAGAAGCAGCATGAGCTCATTTGGCAAATGAGGACGTTAAAGATCAGAGGGATCAAGAGACTGGCCTAAGTCACACAGCAGGCAAGCAGCAGAGCAGTTCTGAACTAGAATATACCTGGATTAAAAAACTATGACCCTTTTCCTTTGCTGCAGTCCTGGGGATGGAACCCAGGGCCTCAAGCGTGCTAGGCAGGCGCTCTGCCCCGAGCCACACCCCGAGCTGAGCCTGTGGTCTTTATTCTGCAGTTAGGAGGGTGCTCCAGAACCCTCCTTTGCTCCCCACCTCCTACCTGGTGCCGGGCGGGCAGGCTGCCCCCGCGCTTGTGCCATGTGACCTGGGCGTGGGCCTGCCCTGTAACCAAGCAGTTCAGATCCAGGGTCTGCCCTTCAGCCACGTGGGAGGAAGAGGACTCGATGCGGATGGGCGGGGTGACCCCGAGTGCTGGCGACAGAGGACAGAGGGTCAGTCCCGGCAAGAGGTGGAGGAGATGGTGTGAGTGGGGTGGGGGCCACTGGTCTCATGGGAGTGTGGACCGAGCTGGCCTGATCCTGCACAGCGAGCCCCTGGTGGGCCTCGGCCTCCCCTAGTGCACTCACCAGGCACAGAGCCCACAGGCTCGATGGTGACCAGGACGGATGTCTCCAGGGGCACCGAGCCACCCACCACTCTGCACACATACTCGCCGGAGTCAGCAGGGGACACCTGGTGTAGCCTCAGCAGCGACCCGTGGGCCTGCGAGGAAGACAGGGTGAGGTCAGAGGGCGTCCTCGCTGCACCCTGCCATGCGCTGTGCCCAGTGGAGGGGACAGGGGTCTCGTCCCCATGGGTGGAGCATGGGCGGAGCCCTGGAGGACGGGGGCAGGCGGACACCACGCTGTGCTGAGGCCCGCGCTGCTGACTCCCAGGTCCAGGTGCGCCTGCGACGGCCACGCTGCAAACCCTGAGCAGACTCCTCTTTCCCGGAGAGGCGTCCTGTGGCGGGGGACCCTGAATGCTGGGACACAGCGTGACCACCGGTGGGTGCGTGCTGAAGCCATCGCTCGCAGCCCCTTCTACACTGGGCTGAGAGCTCGGCGATTTAAGCCGATTCTTACGGTGGGGGTCCTGGTCATTTTATAGACGCTAAAACTACCGCAGGAGAGCGGAGCACCCTGCCCAAGGTCACAGGCAGTAGGGGTGGAAGGGGACTCCGGCAGAGGTTGGCGGGGCCTCGGCTCTGGGTTCCAGCCACCGCTCCAGGTAGCCGGGCTAGGGGTCCAGGCGCCGCCCTGCCAGCACCCTGGGCTACCCTTGTCTTCTTGGCCCCTCCAGCCTCCTGCCACTTTACCTGGTGCCGGGCGGGCAGGCTGCCCCCCCGCTTGTGCCACGTGACCTGGGCGTGGGCCTGCCCGGGCACCACGCAGTTCAGATCCAGGGTCTGCCCTTCGGCCACTTGGGAGGAGGAGGGCTCGATGCGGATGGGCGGGGCACTGCCAGGGGCTGTGGGGAGATCACTGGTCACTGAGTCTCTCCCGCTGCCTGGGCCTCTCCCCGTTCTGCATCCCAGCCCAGCCTGGTGGCCCCACTCACGGTAGGCAAAGTTGGCCCCCGGGGTCCCGGTCACGGTGACCGTGATAGAGGCCTCCACGCCATCGCTGGCCCGGCAGACATACTCCCCGGCATCTCCTGGGGAGGCGTGGAAGATGTAGAGGCGGGAGCCGCGGACCTGGGCAGCAGTGTGCAGGAGGGTAAGAGGGGGGCTTCCCAGGGACCGGCAGAGACCCCTACCCTGGGCTAGGAACAGCCAGTCCCCAGGTCAGGGGTCAGGACCCCCGCCACCCACCACCCAGGCCCCTCTGACGTTCCAGGGCTGAGTACCTGGTGCCGGGCGGGGAGGCTGCCCCCACGTTTGTACCATGTGACCTGGGCGTGGGCCTGCCCGGGCACCACACAGTTGAGGTCCAGCGTCTGCCCCTCGGCCACTGTGGGGGATGAGGACTCGATCCTGACAGGCGGGAGAGGTCCCGGGGCTGTGGGGACAGGGGTGAGGGTAGCAGACGCTCCCCAGGAGAGGGCAGGGCCCATCCCGCCCGGACCTGCCTCTGCCTTGTGGTCTGAGGCCAGGCCCAGGTCTGGGGGGTTTGGTGGCCTGGGTGAAGTCAGCTCAGTGACAGAACGGCAGACATGGGCAAGGTTGAGCCTGGTGGAGGGGGTGGGGGCGGGGGCAACGAGGGCGGGAGCCGAGCTGGGAGAGGGCGGGGGGCCCAGCAGAGACCCGGCAGCGGGCGGCCCTGCCCCAGGGAAGCAGGGGCCCTCTGACCAGGAGTCTTCCGGGGCCGCCACGCCAGCTGACAGCAGGCGTCACCTGGACGTCACACGACGGCTCTCAGCCTCCTCTGGCTTCCAATGTCCTCAGAGTCACTCACCAGGGATGGAGCCGGAGGGCTCAATGGAGACAAGGACCGAGGACTCCAGGTGCTCAGAGCCCAGGACCACGTGGCACACGTACTCTCCCGAGTCCGCGGGGGACACTTGGTGCAGCCGCAGAAGCGAGCCGTGGGTCTGTGTGCCAACAGAGTGGGTTGGGAGGGGCCGTGCAGCCTGCCCGCCCACCCCTCCAGCAGGCTGCGCCCCAGGCTGTGGTACCTGGTGCCGGGCAGGGAGGCTGCCCCCACGCTTGCGCCATGTCACCTGGGCCTGCCCGGGCGCCATGCAGTTCAGATCCAGGGTCTGGCCTTCGGCCACTTGGGAGGAGGAGGACTCGATGCGGATGGGCGGGGTACTGCCGGGGGCTGGACACAGGGGCTGGTCAGAGGCCTCAGCCTGCAGCCCTGGGCAGAGGGCCTCGGGAGAAGACCAGGCCTCGCCTGGGAGGGCTGAGTGGGGCTTCTCTGGGGAGCGGCCTATGCTCTTGGCTCCTTCCCTCCCTGTCTCCAACTCGGGGCTCCAGGCCCAACTGCCTAGCTGTGACCTCTTTATGACGAGATGGGAAGGAGTCAGAGATCTGCACCACCCAGCTGCATGGAGATGCAGGCAACAGTCAAGGGTCTCTTCTCCAGAGTGTTCGCCATGTGATCTAAGCACTTTCCACTGACCCCGTCTCATCTAAGCCACACCACAAACTAGCAGGTAATCTAGAAATGGTGTCAAACCCATTTCACAGATGAGGAAACTGAGGTCCCCAAAGGTAAAAGAACCAGTTCAAAGCTGATAGACGAGTCAGAATTTGAACCCAGGTCAGCCTAACTCCCAACTCAGTGTCCTCCCTCATGCTCTGCTGTATGCTGACCTTCTGAAATGGTACCGTCCCTTGTGGTCCAGCCAAGCTGGCCCAGGCTTTTGGCCCCAACCCCTGCTCCCTGAGCAGGCAGTGGAGGGTCCGAGCCTGCCTGAAATGCCCCGTCATCCTCTCTGGAGCGGCGGGGAGCCCAGGGCTCGCCCCGGCCTAGCCGTACCCAGCTCCTCACCTGGGGCATGGTTGGGGCCCGAGTGGGCGCTGTGGAGGACGGAGACCATGGTGGAAGCCTCTTTGGAGCCCATCTCCGTCTCCACTCTGCAGACATACTCTCCAGAATCCGCTGGCGACACCTGGGGGATCCTCAGCCGGGAGCCGTGCACCTGGGCCAGGCGGGGACAAGGCAAAGAGAGACAAGGATGTGGTCGTGCTGGGCCTCGGGGGTTCGACCATCAAACTCTCAGGGGCTCTGCTCCGAGCCACCCACCCGGGAGCGAGGCGGGAGGGAGAGTCCAGCCGGAGCCCCTGCACCCTGGGAAGCCTGAGCGAGGGGCCTCCTACCTGGGCGTGGGGAGGCAGGCTGCCCCCTCGCTTGTACCACGTGATCTGCGTGTGGGCCAGCCCCGCCACCACACAGTGGAGGTCCAGCGCCTGTCCTTCGGTCACGGAGGGCGAGGAGGACTCAATCCTGACCGGCGGGGAGCTGGCGCCTGAGGCTGGAACCAGAGGCGGTAAGCGGACCTCGAGGACTCACGCGGCCCCCATCCCAGCCACGGAGGCCGCGCACCTGAGAGGACGACCACCTGAATGCGGGCCTGGGCACTGCCTGCGGGGCTGGTGGCCACGCAGAGGTAGAAGCCAGCGTCGGCAGGTGTGATGGCCGGGATGAGCAGCGTGGCGATGTCCGTGCGCTCGGACCTGGCCTGTCGCACAGCCAGGACTCAGCTACCCGAGGCCGCCCGGCCTGGGGAGCTGGGGCGCACGCAGCAGGGCACCTGGCCCGGGGCAGGCCTGGCCCAGTACCGAGGCCCAGTCAGGCACAAGGACAATGGAACCAGACAGCGAAAAGGGGGACGGCAGGGTGACTGCAGGGACCCAGGGTCTGAGGAGGGAGCGAAAGGAGTGGGGGAGGTGAGGGGCAGGCGCACAGAGGGGGGTGGGCAGCCCTGGGGCTCTGGTGGAGGCCGGGGAGGGCCAGGGCGCCTCACCTGCGGGGGGAGGCTGCCCCCTTCCTTCCTCCAGGTGATGGTGGCACTGGGTGCGCCTGCGGCCCTGCAGTACAGCCTGACCGTCCGGCCTTCGTGCACCTGGGTCCTCTCTGGGCTCACTTGGACCCTGGGCCCGCTGCCCCCTGCAGATGGGGCCCTGTGAGAACAGTGCCCTGGGCTGCCGGCGGCTCCCCAGCCACCCTCGGCCTGGCCCACTCACCGTGCACCTGCAGCATGGCCCTGGCCACGTGCTGCCCAGCGCTGCTGTGGGCTCGGCACAGGTACTGGGCCTGGTCCGAGGCCTCCACCGCCGGCAGGCGCAGGATGCCACCGTGGATCTGTGCCTTCTGAGGGAGCTGGCCGCCGGGGCCCCCTGGTGCAGAGGCGTGGAGTCAGTGCTCGCTGGGACGGCATGGCTCGGGCTGTCCGGGGCTGGTCCTGCCCCGCCCCCCGCAGGACAGCCAGGTCCTGACGCCACTGCCGTCACCGCCTCACCGAGCCACTCGAGGGTGGGCGTGGGGTTGCCCGTGGCACTGCAGCGGAACTCGGCCAGCTGCCCGGGCTGCACGGTGAGCTGCGGCGGGTGGATGGAGACCACAGGAGGGGACGAGGCGCCTGAGGCTGACCGGGGAGGAGAGAGACGACGCGGTCAGGGCGGCAGCGACGTCCAAGCCAGAGCCAGGGCCCGCCTGCCACTCTCCCCACTTCCGCACTGGCCCTGCATGGCCACTGGTCCACACAGTAGCCAGAGGGAGTTTTTAAAACACCAGTGGGAGCCTGGCACAGTGGTGGTGCACGCCTGTGATCCCGGTGACTCAGGAGGCCGGAGCAGGAGGATCACAAGTTCAAGGCCAGCCCGAGAAAGTTAGTGGGACCCTGTCTCAAAATAAAAAAAAGGACTGGGGGTGTAACTCAGTGGTAAAGAGCCCTTAGGTTCAATCCCCAGTACACACACACACACACACACACACACACACACACACACACATCTGTATGCATGTATCTATCTCAAGGGGACCTTGTTACTTGCTACTGGAGACCAGCTCATGGGTTCCCTATTGCTTTAAAATAAAATCCAATCTTCCTCTGCTCCTCTACATACTGCACACTCTCACCTGCCTGACCTGCAGGTTCCTCACCTGCCCCCCCTCCCGCAGCCCCAGCCAGGTAGGCCTCACTGTCCCTCAGTTCCACAAGCTCCTGCCTCAGGGCCTTTGCACATGCTGCCCCCCCCCCCCTCCACTGCTCTCTAACTGGCCCCACACCTTTCCCTTCAGGCCTCAGCTGAGTCTCTCTTCCCTGGCTGCCTCCTCCCAGGCACTTATCCTGACTGTCCATTTGCTCCCTTGCTACACATGCGCTCTCAGCTTGGACACACTTTCAGGAGGGTTGAGGTCCTTGCTTGTCCTTCGTCCTGTTTCTTTGGCAAGCCCTAGTCACTCAGAAATGACCCATCGCCTGAAAAACGACGCGCAGTCCTGTGGGCAGGGGTGCTGGGGAGGCGCTCGGCGCAGGGACGGGGCTACCCAGGACATGCAGCGTGGCGGTGCCCTGGTCCATGGCGAACATGTTGGAGCCCGTGCACACGTAGGTGCCCGCGTCGCTCAGCTGCACGTTGCGGATGGTCAGGATGCCGTTGAAATCCATGGCGCGGGAGGGCAGCTTTCCGTTGTGCAGGCGCGTCCACACCAGGGTGTAGGCGGGAGACTTGGGGGCGGGGCGGATGAGGGTCACGCGGAAGGTCCAGAGACCCCGGAAGACAGACCCCGACCCCTCTCCCTGCCCAGCCCACCTTGCTCTTGGCTGTGCAGATGAAGGTGACGTCCGCTCCGGGGCGCACGCTCTGGCTCCGCTGCTCCTCTACTGTCACCGTAATGGGCTTGCTGGGAGCCTCTGTGGGGACAGGAAGCCCTCGCTGAGCCGGGGTCTGGCCCGGTCCTCGTCCTGTGACCACTGTCCCCTGCTCTGGGAGTCACCTCCCCCCTTGTCCTGCTCAGAGCCTGCTCGGCGCCCTGGTGCCGGCCTCCCCCGCCCACGCCTCCCTGCTGGTCTGAGAGCTGAGCTCGGAGCCCAGGCCACAAACGACTCTTAACACCTGACACTTCACCGCAGCTGAGCATCTCCATCTGGTTCCAGTTCCATCCTCCCAAACAGCTACCGCACACCCTCGTCCCCGTCCTCCCCACCCACCCTCCACCGTCCCAGCTCAGGGCTTCTTGCCCATGCTGCTGACAAAACAAAAGGCCACCTTCCCAAATCCCCCAATCTACCCTCCCTCCTTCCTGGCCCCAGAGGGACAGGACCCTTCTGCCCACCCCACCCTGTGCCTCTAAGAGGCAGACCCCCCAAAGCCTTCCTGCCTCTCCCCTCCCTCCCCGCAGGATCATTCTGCTCTACAGACCAGCGTGTTCTGGAATTTTCCAGTTCTGGAAAGGCCTCCTTGACCCCGTGTTCCCTGCAGGGCTGCCGCCCGCTCCCGGCCTCCCTGCAGAGCCTCCTGCCCCTGCTGCCTCCCCACCGTCCTCCTGGCTCTGGCGTCCACCCTCTTCCACTGACAACCCGCCTTGTCAGAGGCCCAGCTCCAGGGCTGTCTCGCTGCCCTCTCACTTCCCGTGGCAGCTGGCCGGTGACCTGCCCTCCTGGAAGCCCTTTCCCCCACTTCCCGGGCTCCCTCCCGACCCTCTGGCTGCCCCTGAAGCCTTTCCTGTCCTTCCCCTGGGAGCGCCCTGGGGCTCTGTCCCCACCGGTCTTGCGGTCACCCTCCCTGGGGGACTTCATTTTGCACCATGGCTTTTTACACCATCCTGCTGCCCAAAGCCCCCAGACTCACCCCTGGCAAGGGCCTCTTTCCTCTTTCCTCACTTCAGACTCACGTGTAAAAACGCCTGGCTGACAACCCACTTAAGGGACTCCCCGACGCCCCGCGCTTAGTAAGTCCAAGAGAAACCCGGGCTCCCCCGACCTGCTGCTGGCATGGGCCGCTGTGCCCCCACCACTCCAGGCCTCTGGCCTCCCTCTGCCAGCGGCTGGAGCCCAGGGTGCATGCTCACGCGGCGGGACAGAAGCGCAGATGAGCGAGGCTCCGCGAGCTGGTGACAGGCGTTCCTCCTCACAGTCCCACCCCCGCCTGCACTCCTGCCTGCACTGCTGCTTCGGACGGACCGAATGGACGGGGGCCTCCTCATCTCAGCAAAGGGCCGCAGTTCTGGACTCCAGGCCTCTGGACTGGACTCCGGGCCTCGGGAGCATCCTCCCGCGCCTCCCAGGCACAGTCAAGCTGAGACTCCGTCTCTTAAGCAGATCTTGGGCCCAGCACCCCTTCCTGTCTCCACAGTCACTGTCCTTTGGATGGCCACCATCCCTTCCTGGTAGATAAAAGCACCCTCTGCCCCACCCAGGTCAGCCACGTGGGTCAGGGAAGAACGGACGCACCGGTGACCAGTAGCTCTGCCCGGCTGGAATTGGCGTGGTGGAGGTTCCGACAGGTGCAGATGTAGACGCCGGCGTCGGAGGGCTGCACGCTGGGGAAGTGAAGCTCAGAGCCTGCGGGGAGGTCAGGGTCAGCGTCAGGGTCAGGGTCAGCGTTAAGGTTAGGGTCGGGGTTGGGGTTAGGGTAAGGGTCAGGTTCAGGGTCAGGGTCAGGGTCAGGGTCAGCGTTAAGGTTAGGGTTGGAGAATTGGGGTTAGGGTTAGGGTTAGGGTTGGAGGTTTAGGGTTAGGGTCAGGGTCAGGGTCAGGGTCAGGGTTGGAGGGTTAGGGTTAGAGCCATGGTTAGGGTTAGAGTTGGGGTTAGGGTTAGGGTTAGGGTTGGAGGTTTAGGGTTAGGGTCAGGGTCAGGGTCAGGGTTGGAGGTTTAGGGTTAGGGTCAGGGTCAGGGTCAGGGTTGGAGGTTTAGGGTTAGGGTCAGGGTCAGGGTCAGGGTTGGAAGGTTAGGGTTAGGGTTAGGGTTAGAGTTAGGGTTAGCGTTGGAGGTTTAGGGTTAGGGTCAGGGTTGGAGGGTTAGGGTTAGAGCCACGGTTAGGGTTAGGGTTAGGGCTAGGGTCGGAGGGCTGCCCGCTGGGCAAGTGAAGCTCAGAGCCTGTGGGGAGGGCCACTTTTGAGTTTCACATCCCTCCCGACCCGCCCTGCAAGCAGGGGCAGTACCTGAGTGGGCAGGGGCAGGCCCGCCCTCCCCTCTCAACGGGGTGACTCAGGGGCTCAGATCCAGGGCCACGCACCTTGATGTCGCTGCTGGGTGCTGCTGGGCACAGGCCGCCCATCCTCGCGGGACCAGTAGAAGTAGTGGGGTGGGCTCCCGCTGACCTGGCACCGCAGGGAGTGAGGGCCACCCTGGGCCACTATGCTCCGAGCAGGGTGGACCTGGACCACCAGTGGGGCTTGATCTGCTGGGGTGGGCAGAGGAAGGAGGGCCGTTCCGGCAGGACGCCTGGCACGCAGCGTTCCCAGGCTTCTCTCTCCAGCCTCAGCCTGTGTCCCCCAGACTCCCTAGGTTCCCCGCCTTGCCCGCTGTCACCACCTGGGCTGTGGGCCCACTTACCCTGTGGCAGGCACCGGCCCCCTCGCACGTTGGGGTTCCCTGTGTAACCTGGGGCACACCTGTCAGGAGGAACAAGGACCTGCTGTCAAACCATAAGGGACCCTGGGCCTCGTGGTGAACTTGCGCAGCTGGAAGCTCAGCCGGCTGCTTAGTGGGGGTGAGGAGGCTCAGGGCTTTGGAGGGAACTGAAGGACCAAACAGTCCCCAGTCCAGGCCTGAGCTGAGAAAGGGGAGGGTAAGGGAGCATAACGGGGAGGGAAATGTTTATTAAGCAACTACTACGTGCCAGGCCCTAGGTGGAGAGTGAAGGTGACAAAGCCCTCGACTTTGCAGAACGAGGTAACTGCAAACGCCACGTAGAGGGTTGGCCTCAGGGTACAGGGCAGGAGGCTCCCCAGCGATGGGACTCTGAGCTGGATCTCCTCAGAGCAGGCTGCACTCTTCCTTCAGGGAACTGATCGCAGTGTGCACACCGTACGTTTGTACTGACTCTCTTCCTCTTCTAGGTGGCAGACTCCGTGAGGACCGAGATGGAATCTCTTTTGCTCCCACTCTATCAACACCTCTGCATAGTGCATGGCCCACAGGAGATGCTCAGTACACATTTGTCGAATGAGGGAATGAAGCTGAGTCTTGGAGGCTAAGAACTGGTCAGCCAGGAAAGGGAGGGCTCGGGGAAAACCGTCGCATGCAGAAGGAAGGCGTGCGCAAGAGCTGAACAGCAGGAGTTCAAACAGTCTGTCCAGCCGGCGTGCGGAGCTGGGTGTCAGAAGTGGGATGAGACTAAAGCGTGGTGGGTCCTAAGAGGTGTGGGCTTGTCCTGAGGGCAGTGCAAGTCTCAGAAGGGTCTGGGGCAGGGAAGGGACAGGGCTTTGGTGGACTTCAGGGCCACACCGCCTGGACTCTCACCTAGGAATCCGCCCTCTGCCCCCTCCCCTGTAACTCGTGTGGACTTACTGCTCGCAGTACTGTCCCGTGTAGCCGGGCTCGCAGGCCGTGCAGCGGTACCCGCCGGCCCCCAGACTCTCACAGGTGCGGGAGAACCTGGGGACGAGAGGCAGCGGTCAGGCCACTGGAAGCCCAGTCCCCATCCTGCATCCTGGGAGCCAAGGCAGGGTGGAGGGTGCTGGGCCTGGGCCTGGGAGGGGCACCCACGTGTTCTCTGGGTTGGTCAACGGGCAGGCGCAGGGCTGGCAGTCCTCGGGTGTCCCAGCCGTGGCATCTCCGTAGTAGCCAGGGGCACACAGCTCGCAGAACTCCCCGGCAGCGTTGTGCTGGCATTGCTGCAGGGCACGGGCGTGTCAGGCACCAGCCCCCAGGCGGGACTGCCCTGCGTCTCGCCTCTGCCATCCCTCCACCCAGAGATTCCAAGCCTGCGGACTTTTCTTACGCAGATGATCAGGCAAGGACACAGATTCCGTTAGAAGGATGGTCACTCAGCTTAGAGGGATTACGACCCCCCGAAGCAGCGAAACGTGGGACCTGGATCCGTTACAGAGTGTTCCCCCAAACAGCTATTGAAAAGGACGCTGTAGATTTCATTTCATATATTTTTCTACCTAAAAACCTAAAACCTCAAAGAAAGCACAGGTGTTCTCCTGGGTACTTGGGGATAGGACTTTGATAATACAGTCTCCGTCACAGAAACACGTGGGCTATACACTCCTCTGGAGAGAGCCGTGTCTGGTGGACGTTCCTTGATCTGTGTGTTTAGCTTGTGGCTCTTTATCAACCCACTGCCCCTGATCAGGTGCCCAGGAGGACCACATACCCACAACGTCCTGTAAGGCTGGTATTTTAAAAATCTTGCATTATGAAAAGATATTCAGGAACTAGTAAATGAAAAAATTTGATTGCTAAACATGTTTGTTTGCAAAATGAAAAGATGGATTAAAAAGCATGAATAGTTTATGATCCCAGTAGCTCTGGAGGCTGAGGTAGGAGGATGGCAAGTTCAAAGTCAGCCTCATCAACTTAGAGAGGCCCTGAGCAACTCAGTGAGACCCCCACCTCAAAATAAAAAAAACATAAAGGGCTGGGGCTGAGCCTCAGTGGCTAAGCACCCCTAGGGTCAATCCCTGGTCCCAAAAAAAGAAGAGTGTAACCATTCAGGGCTGGGGAAGCAGCTCAGTGGTAGACACTTGCCTAGTATGCGTGAGGCGCTGGCTTCAATCCCAGTACCACGCACGCTACAAAGTGTCCACATTTGCCCAGAAGGAGGAGCCAGCGAGCCCCTCCAGTGCTGACCCCGCTCCCCCCGCTGGTGGCTCGCAGGGGATTTTAACTCTCCAGGTTTTTCTCTGTGGGCTGGGCCGGGGGAGGCGCACAGGTGGAGCCCGTGCCCAGCAGGTGCGAAGAAAAACCCAAAACCAAAAACCCTGCCCTAAAAAAAACAACCAACTCTAGTCTGACGTCTACAGAGCTCCCGCGTCACCCTGGCGAGAAGAAACAGAAACAGTGAGACCCGAACCCTCTTTACAAAGAGGCATGTTCTGCCATAGCTCGGGCCCCCCAGCGACCTTGCCTGCCGACCCTGTGACCTTGTCCCTGGATCCAGGTCCACCTTACCAAATCCCACACGCCACCCCGGGATGGCCCAGGCCCAGCCAGCGGACCCTGCGCTGGCCTTGCTTGCGTCTCACCGAGCAGGCCCCAGTCTCCGGGTGGCACAGGTCCGAGTGGCCGTTGCACTCACAGAGCTCACAGTGGCCGAGGTACAGCCCGCTCCCAGTACGTGTGTAGCCGGGGGCGCAGTCCTGGGGACGGAGGAAGGTGGGTCTCCATCACCAACAGGATCCTACCGACCCAGACCTCCCTCCTGCCCCCTCCAGGGTCTTGGAGGGGACCCCTGGGCCCAGCCTCCACCCCCACGTCCCCTCTCAACAGCCCTGTGCCCCCGTCTTCACTCTCTTGCCACCCCAAAGCAGGGACAGTGTCTGCCCTGCCCTGCCTGGTATCCTTGCCCATCGCAGCATGGGGACACCTCCACCCTGGGGACTCTGTTCTGAATTTTCATATGGTGGGAAAGGTCTTTATTGAAGAACTTCACCCCAAAATGGAAAAAGCGGGTTCAAGAGCCCTAGATGGAGAACAGGCCGTGACGATCCCTGTGACGACGTTCATACGCGTTACAACGAGAGACGCCACGCACACAGCGCCAGGGATGCTGGTATACAGTGGAGACGAGTAAGCGCAGGTGAGGAAAGAGCGCTCTTCCCTGCCCTTTTCATGGCTGGACAGCCACACTCACCTGGCAGGACAAGCCGACGTAGCCTGGGGGACAGCGGCACTCCTCCACCTCCAGGGCCCGGGGTCCGCTGGGGGGCCCCGGCTGGGCGACCTCCAGGCTGACGGCGCTGATGCTGGCCGCCAGCGGCACCGAGGAGAACGTGGCCCGGACCAGGAGCTCGTCCAGGTCAGCCAGGGCC
This sequence comes from Sciurus vulgaris, assembly GCF_902686455.1. Taxonomy (NCBI): domain Eukaryota; kingdom Metazoa; phylum Chordata; class Mammalia; order Rodentia; family Sciuridae; genus Sciurus; species Sciurus vulgaris. The sequence continues at coordinate 15,191,705 of NC_136461.1, forward strand.
ATCAGCAGGTGCTCACGGGTGGCTGGCTGCCCGTCGGGCCGGCGCCAAAACTCCTGGGGGGCAGCAAGAGAGGGTGAGGCGCCTGGCCCTGCACACCCCGCTTCCAGGCAGTGACCGGGGGCTGCGCGAGGAGCGGGCAGCGAGGGGCAGGGCAGCCTCAAGCGTGGGGAGGTGGGGGAGGCCAAGCAGCGCCCGCACCTCTCGGAAGACCACCTCGTAGCTCTTCCTCTCAGGGCCCTGCAGAGCTGGCTGGGAGGCCACCAGCATGATGTTGTTGCCCTGGAGGGACGAGGGTGGGTCAGGAGGGGAGCCGCTCCACTCTCCCAGGCTCAGGCACCGCCAGGCCCCGCAGTGCCGTCCGACCAGGCAGTGGGGGGCCTGGGCCTGACCCCCAGCCTGTGTCAGGCCAGCTGTGCGTCGGACTGAAGGACAGATGCCAGGAGGGTGCGTGGCTCCCACCCACCCACCATGGGGTCCAGCGCTCACCGTGATCTGGATGTCGGGGTCGGAGAGCGGGCTGCCCTGCGGGCCGGCCCTGTAGGAGAGGGTGTACCGCAGCTTCCCACCGTAGGCCGCCACCTGGGGAGGCAAGTCCACGTCCACAGGCTGGCTCCGCCCTCCCCAGAGTGTGCGTGGACCACACAGGCGAGGGCTGGCCTCTGGGGCCTGTTCACGGTGCTGTACTCGCCTCCCCAGAGGCCAGTGCGCAGCCTGTGCTTGCTGGGGAACAGGCCATCTGTCTGTCCCTCCCAGACTCACACCCGCAAAGACCCAGGGCAGCTTCTGCTTTTGGAGCCCTCCATTCCCCACGGCCTGCAGGTCCGGTCAGAAGCTTGAAGTCCCTTTTCATTTACAGGCATTCCCATAGAGGGGACAAGGCAATGGCAGTGACCACCATGGGAAGCTTCAAAGCCCAAAAGTCCTCAGTCATGGGTGGGCTGGGGCGGCCCTCGGAGGTCTCGCCTCCTGCACAGGTGAATTCCGTCTGCCCAGAATCCACTTTCCTCTTTCTGCAAACTACACCCTGGCTGCCTTCAAGGAATGACGCTTCCTCTACATGCAGGGGCCTGGCCCGACTCTCCCAGAGTGGAAGACGAGCCAGGCTTGGCCAGTCTCACAGCCCGCCACTCCCCGTGCCCATCCTGGGTGGACAAGGGAAACTGGCACTGCTCCTTCTGGACAGAGACTCCCTTCCCTAATCAGACAAGAAGTTGGGAAATGGCACCACCTGAGACAAAGCTTGGTGAGCCCTGGATCCAGCCATGCCTGATGCTAGACGTCCTTGACTCTGCCGTTTCCTGAGTCAATAGTCTTTGTTGTAGACAAGCCCCTGGACCTGGCTTTCTACGGCAGGACAGGAAGAGGGGCTTGCAGAGGGCAGCCAAGGCTCCAGCTCTGCCCCACTGGACGTCCTTTCTCTACTCAGTCACCAGGTGGGACTGTCAGCTCAATGCCACCCCAGGATGCCCACCCCACTGGTTCACTTGGGTGCTCATTCAGTTGGTGAGCACTTACCAACCAGCACTGACTACCTGCTAGGCCTGGGCCACCCAGGCCCTGGCTGCCCCCCACCAGCTCAGGGTGAGCTTAGGGATGCAGGAAATAGCCAAACAGCCACAGAAGCCCCTGGTCTCCTATTGACTTTGGATGCCAGCAAGATCACAGCCATGTATAGGACCAACTTTCTGGCAAGTTGTGGGCGCATGTGGCGCAGTGACTAAGGGTGAGGCGTCTGCAGCCTGAAAGACCCGGGCTCAAACTGCAGCTCTGCTGGCTGTACATCCCTGGGCAGGTCACTTAACCTCTCTGAGCCCCACTTTCCACATATGGAAACAGGAGTAAAAGCAATACTTAGAGGCATTGTGAGGATTAAGTAATTCAGGACACGGGAAAGGACTCACACCCCCGACAGCTCCCCTCGCCTCCCGCCACGCCCTGGCTTCTGCAGACCCCCTACGCCTGCGCCCCTTCCCTGGCGGGCTTGTGGGCGTCTCTGAATGCTGACTTATCCCATCTTATGCAGACGCTGAAGAGGCCCCTACGTGGTCTGGAACGAGGCAGAGGCAACGTTAATGCCAGCATTTGGGTGAAACCAAGGCCAAGGATGACAGTGACCATGGGGACAACAGGAATGACAGTCAGGCCAGGAGGGAGTCCTGGGAGGCCAGGCCCCTCGGCCGGCCCATGACACAGCTCGCAGTACCAGGGTCACATCCCCAGCCCTTTTTATTTTTATCTAGAGACAGTCTCACTGAGTGGCTTGGGGCCTCGCTAAGTTGCTGAGGCTGGCTTTGAACTTGCGATCCTCCTGCCTCAGCCTCTGGAGAGCTGCTGGGATGACAGGGGTGCCTGCCTGGCTGCAGCAAGTACTTAGTGCTTCTGGAATGTACCAAGAAGCAGGCCAGAGCCTGAGACACAGCGTCAGGGGAGCCTTAGCTGGGGCTGGGGAAGTCCCCAGGTGGACAGCCCGGGGGGCCTCGCTGCAGGCCTGTCTCTCCATCTGTACCGCAAAGGGCTTTAGTCAAGGGTCAGATCAAGGGGCAGATTAGGATTCTCTGACCCGCTGCCACCCTCCCGATTCCTCGTTACCTTGTCCCCTAGGAAGGCTCGGGGCAGCTGCCAATACCAGAGACTTCCAGGAAACAGAGAGAAGCCTTCGTAGGAGAGGGAGAACTAGGACAGAAGCGCAGGCGGTGAGAGCAGGGGCAGGAAGCAGAGCCCTGCGGGTGGCCCAGCCGCAGGGCAGGGGACAGAGCCCAGCCCGCCCCACAGCTGGGTTCCAGCCCTGTCCTCTGGGAACCACTTCTCGCTCTGGACCCAGGCACCCCGACTGCTCTCTCTGAGTGCGGCCTGGGTCAGCATCTCCCCAACTCTGATGTGTCCCTCTTGTGACCCCAAGATTTAAGTGCCACATAGGTAAACATTTAAAAATGTACTGGCTCTCCGCACACATATTTAAAATGTCCAGCCAGCAACAAGGCGGTGTGTATGATCAACTTAGAGGGAAATCTGAAGCAAAGGCCGGGCCGGGCAGTGGAGAAATTACGAGGCCAGATCCAAAATGGCTGGAGCCGGGGGCGGGGGTCTAGTGGGTGCCTTGCACATACCTGAGAGCTTGCTGGGGAAGACAGGGAAGCAGAGAAGGAGGAGGAGGAGGAGGAGGAGGAGGAGGAGGAGGAGGAGGAGGAGGAGGAGGAGGAGGAGGAGGAGGGAGGGTTGGATCGGGACGAGGAGGCTCGGGACCCAGGAGCTGCTGGCAGAGCCGCTGCAGGCTGGGGGCGAGGGGGGAGCTCCCCAGGAGGTGGGTAGGGGTGGGCGGCAAAGCTGGCAAGGAGCTGCCAGATCTCAGCATCCATCCGCCTCTGGGCCTCATCCACCTGGGACACCGGGCGAGGGGGACGGAGGAAAGGAGCAGAGGGACAGAAGGGACACCCGTGAGGCTCTGCCCAGGCTGCGCCCCCCCCCACAAGGGCCGGTGCCTGTGCTTGGACGGTACCCCCTGCCTCCTGCTCCTCAGGAGCCAGGCGGGGGTGTCCTGGGATGGGCCAGCTGACTACAGGCTGCCATCGTTGGGGATAAGCCCTCCAAAGGGTGCCCGGGAAGAGAGGGGCGGACAGCTCTGTCCAGCCAATGCCAGAAGTGCCGGAGGCAGTCCCGGTGGCCTCTGGGGTAGGGAAGCTGTTCCCTGGGGCTGCCTCTCCACGGGGGCCCAGGGCACCAGCCACGATATTCACGTGGCTGTGGAGTATTTCAGGAACTCAGGAATGGGGGACATCAGGCTGGGCCTGGATGGCATGGGGCAAACGGCCAGGGTCTCAGGCAAAGGCTCATTCCCGGGGCCCAGCCCCAGCCTGCCCCAGCCAGGCCCTGGTTACCTGCGGTGCCCGCTGGGCCTGGACCCTGCCCTCTAGGGGTCCCAAGATCCTCCCAGATGTCACAGCTGCCCGCCACTGCTCCTCTGAGAGGGACGTGCGGTTCTGATGGGTGGAGGTCACAGGCCAGCTCAGCCCCCTCAGGGTCCCAGAGCTGGAGCCAAGGGCAGGGTCCTCTCCCAGGGACATGGAGGCCAGAAGGGCCACACTGGCAGGGGAGAGAGGAGCATGCTCCCCTGCTGGGGCGGCACACGGGTTACTCCAGGTGCTATGGGCCATGTGCACCTGGCGGTGGTGTTAATGTTGCCTGGGGACAGTGCCGGGTAGCACTGGGGGTCAGATATGGCCACAAGGATTAGCATCAAGTTAGTTTCCCTGCCACCTCGGTCACTGTCCCAACTTAGAGAGCTGGCACCAGGGCCAGAGCACACATCCAGGGAGGCGGGACAGAGGCACATGCTCCCGGCAGCAGCGAGGGGCACAGGCATAGCAGTGTCCTGACCCAGGGGCCATCAGACGGCCCGAGCGCATGCAGACCCACCCTGCCTCAGGCAAGTCCACACGCAGGGCGAGGGCACCCAGGACACGCCATGCCCATCACACCAGCCTCACACCCTCACAGCAAGGCCTACCTGGTGAGCCCGGCGCATGCGCGCCAAGTCTGCCTCCCTCTGTGGGGCACCAGGAACCGCCAGGAGGGGAGACAGAGAAAGTCAGAGCTGCCATCAGGAGGCAGGGAGGCCAGGAGAGCAGAAACGGAGGACAGAGAGGGACCAGAGGTGGCCGGCTGTGCAGAAGGGCTGGGGAACCTGGCTCTGCTCATGGAACAGGGACAGGGTAGCCACAGAGCTTCCCCTCCTAAGGAAGGCTTCCCCAGAGTCCACCCTAGAGACCTGCCCCCACACCATCCCGCACCACTACTTCCCGTACCTGCTTCAGAGGGATAAAGACACTCATATCAGTTAAGCTAGTTTTTGTTTGTGTCTAGCACTGGGGATTGAGCCTGGGGGTGCTCTACCTCTGAGTTACATCCCCCATCCTTCTATATATTTGTGTGTATATATATATATTTTTTTTTTTTTTCTTTTTTTCTTTTTTGAGACTAGGTTGTTTAGGGCCTTGCTCAGTTGCTGAGGCTAACCTCAAACTTGTGACCCTCCCACCTCAGCCTCCCGAACTGCTGGGCTTACAGGTGCACATCCCCACACTGGCTAGCATAGTGCTTTAAGGGCGACCTCTGACCTGGGTCTAAATCCTGCCCTTGCCACCTAGTAGCTGTGGAACTTTACGAACACTCCCTAGCGTCTCTCGATTTTGTTTCCTCGATCAGGAAATGGGGCAGTGGTCCTAACTGGTCCACACAGCTGTGATCTACAAAACGTGAAGCTGCTTAGAACGATGCCTAGCACACAATAAGCCCTGGGTAGATACACCCTATAACACAATCACCACGCCAACACCAAGCACGGAGCCTGCAGTGTAGACTGTGAGTTCAGAGGGAGCAAATGAATGAACAGAAACCGTGTCCCATTTGTCCTTGTGTTTCACGGGCCTGGCCCAGAGCCTGTTTGCTGAGAACTGCATGAAAGCTCATCATCACCACAGCTGAACACATTATGCGCCAGGCACAGCCGCCAATCCCCCAGCCACCTGGACTTAAGGGTCATTAGGAGGTGTCCTGCCAGTACACAGCTGAGCTGAGGTGCAGACTGACGTCTACCGCACCCCAAGGCCACACACTGAGCCACGGTGTGGTGCCGTGGCAGACGCCGGCCCACCCTCCAAGACTCCTCCGGGGTGAACAGTGTCTGAGTCCCTCGGACCCAGGTGCTCGGCAGGGGCCTGGGTCAGAACTGGCGCTCGGGGAGGATCTGCAGCCCCCTTGTGTCCCACCTTGTCTCCCTGGTAGGCCTCTGGCAGCTGCCAGTAGAAGGACTCGTGGCCAAGGTGAGCAAAGTTGCCGAAGGAGAGCTGGGCGCCCTCGGGCACGGGTTCCACCGTGAAGCCTCCTGTCAGGCGGCTGTTCCGCTGGGGGTTCACCAGGGCAAAGCCTTGGAAGTCCCCAGGGGCAAAGCGGGTGTAGATCTGGCGGCAGAGGGAGGATCAGGGGTCAGTCGAGTACAGGGCGGGGATGCGGGGCCAGGGGATGGGGCCGGAGGGCCCAGGACAGGAAACAGGCCTGCCGAGATCAGGCTGGGGAGAAGTGGTGGGGAAGGGAGGTGCAGGGCTCGGCGCTGGCAGGGGCGGTGATGTGGGTGCCGGGAGGATGGGGGTCTGCTCACTGGGCTTGGTGCTGAGATGGGCACTGACGGGGGTCAGGGGCAGCTGGGACTTGGCTGCATGGGAGCGGCAGGAGGGGCGGCAGCTAGCCCCGCCCAGGGCTGGAGGGCTCTTACCTGGTGGCGCGTGTAGGTGGAGCTGGCGCACTGCTGGGTTACGCCCATGCAGAAGCAGGGCAGGCAGCCCTCGGGGTTGCTGGCGCTCAGGTGGAAGTGCTGCGGCCGGCAGCGGCTGCAGGTGGGGCCCTCCACCTGTGCCTGGGAGGGTGGTGGATGCAGGATGTGCGCTGGGAACTCGGGGTCTCCTGCACCCCACCCCACCAGGCCCGACCCTCGGGTGCCGCGGAGCACAGGGCTCTGCACTGACCTTGCACTGGCACTGACCAGCAGCGTCGCACTGGCTACTGACGCTGCCCTGCGGGTCACAGCCACAGCCTATCACCTCTGGTACCTGGCTGTCTCCTGAGGTGGAGGGGAGCCACAGCTGGAGCCCCCAGGCCCATCGAGCACTCCCAGCCCCACTGCTGAGCAGAGCAAGCAACGGCAAGGAGGGAGCCCCCGTTCCTCTCTGAGGAGGACGCTCTGCACAGCTCAGAAAGGTAAAGCCACTGACCAGGTCACCGGGGAACAAAGGACCTGCCCTAGCTCCCCCGGGAGAATGGGTAGCCAACCCTGCAATCCTACTCACTCTGGCAAGGCTGGCCCTGGCTGGGGTTGCCATAGTAACCTGGGGCGCACCTGCAAGAGAGAGGGAGCAGGATGCTGGAGGGCACAGAGTGTGGCGGGTGCCCGCATTCCGACTTCATGACCCCACGAGCCGGAAGAAACCATTTAGCCTAACTCACCCATTTTACAGAAGGGGAAACAGGCAAGAAAGGAGCAGGGATGTGCTCTAGGCCAGTGAGCTAGCGAGATGAGACCCGCACCCTAGGACCTGCGGCAACAGGTCTCCTGGGAGGACTGGCCTGGGAGGGGCAGGGGTGCGGGGCTGAGGGTGAGCTGCAGGCCAGCACAGCTGAGGGCTTGGAGGCTCTGCACACACGGCTGGAGGTGGAGGCCGGAGAGGCAGCTGACTGCCTCAGGGGCCCGTGTAAGGAAGAGCGGGAGGCCCCGGTGCCCCTGGACAGGAGGGCAGGGCCCACCTGAGGACTCCCACACACCTCCACCCTTCCCGGCCAGCCTCACCTCTCACAGTGGCGCCCACTGTGGCCGGGTGAGCACGCGTCACAGGTAGGGTGGCCATCTGTGTCCAGAAAGCAGGTGTGGGTGGCCCTAGGGTATGGGGAAGGGGCCAGTGAGGAAGGGTCCTCTCCCCAGGACCCTCCTGCAGGCCCAGGGAGAAGGGGGAGGCAGGGTGGGCCCGGCGTTGCAGGAGCACCGTTCCGCTCAGCCCTCCACGGGGCTGACGGGGAGCTGTCCCCGCCTCACAGATGAGGGAGTAGAGGCCCTGCACCAAGGTGCCCTCCTCGAGCCACAGGTGGAGGAGGCCGAGCAGGTTTGGCCGCTGCCCCAGCAGGGCCCGGAGCGGGAAGCGAGGCAGGGGTGGTGGCGGGAAGGGCAGGGGCTGCACGCACTGGCCGGCAGCAGGGGCTCCGTGGCAGGGGCACGGCTGGCAGTCCTGGGGGGTGCCCCGCTGGGCATCCCCGTAGTATCCTGGCTGGCACTGCTCGCACCGGGGGCCCACCGTGTGGTGCTGGCAGCCCTAGAGGGACAGAGCTCGGGTTAGGCTGGATCCCTGGAGGTCACAGATCCCCAGGGTGGGCAGAAAGGTGGGCGGACTCACCTGGCAGGCACCTGTCTCAGGCTCACAGACCTCCGAGTGGCCGTGGCAGCTGCAGCGTTCACAGGTGCCCAGGTAGAGGCCACTAGGCATGCGTGTGTAGCCTGTGTCACAGTCCTGGGGACAGGAAGATGGAGGGGGTAGGAGGCTGGGGAGACTTGGCGGGGTGGGGGGCAGGGAGATCACGGGTGGAGCTGCTGGACAGGTGCTGGGCCCGGAGCTCACCTGGCAGGACGGGCCCCGGTACCCGGGCGGGCAGGAACAGTGCTCCACCTCCAGCGCAGGGTCCTGGCCGGTGTCCTCAGGCACAGCCACGTCCATGCTGATGCCAGAGACCCTGAGCACCACAGGACCACCCGAGTGAGCACTGGCTCTGTGCCGGGAGGCACACTGGCCTCGTTGGTCCTCCCAAGGGCCGTCATGGTGCTGCGTGGCCCCGTCCTGCAGCTGGCTGGCGCCTCCATCCCCAGCAGCTGCCGGGGCCGTGGCTAATGGCTTGCACCTGCAACTTTCTCAAGGGACGACCTTTCCTTGCCCAGACGGGTTATGCCCCAGCTCTCTGGGTGACCAATGCCAGGCGGATGCAGAGGACCAAGCCCTCGGCCTCCAAGTGAGAGGCCTCCAAGTGAGAGGCCTCCGTGGGGCAACTGACTTGCCAGAGCGCCCGGGGGGGCCAAACTTGACCCAGGCCACGTCCCCGCCCGGTCCCTCCCCGCCTTGTGGGCTCCCCTTGGGAGTCGCAGGTACCCGGCCCCAGTCCCAGGCGCTGCTCAGGGAGCCTGACCAAAGCCACAGCCACAGGGAGGCAGTCGTCCTGCGCCATTTCACAGGGAGGAGACGAGGCACCAACAGGCCACGCGGCCGGAAGCGGAGGCCCGCCGGCTCGCGCAGGTCATGGCTTAGGTGACGGCCCCACCCCAGCCCCTGCCCCCCGCCCGGCCCCAGGCACCTGCTCTCAGTGGGCTGCTGGGTGTAGGACGCTTGGATCAGAAGGGCGTCAATGCCCGCCAGCGCCATCAGCAGGTGCTCCCGCGTGGCTGGCTGTCCGTCAGGCCGCTGCCAGGCTTGCTGTCAGGGAGGATGTCACGTCACCACTGACTTCCTGGGTGCCCACCCCTAGAGAGGCGGGGGTGCCCGTCCTGCCGCCCAGGAGGGGCTCCTGCAGGCGGAGGCTCACCTCCCGGAAGGGCACAGCGAAGGTGGTGGGCTGGCCGGGCGCGGGCGCCCGCGCGGGGCGGTGCTCCAGCACAATGCCGTTGCCCTGCAGCACCACCAGCGGCTGCCCGGGCAGGGGCGCTGAGCCCGGCTGGGGCCGATGGGTCACCACGAAGCGCAGCTCTCCCCCGTAGGAGGTCACCTGCGACACGGGTCAGCGGGGTCGAGCGTCACCACGCGGCCCCTCGCTCTTCTCCCAGGACACCGCGACCTCTGGCCTCTACGCCCTGACCGCTGCCTCGGGTGTTCCTTCCCCGCCCACCTTGTCCCCGCGGAAGCGCGAGGGGAGGCTCCAGAAGTAAGGCCCAGGCGGGAGGCTGTGGAAGGAGGAGAAGGCCAGTTCCCCGGGCGCAGGGGACAAGATGCCCTGGCTGGTGGTGTGGGTGCCCGCGGCGTCGGTCAGGCTGAAGTCGCTGGGCTGCTCCGAGGCCCCCAGAACCTGGGAGGGGAGAGGGGCCGCGGTGGGGCCGAGGCCTGGGACCAGCCTCCAATGGGCGCCCTGGGCCATGCTGCCTGGCCGCCTCCCGCAGCTACCTGGGCGCGCCTCCAGGAGGAGCTGGCGCACTGGCGGCTGACGCCCATGCAGAAGCACCGGAGGCAGCCGTCGGGGTTCCGGGCGCTCAGGTGAAAGGAGCCGTCGGCACACTCATTGCACAGGCGCCCCACCACGTTGTTCTGCAGGCACAGAGCTGGGAGCTGCAGGACAGCCCACGGAAGGGGCCGCCTGGAGCTTCCGGGTGAATCGGCCCACTCTAGATGAGACCGAAGCCCAGGGGAGCCATTGAAGGATGGTACACAGAGGTGTCACCGCCTCAACAGCACCTCCCAAGCTAGCAGGAGCTTATGCGACCGCTTCCCCTTTTCTCTTTGCCTGCCAGGGGGCTCCCAAATAAGACTCGATTTGAAATAAAGCAATCGGATTAAAACCATTGTTACAATGTACGGAGTGTTTCAGGCACCGGGCTGATTTCTCTTCCTAACCCCCGAGTGCCTCCAGAGGTAGGTACAGCCATCTCCAGCCCTCTCGTGAGAAAACTGAGGGGATGGGAAAGGACTTGCTCAAGGTCACTTGGCTTGCTCATCCACTCTGCCATTAAGCATCTGGGGTGCCTGACTCCAAGTTCCCCTCCCCTGACACTTGATTTTCCCACCTTAATGCAGTGACTCCCTTTCTCCAAGCCTCCCTCTCCTAAGGCTCAGCGTGAGGGCCGACTGGTGGCAAGGCCAGGGCTCAGTGCAGACAGGATGCCTGCGCCAAGGATGGCAGCACCTGGGCTCCAGTTCCGACCCCCAGGGGTGCTCCTGCTGAGGCCGGGCGCCAGGCCCATCCGTCCCCAGCTGGACCTCAGCAGGCCAAGCGCAGGGGAGGGTGGGGCGGCCGCCCAGAGCTGGCAGGCGGCAGGCGTACCTTGCAGCGGCAGGCTTCTCCGGGGGTCCCCACGCTGCCCCGCTCGTCGCAGCGCACGATCTCCTGGTCTGGGGACACGAGGCGGTGTTGGCAGGGCGGGCGGGGCTGGGGCAGGGTCAGGGCAGGCGGACCCCAGGGAGGCCATGGGGCTGGTGGGCGGAGGGGGTCCCCTACTCACTGGTGGGCCTGCACTTCCCGCCGGGCTGGATGGGGTTGCCCTCGTAGCCGGGGGCACACCTGGCGGGGAGAGGGCGTGAGCGGCCTGCTCCCGTCTGCGGCCTGTCCCCGCCCCGGGCCACAGCTCCCTCACCTCTCACAGCGGCGGCCGGTGTAGCCGGGGGCACATGCGTCGCACGTGGCTTGGCCATCCGTGTCCAGAAAGCAAGTGTCAGAGAACCTGCGGGGGTCAGGTGGGCGGTGCGTGGGGCAGGCTGGGAGCCCCACACCTCCCAGGGACACAGTGCAGGGCAGGCCGCCTCCCGCCCACTGGGCCTGGCCTGCAGCGACCGTTGCTCAGAAGGGTGCGTGGGAAGAGCGAGGCCCAGGGTCTGACCTGCGGGAGGCGTCAATGTACGGGCAGGGGCAGGGCCGGCAGGCAGTGGCCGTGGCCTTGGTGGCGTCCCCAAAGAAGCCAGGCTTGCACTTGTCACACTGGGGTCCTTCCGTGTTGTGCTGGCAATTCTAGGAGGAGGGCGGGGCAGCAGCTCAGGGTCTGCGGCAGAACTGGCGGGGCTGGGGTGGCCTCTGAGGCGGACAGGAAGCCCGTCACCTCACACGCAGCCAGTCTCACAGAGGTCCCAACGCCTACTTTACAAGGACGAACCCTCCACCCACTTGCACTCTGCACCCGCAGGCCAGGTCTGCCCCTGGGCCCCTGGTCCTTTGCCCTGACAGGTGCTCAAGGATTTGAAGATAGGAGTTCTGCCCAGCTCGAGCCTTCTCTTCTGTCAGCAATGACCATCTCAGTTCCTCCGCTATTCTTAAGAAATGAAGTATGACATCTAGATCCCTTTTCCTTGGGGATGCCCTTGTAAGGCCCATATTTCAAGGAATACTCTCTGGGATTAGTCTGACCAGGGTGGAAGAGAGTAAGAGCTTCACCTCCCATGTCTGGACACCATATCTTTGTTAATGCATCCAAGGGTCCTGACAGTTTGTCTAGCAGTGATACAGGCACAAGGGAGCCTCACACCCTGCCCTCGCCCCGCCCCCTTCCCTATCCAGTGTCCAGTGCCAGCCAGCACTACTCACCAGGCAGTGGCCGTACACGGGATCACAGGAGCTGGCATGGCCATTGCAGTTGCAGCCAGAGCAGGTGCCCAGGTAGGGCCCACCAGGCACCCGGGTGAAGTGGGCATCACAGCTCTCACAAGACAAGCCAGAATAGCCGATGGGGCATCTGTGGGCAGGTCAGAGGGGGCTGCAGAAGCTCTGAGGCCTGCGGCTCTCCCTCCCGTCAGGGTCCGCGGCCCCACCACGCCGGATCAGCACCTGCACTCCTCCACACTGTGGGCGCGGCCGTGGCTGGTGGCCTGGGCGACGGTGGTGTCCATGGAGACGTCGCTCAGCCCCACGCTGGCCATCCTGGCGTTGTACACCGTCTGCACCAGCACGGCCTCCAGGCTCTGCAGCACCTGCAGCATCTCCGCCCGCTGCACCGGCCGGCCCGACTCGTGCACCCAGTGTTCCTGGTGAGCGCAGCGGGGTCACAGGCCAGCGCCGCCGGGCGCCCCACCCCGGCCCTCAGCACAGGCGCCACTCACCTCGGAGAGCTGGACTTGGCGCTGGTTCAGGGCCCCGGGCTGGGTGGGTGTGTGGCCTCGGGACAGTAGGCGATACCCGGCGCCCACCAGGACCACGTCTGGCCGCTGCGCAGGCTCCAACGGGCCCCGCGCCAGCTCGTAGCGCACCTTGTAGCGCAGGGAGCCACCGTAGGAGTCCACCTGGCAGAGGCAGGCAGATCGGTGGGGTGATGTGGGCACCGGCTCCGTGAGCTGCCCGCCCAGCCCCGCTGCCCCCCAGCGGCCTCCCCGACGCTCCCCGAGGGCTGGGCGTGGAGCAGGGAGCCCGAGATGCAAGATGCCAGCTCCACCCCTGGGATGCTCGATCGTGTGCCCAGACAGGCGAGGTGGGCACACTCAAGCAGCCTGGGTACCGCATGGTCAGGGGAGGCTCCCTGGAGGAGGGATGCCAGCCCTCTCCCGAGGCCAAGTAAGAGTGGCGGGCAGAGATCCTGCCCTGTGGGACGAGCTGCTGCCCGGGGCTGTGCCAGGGCACGTGCCCCCTCCCCCCAGCGCTGCATCTGCCCCTGCCCGCCAGCCTTGGAGCAAGCCAAGCGGAGCGGGCTCCGAGGACAAGAGGGGCGCTCGGCCTCCCGGGGGAGGGCCGGCCCTTCACCTTGTTGCCCAGAAACTGCCCTGGCAGAGACCAGAAGGAGTCGTGGACCAGGAAGCGGCGCGACAGGTCCACCAGCTGGAACTCCTGCAGGGCGGCGTCGATCTGCAGCTGCGTGGAGGACAGGGGCGGCGAGCCGGGCTGGGCGGGCATCGTCACGTTCACGCCTGCAGGGTGAGGGCGGTGAGGGGGACCCCGGCCGCCAGGGGCAGCACGTGGAAGGGGGCAGGAAAGCTCAGCGGAAACCCGAGTTAGGAAAACCGGCCTTGCCCCCAAAGTTAAGAAAAAGCCAGAAGACGCTCCCCTTCCAGTCCTCGTCCTCCTGAAGGTTCGGAGCTGGGCTTTGCGAGCGTGCTCCGGGAGGGCCGGCGCTGCGGGGAGCTGGTTTGGGAACTGCGGGATCAGTGAAGGGTCGGGGGATTCTTTGCTGCAGGACCTCTCAGAGCTTTTCGCTTGGTAAGAGATCCACGGACTGTCAGGCCTGGAGCAGCCCAGCGGGGACAGCAGAGAGCCACGCGAGACCGAAGCCCGGCAGCCCAAGTTCTGGCTCCACTCCCTCCAAATGCATGAGTCTGGGCAGCGACCTCAGTTTCCCTATCTGTAAGATGGCGCCAACAGCGGCCCATCCCTTAGCATTATTATGAAGATAAAAGGAGCAAACTGATTTGAAATGCTTAAAAACAGGGTGCACCACAGAGGTGCTCAAAAAATGGCAAGCCTAATGATGGCTGGTGCCACACACGTTGCCGTAGCTCCTCGGGAGGCTGAGGCGGGAGGATAGCAAATTTGAGTCCAGCCTCAGCAACTTAGCGAGATTTTATTTCAAAATAAAAAATAAAAGGGCTGGGGATGTTCCCCACCGGATGGTGCAGCTCTAGCTGATGGGAGCTCATTACCCCCCAGGGCCATCCCTCCCGGCCCGGGACAGTTTTGACTCTTAGAAAGTTCTTCCTTACACTGAATCCACACCCGTCGGTGGAAAGCATCAACCCTAGTCCTTGCAACCACAGAGGAGTCCGGTCCCTCGAGCAGAATGACCACACGGTCCAGGCCCCATCAGCCAGGTCTTCCTCCTCCTCCCACTGTGATGCTCCCAGGGCCCCTCGACCTGGTCAACATCCCCACAGGCACCTGCTGGGCCTGGAATCCTCGCCGGCCCTGACCATCCACATTCCAGACAGATGACCCTGGTTTCCTTCTCTGCCTGTAAACAGCGTGACCCAGGAAGCCCATTGCCTCCCAGCCCCCAGCCTCCCAGCCTCCCAGCCTCCAGGAGCCTGCTGTAAACAGCCCTGACCATGCAAACGTGACTGGCACTCACTGGTGACTGGCGCTCACTGGTGGCCTGGGTCAAGCCGTGGGGCCACCGGAATGCTCAGCAAGTGGGGCCGTTGGTGTCCTAGACCTACTGGAGGCCACCAGGGCGGCTCCACACAACCCTGAGGTCCCCGACTTAAGGAGTGTGCCAGGCAAGATTGGTTAGGGTCTCCCAGTACCAGGAGCGAACCCCTAGACCCACGTGCAATCCTCCAAGCTGCAGGAAGGGAATGAAGCTCCGGCAGGAGGCTATGTTACATCAGGGGGCAAATGACACCACTGGGACCCGACCAGGTCAGTGTGATGTCTGGGTGTCCTCTTAGCTGCCTGGCCATCCTGCCCCTCCACTTCTGGCCTTTATACACAGGGGGAAAAGGCCCTGGGGGAGCCGACGGTCACACAGGCAGTGAGCAGGGCGGCCCAGAGCTGGGAAGTCGCCAAAGTCTGGGTCTCTTACTCTGGGGACCCCTGGCCCCTCCCAGTCTCAGAACAAGGATGTCAAGAACGGAGATGACAGAATTACCAAGTATCTACTGCCACTCACCACGGTCCAAGCACTGTCCTGAGGGACCTTTGTCACCCTCAGGTCCTTAGGAAAACCTGGGAGGCGTGACTAAAGCACCTTATTTTATTTATACCTTGATTATGTATCTACTTATTTTGAGACAAGTTCTCAACGAGTTGCCCAGGCTGGTCTCCAACTTGCAATCCTCCTGCCTCCGTCTCCCGAGTAGCTGGGATTACCATGCTCACACTCCCATTTTGTAGAGGGACAAACTGAGACACCAGCGAGCCAGGACCAAGGGCGCACGGCAGCCCGATGAGCAGCAGGAGCCCGGCCCCAGCACGTCTCCTCCGTGACTGGAAGCGGGCAAGTGTCAGGGGACGTGGCTTCTCCTCAGTGTCTGCTTTTCCCCAAGCGCTTTCCTTACAGGGCTCAGCATTTGGTCAGCAGCCTTGTGTCCGCGCCTGCCCGCTGGTCCTAGTCTGACGCGCCCTGTCCTCCCACGTGTCCTCCCCGTGTCCGCCTCCCACGTCCCACAGCACCCACCCACACACGCACCCTTGAAGTCGTTGGGCTGGTCGAAACGCAACTGGATCTGGTCCCAGAACCGGCGGCTGCTCTGGCACACGCTGGTGACCCCGAAGCAGAAGCAAGGCAGGCAGGAGGCGCTGGGCTCCAGGTAGAAGTGTCCGTCCGGGCAAGGGCCTGCGCGGCAGGGGCGGGATGAGGGGGCCGGATGGGTGGCGGACGCGACCCCACCCACGCCGGGCAGCGGCGCACCTCGCTGGGGGAGGAGCTCCAGGACCCCGTCGGGGATGCCGAACACCATGCCGCGCGCGTTCATGGCCTCGCAGGTGTAGGCGCCCTGGTCCGCCTCCTTCACGTCACGGATGGTCAGCGTGCCACGGCCACCCTCGGTGGTCATGGTCACCCTGAGGACCCAAGACAGCAGAGGGTCAGGCCGGGGCACTGGCGGGACCACCCCTGTACCCCCGCCACCCCGCCCTGGGCCCAGGTGGCACCTGGGATGAGCGGGGATGTGGCCCCAGTTGAGTCTCCAGTTGATGATGGGGGTGGGGACACCGGTGGCCACGCAGGTGAAGGTCACCGTCTGGCCCCGGGAAGCCTGGATCGACTCCTGGGGAGGGGTCACCACCTGGGGAGGCACTGGAGAGACGGGGCAGGAGTGAGGGGTCTGAGGGGCGAGCCGGGCAGGGAGGGTCCCCAGGAGCCTGGTGGGGGAGGGGCCAGCTCACTGCAGCCAAACTCGTCGCTGCGGTCGGGACAGTCGCTCTCCTGGTCGCAGTGGAAACTGGCGGGGATGCACGTGCTGGTGGAGACGCAGCGGAACTGCGTGGGCCCGCACACCTCCTCCGGATGCTTGGCAGCTGGGGACAAAGCAGGGCTGTGGGCGCCGGGGCGCTGCCCAGAGGGGGCACCCTGTCCCACTACCTGAACGCCCTCCTGGCCACCTTCCTCAGCAGTCCCCAGGGTCACCCTCCTCTCTCACCCTGGTGAGCTGCCCTCACCAGGCCCGGCCTCTGCTGCCACCACAAGGCCCAGTGCCCGTCCCGTCCAGCAGGACACATTCAGTCTGCCCCCTGCTTTCCCAAAACGGACCTCCGCCCTGCAGGTCAGAGCCCGGCGCTGTCCTCAGGCTGCTGTGGCCTGGAGCCTGGTCCCAGCCGGGTGATGTGGCGGTGTGGGACCTTTAAGAGGCGGGGCCTTGTGGGGTGCCCCTGGGGGGGACTGTGGGAGCCCAGTCTCTTCTGTCTCCTGTTCCTCCCACACACACTCCTACACTGCCACTTGCTAGGAGGTGATACAGGGGGCGGGTGGGGGAGGTCCTCCCCAAAGCCTGTATGATGCCGTTTGGACTCTCAGCCTTCCAGACTGTGAGTGAAATAAACCTCTTTTCTTTATCAAGTTATCCTGCCTCAGGTATTTTCACAATAGTAATGAAATACAGACTAACACCCAGACCTCATCTATTCAGCCACCCTCAGAGTGACAGAAGTGCCATCTTGAATGGACAAGACCCCGAAAGGGGCTGATACCTGCAAACACAGGTAACCCATACTGCTCCCTCTACTGAACCATTGCGGCAAGGAACCTGCCACAGCTGGGCCCTCTTGCAGGCTGTCTGTACCCCCACTGACTGGCGCAGGGGAGGCCCCTGACCCAAGGCAGACACCCATCAACTGGCCAGAGGCCTGGGGTTGGCCTGGTCCCAGGCCTGGGCCCCTGTGAGGAATCTCCAGTAGAGGAGACCAAGGCTCTTCCAGGGGGGTGGAGCCTGAGGCAGGGAGGGAGAAGGGGGCGGAGCCTGAGGCAGGGAGGGAGAGGGCCCAGAACAGGAGCAGGCGCTGTTCTTCACAGCGGAGGAGCAGGAGCCGCCGGCACCTCAGGGGCTTCTACCCCAGCACACTGAACCCGAGGCCCTTCGGGCCACACCCTCTCTGTTCTGGGCCTTATCAGCACTGGTCCTGTCCTGGCCGCTCCCAAGAGGCCTGGAGGAGGGTTTCTCAACCAGGGCTACCGCTCTCTCGGGGGGCGGGTGCAAGCAGAGGGGGCACCCCAGGACCAGTGTCATCAGACTCGGCCAGCCTGCACATGCCACCCCTCCCCAGGGACTGCTCTGGACAAGGGACGATGACGGAAGGCAAGGAGAGGCTGGACCAGCCGAGAGCAGAAACGTCATCGTGCACCCAGAAGATGATCCTCCAGGTCAGTGAGGCCACACTCCATGGGACACGACACAGGGCCACCTGATGTGGCGTCTGACTCTCCAGCCTCCCCACCCATTTAACTGCCATGATATCAACAGCGTCCAAAGCACTGGCAAGATGAATAGGTGACGGATAGGTGGCTGGAGGAGAGACGTGTGGTAGAGAAGAAGGGATGACGGACAGATGGACAGAGAGCTGGGGAGATGGAGACAGGACGGACGGACAGACGGAGGGAGGGATGGGAGGGTGCTGGGAAGACGGGTAAGTAGCTGGGGGAAGCCCTGGGTGGACAGATAGCAGGCTGGACGACTGGACGAGTGGGTGGGAAGAGGGTTGGACGGATGACCAGGTGGCCAGAGAGCTGGATGAGGGAGGGACAAATAGCCGAACCAGCTTCAGAAGAACACACTCCAGGCCTGTCCTGTGGTCTGACTGTCCACATTCATGTGTGAGAAACTTCATCCCAAACCCACAGTGTTGGAGGCGGGACCCTGAGGGGTGACTGGGTCCCAAGGGCCCTGCACTCATGCCTGGGTGACTGCCACCATTGCAGGAGGGAGCTGCACTTCAGGATGGCCGTGCCCTCTCTCCCTCTTCTCACCGGCAGCAGCAGGAAGGCCCTCACCAGCTTGGTCCCTCAGTCCTGGGTTTCCCAGCTGAGTCCCATAAACTGCTATTGGTTATAACGCACCCAGTCTCAGGTGATCTGTTACAGCCACAGAGAGCGGACAAAGCCGGCCCAGAGGGAAAGGCTTCCACGCACACATCCGTCAAGGTTCCTGTCATCCAGGGGACCTGGCCTGTCAGCTCTCCGTCCCTCATCTGTCCCCCAGGCAGACACAGCAGCAAAGAGACTCAAGGTCACAGAGGCTCAAGGGAGGCTCGGCAGGAGTCCTTGCGGCCCGACGCCCGCCCGGGGCCTTGCCATGCCATCAGGCGGGTGGCACACGGCCCGAGCAGGGCGCACAGGAGCCTTGGGGGCGGACACTCACGGCAGTCGGCCTCGTCGGTGCGGTCCTCACAGTCGAAGTCCCCATCGCAGCGCCACAGCTTGAGGGCGCAGTGCCCATTCCCGCAGGCAAACTCGTTGGGCTCGCAGGGTGGGGGGGTTCCTGCATGCAGCGGCGGGTTCAGCGGCAGCCCCATGCCCCGCGCCCCCACCGGCCCCCACCCCGCCCGTGCTCACCGCAGTCCAGCTCGTCACTGCCATCCGGGCAGTCCTCCTGCCCGTCACAGAGGTGGTCTTGGGGGATGCAGTGCCCACTGTGGCACGTGGCCTCTTGGGGCCCGCAGGGCCCAGGCCTGCCCGGGCTGGGCAGCAGAGGCTGGGGAGTATGGGCATCGGGTGGCCGCCGCGTGGTGGCTGCCTCTGGCCAGGGCGGCAGAGGTGTCGTCTCCACCACCGAGGGAGGCAGGGAGCCCAGCTCCGGGACGGGCTCCTCTGTGGACAGGGCAGAGGATGGTTCCTCCCGCTGCCCCACATTCCTCAGACCCTCCCGATGCCCCTCATGTCCACTCCCTGCCACACCTGGCTCCGGCCGTCACCCACCTAGACAGCCACTCACCACAATCGAGCTCATCGGACATGTCCCTGCAGTCGGGCCGCTGATCACAACGGTACTCCAGGGCCACACACTCATTGTGGCTGTGGCAGGCGAACTCTGTCTCGGTGCAGACCCTGGGGAGCTGGGGCACTGTGGGGGAGAGGGGGTCAGGGCGCAGGCAGGAGCTGCGGGCCACCAGGCGGCACGGGCACCAGAGCAGGGAGTGGCAGACACGGCGGGCACGAGGAGCGCCTGGTGGGCACACCCATAGCACACGCAGGCACAGGACATGTGGCGGTGGCCTCGCCCACCCCTGCAGACCCACACACACCAACGTGCTACATGCAGGCAGCCACCACACCACACGCGAGCAGGCCACAGCCTGGCCAGAGGGGCAGCCCGCAGGCTCTGCCCAGCCATCTGGCCTTCGTCCTTCTCTCCCTCCATCCATTGTATTCTCTAGGTGTCCCCTTGGACCTCAGCCAGCTCACACTCTCACCTGGTGTCACTGCAACCCCCACAGCGGCCAGCGGGGGTGGGGGGGTCTGTGCTGGAAAGGAAGGTGCGGTCAGCAGCCATCCCACCTGGGCCTGGTGCCGAGGGCCCAGCCAGCCCATCCCACCACCTCTGGCCAGGAGGACGTTGCAAGGTGAGTGACGAGAGCGGGTCCGCCACCTTTAGGCCTGGGACGGGGCGGCCAACAAAGCAAGCTTGGTCTGGGGATGCGCTAATCGAGGCTTTATGTGGGTGACAGGTCACTACTCTCCTGGCTGGGCTAAACCATGGAGGGACGGGTTGTTCTGTTCTGGGTTCCACTGAGTCAGAGGGGGTGGCGTGTCAGTGCCTTTCTGGAGAGGGATGGAGACAGGCCCGAGAATCACAGCCTGAGAGGAACCAAGCAGAACTCGCACAGAGAAGAAAAGACGGGGATCAAAACGGGAGAGAGAGCGCATGAGAGCAGCCTGGGCCCACCCTGAGCACGAGGCCAGGCTCCAGCCTCAGCACATGTGAGACTTGGCCAGTTTCCTGCCGTCTCCCAGCCTCGGGTCTCTTCCTATTCCCCGGTCACAGGTTAGGGACACAGGGTTTGGTTTCCGTTCTCGCCTCTCCACTGTCTGCCTGTGTGAATGTGGACAAGCCGCTTCCTTCCTGGGCCTCAGCTTCCTCATCCCCCAAAACTGAGGACACTGTTTCACGGGAATTGCGAAGCAGCCCGGACACAAGGGCAGCGCACGCCCTCGGTGCTTGGAAACACCTGTGGCTTCTTGTCCAGCGCGGCCTGTCCTGCGTGCGGTTTTGGTGGTGTGGCCAGTGAACAGGGGTCTACGTGGAGAGCAGCGATCGGCCTGACGCGTGCGTGTTGAGGACGCAGCGTTCCGCCCCAGCCGACACTGCACAGGACCCACGGGGCAGGCTCAGGAGGTAGTGAACGCTGTTCCTAGTGGGGCACAAGCCCAACCCAGGAAAGCCCACAGCAGAGACACCAGAAGGGGACTCACTCAAGTCTAAGAAACCAGAGTAGGTGACCCCAAGTCCCGGAGCAGGCTCACCTGTGCCCAGGCGTCGGAACTGGAATCCCTGGGGGGAGGTGATATAGGAGTCGATGGAGCCCCGGGAGATGACCCTGTGCAGCACTTCCTGAATCTGAGTCCCGTCCACATTGCCCTCTGAGCCCACATCCAGTTCCACGAAGACCCAGCCGTCCAGCTCCCTGGGGGTGGAGGGGCATGAGCAGGGGGAAACACCTGTGTCCTAGGCTTCTCTGTTCAGGTCCCGCCAGGCCCAGGCCCCACCCAGTACAGCCCAAAGCAGGGCCATTTAGAGTCCAAATGACCCTCCTTCAATTCCCGGCTCTTCACCCACAGCAGTTCTCCCATCAGGCCTCTCGTGCCAGGCTCCCCGGCCGCCTTCCCAGCCCCAGGTGCCCCAGGCCCTCAGCAGCCCGGGACCCTTCTCACTTGATGAACACCACGCTGACAACCTGGTCCCCTGGGATCTTCAGGTACTCCGACTCCAGCTGGGGAGCACACAGCACCATCAGCCGCGGTGCTTCCCCGCGCCCTGTCCTGCCCCCCTCCCCTGGGGCCCTCTGACCCTCCATCTTGCCTTGTCCACCACAGCCTCGGACACCTCCCGAAACTCCCTGGAGCCTGCGTCCTCCAGCCGAGGGCTGTACTCGATGGAGTGCGTGAAGTTTACCAGGGCCCGGAAATAAACTGGAGAAGGGAGAGGTGCCAAGGTGAGGGCCTGGCCTGGCACGTGGTGGCCCAGGAGGCCCCCAGGGGCTGACGGAGGCCTGTGTGTGGCCCCGCTCTCCCCTGGAACACAGGTGCGGCGGCCCAGGGCCTGCCCAAGGCTCATGGCAGAGGTCCCAACCTGACATGGAGGCTTCAACTAACAGGGAAACAGGCTCCTCCAGAAACCAAGTGATGACGCAGAAGGGACCCCAGGGGCTCAGGAAGGCTGGACAAGGCGGGTGGCTTGCAGGAGGCCTGCCCAACACGAGTCCCGTGTGTGACGGGGATGTGTGTCCCCAGCCTGGCGGGTTCTGCTCGTCTCTTGGACGTGGCTCAGCCATGGCCTCCTCCGGGAAGTCTGCCGAGCTGCCTGGGCTGGGCCAGAGACCTCTGCCTCCCCAGCGCAGCACCTTCCCCGCGTCGCGCAGACCCCGCTGGGTTACACACGGACAGTACCAATGGTGGCACTTTTGCTTTGTTTTGTTTTTTTGAGACAAAGTCTCTTGCTTTGTTGCCCAGGCTGGCCTTGAACTCCAGCTCCTCCTGCTGGGGCTTCCTGAACAGCCAGGGTTTCAGGCACCATCCACTGTGCCTGGCCACACTGTCGCTCTGAGCCAGCCACCTCTCAGGCACTGACCCATCTCTGGTTTCTGTTCCAGTGAAGTAGGGACGTCCGCTGCATCTGCCACTCTGGGTGCTGCACACCCCATGCCCCTGTGCTCACACACAGCCTCTGCCACAGAGCAGTTGCCTGGGACCCAGAAACCGAGGCCACATTCTCTCTACCACTGACGCTCCATGAGGGAACCCTGGCTCGACATGGCCCTGAGCTCCGGCACCTGCAGAGTGCGAGGACCCAGCAGGTGCTTCTAAGAGGCGGCTGAAAAGGTCACCTCACCCTGGTGCGAACGCCTGCGCACCATTGTTTCTTCAGTACGAGCTACACGTTAGACACTTTGTAGTCATAGTCATTATGCTCTTGAGTTCAGACGTGTTACAAATACAAAATAAATTCAGTGGCAAATGGGTCACACACACAGACTAGGACACGGTAAATGCTGGCTAACTAATGGCTGACTCAATTCACACCCTCAGCCCGTGGTATACACAGACTGATGTATGTGTACACACACACACGCACACACACACACTGGTGTATGTGTACACACATGTGCACAATCATTTCTTGAGCACCTACTATGTACAAAATGTTTGTATGCATTAAATCTCACAGTGCTTGTCAGTCAAGGCATACATTATAAAAGCCAAGCAGCTGTGAGTCACAGAAGACCCTTCAATCTGCACAAAGGGCTCAGAACCAGCCTGGCACGGAGTGGGTGCATCACATGGAGGCCGTGCAGCTCAGGGGCGCCCCTGACAGCCCTGTGACCTCCGGCAAGGGGTCCACCCTCTGAGCTCCCAGCCCCCACCTGGCCCGTGAGGGTAGGAGCAGTGCTGGGGAGGCCGCTTGAGGTCAGCGGGAGATGAGCACCATGCGGGTGCCCACATTAAGCTGTCTTTAGAACAAACCCAAGACGTGGATCCAAGAAAGACATCCACTCCCAGAAGGAGTCTGCATTAGGCCTACTGTGCGCTGGGCAGCAACCGGGCAGGAGAGGCAGCAGTGAGCTCCAGAGGGACACTCTGCCTGTGGGGAGCACGTTCCAGCAGGGAGAGAAAGGAAACCACACAGGAGCAGGGGTAGGCGGACTGCGGGAGCAGACAGGCGGCGCGGAGGCCCCTGGGTGCCTCAGGCCCAGAGGCATGAGGCCTCAGAGCCAGGACGCTCTCCCTCTGCTGCTCAGGCTGAGGGCCCCAGGCTGGGTCAGCTGCGCAGGTACAGGAGGGGACTTCGGCCTGGAGTCAGGACACTCACGAAGGCCCACTCAGAGCCACAGGGCCAGCAGGGCTGGGCTCTTGGGTGCTGGGCGGGTGGGGCTCTGTGGGCCAGACTGTGGGGGCCGTGAGCTCAGCCACAGAGGCCTGTTGTGAGCCAGCACAGAGGCCCATTGAGAGTCCCCCACCCAGCCCCTGGCCTCAGCCCACAGCCCAGCGCGGGCGAGGAGGCCGGGCCTCTGCCTAGGAATGCGTTGCTCCCAGGGGAGGGGGCCAGAGCTCCACAAAGCCCCTTTCTCCGAGGGCCTGGGAAGGGCACCGACCCGCCAGCCTGACCCCATCCCTCCCTTCTCCCAGACCAGGGCCAGGGCAGGGCAGGACCTGGGTCTCCCAGCCCGGCTGCCACCCTGCTACTGGGGTCTGAGCATTAGGGCAGAAGGGGAGGCCTGCTGGGTTCAGGAAGCAGGTGCTGGAGCTAGGGGCCGGAGGCCGCCTGGGGGCCAGGAGGCTCTGGGTGCCGGCCCTGGCCAGCCCTCCCCTTCCTGGCCTCCTTCCCACCCTACCTGAGGCAGGAGAGGGGAGGAGAGCGCCCTGCGCTGCGGTGCAGTAGGTCACCCACCCACCCAGCCAGCCCTGAGCAGGCCACCCCGCCAATCCCCAGCAGAGCTCCCCGGGCACCCTGGCTGGGTCTCCAGCCTGGCTCTCCCTGGTCCCTCGGGGGAGCCCAGGGTCAGCCAGTCCTGAGGTGGATACGAGCCTCCTGAGCAACTCATGGGAGAAAGGAGAGCAGAGGAGGACGAGGAGGGAGGACGGGGAGGGAGGACGGGAAGGGAGGACGGGGAGGGAGGCAGAGGGACAGTGGCTTCCCATCTGCCCGGGCCTGGCCGCTGGTGGAGACGAGACCCCTTATCAGGCTCCAAGACCATCACGCCAGCACAGCGGTGGCCCTGCGCCTGCAGAGGGGTGACAGAGAGGGAGGTGAGAGGAGGGAGGGCCGTGGGAGATGGACAGACCTGGAGAGAGAGGGACGGGAGTGCAGAGGAGGGGAGCCCAGGACACAGGCCAGGGTAGGACAGACGGAGTGGGACAGACAGAGGAGCTCAGCGGACGGGAAGAAACGGGGAGGCAGGTGGGAGGGGTCCCGGGGAGGGGGGCGGCGGGCAGGGCCATCCCAGCGCCTGCATCCCAAGGTCAGGCTTGAGCCAGGGCCCACAGAGCCAGGACAGCTCTCCCTGAAGAGCACAGACCAGCCTGCAGTGGCCACGCTGAGACCCTGGGCATTGGGAGTCACACCTGCTGCCCCCGGGGTTCACCCTGGAGGGTGACGGCCCCGCCTCTTGCCGCAGGTCAGTCCACTCACAAGGAAAGCTCAGGTCCCAGTCTTGCCCCCAACCCTGGCCAGCTGCTGTTCCCTGTTCCCCCAACTCTGGCCTCTTCTGTCCTCACAGCTGCTTCTTAGGAAAGAGGTGGACTGGCAAGGGCCACTCAGAGAGGGCAGAGCTGCCCCCGTGGGCAGCCTACAGGAGGGGCTGCAGGCATCTGTGAACGGCGGGGCGCATCAGAGGGGGCCTCGGCTGGCCTGGCAGGAGGCAGGGATGCCCTGGTATCCACCCCCATGGCCCGTCCCTGGGCTCGCCTGACACTCCCTTCCCAGGTCGCAGCAGGCTCCTGGGTCCTGTACCGACCTATACTTGAGGCAGAGGCCAGCCCAGGTTCGGGAGGTCACGGTCAGGACAGGCCAGCTGGGACCAGCCCTCCTGCCCGGACCAGCCCTCCTGCCCGGACCAGCCCACCTGCATGAGCCTGTGAGCCAGCTGGGGAAGTGACCTACTCCCGGGAAAGCCCAGGCCGCTTAAGAGGCCTTGTAGCTGGTTGGGTCTCAGCCTCCATCAAAACCTGGTGTTTGGTGCTGCTGCTCCCGGTGCCCGAACACAGCCTGCTACCCTGAACTCGTAGGGACTGCAGGCCAGGGTGCGCCCAGGGAGGCCTCGGGCCCTCGACCCAGGAGGGCAGTACTCCGCTCAGGAGACCCGCTCTGGAGCTTCAGGGAGGGGCACACTGGGGACCTACAGGATGCCCCCAGCCACTTACCCATCTGGAAGTCCCCGCTGCCCAGATCCCCACTGCCCAGGCCATCTATGAAGGAAAGAGAGACATACTCAGCAACGAGGACATCTGCACAGTCACCGAGCACTGCAGCTGTCAGGCACACTGTGGGCCCGGCACATGGCAGCCCAGGGCCATGGGAACGGCAGGGCTGCTCTCCTCCACACGTCCAGGAGAGCTGGCCCGTAGCAGTCAGCTTAGAGGGCTCCATCAGAGGGTGTGGACCAAGGGCCCAAACTCCAGGGACTCAGGGATCTGTCTGATGGCTGGGGCGGAGGGGTCGGTTGAGACTGGCCTCCAGGGAGGTCAGGAGGAGGCGGGGCAGAGGCCGTGCGATCGCCCGCACCGTGCCCTGCCAGTGCTGTCCTGGTGGTACTGATGCTCCCAGGCTGCAGAGGGGAGTCGTGACCGGCCCAGGGTCACTGAGGTTGTGAGTGGAGGATTCTGGGGTCCAGGGCTCAGGATGCACCTGACCTATCTCTTGAGGCCCTGCCTGGGTGGACTTCACGGGGACTCCGGAAGGGCCAGAGGAAAAATCAGGACCCCACCCGGCCGTCCCCTTCCCAGCCAGTGCCCCTGGTACCTCCAGACACGTCATCAGCCAGCAGGTCCTCGTCGTCAGACAGGTATGAGTAGCTCCAGCCAGCCCTGCCCACGGTGACAGACTCCGTGTCCTCAGGCAGAGAGAGGCCATCATAGGCCCTGAGCCCGCGGGTCACCTGGAGAGAGGACAGAGCCCACTGAGTCCTATCTTCCAGCTGCTGCCGAGTCCTGGGGCCTTCCCCTCACCTCAGGGAGGACCCGGAGGCCACCCCGTAGCCACCCAGCAGTAAAATGGGACTTCGTGTGGCTAAGGGGGCCAGGCTGGGGCGAGCCACTGCTTCTGACTCGGCTTCCCCAAACCCCATTGGCCTCTGGAGGCCTCAGGACCCAACGCTGCAGATTTTGCAAGACGATAAAAAGATCACTTAGGTAGCGATGGCTCCGTTTTCTGTGGAGAAGGCAAGGGACCACCGGGATATGACTGAGTGGAGGGAGGACACCAGCAGTTATGGGGTGACTTGGTCCAGCAAGGACAGGGGCCACGGGCAAGCGGAAGCGTAGCCGGTCAGCAGAGAGGACAGCAAGTCAAGGGTGAGTGGGCCCAGGTTGCTCCTCCAACAGCAGCTCCTCCCCGACCCCATGGGCCACCTCCCTCTGCCGCCTCGACTGGTCCAAACTTCCAGGCTGCAGGGAGTGGCCGCTGCCCGAAGAGTGAGCTCCGGCACCTTCAGCCACAGACAGGCTCCTCCACGCCTGGGCTGGGGCCTGGCAGTGGTGTCAACTCCCTGTGACCTCAGGGTAACGCTGAGCCCAGCACAAGCTCTGCCCGGCTCCTGTCCTGTGGGCAGCGTGAGGCCCTGCCCCGCCGCAGGAGCAGAAGGCCCTGGCAATCCCACGTCCTCCCGGGTGTGGGCAGTGAAGGCCGCTTTCCCCTTAGATGCTTCCAAGGTTTTCCAGGTAACTTAGAGGAAGAAAAACCCAGGGGAGCCCAAGGTCACAGGAGACCACAAGCAAAAACAGGCCCGGAATCTCTGTGGCCCCTTCACCCATGTCCAGATGTCCTGGTGTGAGGGCCTCAGCCCTGCCTGGACTGGCTGGCTGAGCATTTGTGAAAACCAAACCCACCGGCCAGACAAGAGGTGAAGCCCAAGCAGGACACTGGAGCCAGTGACACCCCCTTCGTCCACCCCACCTGCCCCGTCCCCATGTCCACACGGTCCACGTCCCCACCAACCGCCTTCGGCCTGCTGGAACGTCCCTCCTTCCCTTGTCTACAGCCCCTCCTCAGGGCTCGGCAGTCAGAGGCAGGAACACCAGCCCGTGTACAGGAGCCTCTGGGGACGTCTCATGCGGAGATGGGGGTCAGCAGTTGCCTGGGCCCAGGGCAAGGCTGGGGTGGCAGGGAGGGGCATGAGGAAGCCTTTGGGTGCCGGGCCCCACCTGTGCCCACCCCGTCCTCACTACAACCTGTGCCAGTAAAGCAGGTGCCTCCGTGGGTCACTGCTGCCCAATGGGGAGGAGGCAGGGACTGTCCTGACTCATCCTCGTCCCCTCCCCTGTCTGCATCCCACCGGGAGGGAAGCCCTGGAAGGCAGGGGCTGTGACAGGTCCATCTCCACCTTCTCAGCACCAAGCTCAAGACCCGGATGCAAAAAATAAAACTGAATCAATAGAGTTGACCAAAGCTGGGCACAGTGGCACACACCGGTAATCCCAGCTACCTGGGAGGCTGAAGCAGGAGGATAGCAAGTTCCAGGCCAGCCTGGGACCCCATCTCAAAATAAAACCTAACAGGCTGGGGCTCAGAGGTAGAGCACCTGCAGGGCCCAGAACCTCAGAGGATGGAGGGACCTCAGCACCTGCCAGGTCCAGCCTCTTCCCAAGGTTTGCTCTGGAGGAGCTGCCCACCCCAGGGGGTCTATCTGCAGCCCCTTCCTAGGCCCAGAGCCCCCTGGGGACAGGGGCCGGGTGCCACTTAGTGGCTTGGTGTTCAGAGGCCTGGGGTGAGACTGGTCCTGCCACACCCTACTGTCCTCATAGCCTGCCACCCCTTGCCCATGGTCCACGGGTACCAGCACCTCCTGTTCCTCCTCTTCTCCCCACCACACAAGTGCCTGTCCCTCGGGGTGGTGGCCCAAGGCCTCCTGCACCACGTCCATGGGTCTTTAGAGCCTCCGGAGCTGGTGGAAACAACTGATCCTGGGCCTGTCTCAGGTTCTCCTTCCAGGTCGGACACAGAGTCTAGGGGACTCTGGCTGCCACAGGGTAAAACAAGACCGAGGTTCAGTTTCCTCTCCTGGCTAGGAGTTGAGGGCAATGTTTCCCCTGGCTGGGTCTTAAACAGGCCCAGATTGACCAGAGGGGAGTGTGAGGCTAGGGCTGGTGCAAGGGCACTGACTTTGGGCACAGGAGGTTTGAGCACACAGGCTTGGGGTCTTCCCTCCCGAAGACTCTTTGTGTTCCTGCAGAAACCAAGCACCGGGCATAGCGATTCATAGCACTGCCTAGACACTGCTGTCTGGAAAGGAAAACCTCAATAGTGAGCAAGGTCCGGCGTTTTTTCCCAGGGAGAGAGCAGCCGGTGGCGGGGGGGTTGCGTGGGGGGGAGGCAGTGTGCTTGGAACCAGACAGGAAATAGCAAAGTGAGATTCAACATGGAAAAAATGCCAGGAACATACATCTGCAGCAGGAGAGGAAAGAGGACCCAGAGCGTGCCAGGGCCTGGACAGGAGTCTCCCCCAGTCCCGAGGACCAGGCTGTGGACCCTTCCAGATGCCAGCTGAACTTGATGCAGACCCCTCGCAGGTCAGAGGATTCAGGTCAGCTCAGGGCCCACAGCAAGGGACAAGTCCACCAGAGCAGAGACATCACTGTTAAAAGCTGAAGATCAAAAGGTCCCAGCAGCTGCATTTCGCATCTGGAAGGAGATGGAGCCAGATGGGAATGAGGCTGCTGGAAGAGCTCAGAGAGGAGCCTGAGACTTGACCATAGAAGGGACTTGGCTCCAGACCTGGGAAGAGGGGTCCACGTGGGGAAAAGCGAGAGCTAGCACTCACTGAGCACCCTCAACGCTCGAGGCGCTCGGCCTGGACTGCAGGCGGCGCGAGGAGAAAGCAGGGCCCCCTGCTGGAGGCCGCGAGGGCAAGAGCTGGGTTTGAACCCAGGGGTCTGGCTCTGGTCAGCCTTGCACTGGGCTCACAGGAAGTCCTCTCCCTGAGCCCCTGGGCTCACTGCACCGCAATGCACGGGCCATCTCCTCAGCCTGAGTCGTCTGAAATGACGAGGACCCTCTGAGGTTGCCAGCCAGCAGCCAAGAATGGTCAGTCCCCGCTCACCGAGGGAGCTGAGGCCCAGGGAGAAGCACCCTGACCAGATCCCAGGGGGACCAGCTCTCCACCCCCAGGCCCTCCACTCCCAGGGAGGGAGGTGGGCTGGGCTGCCCTGGGGCCGAGCCAAGGGCACAGCCAGGAAGCCAGAGTAGGCCAGGTCCTGCCCAACCTGACCAGCTCCAGGGATGCTCGACTGGCAGCAGCCTGGGCCCGGGCAGCACGTGCCTCAGGTCCCAAGAAGGGCCATCAGTGGCTCCAAGGTCAGAGGCAGAAATAGAACCCAGGCTTCCTGCCCTCCAGCCCGCCTCCGGCCATGAGGGAGCCCAGCTTCCTCCCAGAGGAACCCGGTACTTCAGGCGGGCGTTTTGGAGCCGGATGGCCGGCCGAGAGGAGGGGTCTGGAGGGAGACCTGGGCCAGAGGGGAAGGAACCAAGCTGAGGGGATTTTCCAGTCCCTGCAGTGCCTGGGGGGAGGAGGTGGCTGACTCAAGCCGGCCAAGGCCAGAAGTTTGTTGTAACGTACTGGGAACAATTGCTTGGGGCAGGGATAGCCAAGGGTAGCCCCCGCGGCAGGCATCCTCCCACCCAGGGACTCCTGGGGGCCTGCTCTCTCACGTTGACTGTCCAGGCCCTCCTGGTCAGGATGAGGGTGCACATGGAGGGATCTCAGGTTCAAGTCCTGCAGAGGCTCAAGAGGACCAGAGACAGAGGCTGGACTCCGCTCTGGCCTGGGTGGGCAGGCCGAGGGAGCCCCGCTGGCTAGGACGGCTCCTGGCACTATGGTCAGGGGGCAGAGGCGGCGTAGGTGTGGGGCAGGGAGGCCCAGGCCTGGGGCTCCCAAGGGGGTTTCTAACGTGGACTTCTAAAAGATGAGTTTTCAGGTTCCGCTAGAATGGAAGTTGGTGGCAGATAGCAGCAGAGGGAAGAGACGACGGCAGCAGGGTTTCCTACGAGCCAGGCCTGTCTCACACGCAGGTCCCGTGGACCATCTCGATTCACCCTCACGGCACCCCCGGGCAGGGCTGGCACTACAGGGACACTGTCCCCCGTCTGCAAGGAGCAAAATCCAAACAGCTCTGAAACCCAGATGCACTGTTGGCTTTTTTTGATTTTGTGGGGCTGGGAGGGAACCTCGGGCCTCGGGCACGCTGGGCAGGTGCCCCACTGCTGAGCTGCACCCCAGGCCACATTGCTGTCCTGTTTCTAATGTTTCTAGAAAACTCTTTGGACACAGAGTTCTGACCAGAACGGCATGAGGCTCTGACAGCATGGAGCAGGAGGGGCTGTTTCCCGGCAGCCATATCTGTGTTTGGTCATGGGGTCTCCACAGGCTGCACTGGGGACGTCACACGTCAGCTGGCACGGGCCCCTGGCATCTCTCTCTCCATGAGCGTCCTGGATTCCAGAACGTGGCTGCACCCAGGGTTTCAGGTAAGAGACTGCGTTGCTTACTTCCACTTTAGGTTGAGGAAACCGGGACTCAGAGAGGGTCAACTGTGGCGTGAGACCGCGTGTGAGGCCCGTGCACCTCCTACACAGTAAGTGCTCAGTAAATGCTCGAATTAGCCCCAAACGGGGTGCGGGCAGGGATGAGGGGAGATGCGCGTGGGCTCAGGCCTGGGCGCACCTGGTACAGGATGAAGTGGGGGCGGGGCCTCAGGCTGGCTGGGGGGCGACAGAGCTGGGCTCCAGGCCCCAGTTGTCTGCCTGCTGCGGGGCTGGCTCGGGGCACCCCCAGGGGTGGGGGTTTGGCCTTCGTCAGAAACATTCCTCACATGCCTCGGGCTGGCTGCCCGCAGCCGCCTCCTCCTGGCCTCGGTCTGAGCCCCCACCGCCCCCGCAGCTGGGCAGGGAGGTCTGAGCACCCCACAGTCCCCAGGGTGCTGCAGCTGCCCAGGGCAAGGCTCCAGGCATCTGGGCTGGAGTGAGCTCACCTCATGGCCATCCAGAGCCGGTGGGGGTGGGGACAAACCCGGCCTGCCGCCCACCTGCCTCCTTCCCCCTGTGGTCAGGACCCAAGGCCCCCAAGTGTCCAGGGAGGGACACAGACCAGACACCCCACCAGGATGCAGGTCTTCAGTGGCCCTCAGACAAGGGCTTCCTCCCCTGCTCCACCCGGACGCAAGGTCAAGGTGCTCGGCCCCACCCCCAGGCTGCCGGGTCCTGTCCACTGCAGGCAGCAGACGGCGGAGGGTAAGGAATCTGTCAGGGCAGCACTTTGCTGTGCGAACTGCCAGCAGCAGGCGGGCCCAACACAAAGGCCCCAAGGCCTTTAATCCCCTGGCAGTCTGAGGGGGCGCCGGCCGGAAAGGAGGTGGCCACGGCCTCCTCGGGCAAGCCTATGCACCCGTGCCACTCAGGGGGCCGGCCAGCTTCTCACACTTGGGCCCCCAAGGCAGCAGGACCGTTGCCAGCCAACCAGGAAGAATACTGGTTCCCAGAATAAGGGCCAACACTCTAGGGCCACTGCTGGCCGTGCTGAGCTCAGTCTTGAAAAGGCTCATGTCACTCAAATCCACAAAAGTTATCTTACAGATGAGGCTGCCACCTTTATCTAGGCTCAGAGAGGTAAGGCCACCAGCCCGAGGCCACACAGCTAAAGCAGCGAGGTGAGACCAGGACTCGGGCTCATAGCCCTGCACTCTGCCAGCTCAGGGGCACAGCTGCCAGCAGGCCCTCGCTTCTGCCCTCTGCTCTCGGAAAGCCTGCACAAGGCCTGGGGCCTAAAGGCTGCATTCCAGCCAGGAACCTAAAGGAGCACCAAGCTGCTGAGGAGGGTCCGGGCCTTGCCGAGCCCCAGGGAGCAGGAAGGAGGGCCGGAGGTTCTCGCTCTGCCCTGAACGCCCCTGTGGCTCTGCACAGGTCCCCGATCCCCTTCGCTTTAAGCCAAGGTCACCGTGAGCCCTGGGGAGGCAGTCACACCAGCCCCCTCTGTGGAAGCGCCCAGAGCCAGCCAGGCTGAAGCACTCTGCACCCAGTACAGAGGCGCACAGTGGGTCCTCGGATCTGTGACTCACTGACGGACCCATGAATGACCCTGAGGCAGGAATGAGCCCACTGGACAGAAGAAAGACGAGCTCAGAAAGAGGAAGCGGGGACGCGTCCCGAGCACACAGCTAGGCAGGGCGGGACACCTCCAGGCCTGGGCTCTCCATTGACAAAACCGCTGCCACGACCTGACGGTGCCTGAGTCAGGCCTCGTGACACAGGGAGGGAGGAGCTGGCACAGGGTCCCTGAGTCCACCCGACACCCTCGTCTTAATCCCTCCATCCGCGGGCCTTACTCAGCCTTAGTGGGCGAAGCTCCCCGCAGGACACACGGCTCTTTTCAGAGGCAAGGAGGACAAGGGCGACTTCCTTGAGAAGCATGGCCAGTGAACCCCGAGACTGCCCGGCCTTCCCCAGGTGGCCTTGCGGGCCCCTTCAGCATAGGTGCAGTGGGCACCCCAACAGGTCTGCTACTGACCAAGCACAGGCCCAGCAAGAACCCCAGATCTCTGGGACTCGGGCACGGGGGCAGTGAGGCAGGGAGGGCCAGCCCCACGCCCAGTCAGACGCCTGGATTCCAGGCCACCCCGGCCACTTTCTAACTGGGCAGCTTCGCTTCCCTACCCGCTAAGAGAGTTCATCAGTCACACCCGCCATTGAATCATAAGGTTCCACTCAAGTCATTCTGACCTCTATTTACTGAGCACCTACTATGTGCTGGGTCCTGGGATAAAATGATGAAGCAGACAAACAGGCATTCCTGTGTTCGGGGGCAGCGGGTCACATGCCACTAACTCACACGGTGACAACACTGAGGGAGGGTTCTGAAGAGGGAGGATGGGGGCCGGGAGAGGGCACGGGAGCACCACTCGGGGAGAGAGGCTGGGTAAGGCCTCCTCCCAGAGCAGGTGAGACGCTGAGGCCCAAAGGCAGTTTTGCTTGAGCGAGGTGCAGAAGGCAGTGGGGTGCGAGCCAGGTGAGGGGAGGGCACACACAGGGGCCCCTGGGGGGGCAGGAGGAGCACCCAGTGGGGCACCGAAGGTGACAAGAATCCAGGCAGCAGCCCGCGTGGGCTTTTCCACTGACGAGCGCCGTGCCCAGCTGTGTGGTTGACCTCTTGCCAGGTGCGATGGCCAAGTCTCCCAGCCCTTCAAGTCCCTGCCTCTCCTTGGCCTCCCAGACACCCCAAGAACAAGCCTCCCTGGCATCTGAACGAGCTGCCAGTCAGCTTCCAGGGAAGGTGCAGAAGGTCACCAGGAAGTGCCCTGCCTGGTTCCCAGAACAAGGGCCAACACTCTAGGGCCACTGCTGGCCCTGCTGAGCTCAGTCTTGAAAAGGCTCATGTCACTCAAATCCACAAACTTCAGGAGGCAGACAGTGGTGGCAGCCCTGTCTTACAGAGAAGGACGCCCGGCTCAGAGAGGTAACACCACCAGCCCGTGGCCACACAGCTAAAGCTAAAGCTAAAGCACAGCAGGGCCAGGGTGGCCGAGGCACCAGGGGTGGAGCAGTCTCCGGGCTGGGCTGCCAACGAAAGATCCCTGGGGGTCCCACAGCAGCCGCCAAGCACCGTGGGTGCCACCACATCACGGCACTCACTGGTCAC
Organism: Sciurus vulgaris; assembly: GCF_902686455.1. Taxonomy (NCBI): domain Eukaryota; kingdom Metazoa; phylum Chordata; class Mammalia; order Rodentia; family Sciuridae; genus Sciurus; species Sciurus vulgaris. Next base: position 15,225,392 of record NC_136461.1, read on the forward strand.
CTCCTCTCTGTACGAGCTCGATTCTCAAGTTCTCTGGCTCCCCGTGGCCCCGCTGCCATGGGGCCAGCATGTCCATGGGCTTCAAGGACACTCCAGCCTGGCTGGGGCCTTCCCGTGCACACAGCTTCCTGAATGAAGCCTCCACGGGGGACTGGGGTTTGATTTGTGAATCAAAAAATGATTCACAAATTTTTGTTGAAATGAGACACCACGAGCAACAAGGCCACTTCCTGAGCCTGTTGGGTTAGGCCTTCCTGCTGCCCTTAGCTCTCCAGTGCGTGAGAAGCAAAGTCCTTACTGTGACCAACCAGGTTTTACATGATCTCTCCTTGACACACACACACGCATGCACACCAACCTCTTTTGCTTATCCTCCCTATTCCCTTGCTTCTGGCCACACTTATCTCAATAGTACTCAAGGGGCTGGGGAGATAGCTCAGTTGGTAGAGTGCTTGCCTTACAAGCACAAGGTCCTGGGTTCGATCCCCAGCACCGCAAAAAAAAGTACTCAAGCTCAGTAGGCCCCTTCCTACCTCAGGACCTTTGCATTTGCTGGGCCTCTGCCTAGGTCACTGCCCCCAGCCGCTCCTTCTCTTCCTCCAGTTTCTGCTCACCTTTCAGAAACCCAGCAAGACCACACGGAGGCCCGGAACCTCCGAGAGTTTGCTCCCCTCCCCTCACCGCCTGCTCTGCTCTGTCTGTCCCACCTCGAGGTTCTCTCTGTGATCATGTTCCGCTGTTTACTGTCTCCCCCAGCAGGAAGTAACTTCCGAAGGCAGGGGCTTTGTCCATGCTGCTTACTGCTATCTCCCTCCTCTATGTGAGAGATGCTCAGTAATATCTGCTGAATTAATGAGCGGACGGGGTTTATGATGAACGAGGACTCAGAGGCTCGGAGAGCTGACTGCCGGCAGTCGGTGGCGAGACCCCAGTTCCAGACTCTGTACTCCCAGGTCCCTCCTCCTGCCACCTTTTTGGCCACTGATGCCTGGGCTTTCCTGCTGGAAGTCCATCTCTGACAAGAGGTCATGTGGTCTCTAGAGGGTCTCCTGGGCCGAGGCAGGGCCCCGGGGTGAGCAGGGCCACCTTCGGCTCCAGGGCCTTGCGTAAGACAGCCAGGCAGCGGCTCCGGCCGCCGGCTCAGCACTCGCTCCCAGGGGCCTTGGCAACAGGAAAAAACAGGCTGGAAGGGTTGTGGCAAGGACCCAGTGCTCCTGCCTGGGGCTTCCCTCACCGGCTTCCTGGAGGAGGCAGGGCAGGAGGGCTGAGGACGCACACAGGGGCGTCCGGGTGGCAACTTGGGACGTGCGGGACTGGGAAGGGGCTCCTGGCTCAGCCCACTCTCTTGGGCTTGTCCCTTCCCTTCCCTGAGCCTCAGACTCATCTGTGGCTGGTGATAAAGGAGACCTAGACCACAGGCGTCCCGTCTGTCCTAGCGGCCCGGTCACTCTGGAGAGGATGAGGGGAAAGTGCGGAGACAGGTAGGGTTTGGGCCCCCTCCCCCAAATACTCATTTCCGTCCAGACCAATCCATCCTTCCCTGTTTTATTTTCTGACCTTCTACATGGTAGGTCTGCTCAGTCCCCGGGGAGCCGTGAGCCATGAGCAAGCCACCTCACCTTCTATGCCTCTGTTTCCTCGCCTGTAAAATGGGCACCATGGCTTAGAACACAGCATCCTCCACAGTGGCTCCTGCATCTGGGGCTTCGACCAACCAGACGGAAAATACTCAGAAAAAACTGCACCTGTGCTGAGCCCCTCCTTCCTTGATCTCCTTCCCCACGCGACATGCAGCCCAACCACAGTTCACACGGTGTCCACTGGGGATCAGGCCTTAAAGCACCCAGAGATGGTTCAGAGATGGTGTGCCTGGGATAAGCCATTCCTCCTAAGGGACTCGCGCGGCCTCAGGGGGTGGTATCTACAGGGAGGGGTTCCTAGAACCAATCCCCAGTGACACCCAGGGACAACTGTAAAAAATATCCACCTGACAGGGTTGTTGTGAAGATCAAACTAAAACGTGGGCTGACACGCCAGTGCGCAGGAAATGCTCTGGGTTGGCTAGGATTTTTTTTTTTTTTTGGTGGTCCTGGGGAGGCAACCCAGGGCCTCGTGGGTGCTAGGCAAGTGCTCTGCCACCAAGTCACGCCAGGCCCTTGCTTATTATTATCATTTTCATTGGAATAAAGCTTCTCTGCTTAGTCAATCTGAAAGCTATGGTGCCTTAAAAGTTCCTCGGGCTGACGTCTGAGCATCCCAAAACCTTGAAACGTCAAGGTTCTAAAATTCTAGGCTGTGACTCCCACCAGCCAAAGGACCCCGGCTAGAGCTGGGGACGTGCTGGGCGGCAGAGCGCTTGCCTGGCATGCACACGGCCCTGGTCTTGAGCCCCAGCACTGCCAAGGGGTAAAAAAAGAGGCTGGCTAAAGGAGGAAGTGACCAAGTCAGAATGACAGGGAGCCAGAGGAGCCAGACTGCAGGACAGCGCCAGCAAAGGTTCTTATCAACGTCATTACTCAGCTTCACCCTCCTCCGCCCGTTCCAGAAAGATTCCAGGCAGCTCACAGGATGCACACACAGGAGCAGAGATTAACTAAATGCAGGCAAGAGTCCCCCGGGAGCCGACTGGGCGGAGAGCAGGTGTTCACGAAGCCCGGGGACCTGGGAGAGGGACAGCTCCATAGGCTGGGAGCTTTCCAGCGGCCAGTGGGAAGAAGGAAACCTAACCTGTCCTCAGATGCCATGTTCCTTTGCTTAGAAGCACACAGCTGCTCCAAGGGAAACCGGGCCTGTCCCGGGGCGAGGCTGGCCTGGCCCTCCTCTGCCGGGCTAGTGAGGCTGAGGCCAGGGGCAGAGACAGTGCTCAAGGCTCCGACCCTGGGAGGCTGGAGTCCAGGGAGAGCCTGCCGCCTCACCCCAGCATCCTCGGCCTGGGCGGGATTACCCATGTCTTCCCAAGCCGAAACACAACCAGTGCCCAAAATAGCCAGAGCAGGGGCCGGTGCCAGGAGGCCCCAGGCAGGGCGGGCGAGGCCTGTCCACGGGAGGGCCCAGTGGCCAATGCACACACACCCAGTGCACAGAGGGGCACCGTCTCGGGCACTCGGCCCTCCCTGGAGTCCCCACCCCCAGCTCTGCTGGGCGCACGTTGCTCACGCAGGGCAGATCCCGCTGCCCCTCTGCCTTCAGGCAGGCCAGCCTCCTGCAGGAGCCAGAGGAAAAGACTTCACAGAACCTCCCCAACAGGGGAAGGGCCGAGACCCACGCTCCCCGCTAGGCCACCCTCCCGCAGGGCCTGCTGTGGCTCCCTCAGCCCCAGGCCAGGACAATAGGGGCTATTCTGGGCGCGTGGGTATTTAAAGCTCTGGCTGGGCCTGGTCCCTGGGGAACAGGAGGCCTTGCCCTCTGCGAGACCTTCCTGAAATTGTGGCCCCGCAGACTGTGGCGGCTGCATCCCCGGCTGCTCCCAGCCTCTCAGGCAGGCCCTGCAGGATTCGGCACAGTGGCCCCTCCTCCAGGAAGCCCGCAGGCCCTCCCCGGGTCCAGCAGCATCCTCAAACCCTCAGGAGAGCTGGCTACTGGTCCCCACGCCGGCACCGGTCTCGCCTGGGTCCCAGGGTCCTCATCCGCAGCAGCGCGTGTGGAGCACCCCAGGGTGCCAGGCGCGTCCGAGGCGTCCGCGGTGGAGAGGTGGCTGCCCCTCGCGCTACGTGGGCACGAGACGCATTCTGTCTTTTGTCACTTCTCTTTTTTCCAGCACCTGGCACACAGTTGGTGCCAAATAAATATTTACTGACCGATTTAAGCACTTATGCAATGTGTCCGGAACCCCCGTGGAAACGCCCAGAGCTCCGGGCACTCAGTGGCTGACTCTCTAATGATAATGCTGCCCGCTGTCCCTATGAGCACCAGGGACACGTCAAACCTCTTGCCGCATGTCGATCATCTCACTGAACCCGCCCAACACGCCCAACAGGCAGGTACCGTTATCATCTCACGAGCCAGAAAACGGAAGTTCCGTTCCACATGAGGAGCTTGCTGGAGGGTCCTAAACTACCCAAAGCTCAAGGCGGGAGTCAGACTCAGGAACCCAGAAGCTTCCATCATCCTGTATCAAACCTTGAAGAAAACCAGGGCTAACACTGAGCTGGGAGCCAGGAGCCTGAGTTTAGCTGGGCGACTCTAAGCAAGTCACTTGACCTCTCTGAATCGGTTTTCTCTTTTGTAAAAACATGGCATTCATTCCGGGTCCTTCAGATCTTTAACAGGATCAAAGGAGCTAAAGGATGTGACCACGTCCCCCCCAAGAGCCCCAACTCCTCGCCAAGGGCAGAGGCCGGGAAGGATGGTGGGAAGAAGCGCAGGGAGGAGGGTACCCAGAGCCAGCTCTGGAATGAAGCTCCACAGCTGCTGACAAAGCTGGTGACAGATCTGGGCCTGGCCCAAGCAGGGGGAGAGGGGCAGCTGCAAGTCCCTCTGGCCCTTCTCAGGCACCCTGCCCTGCAGACGGCTGCTGGGGCCTCGGGGCTAAGGGCCCCCAGCGGGCAGGGGCAGGGGTGTGGGGTGCTGGCTGGATCCTCTCCACCCTCCTGCTGCCACCACCCAAGCACTCGAGCCCCAGGACGCAGCCTTGCGCCTATGCCACAGCCCTTCACCCAGTTCCCTGCGAGCCTGGGCAGGGCGGAGGGCTGGCGCGGAGGTCTCGCTAGAGCGGGACCTCGGGGACAGCAGCAGGAGGGGAGGGACGGCAGGGCTGAGGTCCCAGGAGAGCCTGTGGCTGTGACCCTGCCTGCCCGGCCACTCTCAGCTCCCAGGGCTCGGGCCGTGGGCTCCCTCCTCGGAACTCTCTGACACCCATATGTTCCGAAGCAGAACTCCGGAGTCCCCAAGCCCAGGGGCTCTGGGCTGCTTCCTGGTGTCAGGCAGCCTGGGAGATGTAGTTTGGATGTCGAAGTTCTCACACTTCTGGCGCTCGTTCCTTCTTTTTGGGGGAAGACTACTATCTGTTAGTGAATTGAAGTCATCCTGGGAAGCATGTGTTGGCCATATGCCAGTCCAACGGCGTGAAGCTGGGCAGCTTCTAGCTGTGTAGACTTGGGCAAGTCACTGGACCTCGCTGAGCCTCTATTTTCCTCGATAGGGATAAAATGAGCAAGGCTGCTTGCTATGGAGACTGAACAGAAGACCTACGGGCGTGCTGCCTGGTACTTAGTAGGGCCAAGTGTCACCTCTTCCCCTCCTTCCTCTCCCCGGCTCATCACCAAGACAGTGAGCTCGCCGGAACCCCCGGGGAAAACGATTCCTGCTCTGCCCCGTCCCTGGCTCGGTAAGGTGCCCGTGGAAGCGTCCATCGCACTCCGAGATCCTGGCTCCTGGGCTGCAAGAGGCAACCTGCACCAGCAGGCTCCCCATCAGAAGGGGAAAGAGGCCCAGAGAGGGGATCAAGGGCGCCAAGGGAGACCAGCCAGAGGTGGAGGGCCTGGGTTCAAATCCTGCCTCTGGCTGGCATGTAGCTCAGCGGTAAGGCGCTCGCCTGGCGTGCGGGAAAGTCCTGCCTCTCACACTGCTGTCTGCCGGCGGCTTTCCGCTTGAGCTCCGTCCCTGCCTCCACTCCCATGGTGACAGGATGAGGCATCCCATGCGCTGAATGTTCAGAACGCCGTGAGGACGTGGCGGCTGCCCCAAGAAGACAGGAAGCGGAGACCTCAGCAAGTCAGTGGAGAAGGCGGGTCACCTCCTTCCCTCCTTGGGACAGGCACTCTCCAGGCCGGGAGGAGAGGGCTCTGGGAGGGCGGCCGGAGTCCAGGCCTTTGCCGGGGCTACTCAGGGCCTGAGACCCCATCTCAGGCTCTGGGATGGACGGGTGGCCCACCAGCCTGTCCTCCAACCCCAGACAGACAGGTGCAGCCTGGCAGGGGGCAGCAAGAGCTGGCGAGTGGCAGGTGCCCGTCCTTGGCAGGGAGAACACCACATGCCAGGGACTCGGGTTACCGGAAATGGTAAATCTCCCTGCTGCCCGTCACCTCGGACCAGGAATGTCTGCTGCTCCAGGGAACATACTGTTCACCTGCCCCAGACAGCCCGGGACAGCCAGGGACCTGGGACTACCCTCTGCTGCCCATCCTGCCCTGGGGGCCACTGGTGGGCCCTGGGTCTCCAGGTCCAGGGCCCCTGCGATTCTGGGGCAGCAAGGGACCAACCACAGAAGAGAAGTCTGGGGGCCAGGAGGCTGAGGGCCACCTTGAAATCTGACCCTGGGCCCTGCCACGTGCACACCAGCTTGGTGGAGGCTCTGCCCTTGTAAGCCCACCGTGGGAGGCAGCACTGGACCAGCCAGGGGCAGCCTGGCTCTGTCATGGCCCACGCGTGGCGCTGGGGCCCCTGCAGCTCCTCCCAGCCCCCATCTCTGCTCAGAGGTAACAACAGGCCCTGACGGGACACCGTGTCACTAAGCAGCCTCTGGCAAGGAGAAGGGGGACAGCAGGGTCCTCGCATTCGTGTCTGAGCCAGGTGACCCTCAATCAAGCACCAAGATGCACTTGTCACTGGTGAATGTAGAAAAGGAGACGCCCAGTTGGAGAGGGGCGCTGCCCGGGTGGGTGGGCGAGGGATGGAGGTGTCTAGAGGCACGAAGGAAGGGGGACAGGTCTGGCGTGTGTGGAGGAGGCCACTCCAGCACTCAGGCACGGGGACAGCAGCTGTGAAAGGCATCCCCACTGCCCCGAGAGCTGGGCGTCAGCAGCCTGGTCCCTGGTGAGACAGGCTTGCCCGAGGCCACGACCAGGCCTGTGCGGGGCCAGGACCCAACACTGCTCCACTGCCAAGTGTCCAGGGACCACTGTCCTCGGAGCTCCCCCGGGGAGGGCTGAAGGGGAGAAAAGCCGAGTGTCCAGGGACCACTGTCCTCGGAGCTCCCTCGGGAGGGCTGAAGGGGAGAGAAGCACACAGGCTCAAGACCAGTTCTCATTCCTCCACGGCTGGCCAGTGACCATTCTTGCTGGGCCTGGATGTGCTCACCCCTCCTGGACCAGAGTCCTGTTCCATCTGCCAGGCAGGGGTGAGGCCAAAAGAAGGGGAGAGAAGACTTGGTGCTAGACAGAGACCTGGGCTCCTCTGGCATCTTAGTTGAGAAGCTCCTCCTCAGCCAGGCAGGAACGCCGGGTGCAGATCCTACCCACCTGAACCGCCCAGGGCGGCCCACCCTCTTCCCCGAGTCTGCACCTGCCTGTGTCTTCCTGGGCCTTGTCCCCACTCAGTACCCACGGCTCGGCCAAAGCCAGGGTAGCCGTGTCACACTTGGGGTTCAGCTGGCAGATGTGCCCCTCCACCCCAGGACTGGGTCCAGGAACAGATCCCTATGACCCAGCAGGCAGAGGCCCACGAGCAGCCTTTGTTACCAGGATGCCAGAGCGGGCCAGCCCTCGCGGGCACCCAGCCAGCCCCTGAGGATCAGCCAAGTGCAAACAGCACGCTTGGCGCCCAGATACAGGCGCGTTGGAGCGGGCAGGCTGCCCGCTGCCCCGTCACAACAAACCATCATCTCTGCCCTGCCCGGGGGCCCCGGCAGCCGGCACCCCTGCTGGAGCTGGGAGCTGGGGACGCCAGGGAGGCCTCTCTCCCTCCCGACCAGGAACAGGCAGTGGGACTCTTGGAGGCTGGACAGGGACAGTGCACGTGCAGCAGTGGGGCAGGGAGACATGCAGGGAAGGGTGGGAGAGGAAGGGGGACTGGAGGGAGCCAGGCCATGGATATGTTGACATTTGTGGGTGACATCAGGCAGGGGAGACTGAGAGAACTCCCAGGCAGCCGTGCAGAAGGCAGGTGGGCAGAGCTGTCTGCCTCCATTGAGGCCCAGGAGACTCCAGCTGGACGGAGACCAGTAAGAAGGCACTGCTGGGGGGCACATGGCCCTTGACACACGACAGCACTGCCCAACAGAACTTTCTGCCGAGACAGAAACGTTCGTCTCTGCGCTGCATAAAAAGAAGCCATTAGCCATGTGACCACTGAGGACTTACAATGTGAGGAGCGAATTTTAATTTAAAAATATTTTATTTAATCTTATTTCATTACACTCCATATTTAAACAGTCCCCTGTGACCAGCAGCTGCTATTCTGGACCATGTCGGTTATGCCATCCCTGATCCTCAGGCCCGGCCTGCAGGTGTGGCTGTCTCCAGCGACACAGGAGGAGGCAGGCCAGACCGAGGCCACAGGCAGTTCAGCCAAAGAGGCCGCTGGCACCGCCTGGCCCCCGAACTGCACTCCCCACCCGGGTCATTGTCAACGCTGGAAAAGAATAACGGAAACGGTACGTGTGTGGTGATAAGGCCGCCCCGTTAATCAAGACATCAAGCCTCTTTGCTTTTGGCTGAAGTCCGTCCGCTACCGCAGTTATCACATGCTGACCAGAGGCCCTGATGGCCATTCATAAAGGTCTTGGACTTCTTTTCTGTCACAAACAACGGACAGAATGATGACGGAATCATCCCAGCTGGCTGGGAAGCCAAGTTGTTGCCAACCCTGGCGATCTTCAGGGGCAAGGATGCCGGGCTGGGCCCACCGCACCCTGTCACCCGGACCCCAGGCAGGCCTGAGACTCGGACAACACCTGCGCAGGGGACGTGGGGCTCATCGGCCGCCTCTGGGCCTTCACGCACGCCGTTCCCTCCTCTGGACACTGTTCCTCCACTCCTGCTCAGTCTACTCCCCCTCCCGCACGGCCACCTCCTGAGACCCCCACCAAGACACCTTCCACAGGCTGGTGGCCTTAATTCCCACCACAGAGCACTAGAGGTTCAGTCCCAAACACAGTCACGCAGGTCGATGTCTCTCCTCTCCCACAGGAACCAAAGTTCCTTGGGGACCATCTCCAGGTGGCTTCTAGTCACCTTTTTAATATCTACATCTCCCCTTGAGATGCTTCCCGACGCCCAGCAGCTCATGGATCATAAGCAAGCAGTTACTAAATTAAACTGAATCATAATCCTGGCTTACGAGTTTGGGGACTCAGTTTCTAATGGCTCCACTCGAGACCCCCAGGATCCCAGTAGGCAGGTCCCTCCCTGCCGCGGATCTCCGTTTGCACCTCTGTGGAAGAGGGACAATGAAAGCACCTGCCTTCTGGGGACATTGTTGGTTCTTACTGTACTTATTTAACAGACACGTAGCAGATCCTAAGTGACCTTCCTGACAGCCCACAAGACAGGCAGCACTGCGACCATATCACCATCCGAGTTGATGGAGGACGTCACGACTAACCAGATAAGAGAGAGGCTGGGAGTCAGCAGCTCAGGACGGTGTGCGGGCTTGTGCGAGGTACCGGATCTATTGTAGCGGGTTATGGTCTCCCTGTGTCAAGGGCCTGCAGACCCGGGGCAAAGTCAGGGCACTTCCCGGGCGGGACACATAGTAGCTATTTCTCAAATATGTGCTGCTACATCAACTCAGTTCCAGGTTCACCAGCCACCTGAGCCAGGCCAGGGACACTGCTCCTCCTCCTACCCCGCAGGCCCCCACAGCAGAGGACCCCTCTCCTCGCCCGTCACCCTCGGGCAGGGAAGTAGGATGACTCTGGGCCGGGGTGACTGTCCAGCTCTGCTGGGCCTGAGAATGGAGGAGGGGGCCGATGGAGCCGCTAGTGCAGCCGGTACCTGCCAGGGCCTGCGACACCCCATAGCTGGGAACCCCTGCCCGGCGGGAGGAGGGGGAGGGGAAGCGTGTGACCACCCTCACAGGGTCGGGAGGATGAGCGGGATGCCTCGGCCCAGGGGTGACTTCCAGGACGAAATGAGACGGCAGAGGCCGCAACCCGCTGGGAACCCGCTGGCACTCAGCTTGGGAGCCCCCAGGTGAGGCTCGGGCCGCTGGTCCTTGGGCCACCTGGAGTTCTGGCTGCACCCGCCACGCTGTGGCTTCTGAGGCTTCTGTGGTTTCGCCGTAAGGATCCCCTCAAGGGGACAGGAACAGCCTTTAGCGGCCACTGCAGTGAGGTCCGGGGGCCTGTCCCAAGCCCAGAAGACCAGCAAGGGGCAGAAGCCAAGGCTGCTGTCCACTCATCCCATGCCTCACGCCACCCCCAAGTGCCCCCCAGCTGGAGCAGCAGCCACCGAGAACTGGGGACACAGACCAGCCCTGCCTGGGCCAGGCGCCCCACCAAGACAGCCAGAAAGCAGCTGGGCCCCCCCACTGCCCAGCAGCGGGTCCAGAGCCTTCTCTCCATCGCCTTATAAAGCGCCGAGCTGCTCTTCTCCAAGTTGCAGCTCACTCTAGGGGACCGAAGGGCCGGCCTATCCTGCTGCCGCCCGCCCGCCCACCGGCCCGGGCTTCACACATTCCTCTGGAGCGACATTACCTAATTTAACCATTGCCCGCTCTCCGGGGCTCTGGAAATAGCAGCCGCCGGGGAGAAATGCCCTAATGCTGCCGAAATAAACAGTCCTCCCCGCCCTGGCCCGGCCAGCCTCGGACCGACCGGGAGGAACCAGCCCCGAGGCCCAGGGACAGTGGTGGGGCTGGGGCGAGACCCTTCCAGCGGCTCGCATGTCCTCCTCACGCACCTCCCTGGGCTCTGCCCCCAAATCCTCCAGCTCAGGCCCCTGGGCCACTGTAGCCCTGCTTACCCAAGACTAGATTCAGCTTTCGTTTTCTCCCAGGAGCTAAAAGTGTAACAGTAATGTAATAATTGCTGTCACTCTCCAGGTATTAATTATGGGCTAAATACTTCCTCCGTGAGCTGGCACCCGCCAGGTGGGGATTAGCCTCCCCTGCTCTCTGATAAGGAAACAGGTGCTCAGGAGGGCAGAGTGACTTGCCCAAGGTCACACAGCCCAGAAGGGCAGAGTTGGGGTGGGAAGCTAAGCCCCGCAGCCCCAAAGCCCTAACCGTGACACGACCTTCCCCCTGGGGCTCACAGAGGGAACCAGCCTGGAGAGGTGACAGCCGGGGGACCTGGGGCTGGAGGGGGCCTGCCACCCGGCATGCTGGTCTAGAGACAGCTCACAGGCTGAGGCCAACCACAGGGCCCTATTCTTACCTCACCTTGATCCCGGGGCCCTGTGTCAGTCCCCAGGGCCCCAGGAGAAGTTGCCTGTCAATCTGTGACCCCAGCCCCGCTGCCCCAGCCCATGTGCTGCACGGCAGGGCCGCCACTAAAGTCAGGGAACACCCAGGCTGCTTTCCCCAGGCTGCTGTAACACCTGGGTGCAACCAGAGGTTAGGAGCCAGCCAGAGCCCAGGGTAATCATTAGCCAGGGCGGAGCCAGGGTAGACAGCAGCCCCGGGGCCAGCTCCTCCCCACCCTGTGCAGTCTGGGGCCACTCTCCGGCCACACAGCTGGGCTGGGGAGCTAGAGAGGGAGGACTGTCGCCCAGGAGGGCCAGCTGCCCTAGCAGGAACCTGGAGGGCATTATTGTGCGGCCCTCCTCTCCAACCTCCTGGCTGCAATGAAGATCTCGTGGAGAAGGGCCGAGCTTGAGGCCTTCAGGAGCAGGGGGACGGCAAACAAAACTGAGGTCCCTAAGCTGCCAAGGATAGGTACCAGGGGCAGTCTCCAAGAAAGAACAAGAAAATCACAAAGTAATAGTTCCCGTTATTTGTAAAATGCCTCTTCTGGCTATAGTGTATTTATGTGATCTCGACTCTTCGCCAAAAGTCATTCCTACTTGATAGATGAAGCTCAGAGAGGTTAACCCACCAGACGAAGGTCACACAGCACTAAGTGATAGAGCTATAATAGGACTCAGCACTGTGCTTCCTTGCCATGACACTGCAAAGCACAACCTGTAGAATAAACGGATGCGGGCTAAAGTCACAAAAAGGAGACTGTATGAAGCCTTTCCGTTCCCTAGCCAGAATCCTGGTTTTTCTTCAACCAAAAACGTCCTGGGCTCAGAAACCCTGGTGGGGAGAGGACTGGGCAGGGACCTGAGGGGGTGTGTTAGAGAGGGTGTCCCCCACAGTCTTTGATGCCATCACAAGGTGGCTCCTGGGGCTGCTAGCACCTGTCAGGGCAGAAGTAGGCCTTCTGGGAGACCCAGGGGCAGCCGGGGAGGCGGAGCCCTCGGAGAGCTTCCGGAGGAAGGCGGGGCCTGGGGCTCCCTCCCCAGGGGGCGCCCCCCCCCCTCCACCCAGAGAATTCCCCTCACTGCTCAGGTGAAACCGAGGTGAGGCCCAGGCAGGCTGAGCGCTTTGATCTTATCACACATTCCTGCCCCAGCCAGCAGTCCCTTCCCCTCTCCCCTGCCCCCACCAGCCAGGTGGGAACCAGGCCACTTAACACTTTCCTTTCCTGGCCTCAAGGCAAATCCAGGCTGCAGGTGACCTGCACTCGCAGCCCTCACTGTGTCCCTCCCTTCCTCTCCTATCCTGGGGGTCTTGTCCTCTGCCCTAGCAGCCCCCAGCCCCTCTCTTCCCACCAGCTCACTGCCAGGAAAAGAGGGGAGCGGACTATGCAGGGATCAGAATAATAAACTGGAGCTCCAGCCTCTGCTCCATCCCTGCCCCACCTCTCACCACCTGAGCTCCCTCAGCCCTGGTTGGTGTGTGGAGCCCACCCCCAGCGGGCAGGGCGCTGGCGCCCCGTGAATGTTTGCTGAATGAGTGAGTGAGTGAGTGAGTGAAGGGTCCCATTTCCCATCTGGGGGAGACTGAGGCCAAGGAAGACCACGCATTGCCCTGGATCATCCGAGTCTGAGAACCTGTGGCTCATGGTGTGGAGCTCACTGGCTAAAGGGACAGTGGCAAAGCCCCTGGCTGCTCGCTCAGCACCGCGGGGCAGAGAGGGGGACCCCACATGGGCAGATCACTGAAGGAGACACATGCGAGGTCAAAGCAGGCTTCGAAGAGGTCTGTGGGCACAGGCTCATCTGTCCCAGGTCTTGGCACTGGTGGGCCAGAGGCATCAGTAGAGTGTGTGGCCCGGGGTTACGGTATAGCCTCAAGGGGGCTGTGCCAGGCCCCACAGAACGGACCACCACCAACTCCGGGGAACTTGAAGTTCCTTTCCTCTGATGAGGCCAAAAGAACAAGAAATGGCCCGTTTTTTGAGTAGGAAAATCAAGGCCCAGGAAAGAGGGCTGGTAGCTGACTGGTGTCTGTCCAAGCGGAGGCCCAGGCCTTGACCTCTTGCCTCCTGGGCTGCCAGGTCCAGGGTGGGGGAGCTGGATGGATGTCACCTCAGCTATCTTGGGGACTTCCTCTCATTCTTTCCCCAGCTTAACGACTCCAGCAGCAGGGGAGAGCCTCCCCGCTGTACAGCCCTGGCTCCGGGGGAGGTGGGGGGGACTTCCTCCCTGGCCAGCGAGTCCTCCTGGGCCCTGGGCCGTAGGCCTGCTTCCTCCAGAAAGCCTCTCCAGACACCTCACGCCCAGCGGATGGGGGGCTCTCCGCCTTCCCTGCCGGTCTGCCTGCCTGGACTGAGTCCTGCTGGGCGCCTCTCCCGCCTGACCCACGGCCTCTGCAGCACAGGGACCTGCCTCATTGCTCAGCTCTGGGACCTGAGGCAGTCGCTGCTCTCTGAGCCATGTCTCACCTGGAACTGGAGTGTGGTCCCAGCCACCAAGGTGACTGATAAACAAATAAAACAGACGCCACCAGTCAGCACGGAGAGGTCCTCGGCGAACAAGCAAATAAATGAAGGGACAGAGAGAGAGATGGACACATCGCCCACCTCTCACTGCACAGGCTGTTCAAGGGACAGCTTGGGACTTGTGCATGGATTCTTCAGATCCCAGCTGGGCGTGTGCCTGAGCCTTGTATGTTGCCCAAGGCCCCAGGACTGAGTGGGGCCCCGGCTGGCTCCAAGCAGGCCCCAGGCAGCAAAAAACCCCTGCGCTCCCGACAGGACACAACCCAAGGGCCTCGAGGGCTTGGGACTGACCCAGACGGACCAGCTCCTGGGGGTCTCAGTCCCAGGAGAGCCCAGCCCATCTCCCTGAGTTCAGACCGAAGCCGGGGTGCAAAAAGCACCCCGGTCTGAGAGGCATGAGCTGGCAAAGCCTGGGTGGAGGGTGGGGGTCTGCTGGGACCCTTTGCCAAGGGCGGCCCAAGTTCACCTCCTCCGACAGCCTGTCCTCCTAGACGCCCCCTCTAGAACCAACAGCCAAACTCCTGGGAGAAAGAACAACTCTGGAGTTGGACAGTGGGCTCCCCTCCCGGGAGGGCCACAGCCCCGATGGATGACAGGCTAGCCATCGTCCCTCTTGGTGCCTCAGTATCCCTCTCTGCAAAACGGGGTGATAACATGAACCTCGGAGCATGGCTGTGAAGACCGAGATGACACTCAGGGGGAGGAGCCCCGAGCCAGGCTGGCCCGAGAGAGGAGGCAGTTTCAATGAAGAGAAGGCACCAGCGCTCACTGATCATGGCCCACGACCCGGGTGACTGAGGTCACCGGGGAGGAGACCTTGCGTGTCCCAGGGCAGAGGGGACTGTCCTGTCCTCAGGAAACTCCCAGGTCCCTCTTCCTCCCACACCCCCCAAGGGTCACCGGAAGACAAAAGGCAAGACAGGGAGAAGAGCTGTCCAAGTGACAGAGGCCACCGAGGCCGGGATTTATGAGGCCGGGATTTGGATCCATCCAGCCCGTGAGCCATCCAAGAAGAGGCATGATCCCAGTTCCCAACTATGTGAAAACTGGAGCCACCAAACAAGGAGAGGGTGAGTCAGCTGGGCCGGGGGAGGCTGGGCCGGGAGTGGGGGCGGGAGCGCAGGGGGGGGCAGGGGCCCGAGGTGGGCTGGGAAGGGGCCAGAGGCAGCTGGGAATTCCCAGCCCCACCCCAGGAGAAGCATCTGTGGGGTCACCCGAGGCCACCCTGAAGTCCTCCCCTTGCCCAGCCCAGCTGCCTCCCCTTCCCACCGACTGGGGCTGGACGAAGATGGAGAACCATTGCCAAGGGTTAAAGACGAGGCACCTGGATGCGCCGTGATGGCCGGAGCCCCAGGCACAGAGCGGTGGCAAGGCTGCCTGGCCCTCGGTGGCCTGTCCCCCGGGGCCTGCAGTTTCTGAGAGCCACACAGCCCACCAACCCTGGCAAAGGAGGACCAGCTTCCAGCTTGCCCAGAGGTCCCTGCCGCCTCCAGCGAGGGCTGAGGG
Source organism: Sciurus vulgaris (assembly GCF_902686455.1). Lineage (NCBI taxonomy): Eukaryota > Metazoa > Chordata > Mammalia > Rodentia > Sciuridae > Sciurus > Sciurus vulgaris. The sequence goes on from NC_136461.1 coordinate 15,240,486, forward strand.
AGGGCAGGGCTGAGCGGCCCCACGGTGCCCCCTCCACTGCGCCCCTCGAGTGGCAGGAACATCCTTTCTGCACCCAGGGGAGCCACTTGGCCATGCCCCCGCTGCTCAGGGCCCACCAACTGCACACATCTGGAGGGGACAGTACGCCTGCAGGCTCCGGCCTTTCCCAGGCCACACCCTGGGGTGTGCCCCCCTCCGTCCCCCTCCAGGAAGGAGCCATCAGGGTGGAGGGGTGGACTCTGTCCTGCAGCTGTGGCCTCAGTGGGGGAAGGGGGCAGTGACAGAGAGAGGCAGTTGTATCCGGGACTCTGAGCCTGTGAAAGGGAGGCAGGAGGAGGGTGCGATCCCTTCACGTGGCCATTCATTCACAAGGCCGGGGCAGGGCTGGGTCCACAGGGAAGGAAGGTGTGCCTGCCGGCTCTGGAAACCCTGAGTCAAGCAGCAGGCTGGCCCTGCCCTCCACAGGAGCAAGACCAGCACAGCAGCCCCCGGCGACGGCACACCTACCACATTCCAGGCGTATCCAAGAAATAGGTACTGGGACACCTATTTCACAACTGCTCGGAGGCTCAGAAAGGTAAAGCGACTTGCTCAAAGTCACACAGCCAGCCAGGACAGAGCCAAGGACTGAAGGCGCCCCTTTCCCTCCACTGCCATGCTCGGGGAAGTGCCTTCAAGTCCAGCGAGGACATAGAAGAGTGAAAGAGGGCAGAGGGGACATCTCAGTTCGCCCACATCCCCGGGCCAGAAGGCAGCAGCAGCTGGGAAGGCGCTTCCCTGAGCCCAGGGCAGAGGAACCCCCTCCCCACTCTCCGCCAGGAGCAGCTGAACTCCTGGAGGTCACTGACCTCCTCACTGGACAATTGGTCATCACTGCTTAGCACTGGGCAAATGACAATTCACAGAACCACCCTGCCCTCAGGGAGCTTCCCACTAAACGCGCAAATACGTAAGCCAGGGCCACCCACCCAGCTTGACCTGCCTTCAGAACACACTCAGGGGTCCTCACCCCACCCCCACCTCCAGGGCTCGGCCGCAAGCCCCAGCCATCTCCGGCCTGGCTCAGGGCCTCCTTGCCTTTGCCCCTGACCCTCCACACAGCAACCAGAGAGAATGAACACCAGAGGCCTCAACAACATCTCATCTCACTGGGAGGCAAATCCCTGGTCCTTCCCCAGGCCCGGCTGTGCCAATCTCCCCTGTGGACATTGTATGCTCCCCCCTCTCATACTGTCCACGTCAAAGAGGCCTCCCTGCTTCTCCACAAAAGCCAAGCACGCTCCCACCCCAGGGCCTTTGCACTGGCTGTTCACTTTGCCTGGAATGCCCTTTCCTAAATACCCTGGGCTCCCACCCTCACCTCCTTCAGATCTCTACTGGGGCTTTTCCTGACCCTCCCACCCCACCCCACCTCCTTCCAAGCACTTATGGCCACCTGGCTACTGTCTGTCTTCTTGCCCTAGCCACAATGACGGGGACTCTGACTCTGGTTCCCTGCCATAAACTCAACGTCTAGAACAGGGTCAGATGCATAGAAGATTCTCCACAAATGCTTGTTAAGTGAATTCTAAGCCTAACACACTCCTACAGGGGACCATGCTTACAGGACATCTCATTACATACGTCGCTGGTGCCTGCATTCAGCCCGCACGGCAAGTGGGGTGCCAGACACCCCCCAAAACCAGAGACCAGGTGCCCTCCTCCGCGCCCCAGTGAAATGCTCTGGTAGGGAGCTGAGAGCTGGTCCCAAGGACACCTGGGAAGGCCGCGGACACCCAGGGATGCCGAGGACCCCGCGGCCCTGGCACAGGAGCCACGTGCTGGGGGTAGAATTCTGGTGTGGCTGCGACTTGAAGGCCCTGCTGTCCCAGGCCTCAAAGGGCCACCTTGTTCTCGGGGCTTTCATGACGGTGGCCCTGCACAGCCACCTCCGGAGGCCCAAGCCACACCCCTCTCAAGGCGGCTATTGACATGGCCCCCGACGCCAACCGGCCGGGCAGCGGGGCTGGCGGCTCCCCGCGAAGCGAGTTCCACACATACTTCTGGGTTTCCGTCAGCCTGCTCTGGGCACGGGGCAGCCAGCCCCAGCCAGGCCCTGGGAGGAGGAGGGGGTGGCAGGGCCAAAGGGACCAAGGCTGGGCCCGGGCAGCCTTCCAGAGGGCCAGGACCCTCGGGAAGCTGCTGGGGAGCTGGGACACTGCCCCCTCCCCTACCAGCAGGACGCCCCAAGGCTGGCACTGAACTGGGGAGGGGGCCACAGGCCAGTGGCCCCACAGGTCCAGCCTCGCCACCGCTCCACATCCCGGGCAGCCCCTCCCGCTCTCCCTCCTGAGACTCACCCAAAGCCAGGCAGTCCCGAAGCCTCAAGGTCCACCCAGACCCTCCTGCACCCAGGAAGCAGCTGGGGAACCAGCCAGGGCTCCCAGCCGAGTCCCCTGAGGGTGGCTTCCCGCCGGCAGCAGGAGGGGGCAAAGGTCCCCGCATCCCGCATGACCAGCCCGCTGAGGCCTGAAAGCCCCGGGACTGACTCGACGTTCCTCAGTATCTGGTGAGGAAATTAACCAGAGACCTCCAGTGACCACCCAGAGTCCCGCTTGCACCTCCCGCCACCACAGACAGCCCCAGAAGGCCCATGGACACGGGGGCACAGCCCTCCCAAGCCACCGTCTTGGCCATTCCTTTTCTGAACTAGCCCTTGTGCTACCTGGGGCCAGAGTTCCTGGTTGTATCAATATCAGTGACCAGTTTTAGCCCCATCTCCTGACTGTGGCTACCAGCCGATGGGGACAGCAGGCAGGGGCCAGAGAACTTCACCCGCCGCCTGAACTTGACTCCTGCCAGCTACGGAGGCACATGCACGCAATTCCAGCTAGGCGGGGAGGCTGAGGCAGGAGAACGGCAAGTTCAAGGCCAGCCTTGGCAACTTAGCAAGACCCCATCTCAAAATAGAAAGGGCTGGAGCTCAGTGGTAGGATTCGCCCCGGAGCGAACTCCCAATACTGTAAAAAGAAAAATATATTTCCCGGCGTGTGTGCTGCACAAGTCACCGGCACCTTCTCTAACCTCTGTGCCTCCCCTTCCTCTGCAGAGAGACTGGGGACCACACTAGTAGCTGTGGTTTCCGACGCTGGACAAGTATGTTTACTGAGCACCTACTACCTGTCAGGTGCTAAAGATGCGATGGTGAATGAAAACAGGTAAGGCCCTGCGGACAGAGGAGACAAGAAGTGAACAAGTGTGTGTCGATACAGGAGAAAAACAGAGGAGTAGGGCGGGGAGGTAGCTCAGTGGCAGAGCACACAATTAGCATGTGGGTTTGCTCCCTGGTACCAAAAAAAAGAAAAAGTATTGAATAGAGTAGCCGGAACCTGAAGGAAGCGGGCAGGTCATGAGGATTCAGGGACAGCGGTTCCAGGCAGAGGAACGGCAGATGCAAAGGCACTGAGGTAGGAGTGTGCTTAGCATGTTCAAGAAACAAGGACTGGTGCAGCTGGCCAGAGCAAGAGGGGGACGCTGGCCAGTGTGGGATCCAAGACAGAGAGGCCAGACCTCTCTCCCAGGCCTTGTGGGCTGGATGAAGTCAGGGGCTTGGATCTGATTCTCGGCAACGAGAAGGTGGGAAGCAGGGGGTGACAGAGGTAATAGGATTCGCCCACAAACTTAGCGTCCGATAGACAGAAGTGAGAACCGTCCACAGCTCTTGTCCTCATCTGGCCTGGGGCCCCAAGACCCCCACCCTGTCTCTGTGTTCACAAGTCTTCCAAGCCTGAACCCAGTCACCTTCTGCCACCCTCCTTCACCATCTCGCAGGCAGGGCCCCAGGCCCACAGATCTCAACTTGCCTGAGCTCAGCCTGAGAACAGGCCTGGGCCCAGCCAGGCGGGGCCAGAGCTCCTCAGACAGGGCGCTCAGCCGGAGAGCTGAGGGTGGGGGTCATCTCTGCAGTGGACCTGCAGCCCTCCCTCCGGAATCCCCTGGGGCCCTTTCCTATCCAGTCCTTATGCAAGTCTGGAGCAAGGGTCGGGCGTGGGGGGACAGGCCAGCCAGCTGTGTGGAGGTCCTGCCAGGAAGGGGAGGCTCCCCCACCCCCACCCGCTTCAGCCAGCCGCCTCCCTGCAAGGAAATCCAGCTGAGGCAGGAAGCAGGTATCTCAGTTCACTTCCCTCCTCAGCCTGGAAAACACCCCATCACCACGGAGCCCCCAAGTCTCCTGTCTCCTGCAGGGCTGGCCCCAAGAAAGGAAGGCCAAGGCCCTCAAAGGAAGAAGAGGGTCGGGAGGCAGGGCAGGCCCTGAGCCGCCCAGGCCCAGCCCCCACCCCAGCACCCTCTCCACTCCTCAGAACCGAAATTACTCCCACACGTAATCACAGACCACCTCTCCTGCGGTCCTGGCTCCCCGCAGCCCAGCTTGCCCTGCTGTGTCCTGCCCTCCCCGCTCGCTCCTGCCTTGTGACTGCAAACCCAAGGGCAGACGAGATCTAGGGCAGCGGGCGAGAAGAAGCCCAAGGCTTGCTGGGACACCTGGCGAGGAACCTGCTCTCATTGAAGACCCCAGCAGACTTCTCACTCCCATTTTACAGATGTGAAGACTAAGGCTCAGAGAGCGAGGATCTCGCTGCAGATCACGCAGCTAGCCAACAACAGGGCTGGGGTCCGAACCTGGCCTGAGACCCCTGAGGCCAACCTCCTTCCAGCCCCACCATCAGCCTGGGTGGGACAGTGAAGACCTCTACGTGCTGCTGCGGAGGCCTCACAACACCAGGCCCCATAACTCCTGCCTGTTTCCAGGTCCCAATTATGGCCCACAGACAGGGAGGCACAGACAGGGCCCATCCTGGCTCACTCACCCAGCCCCCTACCACGTGCCTGTGCGAGGACACAGTAGGTGCCTGGCGAATATCTGCCCTGTGAATGAACCCCTGTGCTCCCAGTGACTGTCATGGCACATTGCTCAATGAAGATCTGTTGAATGAACAAGTGAATGAGACGATCGATGGGCTGCCCGGGATTTCTGTGGAATTCCTCAGGCGCACAGCAAACAGCTCCACCCACCATTCCTGCCATTACAACCCATGCATGGAGGAGCCCCTCGCAGGGGCAGAGCTGGGGGAAGGTCCGGAAGGGCTGTGGGCTGGGAGGACCCCGCGGGTCTCGACGGGTGCCCTGCAAGGTAAAGGCAGTGCTGGGAGCTGCAAGTCCAGGTCAACCAGGCAGCACCCGCTGGATGGGGAAAGCCAGAGGAGAGGTGCTGGGCAGGTGGGCAGAAGCGGTGCAAGGTAAGGTCTGGGAAGGGGGTTAACAAGTGACTCAGGAGGGCAGAGGTGAGGGAGCCCACACGGCAAGGACAGGGAATCAGTCACTGGGCAAACACTGGCCGGCTTGGAAAAGTCACTCTCTTGGCTCTGAGAACAGGGGGCAGGGATAGGGACTGTCTAGGAGCACCTCAGAGAGGGTGGGGGTGGCTTTGTGGCTCACCACAGCAGGCCCAGATGCGCCCCCACCCACATCTGCCACCAGCTCCCTGCCACTGACCCCGCCCAGCCCTCCTTGAGTTCACTCAGGTCCTCAGGCCTCTCCTGGCCAAGTGCCTTCTAGGCCTCAGGATTCCTGACTGAACCTGAGGATTTTCTGTTCCTCCATGGGGACCCATCCTAGCCTACAGCAGGGGCTGGGCTGTCCGGGCAGGCCACCCTGGACCTTGGGTACCTGGGAAGGGGCAAGCGAGGAAACTCAGATGCAGTGGGGACCTGCCCCCAACAGGCCCTGCTCCAGGCAGCCAAAGCCATTCCACCCCTGTGGACAACCACCCTGCGGTTACACATTTTGAGGCCAGGCATTTTGCTTTCTTTATCCAAGCAGGGCTGGCCTCAGAGAGGTTAACAGCTCACTTGAGGTCACACAGTTACTCAGTGAAGGGCAGGGATTGAGCCAGCTCCTTATGGAGTCAGCCTTAGAACTCCAGGGTCCCGGGTTCCACACAAGCCTTAGATTTGTTCCAAAAGTTCTTTACTTGTGCCTGCCTGGTTACAAGCTTCCCACGGGGACAGGCAGCGTGGTAAAGTTTCAGCAAGGACTGACAGGGTCCCCATCACCAAGCGTCCCTCTGCCAAGTTGGCGCAGAAAGGGGCACCCTCATCCTGCCAAGTTCCCACCCCGCTGGAAGTTTCTTCTCCTGGTCCCCAGGAATGGCAGGCCGGGCCATGCCCAGCGTGACTCTGAACCTCGGCAACGTGGCCGCGCAACCCAGGACTTCCACGCGGGCCGACCCCGCCCCCGGCCCCACGCGGGGTCCCCCGGGCAGCCCCACGCCGCGGGAAGGCGCCGATCCCTGGCGGCCCGGAGTCCAAGGCGGGCGCTGCGGTCCCGGGCCGGGGTCCCGGCCGCGCAGCCCCGAGCGCCCCGCCAAGTTGGCCCCCGCCCCGCACACTCACCGCAAGCAGCCGCCCGTGCAGCAGCAGCGCCAGCAGCAGCACGCCCGCCGCCCGCCGCCCCATGGCCCGGCCTCGCTCGCTGGCTCGCTCGGCGCCGCCCGCAGCCGCCGCTCGCTGTCCTGCGAGTGCTCGGGACAGCGCGCCCGCTCCCGCCGTCCCGCCCCGCCCTTCGCCCCGCCTCCGGCCGGTCGCCCCGCCCCCGAGGCGCCAGGCCCCGCCCCCGACAGGCCCCGCCCCCGGCCGCGGGCTGGGCTCGCCCGAGCGGGCCGCGCAGCCGGCTGGGCCTTTGTCTGCGCCCCCAGCCGCCCGCGGCCCCGCCGGCTCCCGGCCAAACGCGGCCTGGAGTGTGGGATGGGACCGCGCCGGGGCCTCCGCCGACCGCCCGGCTCCCAGGCCGCTCCCCGCGGCCGCACGCGGGCGGCGCTCCAGGACCCCGGCGTCGGCTTCCCACGCTCACAGCACGCCGCTTTCACACCCGCGCCGCACGCTCACGCCCACTCGGACTCACGACACTCGCTCGGCATTCCAGCACCCACACGCTCGTGCGCACCCCGCGTGCGAGCCCGTCGACGCTGCTGCGCCCAGCGGTCACACACCAACGACCCTCCCGGGTGGCCCTGCAAGCTTTCCCCGCACCGCTGCTGGTGCTGCTGCACACACGACCTTCACACAACCGCTTGCACTCACGTTCTCGCTTTCACGCGGACTCACGTGCACCCCTACACCCCACGAAGCACGTGGACGTGTTTGCACACACAGATTCCTCTCCACTCACATTTCACACTCAGGCCCATGTCACTTGTCGCATGCTTACCAGCCTGTATTTTTTGCGCTTTCTCACAATCTAAACACTGCAGTGACTCGCAGCGGGCACTTAATACTGAACTGAATCGCCCTCCTATCCTCGCACCACTTTTTCCCCCCGGAATCACTCATAGACCGAGTTTGAGTCACATAAATCACAGCCCAGTGCCAGAGACACACCAGCTCACACCCCAGGGCCCAGACACAGACGACCCTGCCAAAGCCCCAATCGCAGATGCTCAGGCTGTAAATCACCGCCGGTGGGTGATCCACCTCTGACGCAGCCCCACAGACAGCCACACCGCCAGCCAGGGGGCCTCTCCACTGCCTGATTCAGGCCCCCTCTGTCTGAAACTTTCCAGGCAGCTCCAGAGTGATGCCTAAAGAGAAAACTGGTGTGGGGGTTGGGGTGGGTGTGGCTTTCAGGAAAAACCTTTTGAGTAATGATAGAGGGAGGAGAATAAAAACTGAAGTTTCCATTGTTTCCTATGAGTTGCTAGGTTCCACAGACTCCTGGCAGGGTTTGCAGCCAGGACTGAGGTGCACTGTGGACAGAAGGAAATGCCCAGCTAGGTGGGTGGCACCAGGCTGGCTCCGGAAGGCGTGTTCCCTGTGATAGGAACTTACAGGCTCCCAGGGAATTCTGGGGACGTCTGTCAATACACTTGGGGGGTTGATAAAATGGTGGCATCCTGACACCCATCCCAAATAGATGCCCCATCTTTCAAAAAAGGGGGCTCTTCTCTGCTCTGTGGGCACATTTCTGGGAGATCAACTTAGAGCTGTGAGGAGCAGAAACCACATCCAGAGTGTTTGGTCAATTCCCTGGCCCTGGCCCAGACTCAGAAGAGCACCGAATAAGGTCTGCCTCTGCTCCAGACCAGAAGATGAGACAGGCAGAGAAGGAATGCCTGGCCTTGGAATGCCTAGTTGGACGGAGAGGGCAGAGTGGGACACAGCCCCCGGCCTCCTGTTGTCCGCAGCCTGATGGAGCCTCCTGCCCCACCATCCACCTACACAGTCCTGAGCTCATCACTCCGCCTCCAAGTCAGTTTCCTCGTGCAGAAAGTGAGAATAAGACCGAGTTCTTATGGGGTGTGGTAGTGCACCCCTATCATCCCAGTGGCTTAGGAGGCTGAGACAGGAGAATCGCGAGTTCAGAGCCAGCCTCAGCAAAAGTGAGTCGCTAAGCAACTCAGTGAGACCCTGCCTCTTAATGAAATACAAAATAGGGCTGGGATGTGGCTCAGTGGCCAAGTGCCCCTGAGTTTGGTACAGGGGTACCAAAATTTTAAAAAAAAGATCAATTTCTTATTAGTCAGTCTTAGAATACGTGTGTTATAAGGCTTCAGATGAATTCACTTTTCATTTTAAAAGTTTTAGGCACGTGGCAAGCACTCAGTAGACAGTATCCATACTTATTCCCCTCTCTAGGTGTCGGCCAATCTGGTGAGCGGCAGTGCTGCCCTCGGGGGCTCCAGGCTGGTGGCGGTAGAGTGGCCTCTACACCTGATGTGCTGCTCCCAGCCTGGAGGTGAGGTGCAGCCCCCGCCAAGGATCTCCAGTCGGATGGGGGCGCACAGCCCTGGTTCCTTGGGAACTCCCCAGCCAAGGCGGAAGGCTTCAAAACACCGCTGACTTCAGAGTTGGCAGGTAGCCAACCTGGTGGCAGGATTTTTCCAAGGCTTTGCCTGTGCGAGGAGGGTCAGCATCCGTAACAAATCCCATTTCATGAGCTGCCTCCGTGTCTGTTCCCTACTTCGGGCCCTTTAAGTCCCAGAGATTTGGCTTCTTGCATGACTCGCTCATGAGCAAAGGGAAGGGGGAAACAAGCAACCCTTTGTAGACCTTTGTGCAAGCCCAGCCCAGAGCTGAAAGTCATACTTCCTACGAGTGTGGGGAAAGAGGTGGCGAAGCTGACCAGGGTCTGGAAGGAGCTGGGCTGACGCCGGGCACAGAAAATATGGCCCGTCTGGCCTGCCGGTCGTCGGAGAAGCCCCGCCCACCAGAGGATCCCTCTTCCACCTATTTGTCCTGCATCCTCTCCTTCCCACTAAGGGATCTGACGGGCTCTGTTTTATTTTGCAGTCTTCGGCATCTTTAGTAAATGCTCTCGAGTTGCTCTGTCTCGGGCCTGACGGTCTCCGTGTATGGCTTAGAAGGCAGCCGGAAAGAGCCTCCAAAGCACATTTATAACCACGACTGCTTGTGCTTAAAGCTCAGGGTGTTTGTCGCACTCTTGGGGACAGAAGCAAGAAGTCCCACACAAGGTTCCTTAGGCAAGGAGGGACCACAAGAGTTTGGATAGGCAGGAAGAGCCAAACCACCTGTCTTAGGAACTGGGGCCTTTGGGAACCAGCAGCCAGAGTTTGTGGCTCACCTGTCTGCCACTCCAAAATTCACAGGTCCCAGCTTCTCCTTGCTTTCATTCCTACTCCAAATCTTTTCTCTGCCTCAGGGCTGCTCACTCATCTTACTCACATTCCTTTGTTTATTCATTCAAGGCTTCAGGGGACAGTTGGGCAGGTTGTTCAGGGAACAAAGGTCTACATCCAAAAGGGTAAATAGGAGCGGTGCTATGCCTGCCATGAGGCTGTTCTTCCCAGAGAGGGTGCCCTTTCGATAATATGAGCAAAGGCACTGTGTGGGCTACCTTGGCCCTATACTCTTTAGATAATGAGAGTAAACAGCTCCGGCCAGGCCCTGTGGTGCACACCTGTAATCACAGCTCAGACCAACCTGAGCAACTTAGTGAGGCCCTAAACAACCTAGCAAATCCCTGTCTCAAAATAAGAAATGAAGAGGGCTGGAGATGTCGCTCAGTGGTAAAGCACCCCAGGATTCAATCCCCAGTACCCAAAACAAAGTAGGCAACCCCCATGCAAAAGGGTTTCTGGGTCTGTGTGCGGAAAACAGAGGCTGGCACGGTAAGGCTATGCCTTCGGGTTTGTCAGGGAACCAGACTGATGTGAAAAAGAGTTTAGAATGGGGGAGAGGAAACAAGGAGATGGTGCTGGAGGAGAGGAGGAAAGGGATGGGGGACTCCATCTTAAGGAGGCAGTGAATGCCCCCCATGGGAGGGATTGACCAGGCCTGGCCCCGCCCATTTCTCCAGCTCCTCCTTCCCCCCACTTGGGCTTCCCACCTGTGGTCCCTTCTCTTAAAGGGCTTTTCCCACTGACACCTTCCTCCCTTTTCTATCCTCCTGTAGGATTCAGTTCAGTTGCTGAGGTTGGCCTTAAACTTTGTGTGTGTGTGTGTGTGTGTGTGTGGTGCTGGGGATTTGAACCCAGGGCCTTGTGCTTGCGAGGCGAGCACTCTACCAACTGAACTATATCCCCAGCCCATGGCCTTAAACTTTTGATCCTCCTGCCTTAGCCTCCCTAGTCGCCGGGATCACAGGCATGTGCTACCATGCCCAACCTCTTTCTCAATGTTGACAATTTGATAACCTGCAAGACGATTACTGCTACAAGGCCTACGCAAGGCAGAGGGCATGCCTGTCTCATGCCCAATTGTATCCCCTGGGAAGAGCACAGTGCCAGGCACAGAGTTGGCACTTGGGTAATTTTTACAAGTTGGTTCAAGCCTGGCATGTGACTTCCCCCTTCCATTTTGCACTTGAGGCAGAGATAAGCCCCCTTACTGTGCCGTCCACGCTGGATTGCATTTGATCCCCACCACGGTCCTGGGGGATAAGCAAGTGTGTTCTATTGTCCCCTTTCCCAGATGAGGGCCCCGAGGCCCGGAGGATGAGGGGGCCCCTGGGGGCCGTGCAGTCGGTAAGAGGTAGTACCAGGGTTCCCACCCGATTCTAGAACCCACATTCTCAAGCCCACCCCATATGTTGACCTTGGTGTCCCCGCCCTGCTCGGGCAGCAGTGTGACGCTTCTGAACACAGCCCTAGACCTGGCCCCTTCCTGTTGTCCCAACACCAATCGCTGGGCTCCTATCCTGGGTCCCAGGGTTCCGGCCCTGCACCTCGCGGGTTCCCTGCCCTCTGAAACGCTCCTTGGAGGGGGTCTCTGGTCCAAGGAGTTTGGGAACCCATACTTCATCCACCTCAAGGGACCCAGTACACGGAAGGGTCTGATCAGTGAAATCGCACGTTCGTCTCTTCCTTGCTTCGCCGAGGCCAGACCCCCAGGACTCTGGTGTCCTGTGACACACTTGGCGGACGCTGCCCTGGAGCCTGGCTCCTGAGCTGACCATAAATGGTCCTTATAATTTGAATTTGTCACCAGGGCGCCCCTGCCCCCCACAGGCTGGAGTTCTGTGGCCTCCACACACGGGCTTGTGTCCCTCCCAGGAACCCGGAGGACCTGGGGCGGCCTTCCCTCCTCCGTCCTCCACTAGACGTGCGTGCGCTTGAGCTCACTGTGTATGGAGGGGATACGTGTGATTCCACAGCTCGCTTTGCTCACTCACCGGGGTTTTCATAACCGCGGCTCAGTGGGTCAAGACCACGGCTACGGAAGGATGGGTCACGGGGCTGGGAGTGGGGCTCGGTGGTAAAGTGCTTGTCTGGCATGTGGGAGGCCCTGGGTTCAAATCCCCCAGCACCAAAAAAAAAAAAGATGGACTTGTGACCAGTGCTAGTCCCTAAGCTGTGTGTCACCAGTCTCAGCGTGTCCATCAGCCGGTCAGCTGCGTCCCTGAGCGTGCCATTCAGCCCGGCCGACACGGTCCTTCCCCAGCAAGGCTTGCTTGCCATTGGAAGCAGTGTGGGGTGTGAGCTCGGTTGTGGTGGTGCCAGCTGGTGACCGGCTACTGGAGTCACGCTCACGCTGCCCTTGCACATCGTCTTTCTAACAACTATTGGATGCAATGTCCTTGACACGCCGCCCATCAGTGACCCTCTCCTGCCGAGGGACGTTGGGCTGTTTCCAGGCCTTTGTTATCCACCAGCCAGTGCTTTGCTGGGAACAGCTCAGCCCGTGTTTATTTTTGTAGCTCCCTCAGTTTTTGAGGCCGCGGAGGTGGAGAGGCCTCTGCAGGGACGCGGGTGGCAGAGAGAGGCCTCCCCGCTGGCCTCTTGACCCCCCGGCCCCTGTTCCTTCCTCCGGCCGGTCTGCCCTTCCCCGGGCCGACTTTCCGTCTCCCGTGATTTTCTTTACTAGCCCGGGAGGCCCTGCGCGGTTCCTGCCTGTTGTCTTTGGGAGGCCAGAGAAATCCTTTTGGAATGTCCTGTGCCTTCTCCCTGAGTTCCCGGCTTTGTTCCATTGTTCACCAGAAATTCCTGCCCCATCGGGAGGGGCCTAGGAGCCAGAGGAGCAGATCTAAAAATGGTGGGCCCAGCTCAGGCCCAGCACACGCCCAGGCGCTTTGCTTGGGTGCAGATTTCCACACAAAAGGCGGCAGCGTGGATGCAGGCTGGGGTGGAGCGGGCTGCCCACTCTGAGGTCTCTCTCTGCTTTCCACGTCGAGTAAGCAGGACGTACCCATTTCAGAGATAAAATGGGGTGAGGGATGGGGTGGGCTGAGGCTCAGAGGGAAGGTTGGGGTGGGGTGAGGGTCAGGAGTAGGACCAGTGTGTCTCTTGCACACACCTTGGTGGTTAAAAGAGCTGGCTGGGTGTGGTGATGGTGCTCACCTGTAATCCCAGCTGCTCAGGAGGCTGAGGCAGGAGGATGAGAACTTCGAGGTCCAGCCTCAGCAACTTATCGAGGCCCTGTCTCAAAATAAAAATAAATTAATAAACAAATAAATAAATAAAGGGGCCTGGGGATGTAGCATGTGTGGCCCTGGGTTCCATCTCCAGTTCTGCAAAAAAGATAAATTTGTTTTCTAGAATCTTAGAAGAGTGAGATCAAATTACTTGTTTGGAAAGGGCCTAAGGGTTTTTTTGTTTGTTTGTTTGTTTGGTTTTTTTTTTTAATACAAAAAGGAATTTCAGGGACTGAGTTTGTAGCTCAGTGGTAGAGCACTTGCCTAGCATGTGTGAGGCACTGGGTTCAATTCTCAGCACCGCATAAAAATAATAAAATAAAGGTATTGTGTCTGTCTACAACTAAACAGATATTTTGTAAAAAGGAATTTCAGTATGATGCTCCAAATCAAATGATACTAAATGGCAGTTGGGTCAGGCAATTGAGCCATGGGTGACCTTGGAGTGCCTTTTCCAGTTCACCTGCCCTGCTGAGAACACCTGTATTGAGGAACAGTCCAAACCTAGTGGAGCACCACCCTTGTTTTGTCTAATTTATTGGTTATTTTGGATTAAGATTTACCCCTTAAAATGGGCAGACACTTCACAGAAGATATACAGGTGATCAACAAATACATGAAAAAGTGCTCATCATCCCTAGTAATTAGAGAAATGCAAATTAAAACCACCCTAAGATTTCATCTAACTCCAATTAGAATGGCTATTACTAAGAACACCAGCAATAATAAGTGTTGGCGTGGATGTGGGGGAAAAGGCACACTCATACATTGCTGGTGGAGTTGCAAATTGGTGCAACCACTCTGGAAAGCAGTATGGAGATTCCTCAGAAAACTGGAATGGACCCACCATTTGACCCAGCTATCCCACTCCTCGGTTTATACCCAAAGGCCTTAAAATCAGCATACTACAGCGATGCAGCCACATCAATGTTCATAGCAGTTCAATCCACGATAGCTAGATTGTGGCACCAATCTAGATGCCCTTCAGTTGACAAATGGATAAAGAAACTGTGGTATATATACACAATGGAATATTACTCAGCCATAAAGAAGAATAAAACTGGCATTTGCTGGTAAATGGATGAAGTTGGAAAATATCATGCTAAGTGAAATAGGCCAAGCCCAAAAAACCAAAGGCCCAATGTTTTCTCTGATAAGTGCATGACAATATATAATGAGGGGGGTAATGGGGGAAAGAGAACGAAGGAACTTTGGATGATGTAGAGGAAAATGGGGTGAGAGGGGGTGGGGGATAGAAAGATAGTAGAATGAAATAGTATTACCCTATGTATATGTATGATTACATGAATGGTGTGAATCTACATTGTGTACAACCATAGAAATGAAGAGTTGTACCCCATTTGTGTACAATGAATCAAAACGTGTCTGTAAAAATAAAAAAGATTAAAAAAAAAACAATGATTTACCCCTTAACATTTACTCATTCAATAAAAGTTAAGAAAGAAACTGCACTTCAGATGGAATGGGCATTGACTGAGGGTCAGAGGCCTGGCTGGGGTCCTAGCTCCGCCACTTGCCGACGACAGGGTTTTGGGCAAGACACCTTCTCCCAGAGCCTCAGTTTCCCCCTTCACCAATGGGCTGCCAAGACAGCCTGGCAGGGTGGAGGGGGTTGAAAGCCTACGTTTCAGGCCTTGGCAGTAAGCAGGGCACAGTGTGAGTGCCTCTGCAGGTGCCAAGGACTTTCCCTGGCCACCTCCAGCCCAAACACCTGGGCCACCTCTGTACACAAGGGACCCACAGAGCGGCCTGCCCATTGTTTGCGGCCAGCATGCTGCATCCTGTTTACACAGTCTCTGCTTGGCTTGAATGAGGAGCTTCCTTCTCTGACTTGGGCTCAGCAACTTGTGGAAGGGATCTGTGAACCCTGAGTATCCACCCAGGTAGCAGTTCGGACCAAGGGCAGAGGCTCTGTTGTCCCCACAGAGCACAGTCTGATCCCAACCAGTGCGTGAATCTCATCTGAGCACCTACTGTGTACCAGGTCCTAGAATGACCTCTACTCTACACTGAGCTCTCCCCTGTGCATCTGTGAGCACCTACTAGTTTCCAGATGTTGATCTGGGAGGGAGGAGGGGCAGGAAAGGGAGGAACTGCGGAGTGAAATGGACGAAATCATGCCGCATGCGTCTATGAACATGCCCCAGCGGATTCCGCCTTTATGTATATCTACAAAGCACCCATTTAAAAAAATAATAAATAAGTGGAAAGGAGACCAGGAGAAGAGAGGAAGGGGACCGGTGGGAGGGAAGAGGGGAGGGAGAAAGGAAATGCTGAATGCTGAATGCTGAAGCGCAGCACAGTATATTCCATGCATGTCTAATTATGTCAAAATGGACCCCACGGTAATATATAACTCAATGCATGAACAAAAGCATGTAAAACAAAGGAAATTTCCTGTGATCTTGTGATTGAGCACCCACTATGCATATGCAGTTCTCTATAATGACAATACTGACCATATTTATTATGTTTTTAAATGAATTAATTTTTGGTACTAGTGATTGAACCCAGGGGTGCTTAGCCACTGAGCCACATCCCCAGCCCTTTTTTATATTTTATTTAGAGACAGGATCTCACTGAGTTGCTAAGTGCCTCATTAAGTTCCTGAGGCTGGTCTTGAACTCATGATCCTCCTTCCTAGGCCTCCCAAGCCCCTGATATTTACAGAAGGGCACCACTGCGTGCAGCCTGACCATGTTTTTTAGAGCCACTGTGATGTGTGCACGATCTTTCTTTGTAATCATGGATACCTGACCTCTCTGTGCCTGTTTCCTCATCTGTGAAACGGGGACAATGGTTGTGAGGACTGAATGAGTGAATATATACAAGGCACTGAACACAATGCCTGGGACACAGCGAAGAGTTTAGTAAGTGAGGTATCCTTAACATCTTTAGCTTTGGCGCATTCACTGCATGAAATACCGTGACCATCCTCAGGTCAACAGCAGCTGGCGTTACTGGGCACCTATTGGACACAAGGCCCTCAGCCAAGATTAATATAAGAAATGACACCTCTCGAAAGCCACAAGGGAGCTAGATGCTGGGTCTCTGGCTCTAGAACAGTGCCCCGGGTGAGGGTCTTAACACTCTGGGGGAAACTGGACCACTTTGGAAGTGATTATTTTTGCAGGAGAGTCAGGGAGAGTTGGCATTCGTGCCTCGGAGCCAAGCAAATGGAGACCCGGAACAGGAAGCAGACAGTTTGAGCAACCAGATGAAGGGCTTCAGAATCAGGACACTAATGAACTGTCTCAAAAGCTGGACCAAATAGATTTTTCTTTATTTGGGGGTGGGGGAAGGCAAAGGGTGTATTGGGGATTGAACCCAAGAACACTACCACGGAGCCACATTCCCAGTCCTCCTTATTTTTTAGTTTGAGACAGGCTCTCAATAAGTTGCCCAAGGCAGCCTTGAGCTGGAGATCCTCCTGCCTCATTCTCCCAAGTTGCTGGGATCACAGGTGTGCGCCACCGTCCTCAGTTCAAAGTGGAGCCTAACAATCCACATGGATGTTCGCCTTGGCAGTGGGACTAGGGGGCTCACTCAGACTAAGCTGTAGCCTTCTCCTTGGGAGAAAAGGGAAGCAAGAGACAGAGGAAGGAGTATGCTCCGGGCTGAGCTTTGGCCCACGGAAGATCTGCCTTGCCCTCCAGAGATGGTGCAGAGGAGAAGGTGAAGTCAATGGACCCCCTTGCCTCCTCCTGCCCTGGGGGGATACTCAGGTCTGTCACCTCCTTGGTCATAGGGGCTAGGCCACAGCAGGCCTCTGCCTTCAAGCACCAAAGAACCCTGTGGGCCTCCAGGTTCTGCATTATCTCAAGGCCATTCCACACTGAGCTGCTCTTGGCCTTCACGTTGCCAAGGAGACAGAAGAGAGCCAACAGTAGGGACGGGGCCTGAAGTTCATAAGCACACAGAAGTGAATCCCGAGGCCAGAAACAGACCGGGGCAAACTGGAAAGAGCTTGGGAGCCTGGGTTCTTGGGCGAGGCCACTCTCAATCTCAGCTTGGGGTTCTCCAGGCCTGACCTGAGAAACATCAGAGTCCAGGGGCCCTTCGAGATGCTCAGAGCTACTGCATCGCGTTCTGTAGGGACAGGAAGTGGAGAGGGAACCACAGGGCCAGGGTTTCAGGGCAGACCGCAGGAAGCTGCGCCGGAATCCTCATTTCCAGAGTCCCTCAGCCGGCAGAACTGGGCAGCTGGGGACCTTGTGGCCCTGGTTTCCCAACTCCTGAGTTAGTCAGGTCTCTGAATTCTCAGTGGTCCAGGAAAGAGAGCAAGAAACCCAAAGAAGTGAGCAAAAGGGACCACCCTCCTGACCTTCCAGACTCAGACAGAATCACTCTCTCCAGAGTTCCCGGGCGCCCACCCACAGCCACCCCCGGTTCCTCCAGCACCTCTCGCACTAGCGATCAGAAAGTTCTTCTCTGTGTCTGTCCATGGCCCTGGTCACCAAAATCATATCTTTAAAAGAATAAATATGCATAAAGTGCCTAGAACAGTTCCTACCACATGACAGGGGCTCTAGGAGCGTTTATCATTCTTACTGTTATATCTACATTTCTGCTCACGTGGGACAGTGCTAAAGTCAGCCATCCTGACAAGAAGGCAGCATGACTAGGAATTGGGAACGAACAGTTATCTGTTTATTTATGTGGGGAAACTGAGGCTAAGGGAGGCTCGGAACCTGCCTTCCGTACAAAGTGCTTCAAACAATGCCTGGCATACAGTAAAGACCTTAATACGTAGGGTATCATTAAGTGAGTAGCTTTGGCGCACTCACTGAGGGTGTAACTACCCTTAGGACAACAGCAGCTAGCATTACTGGGCACCTATTGGACACGAGGCCTTCGGTTAACATAAAAAATGATCCTTATTGAAAGCCAGAAGGGAACCAGATGCTGGCGACCTCAAGAGCAGTGCCCCAGGTGAGGGTCTTACACTCTAACTGGGGGAAATTGGAGCTGCAAGCTCAGCCCTCAGAGCATGATAACCTTCTAAAATTTGTTGCTAACATAAAATCAGATCCCCAAACCAGGTGTGCGGTGCACACCTGTGATCCCAGCTACTTGGGAGGCCGAGAAAGGAGAGTCCCTTAAACCCAAGAGTTTGTGGTCAGCGTGGACAACCCAGCAAGACACTGTCTCAAAAATAAATAAAATTAAAATAAAAATCACATTCTAGCTTCTCTCGCGAAGGTAGCAGCCCATTTTAGAGCCAGGGATAGCCCAGGCGGTCCTCGCCCACTGAACACTAGTCTCTGCCTCTCCCTGCCATTACCCCAGCCCGCTCGCTTTTACTTGACTGACCCAAGAGACCACTGTTGAGTTCTGAGCCCCAATCTAAATGGTCATTTCCCCCAACAGAACCTTGGAAGGAGCATTTTGCCACAGACAATTTATTCTCCACCATCGCAGCCTGATGGACACGTGTGTGCCCATTGCAGGCCGGTGTCGACCTTACCACCAGTTGGAGGGTTTGGAGACGGGCTCGGGGGCATTCCAGCCGGAGCGGATGGCTTCCCAGAACTTGGGCAGACGATCTAAGGAGAAGAGCCCATTGCCAAACAGGGGCAGCTCAGGCAGCTTTATGCCTGGCCTCTGCCGCATGGAAGTGAAGTTCTGGCCGTGATGCTGGTGCTGGCAGCTCTGGGTGGTGGAGCCGGCCAGGCACTGCAGCTCGCCGGCGCCCCTGGTGGATGAGACCACGCAGGTGGTGTTGTTGGAGCTGTCTGGGGCAAGCGGGCTGCTGCCGGGGGTGGAGTAACTGCGGGGTGCGGTGCGTTCCAGGTGGTCCAGGTAGAGGGAGTTGGCAGCTCGTTCGAGGTAGTTGGCAGCAAGCCGGGGCAGGCTCAGCGTTTTGGGGCAGTTGTTGTAGAAGGCGCTGGTGGACCGGTCCAGGTAGTTGATGCCTTTGATGAGCTGGTCCAGGAAGCTGGGGCTGGAGGGGCCCAAAGGCCGGTCTGAGCAGAGCAAGCAGCTGGGGCTGTTATAAGAGGGCTGATAAGAGGACTTCCTGGCCACCTTGGAGCCTTTCACCAAGTGACTTGTCTCTACGAACTTGGAGTTGTAGGGCCGGCCCATGCAGACCCTCCCCTTGGGAAGTCTGGGGGAGGTGACGCTGAGGGACGGCTCCGAGTGGCTGCTGCAGGAGCTGAAGTCCGAGCCGCTGGGGTTGCGGGCACGCGAGCCCTTGAGGTTGTTGACGTCGCTGGGGCCGGAGCACTGGGTCCAGCCCGAAGCTCGAGGCGGGAGGGACACGTTGTGGGCATGGTTTGAACGGCCGTAGGTGTTGGATCTGCTCTCTGGGAGTCCGGACATCGCCTTGGCTGGGGGGGGTCAAACCCGTGACTGAGCTGTGGCTGCACGTGGAGGCTGCTCACCTGGACCTGGAGAGGGAGAGAGTTGGGCTGGCTCACCTGGCTCCCTGCGCCTCCCTCCAGCCTTCTCGCTAGGGGTCCCTCTGTCCCCAGAGTCCAGCACTGCCCTGCTCGCTCTCCCTCTCCTCCTCACGGGCCCCGGGGATTTTTCAAACTCTAAAACCAGAAAGCAAGAGAGAAGGGCAAGGGACGGGGGGAAGGCAAGGTCCTCAGAGAGACGAGACCAGAGGGCCTCCTAGAAGAAGCAGAGGCAGTATTTTCTCTCTTCTTTAGCTCTCGGCCACGTGCTGAAATTTCTATCCATCTTTGAAGCAGAAACTTCAGGTCACCACAAAGGCCAAGGACAGAACCTCTAATGGTGAGGTTGCAGGCAGAGACGGGCCTTAGGTGCTACCAAACGGCTAACTGTCGACAGCGCAATGCACCCTGATACTGGGAAAACCGTGTCTTGGCCTCGACGCGGTTCTGCACCCACAGAGATCTCTGTGTGCCCAGCCTTTTGCCCTGTGCCCTACGTGGATCAACTCATTCCCACTACACATCAGGAGACGGTATTCTGGTTCCAGTTGACAGATGGGAGAAACTGAAGCTCAGAGAGGTAATGTGACTAGCCTGAGATCACACAGCTTGTAAGGGTCAGGGTAGCATCTTGGGGATGTCTGATGACCCCCCCAACAGACAATGGCACGTTGCCAGGGTGACCTGGGTCTCCCCGACGATCTGTTAAGGGTGAGTTTTCACCACACCTACTCTGCCGGCCTGCACGGGAGGCCTGGTGGGGAGAAGCCAGGGGGACCGGGGTG
This sequence comes from Sciurus vulgaris, assembly GCF_902686455.1. NCBI lineage: Eukaryota > Metazoa > Chordata > Mammalia > Rodentia > Sciuridae > Sciurus > Sciurus vulgaris. The sequence continues at coordinate 15,260,596 of NC_136461.1, forward strand.
CTAGCCAACCCTGTAACTAAGTTGGTCCTGACTATAGGAAACTCAGATGGGGTTGAGGGTCCAGTGGAGTGGGTCTGCGGATGGGGCTGGGCTTGTGAGGGCAGAGCCGGCCAAGCCATTGGGTCTCCTCACTCTCTGACAATCTAGGATTTCCTCACCTGACCTGAGAGGGAGGGGCATTGGGTTCCTACTCTTTCTGGTTCCAAAGTAGGCACTTCACAGAGACTAAGACCTGGCTAGCCAAAGAGATGCCCAGTCCATTTCACCTCACTCCTTCCCCCGGGCCCAGCCTGGGCCTCACAAGGGCAGTGTAGTCCCTCTTGTTCCCATTGTCCCTCGGCTCCTCAGTACGAATCCCCACCCCCCACCCCCGCCAGGAGGAGAGCTCTGACTCCTCTTGCCCAGGACTGCCCACTGGGGCCAAGGGTCCATGCTTGTTGGAGTCCCCCCTGTTCAGAAGGCAGCTGGCTGCCCCTCTCCCAGCCCTCAGCAGCTGCCCTTGTCCTTTGAGTCTGTAATGGGTGGAATGTCCAGACTCAGGCCTCTTCCCTGCCTGGTCCAGCCCCACCCCATCAGCTCCTTTAAAAACATGAGGGAGGACTGAGGGCTGACTCCTGCAGAACCCTGCCCTTCCCCGCTGGCTGGTCGAGCCCCATCTGTCACCAGGGCCCGCTCCCCTCTCACTTTGTCTCTGAGGAGGTAGATGACATAGACCTCCTCTGGCTTCCCACTGAGGACACCCTCATGCTGCCACTCCAGACTGCTGGCCATGTCATAGAATCATGGAATCCTAGAGCGGGGTGGGGCCTCCAGGGGTCATCCTGGCCAGGCCCCTGCCGAAGGGCCAAGAGCCACTTTAAGCCTGCCAGGACAGATGGGTCCTATTTTTGCAACGAGGCTGGGGTGGCTGTTTTCCAGGGTTCCTTGTTGTTTTTCTCATCTTTAATTGTGCTGGGAGCCAGAAAGTTTTATGCTCACTCAAATATAACTCCTGCCTGCTGCAGTCAGCACCAACTTCTGCCCTTTTCTCATTGGGTTGGCAAACATTTATCAAGTGTCCCTCAAGTGCTGTCCCTCTGGGTGACCCATTTAAGGGCATAAATGCAACCTCCTTTCTCCCTTCTCGCCTCTCCCCATGTAGCCTACAATCCCATGTTGAACACCTACTATGTGACAGGTTCCAGTGAGATCCTAAGGACTTCTTTTTTTGTTTTTGTTTTTGTACTAGGCATTGAACCCAGGGGCACTTAACCACTGAGCTACATCCCTAGTCCCTTTTTTGTTTTATTTTGAGACAGGATCTCTCTAAGTTGCTCAGAGCCTCGCTAAATTCCTGAGGCTGGCTTTGAACTGGTGATCCTTCTCCCTCAGCCTCCAGAGCCACTGGGAATACAGATGTGAGCCACCACACCCAGCCCATGACTCTTCAGAGAGCAAATCTCACTGATCCTTTGGGAATCCTGCACCCCTTTTTCACCCAGGATATTTGTGTTGAACGAATGAACGAGATTATCCTTTGAGGTCTCAGGGTATTTGCCAGAAAAAGCTTCTATTATATTCTTCCCCGAATACAGTTGAAAATAGAGTTTTGAGTTAAGGATGTAGCTCAGTGGTACCGTGAGTGCTTTGTGTGCATGACACCCTGGGTTAGATCCCTAGCACAGCAAGAAGGAAAGGAAGAAAGATAGTCTTATTATGAATTCTCAGGCTTACTGAAAACTCACAAGACAATGAACTCCATACGCTTTTCATCCACATCTGTAAATTATTAACACTTTTGCCACATTTATCATTCCATCCACACACAGACCCTTATCATTTTTGAGAGTTAGTTGTAGACAACAGAATCTCCCCACCAGCCTTTGGTACTGGAGATTGAACCCGGGGCCACTTTACCACTGAGCTACATCCCCCAGCCTTTTTTATTTTTTATTTTGAGACAGGATCTCGCTCTGTTGCTGAGACTGTCCTCGAACTTGAGATCCTCCTGCCTCAGCCTCCTGATAGCCGGGACTGTCAGCATGTGCCACCACGCCCAGCTGACAACAGCATCTTTTACCCCTGATGACTTCAGCGTGGTTCTCCCATGTGCCTGGAGAACCAGGACATTTCTAACATAGGCACACCATCACCATCAAATCCGGGATATTTAACGTGGATTCAGCTCTATTATCCCACATATCGTCCACGTTCAGATCCCAACCCTTGCCTGCTACCCTTTTCCAATCCAGGATCCAACTCGGGATTGGTCTTCACGTCTCTGGTCTCCCTCCATCGGGAAGAGTTTCTCAGGCCCTTCTTTCTTTGGACGTTTTGAAGAGTGAAGAGTACATGCCAGTGTTTTGGAGAATATTTTCCATGAGTGTTTATCTGATATGTCTTAATGACCAGATTCAGGATTACAAAGCACCTTAGTGTAGGATCCCCCCGGGCATAATGGCGTCAGTGCAGAGGCACTAAGGGTGAAGGGCCTCTGGGCTGGCTGAGTTACAGGGAGCAGAGAGGGAGGGATATGAGGGGCTCCCCGCCAAGCAGAGGGAGAGCAACTTGGGGGAACTCAGTGAACAGGGAGATGGTGTCCACAGTCCACACGTGGGACCTGAGCCAGGCCTGGTTCAGCTCTGGGCTGAGGACTGGGCCGGCAGGCGGGCAGCCAGCTAGAGGGCTTGGCTTCTGGGCTGTTTGTCCTGACGGTACCCAGGCATCGAGATCACTAGCCATTTCTGGCCTGGGCACTAAGAGCTGCTGGAAATAGCTCGAGGACAATTATTTCTGGAGGAATGTGCTATTTCTCTATCTTCCCAGAAAGCCAGACTGAGTCCCTTTGAGATGGGAAAGTCCCTCTCGGATCTCCTCGCTCCAAGGGACCTGCAGGCCTGCTGGGGGCACAGAGTCTTTCAGAGGCAGAAGGGCAAAGTCTAAAAGCACCCTTCCCTGGTGGGCAGAGGGTTGACTCTGTCCTTAGATCCCAACTCCAGGTTGGTCCTGTTGAGGTCTAGCTGACTCAGCCTGGGTACATACGACGAGTTAAAACTGAGGAAGCCATCTGCCCAGGCTCATCCCCAAGAAACCGGTGCTGACGGAGCACCGAGTATGTGCTAGAACCTGGCCCTTCTTATCTACATCCTCATTTCTGTGATTTATTTAGTCATAATACCAAAGACCAGTTTGAGGTTTTGTGAATGTAAGGCTTGGACAGATGTGCTTTCCCTGCCCACCTCACTGAACCGTCTTTCCATACGACGAAATTCAGACCCATCGCAGACTTTTCCTGAGGATTTTACAACTTACTTGATAAGCTTAAACCCTCTTGTTGAATCACAGTTTTTGACACTCAGACCAACCGGACAGAAACAGTCCACTCTCAAGCTGCCTTTCATCCTGCAGAGGGGAAAGAGCCCAGGCTTTGGAGTCAGAGGTACCTCATTTGAATCCATATTTGGGCTCAGCTGCTTGCTCACTGTGAGCCTCTCTTCTCAATTGTAAAATGGAGACAATAGCATCAAATGCATAAGTGTGTGGTGAGAATAAAATGAATTAACTTTCATAAAGAACCTAGTACAGTGACTGGAACACAATAGATATAGCGGACCACACCCTCTAAAAAACAGACACTGTCAGTCATTTCTAATCCTCCTAGCACCCCTAAGAGGTCAGTGTCGTTTTCCTGATGAGGTCAGAGGAGGCTCAGAAAGAGCTCACCCAGCAACCCAGAATTAGCCCTGTCTTCTGGCTCCAGAGATATGGGTTTAAGCACTGAGCTAGGGAGGGAGGGTCATCCTTCTCACCCAGCGAGGGCTCAGTGAATGGCCCTGTGAATGGAGCTGCACGGGAGAGGCGCACGGGATGAGGCGGGCAGCTATCACCTCACAGTGCACTGAACCCCCTTCCACCACCCCTGGCCAGACTCAGCGGCCTCCTACTCCTTAGAACTGCAGGGATGGGTGCCAAGCTCTCGGGATGTCCTGGGTGGGTATGGTGCCCCACTCCCCAGGATCTCCAGGCACGGCCCCACCTTTGCCCCACCTGGACCACCTACGACTCTGGCTTCTTAGCCAACCAGCTTCAGAGGCTGTCCAGCCCCCGCCCCACCCGCTCTCTCCCTTCCCACTCCCCCTCTGCCGGCCCTACAACCTCTTCCTCCCCACCAAGACCGCAGGGGCCCCTTGCCAGTCCCCTAGCACAAAGTCGTCAAGGGCATGTCATCCCTCCCGGTTCCCCAGAGTGGGGGTCCTGGAGAGCAGGCCCCTCTCCAGAGACTTCAGGACCCTGCCCCATTAGCACTTGGGGCTCATCAAGCCCTTACCTGCCACTCAGAAGTCTCCCCCTCCCCAGAGCCTGAGATGAGGGGAGGAGCATCTCCTGGCGCCTTCGGCCACAGGGTCCTCTGGAAGCATCATGTGGAAGCCACCCCAGCTCAACCGCCAGACACCCAGCTCAGTCCGGGCACAGCTGGAGTCGAGAGCCATGAAAATGTTGGCTCCCCTGCTCTGTCTGAAAGGGCATCTGTGCCCAGCCTCAGGCAGCAACTGGCACTGCGACTCACCTGAGCCCTCCCTGGCACTGAGCCAGCCTGCCTGCAGCGCTGAAAATCTCCCCTGGGCCAATGTCTGACCCTCGCCACCTGCAGCTTCCCCCCACCAGAGCTGTGAGCCACACCCCCGCACCCCCAGAACTCTCCGGAATAAAGACCCTCTGCTCACCCGCTGCGGAGAACGGTGCTTCCCCAAGCCCTTGGTTGTCAAGAACAAGCCAGGGCAGATCTGCACTCAGGAGCACTGGGCAGGTGTGGTTTGGCAGGAGCCCCAGCCAGCAAGAACTGCCCCTGGCCAAGCTACCCTGGTCTTTTGAGGTAGAGCCACCAACCTGGGAGGGCACAGGGCTCCCCTGTTCAGAAATTCCCTCGAAGGGCACATAGAAGGATGGTCATGCTGTGTCTGCACAGCCTTCTTGAGAGCAGACAGGCCCACAGGAGGTGCGACAGCAAGCGACTGGCCTGTGCCGTGCCCGGGGGTAGGCAGCCCTGCTTCTCCAAACCTCGAGCCCTGCTGGGTAAGAGGGGCGGGAGGAGAGTGCTCAGGGGACGTTGCTGGCTTGATGACTCCGTGCTCTGCTGGGGTCGGCTGCACTCAATTGTTGGATATTCTGGAATTTAGTAACTGGCGATTTAACCATTGGTTTGAAATCAGCCACAGCAGGAGCATTTACAGCCAGGAATGGCATATGTGACAAATTGGGACTCCTTTGGTTTGAGACCTGGTTTGCCAGCACGCTGCCGAAGCCACAGGATCCTGGCCAAACATCGACTTCTTTGAACCCCGTTTCCTCATCCATAAAACCGTGCATGCTAATTGTCGCAGGTGCAGCGCTGGGTCTGGGCTTCGCGTGCGTTGACTTGTGTACTCCTGGTTGCCAGCTCCGTGCACAGTGCTCGGAGCCTCTCCCGTTTTTTGCAGGTAAGAAACTAAAGGGCAGAGAAACTCGCCTAAAGCATCAGAACAGAACCCAAGTTCCCAGCCCAGGCACTTTGGCTCAGTTCTGCCCTCCGCACTCCCCCGGCCGCCTCCGTGACACCATCTCAGTGGCCACCTACTAAGCACTTCCAGCGTGGAGATACTGTGCTTGAGCTTTCAGCCTTTAACAGGGGCTCACCCAAACCCTCCGGCCTTCTGGGATCAGGCTTTCCTTTAATTATTTAATTAACCAATTAATTGTATTCTTTTGTGGTACTGGGGATGCCACCGAAGGGCCCTTCATCACTGAGTCACATCCTTTTTATTTTTTGAGACAGGCTCTTGCTAAGTTGCGGAGGCCGACTCTGAACTTGTGCTCCTCCTGCCTCAGCCTCCGGAGTCACTAGGATCACAGGCATGCGCCCCTGAACCCCCTGAGCCTTTTCTTTAATAGATATTACAACTGGAATCTCGATCTGGGGGGGGCGGGCACGGAGAATGCTGAGCCTTCCCCGGTGTGTCAGAGGACGCCCAGGGGACTGTCGTGGCCTCTTGTCAACCTCACTCCGAATCCCTGCTTCCAGCCCATTCTCAGCCCCTGCGGCTGCCCCTGTCTGAGAATGTCATCTTCTCTCGGCAAAGCGGCACCCCTGCCCAAGTGTGCCCACTACGCCCTCCCTGTGCACGTCCCCCATCGCAGACGGACGGCTATTTGACAGACTCGATGAGAGTCCAAGGAAACAGCACAGAGCGTGGAAAACAACCGACACCAAACCCATGACATTCACTCCGCTCTTTGTGCCTCCTGGCCTCCTCTGTCCTCAGACCCAGGCCTCCACCATGCAGGTCCCGGGAGACCCTTCTCCCACCCCCACAGCCTCCCACCCTCAGGCCTCTGAGCCCGAAGAGTTACCATTTTCTGGATGTTGACAAAGGCTCACGTTTCCCGTTCTTTATTGTACCCAGAAAAGTGGTGCCCGACTCCCTGATTCTGACCTGGGCGGAAAGGCTTTCCTTCCATAAGAAGCAGTTGGGCGGAAAGAGGAGCCACCCCCAAGGAGGTGCAGAAGTGGCAGCTGATGTCCTTCCTGGATGACTGGATCCTTTCAGTCACTTTGTGAGGTAGAACCTTTTGTTTTTCCAGAGAGGCACTGAGCTCCGAGGTTCTGCTTCATACCCGTTGTGGTACAGCTGGAGGATCTTGGGCACATTATACCTTGAGCCTCAAATACCTCCTCTACAACCTGAGGATAATTGGAATACCTGCCCACAAGGCTGGCCCCTGTGAGGCTCTCGATTAAATACTTCCACACTGGCTCTTGTGGCCCTAGTTCTAGAGAGAGAGACTGAGGTCTAGGCCAATTCTGCTATTGACATGAGAGGTGAGCTGGGCCTCAGTTTACCCAACTGGAAAAGGAGAAGAAGGAACAAAAATGGCCTCGAAGGCCCATTCCAGGTCTGTCATACTCTAGAAGGGCTCCCAGGAATCTTTGGGCTGTACTCTATGCTCCCTTCTAGACCTTGTCCCATGAACAAGTGGTTGTGGTTTTTTCGGTCCTGGGGACTGAACCCAGGGGTGCTCTACCACTGAACCACATCCCAGCCCTTTTTATTTTTTATTGTGAGACTCACTAAGTTGCTTAGGGCCTCACTAAGTTGCTGAGGCTGACTTTGAACTTGTGATCCTCCTGCCTCAGCCTCCGGAGCCACTGGGATTACAGGTGTCCCCTCTGAGCCTGGCTCCTTGTTCATCTTGTAATGAGTTGGTAAACAGAAGAATTTTCCTTGAGTCCTGGCAGCCCCTCCTCTGAGGAGGAGGTTGTGAGAACCTCCCATTCACAGCTGGTTGGTTGGTACTGGGCAAGAGGTGCCCCCCAGGACTTGTGACCAGTGTTTGATGTGGGGGCAGTCTTGTGGGACTGAGCCTGAGTCCTCTGACCTTTGAGATCTATGCTAAAATCAGGTAGATAGTGGCAGAAACGAATCGAACTGTTGGACACCGAGTTGGTATTGAGGAATTGGAGAATTGGTTGGTGTCACAATATACCTCACAACTTCCTTTGAAAGACGCTTCTGCCCACCAAGAAACTTGTCCCAGAAACAGGGACAGCAGCTGGCTCAAGCTGGGAAGGAAGACCCTAGCAACCACTGCGAGGATCGGTGGGGCTTCCCAAGGGGTGTGGAACTGCTCTGTGAACTTTTCTGTACACTTGAAATCTTTCACAGTGGATAGAGAAAGGGGGGGCGGGTGGAGAGGGAAAGAGGAAGGGAGGGAGAGAGGGGGAGGGGAAAGGAAGGAAGGAAGGAAGGAAGGAAGGAAAGAAGGAAGGAGAGGCACGGTTGGATGCAGTAGAAGAAGACTGGCTGAGTCTAGAATTCTGGTTTCTATTTTCAGTCATGCCCTTGACCCACCCAATGACCTTGAGCAAGTCACAGTCCTTCTCTAGCAGTCCTTCCAGTGCTAATTTTGTACTGGCTAGTGTCTTAGTCAATTTTCTGCCACTGTAACAAAGTACCACAGACTGGCTAATTTGAGAAAGAACAGAGATTTATTTCTTAGCCTTCTGGAGATGGGAAGTCCAAGATCAAGGTGCTTGCCTCTGGGGAGCGCCTTCCTGCTGCATCATGACACGGCGGGAGGCATCGCAGGCTGCCAGGGCCAGTGTGCGAGCTTGGGACTCTCTTCCTCTTCTTACAAAGCCACTAATGCCATCATGGGGACATCTGATCCTAATTACTTCCCAAAGGCCCTACCTCCTAATATCATCAACATACAAATTTGGAGATGAAGCTTCCAACACATGAACTTTTTAGGGACGCATTCAAACTATAGCAGAGTTTTAATCTTCCTCAATCCTCACGGGTAGTAAGCATCTGTGAGCTCCTGCTTCTCTACATGTCTAATCCCCACCCCCGGCCACACAGCCCCTGGAGGGTAGGGGCTGTCTCCTCACCCTGGTCTACCCTATGCACAACGCAGGACCTGGCACTTAGCAGGTTGAGCGAAGGAAGGAAAAAAAAGAAGGATACAATGCCCGGCACAGTGGCACACACCTGTAATCCCAGTGACTAGGGAGGTTGAGGCAGGAGGATCACAAGTTGGAGGCCACCCTCAGCAATTTAGTAAGACTGTCTCAAAGTAAAAAATAAGAAAAGGTCTGAGGATATAGCTCAATGGTAAAGCACCCCTGGGTTCAATCCCCAGAAGGAAGAAAGAAAGAGAGCGGGTGGGTGGGGGGAGCAGGTGGGAAGAAAGGAAGGAAGGAAGGGAAGGAGGGAAGGATTGAACCCAGCAGTACCTAACCACTGAGCCACATCCCCAGCCTGTTTTTTGCATTTTTTATTTTGAGAGAGGGTCTCACTAAGATGCTCAGGGTCTCACTAAGATGCTAAGGCTGGTTTGAATTTCCGATCCTCCTGTCTCAGCTGCTGAGCCTCTGGGATTACAGGTGTGTGCCACCGCGCCCAGCTCCCCTGGAAGCTATCTGTGGTTTAGGCACCCAGGTCAGGAAGCCTGGGGTCTCCTTGGGACTGGGGCTCACTCTATACACTTCTTCCTGCCTGGACCCCCCCGGATGCCCTAGGCCTAAGATGTGATACAGGAGCAGAAGGAAGCTGAACTGGAGGCCTGGAGGCTCAAGGGCCTCCATTTCCTACAACAGAGGCCCTATCCAAGCCCAGCTCACCGTGAGGAGAGCCAGGTCATACACCTGAAGACAGGAAGCCTTCCTTGACCTGAGCCCAAGTCCCTACCAGGCTGGGCAGAGTCCTGCACCCAGAGGACCAAACTTGCCTTCCTGGCCCAGTTTAACAGAGCTCAACTGCTCTGCCCTGCCACCCAGTCACCTTCACCCCTGAAACCACCACTAGCAGCTCAACCAGTGCCACGCAGCCTTCTTGGCAGGGCAACTGGGGCCAGGAGACCTGGGATCTGCTCCTACCTCTGCATCTCAAAGGCCAGGTAAGTGGTACTCCCCGCCTCCCTCAGACCTGACGGCTACATCCTACGTCATGCTTAGGGTCACTGTAAGGAAATAAAATAGAGAGGGTCTCATATCAAGTCCCTTCCTTTTCCATAGTCAAGGACTCAGAGCAAGTTAAGTTTCCAGCTGGAGCCTGCAGCCCTCCCAGCTCCGTTCTCCCGCTTCTTGGTCGACAACATCTGATCGCTCCATTCTCTGCTGGCATGTGTATCCCACACCCACCTGCTGCTACACCCAGCGTAGCTCTGATTTGCGTGTATTCAAGCGTTACCTATATCATGGCACAATACTGGATACGTTCGTCTATAATTTGCTTTTCTGCTCCCTGAACTGCTTTGGCGATCTGGCCGTGCCGACACGTGTAGCTTTGGTTCAATCATTTGTACAGGATAGTATTGCATTTTACGAATATACCTTAAATCATCCATTCTCCTGTTATTCACTCAGTTGTGTCCAGTTATTTATTTGTTTATTTATTTATTTATTTTTGCTGTGCTGGGGATCGAACCCAGGGTCTTGTGCATGCGAGGCAAGCACTCTCCCAACTGAGCTATCTCCCCAGCCCGTTATGTTTTATTAAACAACATTGAAATAAAAATTTTTGTATATGTCAAAACCTGTTTTAGGTAAAGATGGGTTCTATCAGGAGCTCACATTCACTGATCAGTGTTGGTCTTTTATTTCAGTCCTGGGGATTGAACCCAGCACCTCAACGCATGCTAGGCAAACACTCTCTCACTGAGCTGCATCTCTAGCCCTTTTAAATTTTTTGTTTTGATAAAATAAAATTTTTAAAAAATTGCTGAGGCTGGCCTTGAACTTGAGATCCTCCTGCCTCAGCCTCCTTAGTTGCTGAGGTTTATAGGCCTGCGCCACCTTGCCCAGCTCACTGTTCACTTTGATGACAGTAGGTTCTCTACCTGAATCGGGGCAAACGACTTGTCAGGGGGACAGATTGAGGTTGGGGCTCTCTGGGGGGTACGAGCTGTCATTTGCCACTCTGTTCGGAGTGTCCCTTGGGCTAAGGCTCATGCTAAGTGCTTCATCTGCTCAGATTCTCAAAAGAGCCTGTGAAGGAGCTACTGTTGTTACTTCAGCTGAGGAAACTGAGGCAGAGGTGTCTTGGCAAAGCCACAGAACAGCGACTGGGCTGAGATTCAGACAGACTCTGGGCGTCTGATTCCACTGCCCACATTTTTAGCAGAGCAGAGGGGCCCTGAGCTATGGGAGGATGATCCTCCCTGCAGGAGGCCCCAGTACCAGGCCGCCTAGGAAGATGGGGGGCCCTGAGGGGGGCAGCAGCAGGAGGCCTCAGGAGGAGGAGACCCTGTGGCCTCCCACCCCACCCACCCACCCCAGGCTCCTCCCTGCCTAGGACTTAATTTCTCTTTTCCTCAGCTGTCCCTGGCTGTCTGCTGTTCTTCCCTCTGTCTAATTTTTCTCTTTTTACCTTCCTTGTCTTGGGCCAGCTCTCTTCTTTCCAGTCCCCACTCCTGACGCATCTATTCACGCAGGCAGCCATCCCTCGCCACCTCTGTGGATCCATGCATCCATCCCACCTGAACTGAGCACCAACTCAGGTCCCAGGGCCACGGAGCCTGAGACAGGCCCCAGAACCGGGGCTGAGGGCAACTGTCCAGCTGAATTCAACCCCTGTAGGAGCCCCAGCATTCGGCCCTCTCCCCAGACACACCCAGAGACAAACACCCTTACGTAAACTTACTAGAACAATCTGGGAGGCAGTCGTGGCTCTTGGGCACCCCCTGGTGCTCCCTGGGATATGACACCCGGGCTGGAGAGTGCGGCGGGCTCCCCTGCCCTCTTCCCAGCAATTTTTATTTGTTTATTTGGTGCCGGGGATGGAACCCCGGGCCTGGCACAGGCTAGGCTGCCCCTGCAGCCCTCAGCAATTCCATTTTTAAGGGTTTCTAACAGTGGGGTTCTAGTGAGAAATATTTAATATCCAAATTTCGCCCAAACCAAATGCCAGAGTAAGAGGAGAGAGAGAGAGAGAGAGAGAGAGAGAGAGAGAGAGAGAGAGGTGTTTGGGGAGAGTGTGGGGGCTCTACAGAGCCTGCGCACATATGTGTGCTCCTGTGTGTGCGCACAGGGGGTGCTGGGTGCCAATTCTGAGTGTGTGCTTGCACACCAGCTCTGGGCACCATGCGGGGGTGTGCGGGTGATCCTTCCCCGTGTGCACTGGGTGTCCTCTGAGTGCACGTGGAGGTCGGGAGCGCAGCTGCCTTCTAGTTAGGGCGGTGGCCCAGGTTCCCTAGTGGGAAGGGCGCCAGGTGGCCATGATGCACCTGCCTGGCTTTCTTCCCATCCCCGTGCTGCTTCTTCCCCCCATGCATGCTCAGGGGAGGGCCACCTGTTAAATAGGCCGTCTGCACCCCACTTCTGTCTTAGAGTCTGTTCTTGGGATAAGAAGCAGGCAGCCCAAGGGGAGATGACCACACGCTGAGGCCATTGGACTGCAAAGATGGCACTCGCCTGGGTCCACGGTGACATCACTGTGCTGCTGAATTAACCAACCACTGACTGACACCCCTGCCTTCCGGTGAGGTGAGAAAACCCTGAGCATCTAAGGCTGTCTTAATGGGAACTTGTAACTTGTGGCTGAAAACTTTCTAAGAATCCAGCACTCTACGGGGCGTGTTCCAGGTCAAAGGCAGGCCAGCCGCCAGGCGTGGCCTTGTCACGGAGGATTCGGCCCGCTGCTGAGTGTGTGTGCGTGTGTACGTGTGGGTACCCTGTGTGCATTGACGCCTGTTGTGTGCAGGGCCCCGTGAAGTGGCTGTGATAGTCTGAAATGTCACCCAAAGTCTCACGTGTTCAGAGGTGGGGGGATTTTGGCTAGTGATTGGATCATGGGGGCTCTGATGCCATCAGTGGACTGGTTGGAAGAAGGAGGTCACTGGGGGTGTCTCCCCCATTTCCCAGCTGCCCTGAGCTGAGCAGCTTTCCTCCACCACGGACGCTCCACCACCACGGACAGGAGGCTGGCCTCACTGCACCTGGGTGGGCAGGAGCCGATGGAATTGCCGGGCCCCTGTGTCCGCAGGCTTCTGGTGGGAGCGTGGCAGGTAGAAGGAAAAGAGAAACCAGGTGTTTCCCTACACCTCCTACAAGGCTCCACAGGACAGGCCTGGGCTGGGCCCAGCTCCTGCTGGTGACCCTGTCTCCCGGCCTCCAGCTCCCAGCATCTCTTCTTTCTGGTCCTGCCATCCTGGGGGGTGGCAGTGGCTGATCCCTGGGTTCCCTGGCCTTCTCAGCACTTCCCTCTCTTGGTAGCCAGTTCCCTGGACTGAACAACCTCTCTTTCAAACACTCTCTTCTTTGGTGACCTGCCTGGCTCAGGCGGCCCTCTTACTTCCAGCCTGGGGAGGAGGCCGGTGGTTTGTGTCAGGCAGAGCCAAGAGAAGTGCAGAGAACTTCAGCCTGAGCCCTGGTATCCTCACTTCTGACCCCCAGCCCTCACCCCAAAGTCCAATCCTGTGAGACTATAAATGTCTTAATTATGAAATTGTCACTTACACCTGAAAACATGTGTACTTTGTAGCAGAGACTTTAACTGCCTCTGCTGTCCGTTCTCCCTTCCTCCACGCTGAGAGGATTTTCACAGTGCGCAAGACTGTGTGTAGGGAAAGCCATGCCTCCCTGCCTCCCAGGTAGACCCATGAGGCCAGGGGCTGACTTCTGGGGAGGCCGAAGAGATGTATGCAAATTCCAGGTGGAGTGCTTGAAGATAACGCCTGCTGCTTAGCAAGGCGGCACTTGCCTGTCATCCCTGGAGAATTGTAACTTTGAGGCCAGCCTGGGTAATTTAGTGAGACTCTGACTCAAAATAAAAAATAAAAGGACTGAGATGTAGCTCAGGGGTAAAGTGCTCCTGAGTTCAATCCCCAATACTGAAAATAAAAAAAGATGAAGCTGGCCCTCTCCCTTTCTGTCTGAAATGCGGGGCGATCAGAGCCACCGCTCGCTGTATCGCTAGGGCTGCCCTAACAAAGTGGCCAGGCGCGGAGGCACACTGCTGTGATCCCAGCAGCCCAGGAGGCTGAGGCAGGAGGATTGTGAGTTCAAAGCCAGTCTCAGCAAAAATGAGGTGCTAAGCAACTCAGTGAGACCCTGACTCTAAGTGAAATACCAAAATGGGGCCGGGGGCGGGGGGTGGCTCAGTGGTCCAGTGCCCCTGAGTGCAATCCCTGGTAACTGACTCCCGCAAAAGTACCATAAACTTGGTAGCTGAAACAGCAGGCTTCATTCTCTCACCATTTTAGAGTCCAGAAATCTGAAATCGAGATGTCAGCAGGTTGATCCCTTCCCAGGGCTGTGAGGGAAGAAACGGTTCTAGGCTTCTCCTTTTGGCTTGTCAATGCCGTCTTCCCTCTCCCTGAGTCTCTCTGTGTCCCAATTTCCCTTTTTTGTAAAGGCATCAGTCATATGGGATGAGGGCCAACCCCTAAGGACTTTGTCTTAATTAATTACATTGGCGATGACCCTATTTCCATGAGTACCTGAGTACCTGGGTGCTGTGGTTTGGATATCAAATGGCCCTGAAAGGCCCAGGTGCTCATGGCAGGGAGGTGGGAGGTGGTGGAACCAGTAAGAAGTGGCGCTAGGAAAGGTCCTCAGGTCACTGGGGGTGTGCTGAAGAAGGGGATTATGGGATACCAAAGGTCTCCTGCTCTTCTCCTTTGCTCCTGCTGAGGGTGAGGGGTTCTGCTCCTCCATGTGCTCCACCATGATGAGCCGCCTCGCCACAGGCCCAAAGCAACAGGACCAACCAACCACAGAGTGAAACCTCTAAAACACAATAAACCTTTTCTCTCTATAAGGTGATTATCTCAGGCATTTATTATAGTAAAACAAAGCTAACTAACACAAAGGGATTAGGCTTCGATGTGGGAATTCTGGGGGAACATGACCTGACCTGTGATACACGCCTAGGGAGGGAGGAGCCTGAGACAGAGCAGATAATGCCACAGAGCAGAGGCGCAGAACTGGCATAGGCTTTGACATCAGAGGGCAGTAAACGTCTCTCTTCTGTGTTATTCAGGACCTCAGTTACACTCACCCGAACCCTCCTCATAGACAGAGTCTTGAAGGGAACGTATGTCAACCCCAAGGGGTAACTGAGGAATATTTAGTAGAAGCAGGGACAGGGTTGCATAAATTAACAAGGCCAGCGAAGTGTCTGGAGGCTGGTGACAGTGAGGACCCATCCCACCCCCAGGCCTGAAGGGGCAAACAGAAGAAGCAGTTAATGGAGCCCAGAGATAGCGGCAACGGGGAGAAGAGAAGGCCGCAGGCCACCGGTGAGGGCCTCTGGGGCACACAAGCAGGAGCCGAGGAACAAACTCCCACCTGCTCTCTCCTTCCAGCCTCCCGTCTCCTGCTGGCACCTCTCGTGGACCACACCAAGGCCAGAGCACACAGGGGCCCCCGCCAGCAGGGCACTGAGCAGCAGGGCACCCCTAATCCCCGCGTATCCCTAGGCTCCGTGAGGCACCTCTGCAGAAGCACAGGGTCTCCCTGGTGGCAGGAAGTGTGCCTGGATTCTAGAAGGTGCCCCGCAAATATTTGTCCAATGCGTACTTGCCAGGAGGGCGGTGGAAGAGAGGCAGGGGAAGGTCAGGCCCTGGCGCCTCTGGTCCCTCCCCACATGGCAGCAGGAGGGCTTCTCCCACCCCACCCTGTCGCCCCCGGAAGCCATGGCACCTGCCGTGGGAAAGAGGCTGTGCCCATTGCCCAACACCCCCCTCGGTTCCAGGTGAGGCAGCACCTTCCTTGAGACAAGAGCCACCTGTGCCTGCCCCAGCCCTGGGTCTCCTCAGGGTCTCTTTGTGCCGCAGATGGGGCACCGCCCGACCCTGGGCCTCCTTCTCCTCCCCGGGGCTGGGCTGTCCATCGGAGAGGGACGGGGCTGGTAGCCGAGGAACTTCAGGGTAGTGTGGCTCCAGAGGGGCCTGGGCCGAGGCCACGGTGTGTCATTCACAGTTCACACTGCCACACGAAAGGCTCAGAAAAGTCCCCTAGGAAGGAATCATTCAAACTGTGACCTCGTATTTCCCAGTCTTCTCAGATTGTTGACGCTCTGTTGAACGCCCCCGGGTTGTGTTCAGAGAGATGACGCCACAGCAGCGAACCAGCACATGCACCCCTGCTCTGTGGGGCTCTGCGCTGGTGGGTCTGTCCATCCAGAAACTCTCTTCACATCCTCTAGACGCCGCTCTTCAGGGCCACCATCCAAGAGCTGCTACTAAGCTTTTCCAGGACACAGAGCCGGTGGCCTCCAGTTGTGTCCTGTATGAATGTCAGGGTCAACTGCACTTTCAGAGTAGGAAGGGGATGGCAATTAGAGTCCTTCAGTCACGCATGCCTGTAATCTCAGCCCCTCAGGAGGCTGAGGTAGGAGGATCGCAAAGTTGAGGCCAGGCTCAGCAACTTAGTGAGGCCTTTAAGCAACTTAGTGAGACCTTATCTTAAAATAAAAAGTGAGAAAGGGCTGGGGATGTGGCTCAGAAGTAGAGTGCCCCTGGGTTCAATCCCTGGGACTGCAAAACAAACAGAGTCCTTTCAGCTTTGTGGATGCTCTTGTTGCCTCCTCCTTTGGTAAGTGCTGTTGAATACCTACTATGTGCCAAGCTCCCTTCTAGGCACTGAGAATTTGAAGACGAATAAAGATGTGGTCCCGGTGCATCTTCCGTCTGAATGGGAACCAGACACAACGGGCCACCCTCCAGGATAGTCTCCCAGCCCCCCAGACCGGCCTCCTACTTCCTCACACTCTCCACTGGGCCTCCCCTTCCACGTCCCACTCCGGAACTGGCTCGCATTGCTTTCTGCCGAGGCCCGCGGGATGGAACCCCTCCTGCTGCCGGCTGGGCGCAGGTCCTCCAGGGCTTTACTCAGTCATCTCCCGGGCCAGAACCTCCCACCCTCCCCCAGGGTTAATCAGCAGTGCGGTAACAGGGTCTGTCCACATGCCTTAAGGATGAGACCCACCTGGAAGGGGTGGTGATGGACAGCTGACCTCAGAAGGCCATCTCTCTTGGGACCAAGCAGAGGCCAGGTGGCCGCCTGTCTTTCTGTGGAGCCTTCGGTGTGGCAAGGACTTGCTCAAGGCCACCTGGATAAGGGCTGAGGAGGCTTCTTGTTTGAAGTCGGGGGAGGGCTTGAGCCCTCCCCTGTGCCCTTGGGAGAGTCTCTGCTAGGCCAAGCAGTGACAAACCAGGGGACCGTGAGCAAGTCCTAGCTTTTCTCTGGAGTGATGTCCCCTCTCTGATAGCGAGGTCGCGCTAGGTGGTGTTTTAGGCCCTGTCAGGGTCGGGCCCTTGGTGGTGGCATCTGGGAGGTCCGACCTGCCTCTCTGTGCAGCTCCTGGACACTCCCTCTACCCTCCTGGCTGGGGGTCTGGGGAAAGGCTCTGAGCATCAACGCTGGGCAAACAAACGTGCCCAGGCCCACGGGGACAGGGGTGAGGGAGGACAGGACAGGGCTGTGTGTCACAGTGTGAGCCCAGCTACTGCAGTGGTGGATGTCACTGTGGTGTGACTGGAGGGGGTCCACTCCTTGAAGAGATCCTGCCTAGCCAGGCGCCTCACCTGCCACGGTTAGAGGTCCTCTTAACGCAGCTAAGCCTTGCCCTCCCCCTGTCTTCCAAAACACAGGTGCCCCGAGGAAGCCGTGCACCATCCCAGGGAGCTGAGGGGTACAGGAGGGCTTCTCGGCAGTCAGAGAGGCCGGCTGGCCAGCTTTGTTGAGCAAACATTCTATGCAGCTCTCCCACACGTCAGGCTCCGGGCCGGGAGGCTGCTTCTAATAACCGACAGCCTTTTCTACAAATTGAGGTCCATGTGCCCTGGGGTGGAACAGCTGGGTCCCGTGTGACTTCTACTTGAGGAGCTGCCTCTTGGTGGACAGGATCTCCCTGCTCTCTCCACGTGGATTTGGAAGCTCCAGCCACACCGGCTCCTTCTTCTTGAACAAACCAAGCCCGTTCCTGCCTCCAGACCTGCCCTTGCTGTGCCCTCCACCCAGACTGCTTTGCCAGCAGGACTTCCCATGACTGGCTTACACGTATCCTTCAGGACTCAATCCGATACCCACCCCCAGCCCAAATGTCACTTTCCCCGATTCCCAGCCCAGCTACAGATGTTTTCCTTCGCAGCACCCATTACCACAGCTGGAAACAGGCTGCGCTCATTTATGATTCACCGTGGCCCCCCGCCCCCACTAGACTTGAGCTCATGGTCTAGGGCAGGCTGGATTTATATAGAGAAAGTGCCCAATAAAATAATTTTTTTTTTCTATAAGGAATGGAGGATTTAACCTGAGGACGCTCTACCACCAAGCTACTTCCCAGTTTTTTGTTTTTTTTTTCCTTTTTTGGGGGGGTCCTGGGGATCGAACCCAGGGCCTTGTGCTTGCGAGGCAAGCACTCTACCGACTGAGCTATCTCCCCAGCCCCCCAGTCCTTTTTAATTTGAGATAATCTTTGGTTAAGTTGCTGAGGCTGGCCTCGAACCTGGAATCCTCCTGCCCCAAGCCTCTAGAGTGGCTGAGATTACCAGGGGTGCTCTACTGTGCCTGGCAACAAAGTTATTTTAGTTGAGGTGGATATATTAATTCCATGTTAGAGACCAGGAATCGGAACTCCGAGAGGTTGAACCGAGTGCTCGAGGTCACCGAGTCTGGACGTGACAGAGCGGGATCTGATGGCCAGGTCTGCCCACTCCACTGCCTCTTCCTTTCCTGGAAGAAGCTGACTGTTCCCATGTGACCCTTTTCCTTACTCCCTGGTTATCAGTTGGCTCTTCAATGCCACCTGTGCGGTCACATGTTGGAGGGAACCCTGGGCCCTTCTATTGGCTGTTGGTCCTCAATCTGCCGTGGGAAGAGCTGTGGCCTTGGCCGTGGGAAACTTGGTATTCTACCACCTGTTCTGGGGCCATGTTGGCCCCTCTGCTGCCCCTTCCGCCTGCCTTCTGCCTTATATTAGAGCCCCTGGCTCCGTGACTCTTCCCTATCTCAAAACTCACCATGCTCCTGCTGCTGAGTTCCCTGATACTGGTGGCCCTCGGTAAGACCCCACCTGTACCTGTGTCTCCGAGTTGCGCTGGCCTGGAAGCCCTTGAACTCTGCATCCGCCCTGGGTCCAGTGACACTCCACCTCTGGTTCCACAGGAGGGAGTCTCGGTGGACCCAGGACATGGCTGTGGGGCCTTCAGCAGGGTGCTGGATCGGGGGAATGGAGGGGAGCTGTATCTGGTCAGCTGAAACCCCACGCACCCAAAGGCCGTGGGAGTCCTTGAACGTCCTGTGGTTGACAGTGTGGACCCTGTGCTTGGGTGGCTTGGGTTGGAATTTCCACTCCTGTGCCGAACACGCCAACTCTCTGCTCCCTCTCCTTCCACCCAGCTTACATCCTGTGGCGTGGCCTCTTGGGTCTCTCTGCCATATTACAGTCCAGCTCAGGGCCACTTCCTCTACGCAGCCTCCCTTGACTGACCATAATGCTAACGGATAACGTCTACTGAGGGCTTACTCCACGCCAGGCAGAATGCTCAGGGCTTTTTCTTAGATGACCTCATATCATTCCCATGACAGTCCCATGGGGACAGTACAGTTATTCCCATTTTATGGATGGGGAAACTGACCCTCAGAGAAGTAAAGTAGCTCATCCTCAAACAAGTGACCTAGCTGCACTTTGAACCCAGGCAGTCTTCCCTCAAAGCTTCCTCTCTCTGTGACGATAGCTATCACTCTGAAGGGCTCGCTGGGTGCCAGGCACCATTCAATCCTCCCTCTGAAGGGGGCCTACACTCTGGGGACGCAGGGAGCCTGCTCTAGTCCAGATGCTTGTTCAAATGTGGCTACTGAGGTCCAGAGAGGGAGAGGGGCTTGTATGGAGTCACACAGCCAACCTGTGGCACACAGACGCCTGGGACCCTGAACTCCTCTTTCCCTTTGGGGACCCTCTGGAGGACTGACACATCTCCTCTCCACTCTAGCCTCAGTTTGTGGCCGACCTTCCTACAGGTCCACCGGCCGTGTTGTCAACGGTGAGGACGCGGTTCCTTACAGCTGGCCCTGGCAGGTAAGAACAATGGCAGCCAGGCTTGTCCCCACTGTGGGCTCTGGACTCCAGCCTCTGGTCACATAGCATCCTGTCCGGGCTGCTCTGCTTCCTTTCCAGTAGTCTGCTTCAGCTTCCAAACCCTTGGACAATCCGCTTCTCATGGAGGTTTTGCCCTTTGGAACATCTTGCTGGGCCCTTTGCCATCTAAAAGTAGAATCCGGGGTGAGAGTGATGTTTAAGGATGTGGCACACCAGTGGTGGAATTTCAGGCACTGTGTTTAGGGAGGGAGATTTGGGGGGACTCATTCCTAGATTCCTTGAATCCTACAACAGGATTATATGATCTGGGAGCAACAAAAAGATGAGAGCTTTCCAGAGGCCAGTGGAAGGACGCCCACAGGGTTGGAGCCACTGTGCTGTCGACCACAGTAGAAACCAGCCACAAGTGGCTATTTAAATTTATTTCAAATTAAATAATGTAAAAAATTCAGTTCTTCAGTGCTAACCACATTTCAAACACTCATTAGCCACAGGAAACTAGTGACTGCCATATTGGACTGCAAAGACAACAGGACCTAGTGGCTGCCATATTGGAGACCAAAGATAACAGGACATGGTGGCTGCCATATTGGGGCCCAGGACATGGAGGCTGCCATATTGGGGCCCAGGACATGGAGGCTGCCATATTGGGGCCCAGGACATGGTGGCTGCCATATTGGGGCCCAGGACATGGTGGCTGCCATATTGGAGACCAGGACATGGTGGCTGCCATATTGGACAGCAAAGACAGAACATTTCTGTTATCACAGAAAGTCCAACTGAATAGGGTCAGCAAGCTTGTTCTGTGAAGGACCACACTGTCAATATTGTAGGCCTTATAGGCCTTATGGTGTCTGTATCAGTGACTTAACTCTGCCATCGTAGCACGAGAGCAGCCACAGACAACACATAAATGAATGAGTGTGAGTTTGTTCTAGTAAATCTTGGTGTACAAAAACAGACCAGGAGCCTGGTTTGACCCACAGATGATCGCTTGCCAACCCTTGGTCTGGAGGGAATTTCTAAAATCAGGAATGTGTAGGGAATGAGAAGTGAGACAAAGGACTCAGGGTGAGCTGTGCTTCAGCAGACCCCAGGGGCCTTGAGAGATCTGAGGGTCAGAAGAGTGGGAGCGGGTGGTGATAGAACAGAGGGCCTTGGGGAACTCTTGAGATCCAGAAGGTTTGGGGATGCCTTAGAGATCAGAGAATGTTGGGGTTCCCAGAGAAGTCACAGAGCCTGAGGTCATAAAGTTTAGTAAAATCAGAATATGATCCCAGAGGGAAAGCGAGAGGGCCACCTGGAGCAGTTGCGTAGGGTACGCACTGCACATTTCTTTCTGTGTGGACAGCGCCCTCTAGAGTTGTATGCATTCAAACTATGAAGTCATGGCTGGTGCCCCAGCCCAGACCACTCAAGCTCTCTCCTCTGCGGCCACCAGGTCTCCCTGCAGTATGAGAAGGACGGGGACTTCTACCACACCTGTGGCGGCAGCCTCATTGCCCCTGACTGGGTTCTGACCGCAGCCCACTGCATCTCGTGAGTTCACTTGCCCCTGTCCCTCCCCAGTCGCTGCCCCTGTGTGAGGCTCAGGTAGCCTGGGACAGTGGGTGAGTGTGGGAGCAGAGGGAGGTGGGCCGCGGGCCTCGACTGACCCCGCCTCCGCCGGCAGGAGCTCCCGGACCTACCAGGTGGTGCTGGGCGAGTATGACCGGGCTGAGAAGGAGGGCCCGGAGCAGGTGATCCCGGTCAACCGCGACGGCCTGTTCGTGCATTCAGGTTGGAACTCCAACTGTGTGGCCTGTGGGTGAGTGACCCAGGCTGGACCCAGGCTGGACCCGGGGCTCTTCCACCTGTCCCTCCATGACCCAAGGTGGAGCCGAGGAGCCCCCAGGGAGAGCGGGTCTGCCAGCAGCGAGGCCCAGGCCCCATGTGGAGGCCGGAGCCCTTGAGGACTGACACCACACCTCTCCCTACAGAGGGGACAGCAGCGCCCAGGGAGGAACAGGAGCTCGCCAGAACCGAGGGCTCCTCTGGCACACTTGCCCCAAGTCCAAGGCTTGGGTCCCCAGAACTGTGGCAAAGGGAGGGGCGCTGGACTGAGAGTCGGGCTCCGGCACCCGCCCTGAGCAGCCGGGGCACATCGCTGTCCTCTGGGCAGCAGTTTTGCCACTTGTCCGAGGGCATCCATGGAGCAGAGTTCCGGGGGCTGGAAAGGCCCAGGAGCCCACCCTGAGCGCAGCTTTCTCTGGTGGGAGAGCCGGAGGTGATGCAGAGCCCCTGAAGGTGCAGCGTAGGAGCGAGGGGCCACGAGGGTGAGACCCCAGCCCACCCTGGTAGGGCTCTCGGGGTGACAGAGACGACGAATCAGACCCTAGAGAAATGGCCTGAGTGACAAGCAGGCAGGTGAAGGTGGAGGACGGCATTTCTCAAAGTGCTGTCCTGGGGCAGCAGTGGCCATGGCCCTTGGGAGCCTTGCATTCTTAGTCCTCTCAGCCCAGACCCACCGCCTTGGAGACACTGGCTGGGACCCAGCAACCTGTGTTTCCCCAGCCTTCCAGGCAATTCCCCTGTAGCTAAAGTGCGAGAGCCATCGGGGAACAGGCCCAGGACCACCAAGAAGGCCGAGGCCAGCATGGCTGAAGGGGCTCTGGGGGCTTCTCTGGACGGCTCGGCAGGTTTAATGGCAGGGCAGCAGTGGGGGCCTGGGGCGGAAAATGCCGGCAGTGGAGGTGGGAGCTGACCCCTGACCCCGGCTCCGGATGACTCCCCCCACCGCTCCCCAGCAATGACATCGCCCTGGTGAAGCTCTCACACAGCGCCCAGCTGGGGGACACCGTCCAGCTCGCCAGGCTCCCGCCAGCAGGCGACATCCTGCCCAACGAGACGCCTTGCTACATCAGCGGCTGGGGCCGCCTCTACAGTATGTGCTGACCCCTCTAGCCAGCCCCAGGACGGTGGCAGAAGGGCAAGGGTGGGGGGCCGAAGGCCACACGAGGACTGGTCCTTGCACCTTGCTCCCATCCCTTCCAGCTGCAGCCTTGTCCCCCATCCTCCCAAATAGGAATGTGTTCGGTCAAACATTTTGGGGTGTCTGCTGGGGGCCCCATTAGATGGGAAGAGCCGTGTGCCTTGCACGCCCCCCACTGTCGGGCTCCTAGCCCCGCCTCCCGGGTCTCCCCCTCAGGCCTCTCTGTCCCCGCAGCCAACGGGCCTCTCCCAGACAAGCTGCAGCAGGCACTGCTGCCCGTGGTGGACTATGAACACTGCTCCCAGTGGGACTGGTGGGGCTTCTCGGTGAAGAAGACCATGGTGTGCGCTGGTGGGGACATCCGCTCTGGCTGCAACGTGAGTCCGCTCCCGCCTGTCCGTGCTGCTGTGGGCTGGGCCGCACCCTGAGGTTCTCTGCCACCTTCCTGAAGGTGGACGAGGTGCCTTGCCCTCTTGCTCCATCCTGCCCTCAGGACAGAGCTGGACCTGGGAGTCAGGAGCCCGTGATCCTCGTGCCAGCTCAAGTGACCTGGGGTCACTGTTTCCCCATCAACATAGCCAGGGTTCCTGGCACAGTAACCTCCAAAGTCCTATCAACTCAGGTTCTGAAATTACAACTAAATGCTAAGAATATTCTCTTTGTGCTGGGCAGACCTGTGGTGCACACCTGTAATCCCAGCTGCTTGGGAGGCTGAGAGAGGGAGGATCTGGAGTTCAAAGTCAGCCTTAGCCACTTAGGGAGGCCCTAAGTAACTTAGCGTGACCCTGTGTCAAAACAAAAAAATAAAAATGGCTGGGGAGGTGGCTCAGTGGTAAAGCACCCTGGGTTTAATCCTTGGTCCCAATATTAATGATTAGTTGCTGATAATGGGAACTTCCATTTTCTTGAGTACTTCATCTCTACGAGGTTTTGTGCTAAGATCCTATATCATCTTATTCAATCCACACAAAATTGTATAAGGCAGATATTATTTTTTCCCATCACAAAGAAGCAAAATGGGCTGGGCATGGTGGCGCATACCTGTAATTCCAGCGGCTGGGGAGGCTGAGGCAGGAGGATCATGAATTCAAAGCCAGCCTCAGCAACTTAACGAGACCCTATGAAATTCAGTGAGATCCTGCCTCAAAATGAAACATTAAAAGTGCTGGGGATGTGGTTCAGTGGTTAAGGGCCCCTGGGTCCAATCCTGGTACCAAAACGAACAAAAAATAAGCAAACCGAAGCCCAGAGAATTCAACTCATGGGAGGGTTCCTCAAAAGCTCCAAAGTTCAGAACCAATTCCTTAAGCCCAGATGCAGCTCAGCCCTCCCTGATGTTCCAGGGTGACTCTGGAGGACCCCTCAACTGCCCTGCGGAAGATGGCTCCTGGCAGGTGCATGGTGTGACCAGCTTCGTCTCTTCCTATGGCTGCAACACCCTCAAGAAGCCCACCGTGTTCACACGTGTCTCGGCCTTCAATGCCTGGATCGAGGGGGTGAGGAGGCGAAGGGGCCAGGAGGGCCTGGACGGAAGCCACAGAGCCTGGAGGGGGCCAAGGCCTGTGGGGACACTCCAAAGGGTTTTGGGGATCTTTCCTGCTATAATGGGGCCCCAAGAACCTCCACGTTTTCTGGGGAGTTTGAACAGCTTCTGCACTTAATTCAGGAGTGTTTGCGGAGTCTTCTCGGGACCAGGTCCTTTCTCGTCATGGGGGATAGAGAGCTATGCCCCACAAACGGCCGCCAGAAGGGGGGCAGATGAGAAAATAGACAAGAATGGTGGAGGCAAGGCTGGGTGCCGAGGCCGAGGCCTGCAGTCCCAGCATCTGGGAAGGCTGAGGCCAGAGGGTCGCAAGTTCAAGACCAGCCTCAGCAACTTAGTGAGAACTTGTCTCAAAATAAATAATAAAAAGGGGTGGGGATGTGGCTCAGTGCCCCTGGGTACAACCCCAAATACCAAATAAATAAAAATAAAATAAAGAAGGTGGAGAGAGCCGTGACAGGGGACACTCCAGGCCCCGGTGAGAGCACAGATCTCCTGGGGACAGGAGGTCAGAGAGGGTCAGTATCGTTCATGATAACAGGAACAGACCAGGTGAAGGCGCGCCAGGCACAGTGGGAGGCGCACCTGAGCCCAGAGTTGAGTCAGAACCCCTGGTAAGGACTGCTATTGCTCCTACTAGAGAGATGAGGAAACTGGGGCTCAGAGAGGTCAGGTTGCTCGTTCAGGGTCACACAAACCAGTGGTGAGTGGCAGGGCCGGGAGTTAGCCTAGTTCCATCTGGTTCCGGAATCTGTCCTCCTAATCAGACGACTTTGTCTCCTGTTCCCCCACCGCCCCCCCTTTTTTCCAGATCATAGCTAACAACTAGAACCAAGGCCCAGCCGGCTGTGTCCGCCTCCCGCCCTTCACAAAGAATAAAGATCTCAGAAAGGCTCGAGTCTGTCTTCCTTCATCGCCTTATCTTTTCCCCTCTGACTCTTTTCAAAAATCTTAGAGGGACACCAGCTCCAAGCCTCTCAGATGAAGATGAGAAAACATGAGGCCCTCAGAGAAGAGAGGCGTTGCTACGGGGTGCCTGCCGTCCTGGTGTCTAGGGGTTTCCTAGGACACAGGACTTTCGGTGCAGAAAGCCCCCGGAAAACTGGGACAAGTCATTCACTCTCGTATACAGTCACACACAAATCAGTGGCTTTTAATAAAGGTGTTAAAAATAGAATAAAATCTGCAGGAAAACTGACCTTGCCAGCCTCTTGGAAGGCTTGTGGTAGGGAGGGAAGGAGCACGCGTTTTCTGCTTCTATTCTTAGGCTGGAGAAGGAGAAGGAGAAGGGGGGCCATGGTTGCTCATTCATTCAACAAACATTCTTTCCTTGTTCCAGGGGGTGGCTCACAGGGGGAAGAGGATATGGTTCCTATGCTGATGTGGCTCATGATTTAAGGAGAAATGAATGTATCAGAGTCATCCATTAAACATCTACTAGCGGGCTGGGGATATAGCTCAGTTGGTAGAGTGCTTGCCTTGCAAGCACAAGGCCCTGTGTTCAATCCCCAACACCACAAAACAAAAACAAAAAACCAAAAAACATTTACTAGCTACCTGCCTGTAGCAGGTCGAGGGCTGGGAATAGAGGTAAGTCAACCACCCTCACAGACAGTCTAGCTACACAGGGAAGGAGGCACACACACAGGGGCACTGGGGTGGTTTGCCAAGCTCTTGCTCCCTCTGTGGGTATTTGGTGGCTGCTGGTCAACCTGGTCCCAGAGTGAGCTGCTGTGGAGCAGAAATGCCACCAAACTCCTGTTGAACATGTAGCACAACCAAGAAATAAATTCTGTTGACATAAGCCACTAAGCCTGGGGGTATTGTTTGTTAAAGCAGCATGGGCTTAACTTATTCTGGCTAACAAAATGAGTTTGGTGATTACCCTTCTGCTCCGTGTTGTTATATTTTTATCACACATATCCATATCCATAAATAATACATTGCATTGTTTTGGTTTTTTGAAAGTACAGGCAAAGCTTCGGGCTGTCTGATCTGACACGCAACACACTTCTCCATTTAATGAAGAAGTTTCTGAGGTGTAACTGTGCCGTTTTATCTACCTCTAGTTCATTGCTGCTAGCTTGTCGAGCACCTCATTACATAATACCACCAGTGATTTATGCCTTTCCCTACAACAGTGGACATTTATTTACACAGAGCCAATTTTTTGTGATTACAACCAGTGCTTCAGTGGACGTCCTTGGACTTACCTCCAGGTGCACATGTGCGAGATTTCTCTAGGGAATATTCCAAGAAATGGAATTGCTGAGTGGGAGGGTGTACTCATTTTCAACTTTCCCAGTTACCAAATTGTTCTTCAACAGGATTGTACCCACAGTACTTCTTACAACACCCCCCCTTCCCCTTTTCCCATTCCCTGCCCCCCACACAGCACACACTGCCTGCTCCTGGGATTTCAACCGTCTGCCACGAACCTTTCCTCTGCCCTCCATCTGCTCAAGCTCTTACCAGAACCCAAGCGCGGGTCTGGCAAGGCCAGGGAGAGGGCAGGCAAGGAAAAGAACCAGGCAGAGCGAGGCTTCTGCGTCATGGGGCCCTGGGGGAGGGCGCGAGGAAGTTCTGGAACGACAGGCACATTCATCATTTTTACTGAGTCAGATGCAGAGCCTGGGACGTGTAGCCACCAGGTGCGGTCAAGCAGGCAGGGCTGCAAAGGCCGCGGGCTCTCCTACCCACCGCTCAGGGCGGGCCCTTGGATAATTTTCCAGAACAGTTGGAGAATAATGGGAAGCAGTCCTGTGTGACCCACACTGTGGCCAAGCTGTGGGCCCAGGAGGAAGCTGGGGGCTGCTATGACCCTCTTCGGGCCACACAAGGGCAGCAGCAGAGAGTCAAGGAGTCTTTCCTAAAACTCAACAATTTAACAAGTCAGTCTTCCTTTCCTTAAATCTCCAAATCTCAATGATTTAAATCATTTACAGACCATATAGCTGGGGAGTGGGTGCGTGGAACGAGATGGACTCCGTCACTCTCTGTACATGTATGGTGACACTACTGGTCTGACTCTGCACCAGGTTCAGCCAGAGGAAGAAGTTGTGCTCCATTTGTGTCCAAAGTGTCAGAATGCGTTCTACTGTCATGATGACTAATTAGAACAATTAAAAAAAAAAAAAGACCATATAAAAAATCAACAATCAACTTTGAAAAAGCACACAGCCAATGCCTTTTTAAAGATGGTAAAGGGTCAGTGTTGGTATGCTTTCTTTTTCATGGCATGATGCTAACAATTTCATTCTCCTCTTAAAATCATCAAAGCGCCAATGAGCCCTTCTTTTAATTGTAAAAGTCAACTATTCCATTTTGTTTCTCTTTTCTTTTCCAGAACATTAATATTGGCCACATTTTAGAGACATTTACTTTGGGAAACAGATCTTTTTGAAAAAAAATCACTCCATTACAGGGCATGGTGACACATGCCTATAATCCCAGCAACTTGGGAGGCTGAAGCGGGAGGACCACGGGTTGGAGGCCAGCCTCAACAATTTAGTGAGATCCTGTCTCAAAATAGAAAATAAAAAGGGCTGGCGACATAGCTCAGTGGTAAAGCGCCCCTGGGTCCAATTCCTGGGTCCCCCCCTCCTGAGTCACCCCCTTTCCCACTTCTCTTACAGCTCCCCTTCTTTTGTGAATTCCTTCCACTTCTTTTTCTTTGCATTTAGAAAACCCACCAGCAATTAGATTTACTGAACACAGGCTGTACACCTACTGGTTTTCTGTGTCAATTATGAGGGAGTGGATGACCCAAACTGGGATGCTGGATCCCCCCAAGTAGGGATCAGGACGTGTCTCCATATTCTAATGGAGACCCACAGTGATGAGGGACCCCAGGAGATGGGGTCACACTGGGGCTGGAAGACTGGAGGTCTCGATGGCCCATTCACCAGATGAGAGAGGCAGCCAGGGATTCCTATCAGATGCGACTGTCAAACCTTCTTTTGTTAATAAGCACCAATGACATAGTTCTGAGAAACCTTGCCTAAAATCAGAGACTGTTGGAAACGTTGCTGTTAGATCACATCTGTGAGAACAGAACATCCCACTCTTGTCTAGTCAGCAGGAGCCAGATTCCACACAAGAGAAGCAGCCTAGATTTCCAACCCAGGTGCAGAGCTTCAGAAGAGGCTTTTGAACATTCTAGTCTATATTTATTTTAACTTTGTGGTGTCCAAGGAAACAGAACTATCAGTCTGACTTCTGGTCCAAGCCAGATGTTAAACTCTTTACACAGCCAGGCTTGCTTTGCGCCCATCAACCCAGCTTCATTTCAATTTTACCTCAACTCCGCCCTTCTCCTTCTTTGAGACACTCCAGTTCCTTTGGTGTGCTATTTTCCTTGCTACGTCAAGTTCATAAACCTAATTCTGTTAAGTCACAGCTGGGTTGCTGGTGATCTGTATCAGACTGGCTTCACCATAAAAGTCTTCTCTGTATCTCCTTTCCTTCATTAATTCAACCAGTGCTCACCCAGCCTATGCTCAGTTTTAAGTGCTACGGACTTGATGGCAATAGGAACAGACGAGGCCCACGGTCTTGTGGACCTGCCTCCAACAGGTAAGATGGAAAGTAACTCTTAAGCATCAGGTGATGTTGCTGCTCAAACATCCTGAAGTATATTCTGCATACTAAGATGGCTACCATGTCGCTGGGTGAAATAAATATATAGGTGTGTGTGTGTGTGTGTGTGTGTGTATGTGTGTATATATATATATATATATATATATGTGTGTGTGTGTGTGTGTGTGTGTGTGTGTATTTTTTTTTTTTTTTTTTTTTTGAAACAGGGTCTCACTAAGTTGCAGACACTGGCCTCAAACTTGCAATCCTCTTTCCTCAGAATCCTTCTGAGTCACTGGGATTACAGGTGTGTGCCACTGTGCCCACCAAAAGCTTCACTTCTTAAACAGGAGGCTGGCGTGCCTCGTATGATAGCAACTCTAAAGACCTGGGGCAAAGGCACACAGGGCTAGGATTTAGCGTCTGATACACATGGGGTCCCTCCCTGGACAGGCTGTCAAACCCCTCGGACATATGCCCACTGCTGTCTGGGTACAAAGGGGCAAGGCCTGCTTTATAGACCGTGCCATGCATGCATGCGTCGTCTGGGGTGACTCCACGGGGTGCGCCGCACAGACCCACTGTCTCCAAACAGCAGCCGGCAGCCTCTCGGTTTCTTCCTTTGGGTGGTGCAAAGGCCCAAGGGTGGAACCTCAGGGTGGGGCGCTGACTCAGCTGCGGGCAGGCTCGCGGAGGATCTCCAGTTCCGCTCCTTTCTTCCCATTTTGTAGCTGGGCACACTGCGGCTCCGAAATACGAAGAACGTCTCCCCGGCAAGAAAGCCGCCTCGGCGGCACCCCGAGATCCGCGCGGCCGGGGGAAAGAAAACGGAGGACGCCCACAGACCACCGAGGGTTAAAATCACGAAGTTGGCGAGCACCGCCGAGGCCTAGAGAGGCCCGGTCCCGCTAACCTAGTCCCCCGACTTCCGGGGCGTGGCTTCCGCTTCCGGGGGGGCGCCGCGGAGCTCGGGGCCCGAGGTGGTGTTCCTTTCCTGGCTGTGGTTGTGGGTTTGAGTCCGGTTCTGGGCCTCCCCGCCCCGACTCCCCGCCCTCCCACGTGGCACCTGCGCAGGTGAACGCTTCCCCCTCCTTTCCCTCTTCATTCTCGCTCGCGCCTGGTGGCTGCGAGCGGGTGGCCGCGTGGTGGCAGCCCTCGGAGCGGGGAGGCCCTGCCCGTGCGACCCGCGGCCGCTCGACCTGGCGCCGCCCTGCTTTTCCCTTACCCCCCCGGAAGTGGCGGGCCGGGTCCTGGAACCCCGGAAGCCCATTTCGGCGTCCAGCTTGGACCCTCTGAGCCGCGTCGGCGCAGTGGGAG
The DNA here is from genome assembly GCF_902686455.1 of Sciurus vulgaris. Taxonomy (NCBI): domain Eukaryota; kingdom Metazoa; phylum Chordata; class Mammalia; order Rodentia; family Sciuridae; genus Sciurus; species Sciurus vulgaris. Next base: position 15,290,567 of record NC_136461.1, read on the forward strand.
GAGTTGGGCCGAGCCCCCGCCCAGGCGCCAGGCATCTCATTGAATTGCCTTCTAGCTTTGTGACCCTGAGCAAGTCCCCTCCCTCCCTGCCTCGGTTTGCTTATCTGTGAATGGAAAAGGCAGTGTCTGCCCCCCGGGTTATCCCTAGGATAGGGTGAGGGAAAGCTCTGGGTCTCCAGCCCCTGAGATTCAGCAGCGTTAGCCGTTGTTGCTGTTGACGGAGGCAGAAGTTGCAGCTGGAGTTTAACCTGGGTGGCTCGAGGGGGACATGTTGAGGAGGATGCAGTTGCAGCGTGCAGCACAGTGCCAGATGGGACCTGAATGCACACCGAACGGGGCTCTAACCGGAGAGGGTGAGCTTGGTTAGGCAGGGTGCCTTCTAAAATGGATAGGATTTATAAGATGGATCCCTTGTGGACCCAGGCCATCTTTTAGAACTGACCTTGAAAATTGTCCTGCTGACCATGGAGACTATTCCTAGAAGCCAGGGTTGTGAAGGCCACGGGCTTGGAACTAGAACAATGAATAAAAAGATCTTTTCCTGAGTGGGTCAGTGACTTCTACCCGGACTTTAGGCAGGAGGGGAAACCTGAAAATTTTTCTCCCTCTTGTTATGAAAGTGACACATACTTGTAATTAAGAAGACCACACAGAAAGGTATACGGTGAGAAATGTTTCCCCTTCTCCTGTTTACCTTTCAGAAGTAAACACAATTTATTCGATAACCTTCAGATGTTGTTTGTGGCTAGATCAGGCTACATATGCTTATGTGCATTTATTTTCAATTTCCTCAGATGGGATCATATACCTGTTGATCTGTACCTTGGTCATGTGGTAATATTATGGATGACTTCACTTAGGTACTCAGGTCAGCTTCTTTCCTTTTTTTTCCTTAACTGATTTTTTAAAATACCTTTATTTATTATGTGGTGCTGAGGATTGAAAGCAGTGCCTTAGTCGTGCTAGGCAAATGCTCTACCACTGAGCCACAACCCCAGCTTAATTTTTTACAAGGCTGTGTAATATTCCATGTTTTGCTTGATAATACTTTTAATCATTTACCTGTTGGTTGCTTCAGTTGTGCCCAATGTTTTGCTTTCCTTAACAAAATATTTCCTTTTTATCCAAGGTAGCTGGATTACTCTGTTTTCTGTGACCATAGCAAAATATGTGAGCCTGGGTACTTTATATAGAAAAGAGGCTTATTTAGTTCAGTTTTGGAGGCTCAAGGGTATGGCACTGCCTCTGGCGGGGATCTTGTGGATGGCAGGCATCACATTGGCAGACACTTGTGTAGGATCCAGAGATCATGTGTTGACACAGGAAACCAGAGACCAGGGAGGCGCCAGTCTCCCTCTTACAGCAACTCACTCTCTAGAACAACTTACTAACGCACCCAGAAGATCAGTGTCCATCTTTTCCTGAGGCAGCACTCTGTAGCCTAATGACCTCCTACTTCTCTAGCCTTCTTTATTTTATTTTGAGACAGGGTCTTGCTGAGTTGCTGAGGCTGGACTCAAACTTGTGATCCTCCTGCCTCAACCTCTGGAGTCACTGGGATTACAGGTATGAGCCACAGTGTCCAGCTCCACCACCTCTTAATGTCACTGCCCTGAGGACCTGGCTTCTAATGCCTGAACCCTCAGTGATAAACCGCATCTAAACTACAGCAGCACCCCTGAGCTATGGCGTATTCTTCTTCTGCCCTTTTCATCACCTTAGGTTGGTAACAACGTACTTTTGGGGATGAGCACACCCTATTGACTGAACAAACACCCTGGATAATATGAAAACTGGCATATATCCAGGCTACAGGGTACAGGATCAATTTAAGGCCTTTAGAAAATGGGTCAGGGAAACTTGAGAGACGAGGTGACAAGGTGTGAAGAACTAGTTAATGCAGAGCAACTAGATAGTGTTAGTGATTGTTCTATCAGTTGCCGTCCAAGAAACAGATTTGAGAGATTCTGAGGTGAGAGGGATCTTAAATGTCAACACTCCTGCTCTGGAGCCCAGGGAGGGATGTTAATGAAAAAGATGAATGGATCATTGCAGTGGTTGTATTGGATATAACCTGATGTGAGAATCAATTTAGCCATTCCTATTGTCATTTGAACACTTTTTTTTTTTTTTTTTTTTTAGGTACGAGGGTTTGAATCCAGGGCCTCATACATGCTAGGCAAATGCTCTACCACTGAGCCACATTCCAAGCCCCTCAGAATTTTTTAAAATTTAGAGACAGAGTCTCATTGAGTTGCCCAGCCTGGCCTTGAACCTGTGATCCTCCTGTCTGAGCCACGCAAGAAGTTGGGATTGACATGTTGCAAATCCCCTCTGCATCAAAGCTGGTTTGAAGGTCCTGGGGCTGTCCAGAGGGTTGGAATTCTGCACAGCTAGGATTCTGACAAGCTCTCTACACTGCTACTGAAGGATGTTGATCCTGAAGTAGAGGGGTGTTTTGTTTTGGTTTTAGCCTTAGGCACTGCTCTGGTGGTAGCTCTGAGAGTTGGAGGGAGGTAGAAAAGATTGTAGACGGAGTTTTTCTCGGTTTTAGCATATCTTCATCAGTAGTTTTATGAGTCTGGGAGATGTGTAAAAATGACTGGAAGAAGCAAGCACCCATGAATTCTAAAGCCCCTCCACCGTGTGTGTATGTCATTCTTGTTGTTTTAGCCTGAGGTCCGATACATCAGAATGCCAGGAAATGGAAGCAAGATTCTGCAGCAAGGTCACTGATTCTGCTGTCTCAGGTGGGGCTGTAGCTCAGTAGTAGAGTGCTTATCTAGCATATGTGAGGCACTGGATTTGATCTTCAGCACCACGTAAAAGTAAATAAAATAAAGGTATTGTGTTCATCTACAACTTAAAAACAATATTTTAAAAAGAATCTTTTTTAATGGAAAGATAGTAGAATAAATCTGACATAATTTTCCTGTGTACATATATGACTACTGTAGTGAATCTCAGCATCATTGTACGTCCACAATATTGGGAACCTAATTAGAATAAGATATAGTCTATGCTTGTATAAACATATTAAAATAGACTCCACTGTCATGTGTAACTAAATAACAGCAGATAATCTGCATTTCTCTGTCGGTGGTGGCACCTGCCTGTGATCCATCAACTTGGGAGACTGAGGCAGGAGGATTGCAAGTTCCATGCAGCCTCAGCAACTTGTTGTGGCCCTGAGCAACTTAGTGAGACTCTGTCTTAAAATTTAAAAACGCCGAGTATGTGGTTAAGCGCCCCTGGGTTTAATCCCTAGTACTGCCCCAACCCCCCCCCCCCCGAAAAAAAAAAAAAAAAAAAACCACACTTCCTCGTTTTGGTGAACAGTTCCACATTTTCTCCATTGTGTCAACTGATTCAGCAAAAAGAAAATAAAAATAGACTTTCCAGTCGCTGTTTTAGGAAACCTTGTTAAGTTTGCAAAGCCGATGCAACCTGGGTCTGGATAAGATCCATGAGATCAGGGTGGCTTAACAGCCTTTGTGGTCTGTTTTTGCTGACCTTGACTTTTCTGATTGTGCCCAAGTCTGAAACATTTGTGGAGTTCCAGAATGGAGACTGAAGGTTACCCAGGGCTGTAAAGAAATAGAAAAGTGTAGCATGATCAAATAAGTTCACCGCCAAATGAGATGGTAGCTGAGGAGCCAGAAGTCACTCTAGGATTGGTTTCCTGGTTCAGGTTCCATGGGACCCTGCTAGGCTCCCTGCAGAGGACCTCTCCGCTGTGTCACAAAGGAATTCTCTCAACCCTTCAACCTCCAGGCACAAGTTCCGGAAGTCCTGTTATGAGGTTGCAGCTGGGCCCCAGGACATCTCAAGGAGCTTGCTGGACAGTGGTCGAGACCTGCCAGTCACACAAAGGAGAGATGCTGGTGGAGGAGCAGTTCCAGGCTGTGCTGCCTAAGTTGAGGTGTCAGCCTGAGTCCGAATCACTGGCTCGGCCTGCTTCTTGCTCTATGCCCTGTGAGAAGTAAAGCAGAGGTTCCCTTTGCTGTAGAGTCCAACTTCAGCCCTGGGAAATCTGCACCTCCATCTTTGAGCTTGTCTTCGATTCGCTGAAATAAGAATCCCTCAAAGCCCGGGGCTGGACCTCCTTGTGGCTGAAGTAGCTTTAGTTCCTAGGATTGAATTCCAGAAGGAATTGCTTTGCCCTCTTATTAGGACAAGTGGCCTGCTGCTTGGAGCAAGGGCTTCTTTTTCTTCTAGATGCCTCTTTTTGTGATATGTTTAATATTTTTTTGTGTGCGTCCAAAGAGGTAATCAGCTTTAATTTTCAGAGTTGATGATTCTCACTTTGGTGGCAAGAATGGAAGCTTCTGAAACCCCACCAGTAGCTCATTTGGGGTGCCCTCAAAGTATTAAAGTCTGGTTTGATGAACTTGTCCTGTGATAACTGCCCTGGTCAGTGTGTGGGAAAGGTGAGAGAATTCTCAGGATGGGTGTGAGCTGGAGGTAAGAACTGTGGCTGTGTTCCCTGAGCTGGGAGGCAGAACAGTCAAGGCCTTTGTTTTCAAAACAGGATTTCAGTTGGACAAAGTGAGAAAGGGATAAACAGGGTCACAAGAGGTAAGACAGCCGAGCTGTCCCTTTTGCTCTCTCCGTTTCCACTCGCTTTGCGCTGCTGCTTGTCTTCTTGTAGGATACCGCCCTCTGAAGCTGACGCTGTTTGTTCTGTTCCGCCTGCAACAGAGGTCAGTCTTGCTTTTCTGTGTCCTGAGACTGTGTTTTGACTGACAGCTGAAATACCAATGGCTGTGGTGGTGACCGAGTAAACAGCAGCTGCTTCCCCTTCACAGCCTTCTGGAGGAACCTTTCTACCTCTGGCTTGGTTCTTGGGCTTATGTATCTGCTCCTCTAAAAGGGTTGGTGACAGTTCAGAAATAACTTTTGGTTAGAAGCTGGTTAGCGCAGTATGGCACTTATGCTGCCTCTGCTGATGTTTATTCAGTACCTTCCTGTGCCTCTAGGAGTGTTCTGGGGGCCAGAATACAAATAAAAACCCCAGTTTTATGGAAGTGTGTAGTATTTTTGAAGAAGCATTAAAAAAATCTTTTGTTAGAAACCCTAGAATAAAACTGTCTTTTGTATTTGGTGAGGGTTTTTTTTGTTGGGATTGGTAAGTCTTAAGAAGCTCTTTGGAGCAGGGCATGGTAGTGCACGCCTGTGATCCGTGGCTTTCGAGGCTGAGGCAGGAGGATCACAAGTTCAAGGCCAGCCTCAGCAACTTAGACTGTCTGAAAATAAAACAAAAAGGGCTGGGGATATGGCTCAGTGGTTAAGTGCCCCTGAGTTCCACCCTCAGTGCCAAAAACAAAACAACTAAAAAAAAAAATCTTTATTTTACTATAACAGATTGCTAAGCCCTTTAGTTAGATTATTTATTTGGCCATGCTAAGGATTGAGCCCAGGGCCTAATGCATGCTAGTGTGTGCTGTCCCACTGAGCTATATTCCAGAAAAATAGCATTTCTTGGCACACAAAGTGTGGGGGGCGGGGGAAATAAACAAAAAATGACCCTTAATCACTGCCCAGATAATTTCTACTGACCTTTCTTTCTTTTCCTTTCCCTTCCTTCCTGGGATCTGAACCCAGGACCTCACACATGCTTGGTAAGTGAGCTAACTACTGATTTTTTTTTTTTTTTTTTCGGTACTGGGAATTGAACCCAGGGGTGCTTTACCACATCCCCACATCCCCAGCCCTTTTTATTTTTATTTTGAGACAGTGTCTAAGTTGCTGAGATTGACCTCAAACTCGTGATCCCCCTGCCTCGGCCTCTTGAGCTGCTGGGATCACGGGCATGAACCACTGTGTGTGGCTCTACTGACATTTTTTTAAAGGTGAAAGAAATATTTGTGGATTATTAGTTTCTTCCAGAAAATCATATGTGAGCAGATAAACACACACATTATATAATTGGCTTTTTTATTTATATAGAATACATATTATGCATGTTTGGTATATATTTCTTCATTGCCCAGTGAGTCTTAGTGGTCTTTTGCTACCGATGTAGAAAGGTTTGCATTCTCTACTTAGCAGCTGTGTAATGGCCCCTTGTGTGGCTTTACAGTAAGAAGTGCAAGGTCGAGGGTTTAGGCGTGGAGTCCCACCTCTGGAGCACGGGCAAGGTTCAGAGAGGGGAGTGACAGAGCCAGGACTCAGCCTCCATGTTCTGAAACAATACCAGAGTCTCCCAGCCGCCCGTGGTACCAGCTCTTTGCCAAGGAAGCGAGTTTCCAGGTGAGGTTCTTTCCCCCACGTAAAGCAGGAAGTGGGGAAGCTGCAGTTCACCTCCATTTTGTCTGGCCCCGCCCCGACACTTTACTGAATGTTGAAGAGTGGGCCGGCTCCAGAGTCTGGGCCCCTAGAGTTGAGGAGAGAGATTGCCCCCCTCGCGCCACTTCCTGGGGTGGCACTGCTGTATCTGCACCAGCCGACACCACCCCAGTTACCGCCTGTCACTGCCTTTTCTCGAGGCCGTCTAGACCCTGATTCTGAAGAACCCTAAGAACTTGTGGATGTGGACGTGTGTGAGACGTGGAAGGAGGAGGGCAGTGAAGCACTGTCCCTACCAGGTGGCTGTGGGTGGAAGCCAGTGCCGGGAGGACAGGTCACCTGAGATTCCTAACAACCCACTGGTGCCATGGAAAAATATGTCATCTGTTGGGCAGCTGCCCCCTAAGCTGGGAGGGGTGCCAGGCCCTGGCTGCTGCAGAGGAAGCCAGCTCCAGGGGATGCAGAGGCCACCAGGCGTCTTCCACGATGGGGGTGGTGGCTGGAGGATTCTGGCGCAGCTGGCCTTCCCAGGAATGGCACATGTGGTCAGTTTCCACAGGCGGCTTGGTCAAGGCACTTGACAATGGTTGACTGTTCTACTGGACATTTTCTTCCCACCCACTGCCATGCATTTATTGGACATTTTCCCTTGGCCCAGAATGTCCCTCCCGTTCATCTCCCCCTCATCAACAGCCTACTCCTATTCCCCTTCCTTCTTTCCTTCTGTTTTTTGGTTTGCGATCTCACTATGATGCCAGGCTGGCCTTCAACTCCTGAGCTCAAGGGGTCATCTTGCGTCAGCCTCCTGAGAAGCTCAGACTCCAGGCACATCCTACCATGCCCAGCCTGCCTGCCTGCCATTCTCAGTGCGAGGAGTGAACCCAGGCCTCGCACATGCTCAGCAACTGCTCAGCCGCCGAGCTATGCCCCAGCCCCTCGTTCTTTATGACATAGACGTGGTGACTGGCATGAGGCCGCCTTTGATTTCTGCTTTGAAGCTACATTTGAAGTCCTTCCGTGCATTCCAATAACACCTCAGTTGTAGTTCTCAGTCCCTGTTCACTCAGCAAGTATGTATTATGTACCCACTGTGCCATCCCTGTTCTGAGTGTGACACTCCAGGACATCATCTCCTTTCTGTCCCCTGGCAGTCAGTGAGTGCCCCAAGAGGGAATCTGCACTCCTGGCATCTGATAGAGAACCTGTGCGTGACTGGTCCTCAGCGCACAGTCTGACGTCTGTGGGACACGTGGCTGCTGCCTGATTTATGGCATTTCTTTGTAGTGAATGTAATTAACTATAGTTCCTGGGTGTCCATTGAATGTTACCTTGGGGAGGGAACACGGAATGAGACTAATTCTCGTGGAAGGGTCGGGGATAGAGGTGAAAATAAGCCAAAGGTGGGGGAGGCTGCTTCCTGCTCTGTTCTGCACCTGACCTTGCAATGAGGCGAGCTTAACTGCCCTTGGCTGGCTCTGCTTGAAAGCTCAAGGGCCCCTTTGGTGCTTAGCAACAACCTTGGCTGCCCAGAACGGTGATTTGGAAGCTGGGTGTGGCTCCGGGGCAGGAAGCCACCAACACCACCAAAACAGCCAGGGCCTCCCTTCACTTCCTCGAGCCCGAACTCCACCCCTAGCTGGGCCCACAGCGCTTTGGAGCCCTGTCTTGGGAGCCCAAGTGGGAAGTGCCTAGCAATGGGCACCTCACCGCTTGCGAGGGGTGTGATCACAGGCACATTGTGTCATCTCTGAGCTCCAGTTCCTACATTTGCTTGTCCCTGCCATCATGGTGCAGCACGGGAGGCACGGAAACCTCCGCGAGCACCCTGGGCCCTGAGCCTGCCTGGCAAGGGAGGACGGCGGCTCCCCACGCCAGCCGCCTCTTCTCGTTTCTGATTTCTGCAGACCAGATCCTGTGCCCACCTTCCCACTCCCCGGCTTCCCTTTCCCCTGGGATTATGTTTTGCACAGTCAGATCTCATCATTAAGACTTCCAAACATTCTACACCTCTTAGCAAGTCACAGGTGTGTTGGTTTTCAGGTCATTACTTTTGCAGTAGTGATCTTTCATCTTTTAAAAGTTTAAATACAGCATGCCTCTTGTTCACAAATGTTAACGGAATGGTTCAATGAATGTGTAACAAGTGGGTATATTTGTGTATCCACCTTCCAGATCAAAATAGAGAAGGTTGACTGAGACATAGTGGCACATGCCTATAGTCCCAGCGACCTAGGAGGCTGAGGCAAGAGGATTGCTTGAGCCTGGGAGTTCGATGCCAGCCTGGGCACCTCAGTGAGACCTAGTCTCCAAAACAAAACAATAACAAAAATCTGAATATTTCCTCATGTCCTCCTCTAGCCATTAATCCCCCGAAAGATAACTGCTATTTCATATGATTTCTGCATTTCTAACTGTCCCAGAGGAGTGTCCCCTCTTTCTGAACCCAGTGGAATCATTTGTATGTGGCTTCTTGTGCTGGGGAGATGTCTTGAGCATCCTGTTTTCCATGCCTGGGCACCTAGACGTGCCGGTTCTTTCTGTCAGGATGTGGCATGCCCACCCCGGCCCAGCCAGTCTGGGCAGCTTCTTGAGACCCAGGTCAAACCTTCCAAGCTCTTTGGAAAACCTCCCCTGGTCACCTGTGGGTTTGGATCCTAGCTCCTCCACCTTGTAGCTGTACAACTTTGGGCAAATGTCACCAACCACTCCGTGCTTGATTTTGAAAACACCTTTATTTATTTTTATGTGGTGCTGAGGATTGAACCCAGCGCCTCACACGTTCTACCACTGAGCCCCAGCCCCAGCTCTCCATGCCTGATTTTTGTTGATTAGTTTCTGTATTTCAGAGTTCTTGTGAATTTCAAGTGAGCTGACACATATTAAATTCATAGAATGGTGCTTGGAGCGTAGGAAGAACTTAATAAATGGTAGCTGTGACTATTGTGATTACTCTGCTTTTCTTTCCCCCTACATCTGTCCAAACACTTATTTAAATATTGTCTGCCCCACTATGAGAACTTAATTCCTTGAGTAGAGCTTGGGTCTTCATTTCATTGTATTTCTACAACAGATAAACATTCAGTGTGCACTATATTCTGGCACTGAGGGTACAGTGGCAAAGGAAACACCTGAACTGACTTTTTAATGGGAGGAAAGAGATATTAAGAAAAACAAAAGTGAGATGATTTGGGTAGTGATAACTCGAGGAAGGAAATAAGGCAGTGTGAGGTGATAATGGTTGGGAAAAGGTCTTGAAGAGATGGCATCTGAGCAAAGATCTGCAGGTAGAAAGGAGCAGGCATGTGCAGAGCAGAAGCAGGAATAGCAGGTGCAAAGGCACTGAGGCAGGCATAATAACTCACCGTGTCTAAGAACCAGTGTATGACTGGAGCCCGGTGAGTGCAGGTCCACGGGAGGATGGAGCAATGGACAAGGACCAGCTGTTAAGGGCCTTGTAGGTTACAGATTTGGATTTTTATCCCAAGGGCCACGAGAAGCCATTAAAGGCATTAAGCAGGGGAATATCACTTTTTTTTTTTTTATCCAAGGGGCTGAGCACAAAATAGATGCTAACTATTAAACATGGTCTACAACATGCCCATGACCAACTAGCCAACTAGCAGTTCTAGATTGTTTCCCAGCTAAAGCTGTAACGTGATACTTTCTTTTTAATTGATTGAACCCAGGAGTACTCTACCATTGTGCTCCATCCACAGCCCTTAATTTTTTTTATTTTTTATTTTATTTATTTATTTATTTTTAAATTTTGAGACAGGGTCTTGCTAAGTTGCTTAGGGCCTCAGTAAGTTGCTGAGGCTGGCCTTGATCTTGGAATCCTCCTGCTCAGCCTCCTGAGTCTGTGCACCACCACACCTGACACAATTCTTCCCAAAACTTGCAAGGATGGCCATGGAGTTCTGTTATTGGTAGACTTCCCCCTTCCCCTGCCCCAGCTCACCCACCCATTTGCAGTGACCCAGATCACCTGCACTGGAGACGTGTAACTGCGATGAGGGAGGCAGGCCTGGGCCAGTTAGAGAAAAGTCAGGAAGGAAACAGGTTCAGTCAGTTCCTCTCCTTTCTTCAGCTCCAACCAGGGTCCTGGTCCCTGAGCAAGCATGATGCTTTGGAAGAGGGACATAGGAGGGGGCTGCCGAAGTAGTTCCTCTCAGAGCCCCTTAAGTATGGCTGCCAAACGAGTACTTCTGAAGTCCTGACAGCAGGCTGGGCTTCCCTGCCAGGCCTGGGCCCTGAGCAGTCAGAGCCATCAGGATGAAGGGGCAGCTCGAGGCTTAGTGATACGAACTTACGCAATGATGTTAGCCTTTTAGCAACAGAGACTTCCATAGCCCTTACTATTTTTTTTTTTAATTTTAATTTTTTTGTTGTTTTTTGGCAGTGCTGGGGATTGAACCCAGGGCCTTGTGCTTGCAAGGCAAGCACTCTACCAACTGAGCTATCTCCCCAGCCCAACTATTTTTTATTTTGAGGCAGGTTCTCCCTAAGTTGCTTAGGGCCTCACTAAGATGCCGTGGCTGCCTTTGAACTTGTGATCCTCCTGCCTCAGCCTCCTGAGTTGCTGGGGTCACAGGTGTGCACCACAGTTCCCAACTGAGAAATTTTGTCTTAATGCAATTATTTTAAACCTTTGTTTTTATGAAGTATTACTCATGAGAAAAACACATAAAATACCAACAATATGATGAATAATTATGAAGCAAATATCCAGTCATCACCCAGGTCATGGATGTAGCCAACAGGGCTCCCCTCCCCGTCCCTTCCGGATTATAACCCCTTTCAGAAGCAACCAGTAGCTCGGTTTTTAGGATAATCCAGCCATTTTTCTTTCTAGTTTTACTGCCTGTGAATCACATTGAAAGCCTTAAATTAGGATTTTTCTCACAAATCCTAAAACTGCAGACCACAGAGAGGTGCCTCTTTGAGGTAGATCCTCCTCCCCTTTAGTGAACCTTGGCAGGCCCTGGGAGGAGGTGGCAGCGGCTTTGTGGTCTTTGCTGTTTGGCATGGAGTGCAGCTCACGGCCGCACGTGCAGCGCTGATGAAGGACTCTGGGCATCTGAAGAGCACCTAGACGCACACAAAGCCTGCCCGGGAGCTGCCAGCGGGCAGAGCAGCCTGGGGGAACGTGCTGCAGCAGCTGGAGGGTGGAGGGCTGGGAGCACCAGCGCTCTGGGTGTTTGGAAGAGTCCGGGATTGTGTGTGGCAGCTGAAGCCAAGCTGGCTTTGTGGGAAGCGGGGCATGATGCTCATTCATGATCAGACATCGTTTATCAAACTTTGCCCCTACAGTACAGGGATCAAACCAGGACCTTGTGCACACCAGGCAAGCGCTCTACCACCGAGCTATACTCCAGCCCCATTTATGAAACTTTTTTTTTGGGGGGGGGGTATACCGGAGATTGAACCCAGGGGCACTCAACCACTGAACCACATCCCCAACCCATTTTTGTATTTTATTTGCAGATAGGGTCCTCCTGAGTTGCTCAGGGCCTCGCTAAAATGCTGAGGCTGGCTTTGAACTCCTGATCCTCCTGCCTCAGCCTCCCAAGCCACTGGGATTATAGCCGTGTGCCACTGCACCCGGCTTATGAAACATTTTTGAGGGCTGTCAGTGTGCCAGGAAATTAGGTTAAAGGATACAAAATGAATAAGAGCGTAATGATTCAGTTAATGTAGACAGAAACGATTCCAGCGTGGTATGCTTTAAATACAAAGTATGGGAATGATTGGTGGCCAGGAGCTGTCCAGGGGCTTCGGAGCTGAGGCCTAGGCTCGCCAGTGAAGGAGAGATCAGAGTTTGGCAGAGAGGGGGTCTCTAAGAGGCACAGAGATGGGGAAGGACATAAGGTCCCTGTTGGCGAAAGGTACGATCCATTTGGGAAGGAGAGTGGGAATTGACAGATGGCCAAGCAGGAAAGGTGTTTTAGGCAATAGGAATGGGCAGAGAGCTAAGAAATCATGGTGTCTGTATATGTAATGCTAAAAAATCTAGTCTAATTGTGGCGTAAGGTGTGTGGTGGGAGGTGTGATGGTTATTTTTATGTCACCTTGTCTGTACTCAGATGTTTGGTCAGACATCATGTTGGGATTGTGAGCATGTTTCTGGATGAGATTAACATTTGAATCAGTAGAGTTGAGGGAAGCAGATTGTTGACCTTTATGTGGGTGAGCCGCATCTGATCAGTTGAAGGCTTGCATAAAACACAAAGGTTGACCCTCCCCCAAGTAAAGCAGAATTTTTCTCTCTTTCAGACTCAAGCTGAAACATTCTCTGCCCCCCACCCCCGTACTGGGGTGCTTTGCCTCTGGGCTACATCCCCAGCCCTTTTTATTTTGAGCCAGGGTCTCACTAAGTTGCTGAGGCTGGCCTTGGACTTGCAGTCTTCCTGCTTCAACCTCCCAGGTTGCTGAGATTACAGGTGTGCACCACTGTGCCCTGCTGAAACAATGAATCTGAGCATCAGCTCTCCTGGGTCTCAGGCCTTTCAACTTGGACTGAACTACACCCCTGACTGTTCTGGATCTCCATCTTGCCCACCCACCCTGCAGACCTTGGGACTTGCCAGCCTCTGTAATTATGTAGGTCAATTCTCTGTCTGTCTGTCTGTCTGTCTGTCTTTCCATCTGTCTATTTCCTATTGGAGAACCCTGACTAATACCGAAGGGAAAGGAGGTAACTTTAGAATAACAAGTTGGTGCCAGACTGCAGAGGACCCAGAATATATGCCCAATTAAAGGACTTTGAATTTTCTTCTGAATACAGAGGGAAACAGGGGATGACCCATTGCAGCTGAGACCTGTGGAGGTGAATGTCTCCTGGGGTGAAACGAATGAAAGCAGAGATTCTTAAAGGAAGCCTCTAGAGATCAGGTGTGGATCTCGTGGACAGAGTCTGTGAGGCAGAAAAGGTTGGGCTCCCTTGAATGTCAAGGGTACCGGTGCCATGTGCAGATATAGGCCCCGCAGAACCTGCAGGAGACAGGAATCGGAGGTTGGATTTGGTGATGCAGGTGGGACGTGGCAGAAGCTGGGAATTCGGAAATGGGGGTGAACACAGGGCTAGAGGAGGTAGAGATCTGGAAGTCCTCACACAGAGGGTAGTGACGTACCACACGGGGCCTCTAGGGGACAGGGATTGCCGAGTCTTGGGTGGTAAGGGAAACCTGCTCAACCCCGTGCAGGCAGAAGAAGGAATTTGTAGGCTCACATGACTGAAAACTGAACCCAGTGGCTCACTCGAGTTCCTGGGACTTAGTTTCACATCTCTGACTCGCTCTGCTTCCCAGCTCTGCCTTGCTCTCATCCAGGCACTCGCTCCTCCCTGTGGGAAGCTGGCTCCCAGCACTGCCACTGCACTGCTCCCAGCAAATATTCAGTGAACTGGACCGTTCTGTCCACGTTCCAGACTGAAGCTTAGGGGATCACATGCCCACTGTTGAAATGCGTGGCACAGGGCTTTCTACACGCTCTGGGTGGCTGAGCCTGGCTCACATGTCTGTCCCTGCAGGTGGGGATAGGGTCTTCTCTTCTAGTGCCACAGGGATTGAGAGTGGGGGCAGGGGCTACTCCAGGTGCCCTTGTCAGGAGGAGTGATGGACACTGGAAAGGTAATGGGTGAAGGGGAGCTGGAGGCTCCCAGGCTGCTCCCCAGGTGATACAGGGGAGATGTGGAGTCCGGACTGGCAGCACAGACAGGCTAGGCTGGGGGCTGGCAAAGGTCAAGGAGAGCCCTTCTGACAAAGGGCTAAGTGAACTCTTGACCTCAGAATAAAGGCGGGAAAAGCCGAGGAGCTGGGTGACACGCCGTCAAGATGCCACTGCTGACGGAAAGGGCGGACGTTGCTTGGGAACATCCATAGGATTGTGAGACTGAGGACAGGGAAGGGCAGTGCCAGCCGGCCCCGTGGAAGGGGAGAAGCACCACCTCCCCCTGCAGTTTAAGAAGCAGCTTGTACATTATGAGAGTCAAAAATTTACGGTAGCCTGGCCTACGGGTGAAGCTCAGTGGCAGAGCACTTGCCTAGCATGGACAAGGCCTTGGGTTTGATCCCCAGCACTGAAAAAGAATTTTACAACAGCCAAAACAATCTAAATTCCAACAGTAGGAGACTGAATAAATATTGTAATGCCCACACGGTAGAATGAGCCTTTACAAATGATGCTTTATTTGACCTGGAAAGACGTCTATAGTGTAGTTTTGAGTGACAAAAGGAGATTATCGTTTTATTTTTCTGCAATAAATGGATATCCCTAGAAAATGCATACTATGGAAATATGTATGCCAGCACGTTCACAGTTGGTATCATTAGGGGTGGTACTAGATGGAGGCTTATGATTTCTTTAGAATAAATATGCTGGGTAGTGTGATACTGTACTGGTCAACTAGAGCCAGCCTCCTGAGAGCAAGTCCCCACTTTGTCACTGCCAGAAGTGGTGACCTTGGGCAAGTCTCTTAATGCTTCTGAGAATCAATTCATACATCCACAAGATGAGGGCAATACTTCCTAACTCACAGGGTGGTTGTGTTAAATTAGTTACTACTTCTGGGCATGGTGGTTGCACATCTGTATTCCCAGTTATTCAAGAGATTGAGGCAGGATAGCAAGTTCGAGGTCAGCCTCAGCAATTTGGTGAGACCCTCTGAAAACAAATAAAAGGACTGGGGATGTAGTTCACTGGTAAAGCATCCCTGGGGTCAATCCTCAGTACCTATGAACATAAATAAATAAATAAATAATCTACTACTACATGAAAAGCTGTTAGCATCAGGCCTGTAGTAAACACTAAAAAATGTAGTTGCTCTTGTATAATTAAGATATACAAAAGAAAATATGACTATTAGATCAGCTATATTGAAATTAGGGGACTCTCTTGGCCAAATAAGTGAAGTATTACTGAAATAAGTTATTTTCTCCAACATTAGGAAGTAGTGAATAAAAAGGGAAAGATCTCTATTCTGCAGCTTGCACAGTGTCAGGGAAGACGGGGGCTGTGAAGATAGAATGATCAGGGAAGGCAGGGACATTTGAGGGCTGGGCGCTAACCTAAGGTCTAGGGAGGAATAGGAAGGCGGAGCAACAGAAAAGCAAGGCCTTGTGGCGGGGAGGAAGTCTGCAATCCAAAAGCATACCCATGTGGCTGCAGACAGGAACACTGAGGTCTAGGCAGAACTAAGAAGAGCGGTGTTCACTTCCCACACTAAATGGATTAACATACACCTGGGGGCGTCAGGAAGTCATCCACTTGCAGTGATCTCGGACAAGTCACTACTCTCAGAAGCAAAAGGGAATTATAATACTTGCTTCAAAAGGGTGCAAGGATCAAAATAAACTTTGGTGTCAGGGCTTTACACTCAACCTTAAGGAAAGAGGTGCAGAGCACAGCTGGAAAGGTGGGAGGCGCGCAAACCAGCGCGAGGCCAGCAGGCCCGAGGAGAATTAAACCCCGCCCCGCCTCGGACCGCCCCGCCCCGCCCCGGACCGCCCCGCCCCACCCCGGACCGCCCCAGCCTCTTGTACCTCCTCGTCCCTCCCACTTCCGCGGGCACCCAACCGTGCGTCTCCTGCGTGCTGACGTCAGGTGCGTGCCCCTGTCCGGCAGCGGAGGAGACCCCGCGCAGCGCTGCCAACGCCCCGGCGGAGAGGCTGAGGTGAGTGCGGGGCCCGAGGCTCCCAGCGAGAGCGGTTCCCCCGCCGTCCGGTCCCCTCGCGCGGTCCCCAGCCCTCCTCGGTCCTCGAGGGCGCCGGGTCTCTGGTGCCCCGGGGGTCAGGGGTCCCAGAGCGCGGGGCAGCGCCGGGCTCGCGTGCGCCCGCGGGCTCGCGCGGGTCCGGGTTCTGCGGGAGCTGGGGGGAGGGGTCGCAGCGGGGCGCTCGCCCGCGGGAGGTGCGCGACCCGGCCCGGGGTGCCGGGCTGCGGGCGCGGCCGGACCGGCTGTCACCGGCAGCGGCGGAAGGAAGGGGTCACACCCATCCAGCCGCCGGCTCCCCTCCCCCTCCGGTCAGCCCGCGGGCTCCCGAGGTCCTGCGGGCCGGACGCCGGGGCTCGGGGCCGCAGGGCCGCTCGCGGGCGCTCGGGCGGGCCGGGGCCGGTCCCGGAGCTCTGAGGCCGGGCTCGCCCGCCGCGCCCGGCGTGGACTTCCTGCTTCGCGGGGCGCCGCCGCGGACATTTTGCGGCGGGCGGGGGAGGGGAGCGGAATTGCGACCGCTGCGGGGAAGTGGCGGCGGGGAGGGTCGCCCGGCGCTTCGCTGGGCGGGGCGGTCTCAGCCGGCGCCCCGGGGCCGTCGACCCCCGCCTGGGCTGGAGTTCCTGATGTTCGGTTCGCTTCTCCGCCTCCCCGCCGCCCGGCGGCCCAAGCCTGGCTTTCGGGAGTTAGCTAACCAGCTCCCGAAGCCCTCGCCGGCCGCCGGCCCGACTCCCCGTTCCAGGGGGAGAGTTCTTTGTTCCTTCTCCCCCTCCCCTCCGAGCCGGGGAAGCGCGGTGCGCAGGTGACGTCACCGCAGAGGACGGGGTGAGGGTTTTAACTCCTCCAAGTCGGACCCCGCACATCCAGGCGGCTCTCCAGCGGCCGTTCTGCCCGCTTCCCCGCACGTCGTGTTCGGAGACGAGGTTTTGAAATCCTGTTACCTGCCTTCTTGGCTGCCTCAAATGTGTCCGAAAGCCAGGGAGGTTAAAAATGTCAGAATTAGTTTGTACCAGGGAATAAAGCATAAGGCGCACCATCTGTAGCCGCTTCGACCTTAACTTTAAGGTCCCCTAGTGAACTTACTTGAGGGAGCAATTCTTTGGTCCAAAATGACTTCTCCTCTGACTTATTTGTTGTAGAGAATATGCCCAAGTCGACTCAAGTTCCCTCTTTGCGGCAAGGATATGTTGAAAAGAGAACCAGTTTATTTTTACGCCTAATCTTTGCTTGCTGGACACTTTAGTATTGTTACTAAAATTTTGAATTTTAAACCAAAAAAAAAAAAACAAAAAAAAAACTCGAGTAATATTAACATTTTCAAGCAAGTGAGATCCAATTGTGTTATGCATCTTTATAATACGAGTAGTGTTCGTGTTGGAACAAGTGCCTTCCCATTGTTCGTTTGTATATAGAGAACAGATTGCTTGTTAAGGAACACTTAAAAGGAGTGGAACATTCAAATCCGCTTTCTGTGGTATGTAGGTGTTATAGAAGATTGGATAGGTATGGAGCTTGGATCTTTTGAAATAACCTTGTAGTGTCTTTTAGGAATGTAAAATTGGAACACTTATCTAACTGTATTTCCTAAGTTTTCTATAATAGGTTTATACACACACATATACACACCCATTTGTTAAAATATAACAATAATTTGAATTAACAATATTTAAATTGAGACAAGAAGGTAAGAGATTGGAAATTGAGTATTAAAAATGAGCTCCTATTCAGGTGTAGTGGCTTATGTCTATGATCTCAGCTACTCTAGAGGCTGAGGCAGGAGGATCACAACAAGTTCAAGGCCAGTCTTGGCAACTTTGTAGAATTCTGTCTCAAAATAGAAAAGGCTGAGGATGTAGCTCAATGATAGAATGCCCCAGGGTTCAATCTCCAGTACAGGGTGGAGGGGTAGGAAATGAGCTGCTTTCCATTAATTTCTTTTTTTTTTTCTTTTTTTTTTTCGGTGCTGGGGATTGAACCCAGGGCTTTGTGCATGCAAGGCAAGCACTCTACCAACTGAGCTATATCCCCAGCCCTCTCCATTAATTTCTTTAAGACCTGAAAGATGTCACATCCTCTCTTTATCCCTAAAATATGTTTTCATATTATGACCAATACCTGTGCTTAGTAAACCTGATTTTTTTTTTTTTTTTTAAAGGAAGCTAAACCAAATGCTGCAGCCTAGAATAGTTATGTGGGCATGAATTATCAGTGTGATTCTTAAAACCCATCAAGACCAAATAATGAAGTTTTTGCTAACTTCAAGAGTTATTTGGGCTGGGGTTGTGGCTTAGTGGTAGAGCACTTGCCTAGCATTTGTGAGGCACTGGGTTCAATTCTCAGCACCACATATAAATAAAATAAAGGTCTTATCAACATTTAAAAAAATGAAAAGATTTATTTTACTTTATTGGGATACTTTTGCCACTTATAATTTTATGGTTTATTAGGAAAACATTTGTAGTTATTTTTATACTACAAGGTTATACTAATAAAATGTTTTGATCCAACAGTTGCCAAATTTGGAAAACTTTGAAGTACCATTTACTTTGCTGTCTGTGTTGTAATATTGGCAGGCTTTCTTAAAAGTAAAAATCAAATTGTATTTTTATTTATAGATACATTTTAAATGCATTTCTCTATTGTTTTGGTGCCCCCCCACCTCCAGAGGATAAGGAAGACAGTAATCACTTTAGGCTACAAGTCTGCCTCTGATGGGGAGGGAAGGGTTAATATTGTGTTCCCTTATCTCTCGCTAGCAGCTCTTTATATACCTATATTTTAAAGGTCTGCATTGTTTTATGGTAATGTGTATTCGGTGTTTTCTTCCAAATATATTTGGTAATTTCCCCTGTTAACATGTAAATTCTGTGAGACTTGGGCTTTATCCTGGTATGGCATCCTGAATCCCTGGCGCCTAGAATACTGCCAGACACATAGATTTCAAGAAGTATTTGTCAAATGAATGAATTTGGTGATGTCAGAGGGTTAACATTTTCTGAATATTCCATGGGCCTTCATGCTGTTTTTTCTGAGACAACTTTTGTGCTTGATCAGCTATATCCATATTTGGGCCCTCTGAAGTGGTGATTACTAATTTCTCCTTGACCTTCTCCATCTGTTTAGTCCTGTATCTTTGCAGCTGCACTATCTGGACAGTTTGCCATCATTTAGGAACTCTTCTGATGATTAACTCTCTTATTCTCCTAAAAATTATTCTGATTTAATGTTTGTTTTCTTATCTTCCTCTATTTCTTTGTTTGCAAACAGTGGCTTAGTTTTGCTACTTCTTCCCTTCTACACTATCCTGGTTCTGTTATGCTTTGTCTCTCAGGAGTTTCTAAGAGTTTTCATTTTTGTTGCTCATGTCTTTAGACCAAAGGATTTTTTTGGTGGGGTTGGGGCAGAGGGTGTACTTAGCTGTTGAACTCAAGGGGCACCCGGCCACTAGCCACATCCCCAGCCCTATTGTGTATTTTATTTAGAGACAGGGTCTCACGGAGTTGCTTAGCACCTTGCTTTTGCTGAGGCTGGTAGTCCAAAGGGTTTTTACTAAAACAATTATTAATGCCATCTCAGCTGTATCTGGCCCACTGCTGCTGTTGTTTAAGTCCTGGATGACAGAACGCTTCTTCACTAGTTGCCCCAGGACATTGTTTTCATTGCTGAATTTGATGAAGTGAATCCAAATCTCTTGCCATCAAAATGGTGTTCCTCCTTGCCATTTTAGGGAAAAAAAAAAAAAAAAAAATTTAATCTCATTGGCATTATTATTATGCTGAATTCCAAAACAATTTCTTTTCTCCCTCTTCCTTCCTTTCAGAATTGCTATGTTGCCCAGGTTGGCCTTGAACTCTTGGGCTCTTCTAATCCTCAGCCTCTCAAGTAGCTGGATTCATAGGCATGTGCCCAGCTAGAATGGTTTCTAATACAGCAACAGATATATTGTTAAGTCATGGATTAAAAAAATGTTGGTGCTCTGTCACCTGAATAAAACCTGTTATTTCAGTTGTGTTGCTCACTTGTGTGTGTCCCCTTGATCCCCAACCCCATACTGGGGTTGAACTCAAGGTACTCTACCATCCCTACATTGCTGTCCCTTTTTATTTTTAGATAGGGTCTTGCTGAGTTGCCCAGACTGGCCTCAAAATTTTGGATCCTCCTGAGTGGCTGGAATTACAAGTGTGCACCACCATACTTGGCTTTACTTTTGTTCTTTTAACACTGTATATACTTTAACACCATTTTCTGAAAGTAAGCCATTTATTTCTATTTGACATTTTAATCTGCTCCTGTGTGTCCTTGAGAGAGATAGTGCTTTATAGTTACCTTTACCAGCATGGTAGAAATAAGGGTATAACGAATTACATAGGCAGTGTATGGTCTATGGACCCAGCAGCATAAGTACACCTGGAAACTCATTAGAAATCTCAGGCTTCATCCCAGGTTTTCTCAAGTCAGACTGTATTTGAGCAAGATCCCTATGTGATTTTTATGTGTTTTAAGGTTTGAAGCATCCTTTTTAAAACCGGAACTGCTGTGGTGGTGATGTAAGGTATTTCAGAAACAATGATGAATGCTTTATTTTTTTTCCCCTACTGAAGGATAGTCTGGTTTCTTTTAGGCCATGCAAGAATCTGTGCCTGACTCTTGTTTGGGTTTTAAAGGAATTATGCTTTCTTACTTATGGTGTAGAATCATCTCATGTCTGTATTCATTGAGAAACTAATTAATTTTTTAAACTTATTAAAGTGCTATTGCCTCCCTTAGGAATAAGTCCTAGTTTAGTATATGAATTTACTTTTTTTTTTAGTATATTTTCTTTTTAGTTGTATGTGGACACAATATCTTTATTTACTTATATGTGGTGCTGAGTCTCGAACCCAGTGACTCATGTGTGAGGCAAGTACTCTACCACTGAGCTACAGCCCCAGCCCCTGATTTACTTTTGAACTTAAATGACATTTAAGTTGCTCTGATGAGGAATAGTCTAAGCACCTGATCAGGATACTTCATACTGGTTATGAAAACTTAAATGTAAAATACAAAGTTGGCATTTAGCTGGTCCAACTTGAAAAGAATTTTCTGGTTTCTTTGCTAAAATAAACCATAGCTACTTATGCGTAGTGGTTCATGCTCTAAATCCACTCCAGCTACTTGGTTGGAATACTATTGCAGGAACATTAAAAGTTTGAGGACACCCTTGTCTCAAAATAAAAAAGGGCTGGGGATGTGGCTCAGTGGGTTCAATCTCCAGGACCAAAATAAATGAAGTAACATAAACCACATTTCTAATCTCATGGGGAAATGTTAATAACTAGTATTTAAGCTGCCATCCTGAAAAATTGTTGCTATTCTTCAAGGAGTAGATTGAATTTATTTCCCTAATATGTTTCCTCTATCTTAAACTATTTGGTGTAGAAGTTCCCAGCATTATCTTTGCACAGTATATGCTCCAGAATAATGCTTCCCAACCCTTTTCCAAGGCAGCCATAGAAAGGTATTTGTATGCCACCCTAGGGTTAATGGAGAGGCTGTTCCTTGCTGGCCAGAGGAGACTCACTATGCCAGGAGAGCTGTGTCTCAGGCACACCTGTGTCCAGCCTCTTCATCCCAGGTGGCAGTTTGAAGCCATCTATTGTTAGCTATAAAGCTATACTTTCAGTGAAGAGATTATCAGTTATTTGTTACTGAAGAGAGAAGAGCTGTCTGAGAACAGTTCAGAGGAAGAACAGATGAAACCAGAGGAAGAAGTGGAGGTGGAATAAAAGAATACTGTATTAATTAGTGTTAAAAAGAGTGTGAGAAGAACATAAATTTAGAAGAAAGTATAAGCAATATTTCAGCTATAATCCGTTTCTCTCTTGGTAGGCAGTTTATTTGTAGTATTTTTGGCTTATTTTTAAATCCGTTTAAAAGCAGATGAAGAAGAGTAGGAAAATTAAAAGACTACAATGTCTAATATCCTCTTTTGTTTCACAAGGTATACAAATAATATAAGATGTAAGCTAGGAGGTGTTTGAATTACTTTGGGCTATGTTACTTATTTGCTGTGTTCATTATAGGGCAGAAGGGAATGTTTAGTCATTGTGATAGTCTGTAAATCAGTAAAAATGGAGGTAAGGGATAATTTTAGTTGTTAGAATAATGCCTGTGTTTAGTCTATTTCAGAATACCTGAAAGATGTTTCCATGGGTTTTGGTGTCAAATAAATTGGAAATTCTACTTAATATATCCTGATCTTGAAATTCATAATGTGTATAAGTTTATTAAAGATTAGGTCCCCACCAAAACTCGCTACCACTGCTTAGCTCTATTTTAAAAGTTGCTTCTACCAGGCACAGTGGCACATGTGTAATCCCAGTGATTTTGATTTAGGAAACTATAAGGCAGGAACCTGTTTAACTTGGTGTTTCTTAAGCTTGCTTGATGGAAGCCCCCCCCCCATGGAATAATTTTAAAGTTTTGAGAAAATGGTGAACCTACTAATCTCCATAGGTCCAAGGCTGTTGGTGTGTCAGTTAATGTTTGCTATTGGTAGAAAAGTAGAAAAAAATTTCCCTTAAGTTTCCAATGCAGGTGAATGGTACAGAACTCAATAGAGCCACACAGGATTCATTCCTACTTTGGCTTAAACCCCACAGAAGAATTGTACAACTGCCTTAGTTTGGACTTTGTTGAGATGGAACTGAGCCTGGTATATATGAAAGAGATCTTTGGGGGTATCCCTGGGGGAATAGCTCCATCCCAAGTTAAAATTGGGCAAGGTATTAGAAGGGAGACCAGTATTGGAACTGAAGAATTGATTGTCCACTGGCTGCAAAGGAAATTTTGAAATGGAGTCATTGTCTCCAGTTTCCTCTCTTCTTGGGTTAGTGATCCTAGTTTAATTTGTTTTCTAGTATTCTGCAAAGTTTGCAGTAATTTCAAAGCCAGCATTTTAACATTCTGAAAGTTATTTGTGATTCAAATAATTTGTTTTAGATTATTGCTATAAATTTTTTCCTAATTGTTCACATAAGTTTTTTTTTTTTTTTTTTTTTTTTTTTTTTTAGGAACTTGTGGTAGTGTTACATTTCTTTGTATTTTATAATGTAATATATAGTTTTGCTGTTTTTCCTTGTAACCTATTTCCCAAACTCCCCTGACTCCATCCTGAAAAGCTAAGTCCCATATTTTAGATTAGTCTCCCTCCCTTGCATGTATTAAATGGAAATGATGATATATTATCCTTAAAAGTTGTCCTTGGTTCTAGTTAAATCACAGCCATGAACAGAACAGTTATTTCACATATTATATTGGTGTTACCAGTTATTCAAGAGAGTTGGAATGGGGAAAGACAGAATTTTATCAGGGTTGGGGCTCGGTACTTGGTTTGGGTTATCCTATTTCTTTTTTATTTTTATGGTGCAAGGGATTGAACTTGGGGTCTTACACATGCTAGGCAAGTGCTCTCCCACTGAGCTACATCCCCATCCCTTATCCTATTTCTTTAAGACTTTTTTTTTTTTTTTGTTGGCTTTGCAGTTCTGGGGAGTGAACCTAGCTACATCCCAAGTCCTTTTTTATTTCTTATTTTGAGACAGGGTGTTAAGTCGGCTGAGGCCAGCCTCAATTTGCGATTTTCCTGCCTTATAGTTTCCTAAATCACTGGGATTACACATGTGCCACTGTGCCTGGTAGAAGCAACTTTTAAAATAGAGCTAAGCAGTGGTAGCGAGTTTTGGTGGGGACCTAAATTCTGGAGATAATTCTTTTCAGTTATGTGATTTCTTAACTTTATATCCTACTTTAATTGATTTGAATCTAAATAGGCTTGGGGTGATGGTGTACACCTGTAATTCCAAGGACTCAGGAGGCTGAGGCAGGAAAATGGCAAGTTTGACCGTGGCAATTTAGCAAGACCATGTCTCAAAATAAATTAAAAAGGACTGAGAATGTAGCTCAGTGGTAGAGTTTCCCCTGGGTTCCATTCCTAGTACCAGGGTAAAAAAAAATCTAAATGAATTGTTTAGAGTCAGAGGCATATTTTAATCCAAAACCACCTAGTATAGGATTGTTTACATTAATGGTCTCTTGCTGATAAGTTGCAGGCCCAGTGTGGTGTGCATACATTTTTTGGGGATGCTGCTTTTCTAAGGAGAGGTTTTGTTTTGTTTTTGCCCATTTATAAGTCAGTAGATGTGGGTATGGTGGGTGGTGCACACCTATATTCTCAGCTACCTGAAGGCTGAGGCAGGAGGATTTCAGATTTGGACCAGCTTGGGACTGAGAGAGACCCTGTCTTAAAATAAAAAGGTCTGGGAATATAGGTCAGTGGTAGAGTGCAGTGCCCCTAGGTTCAATCCCCCATGCCACAGAAAAGGGGTAGGCAGTACAGTTGTGTATTCCTTCACAGTGTAGAGATGCTCATGGAGGGAGGTGTTCAGGTTCTGGTGGAACTTGGGTTGCATTTTAAAATTGGATAGGCAGAGGAGTTCTCACTCTAAAAATGGCATACCAGCAAAGAGCTGTAGAGGATGTGACAGCCATTCAGGCAAGAACACGACAGGAGGCGGGAACAGCTGTAATCACTTTCAATCAGTGACAGTACTATTCTTAATTTTGTAAGATAGCCTTAAAAATAGATTTTAAGCAGTTTTATTCCATAATGTATTTGGAGTACCATTATAGGAGCTTAGTTAGCAAATGTGTTTGATATCTGAAGAAACAATTGATAGTCAAGGTAGAAGTTTTTACATAGTGTTGTTCTTAGTTTCAAAGTATGCTTAAAAACCCAATTTGTTGCCTATATATATTGATTATTTTTCAGTCTTTGCAACTCTTTGTTTCCTTTGAGTTTTTAAAGTTTTTAGATAGAACATACTGTTAATTACTTGTGTGATCAAGCTGAAACACCTGCACCTGTATGGATTCAGACTTCAAAGCTAATATTACAGCATTTGTTATTCTTGTTGAATGATGTATTTTTATTAAGATTTTGTGGTGCTGGGGATTCAAACCAGGGTCTCATACATGGTAGCAATCACTCTTATCACTGAGCTGCATCCCCAGTCCCTGCCAAATGGTCTTTTCATTTTTCTTTTTGGTGGTACTGAAGATGGAACTCCGGGTGTTCTAACAATGACCTACAACTTAGTACTTCTAATTTATATATATTTTTTTGAGTTTGATCCCCAATATAGCAAGAAACAAAAACAAAAGACTTCTTCAAATTTACCCCTCTTTATGCAAGACCTCTGCAGCCTGATGAAAATTAAAAAAAAAAAAAAAAAAATTTTTTTTTTTTTTTTTTTTTTTTTGTGGTACTGGAAATTAAACTCAGGGACACTTTATACTGAGCCATGTTCCCAGCCCTTTTTTATTTTATTTTGAGATGCGGTCTTGCTCAGTTGTCCAGGTTGACTTTGAACTTGAAATCATCCTACTTTAGCTTCTTGTGTAGTGTTACAGTACTTTCTTAGATAAGTTCTCTGACTTTATCTGGTTTTCTTTGACAGTTCACCTTGGAATACAAGTACAGTATTGATATTCCTAATAAAACCCCTGTTGTTGACAGACACAAAAGAAATGGTATCTCCCTGTTCCTCATCCAGGTTAAAGCTCTTCTTGCCTAGCTTTCAGCCTCTCTATGACCTGAACTCATCCAGGGGTGTGTGTGTGTGTGTTTGTTTCTTTGGAGCCCTACTTCATGATATTTCATCTAATTAGAGATTTGCTTTCACTTTGTAGACCAATGTTACATATTTGCTACCTTTTTAAAAAAATTCTGAGATGGTCTCACTAAATTGCTTAGGGCCTTGCTAAATTGCTGAGGCTGTCCCTTGGATTGCTGGGATTACAGGTGTATGCCACCACCATGCCTGGCTCTCCATACTTGCTACTCTCGTTTCTGCACCCCCACCCCAGGAGGTGGGGGTAACAGGGATTGAACTCAGAGGTGCTTAACCACTGGGCCACATCCCCAGACAGGGTCTTGCTAAGTTCTTAGGGCCTGGCCAAGTTGCTGAGGCTGACTTTGAATTGGTGATCCTCTTGCCTCAGCCTCCAGAGCTTCTGGAATTACAGGCACCTGCCACTGCCCCTGGCCCCATATTTGCTACTCTAATGAACACCTGTGGCACTTATAGTGTAGATTTATAGCAGTTTGAGACTACAATTGTTAACCTTTTCTGTTTATAACTAGAAAAGTGTATAAGATGATGTATGTTGAGTATCCTTGTGTAGTGTTTGGCACTGTAAGCATTCAGTAAATTATGGAAATGTTTGAAGGCCTTTGAAGGCAGAATTTCTATCTTACCCAGTATATCACTGTAATAGGCATCTAAGATATCTTGCTGTTTTTTTTTTTTTTTTTTTTAAGTTAATAGAAGCCTATTATAACATGTTTTAGGTCCTGATTGGAGATCTTTTAGGTGGCGGAGGGTCTTTTTTTTTTTTTTTCTTTAACTGGCAGATGTATCTACTGTTAAATTCTTTTTTATTCACACTCCCCACCTCCCGGATTGGGGGTTGAACCCAGGGACACTCCCATTGAGCTGTGTTCCCATCCCTTTTAAAATATTATTTTTATTTTGAGGTAGGGTCTTGTAAGTTGCCTAGGCTAGCTTGGAATTTGCAATCCTGCTTCAGCCTCCCAAGTTGCTGGGATTACACACCTGTGCCACATTGCCTGGCACATGGATGATGAAGTGTTTTCTTCCTTTTGGATACATGATCTGAAATTGAATTACTGAGACAAATGATGTGAATATGTTTTTATGACTCTTTGAATCTACATGCAAGTCATTTTTAAACAGTTGCTAAGATAGTGAATTAGATGAAGGATTTTGATTTTTCAGTACTTGTTAGTAATGTTCTCAAGTTTCATCCATCGGCAAATGACATAATTTCATTTCTTTATGGCTGAATAAAACTCTGTGTATATATACCACATTTTCTTTATCCATTCATCTGTTGATGAACACCTAGGCTGTTTCCATGTTTGACTATTGTGAATTGTGCTGCTATAAATGCGGGTATGCATGTATTGCTTCTATAGTATGCTGACTTTATTTTGATTAAGTAATATTATTTTGTCTCTTCTTATAATAGAGGTGGGTTACATTCTGTAACATTCTGACCCTTTGGCTACAAATGTTACATTTAGTTAAAACTGCTCTTTGAGATCAGAATGAGATTTCTGAAAGAATTGATCAAATTAACAAATAACCCTTTCAAGTAGAAGCAAGAATATTTCTCTTTCCTCTTATTTGTAGTGTTTGGATGGTTTTGCTCAAGTATTATTATTATTATTATTATTACTATTTTGCAGGGGTGTACTGGGGATTGAACCCAATGTGCTTTACCACCGAACTACATTCACAGTCCTTTTTAAAATTTTTTATTTTGAGACAGGATCTCCCTAATACTGATACTGGTTCAGACTTGTGATCCTTCTGCCTCAGCCTCCCAAGTTGCTGGGATTACAGGTGTGTACCATTGCACCTGGCTTTAACAGCAGTAATTTTGATCTTTACAGTAGGGCCATTTGATTTCTTTGTTTTAACTGGGAATAACAGTTAGGTGCCATATTTACTCAGTGCTGAGTGGTATATTAGTTGTTTTATTTACATTACCTCATTTCCTTTTATAGTAGTTTTGTGAATCAGATATTATTTTGTAGCTGAGAAAATTAAGGTGTAGAAGTGAAGTAACTTGCCAGGATCACACCCATAAAGTGGAGCTGAGACTGGAACTTAAGTTTGCTTGCTTTTCAAAATTATGTTTGAAAATCTCATTTTTTCCCCCCATATTATTACTTAGTCAACAAGGTTTTTAAGAAATTAAAAAAAAATTATTTTTTGTTGCTTTTAAAATATGGCTCAGTGTTACCTTGGAAGCCTTGGGAGGGGGATAAAGAAATATAAGCCTAGTATTTCCCCCAGAGAACTTAAAATCTATTAGAATAAAGGCAAACACAAGTGAATAAAAATGACATGATAGTACTCATGTGATTAGTTTATTCAGTGAGTGACTACTGTGTGGCTGGTATTGAACTGTTTCCTGGGCATATAGCAAGAGTTTTTTTTGCCTTTATGGAAATGTCCTCATTTTTAAGATCTGTCTCCTTTACTGCAATATTACAAATAAACAAGATAATTATAGATTATGACCAAACTGTAGAGGAGATAAACAGGGTAATATGATAGAGTGTAAGGAGGGAGTGGCTATTACTCTACATAGTATATTCAAGGGAGGACTTTGTGAGAATGCCGATTTGAGCTGAGATCTGAAGGGTTGGAAGTCAACAGTTTCAAGAATAATGAGAAGGAGTATTGCTGTTAAAGACCAAAGGCAGGACAGAGACTGGCATGTTTGAGTACGTAAAGAGAACTGTGTGTCTAGAACATGGAGAATGAAGATGGGGAGATGAGGATGTGATAGGAGTTTTGAAAGCTAAGAGGGACCTTGTCATGAGAGCTTTCTTAGTCTGCTCTGGCTGCTGTAGCAAAATACCATGGACTGGGTAAACAACTGAAATTTTTCTCACAGATCTGGAGGCTGGGGTGTCCAAGATCAAGGCACCAACAGATTTGATTTCTGGTGGTTGCTGTCTATCTGGTGCATAGATGGTGCCTTCTCACTGATTCCATTCATCAATTAGACTTAATTGCCTTCCAGAAGGCCCCATTTCCTAATAACCATCACCACTGGGGATAGGTTTCATTAATTTTAGAGGGACACAAACATTTAGACCATAGCAGACAAGGTGAACTTTTAGGGTAGAAAGTTCAGGATAGAAATAAGATGAGTTGGGCACAATGGTGCATGCCAGTAATTCCACCTTTTTGAGAGGATGAGGCAGGAGGATCCCAGCCTGGGCAATTTACACAACCTTGTCTTAAAAAGAAGTTAAAGAGGGCTGGGAATGTAGCTCAGTTGAAGAGCACTTGTAGGCACACAATGGGGCCCTGAGTTCAGTCCTCAATATAGCAAAAAAAGAAACAGGAAGATGAATTTTAATGCCGGATACCCAAGGTTTGGAGCAAAGTTACGGACTTTAAATAAGCACCAAACTGCGGGATAGTTTAAGTGGCATTGGGCAGTTAACAGTGAATGAGGTAATCACTAAGGAAATAAGGCACTAGCATCTCCTAAAAATGCCGGATTACCTCAGTGCAGATCAGCGGAAAACCAAAGAGGACGAGAAGGACGACAAGCCCATCCGAGCTCTGGATGAGGGGGATATTGCCTTGCTGAAAACCTACGGCCAGAGCACTTACTCTAGGCAGATCAAACAGGTTGAAGATGACATTCAACAACTTCTCAAGAAAATTAATGAGCTCACTGGTATTAAAGAATCTGACACTGGCCTGGCCCCACCAGCACTCTGGGACTTGGCTGCAGATAAGCAAACTCTCCAGAGTGAACAGCCTTTACAGGTTGCAAGGTGTACAAAGATAATTAATGCTGATTCGGAGAACCCAAAATACATTATCAATGTGAAGCAGTTTGCCAAGTTTGTGGTAGACCTCAGCGATCAGGTGGCACCTACTGACATTGAAGAAGGGATGAGAGTTGTTGTGGACAGAAATAAGTATCAAATCCACATTCCACTGCCTCCTAAGATTGACCCAACAGTTACCATGATGCAGGTGGAAGAAAAACCTGATGTCACTTATAGTGATGTTGGTGGCTGTAAGGAGCAGATTGAGAAATTGCGAGAAGTAGTTGAAACCCCACTACTTCATCCAGAGAGATTTGTTAACCTTGGCATTGAGCCTTCCAAGGGTGTGCTGCTGTTTGGTCCCCCAGGCACGGGCAAGACACTCTGTGCTAGGGCAGTTGCTAATAGGACTGATGCTTGCTTCAATCGAGTTATTGGATCCGAACTTGTACAGAAATACGTCGGTGAGGGGGCTCAAATGGTTCGTGAACTTTTTGAAATGGCCAGAACAAAAAAAGCCTGCCTTATCTTCTTTGATGAAATTGATGCCATTGGAGGAGCTCGGTTTGATGATGGTGCTGGAGGTGACAATGAAGTGCAGAGAACAATGTTGGAATTGATCAATCAGCTGGATGGTTTTGATCCTTGAGGCAACATTAAAGTGCTGATGGCTACCAACAGACCTGATACTCTGGACCCAGTGCTGATGAGGCCAGGGAGATTGGATAGAAAGATTGAATTTAGCTTACCTGATTTAGAGGGTCGGACTCATATCTTTAAGATTCATGCTCGTTCAGTGAGTGTTGAAAGAGATATCAGATTTGAATTGTTAGCACGACTATGTCCTAATAGCACTGGTGCTGAGATTAGAAGTGTCTGCACAGAAGCTGGTATGTTTGCAATCCGAGCACGGCGAAAAATTGCTACTGAGAAGGATTTCTTGGAAGCTGTAAATAAGGTCATTAAGTCTTATGCCAAATTTAGTGGTACTCCCTGCTATATGACATACAACTGAGCCCCAAAGGCTTTCAATGAAAACTTCAGTTGGAATCCTAAGTTTATAAAAACTTAATAGCACCTCACAAAAAAAAAAAAAAAAATGGTTTCAAAACTGTTAAAAAAAAAAAAAAAAACAGTGAATGAGGTGGGCAGAGTAAGAAGGTGGGCATAGAAACTGAACAATTTTAGTTCTTTTTTCCTTTAGTTGTCTAGACCTCAGAGTTGTAGTTTAAAACGTTAGATTTGGGATAAGCCAAATACTCTTACCTTTGGTTATCTGAGTTTTTATGTGAAACTGAGGGGAGGTTTGTGTATATAATTAGGATAGTAGAATCATGTTGCCCTTTCTTAAGAGGCCAAAATGAGAAAATTGCACATAAAGGCATTAGTAGGAAGAACATGTGTGGGATGATGCTTATTTTTTTATTGTCTGCATACACACTAAGATTGTTGCTCAAAGAGGAACAGTCCCCAACTTTGCCCAGGCATTGGAGGTTATAGCTATTGTGTAGGACAAAGCTTGGCACTTATTCAGGTGCTTAATAGATTTGTTGATTGAGGGGCTGGGATTGTGGCTCAGTGGCAGAATGCTTGCCTAGCATGTGTGAAGCACTGGGTTTGATTCTCAGCACCACATATAAATAAATAAAATAAAGGTCCATTGAAAACTAAAAAAATATTTAAAAAAGATTTGTTGATTGAGTGAAAAAAATCTACAACTCTTTTGAGGGAAGATCTTGTAATATCTGTTCTTTTCTAAATGTGTCATTGGTGCTTTTGTATATTATTGTATACACTTCCATTTTTCCAATTTTTTTTTCCAAAAATTTTTTTGAAATATTAGGTGTAAATTACGTAACTTACTTAAATATTTACTAATTTAATGAAAAGTTTTTGTTTTGGATGGTGGGTGGGAATTGAACCCAGGGCTTTTTGCATGCTTAGCATATACTCTATCACTAAGCTACACCCCAACCCTCTTTAAATTTTTTGGTTGTAAATACAATATAAAAAGATGACTCTTTTGCCAATTTGAGGAAGGGAAAGTTGACATCATAGTAAAAATCAGGACTTAAGTTCTTATTGGACCAGACACTCCAGAATGAAGTTGTTTTTTTAGAAATGAAGCAGAGATTACAAACTTCCAGCATTTGTGAAACTGTCTTTTTTCAGATAGAAACATATCTTCCATTTTAAAAGTGCTTCTGTCGGCATTTTTTCTCCAGTTTTTTGCTTCATTTTTGTCATTCTCAAGACTCATAGAGAACCTGTTTTCTTTTCTTTTATGTATGTTGCAATTCACAACACTTACCAGTTTCTTCTTTCACATATGGTAGAAAATGGAGGCTCAAATGCCTATTATTCAAATATAATAACTTCAATGAGTACTTCATATTTGCCATCCAACACTTCATATGCATTAATGCATTTTATTGACTTTTCAAGTTACTACAGGATTTATAAATATTTTGTGGGAGAGATTTGGAGAGTTCTAGATGGTGTGTATTGGCCAGAAACCTAAAAATGCTTTTTGCTGCAATATCTAAAAAGTACTTTAAGTCCCAAATTTTCAGTTCTGCAGATATTGCAACAAAATCGTCACAGGTGCATTAAGATAAGTTGGAAATCATAATCTAGATCTTATATTTCCTTTATTATTAAGAACGAAAAGAAGGGGCTGGGGATATAGCTCATTTGGTAAGAGTGTTTGCACAAGGCCCTGGGTTCAAGCCCCAGCACTGCAAAGAAGACCAAAACAAAACTGAAAAGTCATTGTCCTATAAATAGGACACTGGGCAAATATGTTATCTGGGACAATGTGACAAAATGGGTTAGGAGGCAGGGGGAATAAATCCCAGTATCTTGGTCCAACAGTGAAAAGATGTCATAGCTGATGTAACTTGCATTTCTGTCCCAGTCTACCTCACATTTGACTAAAGTAAAATACCTACCAATTTTTCACATATTCACCAGACTCACATCAGAAGCAAGAGAAAAGCAGCAGCAGGACTCTGCTATGTGCAGTGGAGAACTTGCCCCTTAAATTTCTATAGTGATTGGATATGAACAAGTGGAGTGTTTGGGGGGAAAATGAAGTTATTTAATGATAGAAAGAAATCAAAATGTTTGATTTGGGTGGTAAGAATGGAGGAAGGAAGGACTGTATAGAGGGAAAAGGGGTGGGAGGGGTGGGGGAAGGGGAAAAAATAACAATGAATCAAGCAACATTACTCTATGTAAATTTATGATTACACAAATGGTATGCCTTTACTCCATGTACAAACAGAGAAACAACTTGTATCCCATTTGTTTACAATAAAAAAAAGAAAAAGAAAAAAACGTTAAACATAATTGTAGTCCATACAATTAAAAAAAAAATGTTTGATTCGTTTTGAGGGTTGGGGATATAGCTCAGTTGGTAGAGTGCTTGCCTTACAAGCACAGGCCCTGGGTTCAATCCCCAGCACGGCAAAAAAAAAAAAAAAAAAAAAATTGATTCGTTTTGAAAAAATTATTAATATTGCTAATTTATTATTATTATTGTTGTTGTTATTGTTTTGGTACTGGGGATCGAACCCAGAGATGCTTAACCACTGAATCACAATCCCCAACCCTTTTCATTTTTTATTTTGAGACAGGGTCTTGCAAAGTTGCTTAGGGCCTTGCTGAGTTTCTAAGGCTGGCCTTGAACTTGCATTCCTCCTGCTTTAGCCACCTGAGTCACTGGGATTACAGGTGTGTGCTACTCGTCTGCCTAGTCTTGCTAATTTAAAGTAAAACAAGTTAAATATTGTTTTACTTAATGTTTGTAATTGTTTAAATTCTTTTTATAGGTTCACTATGAGGAAACACTTTGCTTACAATTTATTAAAATTTAAAACAATTTTTTTAACTGATGCTTTAAAACAAAACTTGTATATGTTTATGTGGTACCTTGTGATATTTCAGTGTATGTGTATATTATGTATTGTTTAACTCAGGCTAAACCTATCTCCTCAGATATTTACCATTCTTTATGGTGAAAACATTAAAAATCCTTCTAGCTGTTTTTTTTTTTTTTTTTGGAGAGGGGTACTTAACTACTGAGCCACATCCACAGCCCTATTTTGTTTTTTGTTTTGAGACAGGGGCTTGCTGAATTGTTGAAGCCGACATTGAACTTAAGATCCTTCTATCTCAGCCTCCTGAGTTGCTGGAACTACAGGCATGCACACTTGGCCTTACCACCTTTTTTTCTTTTTTCTTTTTTTGGTACTGGGGATTGAACCTGGGGTGCTTAACCACTGAGCCACATCCCCAGCCCTTTTTTATATTTTATTTAGAGAGAGGGTCTCACCAGTTGCTTAGGGCCTAGCTAAGTTGTTCAGGCTGGCTTTGAACTTGAGATACTCCTGCCTTACCTTCCTGAACTGCTGGGATTTAGGTATGCACCACTGTGCCCAGCTACTATCTTTCTTGATGGCGGGATTCAGGTCTATTAATTTCTTCCTTGTTAGAATAGATGGAACATAAACAAGTGAAACCGTTTAGCTCTTACAGATGAGCTGACTGGCCTAGGAATGAGGGGGGAAGATGGTAGATAATAATTTAAAAAATTTTCAGGAACATATTTGGTATAGAAAAAGGGTAATGCATAAAATATTTAAGACTGGACATTATTATCATGCATTTACTTTAATAATTATTCTAAGAAACCCATCTAATTGCTGTATTATTTATATGTGCATATATTTTTAAAACAAATTATTATTTCTCACAAATCTTAGTCAAACATGTAACATAATCTGGAATTTTATTTTACCCTACTTGGGAGCTAATGCATTAACCTTGTACTGTTTTATGGATGCTGGCATAAGACAGGAGACTTATGGATCAGAGGCAAAGAAGTTCATTATTTAGGCATAGTATGCAGCATAATATCAGTTTGATATCCCCTTAGTCCCAAGACACAGCTCTGTGGAATTCCCTGGATAAAATAGGAATTTACATTTTTTTTTGGGTGCTTGGGATCGAGCCCAGGGCCTTGTGCTTGCACGGCAAGCACTTGTACCAACTGAGCTATCTCCCCAACCCCAGGGAATTTACATTTTTGTCTTACCAGCAAGATGTACCTAAAGGGGTACAAGAGACCCATGGGGACTATATTTCCTAGGACATGGTTTTCTTTTTCTTTTTTTTTTTTTGATACTGTGGATTGAATCACCCAGGGTTGCTTTACCACTGAGCTACATCCTTAGTCCTTTTACTTTATTTTAATTTTATTTATTTATTTTATTTATTTTTTTTGGGGGGGCGTGTTGGGGATCAAACCCAGGGCCTTGTGCTTGTAAGGCAAGTACTCTACTGACTGAGCTATCTCCTCAGCCCCAATTTTATTTATTTTAATTTAATTTTTTGAGACAGGACCTTGCTAAATTTTTGAGGCTTTGAACTTGCAGTCTTCCTGCTTTAGTCTTCCAGATTATCTGCTTTACTAACTGAAAAATATCTTTTATAATTCCAATTTTAGTTGAGTTTTCAAGTTGGAAAGAATTCATTTATTATTGAAATTTTCTTTTGGATTTTTATTAGGACAGTTACTTTGAGCAAGGGTAGTTTTTCTTTGACTTTTTGAAGGGATGCCAGAATTTTCTAAGATTGTTTTTATCTGTAAAGTGTTGGGGTACATACAAATAGGTTAGTTCATTGGGGGACCTTCCAACTCTTTAAAATTATATTTTTCTTATTCCTTGTTTTTTTATTTTTGGGTAATATTGGGTGAACTCATAAGATTAAGTTCCCTTAAGTTTTATTAAAATTGAAACATTTATTTCAGGGTTTATTTTATTTTTTAACAGTGCCCAGCTTTTTATTGAGTGAGAAAAATCTCATTTGTTACACTGTCACATCACTAGTCAGAGAAATGCTACTGTGATGAAGAACATCAGTGTTGGATCAACTAAAGTTCTCATTTCTACAACATTCATTTACACAAAAATAATATTCAACACAGCCATCTGAAAGCTTTCCTTTTACAGTATATTGTCTGCGGGGGGTAACTGGTGGAGGTTTTTGAATAGGACTTTCTAAGCAATATTGTTTTTTTGGTTGAACAAGTAAGTCAGCTATATGCCTTTTGTTTTTATGTATGTTCTGTGATGTACGATCAAATGACAGCATCTGCATATATGTGAATGCATGGAATGTATCTTTAGTTTGGATACTTGTGGTTTCTTAAGAGTCACATGGTAGATGTTTTAAAAAACGACCCTTTATTGGGGGCCGTAGCACATGTGTAATTCTAGCTACTTGGGAGGCTGAGGTAGAGGATTGCAAATTTGAAGCCAATTTGAATTTTCTGGGCAATTTCATGAGACCCTGTCTCAAATAAAATAAAAAGGGCTTAGGATGTAAATCAGTGGTAGAGTGCCCTTAGTTCAATCCTCAGTACCATAACAAAACCCATTACTGGATACAGAAACTGAGGCAAGAAGATTAAAAAGTTCAAGACCAGTCTGGGCAATTTGGGGAGACCATACTATTAATACTTAACATAGTTTTGTAACTGGTATAATCAATGGAGAATATAAAATTTTCACAAAGCACTTGTTAGTAAGTCCTTAATCTCAAATCTGTCAATATACTATATGTTGTGTGCCTTGTGCCTGGAGAACCTTGGGGTGTGAGAACCATAAGGTATCTGTTGCTGGAATCCTCCCCTTCCTCCATACAAATCCTTTTCCTAGGTTGTGGAGTTTAGTTGGGTGCTCATCAATAATAATGAGAATACAGAGAGTTCGTAGCCTTTTAAGTCTGTATAGCACATGGACTCCACAAAATTTCTTGGGCTTCAACTTTGAGATTCTCAAGGGGGATTAGACTCTCAAAATGTTAGCAACTTAGAAGATATGGGTATTGGTGTGACTGTCTGATGGAGGAATAAATACTGGCAAAGAAAGTGGAAGATACATGCTCTTTCACAATGTTTTTCCTTTTATGATTGGCAGAAGTATTTTTTATACTGTAAATTGCCCAGTCCGAGTTCTAAGTTATGGTACAAATGAACATCATTATCACAGAGGTATAGTGTTTAATTATTGTCGCAAAATAACTGTTCTAGTCAAGCCACTCTGGATAGCACAATGGTTATTGGTTCTTTCCTGCTATAATGATTTGACCTTATTGTAACAGGTTAACATGGGATATACTAACATATTTGGCCTAGTTTCCTCTGAAGTTGTGGAAGCTGGCATTATATATATTGCAAAACCAAAGTGTCTTTTCTGGCCACAATTTGTGGGTCATCTGGTGACATTTTAATATATGAAATAACAATTAATACCTGTTAGGGGCTTTGCAGAATAATCTAATTATATTAGAGTTTGATTCTGAAATGACCCTTTTTGTAATGGTAGATAACTTGAAATTCCACTACATTTGTGGTAAGAAGTATGCGTATTGGGCTGGGGTTGTAGCTCAGTGGTAGAGCGCTTGCCTAGCATGTGTGAGGCACCGGGTTCGATCCTTAGCACCACATAAAAATAAATAAAGGCATAAAAATAATAACAAAAAGAGGAACTATGGGTACTATAATTATTCTGGAAATAAAAAGAAATTATGCAGGGTGCAGTGGCACATGCCTGTAATCCCAGCAGCTTGGGAGGCGAAGGCAGGAGGATTTCTGATTCACAGCCAGCCCCAGCAATTTAGCAAGGCCTAAGCAACTCAGTGAGACCCTGTCTCTAAATAAAATACAAAAAACGACTGGGGATGTGGCTCAGTGGTTAAGTGCCCCTGAGTTCAATTCCTAGTACCAAAAAAAGAAAAAAAAAAAAATTGTGTTCCTTTTTAAGGAGTTTGTTGTGGTTGCCTTTACTCAGTCAATACGAATAGCTAATATTTACTAAGCTCTTACTGTATGCAGGCACTGTTTTAAATTTATATGTATTAAGTATTCAGTTTACCCTATGAAGATGGTGTGTACCGCTGTCATTTTTATAGACAGGAAAGCTAAACCACAGAAAAGTTAAATAACTTGTGCAAGCTAGGCACAGTGGTACACACCTGTGATCCAGCTACTCAGGAGGTTGAGGCAAGAGAATTGCAAGTTTGAAGCCAGCCTTAGCAATTTAGTGAGACCCTGTCTCAAAAAATAAAAAGGGCTGGGGATGTAGCTCAGTGGTCAAATGCTTGCCTCTTACATCCTGCAGTATTATAAAACAACAAACAACACAAACACCCAAGCTCCCATAGCTTAGAGTATGGTAGAGCCAGTCTGATTCTAGAACCTAGACTCTTAATGACAGATAACACTAGTTTTTAACAAACTGCCGAGCTGTCAGGTTGGGAAGCCTAAGAAATGAAAGATTTGTGGGTCAATAGAAAGGGAAATATCATACTGTATCTTATTTACTCTCTATTCTTGTCTGACCATTTCTAATAACAATTAACTAGTTGTCTGTAGGGTGAGAAATGGAACGTGAACTTAAGTCCTACTTCTTACTCTTTTTTTTTTTTTTTCTTCTTTAAATGAACAGACCTTATTTCACCAGGTTAGTGAACATTCACTGAAGAGTTTTACTTACTACATTATTTTCCCTTGCATTCATAGTTTTCAGACAACTAAAGGGTTGAAGTCTAATTAGTATTTAACCTGAATATTAATAAATAAGAATAATGTCAAGTCATGGTTTTCACATTCTTGAAACAAATAAACCAACTTAACAAGGCCCTAGAGCTGACCACCTGGATTCAAAATCTGGCTCTCCTACTTAGTAGTTATGTGACCTTGAGCTAGTGTCCTTTTTTATTTTTTATTTTTAAAGCAAACTTAAAAAAAAAGTTCTAATTAGTTATACATGACAGTAGAATGCATTTTGACACTTTGTACACAAATGGATCACAACTTCTTACTCTGGCTGAACATGGTACAGAGTCACACCAGTAGTATAATTATAAATGTATAGAGGGTAATAATGTCCATCTCATTCCACTGTTCTTCCACCCCCACACCCCTCCCCTTTACTTCCTCTTTATTTCTCCCACCTTCTTTGCATTGCTGGCAACTCTCATAGCCATGTAATTGCCACACTCCACTTGCAGTGATCATATTTGTTTTTATTAATGTCACTTTTCAGGAGAGGAAGTATGGTGTGATGTTTAAGAGCACAGACTTGAGAGCCAGACTTCTTGGGTTTAAATTCCAATTCTGTTATTTATTGGCTGAGTAACCTTGGCCTGATTACTTCACTGAGTCTTATCTTACTTGTAGGATACTGCATAGGGATGTTGGGAGGGTGAAATGTATGAATATGGGATGTGCTTAGAACAGTGCATGCATGGCCCCTAGTAAGTGCTATATAAGTGGTTGTGTTATCACTGTTGTTATTTGAGAACAGTTTTAAGTTGAACCAGTTACTGATTTAGGCTAGGAATCAGGATCTTTAAAATTTTTTTGATTGGTATATTCTAATAGTGGGATTCATTATGTCATATTCAGACATGATATGTGAGGTGATATAAACCTATATACAAAAATAGTAATAGGAATTTGCAAGTCATTATGATTATGTATTGCAAAGGGAGCTATGTGAACACATAGCTATGACATCCAACTCAAAGTAGGTGGGTCTTTATTTTTATCTAATAGGGTTGCAGTTCTAGTCAAAAATTGTAACTCCTTCAGGGTTATAGTTGAAATAGGTTTTTATTTTGAAATCTAGGTGTGTACAGTGTTTTTTTTTTTTTTTTTAATTCTTCCAGGAAACCAAAGTACGTCATTGAATCTAAGATTTCCATTTATCCCAGTTTCATAGATGTCAAAGCTTGAGGGGGAAATGGCAGATATTGATTGTAAGATACCCTCAATAAAGACATGTTCTGACTTTAGAGATATAAATGTTACAAAATGTCAGTATTGATGAAATAAAATAAATCTTTGGCAAATCTGTGATGGATAGCTTCTTAGAGTGAGGACTGTATAGTAAAAGAAACTGAAGTAATTCTGTTAAGTCAGTATGATTAGAGCAGTCTGACATTTACATGATAAAAAATGCAAATTTTAGACTCTTCATGCCCTGAATGTCGTACTAATAATTATGTGACATGGTGCTACAATAGCTGCTGAGGCTAGGAATCACAGTGGTGGTGATCTGTTTGTTGGTTTAGCCTAAGGGACTGTAGTTCTAAGGCTGGGTAGATGGCCGTTTTTTAAAGCAGTGGTCTTTGTGAGGCAGTGTGGTTTGCATAGGAGTATACACAGCACATGTGTGTACATACAACTGAAGGAAAGGTTTCACAGAATAATTCCTAGTACACTACATGGTTCTGATTCTGATAGAACCTCTCCTCCTTCATTATTAAGAAAAAAAAAATACTGCTTATTTTATCATTTTGGATTTTTAAAAAATAACATTTAAGTAGTTGAAACTACCAGGGATAGAAACATAAAAAATTGACTCATTTGTTATTGTGACTTTGAGCTAGTCACCATTTTTCTTTTTAGGGTCATCCAGCCATAGTAATTGTGCTACTTCTGTGAACAAATTTGTTGCTAGTTGAGGGAAAGTATACATGTATAAATACATACAAATCAATAAAATACCTTTAATCTTTTGTAGGTCAACATTAAATTTGAAATATTTAAAGTGGATACAAAACTATTTCCGCAATGCAGACAATTAAGTGCGTTGTTGTGGGCGATGGTGCTGTTGGTAAAACATGCCTCCTGATATCCTACACAACAAACAAATTTCCATCCGAATATGTACCAACTGTAAGTATAAAGACCTCTGTCTGTTAGTGAAATGTTATAACTTGATGTCCTTAGAAAATTCTTTATGTACTGAAAGTTTTCTGTTGTCTTTGTTTCCTGTTTTTAAAGATCTTAACTTCTCAAGGGTAAATTATATGCACTTTAAAATTAAACAGTTGAAAATCAGTGGAAAGCTAGAAGGGGTGACACAGGGTTTGCAAGAAGTACTGGGAGGCAAAACTCCACTAGACAAGATGCCAAGGAGTAGTCTGTGTGGAGAAGTCTGCCTTGCCTCTTGAATGAGGCAACTTTTTCTGGATATCTTGGCCAATGATCAGTCAGTGCTTGTAGGTCTTTTGAGGTGCTGTTTGGAGTCAAGTGACTTCAGAGAAGGTAGTATTGTCACTTACCTCGTGGAGCTGTTTTCTTAGCAGTAATGAAGTTCTGGAGAAAACCTGTTTGGTTATGAGAATACATACAGAAACCTCTGGGTGTCTTCCCCCATAATTTTTTTTTTTTTTTAATTAACTCCTTGTGAGAATAGAGGGAAAATGGGAATAATGAGGATAGTAAGGTGAAAGAAATATCTAGAGTGACACTCACTTGTGAAAATATCTCTTGGGGATCCAGTGTCAGCCTCAAGTTGTTTGCTGAAACCCAGTGGCAAAATGATGTTAAATGTATCCATTCAGTCATTAGAGGGAAGTTGGGGTTGTCTTGGCATGGCAGCAACTGTCCATTAAGTGTGCCATTTTAGGAGTTCTGTGGTGTATGGTTAATGTGGATTAGTATTGAGAACTGCAATGGAAGAAAGCGTATGAGTATGTCAGGTTAATCTTCAAAGACGCAGGCAGTAAACATTACAGACTCATCAGTAGTGTCCCAGGGCAGTAAAGGGATTGAGTTGGGCTGGGCCACAGGGATAGGGAGACAGAAGATGAAATTTCTTTGAGGCTGGGAGAACTTGAAGATCTGATTACATACAGAAATCACATTTGTGAGATGGTCCATTTGGAAACAATATAAAGGGACAATGTTTTGAGGTTGCAGAGGACTTTGGGGAGATTAATTTGTTTCAGAGTGAGGACAATCATCAGGACTTTCGTATCTTAGTCTCTTAAAGTTATTTACTTGTAAACATTTCTGAGTCTGTTTTAGAAGACTTTCATTATTTGGTGTTATATCAAAAGTGGGCTTGTGGGTTTTTATATGTGTATATATGGATCTTTGAGAAAAGGATAAAGTAGGGAGAGGAATAGTAAAATGAAATTTTAAATGAGCCTATTTAGGTAAACAGACCTGTGAAGCATATGTAATATACCCACAGTACCTGTTTAAGTTATTTTAAAAATGGATTTGGCATAAATTGCATATTTGTGTCCACTTATGAACTGAGATAACATAATAGAAATTTAGAACTGAAAGGATCAGATACATCTATTACCTTATTTATCTCCTATTGGTGAGGAATTCAGGCTAGACTTAGGGGTGAGACTTAGAAGTCTTAAGTAATCAAACACTAGTTACGAGTAATCTGGTTGACAAGCTTTTATGATCTCTCCCCCACCCCCTTTTTTTTTTTTTTGAGACAGGTTTCACTGTGTTGCCCAGGCCTCTCTTGCACTCTTGGGCTTGAGTAATTCTTCTGTCTTAGCTGCCAGAGAAGCCAGGACTCTGGGTGCATGCTACCATGTGCAACACTTTTCTGATCCTTAGTCTAGTTTTGTATATGAGTAGTCAGTAAATGAGGACTTCAAAAATTTTTTTTGGTGGGAGGATACTGGGAACTGAACCCAGGGTACTCTACCACTGAGCTACATACATCCCCAGCAATTTTTACTTTTTAGTTTGAGGCAGATTATTATCAGGTTGCTGAAGGTTATTTTTGAGTCTCTCCTTAAGTGTGACTTAAGAAAATAACCTTATGTGGTTTGAGAACTGAAACACAATTCATTCCATTTCCCTTGAGCCAGAACTGACTTCTTTACCATTTCCCTGCCGTCCTTGCTTCCATCCTTTACATCTACACAGGCTCCCGAATAACCCATTAAAACTTGAATGAGAAAATTTGAGCAGGGGGCTAAAAGGTTAAGCAGGGCTGGTCTTCAGATGTGGCATGCTTTCCCCATTTGGCAAGCATTGCTTTTCTTTTTTCAAAAGGTTAATTAAAATCATTTAAAAATTTGGATAGTTTTATTTTACTTTGATAAAATTAGTTATATATGGAAGTATTGCTTTTTAAAAATAGTGAGGATTGAACCTATTGCCTCACATGTACTAGGCAAGTGGTCTACCACTGACCACAACCCCAGCCCAGAACATTGCTTTTTGATTGTAAACTAATTCAGAGGAATCCATGAATTAATATTAGGTCTTTGCCCATTTACAGTTACCTCCCATTTTCACAAATAACTTAGTACAACCAGTGTTAGTATACACTGAATTTGTTAAAGCTTTTATGGTCTGTTTACAAATAAAGCATCTAGTCAAAGAAGACATGTTAAGTCATGTAGCTTGTACCCAATAACGTGAATTTTTACTTTTATTTTCTGGTCCCAGGTATCAAATGCAGGGCTTTACACATGCTGGCAAGTGCTCTGTCACTGTCCTATACTTCCAGCTCAGCATGAATTTCATTCATGAAATTCTCAATAAATAATCTGTCAGCTTTTTCTTGGACACTTTCCTTGAGTACTTTACTTCCCTCTCATGGGCTTATTTTGCAACAAGGCTCTTCTCTTCTGGGAGCCTGAAAGGAAAAAAGGTTAAAAATCTAGGAGATTAAAATCTAGGATATTTTAATTCTAGCTTAAAAGGAAATGTTCTATGGAGAAATACTTCCTTAGAAATCAGATTGAAACTTGAAGTGAACTGTTATCTTAAATGTTTCCAACTTGAATAGGATTCTTTTGTATAGGCAGAGAACTCCCCCTGTGATACTCCAGCCCTTTTGTGGCTCTTTATCCAGTCTGCTGGGGTAGACTAGCCATCCCAGTCACTTTTTCCTAGAACCATTCAGTTCATTTAAGGGTTTGGTTGGCAGGTTGGTTATATAAGGAAGATGGTCTAAAGGAGGATTAAGTCTTAGGAGGGAAACTTTGCCTTAGGAATGGTCCTATTCCATTTTGACCCTTTACACACTAACAATGGTGTATTGTTTTGTTTTTAGGTTTTTGACAACTATGCAGTCACAGTTATGATTGGTGGAGAGCCATATACTCTTGGACTTTTTGATACTGCAGGTGAAAACTTTGTCTTTTATAATATAACAGTTACTGGTTTTTTGGACATTTTGGGAAATTTAACATAGCAAACCATTTACCTTATGTTAATAGTTAGCAGGATTGAACATAATGACCAAAAAGTAGTCCCAGACCTGGGATGACTAATAGGAGTTTATAGTACGCTGGATGGATGGTGTGGTAGGAGATAAAATAGAGCAGTCTACATTAGACAAGCTCTAATTGAATTAAAACTGATGCCTACATCTTGCAGAGATTTGGGGACTATGTTGGTGGTTGAGGAGAAACTAAAGGAATGAATTCAGAGGAAAAATGCCTATTGGTTGTCTAACTATGCCCCTTCCTTCCCATTTTTTAGTGCCTAGAGTTTCCTAAACATGCCCAAGGTTGTAAGTTTTTAAGAACAAATTATCTGCTTCCTTGAATGTACCTTACTACACAGTATTATTTTCTATTTGTTTTTAACAGTGGCTGCATGTTTTAATTTCTGACTTCTCTCTCTGTAGTCTCTTAAGAACTCAACCTAAAAAAAAATCTTAGAAAGGTATCCTTCAATTTATAGGAATTCTAAACTGTCTCCTTTATATGAGTTAATTCTGCCATTATCTGTCAGCTCTCATGGAGTATGTTTATGGCCCATTTTGAGAAACTGTTCAGATTTAATTGGGAGGGTGAAATGGAGAGATACAGTGAACAGTTAAGTTTAGAGAAAATTTTAATGATTTAGAAATAATAAGAGTAATGGTAAATTAGAGGAAACTTGGAAAATAGAGAAATAGTGACCCATAATGACTCATGATAGCTGAA
The DNA here is from genome assembly GCF_902686455.1 of Sciurus vulgaris. Classification (NCBI taxonomy): domain Eukaryota; kingdom Metazoa; phylum Chordata; class Mammalia; order Rodentia; family Sciuridae; genus Sciurus; species Sciurus vulgaris. Next base: position 15,334,765 of record NC_136461.1, read on the forward strand.
GTACCTTTTCTGTGTTTCTGTGTGCTCTTGGAGGAATTGGTATGCAGAGAAAAGCCAGTTTATGGCTACTTGTGATTGAAAATTAAATTTTGCTTCCAAACTTCCAAGGTCATTTTTGTAAGCCTTTACATTTTAATTAGCACTTTAAAAAGTTTTATTACTGTATAATGCAATAAAATTAATTCATCTTAAGTGTTCAGTTTGAGTTTTAATGGCTTTCACCATAAACAAGATATGTAGCATTTTTATCACCCTAAAAAGTTTTCTTGTGCCCTTTTGCAGTCAGTTTTTTCCTTCCTTGACCTGGCCTCAGACAACCACACATCTTCCTCCTAGGTTTCTATAGTTTACTTCTTAGTATTTCATGTATCTGGAATCAAATAATGTGTAGTTTTGTTTTCGACTACTTTCACTTGGCATGTTTGTGAGAGCCATCCGTGTTGTATCAGTAATTTCTCTTTATTGCTGAATAGTTTTCCATTCTACTTGTATACCATTGATAAGTTGGTGGATGTTTGGGTTTCAATTTTAAGCTATTACAAATACTTGTTCTATGAACTTCTTCTATATTTTAGCTTTTGTGAATAATGCTGCTATAAATACAAGTGTGTACCTCCTTGAGACCTTGCTTTCAATTCTTTTGGGTGTATTTTTGGTTAGGTCATGTGGTAATTCTATTTTTAGTTTTTTGAGGAACCTGTTTTCCACAGTGCAGTGCCATTTTATGTCCTGCACTATGTGCAAGTGTTCAGTTTCTATACTGTTTTTTTTTTTTTTTTTTTTTTTTTTTTAAATAACAGCCATCCTAATGTTTGTAAGGTAGTATATTTGTAGGTTTTTTTGTTTGTTTTGAGATGGGCCTTGCTATGTTGCCCAGCCTGGCTGTGAACTTCTGAGCTCAAGTGAACTTCCTATCTTAGCCTTCTAAGTAGCTGAAACTGTGGAACATGCTGCCACATCTGACTTTTTTATAGTTTTGACTTGCAAGTCCCTAATGATTAGTGATCCTGAGCATCTTTTCATTAATTCATTGACTTTGCATATCTTTGGAAAAATGTTAGAGTCCTTTGCCTATTTTTGAAATGAGTTTTTCTGTTGATTTTGGGATTAGTCTATAGATTCTGGATATTAATCCTTTATCAGACATATGTGATTTGCGAATATTATTCTTTTAAAATTTTTTTTTGGTACTAGGGATTGAACCCAGGGATGCTTAACCACTGAGCTACATCCCCAGCCCTGATTTGAAAATATTTTTGTGGATTGACCTTTTACTTTGTTGATACTGACCTCCCCTGCCACTACCCTGCCTGAAGCTAGAGATTAAACCCAGGGGATGTACAACTGAACTTTGCTCCCAACCTGGATGTTCTCTTTCTGGGAATTGAACCCAGGGCCTTATGCATGTGAGGCAAGCACTCTTTAACAACTGAGTTGTATCCGCAGTCCCTGGATGTTGTCTTTTGATGCATAAAATTTTTAAATTGTCATGATGTCCAGTTTGCTTATCATTTTGGTTTCCTGTGTCTTTCTTATTATATATATTTAAAAAATCATTGCATTATCCAATCGTATGAAGCTTTTACCCTATATAATTTTTTTCTATTTCTTCCAAAATATTCTTTGGAATTTTGATAGAGATTGTATTGAATCTGTAGGTTCCTTTGGGTAGCATTGATATCTTAAAACAATATTAAGTCTTCCAATCCATGAATGTGGAACGTTTCCATTTATTTATATCTTCTTTAATTTCTTTCAGCAGTTTTGTAATTTTTGCTGTACAAATCTTTCATCTCTTTGGTTAATTCTTAAGTATTTTATTCTTTTTGAGTATACATTGATTATTGCCATTTTCCCCCCAAGGTCTTCTCAGTTTCAGATACTGGTCTTATTTGTACACATTAACTAAACATTTGACCTACTTTGGTAATTGTGGGAGGCAATGGATTTTATCAGCAGAATTTGAGATTTTTGTTCCCTCATGTGGTTTCACTGTGATTGTTTCTTAGCCAGATATGACTTGGATTGATTTTTAACCACATCTGTAGCAACAATTTATTGTTATTACATTATTGCTGAATTACTACTACAAATGGACACAAAGATTGAAAACTATAAACTGGAAATAAAAGCAAGTAATTAATACAGTTGTTGCTGTTCTGAATTCTTGACTTACGTAATTGAATTAGTTGAGTGAGAATATTGCCCAAATATTTTATTACTAAACCATTCTACAAAAAAAATTTAAAAAAAGACTTTCATTAGATAAGTTGCTTTCTGGCTAACGATCAGTGTGCTGTTAAACTGTGTGCTTTAATCTGTTGGCTGACATATGATTTTAACATCAGAAGAACACCAAGATTCAGTTGCTGAATTCTCTCCAATTTTTTGCTTTTTAGGGCAAGAGGATTATGACAGATTACGACCGCTGAGTTATCCACAAACAGATGTATTTCTAGTCTGTTTTTCAGTGGTCTCTCCGTCCTCATTTGAAAATGTGAAAGAAAAGGTAAGTTGGTCAGATGCTCTTCTCCTGGAAAAAGTCCTCACAATTTGTGTTCACCTGTGATAAAAAGCTTTAGAGACTTTTGGATTAACAAAGGTCTATTTAAAATACCTTTTCTTTAGTGGGTGCCTGAGATAACTCACCACTGTCCAAAGACTCCTTTCTTGCTTGTGGGGACCCAAATTGATCTCAGAGATGACCCATCTACTATTGAGAAACTTGCCAAGAACAAACAGAAGCCTATCACTCCAGAGACTGCTGAAAAGCTGGCCCGTGACCTGAAGGCTGTCAAGTATGTGGAGTGTTCTGCACTCACACAGGTAAGGGCTCTGGGAAACCTATGTTTCTTTTTGGTTTAGAGTTTCTTGCAGCATTGAGGTGCAGAGGTTATTTCTAACAGTGGTCAATAGTCCTCAAAGCTTTCCAGAATATGACTGACTTCATATACTGAATGTTGTTTTGCTGGAGGCCTCTGTTTATGGAGAACATTATTAGTCTCTAAAGTTCTTGTATTGGTGGGTTCCCATGTGTAGTTTTACTGGATGATTTAAAGTGGTCAAGGTTGTGTTTTAAAAAACAGAACAAAGCAAAAAACTTACAGGAAAATTATCTTGGGGGGTTGGGGGCGCGTATAGGAGAGGTCCAGAATAGTGCAGACTTACAAGAGAGAACAGAACTGATTTTTTTTCCCTTAGAGGTTTAAATTTTCATTTAAATATATCTGATTTTTTTTTTTTTTTTGGGCCAAATTTGACAAAATTGCTTTATGGTTTCTAGGGCAGTTCAGTTGGAGCAGAGAATTAGTCACAATATTTTGAGACTTCAGGTCAAAGGAGGCTACCTTGGCCATTTCTGCCTTAGTCCTCAAGCATATTTCTTATAGTGTCCCTATTCCTGTCTTTTTAGAGGCACTACTTCCTCATGTGGATCTCTTCTGAATGTTTCTGAGTGTTGCTTGGATTTCCTCTAATAGTTGATGGGAACTCAGGCTCTGGGCATAGGGAGCAATGAGTGAGAGAGTTGTAACCAATTTGTACACTTCATTCATCTTTGCCTTTGTGTTATTGCCGATTCCCTCCTTGGAGTGTTTTACTGGCAAAGGAAAGAATTGTGGAAATAATGAGCACAGAGCTCTGTGGTCTACTGGTACTGGTGTTTTGGAGTTTGAACAATGAGCAGACATGTCTAATAAAATAGAGGTTACTAATAATTGTATTAAACCCACTTAAATTTATTGTCATACTTTTTAGGTAATTTTTATTAAGTTTTTAAAAAGCACTATTGGATTCTTGATTGTATGGGTAAGTGGCATATATAATTATGTATATTACATTTGCATTAGGTATTTAGTATATAGGACCTAATGCATAATTTAATAAGTTCCCAATTTTGTGGTTGGTTGGGTATTTAAAGACCGTACTTTTATGCTGGGTGTGTTGGCACCTACCCATAATCCCAAATGACTGGGAAAGGTGAGGCAGGAGGATTGCAAGTTTGAGGCTAGCATCAGCAACTTTATAAGACCCTGCCTCAAGAAAAGATTTGGGAATAGAGCTCAGTGGTAAAGCATCATTGGGTTCAGTCCTCAGTACCTGCCCAATAATACTTTTATGCTTAACTGGATATTCCCCAGGATAACTTCAAGTCCTACTCTCAGATGATTTGAACACATTTTCCTAAACCCAGTTTTCCCTGGCTCTTTAAGGCCATTGTAAAAGCAAGTATTTATGTGTTCAGAATTTATGTCTCTATAACACAGACTATGATTTAAAAAAAAAAAACTCATTGCATTTCCCAGAAGAGTGGCTCAGCATGTATTATGGGAGAGGAGAGGGATGTGTGTGGACCATCCACGTGGAGCTGGACACCATGGGCATCTGTTGCATGCTCTGCATTGCGAGATATGGGCTGTTTTTGGGAAAATGGAGGCAATAGGCCATGTGGACCTAATTTTAGGTCTCTGGTGAAGCTTATTTTAGATAATCAGATGCTTCATTTAAGATTTTTACATTGTGAACAGGTTTATGTAGTAAATCCCTTTGCAAGAATAAGTTTAGAAGGTTATAGGCGGTACATTGTTTTTTTTTTTTTTTTTTTTTTAAAAAAAAACAGATTCTAAAGTTAGACCTTGAAGCAAGAGAAGATGAAAATGGGGTCTGTGGTTGTATATGTGAATGAGCACTTTCCAGGAGTACAGATACCACCAGAACTAAACTCTGTATAAACAGATAGTGGGTAAAGCCACAATAAGTTTGGTTTCAATAGGGTATTTATTCTTTGTTCATAATAAGAAAGGATTCCCTTCTTGTTATGGATTATACCCTAGTTTGTTATGATCTTCCTCCCTTTTTTTTTTTTTTTTTTTTCCAGTTGTAGGTGAACATAATACTTTATTTTATTTTTATGTGGTGCTGAGTCTGGAACCCAGGGCCTCGTGCATGGCGCTCTACCACTGAGCCACAACCCCAACCCCTCTTTTTTTTTCTTATAAAGTTTATTTCCTTTTCCACTCCCATTTCTTTCTTTCTCTCTTTTTTTTTTTTTTTAATTTGATTTTAGTTGAACATGGACACAATACCTTTATTTATTTTTATGTGATGCTGAGGATCGAATCCAGTGCCTCACATTTGCAAGGCAAGTGCTCTATCACTGAGCTACAATATTTGATTATGAGAGTTTGTTTCTAGATGTATAGAAAGAATTGCAGAGAAACGTTTAACTTTTGTATAGTATTTCTTCTATGAAAATAATGTAGAAAGAAGATAACTTTTTAATCTCCCTCTTTTTAAATACTGATTGCTCCCTTGCTTTTTTTTTTTTTAAATGGAATGTATGAGCACCATTCCTCTGAGACCATTGTGTGGGGTAAGGGTGTGAGGAAATGGAGCTGTGTTCTGGGACTTCTGGGACATTTTTACTTGGGATCAAATTGACCTACAGGGCATGTGAAACTGCTTTGGGTGGTAAACTTGTGGCTTCAGATTTAGGTGAGTTTAGATGAATCTGTAGACCTGGGCCCAAGGTACCACTTCTACTGAATCACACTGTCATGTTGGAGTTTCTGGCTGAGGTGTAAGTGTATTTCTACATCTTAATTGCTGTAGATCTGAGAATATTCTTTGTCTTCACTCCATGCTTTATGCCCCAAAACCCATGCAGACATCTTAAAGCACTGACTGCTTGCTGAAACTCATTCTAGGACCCCATTCTTTGTTTTCTTATGACTTGGGTGGTGGTTACTTGCTTTAATAACATTGGCTGAATAACTGAAGTGTATGCTGTTTCTAGAGTCCATTAAAACTCCTCCCAGTTGCTACTGTTGCATAGCAGACACTCCTAAATTAACTTTTTTGTTCCAAGAAACTGATTTACTCTGAAATTTTGATTAATTCCATCTAGATGTCGCTGAACCTAGAAACATGTAGCATGCCTGTTAGTCGCTATTTGTGTCCTTCAGTTATTCAGGGACTGAATTCACATAAGCCTGAAATTGTAATGGATTTATTTCCAAAGTATGTGTGCTATTCTTACCAATAGAAATTCTAGGGAATTTTATGAGGCTTAATTTTCCAACACAAATATCTTGTGTTTACATATCCACTTTTCTTCCCTGGCATTATTTTCATTAAAATGTTGTAATATGAGATTACAACATAGTGCATTTTCATAAAAATTGTTTTCTTGCTCAGTTAACCTTTTTATGAGGTGAAGCTTCTGTTCAGTATCTACTCTCCTAATACTGAGTTCAGGTTCTAGCATTCTGGCGTTTATTTTTCTTAAAGCACATTGCTTCTGTGAATTCAGCTCATTTAATCCAGACTGCTATTGTATCTGCTAGTCTTTCTAATCCTCTAACCTGGCTGCTATTCTCTCTCCTCCCCTCTGTCTTGTAGAGAGGTCTGAAGAATGTGTTTGATGAGGCTATCCTAGCTGCCCTCGAGCCTCCGGAAACTCAACCCAAAAGGAAGTGCTGTATATTCTAAACTGTTTTCTCCTTCCCCTCTTTGCTGCTGCTTCCTGTCCCACTACTGTAGAAAATTCATTTAAAAACAAAGGAATAAAATCATCCTGTTTGAAAGCCTCTGCGTCTTTTTACTCAACACCTTAGAGCAATCTCTGTATTAGTTTTTGATCAAGAATGCAATATCTTAATAGAATATTTTTTGTGATTAGTAGTCAAGTTGGACTTGTTTAACTTTCTGCTGCTTGAGTTGCCTGATGCTCAGAGCTTTTTGGTTTGAAATTACTATTGCAAAAGGGAATGTGGTCTGGCATTAAGAATGTCCTCTTGGAGAAAATAAGAGTTTTTAACACCTCTAGATCTTAGCTCTAGATGGAGAAAGCAACACAAACATCATTTTTCTCTTATGATCAATTGTTAATTGTAATTGCATGATGAAATTTATGGAAAAAGGGTGACTTGCTAGTTGAGTGTAATGGGGAAGGGAGGATTCTTCTCTGGTTTTCCTTTGTGCAGTGAAACTTTGTGTTGCTATTGCTTTGGCTGTCTGTGCTGTAGTGGAGTATTTGTCAGTGTGGGGTGGGGAAGATATCCATGTATTTGCTATTGCTTTATGAGTTCATTTGTTACATTATCTTTTAAGAATAGCATCCATTTTAATAGTTGACTTAAGGTTTGTTACCATTGAGATGTAAAGCTACCACCTTTATATTTTCTTGCTTCTGATTTTATTGTTGTGAGGGAAACATACAATTGTGGTTACCTTTAAATTTTGAAATTAAAAATATACAATTGTTTGTATAAATGGCTGATGAAGCTTTATTCCTGTTGCATTGACTGGCTGTAACTACAGAGGTATCAGGTACCTATCTCTTTGCTTCCTTGAATCCCCTTGGCTCGAACTGGTGGGATAAAGGGAGTTCAAAGTGAATATCTACGCAGCTGCCATAACGATACTGTCTTTGCCTGTGCCTTCCATACAGTAAGGATGCCACTGCCTGGGTGTCCTTTCAGTCCTTTTTCACATCCAGCTGTTTGATTTGAATGCAGAGCTGCTTCCCTGTTTCTATGTAAAGTGTGTCAGCACGTTAACAAAACTCAGATTGAATGAGCAAATGTGCTTGTTTGCTTTTTTGTGACATACATTGGTCTGTAAAGACCTTTACGAAGGGACCACTGTCTCACACGTGAATATCTGTTCCTCTGCTCTGGCATTGCTGAACCCTTCCAGTGCCCGCCTGGGCAGAACTGGAGGAAGTGAGATTATGATGTTGATATTCAGGGTTGTTCTTAATGTTTCTTCATTTGCCCACTCTTGAGGGTTTGACTGTTTTAAAACTTGAACTCCAACTCTGTTATGCTGAAAATCAGACTGCCGATTTCTTCTTTCTACCCCTTTTCAGAAAGGCCTAAAGAATGTGTTTGATGAAGCAATATTGGCTGCCCTGGAACCTCCAGAACCGAAGAAGAGCCGCAGGTGTGTGCTGCTATGAACACCTCTCCAGACTCCTTTCTGCACAGCTGGTGTCGGCATCCTACTAAGAGCAATGTTTAAATCAAACTAAAGATTAAAAATTAAAATTCGTTTCTGCAATAATGACAAATGCCCTGCACCTACCCACATGCACTCGTGTGAGACAAGGCCCATAGGTATGCCCCTCGCCATACTAGTTAATTTTGAGTAATTGTGTATTGTCAGAAAGTGATCAGTACTAGTTTTTGTTTTGTTGTTTCAAAAAACACTTTTGTTGTTGTTGTTGTTTAAAAGCAAGGCATGCTTGTGATGACTTTGTAACAGACTAATTCGTTGAAGCTGTTCCCTGGTTCCAACCTGGAGAATAATCTGGGACACTTTTGTCCCCCCCCCCTTTTTTTTGGGGGGGGGGAGTGTGTGTGGGGTTTGTTTTTTAGTAGTTTTTTTTTTTTTTTTTTTTTTTAAATTCATAACTGATGGATAGCCCTTAGAGGAGGAGGAGAAATTGATTCCACATTCCACTTCCTAGATCTCATTTAGAAAATGTGTTCCCCACCTGGTGCTCTTAGAAAGGAGTATAGTAAATGCCTCGTTTAATAATATACTCCTTTTTGAAAGTTGCCTTTTCTCTCCACCCTTGAGTAGATCCAGTATTTGATGAAAATGGGTGGCAGCTGTCTTGCCCCTCCTCTTTTTCTAGGATGCACTCTATATGTGACTGTGACTTCCAAGGAAATTTGTTTGCCATTTGCTGATGTTTTTTTTGTTTTTTGGGGGGGGGGCGGGGTTCATTTCTAACTTCTTTCACTGATAAATGAAGAAAAGTATTGCACCTTTTGAAATACACCAAATGAATTTGGTTTGTAATTAAAAAAAAAAAACAATTTTTTCCCCTGTCAGTCATTGTCTTATATACTTAGCATAGATTTGCACCTCAGCGTGTGGTGTTCCTAGAGCCCAGCTGATGACCTGGCACGCGGAAGGACTATGAGGGGTGGTGCTAGAAGACAGATGCCTGCAGGATGATTGGCATCCTTTCAGGTTGGAGGATGTAGGCCTGCTTCACTAAGAAGCTGGGGGTGGATGGGGTGGGAGAACATTTACCAACAAGGGGACTGACCAGTTGGAAATCCCCTTATTTCTGTTTTACATATGATAGGCCCCCCAGCCCCCTATATTCTCCAATGAAAATCATGGCAAGAGTCTTGGAGACTCTTCATAAGTGTTAATAGGGATTTTTTTTTCCCCAGCTTATTTGGTTGCAGTTTCCAGTTTTTAAAAATGTTTAGGTAATCTTTCCACCTTACCCAAATCTTAAATCTTGTAGATGCATTAGTGTTGAGCCAATGCTTTTTCCTGTCTCAGTTCTTTGTATGTGCATTCTTCTCAGATGTATTAAACAAGCGAACGCCCTTCACAAGCCAGCCTGAGGGTGGTTATTTTCCCTCCGCCTCTTACTTTTCAGGTACTTAGAAGTGGGAACTTGATTCTTTCATAACACCAAATTCTAACAAATTTTCAAGTAAGATTTTAAAGCTTCATTATTTTTGTTTCCTTACTGGCATTCAGTTTAAGGTGTTTTCTCCTCCATATAGTCAGGTTTATGCCTTTTCCCCTACGTTTGACAGGCAGCCCAGAAACTACTTTCCTTAAAGTAAATAGGTAAGCATCAGTTCTTAGGGCAGAACTGTTCAGGAAGCTCACTGCTATGTTGTTGGAAGACTATGTTAGCACATCTCATTGATTAGTTGGAAAGCAGCCAGTTTCCCCCAAGTTGTCTGTATTTGTTGTTTTCAGATTTGACTACTAACTTAATTAGAGTGCAGTTTGAGCAATAGAACTTTAAAAAGTTTTTAGATATTTCTAAAATATAGCCACGTTTGAGACCCAGTGCTCCTAGGTCGTTATCCTAAACTAATGACTCTCTGATTTTATTTTAGATTCTATGCTGTGAATATGAGTCATTGATTATTATTATTATTATTATCATCATTTTTTGAGTGTTAGGAATTAACCCAGGGCCTTACTCATGCCAGGCAAGTACATATTAGTCTTCTGAAATACTTTCTTTAGATGGCAAGAATGGCATGTTTACCCTAAAGGCTTTATACAGATCTGTATGAGAGTCTTAGAACCTTAATCCACTTAAGGTTGGTAAGAGTGTAGCCCTCAGTTTGATAGTTCTGTATAGGGAGTCATGTTTGCCATGATTCCCACAATTCCATATTGTGCTAGCACTAAGCAGGGCTGCTTGGGAAGGGATTAGGAAGAGGCACATCTAAACTTTCCAGTGTACCATATTTAAACCAATGTACCATATTTATTCCTATTGATTATACTAAGGAGAGGTGTCTGGATCTTGCTGTGATACCTTGGAGAGCAGAGACATGTGTTTCCTTACTTGTAGGTCCTTAATATTTACTGCATCCCTAATTTAGGGCAGTGTTGGGCCTAAGATATGACTCTGAAAATAGTATTGGACCTAGTACATGATTTTAAGAAAGAATGAGTTGAATAAAGTAGGTAGGTTTCATGGTTGTGTTGATGAATAATGCATGTGTCAGAGCAAGGGTGTCAAAGGGATTGACTTTATAAATATATTTTCATTTGACTTCTGAAGGAGCATGGTTTTCTATTTAAATATTGTTTTCTCTTTGACTCAACATGTTGTTTATAATCTTGGCTTTGTAGGTAAGTGATGTTGCCCAGGGAGTGTGGTTTAGAGATTGGATAAGGATTATTATGAATGGGATTATTGCAGACTTAGCTTGAAGCAGTATTTAGTCTGATACAACATGAATATATCACTGGTGTTTTAAAATGTGTTTTACTGAAGATCTTAGAAGTAGGCTTGTAGTTTGTTTAAAGATGTATCCTTCGAGCTGGACTTTGTCAGTAGAGGGATGTGTTCCCAGGGAAGAAGGCATTGTGGTGTGAGAGGAACTATTGCAGTGTTTCCTTTATTCTGAAGTGATCTTTTTTCATAGTATAGTCAGAATATCTCCAATTTGTGTACATCTCAGATTGTGCTCCCTGCCCCCTTTTGCTTTGAAGAGCTGACATTAAATCAGTGGTTGGTGTCTTATAGTTGTTATATTTACAGAATAGGTATAATAGTGCTATTTCTTTGTTGTAAAGTTTGGATTATTTTCCCCTTTTCCTCCTCCCATTTTGAGGTTATTAATGGTTATTTGTGTTCTGGGTGCTGAGAAACATGGTATACAACAGCCCTGCTCAAGAAAGGTTGAAACTTAGTCCCTGCTGGATACAGCTGACCCACATGAGGAGTTTATTATATAACAGGGAAGGGATAGCATCTCGCCTAGAAGTAGCAGCTCCTTGTCTTTAAGGAAGGGCTGGGTTCTTTGTGATTAGGGTATCTTGATGAATTAGATCTGGAAAGTGTCTTTAATTCACTGCTATTTTAGCTTTCCTTGATTCTTTCCCTGTATTTATGCAGCTTCAGAGCATAGTGATTTAATGACATGGAACAACAGAAGACCACACCAACATGTTATTTTCTAAGTATTACTTGAGAGTCTTTTTTCCCAAAGTGCTCCCACCTTTAAAAAAAGGAAATGAAAACCCACAGTAAAGAGACTTCAAAATCTGAATATAGTTTTTATTCTTTCTTTTTTTCTTTTACATTTAAAAACGTTTTTATTGGTACATTATAGTTGTACATAATAGTGGGGTTCATTTTGACATAGCCATAAATGCATGTAACATAGTTTGCTCCACTTCAGTGCACCTTTCCTCCCTCCCCCACCTTTTTTATAAAGCCCCATTTTATTGGCTGGTACCACATTACTGCCTTATTAATCATCGTGGAAGGAGCTTACTACAGTAAACGCTTATTTTTTTTTTTCCCCTCACTTCTGGGTCAGTCAGACCTGCCTCCAGGATTCCAATCAAGCTTAGCTGAACGCTCGTTTTTCTCATTATGGAGACGTCTTCAGAGAGCTGTGGCACCCGAGTGGCCCTCTCATGGCGGGCCAAGTCAAGCACATTGACAGTCTCAGATTCTGCTGTCTAGGAGGTGTCACATAGCCAAGCCTAAAGTCAGTGCCATTCACGTATTCCTGCAGTCTTCTGGTAAATTCAGTAAATAGGTTTCTTTTTCTTTCTTTCTTTTTTTTTTTTTCTTTTGCGGTACTGGGGATTGAACTCAGGGCCTTGTGCTTGCAAGGCAAGTGCTCTATCCGCTGAGCTATCTCCCCAGCCCAATAGTTTTATTTTCTTAAGTGCTTAAGGTCCTGAGAATATAGCACAGAATAAAATAAATGGTCTCCTGGCTTCTGGTTGGGATTTTCATTCCTTACGGTTTTGATAGGTGTCTCTTCTTTAATAACCGTGTGGTTTCATCCCACTTCAAGCTGCTTCCAGGAGAGTCGGAGTCTTGTCTATGTTGCACACCCATGATACACTTATTTGTCATTATTTATTGAGCACTGTTCTGTACTGGGCACTGGAGGCTCTGGAGAATGGCAGTTTCAAGCAGTGTGGTGAGAAGTGCAGATGTAAGGACTTCTGTCTAGTATCCCACAGGGTACTCTATACACTGTGTTGCATGTGCTGCAGTGTGGGGGTCATCTGGAGCCTGCCTTCATGGGTATCTGGGCCACTGCCAGCACACATGGAACCTTGTACCAATTAGAAAAGTCCCAAGTTTCTATGAATGTGTTATGATAATATTCGGATTTTTTTTTTTAAAGAAGACTTTTTTTGGGGGGAGGGGGGTGGCGGCGGTGCTGGGGATGGAACCCAGGGTCTTGTGCTTGAGAGGCAAGCACTCTGCCAACTGAGCTATCTCCTCAGTCCAGAACAAGACATTTGACTGCCATTTGGCCCGATCGTCATAGTAAATACACAAGTCAATTTTGACTATGAGGCTAAGAGTACTGCCTCAGTTGGTGCCTTGCGTAGTATGTACCTTGCACAGTCTATATTCAGTGCTGTCACTCTACAGTGGACTTAAGTGGTGGAATTTAAAACGGTCAGAACAGCTGGATGGAGGAATAATTTTATAGTGCTTTTTGGTTCATATGCTGCCTTTACAGAATTGGAAATGGGTAGTATGATCTCTTAATCCTGCACATGGGAGGAAAGCTGAGGAAATGTTGGTACCTCGCCTGTCACTGCATAGCTGTGTAGTAGCATAACCGGGCTTAAAACCCACATTCCTGGTTTCCCAATGTGGTGCTGTCTTCCAAGGTCCGGGTCTGCATCTTAGGTCTGCATCTTTGTCTCCTGCTCAAAGCAGAGAGCATTGCCTTCCTGCTCTACCTTGTTTCTCCTAGAATCTTTCCATACTTCTTGTCTGACTGCCTTCAGGTAATTTTGGCATTAGACTTAGATTTTGACAGAATTGGTAAACTTGGAGGCATATTCAATGATTCATTGAAGCCTTATGTTGCAGAAAAAATGTAATAAAGGACTATTTGTGAGTTTTAAGGTCACTTCACAGATAAGTGGGGTTAAGATATAAAGAAAGCCCTCCATTTACTGTAGTGTAAATGGACTTTGGTTCATTACTGTATTCTTTTTCTGACGTAGAAGGGATGGTATTTCAAGATCAAAGGTAAGCTAAGCATTTTCTGACTTGTTAAAATAGAGTACAGGTTCAGAATCGACTATCTGCTCTGTGGCAGTGTTTTTCTCATTGTGAGCTGTGGACATTTCTCTCGGTCACCAGGCTTCCTGGACCCTGTAGGACTCAGTGAACCAGAATCTCTGAGGGGAGAGATGAGGAACCTTCAATTTAAACAGGCCTCCCTTCCCGTGATGGAAGTTTGTAGTGCTTCTGGTCACAATACTCTGTCAGGTACCTTCTCCTCTGCTTTCTCTTTGTTCTGTGAATTAACTGTACTTGGTCAGTGTTCAGATCTCAAATATAAGTCAGGTGTCTGGTTGGTTAGCAGTTGCAACAGAAAGAAAAATTTCCTTGAGATGCTGAATCTATAGGTATAGGGTGGAACTTGGGAATCAGTTGAGTTTTTTAAAGTTTCTTGTGTATATTTTTGCTACCTGTGTTTGGAGACCAGTGCACACTTTGGTGACAGAACCTTTAAACTTGCCAGAAGTTGTGAGTGAATGTCACCTATGGACATTTTAAAAATGTCTTATTTATTTATATGGGTACCAGGGATTGAACCCAGGGGCATTTAACCACTGAGCCACATCCCCAGCCCTAGTTTGTATTTTATTTGGAAATAGGGTCTCACTGAGCCTTAGTGCCTCACTTTTGTTGAGGCTGACTTTGAATTTGTGATTCTCTTGTCTCAGCCTCCTGAGCTGCTGGGATTACAGGTGTGGGCTACTGCACCTGGCCCTGAGCCCTTTTGAAATATTTTATTTAGAGACAAGGTCTTGCTAAGTTTCTAAGGCTGGCTTTGAACTCACGATTCTCCTGCTTTGGCTTCCTGAGCCATTGGGGATTACAGGCCTGTACCGCTGTGCCCTCTGAATGTCTTATTTTTTTCAAAAGGAAAATAATGCCTGGAGCTATTTTTAGTTAGTGTCTGGAGATAGGGTCTGGGCATTTTGATAAAATTATTTGGGGGACATTATTCTTTTCTTTTCCCCAGGGTTGGGATTGAACCCAGCAGAGCCTATGTCATACTAGGCAAGCACTTTTCCACTGAGCTATATTCTCAGCCTGCAGCATTATCTTTGAGGAATAAAGTTTTCCAAACTTGTCCCAAACCAGCATTTAGTTCATGATTTCTTAATCAGAAAGTGGGTTTACAAAGTTCATAGTCATGTATATTCTTCTTATTATTTTTTAATTGGTGGTACTAGGGATTGAATGCAGGATCTTGCACATGATAGGCAAGTGTTCTACCACTGAGGAGCTACACCCCTGGTATTTTATATTTTATTTTGAGATAGGATTTTGCTAAGTTCCCTAGGCTAGCCTCAAACTTGGGATCCACCTGCGAACTTCCTGAGTAGCTGGGGTTACAGATGTATACTGCTGTACCTGGCACTCACATAGTCTTATTGGCGAACTGGCACTGAGATACCTGGGGTAGATTCCAAAGTAATAAATTGCTTAAGCAGCCACCTGAGAGAGGGCAAGTATTTGAACTGCAACGATCAGCTAAGGTTTTCAGCTCAAAGCTAAAATGTAGAAGAGGGCTTTTTTCCCCCCATTAACTTCAAGCCAAGTGTACAGTACAAGTTTTACTGGAAATGGATATTCTTTCTACTCAGAAATATTTTAATTCACCCATAGAGGGTATACAGAATTAAATTCCAAATAAATTAGTGCTAGAAATGAATGAAGTTGAAACTCTTCTGGCGGACTAAATTGAGCTTCTTCTTAAGGGAGGTTTATTGCAAAACAGTTTACTTTATTCCTTTGCTACAGATCCTCCCCCACTCCCTTGCTATTTGTGAGACCTTTGGGCAGAGCAGTGTTAATATGGGCTTCATTTTTATCAGTGCATATCTAGTTTTAGGTGGTTTGATTTTAAAGCTGAATGATTAAACAGGTAGCTGCTACTTTTGTGAATTAGTTTGGTAGTAACGGATTAATAATTTGACTGAGTAGAGTCTTAGTTCCTGTGTCTTGATTTGTGGCTTATCTGTAAATTGATGTAGTTATGTCTTCTCAGAAGCAGGAATTGGAGAGGGTGTGCCTCTGTGGGTTTCTAAATACTCAGTGTTGAGCCATGAACCTTGAACTGAAAATCCTAACTCTCTGATCATATACTTTGGAGTATAGCACCTTAAAAGTGGGAAAGCTTGCGCCAGTACCATGCCATCTCTTGCTTCTTTTGAACAGTTTTATCCAGCTAATTTTAACACTGGCCCTTTTTGTTGTTTTTCCCAGTGAGCTAACCCATGAGCATTTTGCATGGTTGAGATTAGCGCCACCTAGTGGTGAATTTGCTAAATTTGGTGGTTGGTTCCTGGGCATACTCTACCTAAACCCTTTCCTTATGGAGTCTTGCTTGATCTATGACCTAAAATAATAGAGGCTGTTTCAGTACCTCGGTGAACTGGGGAGACAATTGAATTATTCAAGAGAGGCTGTTAGAATTCAGCCTGGGAATTCATAGGGAATCCAGACTTTAAATTGAAGGTAGTGTCTGCCCTAGGGAAACAATTGCCCAGAGCCTCGACTTTGCCTTTACTGTGTAATTTTGGAAAAGTCTAAGCTACATCAATAACTCAGGAATAATGGTAATGTCTACATCTTGGTGCTGAAAGGATGAAATGAGATCATATCTGTGAAAGTTTCTTGTGAACACAAAGGTGCTATGCAAATATTAGCAGTTACCAGATTTGCATCCTGGTAGAAGGAATTTAGGTCATGGGTAAAGTACTGATTGATGTACCCATGTGCTCATGGTTGTGTGTAAGGGGCATTGTGTTTTCTCTGATCTGCTATAGGAGTGCAGATTTAGCATTTTTGAGAGATAGGATGTCTCAGCTCAAGACAGTTTACCTTCTCCTTAAGAAGACACAGAGATGGCATTTCTCCCAAGCTTTCTAATTTCATGGTCAAGGTGCGGCAGATTCGGTGTCTGGCGAGGGTGCTTCCTGGTTCATAGACGGCGCCTTCACATACACAGTGCATGATTTCCAAGGAGATCTAGGTGCTTCCCCTTCAAAATCGTGTGTCAGAGAAATAAATCTCTGGAGATCAGGCCAACTGTGCTTAGTGTCTATAGTCAGGTTTGAATGCACATCTTTCTGATTCTGAAACCCCCATGGCTTGACTATTATTATGTGGAAACAAAATGTATGTGACTAATTACAAAGCTGAAATTATAGCTTGAGCATCTCATGGTGGCCAGGGCAAGCAAAATCCTAGAAAAACTTTCTAGTACAAGGACGAGTTGGTTGGGGAGCAGCATTTTGGAGAAGCGGGCCTTGAGGTCAGTTATAGCACGAGAGAATGACATCCTTTAGAGGATCTTGAGGCTCCTTGTCCATTGTGTCATTTGGTGTCTTTCCAAAAAAAAAAAAAAAAAAGCTTGAGTGTTTATTTTGTGCTTCTAAGCCCTTTTGTGAATTAACTCATTCCTCACAGCAACCCCATTTTTCAGATGTGGAAACTTGAGGTATGCTATGAAGAAGTAAGTAACTTGTCTAAGGCTTCAGAGCTGAGAGAAGGAACTGGGAGTTGAATTTGGGTAGTGTACCTCCCGGAGTCTGTGTCTCACTGCCCTTGGTTTCATTATAGCGGTCCTGTGAGTTGACAGAGCACGTCTGTTTTGTTTTGTTTTGTTTTGGGTACTGGGGATTGAGCTCAGGGTCACTCAACCACTGAGCCACATCCCCAGCCGTATTTTATATTTTATTTAGAGACAGGGTCTCACTGAGTTGCTTAGTACCTTGCTTTTGCCGAGGCTGACTTTGAACTCTTGATCCTCCTGCCTCAGCCTCCTGAGCTACTGGGATTTCAGGCAACAGAGCAACTTTTTGGGTGAG
The DNA here is from genome assembly GCF_902686455.1 of Sciurus vulgaris. Taxonomy (NCBI): domain Eukaryota; kingdom Metazoa; phylum Chordata; class Mammalia; order Rodentia; family Sciuridae; genus Sciurus; species Sciurus vulgaris. The sequence goes on from NC_136461.1 coordinate 15,352,150, forward strand.
AAAACTTAATATGACTGAGTACCTTAGGCCGGGTCATGTTTAGAAGCCTGCTCTAAAACATGGCTCCCTTCTGTTGGCTTGACCTAAATCTAGTGCTGTGATGGGGCTCTAACTGCATCTGTTGTTCGACAGTGAGGCGGCCTCAGGCAATTTTAAGTTTGGGTAATAAACTCATAAACACAAATTTGTTTGACCCTCATATAGTCCTATAAAGGAAACAGGGATAGAAGGTGTTATTTTGCCATTCTTTGTCAGTTGGCAAAACTGGAGCTAGACAACTTGACATTGTGATGCTTTACTAAGTACATTGAATTTGAGCGTGGCTCTCTCACTTGATTTCTGACTTTAGGCAAGTAACCACATTTAGAGGCTTGTCTTCTCTGAGATGGAAATAGCTTATACTTTGAGAGTTGTGAATTGCTGTGTATAAAGCACTTAGCACAGTGCATGGCAAGAGGTAGGTACCAGCTGTAAATGGGATCAGCAGTAGCTGTCCTTACTCCCATCATCAGTTTTGATTCATGGCAAACCAGGACCAGAGAATCCTATTAGCTTTTGGGTCTTGGACTACTAGAGGAATGAGGGACCTCTAGCCCGTTGCCTGAGGTCTTCAGGGAATTTGAGAGTATGCCCTCCTCCCTCGATTCACATTAACCAATTCTGGTGGTTATGTCTCACCTCTAACCACAGGAAGTGTGTCTGGAGCTTTAGACCCATTTTGGAGCCCTGAAGCCAGCATCTTGGCCCTTTGTGAAGTTTCACAAGGTCTCTGCGGTTTGATGGAGAGGGATTGTGGGCTTGATTCTGGAAGTACTTACTTCTGAAAGGACTGCCTTTATTTCTCCCTTACTTTAGTATTCCACAGTCCTGCTGGTATTGAGTTGTTAGGTGGTTAGATGCACCCTTTGGCAACTTGTGGAGGGTGGGCAGCACCCGTGACTTCTTCATTGGCCTCCCTTGTGAATGACCTTGCTCATTCTCTCCAAAGGATGCTGTGTTTGCATTTATCTCTGCTGCTGCTGTAAAACTTCTTTGTCTTGGTTGCCAGTTTATTCCAAGGCCACTCTTTCCTTAGTCCCTAGGGACCTTGAACCCTGGTACGTAAACTGTGACTAGTTGAACCTGTTTTTGCTGTTGACTGTGTTAAGATGTTTGATGTTACCTCTTCGTTTTTCCCATGGTGGTGGTAATACTACTGGAAAAAGCTCTGAATTGGGATTTAGAGACCTGGGTCCTAATTTGGGCATCAGAGTTTCCTTGGGCAAGGTGCTATATCCCTTCGGGCCCTATGTTTTCTGTGCTTATTTGGTCTGTATATTTTAGTAGTAGCCCCCCCCCCCCCCAAACAAAATCTTACATAGAACCCCGTTATAGAAACAGATGTCATGAAGAGCTCCTGTGCTGATGTGGTCCCAGCGGGTTTGCTCCCACCACTGCCTCTTGGGCTCAAGTTGGCATGCATGTGTGCTCCCTACAGGGGCCTCTAAGGCACTGCCAGGAGAATTGAACACAACCCCTGCAGGATCAATTGTCTCTCTAGCCTTGTATAACTAATAAAATATATATACAGTTGGTGTACTAATTATACAAATAGACATTTGAGATTTTAGGAATCTTTTTTTTTTTTTTTTATACCAGAGGTTGAGCCCAGGGGTGCTCCCCAGGTCCCCCTCCCCTCTTTAAATTTTTTTTATCTTGAGATAGGATCTTGCTGAGTTGCTTAGGGCCTTCCTAAGTTGCTGAGACTGGCCTCAAACTTGTGATCTTTCTGCCTCATCCTCCTAAGCCACTGGGATTATAGGCATGTGCTACCACACCAGACTCTCTTTAGGAATCTTGATTATTATCCACTTAAGGATTTTATTCAATGAATTTAGGTTTTATTTTTGTCCTGGGATTTGAACCCCAGTACCTTATGCATGCTGAGCATATGCTTTAGCACTGAGCTACATCCCACATCCCAGCCCTGAGTTTAGATTTCTTTTTTTCTTTTCTTTTCATTTTTTTCTTTCTTTCTTTCTTTCTTTTTTTTTTTTTTTTTTTGTGGTGCTGGGAATTGAACCCAGGGCATTGTGCATGTGAAACACACTCTACCAACTAAGCTATATCCCCAGCTCTGAGTTTAGATTTTTATGAATTCAATTTGAGAGATTCTAGGTTTGGTGTAGTGCTTATTATATTGCAGTGTCCACTAAAAGCTAGCTTAGTTTTTGCTGGGAGGTGCAATATGGCTTCTTAACAGTGGTGGACACGATATTTCCCCTGTCTTGTGGATTACTTCATCTTCTGGGAATACTGATAGGATCCAAGCATAAGTACAGTTCATTGGTGAAGTTAGATACTTTCACAGTTCTTACAAAATTAGGTAGCAAGTTTGCTGCTGTTATTCCTGTTTCAGGAATCATTCTAGTGTTGATTTAGTGTAGAATTTTTGTAATCTCTTTTTAAAGAGAAATGGTAGCACACACCTTTCTGAGTAGAAGACCTAAATTTGAACTTGGCTTTCTTAACTAACTGTAGTTTGAGCAAATTACTTCAGTTTTTGAGTCTTGGTTTACCCATCTGTAAAATGGAACCAGTAATACCTGTTGACCTTTTGCAGAATTGTCATGAAGATTAGGGGTAATGTTCCTTCAGTGAACACTCAGATGAAAGGACAAGCAGACGAAGCTTTGCGAAGGAATTTTTCTTATAGACGAACATCCACTTTTATGGGGCTGGGTTGTGGCTCTGTGGTGGAGCACTTGCCTAGCATATGTGAGGCACTAGGTTTGATCCTGAGCACCACCTAAAAATAAATAAAATCATTGTGTCCATTTACAACTAAAAAAAACTTTTAAAAAAATCCACTTTTACAGTGTTAGTGGGTCCGTCACCTACTGTGATCACTATGGCATAGGGGTTCATTCTCTTCAGGGTGGCTGGTCTGTTATCTTGTCCATTTGACAAGAGGCAGTATAAAGTAGTGAGTGGGCGCATGGACTCTAGAGCCACACTGCCCATCTTGTGATGTTTTCCTTGTCACAGTATCTACCTCAGGGCTTTTGTGACGATTCACTGAGTTCACATGTGTAAGGTGCTTAGAACCATGTTTGGCCATTACCATTGGCTATTGTGGGATTACCTTGAGGGAAACTTGCCATGAGGAGTGGAGAGACTTTAAAGATGCCCTGAGTGGCAGATACATGTGAACTGAGTCCCCCTGGCGGCCACGCTTAGGAGTCTGTGTTGCAGGGAATGCCGGTGAAAATGTGCTGAGCAGTCCCGGCAGCATTTCTGAACCCGCAAGTCACTCTGGGTAAGACGCAGCTAGTGCTAAGGTGTGTTGCCGTCGCCCGCTTCTTCCCTAAAATCAGCAACCAGAATTTTCCACTTGCAGTGTTTCACTTTATGTATAGTCCCCACAGTCTCTGAGGTAGGCAAGCCAGAGCTGGGAATACATTACGTTTTAAAATGACGAGAGGTGTGGGCTCTGGGAAGGAAAACAATTTTCTTATGTTAGCACAGCTATTTGGTGACTAACTCCAGGCCTCTTTGTGTTTACATTTTTTTTTTTTTCCCCCTCGTTTGAGGGGCCGGGGATTTGAACCGCGGTCCTTGTGCATGCTGGGCGAGCGCTCTCCAAAAGGAGCTATTTCTTCAGCTCCCTCTTTGTGTTTAGACCTGTGACTTTTATGGCACTTTGGCCCTACTCTGTTTCGGTGGGGACTCTAGAAGTGTGGTGCAATCAAGGATTGGCCATCTGTGGAGTGGAGGAGAGGAGCTAATGATGTTGGTCCCTGGGGCCCTTCTGGGAATAATGATAGTAAAGAGAAAAAACAAAGTGTGGCTTACCCCATCAAGGGTGGCTACAGGTGACTTTGGGAATACCTCTGATTGTCAGTAGAGGGTTTTCTTCTTCTACCATACATGGTCACTACCTCTGGGAATTTCCAGCTACATACCTTACCATGCTGCTTTTTCCTGTGTTGTGTCCTGGTGGTGGCCCCTGGTACAGGCACAGGTGTATTACATAGTTTCTTCCTCTGCACATCAGGGACTTACTGCAGTTCATTCATTTGTCCATTAATTCACGTTTAACATACTGTATCCACTGTGAGCAGGTCGATAAGAAAACATTCTTTCCTCTTGTGGAGTTGATACTCTTCTGGGGGGAGTCGGGCACACAAGTGAAATATGTGACATGTCAGAATTATGTTAAGTGCCGAGGAAAAATCAAAGCAGGTACTTCAGCTCTGGTTCCTTAGACTTCTGGATTTGAGAAAGGATGTCCTCGGAAGTATTCAAAGGCCATAAAGGGGGAAAATTGCTTCTTACAATTTAGGTTTTATATGTATCATAGAACTGTAGAATGTTTACAGTGTTAGACATAGTTATCCCCACCCCCGCCTGCCCCCCAGAGCCAGGGCAACAAATCCCTGCTCTGTCCTGTAGAAGGAGGAAACTTGATGTAGCTGAGTTTGGCAGGTGCCCAATTTGATCCCCTACTTCATTACAGGTGTCTTTTCTGCCTATTTAAGTTTGTTTTTTAAACAAGTCAGTATTAATGACTATAAGTTTTAGCGGAAGCTTTTGTATGCTGAGGAGAGATCCAGGATTGTCTTCAGTCCCTGGTTTTACATAGGGAGAAGGGATGCTTCTTGCTCGAAGGCACACAAAGCTTATTTAGTGGCAGAACCAACCTGGATCCCGTGCACCATCCAGGACGTAGGTATGCAACTGGTGGTGTCCCTCTGACCCTTTCGTACCAGGGATTGAACCCAGGGGGCACTTAGCCACGGAGCTACATCCCCAGCCCTTTTCATTTGGAGACAGGTTCTCTAAGTTTCTGAGGACCTTGCTAAGTTGCTGAGGCTGGCCCAGAACTTGTGATTCTCCTGCCTCAGCCTCCCCAGTTGCTGGAATTACATTGTGTGCCACTGTGCCTAGCAGGTGCTTGCTTTTTTATATTGGATGAACAGTACTGGCTAGTGAAGACTAGCAGGCTGCAACACATTGTAGGAAAATAGGAACTCTGAAGTCTTGGGGAGTTTCCCCCTGAGCTTCTGGGCCATCAGACTCTACCCCCCAGGGCCTGTAAGACTGAAAGTGAGGTAAAAACTAGTGAGTTGGGACGGTTGGGTCGGAATTAAGAAGAGAATTCCCTAGCAGACTCAGAGCAGAGGCTTGTGTTTCTAATGTCTGCCTCCGTGGGCCTGTCCTGTTGGCTGTTATTATTTCTGAGTGATGCATGCAGTATCCATAACTGATGGGAACTTGTTTATAACCATTTTACAGGAATTTAGTTGTAGAGAGCTGCCCTGCTTTTCTCTCCTGGAGTCAGTGGGTATGTGGATGTCTGAGGTTTGGGTTCTCTAAGGTAGGAAGAAAGGGCGTGCTCCTCTTGTGGTGGACAGCTGAAGGGAGGCCATGGAGCAGTTACTCAGGCAGCCCTTGATGGGACCAGTTCGGTCGGTTCAGGTCAAGATATCAGTACTGGGAATGACATGATAGGTGACACTGTCAGCTAAAAGGGCAGCTGGAAGGGCCTTTCTAGGTGATTTAGATCACCTTGTCACTTTGGGTGGGGTGGGTATAACAGCTTCACTGAGATATGACTCATGTCACATGCAGTTCACTTATTCAAAGTGTATAAGTCAGTGGTTATTAGTCTATTCCCAGCGTTGTGAAACTATTACCATGATAAATTTTAGAACACTTACTTTTTTTCAGAAGGAAACCATCCCTAAAGCCCCCTGTCCCATCCCTCCAGTCCTGAACACCTTCTGTCTGTGGCTTTGCCCTTGCTGGTCATTTCATTTGAATGGAATTGTATATTATGTAGTCTTTTGTGTCTGACTTGTTTCACTTAGCATATGTTTTCAAGGTTCATCCTTATTGTAGCATGTATCACTACTTATTTCCTTTTTATTGGTAAATAGCATTCCATTGTATGAATGTGTCACTTCTTACTGTTATTTTATGGTGCTGAGGAGTGAACCCAGGGCCTCATGCGTGCTGGGCAAGCACTGTACCACTGAGCTATAACCCAGCCACTCTTTGATGATTGATAATGTTCCTACGAACATTCAAGTACCCGTTTTGTGTGGCCTGTCAGTTTCAGAAGGGAGAACAGAATGGGGAAACGTTATTGCTGGGGAGGCTGTGGTATCTGCTTGACCAGGCTGATAGGTATCTGTAAGGAGCTTGGGGCATGTAGGGGTTTGTGGAAGAATTGAAGGTAACTTTAATTGTAGAGTCGCCTTCTGTTAAGGCCTTAAGAGTGCACAGTGACATGCGAATGAACTGGTGTCTAATTTCTGCTGACCCTGAACAGCCTGGGATAAGTAAGTGACTTTTGTAAGCCTTTGTTTTTCCATTTTTTAAAAAGGAAATTATGCCTACCTTGTGGTGTTTTGAAGGCTAGCAGTAATGTAGGTCAAGTACCCGCCAGTATGCCTGGCTGTCTCAAATGGTGCATCACTTAGGGAGATAGACACTGAAGGACTGAGGAGAATCGCTTTGAGGTGGACATGTAATGATCCAAAGCAGCCACTAGATGGCAGAGAAACAGCAAGAAAAGTCTGGCTTTTTGTACCTGGAACTTAGCAAGGTTTCCTGATTCTCTTTCTCATTGCCTCTGAAAGGAGAGTACAGATTCCAAAACAGATGAAAAGGTACCCATAGGGTCTTATCATCCTCTGCTTGTAGCCTGTGCTTCCATTTCTGAGAACCCCACTATCTTGCAAAACCAATCATCTTGCTTCCCATTTCTCAAATAATTGCTTCTAGTTCCTTAGACCCTTGTCTGCTTAATTCTCATGAAATTGCCTTTTAGGCTACTTTCAGCCAAGATGAGCCTTTAGTTTCCCTTTTAATTCTTTGCATATGTATGTGTATGTAGTGCTGGGGGTGGAACCCAGGGCCTAGCTCTTTCTAGGCAAGCCCTCTGCCACTGATCTACACTCCCAGCCCTGTTTATTTTATTTTGAGACAAGGTCTTGCCAAAATGCCCACACTGGCCTTGAACTTGTGATCTTCCTGCCCCAGTCTCCTGAGTAGCTGAGATTACAGGGGTATATCACCATGCCTGACTCAGATTTTTAACTTTTTAAAAATTGGGTCATGATTAAGCCTTGGTGCCGACTCTGTCTTTGGGACTCTTGCAGACCAAGACGTTCTCTGGGGTATACAGACCTGTTCTTTCCTTTAAGCAGTATCAAAATTTGAGTTATCACGGAATAGTGAAATGGCCATGCGTTAGGTGGAGTTTAGAGGTATGTGGTTCGTTTCCAGACAATGGAGAAGTTGGGGTTGGTGGGAATGTGTGCAGGCAGAGAGCGCCTCTTGAGGGTGTGTGCTTGGGACCATTAGACCAGATGACCTCCACACTCTCATATGGTTCGGAGCCAAGATGGCCAGAAAGGGGAATGTTCGCTTTTTCTCGGGCCATTTAGGAAGGTTCCTACAGCTTGGTTTCTCCCCATTCCCTTTCGCTCCCAACAATGGACCTGACAGTGGAAGCTCCCTAGTTGGCAAGGCTGGTGAGTGGAGGATGGAGAAAGCGGGTGAGCTTGGGGAGGGCTGGCAGAACCCTGGGCTGGCAGGGAAGAACCTTGAAAGAGCATGAGGTCACGTAGCGGGTGACCTGAGTGGGGGAAGCTAGCACACTGGACTGGGCTGCCACGCCTGAAGCTTAGGCAGAAGTGCATGGGCCCACCTTTGCCGTGCCTTACAGGTCTGCCCTGCAGCCACCTCTGGGCTCCCTCTGCCTGATGATGTTACTACATCTGTTGTCTTTTATTAACCAGTGTTGTATCCAGCATGGTGTTGAGCACATAGTACTCTCAGGTGTTTGAAGAGAAGAAAGGCAGGGAAAAGGGGGTATCAGGAATGCCAAGGAAACCAACAGGGGAAAGCACACTGGGCCACAGTGCCATCTATTTATAAAGCTGTGATGAAATACTTTCATGTTCATCTTCATAAAGACCCACAAGGCAGGTAGAAGAGGTGTTTACTTTGTAAATGAGAAAACTGATTTGGAGTTGAGCTTGTGCAAGATTTCTCCAGGTAGACCACAGTCTTGATTCCGAGTCTAGTGCTCCCTCTGCTTTGGTGTGGGGGGCCCTGTTTCTAGCCAGTGGGTTCCAAGGCTAAGGCTAGGACCAGCTTTCCACTAATTCACAAAGTGTGGGCCAGGTTCATCCTTCACCCCCTCATGTACCGGTGTTCCCTCCATGGAGCCACACACCCTAGTGACAGTCCATTGTTGCCTGGTCAGAAAGAGGTAGAAATGCCTTGGGGGAGACCAGGCTGGCAGCTGCTGCTTTGGTTCCAGATGAAGAAGTCTGGGTTTTGCCTCCCTCACATGCATTTTTCCTTTCAGATGTTAAAGGAATGAGAAACTGGAGGTTGTGGGAAAAGGAATAGTGAAAAAAAGAACAAACGGCTTGAGAGTTACCTCAGAAATTACAGGTTTTGGAGTGAAGCAGATCTGGGTTTCTGACCCATCTGTGCCATCTAATAATAGGTGTGACTTAGGAAAAGTCCATTAACTTTCCTGAGTTTCTTCATCCCTAAATTAAATAGTTCCTGTGTAGCAGGGCTGGTGAGAACTAGGGACGTGTGCAGGATGGTGTTGTGAGCATTCACTCTGGTTGTGTGTATCCATTTGCTGCCAATGGGTGGGCCCTGGATCACCTTCTGCTCATGAACTGAGAGCCCGAGGCTTGGCTGGGCCTGGATCTTGGGAAGCTCCCCCAGGGGCTGTCGAAGCCGAGGAGTTTGTACTTTCCCAGGAGAAGGGGGAGGATGTCTTTCAACTTCTTGCTGGCTGTTGAGTCCTGGGACAAAGGGGAGACAAGCCCCAGGACTGAGACAGTCATGTCTTTATTATCTCAGATGTCTCAGGCCTGTCCCCCGCCTGGAGATATATGGCTGGGAAGGCTAGTTCCATGGCCTCGGCCTGATTCCAGGTCCTAGGAATGTCTGGCTGTTTTATAGCAAACAGGATCACGCACAACAGCCCAGCATCCAGGCATCTCCAGCAGGCTTGTTCTCCCCACCGGCTTGTAACACAGTGGGACCTACAGCAGTGTGACACAGATGGGTTCCAGCAGCTTGGTACAAGGCAGCAGCCCTGGGCATTGTTGAATCTATCCAAGACTCTGGGCACAAGGCCAGCAGTGCAAAGTCTGACTGTACCCAGGGACCACCTTTCAGGCCTGGCCCCACTGTCTGTTCTCACTTGCTGTGGGCTTCCCTGATCCTAGCCTGTTTCTGTCCTTCGGGAGCAGCTGGAGGGAGCCACTGAGAGGGCTTGTTTATAGATGCACTTGGCACAGGACAGGGAGGCCAGCCGCGATGAGTCCTTGAGTTCCAGTGTCCAGCTGCTCCCAGGTGCTGGGGAGCCTTCCACTCTGGGCCCCGGAGAAATGAGCCCATACTGTTGTCTTTGGCCGAGACTTCAGGAACTTGGAGATGAGGAGACCAGGAGACAGTGGGTCAGATGGCCGTCCAGGGCATCATTTATAACAAAGCTGTGTGAGCTGGCCCTCCAGGGAGGCCTTGTGCAGGGACCAGGGATCCAACACCCAGGCCAAGGCTCTTCTCTGGGGCCCTGAAAGGGGACTTTGGATCCTGAAACCCAGAGGTGGTAGTTGGTGAAGATGGCCTTGTCCAGTCCCCAGACTCCTTTGTTCTGGAAGAAGGGCCCAGAGGAACACAGAACTGTAGCATTTTTGGAACCTGATAAAGGCTCAGAGCCCCTTGTGCTGCCCACCGTTGGGGAGCCAGTCTGTCTTATTTCTGTCCACCTGTGCCTTAGTTCGTTGTCCTGTACGGAGCCCCCACGATGTGAAGTAGAAGTTCCCAGCTTAAGTTCAAAGCTGAAGGTGCTCACAGTTTTGGGGGAGATTTGAACATGTGAGCAACAGCGTGTGACACAATATGACATGCACCTCGGGGAAGCACAGGTCTTTAAAAGGGCACTACGACCCTTTTTGTTGTGAAGTGTGTGCGTTGCCCAACTTAGTCTGGAGGCTCCACCTCCAGTGCCTGCTGGCACAGGGTTCTTGGGATCGGGGTAGAAGTAGGAACGTTCCTGTTCACAGCATTGTCATATCTGTCTTCCAAGCTCTGGCATGGGACAAGTGATGAGCTAAGTGCTTCGCACACTTTATCTTCACACGGCTCTGACATGGCTGCTCTTTTCATCCCCAGTGTCTAGTTGAGAAAATAGGGTCAATGACTTGCCAAAGGTACACACAGCTAGGAGGTGGTGAAGTCGTGGGTTATTTGACTCCAGAGCTTTTGACCCCTGGACTCCCCTTGGGGGAGTAATAGAATAGCCAGTGGATAGAAAGTGAGTATTATGGGTTGTGACTGTGGCTGTGGCTCAGTGGTAGAGTGCTTGCCTAGCATGTGTGAGGCACTGGGTTCGATTCTCAGCACCACATAAAAATAAATAAAATAAAGGTCCACTGACAACTAAAAAAAATTTAAAAAGTATTGTTTGGAATGTTTATTTTAAAATCTCTATTGCTTTGGGCTGGGGAGTTAGCTCCACGGTAGAGCACTTGTCTCCTATGAGCAAGGCCCTGGTTTGGAAACCCGGTACCACACCCACAAACGACAGCTACAAAACACTATTGCTTTGCTTTGGTTTTAGTCAAGAGTTATTCTGAAGTGTCAGAATGTACAAGGTGAGGGGTTGGTGTCTCAGAGTGGGGGGACATAGGTCAAAGGTTGGGAGCCTGTGACTTGTTCACAAACAGTGCTGCTGGTGAGCTGTTCACAGTTCTTTGAGGGTGCATGGGAAGGGAGTTCCTTATATCCCCCTCTCTGCTGGGCTCTTCCTGCCAGACTGAGGCCTGCTGTGGTTGGAGATGGGCGTCTGATTGCTCGGAGACCAGGAGTCACATGCCATGTTGAGAGTATCCTCGGTCCTCAGAGGGGAGGGTTGGGTTGGGGTCGGTGTGTGTGGAGTGCTGCATGGAAGTCTTGGTAACTGTCCGGCTGGGCGGGGGATGCACGGCCTAGGTCTGCAGTGAAGGGAATGGGAGAAGGGCCTCTGATAGCTCCCTGCTTTATGGTCCAGTTCTCACGTTAGTCCCCCGAGACGGGACAGAAAGGGAGGCTGACACTCCTAAGGGTTAACTCAGCTGAGGTCACCAACCAGCGAGGGCTGGAAGGGGTCCACACCTAGATCTGTGCAGCTTCTGCCACTTGATGCCCGTTCTTTTGAAGGGCCAGTCTGAAGTCGCCTCTCCTCATCCCCATCTGGTTTGAACGGTTAAGCTGCCTCCTTCTCAGCCTCCCTCTTTCTGGATTGAAGCGGCCTGAATTCGTAGCAGCAGCCACACACCCTCTTGGTCACTTCTCTGGATCTACTCCAGGTCCATGATGAGTCAGAGGGGCAGCCACTCGCCCTGTCCTGGCTGTGATAACCATCAGCCATCTCTGAAGCTTCCCAGGTGGCTCCAGCCGCTGTCCAAGAAGGGATGGGGGAGGAGACCCAGGCTACAAGGGTTGCTGGAAGGAGAGAGGAGGAGGGATGGGAGCACTCCAAGGAGAAGGGAGACCTAGCAAATCCTGGTTTCAGCTAAACCTGCTGCACCAGGAACCCCACACCTCAACACATACTTCCCCTCATTTAAAAATGTGTTTACTTTTTTGAAATGGAATTGAACCTAGGGGTACTCAACCGCTGAGCCACATTCTTTTTTTGTTTTTTATTTAGACAGGGTCTCACTGAATTGCCTAGGGCCTCACCAAACTGCTGAGACTCTCTTTGAACTTAAAATCCTCCTGCCTCAGCCTCTTGAGTTGCTGGGACTACAGTTATGTGCCACCATGCCTGGCCTCATTTTTAATTTTTAAATTTTTTGGTACTGGAGATTGAACCCAGGAGCACTTCACCACTGAGCCACATCCCCCACCTATTTTAAAGATTTTTACTTTTGAGGCAGTCTTGCTAAGTTGCTGAAGGTACTATGTAGCTGGGGCTGACCTTGAACTTGAGACCCCCCTGCCTCAGCTTCCTGGGGCTCTGAGTTCAGAGTTGTGTGCCACCAAGCCTGGCCCTCACTTTTAAAGAGCAGTCCAGGCATGGGCCTCGGTTATCATCAGTGTCTGACAGGCTTCCCCCACTGCAGAGCACTTCCCCATCAGTGGCCTGCTTGGTCTTCCCACAGCCAGAGTGGTGTAGAATGGGGCAGGAATGCTCTATAAAGCAGGGTCTTCAGATTGGACCTGGAGCCTAGACCTGGTCCAGTTCTGCCCTCTGTTATCGCCATCTCTGGTTTATAGGTGAGATGAGGAGGGTTAGTGACTTGCTTCGGATTATGTGGGCTGCCGGCAGTGGAGGCTAAAACGAGGCTTCCTGAGAAGGAAGGGAGAGCAGATTTTGTGGGGCTCTGGTTGGGAGCTGGTTAAAGTCTTGCTTAGGAATTTGCTTGCTTTTGTGTGCTTATGATCTGTTTGTTTTTCTTCAGTTTCCTAGTAAAAGGTCTTTTTGAAAAATCTCTGCCTATTTGGCTGAACTGGAGGGGGAGAGGTCTCATTATCTCCTCTATACCTTGGTCTGGATGTTCCAGAGGCAGGTGTGGAATGGCTCAGAAGGGGTTGGGACTGTGGGTTGTCAGCCCCTTCCTGTTGTGGGCAGGAACCTGTCGGCCCATCTGGCAGCCTTGGAGCTGGGCCTGAAGTCGTCTGCCACATAGCCAGGTCAGGGGGGTGGGGAGGGAAGCTGTTTCCTGCTATGGCTTTATTAGCCCTAGCAGTGAGACTTCAGCCTCCCTCTGTCTTTGTCCTAAAGAGAAGGAGGTCTGCAGAGCAATGTGTAGATCCCCAGCAGAGCGACAGAGGCCAGCCCAGACCAGCCCGGCCAGGGACCAAGGATGCTGCTCTGTGGGAATGATGTGGGCTCAATGCTCTGTGCATCAAAGGCAGATCTAGGCCAGGAGTGGGTAAGGAAAATGGAAAGGCCTAAGGGACTGGGGAGGGACCCTGGTGACATGACACACTGCACGCTGACCAGAAGTCTGAAGCCCTGGACTCTGTCCTTAGGCAAGTCTCTTTTCTTCTGTGGCTTTAGTCTCATCCCTAAAGGGTAGATAAAGCTTACACCTGCCTTGCAGTTGGCTTATCCAGTGGGAAGTATTTAAGTTTAGCTCTTTGCTTGTGCCATGTAATGAAATAATGTTGGTAAGTCGACCTGACCTGACCCACAGTCAATGAGTTGCTTTATAAGTGGTGGTGGTGTTGAGTATTGATGATCCAGCAGTGTCCTGAGGGGACCTGGCCCACCTGGGAGGCCATGACTGTTGCTTTTGCAAGTAGAAACCCCAAGGGAGCAGTAGTTCTGTTAACGTTCATTTATGACCTTTGTCCCTTTGGGAGGCCTGTGAGGAGTTGGAGCAGGGGTCTGTCAGTAGGTGAGGAACCAAATTGAGGGCAGAGGTTTGACTTAACAAGAAAACATCCCCAGGCCTAGGACTGATGGAAGTGGAGCTGGTCTGGAGTCAAGAAGCCTGGTGCAGGGGAAGGCCTTGTCTACAGCCGAGGCTCTCCCTGTCATTGCCGAGTCGAGCTGGTTAAACCTGAGAGAGCCATTTCCTGGTCCAGGAGCAGTTTGGCAGAGTTTGTCCCGGGTCCCTCCTGTCTCCCTTGGCACCGACTTTCATTTGTTGATCTGTGGACCTTGGTGTCTTCTCCTGGGTCCCCCTTTGCCTTCTCTGTTTTGGGGAGTTCTGCCTCAGCTTTGCCAACACTAGAAGGTGCTGGTGGGGACAGATCCTGGCCTTGTTCCAGGGTGCTACACATAGTCTATTGCCTCATTGGACTGTGAGCTCTTTGAGGGCAGGGGCCAGATCCGAATCGCCTCTTGGCTCCCACATCCAGCATGGAGTCTGTGTCCTTGGCCCCTGACCAGAGGATCCAGCCTCTCCTGGCCTCAGTCATTGGGCTTGCCAAGAAGGAGCAGGCTGAGTTGGGCCTTCTCCCTCACAGGTGGCACGGGTGCTGAATCGGAATACATGGCTCCTTGTGTCCAGCTTCCTCTTCCCGACTGGCCCAAGGCTTGGGAACAGTGGCTGTCTTTCTGGGGCAGCCAGGGCCCCTGGCCAGAGTATGCTCTGTCGGCCCTGTCAGCTCTTCAGCGAGCCCAGGTCCTACTCTTAACCTAGAGAAAGCCCTGGGTTATTGGTGTTGTTCTTGGCGGACCACCGGGCCCCTCAGCAAACAGGGAGGCGAGTGTGCACCCGGCCTGGGCCTGTTTGTGTTGGCCTCGCAGGCGGGGGATTAGCTCAGCTGGGCTGCTAATTGCCTCCGAAGTGCCGGCCGGGATGCTGACAACGGCTGGGCCTCTAGTCCCCTCCTCCCCCAGCAGGCACTGGGCCAGCCCTGGGGGCCTGGCCCAGAAGGCCCCTTCTCTCCCCTGTCAGCGCCTGCTTTGCCTAGACCCTTGAGATGCGGGCAGGGGGTCACCAGGACTGGCGGCTCAGGAAGGAATGGGGGGAGATGTCTATGAAATCATCGCCTGGGCTGGGCCAGGCACGCTCCACAGCCGCCCCCACATCCTTAGACACCCTCACCCGCTCTGCCTCAGATGCCTCTCCTGAAGCCCAGCACTTGGTCTTACTAGTGGTCTTACTAGTGGTGGGCTCTTCACCTCAGCCACTCCCGTGGGTCCCTCCTTCTGCTCCTCATGTCTGCCCACCCATCCTCTGCCTTTTCTTACTCAGTTTCTAGCCTTTCTTAGCCCTCGTGGTTGCCCTGTGCTACCCTGTTGTCCTGTGTTCTTGCCCTTGCTGGGCACTGGCTGACCTTGGCACTGCTGTGGTCCCCCATTGTTCTCAGGAGGAGGTAGAGTAGGGGGTCCACTTTGTCCCTGCATCTTCACAACTCTCCAGAGATCTTCTAGATCTGAGCTCCGAGCACAGTGACGCAGGACGGAGTCTGGACATAGCCTTGCCACCAGCCTGCCCAGCCCGGGGACCGAAGGCCTTCCATCCTACGGTGGAGCCCTCAGGACCCACCACACACCATCCTGCAGCTCTGACCCTCCCACCTCCACTTCTGATGCTGCTCCTTGGCCTTGCCCACTTCTTGCCCACAGTGGGACCTCAGCTCATCCCATGCAGCTGGTGTCTAGGGCAGCTTTGCCCTGACCTTGCTCACTGCTATTTGGGTATCCTGGCCTCTGGGGGTCTCTGCTCTCCTACCTGGGACTCTCCACCCTGGGAGACCAATCTGCTTCTGATCTCTGGGATGGGGCCAAAGTCAGGACGCCTGCCTCAACTCCTAACCTGTTCTACATTGTTCCTGTTTTCTCCCTTTTCCAGCCCCCTTCATCTTATAACTACCTCCTATGTTTCTGGGAAAAGAGGATAATATTTATAATAAGAATTGCCATTTGTCGAGCTTGATATCTGTTAGCTTGTTCAACATTATCCCCAAGAGACAGGTTCTGTTATGTAACTCCATTTAAAGTGTGCGTGTGGAAGGAAGCTCTACGTTGCAGATGAGAAAACGAGGCCCACAGAGGACAGCGAATTATCCGAGGTTTCCCGTAGTGAAGAACTAGCAGTTCTGGGATTCAAACCTGGGCCTGTCTGACCTCAAGGCCTGTAACCTTTTCATAATTCTAGAAAATGCGAGGGCGTGGATACCGTTACCTCATTTCACCATCCTCAACCCTCTGCATTCTAGTCCTTCCCACCTTTGACTGATGTGAGAGGACGAAATGTCCTTTTCTGTCCACGTCTACCCGAGACCCTCTCCTCCTAGTCCTTCACAAATCGTGCGTACCTCTGCTGTCCTGAGAACACTTCCTTCAGCCAGACTTGACCTCACCAAGCATTTGGAAAGCCTAGCATGCAGCCTAGCTAGTCCCAGGCTGGTGTGGATTTGCTTCCGTGGATGTGAGGGACAAGCTGTGGGCTCCTTTGGTAAGGATGAGGACCTCACCAGCTGGAAGTCGGGGGTGGGTCCTGGGGAGCCACCCTGGGTCTCTAAGCAGCAGGGAATCCCCTGGGCTAAGGCCCAGAGTTACAAGTTCTCAGGGCTGGGGAGATAGCTCAGTTGGTAGAGTGCCTGCCTTGCACGCACAAGGCCCTGGGTTCGATCCCCAGCACCGCAAAAAAAAAAAAAAAAAAAGTTGTTCTCCATCCCAATCCTGACGTTTACCTCTAGCCTCGGACCTCGGATTCCTTTGTCCCTCAACAGGGACTAAGTTCTTTTCTGTCCTCCCCCGTGTCCTGTGTCAGCACCCTCTTCACACGTCTACATCATGAAAGGCCAAGATCTGACTGGCTGGTCATGGCTTGGTGAAGTGCACATAGAGCCACTGTGTGTTATGGGATGTAGGAGGCTCCCCAAACCAGTTCTTAAGAAGAATTTAGGCAAATGGGGTCTCATATCTAGAATTTGCTATTATGTATTGCTTTGCCCCTGGCCTTTGCCAAGTCCTCCTCCTCCCAGCTGTGTTAAAAGAAAGAGTCACTGCCACAGTTGCCAGATAAAGAAATAGTCATTTTATCGTGCATTAGACTATGTCATGGGGATGTCACAGTGGCAAGGAGCCTCGTATAAAAACTGAAGGAAGGGGTGGGCAGCAGAGTGGGGAAGCAGCATCCAGAGCTGGGCTTTGTCCAGCCCTAGGCCTCAGAGGACGTTGCTTTCGCCTGGTATAAGGATGGTGGCGAGTGGTTCGGGCGGGACGTGAGCCTTCTCACCACTTTCCAAGCCCCCGTGTGGCTGTCAGGCCTGTGTCCGTCCTCTTCTTTTATTTGGGACAGTTTGGAGCTGGGCGTGTCCAAGGAAGCTGCTTTTTTCTGTGGTTGTGAATTTCTTTGGCCTCGGCGGCAGTGAAGGTGGCCGTGTCAGTAGGGCTGTCCAGAGGTTCCTAGAATGTGATTGGACGGACCCAGGGCGCAGCCTTCCTAGCCCCAGGAGGATCAGCTTCCAGGCGCTCCCTGGCAGGTGGAAAGGTGAATGACGCCTGCCATTGGGCACACACCTTCTCGCTGCCTCTCGGGCGTTGCCTTCCAGTCAGCGAGCAACCTGGACCTCCTCTGTTCCCTGGGTGGAGGAGCAGGGTGGTCCCCGCTGCTTCCTTTTGTCTGGATCTGGCTCTGACAGTGAGGCATAGTATTTTCCCTGGCGCTGAGTGGGCAGCTGAACCAAGTCTGCTAGGGTGGCAGTGGGCCCAGCTGGACAGCTGTGGGGACCCTTAGTTGGCTTGGCTTTCATCCACATCAGAGCCAGGCCGCCCCAAGACTATCTCTGTATTTGAATGTGGCTCCAGCATCTCACTTGGTTTTGGCCTCCTACTTGGATGGGCATTGAGCAGAGCTTGGTTGGAAGCCAAGGGTGTTGTCCCTCTTTGCAGGGGGAGCCAACATCAGGAGGCACAAACCAAGAAGAGAGTTTCTGCAGGCTTGAGTCCAGATTCTGAATCTTGAACTTTGCTTTCAGACACTGAACCCCAAAATCAAGAGCTTGGGGTCTTGGAGCCCCAAATGGGGATCCTAGAACTCAAGACCTCAAACAGTGTTTGGGTCGATAGTGAGGTCCTCTGGTGGTTGGGAGCCCAACTGAGAAGTGGTTGGGTCTGTGCATGTCCCGTTGACAGAAGTCTGGACTGCTGGTACTCCCTTGGGAATCTTGAGTACCCATGCACCTGAGGCCTTGGAGACCTGGAGGTTGGGGGAGGGGGTCAGGGTCTGCACTGCTGAGACCTCACTGGTGAGCCTTCCATCTGTTCACTCACCTCTCTGCTCACAGCCTGCCTTCTCTCTGCAGCCATGTGGGCTCCAGCCCAGCCTGTGGTCTCTGGCTTCTGTTGCTTCTGTCCCTTTTTTTGTAGCCAGAACCCCTCTCAAGACTCAGGCCCAAGGAGACCTTCTGTGTCTGTGCCTTTGGGTGCAAGGGCCATGGAGGAGCCTGGCTGGAGAACTCTTGTGGCTCTGCCTCTGCTCAGTTTGCTGTGGACCCTCGGCTGTGAAGTGGGCATGTGCCTATCTCTCTGCCCTCAGGACTGATGTAATCATCAAGAGAGATGCCCCAGTATGGGGCCTAGGACAGTTCTTAATAAATTTAGCTAAGTGAGTGAGATAATGGGGAGGACTCTCTGCACAACCCTGTCCTGTCTCTGTGTGTGAGATTTCCATGGTCATTTTCACAAGAGGACAGCACCCTGAGAGGCGACTTACACGGGGCCTGACTGACTGACCCAGGATGGCAGCCCAGCCTGTCTAGGAGGGCCTGGGAGCAAGATGACCCCTGCAAAGGGTTATGCTGGACAGGCTGGGCGCCGGGCGGGGCTGGAGCCTTCTCTTGCCCTCACCTCACCTGCACGTCCCACTTGGAAGGTCCCACAGAGGCGGGCCAGCCAGTTCCCCATGTAAGAGCTGAAATGAACCCTTTGCCCTTGGCCTGGTTCCGCCCATTCTCTTTCCAGGGAGTTTCAGGGTCAAGGCTACCAGGGCCCAGTTGCCAGAGGCCTTGTGTATGTGTCGGGTGAAGAGTTGCCAGCTCTTTTTCCAGGAGATGTGACTTCCATCAAGATGGCACTTGTTTTCCCTGCCATGGGGCCACCTGTTTCCCTAGATGGCGGGGTTAGCAGCCATGTGGCTGTAACACTCCTTGTTACCCATCTTAAGTCTGCAAGTAGAAAAATGTGGACATAGGTAACAACTGAGTGGTCAGCAGTGGCCTTATGTGGACAGCCAGAGCCACGAGCTAGGTCCCTTTGGTCAGTGGCAACCACAAAGCCTCGGGCTTTGCGGAGGCTGCGGTCGGTGCTCGTAGGGTCGCCTGCCTGGTTTCAGCAATAAATAATATGAGGACCCAAAAACCAAACCAGAACAAAACGTACAACCAGTATCTCTTGGGGTGGGTGGTGGGAGACTTTAGATCACTGGCCTTCCCGGGCCACTCGGTCGCTGAGCACAGGCTGGGTGCCGTCACCGGCACGTGTGCAGCTCGACCAGCCGCTGGCACTGCCGGCACCTGACGAAGCAGCACCAGTGGAACTTGCAGCTGCAGCGCTCGGCCAGCTCCACCTGTGCCGTGTGGAAGCCGCGGCCGCAGCACAGCAGCTCGCAGCCGTCGATGGCCTTGGACGTCTTGTTGCACGTCCGGCCCCTCGTGCCCAGCACGCCACTGCGCATGTCCTGCTCGCAGAAGTCTGGGCTGGGCTCCAGGTACACCAGGTCCTCATCTGTGTGCGGTTTGAACTGGGCGTTGCGAGGCACCAGTGCCCGGGAGGAGCCCACGCGGCGGGGCTCCACCTCGGTGGCCCCATCGAACTTCTCCTTCAGCGCGTGGCCCACCTGGCGGAAGGGTGGCACGGCTCGCCAGCACGTCTTCACTTCGCAGGAGCCCGACACCCCGTGGCACTTGCACTCCACCCGCATGTGTGTCAGGATGGCCTGTGGGGGGGTGGGAAAGGCCGTCAGGAGATGGCAGTGGGGGCTGGGTAGGCCTGGGGGGGTGACGGGTGTGTGGAGGTGGGACGCTGCAGGATCGGGCCTTGGGGCCAACTCTCCGGGCTCATTGTCCTGCTTCCTCTGTATTAAGGACCTGCTCTCGCCCGTGCTGAGCTGGTAAGCAGATCGGGGACAGGTGAACAGGTGCTGTCCCCACATGTGGGCACTCAGAGACACTGAAGGGCGGTGGACAGTGGGGGACGGGAAGGGCACTTTGGGAGCAGGTGTGGAGAAAGCAGATGGGGCCAGAGTTGAGCGTGAGCGAGCCTGTGTCTAGGGATAGGCCGTGCACGCTGCTGTGGGCACCTGCCCCGCCTGGCCCACTCCACGTCCACGGGCCTGCTGAGGAGCCCGTGCTGGAGAGCCTGCACCTTTCCTGGGTAGCCATATGTGGTGAGTACTCGGGGCCTGCCTGTGCCGTCCCCACCCTGGTGCCAGGGCGGGCGGTGCCACACTACCTTCCTGCCGGCCTCGTTGTTGTGGAGGTTCATGAGGGCCCGGCTGGACGAGGCCCCCTTGCTTCGCTCGCGCACGTCCACAAATGACTGGGAGAAGGCCACGCCGTAGGCGATGTTGTCCGAGCATCCCGACCACTGGAAGCCTGGGGTGCGGGGGGCGTGGAGTGGCTTGGTGAGCACGGGCCAGGCTTGCAGGCCCCTGCCTCCCCCTTGCCTCCTGTGCTTACCCTGAGGGCTGACCCCGTGCACCGTCCGGTCACAGCCGCACTTCTCCAGCTCCCCACTGCTGCAGGCCCGTGTCACCGCGAAGGCTACACCTGCTGAAGAGATGGCGTACACGAAGGCCGCCTCTCGAGTCCCTGGGGGAGGTAGAGGGAGGACAGAGCTGGGTCCCAGGGCTCCTTCCCAGCACCCTCCTTGGGAAAGAGGGAGGAGCACGTGGGCCTGCTGGGAGCTATGGGCCCAGGAGGGAGCGAGGCAGGCAGAGCGCAGCATGCCAGGGCTGAGTGCGCTAACGGCGGGGCTCCTTGCTGCACCCGGGTACCGCCATGACCACCCTGGGGCCCAGCCCATCCTCTCAGCAACACAAGGTGACATCTCACAGAGAGGGTAGGTCAGGTGGCCACAGTACACGCTGAGCCAGCAGAGGGCCTGGCTGCAGGGCCATGCCTTCAGCTCCCGTGCCTCACTGTCCTCACTGCCTTCTCAGGAGTCGAGCGATTTGTCATTTAGCGGAACCAGACAGGCTGGGTGAGGTGAGCTGACCGGGTGCTGCCACCATGAAGCCCTAGGTGGCACTGCAGCCCCAGCCTACCTGTCTGCCTTGACCTGTTCCCCAGTAGACCCTGCCTGACTCTGAAGGGGCCCTCCCTCCTGGGGACCCTGCTCTGACCCTTCCCAGGCTGGGCCTGTTGCTCAAGATGCCTTGCCTTCTCATGCCTTTAAGCCAGAATGCCGTCAGCTTCTAACACGTCATACCTCTTACTGATGAGCAGGGGGCCCAAATTACACCCCCAAATTATAATATCAGAGGGGAAGGACTTGGTTCCGGTCACGCAGCCAGGAGGCAGCAGAACCAGGACTCCAGCACAGGTCTGGGCCTCTCCGCTGTCCTGGTTCTTTCCTGCCCACGACTGCTCAGTGGTTCTATTTTGGTGCCGGCCCTCCTCCCCTGCCTGAATGGATGTTTTTATCCTCCTAGGAACTGTGCCTGGGGGTGTAGCTGTTGCGGAGTCTCTTTCTGGGGGTGAGCAGAGTGCGCGTGGCTGGCTGGGTGTGTGACCAGACACAGGCCCGGCTCCTCTCTTGGGTCCTGTGAGGGCCTCTGTGTGCCCTGACTGTCCTTCTGTCTCTTGCTGGAGGGTCCCTGTCCGCAAGAGTGGTGGGGGCAGGCTTTGGCCCCGTGGTTGGCAATTACCTCTGCGACACCCAGGCCTGTGCTCCCAGCTGCCCCAGGGAGCAGTCACCGTGGTCAGACAGAAACAAGCCCTGCCTCTGTACCCGCGTCTGCGGACAGAGGCAGCAGAAGCTCAGCGCTGGGGTGGGAGGCGGCTCGGCCCCCAGCCACTCAGGACGCCCTGTTCTTGGTGTGGCCCCTGAACTGGGGATACTGCCCCACCCTCTCCACTGCCCACTCTGTGCCCTGCCTTGGCCATTTTCGGCCAGTACTGGGGGGCTGGCTGGAGCAATGCAGCCTCGATGGCTGGAGGTGGAACCTTCTCCAAGTTAATCGAGGTTAATAGCAGGATCGTGTTGGTTGGTTTTATGCTGTGGCCGCCCAAAGAGAGCCGATTTCAGTTTCTGGTATTTCTGGTATTTCCAGGCCTAGACCAGCACAAATCTTTGCCCCAAAGACTAAGGGGGAAGGGAAGTCAGAGTGGGAGATAGGGCTGATGGAACTGGTAAGTGGCCTCAGCTCTTGACCTTGCTTGGTCCTTTCTCCTCCTCTTTTCTTGGCTCTCAGGAAGTCCCCGGCCCAGCCCCAGCTCTGGGCTGACCTCTGCCCCTGAGAGCTAATGGCCCTTGGGTGCAGGCTCTTCTGTGAGGTTGGCCAGGGAGACCACTGCCTCATTCCCTAAATCAGTATCCATCTGCTGGGACTCCAGCGCCCCTTTGCCTTGGCCACGGGGGAACAAGGACATCAAAATATCCTCAGCTGGGGAGTGGCCCCAGAGGAAGAGACTCCGGAAGGAAGATAAAAAGAAAAGCTAAAGCTTAAAGAGAGCTTACGATGTGCTGAAAAGTGTCTTAGCACTGTAGGTGTGTATTAATTTGCATACTCTTCACAACCCTAGAATAGATACTTTTAACCCTCATTTTAGCTGGGTATGGGGGGGGCACGCCTGTAATTCCAGCAGTTTGGGAGCCTGAGGCAGGAGGATCACAAGTTTGAGGCCAGCTGCAGCTACTTAGTGAGATCCTATCTCAAAATAAAAAGGGCCAGGGATGGGGCTCGGTGGTAGAGCACCTCTGGGCTCTATCTCTAGTAGCACAGCGTGCGCGCATGTGCAGACAGACAGACAGACAGACACACACACACAATTCATTTTATAGATGAGCGAACAGGTGCTGAGTGGTGAAGCATCCAGCCAGGAAGTGTGGGGCTAGAATCTGAGCTCAGAAAGCTTGGCGGAGCGTCCACCAGTGTCTCGGAACGCACAGTCTCCTCCCACCTCCCAAGAGTGAAGGCAAGAAAGGCGTACCCTAGGTCTCAGGCCGCAGGATCAGCCCAGTTCTTTTGGGGGTTTTCTAGGGGATGATGCACAGTCAACCTCTGCTCAGCACAGGAGGCCCCAGAGGCCTAGAGGACGTGCAATGCTACTGTGCCCCCAAAGGCAAAGGCAGTGACTTTCAGCCTTCTCTCTCTCTCTTTCTCTGTTTTTGGTCCTGGGGATTCAACCCAGGGGTGCTTAACCACTGAGCCAAATCCCCAGCCCTTTTTTAATATTTTATTTTGGGATAGGATTTTGCTAAGTTGCTTAGGGCCTTATTAAGTTGCTGAGGCTGACCTCAAACTTGTAATTCTCCTACCTCAGCCTCCCAAACTGCTAGGATTACAGGTGTGCACCACCATGCCTAGCTTCTTCCAGCGTTCTCTAATTGGCCCTGGATTCCAGCCCTTCAACTCCATCACTGTGGCTCCATGGGGTTCCTCACCCTGCCTGGGTGACCCAGGTTGAAGTCTTGCCTACTAGTGGAGGACATAGCAGGGCCTGCTTTCCCCAGAGGCCACTCAGACATGGAAAAAGCATCCTGGTACTCAATGTTATACTGCTATGCTGGAGTATAGCAGCAGGGGGTTCCCCAACAAGATGGTGGATGCTGCGCCTGGGTCAGGGGTTTGCCTGTCCAGCTGCAGGAGGGGCAGATCCTCGCTTCATCCTTGCTGGGCTAGAGAAAGGTGGAATTCTCAGGTGCCAAGGATACTCAGAGGCTTTCTTTTCCATAAGCCACTTGCCCCTTCCCACACTCAGCTCCTTCCTGCTGTTTTTCTTCCCAGAGTCCTCAGGGTCTGGCCTCAGTACATCTTTCCCAAGACCTGGGGATTCAGAGTGATTCTGCAGATCCGGTAGTTAAGTTTTCTACCGGGGCCTTCCCTGATGCTCTCTGGGGTTCATGACTGCCTCAGCAATGAGCCTCTGCGGGAGTCCCTGGAAGCTCGGTGGCTTGCCTGGGGCTCAGCAGAGGGCTGAGTGGGACCTAGAACCAGGGGGGCCTGTTTGACTCAAGACCTGGGCTCTGCAGAGCACACCACATGTGGTGTCTCTCCAGATGTTGGAAGGAAAGACATTCCAGCAGGCAGGAATATTGGGAGAACTGAGGCTGAGTCAGGCTGGCAAGAAAGCCACGGGCCCAGTGGTGCCCTGGGCACCGGGGGCAGGGTTTGTGGTTGAGGCCAGAGAATGTCCACACTGCCAGCATTTCTTGTCAGCCCAGGGAGCTGGAGGGAAGTGAGGCTATTGGCCCTGGTCTCCAGGAAGTCTTTCTGAGTTTAAGAAGCATGGTGAGAGCCAGGTGCAGTGACACACGCCTATAATCCCAGCAGCTCGGGAGGCTGAGACTGGAGGATTTCGAGTCCAGAGCCAGCCTCAGCAGTGGTGAGGTGCTAAGCAACTCAGTGAGACCCTGTCTCTAAGCAAAATACAAAATAGGGCTGGGGATGTGGCTCAGTGGTCAAGTGCCCCTGAGTTCAATCCCCAGCACCCCCCAAAAAAAAGAGAATCATGATGAGAATGGATGGCTCTTCTGGGATCATGGCCTACAAGAAGTATCTCCTGTGCGTTATGTCACAAAGCTTGGTGACAGCCCTGTGAAAAATCACATGACCAGGGAAAGTGCAGAGCACTTGGGGCCAGACAAAGCCATGTTAGACTCATTTGCAGTGTGACCTTCTCCACAACTCAAGTGCGGGGACAAGAGGGCCAGGCCCTTGCCAGTCCCCCATGTGCCCTCCCATTGTCATGGTCTTCCTGGGACTCCAGACCCTCTCCCTGACCTGCGTGCTGTACCGTATCAGAGTCAGGCCATAGCGTTTTATTTTCCGTCATCTTGTGTGTTTGTCCTCTGTAGCCTTCGGGGGCGTCCGGCCTGGAGGTGGCTGGAGCGCATCCTCCCCAGAGCTGGGTTTTTTTGGGACTGGGGGTTGAACCCAGGAGCACTCCGCCACTGAGCTGCATCCCTAAACCGTATTTTTTTTACGATTTTTAAACAGGGTCTCGCTAAGTTGCTGAGGTCGGCCTTGAACTGTCATCCTCCTGCCTCAGCCTCCTGAGTTGCTGGGATCCAGGTGTGGGCCACCATGCCCGACTTCCCAGAGCTCTTGTAATGTATCTGATAGCATCAGAAAGTGGCCCAGAAGGGAAGAATGTCCCCTTCACTGGGTCCACCTGACGTGACACTGAGGACAAAGGCAAGAGCACCTGGGGCTGAGGAGCATTTAGTCCAGTTCAGGGCAGAGGGGACAGTCAGTAAGGGCCTCCCCCACCCGCCCCCACCCCCAGGCCTTTCCAGTCCCTTGGAACTGTCGCACTGTGCACAGCCAGGTGAGGCACAGGGATCGGGCCATGGCCAGATACAGTGTTGGCCCTTCAGGTTGGCTCAGGTGAGAACTGCCACCTTCCACGTTGCTGGCTGCCCCAGACACCATCTTCACCAAATTCCTGGTAGATTTGTCATGCTAGAACACATAGCTTGACCCTAAACCACACCCTGGCCTCATCACTTATTCTTCCTCTCTCCTGCCTCTACCGCCCTCCGTGGCTCAGGAGCGGGGAAGTATGGAATTGGGGCAGTGAGACTGGGAAGTGTTGGCCCAGCCCTGGCCCTGTGGGCATCCGGCACTGTCTGTATGAATCCCCTCCCAGGAGGCCTGAGGTTGATTCTGGGCTTGTCCCCATGTCCTAGAAAGGAGAACACCAAGTCTGGAGAGGGCATGGCCTCACCCAAGACCTCACAGTCAAGAGCAGGTCTAGGTGCGTTACCACCCTCTGCTCCCTGAGCCTCCTTCCTCACCTGTGACACAGGAACAATGTCACAAGCCCAGAGTTGTCGAGAGGACAATCTGAGGCAAGACGGCACATGATAGATAGACCTGTAACAGATGGGGCTCCTTCGCTACCCAGAGTGGGATCTGCTGGCTTTGTCCTTCCCCATCTGAGGCCGTGACCCCAGCCAAGCTGCTCATGAGTGTGGGCACCTGCCAAGTCCCCGTCCTTGGAGCTGGGGGAGGAGAGGCCTGCCCAGGCTGGCAGTTGCTGTAAAGGTAGCAGCCTCTGGGGTGGCAGCTCTTCTGGGGTGGGGGCCACACCAAGTACTTCCCGTGGTTTTTCTCCCTGAACCTTGGTGTCGGGCCTAGGAGGAGAGCATTGCTAGGCAAGGCCACCGAGGCTCCGAGGAGTGGAGTCCCCCGCCTAGGATCAGCCTGCCTGCTCACCCTCCGTCTGCCTCATCAGCAATCCCTGGGCTTCCTGGGAGCCAGTGCCGTCTCTCAGGCCCGGGGTGGATGAGTCCCTTTTCTTCTTGTTTGTGGAGAGCATTGAAGAATGTTCCAAGAAGAATTCTACTAGGGAAGGAAACCAAAAGTAGGAGGAGGAGGAGCTGGGTGGGTAGGAAGGCTCACGAGTGTCCCCTGATCACGGCTGGCCTCGCCTGCTCTGATCAAGACGAGCTCGACTGAGCCTCTTGGGCTTCGGTCTGGAGCAGCTGCCACCAGGCCTGGTAGATTCTCCCATTACCCAGAACTCATTGACCAGGGCTGGGTCCCCTCCTTGGCTTCTGTCCCCAGGCGAGGAAGGCCTTCTGGTGGGGTCCTATGACACACACTAGCTTCAGGCCAGCATTGACCCATGCCTCCTCTTTTTATGTACCTCCAGCTCCTTGTCCCCAACCTGCTGTCATCAGGTTATATCCACAGACTGGCCCCCAGGCCAGGCTGGGCCACTTGGGGGGAAATGGGCAACGAAGCCCCCCGTCGCCTGGGACGAGCTGAAGCCTCGTGATGGAGGGGTGCAGTCGGTGGGAGGCATCGCCCTTCAGGCTGGAGTGTGATGCACACTGTAAAACAGTGCTTTAGACAAAGGCGCGTGCGTCTCTGTACAGATGGAGACTAGTAAGGCAAATGGTCAAAGTACAACACTTGGTGAATCCAGTAATCGTCTAGAGGAAGACCCTCTGCTATTTTTTGCACCTTTTCTGTAAGTCTGAAATTATATCAAAACAAAAAAATTACAAAATAAGGGGAGGATCCCCATCCCCACTGAGAACAAAGAGCTTCAGAGCCCAGAGGGAAGGACTGGGAGGGCTTGGAGAGGGAACTGCCGAGCCTAGGGAGAGGGGTTTGGTGTTGGGGTACAGGACATGGCGTCTGTGAAGGCAAGGGGTCTGGCAGGCCTCGTGTACGAAACCCTGCTGACCTCTCCAAGCAGTCCATCCAGAACACACCCTCGAGTACCCACGGCGCGAGAGGGACTCCCTGCTCAAGGTCTGCTGTACCAGGCTTCTCAGCTGGACAGCCTGGGCCCTGGGCAGCACCTCGCCCTGGGAGAGTCTGCTGCCGGCTGTTGAGAGCAGCACGTTTAGCAGTGCCAAGCGTGATCACGCCTTTCTGGCCTCTGCCAGCTCCTGGGAGAACAGCTTCCAAATTTCTATCACAGTTTGTTTCCAACAACATCCACATAGTTTGCCATGAGCCCAGCAGCCCTGGCCATCCAGGCCCATAAGTGCCAAGACAAAGGTTGGCCCAGGCAACCTCTTCCTGCTGCCTGAGCAAGTCAGAGGGCCCTGTCGACTGTTGGTGGCTTATAAGTGTCAGTTTTGGCTCAGGAAGTAGAAAAAGAGGCAGTTGGGGTAGAGTGTTTCTTGGTGCCTCTCAAGGAACCTTCCAGTTCCCTAGAACTCTCTTGGGTTCTAGCCCACCTCCCTTGGGTTGAACACCTCGTGTTTCTGGACTCAGCTGAGGACTGTGTCTTTTTTTTTTTCTTTTGCGGTACTGGGGGCCTTGTGCTTGCGAGGCAAGCACTCTACCAGCTGAGCTATCTCCCCAGCCCAGAGAACTGTGTCTTTGAGAAATCCTTCCCTGAGCACCCCAGTCCTGGTCAGGGGAGATGTCAACTTCCTATCCTGTCCATCATGGTGACTTCTATCATGGGGAAGAGCACAGACCCTGCACTGGGTCCGGTCCTGGCGCTGTGCCCCGGCAGGTTGCTGAGCCTGTGTGGGTTTCAGAGTCTTCACGTGCAGGATGGAGGCTTCTGCAAAGGGCTGCCGAGCCAGTGCTGCAGCGCTACGCAGCCTCTGGCCCAGGGTGAGTGCTGTGGCTGTGCCCCGCCAGGGCGAGCCCGAGAAGACAGGAATTGGCAGTGTTCATCCCTGCACCTGAGAAAGCCATGCTGGGGGTTCCAGGGTTTGCCAGGTGTACAGATACACGAAGCAAGTGGAGCCCAGGGCTCAAGCCTGATTCTCGTCTCGCCCTCTGAAGAGCCTTGGGCAGGTCAGCTCTGTCCCCTGCCTGAACCTCGGTCACTTCCTCCTCAAGACAAGGAGGAGGCCCCCGCTCACAGTCCCTGCGGCCAGCACTGACGCTGCTGTACACTGAATTCTGCCCCAGCGCACGCTGCATCGTCCTCCGCTGACTGGCCTCCCCTGGCTGCCGCAGCCGGGTCACCCCCTGCCCAGGGCCCCTCCCGAGGGCCTCCTGCCGGTTTAGCTCCAGAAATGATTTTGGCTAGTCCGGCCACTCCTAAGTGTCATTTCCCGACCAGGGTGCACACGCCGGTCCCTGGTGCCACTGCACACACGCCCCCGCCTCACCTTGTGTCACCACCTTGCCAAAGACGGGCAGAGAGTCAAGTGTGGAGCAGTTCCAGCGCCGGTTCCGGAACTGGTACTGGCACTCCTCGATGGCCAGCTGAGCGCCCCGGCGCACCGAGTCCATCACCTCCAGGTTCCGCTTGCACATCTGCACCTGCCTCTGGATCAGGCCCTTGAGTTTCTCGCATGTCTCCTCCTCGGAGATGCTCCCCACCGAAGACAGCTTGGCCAGGTACCTGGAAGGGGGCGGAAAGTCATGCAGGACCCGTCCTGGCAGCCCGCAGGAGACCTGCGGCTGACCTGTCCCAGCGACTCCTGGTCTCAGGCTGGGGATCTGTGTGTGGAGTCTGCACAGGACCTGAGGTGATAGGGCGGGAACTCGTTTGTTTGCTGAGGAGTGAAGGAATGCGGCCCAATCAGAAGGTACATAGAGAGTCCTATTAGAGTATGGAAATTTTCATGCTGATAATTAGAATAGCTGACTTTTTTTTTTTTTTTTTTTGCGCCCGGTGCTGGGGATTGAACCCAGGGCCTTGTGCTTGTGAGGCAAACACTCTACCACCTGAGCTATCTCCCCAGCCCTAATAGCTGACCTTTATGGAACCTTGTCATGACTGGGCTGAGTACTTTAGATCCTCGCTTAATCCTCTCAGCAAGCCAGTGAACACCCATTTTAAAGATAGGGAAACTGAGGCACATATATATGTACAAAGCGACACAGCCAGTGAGGGGCAGGGCAGGCCTTGAACCTGGTTTTGTCTGACTCTGTGGCCTTCGGTAGTGACAATTCCTTTATGTGATCAGGGGCTAGAATTGACACTGCAGGTGGAAGCTGCTGGGAGCCGGGTTTGCTTAACCTAGGGATCAGGCCAGGGTGCAGCCGGGCTGCCTCTGGCGCTGGTGGTGTGCAGGCAGCAGCCAGGTCCTAGGGTCAGGCATGTGGGTCGGACAGGAGGGCTCTCGACTCTGGCCATGTGTCGGAAGCATTTACCAGGCTTGGGGAACGCTCAGGTGCCTGAGCCCCGCTTCAGGCAGGGCTTGGCGTGCATCTCAGCTTTGGACTTGTCCCCAGGCACGGCTGGGAAGCCACTGGCCTGGAAAGCAGCTTTGGGTAAGCGCTGGTGGTGTCTTCAGTCTGGGACACCACGGTCCTCCTCCCTGCAGCACCAGCCCCCAGGCAGTTTCCTTCGCCCTCTGGTGTGGGGTGGAGTCTGGCTTTCCTTGTCTGTCATGGAGTGACAGTTCCTACCCCAGAGGGCCAGGGTGAGGGATGGCATAACTGGTAATGCCCCAGGCTGTCGCAGGCACATGGTAGGAAAGGTCATTGTAATGTCTCTTTCCTTAGGCACAGTAGGAGGGGGTGGTCTCGGGCGAGGCAGTCCAGCTTCCTCTCCCGCCTGCACTCCTTGTCTCCCAGGGCCCCTCTCCTGTCCCTTTCCTGTCTGCCAGTGTCCTGACCAGGCCCAGGCAGGAGTCTGAGCCTCTTGGACGGAGGACGGTAGGAAGATGGCTGAGAAGCAGGGAGGTGCCAGCTCCAGATGCGCCAACTGGCTTCTCGGTGCTGCCTGGGTGCTCCCTTCGGCCATTGCCCAAGGAAGGGGAGCCTCCCACAGGGCCAGGCCTACCTGTGGCACTTGGCCTGCAGGGGGCGCCAAAAGCCTAGCACCTACTGGCAGTGGGCCAGGCCACGCTTTGGGGAGGCCACAGGTGTCCTTCAGTGAGGGACAGAGTTGTGCCTCCCGTTGGATCTTTTCCTGCTACCACCGAGGTTTGACTCTTGGATAAACGGTGAGAGTCCCTATGCCCCTATGACACAGAACTGGCCTGTCCCCAGCTGGGCCTTTCCTCCTTCCAGTCCAGGAGGCCATGTCTGGCTGTGCCAGGCACTGGCCCCTGGAGAGGAAAGGCATTCAAGGGCAGGGGTCCCTGGGCAGGAGAAGGAGGCTTTGGAGGCCTGACTGAGCCCCCAGCCTGCCGTGACCTGAGGCAAGTCACCTCCCGCTCAGGCCCAAAGGGCTGTTCCCACTGTCCGATCAGTGGTCTTGTTCTAACGGGCAGAGGTGGGGTGTCCAGACCTCGAAGGCCTGCTGGTCCCGTGCCGGGCTGATGGATGGAGCCCCTGCCCCACACAGGGAGAGATGGACCGGGGGCAGCGCACTCCTCCAGGCTGGGCATGCGGTGGGCGACAGGCGGAGGTGACAGCAGCAGGGATGTAGGGGAGCTGCCGGCCTGCCATGGCTGTGAGCCACGGGACTGTGTCCAGGAAGAAGCCCCTGGGGTGGGTGTGTACCCCCACCGCCCAGCACCGGCCTCGCCTGGCAGGACGCTGCCCCTTCACATGTGTGAGGCCGGCCTCGCCCAGCCCTCTCTCCTGATCCTGGAGCTCGTCTAGGTGGCAAAGGTGGGCATGAGGTACCAGAGCTGAAGGTGGGTTGGAGAGGGGCTGCTGGGTGGCCTCGGCCTGCTGCCTCTGCCTGTCTCTCCCGGTGTCCAGGGGGCGCCTGGCCTCCTTTTACAGAAGAGCAAGCCGAGCCTCTGGAAGGGAGGTGGTCCTTCCAAGGACCCACCGCTGGGGAGCAGCAGCCCTGACTCAACTCCCGCCTCTCCCCGGCTGTGGGCCTGGATGGCTGGGGTTGCCACCCAGCCCGTCTCACGCCTGGCTGACCAGCGGCTCCCTCTGCTCACCTACTGGCAGAGAGCTCAGGGCAGGGGAGAGCAGGGAGCAGGAGTGGGCCCAGCTGCTTCCCAGGGCTTCCAGAGTCCCTCCCGCTCCCCCAGAGACACGTGCCGCTTGCTGTCCCTGGCCAGCCATTTCTCAGGCAGGGGGACTGTGCGGGGCCTGATGGGTTTCGGCTGCCACCCACCCACCCGCCTGCGCGTGGAGCTGGCCACCCCGACCTCTCAGCCTGGTTGCAGTGCCCCATGCAGGCTTCTTCCTGCTGCTCCTGAGTCCAGGCTGAGCCATCTGCCACCTGCTGCCCTGGCCACCCAGGACTCCAGCCACTGCCCTGCCATCGATCAGGTTACCCCGCCAGCCCAGGCCGCCCCTGCCGGCTCGCCGCCAGCCAGCTCGTGCCCTGGTCTTCTCAAATGGGGGCTCCGGGTCCTCGAGGCCCCTCCCAGGAGGCCCTCCCCGCAAGGCCGTGCGCAGCCTGCAGGCTGGAGGGCCCTGGCCCTGCCAGGGAGATCAGATCCTCTCGGCCACCTGCTGTTTTCATTAGACACTAAAATTAGCTGGGCTTGTCCCAAGCTTTTCCAGGTTTGCTTGCTTTTTAAACAAAATATACACATTCCTCGATGAGAATCTGTACCTCTGACTCCTCCCAGCTCTCAATCTGCACACGGAGAAGAGAGTGGAAGGGAAGAACCGGAGCGCTGGGGAGGCCAAGCAGGGCCCTGTCACAGGTCCCGGCCCTGTGGGTGTCCAGGTGGGGGCTGGGACGCCAGCCCAGGCCTCTCTGCCCCTCCCTTTGGCCTCCCTGCCGCCCGGGCCACATTTAGAGCCTCCTCAGGAGTGGTGGTGCCTGCGAGGCCCGGAGGAAGGAGGCCAGGCAGGCAGGAGGGGCCGGAAGGAAATGGAGCGTACCCAGCAGAGAGCTTCCTTGGGGACAGGGGTGGGTGGGCAAGATGACCACAGACCCCACCCAGGTGGACATTCTGAAGGAGCCCCCAGGGGTACCTGGTTCCCCCAGATCCTTACCACGCCCCCAGTGCTTCTGTGGCCACAGTAGAGGAGCTGGCTGTCCTCTCCTCCATGGCGCCCAGCTCGAGAGACCCTGTCCTCTATGGCAGGCAGTGTAGGAAGGGCTGAGGGAGCCACTGAGTTGCAACTGTCACTTGAGGCGAATTGGTGGACATCTTGGAGCCTCAGTGCTCTATGAAACGGTGAGAACGGTACCCAGGGCAGGTGCTGCTTCCCACTGTAGCACCCCTGGGTCACCACCACTATCCAGATGGCCTCCCAGACACGCTGTGCTGCATCTCAGCCCAGGTGTTGGGCTCTCCTAGACCTGGTCCCAGCCTTTCTTCGGCTGAGCTCGCCCAGTGGGTGAGACACTGCCGTTGGGAACATGGTTACTGCAGACAGGATCCCAGCTGGGGTGTTTTGTGGCTGTTTGTCTGGCTTTAATGTGCTGGGGATGGAGCCCAGAGCCCTCCTCGCGCTAGGCAGGGCTCTCCCACGACTCTACATCCCCGCCCCTCACTGCAGATTTTTGGCAGAATCTCTGGAGTTTGCAGAATTAGAGGATGTGTTTCCTGGTGATTGTGACCCGTGTGGCTGGCCCTAGGACATGGACTGCAGGGAAGGTGGGCAGGGGATGGTACTGTCAGGAGAGCAAAGCTGGGACCCTGAGGTGCAAGGGCTGGGGCAGTGGCATCCAGGACAAGCCAGGGTGCCAAGGGGACATGGGAATCATTTTGGGAATAAGGGGTGACTGGAATCAGGGACCTTCCCTTCCCGTCACCTGTGCCCTCAATCAGCAGCCACATGCCTCGGCATGTCCTTATTAGAACAGTGCAGAGTGGGCCAGGAAGTCTGCTCCCTCCACTTCCCAGATGAGGAAACCGAGGCTTGAGGTGTGTCTTTAAGGTCAGGAGCTGGTCAGGGTGGTCAGGATTTCAGAACAGGTCATTCTGGCTCCTGAGCCTGGGGGCTGGATGCTCAGGCACCAAAGATGGCCTGTGGTACTGAGGTCACCAGACACTGAACTGGGCCAGGTGGTCTGATTCTTCTGTGGAGAGATCTTTCTAGAGCCCTGTGTCTTTTCTGAACACGTGAGGGTGTTGGCGTGCTTTCGAGAGAGGTGGGTGGTGGTGGGGGACACATCTCAGCAGTCATGCTTCTATCTAGACCGTGCTTTTTGGGCCTGGGGTCACTAGCCACTGGGGCCTGGAGTCCCTGGAGGGCAGCCAGTGGGGCGGGGCTGGCGTTGGAGACCTCAAGGTCGCGTGTGGGCGGTGGGCTGCCTCTGTTCCTCCTCCTTCCCTGCCCTGCGTGACCCCAGGGTTTTTGGTGCCCCGCCGAGTTCCCTGGGCCTCGGGTGCATCCCTCAGTCGGGGGAACCACGGCCCGCTGGAGTGCAAGCCGCCCGGACCCTGGCTGCCTCACCCTCGGCAGCCCCGGCACTGCCGTCCCTCCTGCCTTCCCTGTTGCCATGACCCACAGCGTCTGACCCTCAAGCCCCTGTCTTTCGCTCCTGAAGCTCCAGATCCCCCGCTTCCTAGTGGGAACCCCCCTCCCCTTTCCCATCTCACCGTATTTGTTCCCAGGAGAGCTGGTGACTGACTCAGGGCCAGGAAGCAGCCACTCAGACCTGGGTCTGCATGGCCCTGGTGCTGTGCCAGCTGGCAAGAACTTCCCTTCTCTGCCCAGGTGGGGACACTGTGGGGGTCAAGGTTAGGGCATTTCCTGACCTCACCTCGCCCTCCACTCTGGCAACAGAAAGCTCGTTTGCAGAGACCTACCCAACTCCCGCCCCTAGAGAGCCTTTTGTGCCCTGTGGCCACTGGACCATTGAAGTGTCCTCCCCCAGGTGGGGAGTGAAAGGACATTGGAAACCCCAGCTGAGCCGTTTGCAGCCAGGGTTGGCTTCCTAGAGTGAGGCTCCCAGTTTCCAGCAAGTTCCTTGGCCTTGGCAGGTACCTTGTAAAGGCCCAAACTTGGGAGAACCTCTGGCTGAAGGACCCCAGTCCCCGCAGGCTGGCTGGGTGAGCCTTGGTGCTCCTCCCCACCCGTGCAGCGAGGGCTCAGGGCTCGGGGCTGCAGGTCTGCATTGGTCAGGTGGAGGAAGCGACTGCAGGCCTGGGATGGACTTTCCCACCAACGCCGTGCGGCCCTGGCCTTGCACCATGCCTGAGGCCCGGAAGCACCTGGCGGGTCTGAAGGGGCAGACAGAGCACCCACTCCCACGCATGAAGCTGCGTCCCTGAGGACCCCCACACCCTGCCATCAACTCCGATGTCCGCTTCGTTCTTGAGGCCTTGAAGCAGAGCACCCCGACTCAGGAGGGAACACCACTGTCTCCAGCTTTGGGGGAAAATCCCTGGGACCTCATCCTGAGATTAGGCGGCTGACGCCATGAGTGGAATGACAAATGGGCCTGAAGGTCCCGTCACAGTCCCAGTGGGAAAGAGGCCCCACCAGGCCCGTCAGCAATCCCTGCTGTGCAAACAGGCCCCCAGAAGGACACCTCCCGCAGGGCGCGTCCCTGCCTCCACCACCTCCCTTCGTCCCTCTCTGCAGACCAGGTCCCCTCCACCGCAGGGCTTGGCTTGGCTCTGACTTGGCGGGAACTTAAAACGCAATTTGGTTTCAGTTTGCCAGGAGATGGGGAGGCGGAGAGGGGTTGCGTGGGGAAGGGGGAGCTGCTGGGTCAGGGTGGGGAGAGCCTTTCCCGGGTCTGGCTCATTCACAGAAGAGGCAGTTCAGGTCTCAGAGATAAAACCTGGCAACTCCTGTGGAAATCTGGAGAGCAACCACAGGTCCCAGCTCCGCCTTCCAGCTGGGTTTACAGCAAACCAGCCGTGGCTCTCGCAAGCTCCCTTGCGAGGGTGCGGAGGGTGACTGACTGCCCGGGCCAATGGCAGGCGCTGTCACCCCCAGCTCCTGGCCTGCCTGTGCCCCGTTGGCTGGCCTGAGGCCTTCCTCCCAGAGGGAGGGACTGGAGGCGGAGGCTTGCGACCAGCACTCATCTTCCAAGCGCACCCACAGGGCCGAGCTGGGCGAGTTTCAACAGGTTTGGGGAGCGCTGTCTTGTCGGAGGCTTGCTGAGTTGCTCAACTGCTAATCCAGGGTTGAGGGGAGAGAGTGGAACCAGGCAGAAACTGGGCTGGCTGCTGCTGAGCACACCCCTCGGGCAGGGCCTGGTCCTGGGCCCCGCGGTAGAGGGGCGAGAAGAGGGGCAGGGCTGCAGATCTGCGGGTGCCAGCCGCCCTTCCTGACACCCACGGGACACGTGCTGGTATCACCTAGCCCTGGGGCAGTGGAGTGAAGCCTTCCTCCTACTCGAGGTCTTTGAAGATGGGCCCCACTTGACAAGAACGGCCTCTGCAAGGACTCCTTCCTTCCTGGTCCATCCACTGGGGCGGGAGGGGGGGACATGCCAGGCTCGGGTGTCAGGGCCACTCTGTCACTGCCCCGCCTTCCGCAGCAGCGGCCTCAGTGCTGGACTCATATTTGATACGAGATGGTTCTGCATGCGCGGGAAGAAAACCGGGAGCCTTGGACGTGTGAGAGCAAGTCAAGTTCAAGTCCCGATCCTTGGGGAAGTCGCTGCCCTCTGGGGCTCTGGGCGGGGCTCCTCTCCTCTGGGTGGGGAGACAGAGGTGCTGTGGCTCAGGTCTGGTGGTGGGTATGACGGTGCTTTGTGAACGAACAGTTCTTTCTCAGTGTGGGGGTATGATTTTGCCCCTAGGGGACATTTGGCCATGTATGCAGACATTTTTGGTTGTCACCTGGTGGGGTTGTCATCAGTGTGTGTTCTCCTGGCATCCAGCAGGAAGGGGCCTGGGATACTGCTGAACACCTTGCAGTGCAAAGGACAAAGAATTATCTGGCCCAAAATATTAATGGTACCAAGGTCGGGAGAAATCCTGATGTAAACTGTACAGCTCTGTGGGTGTGTCAGTGACTGTAATTCACTGCCCGGGAGCCACGGAGGGGCTCCCAGGAGAGGGACTCTTACTCTTTGGAAGGAAGGGAGAGCGTCTCTTAAGCTGGGGAACCATGAAACATTTTCTGGGGGAGACAGGCTGCGTCTTTGCTGGTGGGGCCGGCTCTCCCCGACACTTGGACTGGGGAGTCGCTTCCTGCGGCCAAGAGTCACACATCCCCACCGGGTAAGCAGGCCCACGGGAGCTCAGCCCCGAGAGGCACACCTGTGGACTTGCACCCTGAGGTGTGCCAGGGCCCCTTCGCCTCTCCCAGGGGCACCCAGGGCTGTTTCCAGTGACAGCCCCTCTGGCCTGGCTGGATCTCCTTGGCTCTCCGAGGCTCCTGTGGGGACTCTTGTTGAGGAGGAGGAAGGTGGCGGTTGAGTCTCCTGCTTGTGTAAAGATCATGGACTTGGTACAAACAGTGCTTGAGGACAACCTGAAGACCACTCCCCCCATCATCCCGTAGACAGACGGGACTCGAGCTCGCTGACAGCAGCCCCTGGGGCCACCATTTCTCTTGGTGCCTGGCACTGTGCCCAGCACGCCACATGCACGGGCTCGCTCTTCCTCCCAACCACCCGTGTGCACCACTTGCACCAATGGGTACCATTTTACAGAGGAGGCACCTGAGGCTCCAAGACGTTAAGTAACCTGCCTGAGGTCACCGGGCTGAGCAGTCTCCAGGCTGTGTCCCAAGACTCGCTCAGCCACTCCGCTGGCCTGTCTTTGAGTGCACAGGGACGCCCTCCCTTGGCCTACTGGGTTCCCGGTAGGGCTCTGCCCAGCACATGATCGCCTTCCCCCAGAAACCCATGGCGACGAAGCTGTGGCTTATCGATTCCCTCGCTCTCGCCAGTGCTTCCATTTGGGTTGAGAACGAGCTGCTGAGGACAGTGGCCCAGAGGGAAGAAGAGGCCACTCAGGGCCACCCCGCACTGGCAGAGAGCTGGGATTGGAACGTGTCTTCAAGTCCCAGTGCAGTCTCAGCGCCAGGGGGACCATTCGGAAACACTGCTGATCCCGGGTCCGAGGTAGGGCAGCCCCCTGGAGAGCTGGTCCAGGCCTTCCACCAGAGGACCATGCACATCCCCCACTCGGAGCGAGAGCTGCCACAAGCTGTCAACTGCTTCGGGTGCCAGAGGCAAGCCAATCAACAGCTTCCAGCCTCTCTGGGCTTGCCCAGGCCTCCGGCTGCAGGGTCCTCCCAGCTCCAGACTCCATCCTGCCCAACAGCTGCACACAGCGGGACACCTGGCCTCCCCACTGGGCCACCTGCCCCTGAGATGACAACAGACAGCACCGGCTCTGCAACTGGCCAGTTGACCAACCCTGGATGGAAGCCTGTCTCTAAGTGCTGGGCCAGGACGGGACACCCAGGTCCTATCCCTTGGTGTGTGCTGCCAGCCATCAGGCCTCCAGCTTGGCTCACCCTTGAAAAGATACGGTGCCACCACCTCGCCTGAATGGACAGCTGCCCGACTGGAGCTTTTTCTTCTAGAGGCAGCTTTGGGCCACACACCTCTGCCATTTGCTAGCTAGGTGGCTTTGCAAAACTGCCTTTGGGATCCCAGCTATTCTCATCTGTAAATCGGGATTTGAATACAGTCTGAACTACAGGGCGTTACTGACCCTGGCAATCGCTGTCAGGATTCCACAGCCTGCAGGCCACGTCCCCCTGTGATTGCTCCTATTCAGGGCTCTTTGCCCTGACGGCTATGTGGCACGTGCACTGTCCCACCCGTTCGTGGCTTTGCATTTATGGGTCCTTCTATTTGGACCCCAAGCCATGGCCTGGCTGTGATACCTATTCCTCCCAGAGTTGGTCCAGTCCCTGGCCTGGGGACAGAGGTGATACACACAAGGCAGTGATGCTGGCTCAGGGGGCTCTGCCCTGGGTCTCTTCCGATCCTCCCGGTTCCACAGGGTCCTGGGAAGCCCCTGTTCCTCTTGCCTTGTGCTGAGCAGAGAGACCCTTGGCTTGATGCCCTGGTGCAGCAGGAGCAAGCTGGGTCCTCCAGAGCCCTGCTGCATGGCAACCTGAACCATCACAGTCACCCAGAACAGGTTTGCCAACTCCCTTGTCCCTCCAGGCTGCCCCTCCTCACCCACCCCCCACGGCCGCACAGGCTCCAGAAGGGAGCTGCTGGAATTCCCCGGGGGTTTGCATGACCTAAAGCCAGGGCTGTGTCCCTGCCTGAGATCCTGGGTGTGGACGTGGCTGAAGGTGGGTGGTAATGTCACCTGGGCCACACTGGCTCAGCTTGGGATAGTCTTAGGGGAGGGGCTGGGAGTCTGAGTGCCCGGGTTCCCTTCTCAACTCTGAGTTTGGCAAGTAACTTCTGCTCCCTGGTCTCAGTTTCCTCATCTGTAAAGGGAGCCAAAAGGCCATGATGCTCCTTAAGGTCTGTCTCTCCACTGCCCACATCCCCCTATTCCCTGAAGGCCTGGGTCACACGCTCAAATTGCCTTTTTCCTTTGCCTTTTTGCTACCCTCGGTGCCAGGCGGTGCAAACCCAGTTCTTGTTCTTCCTGATCCTCAGACCTGTTTTGGAGACCCCAGCTCTGAGCCCATGCATTTGAGAGCCAGCTCCAGGGCCCCCAAGTCCAAACCAGCTCCCCTCCTCAGCTCTGTGACCCAGGCTCCACTCAGGGGGGTGGTCTGCAGGGGGCAGAGGGACGAGGTGGTGGTGCCCTGGTTTCTGTACACTCTGCCACTGCTCCCGAAGTGTTAATCAAATTAAGTCTCCAAGAAAAACAAAAACCCCACAGCCACTTTGGGCTGCCTCGGAGTCGCTCACTCTCCGAACAGCTGGGAGAATTCCACATCACCTCGGTCCCCCAAAGCCCTGGGTGGCTCTGACCCCGACAAACACACTCCTTCCAGCCTGCGGGGCCCGGCTGGCCACAATGACCTCATAGCAACAGCCATTGGACACTCGGGGCAATTTCATGGGAGATATTTGTTCTTTGGTCTTGATGCAGAGAGAATTTTTTCCTCTCCCGCTGTCTCCATGGAAACCCCAGCTACACTGTTGGCTATTCCCCTTCCTACCTCTTGCTTTTCAGATCAATATTGGAGCTTGGCTCCCCACTGGCTGCCCACAGCGGATGGGGGAAGAGCGCTGGGCAGGAGAGCCGGGGCCAGGGTTAAGCCTGGGGCATGGGGAAGTGTCACTCGGAGGGATGAAGGAGCCCAGCGTCCTGGTCTTGCTTCCTGCTCACGCTCAGGGCAGCTCATCCTCTGAGCTCTCTTCCCCCAGCAAACATCCTGCCCCTTTCCCAGGGAACCTTCTGAGCAGACCCAGCCGAGGAGAGAGACAGGTCACCAGCGGCTACCTCCCACTTCTCCTTAGGCAAGACCCGGGGAGGTGGGGCTGTTGTCCTCTTTAAGGGCTGGAAGGAGTTTCTTCCTGCCCCAGGGAAAACCAAGGTCCAACCAGAGCCGGCAGCGGGCTCTCAGAGGCTCGGTGTCCCGGTCCCTGTCCTCCTCCTGAGCCTGGCTCCCTCCCTCCAAGCAGAAACAGGTCCCTGCACGCCTCCAGCCCAGCCCGCAGCGCGGCGCAGCTTCGCGCGGGGAGCTCGCTCCCAGACTTCTCGGGATTAACCTGCTATTATGTCCCGGAGCCCTTCCCTGTAATGGGCTTCCTCAGTGACCTGTCAGTCCCGCTGGGCTGCGCCCTGCGCCGGGTATCCCATCCGGGCCGCCGCCCGGGTGCTCGCACCCCTTGCGCCCTGGGGCGCCCAGGGCCGCCTATGGGTGCGGACACCGCCGCCATCCCTGCCGCCTTTGGGCAGGAAGCGGGACCCGGGAAGAAGGGGGCCCCAGGGTCTCCAGATGGAGGCCCGGCGGCGGCGGCGGCGGCCGCGGAGAGAGCGAGCGAGCCTCTGTCCGGCGGCCGAGACACCTGCCGGCGCCCCCGCGCCCGCTGCCCCGCGCCGCCTGGCACCGGCCGCTGCCCCCGGGGCCTGCCCCGCCCCGCCCCGTCCGGCCCGGCGCTGCCGGTCCCGGCCCGACTTACAGCCAGTTGCTCGCGGCGGCCGAGAAGACGGCGAAGACCAGGAGGCGCAGCGAACGCAGGCACGAGCGGGGACTCATGGTGCCGCCGCGGGCGCTCGGCCCCGGGCAGCGCTGCGGCCGCGGGAGGCCCCCAGTCCGGGCGGCAGGTGGGCGCTCCGCGGGTGGGCTGGGGCGCGGCGCCGGGCGCGGGCCGGGGCGCGCGCGGCGGGCTCTGCCTCCGTGCCTGCCGGCCGCCCTGCCCGCTGCTGCGCCCGCTGCCCGGCGCGGACCAGACTGTCAGCGCCGCCCCAGAGCCGGGATGCCGCGGCGGCGGCGGCGGCGGCGGAGGCGGGCGGGCGGCCGGGGGGGCGGGCCGGGGGCGGGCCGAGGATGGGGTTACCTGGGCGGGCCCAGCGGCCCGGGACACCCCCCGGGGGCGGGACGCGGCGGCGGCGGCCGCGGCCACCCTCGCCCGCGGGACTGGGCTCCTCCCGGGGCCTCCCCGGCTGGGCGCCCAGGAAGACTTGGGGCCCAAGCTCGCTGGGGCACGCCTGGCTGCGCGCCGCCTCGTCCGGCCGCGCTAGAGGCGCGGCGACCCAGCTGCCTGGTCCCCACCCGGGCCTTAGGGACGGGCGGGCACAGCTCCCCCAGCCCGCGGCTGCGGGCACTGCAGCGCCGCCCGCGCCGCGCCCCCCGCCCCCAGCCGGCGCTGAAGGAGCCTAGATCCCGGCCCGAGCGTGGCGGACCGACCGAGAGCTGAGGCCACTCGCGCGCACCCAGGAGCCTGCGCTCGGGACGCCCGGGACTGCAGAGCGGGCGCTGGGTGCCGCCCGGCCGCCCCCGCCAGGCCCCTCCCAGCCTCCCGGCCCGCGCGTCCTGCGGCCCAGCCCCTCCCTGGCGCTCACCTCCCTCCAGCCTTCCGGGAGCTGGACGGGGCCTCCCAGCTTCGGGCAGCTTGGGACAGTGGCCTGGGACTTCGGGAATCTGAAACCTCGCTTCTGGCTAGCCACAAGTTCTGGGCGCGCCCGAAGCAGCAAGGTCTTGCCGAAGCTCCTCACCTATCTGAGCCTCGGCGTCGGAGAAGTAGACGCACCAGCGTGGGGTGGGGAGGATGGAAGAGCTCAGCGAGGGTCTCCTCTCGGCACACTCACCCCGGCTTGCTTTGCGCTTGGGCTTTCCGCGTGCCTGTTTTATTTATCCTCCCACACCAGGCAGATTCAACCCCGGTTGGTTTGCGAACTCAGCCCCCAGCGCAGTGTGGGCGGCTGCCGTGTTTGTGGAGTGAATGAATGACACGCACTAGGCTGGTCCGGAGAGCTCGATGCCACCCCATAATAGCCCATAATAATTATCTGCTCGTGGCCAGGCCACACCCTCTCCAGGTCACCGAGCCCATTCCAGTTCCTTCTCATCCCTGCCTTCCCCTGCACACCACAGCGCTCAGCGCTAGAGGAACCTCTTGTCCAAGTGAGGAAAGTAAAGTCTAGAGAGGAGCAGGGGCTCACCCCACCTCACTAGGGGCTGGGGACAGAGGCAGGATCAGGTCCCCACTGTTTTCTAAGCAGTGAGGCCGCCACAGCCGTGCTGGGTGCTGGCTTGGTGTTCTTCATTCCGTGGAGCAGCCGGGCTCAGCACAGAGGAGGGGCTCTGTAAACATTTGGCATTGAGACTGGGCAGAAGGTGGCAGGGATTTGTGGAGCCCAGCAAGAGCACAGATGAAGTTCACGTACCATGTGTCTAAATATTTGCAGGTTATAAATCAAGCTAACAAAATGTGAAATAAAATATGTTCTAGTCTTCTACTTTAACAAATAGACTTTCATGGAAGGCCTGCTTTGAATGTAGACTCCTCAGGCTCTTTGGACCCTTTGGAGCATGGGTGTGCAGAGAGAGGGGGCCCTGGTCCCTGGCCTGTGTCCCCTACCCTTCCCACCTCTGCCTCTATCCTGTCCTTCAAGAGAGTCTGTGAATATGTGTGAACATCTCAGCCTGCATATGCAAGGTCTGTCGGCCCTGCCAGCCCTCCATCCACCTGAGAGCTGCCCTTGGCCACCCCTCAGCCTTAGGACTGGGCAGACGGGTGGTACAGTCTGTCCTCAGGGTCTGGACCTGGGAAATAGAAGTCCTTGTCCTGTAAGTGGGCTGAGAATCACAGGTATCGGAAATCCCAGGGCTTGGATACCCAGACTTGACCCAGTAGAG
Organism: Sciurus vulgaris; assembly: GCF_902686455.1. Lineage (NCBI taxonomy): Eukaryota > Metazoa > Chordata > Mammalia > Rodentia > Sciuridae > Sciurus > Sciurus vulgaris. The sequence goes on from NC_136461.1 coordinate 15,394,242, forward strand.
GGAATACTTTCTCTTAGCCCCACGGTCTCCTTTCCTTGTGATGAGAAGGTAGCTGGAGAAGGGCCGGAGGGCGGAACCCCCAGGGTAGGATCCACTTGCACTTCGGTCTGAGGGTGGTACTGAATTACTGAGCACTTTTGTAGGCAACCCATGTACTTCCTGGAGACTCAGTATGTTATGGTGGGAAATAATAATAATTTAAACAGCAGCAAGCAAGTACATTAGGGTGGTCATATAATTTTCTTCAACATCAGGATATTTTTAAGCGTGAAGGGGGTACCTAATTGGAGGTTTTCTGGGGGCGGGGCGTCAGGCATACACCAGGACTATGCCATACAACCTGGGATGGGAGGTTCTGGTTATATATTAGGCCTGTGTGTCAGGTGCTGTTCCAGGAGCTTCACATGACTTCCGACCTGCAAGCCTTGCAATAAATCTAGGAAGTAGGTAGGGTCATCCCCATGCTGGAGATGAAGAAGGAAGAGAAATTCATGGTTTGCCAACAGTGATGGTCTGGGATCAGGAGTTCAGCTTGAGCCCCTGTCCTGAAGCATGTGCCCCGGACCTTTGGGAAGCTGCACGACCTTTAGTGTCTTCGCATCAGTGGGACAATGTTCACTGACTCGGCTCCTCCTCCTGGGATGCTTGGTGGCACTTGGGAAGCAGGGGTGTGTGAGTCCTGTGAGCGGGGGGGGGGGGGGGGGGGGTGCCAGACTCAGCTGAGCTGCAGAGGGAGGGCCCTAGGCCTGGGCAGAGAGGCTCGCCCTGATCTATGATAAGGGACAGGAGGGGCCCTGGTCTGAGTCAGTGGAAAGTCTTCATGGGAAAGTCTCTTTGAGGAAATGTGCTCTTCTCACTTTCAAGGACAGTCCATGAAGATAAAAATACAAATTAATTAAAAAGCTCAATTGCCACTAGGTCTTGTATTAGTGGTGAGGTGTATTGGGGGCCTCCTATGTGCCAAATGCTTTGCCTCCATTAATTCTTTCTTTCTTTGTTTCTGTTGTAGTGCTGGGGATCAGAGCCAGGGCCTGTGCATGCTAGGCAAGTGCTGTGTCACTGAGCTGCCTCCCGAGTCCTCTATTAACTCTTTAATCCTGGCCTGGGAAGTAGTTACTGTTGTGAGTTCCCTTGGCAAGTGCTAGGACAGGTGCTATTCTAACGTGCTCTAAATATACCCACAAACCTATGACGTAGCTACTGTTGCTCTTTCCCTTTTGCATATAGAGACACTGAGGCACAGAGGACTGAATGGATTGTTCAAGTCACACAGTTAGTAAGTGGCCCGGTCAGGGTTCAGCTGTAGCCCTGGACCTGACTGTCCTCATCAGTAGATGAGAGGAGTGATATCTAGGTCCAGAGCGGGGTGGCTCATGGGCTTTCTCCAGGCTGCTTCTGGAAGTTACTGTGAGTCCTGAAGGTCTGAGGTGGGGCTGCTCCATGCTGAGCTTGTCGGCTTACTCTGTGGTTAAACCAGAAGTTGCCCATGCCTGATCTGCAGGGCTGTTTTGCTTGGCCTGCTCCGTGTTTTTAAATGTATGGATTTGTTGATAACATTTCAAGATTGGGAGATTTCAGATAAGAAGCGGGAACCCCAGTTTCTCTTGAAAAGTGTGGAGATTAAGCACCAAGGGACCCGCCTTCTCTGGTGAAGAGCAACGGGGTCTCCAACAGCTCACTCCTGTGCCTTCTGCCCCTGACAGAACTCCCTGGGGCCCTATTTCCTGAGCATCCTACTGTGTGCATCAGAGGCCGTGACAGGGGCTGCACCTACACATTGTATTCGATCCTCCTCAGAAATTATTAGTACCACTCTCTTGCCTACCAGGAAATAGAGGCTCAGAGAGTTAAAATAAGCTGCCCAAGATCACCCTGTTAGCAGATGGCACGGCCAGGACTTCCACTCAGGAACCGCGTCCCTGCTGCCGCGGGGGACTCTTTCCACCCGCGGTCTCTCCAGGCACACCAGCGCAGTATCTGTGGAGGAACCGTGGGGCGAACTGTGGAGGACTGGCGGATGAACGCACGCCCCGGATGGCAGTGCCTGTGGTCCTGTCCTCGGCTTTCTGACGGCGGGAGGTTATGGACTGGGGGGGGTCCCGCAGTCAAGGTGCGCGCCTAGACCTCTTTCTCTCCCATGTATATGAGATGATCCTAGCTTCAATTTTAAATTATGATCACGTTCAGATACACACAATAGAAGGGAGTAGTAGGATAATGACCCCTATACGCATCACCTGAACTCCAAATATACACAATAGAAGGGAGTAACAGTAACCCCGTATACGCATCACCTGAACCCACAATGATCAGCATTTTACCCCTTTTGCTTCCTCTAGTTAAAAAGATCCTTACTGGATTATTTCAAAATGTATCTTTTGGTCCCCTGACCCCCCCCCCCCCCAGACTGGGGTGTGCATCTGCAGGACCAGGGGTACATGAGAACCAGCTGGTTCTGGCTTCTACAGGTCTCTTTCCAAATCTGTGTTTGGTGACACCATGCTGGTAGCTTGGAATGGGCCACGGTGGGGTGTTTACACCATGTAAATTGGCAGACATGACAAACCAGAGCCGTGCCCCACCTCCACCTCGCCCCTCTAGGGAGCCTGATGTTAGACATTTGCCAGCACACCACGGCCTAAGACACACAGGCAGTCCCTACCTAAAAAAATGATCACCGACATCCTAATCAAACATCCCCAGTAGCTGGAAAAACATGTCTATTTATAGACGGACTGTCTAATCAGGACTCAAGCAAAGTCTACCCATGACATCTTGTTATGGGTCTTAATTTTTCCTAATCTGGAACAATGCCCCTTGAAACTTTTATAAAGGCCCTTAATCACTGCAGATAGAAAGCGGGTCGATCTGAGAGTCCCCCATCAACCACACGGTCAATGTGTCCCTCTGTCCCTGTACTTCCGGTATGGGCTCTGATGTCTGAGTAGATTAACATTTTGTCTTCTTCAGATAATTTGTAGATGGTGCTGAGCTGCATGATTTTTTTCAATGCTTGTAGATGATTTTGTGATAAATGAAATATAAATTCATTGAAAAGTATTTTTAAATTTAAGTTTTCTTTTTTTTCCTTTTCTTTTTAACTGTCACCATACAGTTAAAGTACACCCGTCCTAGACTCTTTTGCTGTTCAGGAGGGGTCGACCAGACTCGGGAAGACCAGGCTCTCCTGATTGGACCTCACTAGTCAGGGCAAGTCTTTCTGCATTCCGGTCTCTCCGGGGATGAAGAAGCTGCAGCTGCCTCCTGGAGTTCATCCCAGGATGCTGTCATTTGGACTGTCAGGTATTCCCACCTCGTGTCTAACTGTAGTCTCTTCTGCTTTTAATGAAGCCCATTTTCTCTACCTGGATTGCTGGAATTTCTCAACCTCTTTTCTTTCTTTCTTTCTGCAAGTCTATCTTTATTTGTAAAAAATAATATACAACTAAAGCTAATTTGATTTTTTAAAATCAAAGTTTCAAACAAGTCTTTTTCCAGTGCTGAGGAACAAAACAATCCCAAACACGCAGTGGATCCAGGACCCTAAGTCCTGCACCTGACGTGATGGTCATGTATGTAATCCTGCTGGGCCCCCAGCCACCTGCCCAGGAGCTGGGTTAACTTTTCCACCCACCTGAAGGATGGGGCTTCGCACAGATCAGAGCAGGGACGTTTTGCCTTTGCCTGGTGGCTCCCTGCGCAGCCTGGTCCCGAGGCTGCTGGCCCCTTCAGGAAGCGGAACCGGGTCCAGCTGGAGCTCAGGGGGGGTGTTTGCGCCATGGAAATGGGCGGCTGGCCTTGCCCCAGAAGTTGAATTGGAGCCTGTGTTGAAGCTGCGGCTGGGACAGTCTGTGTCCAGCAGGACTTAGCCCAGGACACAGACCTTCGGGGACCCTTCAGACGCCCCTCATTCACACCGCTTGCTGCCCGGATGGCAGCGTGAACTTCACTTTTTCTTAAAGCTGATTCATTTCACCTTCAAGGGAAGAAATCGGAGGAACTGGAGGAACCAAAAGCCAGCCCTGTGGCAACGGCGAAGAGGGAAGCAGACAGCTTAGAAATCCTCAGGGACCTGCGATCCTGGAGTCTCAGAAAGAGCTGTGACTTATAAAGAAAAACTCGAGGTAGGTCAGAAGAGGCGTCCCGTCAAGTTCACGGTGAAAGGGATGCAGCTTGGGATTACCGCAGGAGGGCCAAGCTGCTCTTGGACATTTATTTTCTTGACTTGTTTTTATTAGAGGCTTAAAAAAGTGGGTTGCTCAGGTGTTTTAGTGGAGGTCTTCATTGTCCTAACGTTCCCAGGTGGAGCATTTGTCACGCTCCTTCGGAGAGCCGACTTTCTGGATGGGAGCCGGTAAGGGGTGCTCTCAGGGTGCTCTCCCGTGCTGGGGCCCTGGTCTGTCTCCCACTGGCTGTGTGCGTGGTGAGTCGTGGATTCCGTCCCTCCTCTGCCCACCAGGCCCTTGCCTGCACTGTTCCTCTGCCAAGAGTGTCCAGCGACCAGCTGACCACTGTGCTCATTCCCTAAGGTCTCAGCTGGCGCCGCAGGTCTGGGCAGGCACCTTGGGCTCCCGGTCATGTATTCTCTTGATGCCTCCTGAACTCTTCCTTTGAAACGCTATCCACCTAACAAAAATGCTTATTAAATGGTTATCAATAAAACCATCTGTTTAATGCGACTCTTCTGATGGATTCTGACCTCAGAGCGGGCCGGGAAGATGCCTGCCTTGCTCACTGCTGTGACGCCGTGGTGCCCCTGTGCCCCTCGCCCAGAGCAGGAGTCCTGGAGGTGAGGAAGGGGCGAGGGAGGTCAGCTACCCTCGCCACCGTTTCCTCATCCGAAAAAAAGGGGCCTAAGAGCCTTTTCCTTTGTAAGGGGACCAGGCATTCCTGACAGACGCGGGTGCCGTGTTCTCATTGCTACAGAAAATGCGGAAGAAATAAATGGCTCTCGAATTGCTCGTCAAACCCCACAACCCAAGTCGTCCGACGTGAGGTTGGAGCTGTGATTCTGGAGGGATCGCAGGGTCCTTGGCTTCTGTAATGGGGGTGGACTAAGTGACCCTCTGAGACCGAGGTGAAGGAGTCCTCTCTCCCGGGGCGAGGCGGCTGGCCTGCTGGTGTGTGCGGGGACCCTGGCCGGGCCGAGGGGCCCGTGGAGAACTACTGTGACTCCATTCCACCCTGGCTGTGGCTCCTCGTGGCCTTCGAGTGGAAGGGGGGTGGCTTGGAACACCTGCTCCCCTGGTCAGGGGCACTTCCTGGAAGAGGGATTGCCGAGGCCCGAGCCAGGGTAGCTTGGCAAGTGTGAGGAGCAGACTTCTGGCTCAGGGGAGAGCCCGTGCCCAGGCCCGCGCCGTGCCCTGCATGGTATCTGGGGAATGGGAGAAGCTGGGGCAAATGAGGAGTGAGTGGGTCATGTGACGAAGCTGGCCGAGGGCGGCAGGTGCCAGGGCAGGAGCCCAGAGAAGGCCATCGGATGTGGGAGGAGGCTGAGGCTCTTGGGGCGTGTGGTCAGGTGGAGAGTTAGGGACCAGCATCCTCAGCCTGCAGCCAGGATCCGTGCACGCAGATGCCAGCTGGCGTCCCCACCGATGCAGACACCCCGGCACTGGAGTGTCAGGAACCCGCCGGGGCGGGAGCAGCTGCTTCTAAATCAAGGCCAAAAGCAGCCAAGAGGCCAGGCTGGGTTTGGTGGCTCTGCACGGGCTGGCGTGGGGGCAGGGGCTGGAGGGGCTCTCGGCAGGCATCCTGGGCCCGAAGGAGCTTGGCTGGTTTGGGGAAGTTTATTTTGGAAGCTGGGATGATGCAAAATTAAGTGGGGAGGAAAAAATAGATGAGGCGGCCGCGAGGGTCTGTCTGTGGCCGGCGGGGCTCTCAGCGGCCAGGAGAGCCGCGCTCTTGGGTAAACAGATGGGGGTGGCAGCTTTTCTGCATGTCCGCTATAAATATCCCGCAGCTCTCCGCCCCTGCGGGCTTTCCTGGCACCGTGGGTGTGGAGATCAAGGTGCAGACACAGGGCACTTCCGGAGCAGCGGAGGGTGGCCAGGCCCCTGCTGCCATCCCAGTCCCCAGGGTGGGCACTAGGCCGAGGTCCCAGGCGGGGCAGGAGGTGCTTAGTCCCTGGGTGACTGTGGCTCTCAGGTCAGTCCCCCCCCCGTGTGGGCCTCGATCCCTCACCTGTAAGGTGGGTGTTGCTCAGGGTGCAGGGACAAGCCTCAGAGATCTCAGGAGGGGCCCCCATCATCAAATCTCAGGGGCTGTGTGAGCTGGGGAGTCCTCGCCTACCTCTCGGTTTTGATTTTGACATCTGAAAAGCAGGAAGAAAAGCCGCTGTCCAGAGGCGGAATTGGAAGGGTGGGCCAGCCGTGGGCTCCACGGGGGACACTGCCAGCTGCAGCCTCCCCAGCCCTCCGCAGCCCAGGGGCCTCTCCATCTCTGCAGTTTCTAGCACTTGATAATGAGTCGCCCGGTCATTATCACAGCCCCTGCTGGCCTTTGGAGCCAGGGGCTCGGCACACGAGTCTTCCCAGGTCCTTGTTCCCTTGGTCAGTTTGCCCGACCTCCCCATTGCAGACAAGACGCAGACTCAAGCGAAGGGGCTGCCTGAAGGACCAGGGTGGGGACCCCCGAGCCTCTGTTCATTAGTGAATATCCATTGATGCTCTGGCCCTGGCCAAGGCACTGGAGACCTCACTGGACAGACCCAGTCCCTCTGTCCCTGGAGCTTGGGACCTGGTGGGAGAGACAGACTGTGAACCAGTGAACAGGGAAATCCCCAGACAAGCGTCCAGCACGCAGCACAGCCGAGGACCCTCTTTCCGCCTCTCTGAGCAGTGGTTCGGGCTCCTCCTACGACCAGGGAACTTCGTAATCCAGTCACCCAGCAGCTGCTGGGGTTGGCTGGTTCCTGTGGAAGTGGTCTAAGAACATGGCGCCCTCGTGATCCAGGTTGGGTGGGCCTCACTGTGGCACCTCTGTGGGGCTCCGCCACAATGGGAGACGCGTCTGCACACATCCAAGAGCCCAGTGAAGCAGGCCAGGTGGGGTCATTGTCCCAGAGTTACAGACTGGGAAGCCAAGGTCAAGAGAGGTCAGCCGGTTAGGACACTCGGCGGTGATGGGCAGGGTGGTGTGGCCACACGGGACTGTCTGACTTCAAGCCCAGGGCTCCACGGGTGGGACCCTGGTCACTGGGAGAGGCACCGAGGACCCTACAGCTGCCACCCAGGACCACATTTGTGAGCCAAGCTCAGCAGGAAGCCCCACCAGGCGAAGGCGAGACTGTTCAGGGACAGATTCATGCTCCGGCCCTGGGGATGTGGGCTCATGGCTGGCCGCTGGGTCTCCACCCAGCAGTTGGCCGTGGGCTCAACCTCCTCGCACCTCCTTGAGCCCTGGGGTCCCTGGAATGAGGAGATGGCACAAGGGCTTCATTCTGTTCCCTGCCCTGCCTGTTCCCCGCATGGCTGACTTGGGGACAGTGCCCCCAGGCAGCGGGCCTGTGACGGCCTGTATGGCAGCCTGAGGACTGTTCTCAGATGTCCAGGTTTTCCTCTTTCCAGATCCACTGTAGGGCGTGTCTACCACCCTCTTGAAGTTAGGGGTGACCACGTGACTAGCTTTGGCCAACGAAAGGTGACAATAACTAGCACCTCGGAAGGTGGAGGCTACTTGGGTCCTGAGTCCTAAGAGAGCACGATCTGGAGCAAAGCCCTCGCCAACCACAGACAATCCTGTGTGAACGAGGGCCAGACCTCCCTGCCTCCAGGACTGAGGCTTGGGAGTTGTTTGGTGGCATAACCAGCATGTCCTCCTATGGGCTCTGGACGAGGGAGCAGATGGGAGCAGCCAGTGACATGCAGGGACAAACCAGTCCTCCCTCCCTCGCTTCACTCTTTCATCTATTTGTCCACCAATCCATCCATCCATCCATCCATCATCCATCCATCATCCAACTATCCATCCACTATCCATCCGTCCATCCATCCACTATCCACTCACCATCCATCCATCCATCATCCAACTATCCACCCAGCTACCATCCATCCACTATCCATCCACCATCCATCTGTCCATCCATCCGCCCATCTGTCCATCCAGTCATCCATCCTTCCAGGGATGAAACCCCACGTCTGCGTGATTGTGACCATGTTCTCAGCAGACGTCATGCATGTACTTCCGGGTCGTATCACTCTAGAAATGCATCCCAGCATCACAACACCACTCTTGGCCCCTCCAGAGTGCAGAGCAGCCTTGGGGTCCACCCCGAAGCCTGGGTTTTGTTGTGGAAGAAGGGGGACCCTTGATGTGAGGAACTGGGGTCAGTGGGACTGCCGGGTGCTGGTGTTGAGGGGAGCCGCTTAGGCCTCTGTTCTCCCCCAGCGTCTCCCCAGCAGTACCCCCTGGAGAACCCAGAGAGCAGGGGGTCCCTCAGCCTTGAGCGGCAGGGCAGCCGTGGCCAGTGCGCAGGCTCTGCAGTGGTGGGACCCCGTATGGTCCCTGGACCTCAGTTTTCACATCTGTCAGACGGGGGTTCCCTGGGTTTGAAGTCCGGTGGGACGGGGCTGGGGTGGTGGGCGTTCACAGTGCCCAGCACGTCTCAGGGCTGCAGACCCTCGTGGTCACACTGTTTGCGACAGACAGAGATTTGGCGGCGGGAGTTGGGGCGAAGGCGGGATTGCATCTGGAGACTGAGAAGGCGGGATTGCATCTGGTGGAGGAGGCCGAGTCCTGGTGTGGCATCCGACCAGGATCTATGCCCAGTGGGAAGGGATTTCTCTTTTCAGGAACTCCCGCGAGGCCTCTTGGGAGCCTGGCGGGGGCTCTCGGGGATCATCCGCCCTGCGCTGTGGGTGGTGTCGCCGGGGACTGCCTGGTCGTGGTCACCCAGCGAATAAAAGATGGAGTGCAGTCCCAGCCAGGGCCCCTGCCCCCCGACTGCTCCCACCTCACTGTGTGGACAGAGCTCGGACCTCTGTGCTGGTCGCTGCCTCTACGGCCAGCCGGGGTCCGGAGTGACAGTCCCAGCCGCCTGGTCGTGGGTCCTGGCTTTGGCTGCCGCCCAGCCTGAGTGTGGGCTCAGGTCTCCTCCGGGACCACTGGGTGTAGCTCCCTGGGGGCCCCGGGCGGCAGGTGGCGGTGGCACCGGGGCCTGTGGGTAGCGTCCCAGGGTCTCCCTCTTCCCTAGGGTGCTCCTCTTCCCACCCCTCAGTCTGGAGCCCGTACCCTCCTCTTGGCAGGGCGCCTGATGCCTCCCCATTACCCAAGGCCCCAGGACAGGAGGGAGGGAAACTGGTCCAAGCAGCGCGGCCAGAACCAAGGACTCCAGCCCCCGCCGTGGCTCTTGTCAAGCTGACTGCTGGATGCTTTTTCCTGGATACTAGGGATTGAACCCAGGGGCGCTTTACCACAGAGCTACATCACCAGCACCCGCCCCACCTTGTTTTTTTAAACTTGATCCAGGGTCTCACTAAGTTGCTGAGGCTGACCTCCAACTTGTGATCCTCCTGCCTCAGCCTCCCAAGGTGCTGGGATCACAGGCCTGTGCCATCATGCCTGGCTCGGATGTGCTCATTTCCCCCTAAGACACCAGTTGATTCCCGTGGGAATGGGTTCAGGCGATCCGAAATCAGAGCTGCCAGGAAACTTCAAGGCGCACAGTCAGCCCTGCTCCAGGTGCAGGCTGCCCTCTTCCCTCCCGAGCTGTGTTGGGACGGAACGTCCTTCTTCCCCCGGGGGAGGGGCAGGGCAAAGCTTGACTGCACCCCAGTTCCATGGCGAGGTCTTGGGCACCGTGGCCCCTAGAGATCTGGGAGCCGGGGACACTCCTGGCTTCCCTCCAGCCCTACTCCGTGATGGCCTTCGGGAAGGCTGGCTGGAGCCCTTGGCCAGGCTGGCCCGCCTCCGGGCCTGTTTCTGGGCCTTCCTGTTGCGGTTTTGACTTTGGAGAAATGCTCCGGCCTTGAACTCCTCGCGGGCCGGCCCCATGTGAAGCTCGAAGTTTGTTCAGCCGTTCCGGGCTCCTGGTGGCCGGAGCTTAGCCTTAAGCAAAGGCCAAGCTGACCGCAGGTTTCCAGGGCGACTCTGGGGCGGAAGGGCCTATTTACATGTGGCGGGTCCCCGTCACCACTTCCGTCCACGCTTAGTTCACGAAGGGTTCTCTCCAGGGGAGGAGGCCTGCCCTGTCTCCATCTCGTCCTCACTTTCCCTGGCCCCCTGAGCTCGGGGCAGGCCATAGGGCGAAGGTGGGCTCGCTGCCGAAGGGGACGGGTGGGGACAGTGGACCTGCCTGGGATTCTGCGAGGCCAGCTCAAAGTTTCCCCCTCTGGCAGGCTTCTCTGATCTCGGGTCTGTCTTCCTGTCCTGAGGTCTGTCCTCAGATGCATCTTCAGGGCCCATGTGATCCAGGCACACAGTAGGTGCTCAATAAAAAGAGGCGAATAAACACATGAAGCAGGCTGAATTTTGCAGCCATCAGGATGCCCAGGAACACCCACTCAGGAGGCTAGGGTGGATCCCGTGCTGGAGAACCACACTCACCGAGCCTGGGGTGGGCAGGAGTCTGCAGCTGGGCGGGGGACCGTCCCCGGAGGCGCTGCAGCCGCAGGTCCTGGCCTCCCTGGGCCCCTGGGTGTGGCAGCGCTCCTTGTCCTTTGTGTCCTCAGCAAGCGGTGAGGCAGGGCCAGGACCCGCCTCCCTGCGTGGTGCTTGGAGAGCCAGCGAGGACGGGCTGGCACCAGGGCCGCCTTCCCGCCCAGCGTCTTCCTGCGTTTGCGCTACTGCAGCGTCATGGCTCTGGCTGGGCTATTTGCGAGGAGCGGAGACTGTCCCTGGGCCTCTGCGGGGGCCGCATGCCGCGGGAGCACTGGAGGACGAAGGCCGGAGCGAGTGGACTCGCGTCTGCGCGGCCCCTAGATAATGTCACGGTGTCGTGAGGACCCATGCCCCTTCCAGACTCTGCGCGGGGCATTCAGTGTCCGGCACCGGAGTTTTCAGAGGGATGAAGGTGTTTGTCACTCAACGGGGCCTGCGGCTGCGAGCTCCTCAGCTCCGTCTGGTCCTCGATGCCCTCCTGTCCCAGGACACTCAGGGCAGGGAGGCGGCTGACCCAGGGCCCCAGGGCCAGGAGGCGGCCTGTGCTGTGCTGGGCAGGGCTCCCAGGGCAGGGACTCATTTCCCAGCAGACGGCAGGTGGGCAGGGGCAGGGCCAGCCAGGTGACCAGGGAAGGTGTCCAGGAGGGTGAGGGAAGGCAGCCCAGGGGACGTTGGCCTCAGGGCAGCAGCGCTGTCCACGGTGCCTGGGGAGCTCATCGGGGCCACAACCACCGGCAGCCATCCCAGGCCGCACCAGCGACCACGGGTCAGCGAACACGGGAGCTGGCCGCGTGGCCTCAAAGCCTGTGCGTCCGTCCAGCCAGGGGCTCCCCAGAAAGTACCCCAGGGCTGGGTGAGGCAGGATCTCCCAGCCCGGGGACCTCAGGACAGGCGCGGCCCCCGGCCCGGCCCCCTGCGCCGGATCAGGTGCTCCTCCGCGTCTCGGTCATGACCGTCCCAGGGGTCACCGTCACTCCCTTGCTACCTGTGGAGTAAGCAGGCTCAGAGAGGCGCAGCGACCTGTCTGAGGAGGTGCAAGAAGCGGGTCAGGATCTGGCCCCAGGGCTTGTTCCCCACTGGGCTCCGCGTGTTTGCTGGGCCTCGGGCAGTGTGGCCGGAGGAGCAGAGGGAGGTGGGCACCCACCAACGCCAAGGTGAGTGCAGCTACGGGGAGCCAGGTGGGCGGTGGGCAGGGAGGGCACACAGGGTGCGGGAAGCCCTGCCTGGCAGCGCCAACCCCAGGCAGGAAGCACCTTGGCTTGTTTGGCCAGGCTGTGGGCAGAGGGTAGCTGTGTGGGGCGACTGTGCCACCAGCCAGAGATGGTTTCTAAGGGCAGAGGGTAAACAGTCACCTTGGCGATTTGGGTGTGCCCGGGGATGATGGGTCAGCTCTGGAACATTCTGGGAAGCCAGGAAGGAAACTGGAGGCCTTGGGGTCTGAGAGCAGGTGGGGGGCGGAGCTGCTCACTCCCAGGAGCTGCCCCAGGAGGGCTGGGCTGACCCGAGGGAGCCCTGGGTGGGCCCGGGGGTGGTGCTCGGCCAGAGGCGGTGTCGCGGGTGCTGGAGACAGGCACCCAGGGGCCAACGTCCCCGCTCCTGCCCACCCCAAGCATGGGCACCCACTTCCCACTCCACGTGTTCATGAACAGCCCCCAGGTGGGCTCTGTGCCGGGCCAGGGTGCAGCAGTGGGGATAGCCCGCCCTGTCCTCATGGGGCCTCTGGTGCAGGAAGGTTGAACTGGGTCCTGCTCACGATGCTGGGGATGGAACTCCGGCCTCCCTGTGCTGGGCAGGTGCTGCACACTGAACCTCGCCCACGTTTTGTTTGAGTGGTGAAATGAGCTTAAGCAAAGCCAAACAGGGCAGGGTGGTGGACATCAGGTCCCAGGATGGCTTTCAGGCATGGCTGGCTCCAGGCACAGGAGCCCTTTGGGGTTCAGCTGCTCTGCCTTCTGGTTCTACTTTTTATCTGGGGCTTCGGTCTCACCCGGGTATTCTCTGTGGGCTGGGACAACTACAGCCTTAATCCACATCTCTGCCGCTCTGCCATCCACTAACACGCAAGTTCCAGTCATTTTTTTGGTACTAGGGATTGAACCCAGGGGTGCTTAACCACTGAGCCACATCCCCAGTGTTTTTAAAATATTTTCTTTAGGGACAGCATCTTGCTGAGTTGCTCAGGGCCTTGCTAAGTTGCCGAGGCTGGCTTTGAACTCACGATCCTCCTGCCTCAGCCTCCTGAGCTGCTGGATTACAGGTGTGTGCCACCATGCCAGGCACATATTCCAGTCTTACTCCAGGGCCACCTCTGGAACCATTGGGAGAAGTCACTCTCCTGAGGAGGAGACAAAAACAGCATGTCTACACTGGGAAGACAGCTGTTCACGGGCGTTCGCCAGCACTTCCTTGTCTCTGTGACCTGCGTGACGAAGTCCGGGGGAGATCAGCAAGGGGATCTGATCTGAGTCAGAATGACTTCACGGGGACTCTGGACAGAGGCGTGAAGGCTGAGCACAGCTCACAGGCCTGGTCAGGGAAGAGCATTCCAAGCCAGGGGAATGGAGTGGAGCCAGGAGAGGGCCAGGCGAACAGGAGGGGGCAGGGTGGCAGCCGGTCAGCCCGTGGGCCCCTCTGTGGAGGTAAGGGTGAGATTCTGGAGTTTCTCTGAGGGTTTCAACCTGACCAGGGATGGCCGAGGTCTCTGGCTGCAGTCCGGGCTTTCGTGGGAAACGGTCAGTGTGGTCAGCCCAGGCAGGAGACAACTTGAATAAGGGAAGCGGCCGAGCAGACAGGAGGTAGACAGATTCGAAGGACCCGTGGGAGGTGAAGTCCTGAGACCCGCTGCCTGAGGAGCTGGCGAGACCGACACTTGAGGGCAGTTTCTAGATTCCTAGCTTGCAGGCGATCCTGTGGATGGGGCTAGAGGTTCTCATTTAACTGCACTAAAACAACTGAGGCTCAGAGACCTGAAATTACTTGCCCAAGGTCACACAGCATGTGAGCAGCTCGGTGGATCAGAACTCGATCCGCCTGTCCCTGAAACAGGTTCTCCAGGTGCTTTCTTCCCTTTGGTCTCCTTTCCTCCATGAGGCTGCTGGGAACTGAGTGGCAGGTTTGGAGAGGCCTGGGGGCTCCAGGCTCCTGCTGAGGCAAGTGAGTTGCCTAGGGCTCCAGAAGGTTTGCAGCCCGGGGCCCGGGTCAGACGGCTGGTCAGAGCAAAGACTGAGGGAGGTGGCCCTGAAGGACACTCACATCCAGGAGTACGTGCGTGCGCTCACACACGTCCTGGGGCCGTGTCTGGGGACCTGCGGGGACTGGGACTCTGGGGTCAGGAAAGGTGGTGGAGTCCTGGTTCTGTGACCTCTGAACTTTGTCACAGACCCCTCTCTTCACTGTGTGGCAATGACTCTAATCCCCATCTGTGATGGCCTGCGGTGGGGACGCAGCCTGGGTCCTGCCGAGAGGCCGGTGGGTGGGAGCTGTTGCCTCTGACACCGGCCTGGGGTCCGAGTGACTCCAAGTCAGGCCAGTTTGCCTGCTGGAGATTCTGAGATGGAAATTCCCAGACGTTGGCAAAGGCCTGAGCGCTTGCAGAGGTGGTGGGCCCTGCCCCGGCCCTGCCCCGGCCCCCGGCACCTTGAACCTTGAGCCCCAAGCCTTCGCAGCTCGGCACGCTGGCCTTCTCCAGGAAGCTGCCTGGGCCCCCATCCGCCCGCCCGAGGCCGAGGCCTGGGCTCTGCCCCCTTGCTGGCCGAGCCTTCCGGAACGGTCCCTCGGCCCCCAGAAAGTGACGGGGTGGGGCTTCCCAACCCGCCGGGGCACCTGGAGTCCCTCAGCCTCGCTGTCAGCGGTTAACGCAGGATCCAGAAGAGATAAGACCCCTCCCCAGAGCTGGTCCCGGACCCCACGAGCTGGCGACGTGGAGCCCAGCCACACGCAGGCTTCCTGCTGGGGTGTTGCTGTGGCTGTGCCCGTCTCCTGCCGACCCCCAGGCCCCTGGCTACCTGGAGTGGCGCAGGAGACCCTGGCCTCAGCGGGCTCAGGTAAGGTCTGTAGAGTAAACGTGCCCCTCTCCTGCTGTCCCCGCAGGCTCTGGCCTGGGACTGAGGGCAGGCGGGGACCAGCCTGGGAATCTGGGTTTGGGTTCTGGGTTTGGGGCTGGCCCCAGCTGTGGTGCCTCAAGTCAGTTCCTCAGCCTCCTTTCTTATCCACAGAGGAGGATCGACAGGCCTCCTCCCAGGGTGCCGTGACAGTCAAGGTCACAGAGCCCGGCGTGTGAGACACCTAACGCAGGAGGTAACAGGAGCCACCATCGCCACCGGCTATTTGTCTCTAGTCTTGAGGGCCCAAGGCAGTGGGCCGGGGTGGCTTTCCCAGTATGTCCCCACCCCTCCCGGTAGACGTGGATTTGGCTTGGGAATCCATGGAGTTCCAGGGCGAACTGTTTCTGATGTCAGGTGCGGGCAGGACTAGGTCCATAGGTACATGTCAACCCTTTGTCCTAGTAATTGGTTTAGGGTTGGGCATATGACTCAAATCTGTCATTCAGCAGGAAGTTCAAGACTTTTCCTGGGAATTCTAGAGCAATGATGCTCCTCTTAGGAGAAATCTTTGTCCTGGGAACTCCTGGCAGGTATCTTGGAACTAGAAGGAGATCCAGTTTTAAAAAAGGCCAGTCTGGTGAGAGAGGAAAAAAACTGGGCCCTTGCTATCACTATTAAAACTGCTGGATCAAGCCTTTCCTGAAGGACTTTTCAATAACATGTACCCGTAAATCACCTTTACTGTTTAAGGCTGTCTGAATTGGCTTTTCTGTTCCTTGTAACCAAAATCATCCTTATGGGTACAGCCCATACATTTCTCCACCTTATGTAGCTGTCACTTCCTTTCCGTGGGTGGGGTGACATCGGCTCAGGCCACATTTCCTCCGTGAGCACATGGACTCTGTGAGAACCAGCTGACGCTGCTGCCTGTCGGAAACCAGACCACCCAGGAGCCGCAAGATTATGGAAACATAAAGAAAGCCAGAGCAGGGAAAGTCCAAGTGAGCGCTTCCAGAATAACCAGAAAGGGGAAAAGAGCACTGGTAACTCTAAGAGCAAAACAGTGACCCCCACACTCCAAGTGGGAAGGCTGATGGAGGACAGCACGCCCCTGGGAACGGCCCGATGGCTGTGTCCCCCTCAGAGAAGGTCCTTTGCTCCTGACTCCCGGCATCTGCTCCCTGGAAGGCGACCCCGCGGGTTCCCTCTCCTGGAACTCCCCTCTCCTGGGTCCCACCTTTCCTTACCTCAAGGTGGGCTAGACAGAAGGTCCTCGCTGCCACTGAGTCCCACGCGGAGATGGGTCCGTCCGTCCTGAGGCGGTATCCACGCGGCACTGCTTCAGCTGCGAGACGGACCTACCTTCACTTTCTCATCTCCGGGGGCTCCCTGGGTCCCACGCCTGGAGCACCAGCCCCTGGGGGCCGAGCGAGTGCTAGCAGCCTTCCAAGGCAGTTCTGTTCACCGAAGTTAGCAGGGGTCATTTCTGCCGCTTGCCACCGGGGTCCTCATAGCTGAAAGGGGTGGGACGCGGTGGGACAGGGTCTGCCCGTCATTGAGAAGCCTCGTCAGCATAGGCCGGGTGATGTTTGCACACGGCACTGGCTGTGCCCTCTGCCAGTGTCCTTCAAGTCATGTTCAAAGGGTTGGGCATGGTCTGCAGCCAAAAATCTCTCTCGCACACACACGCGCACACACGTGCGCACACATATGCACACACACGCATGCACACGTGCACACACATGCACACATGCATGCACACACGCGCACACACGCATATGCATGCACACGCGCATGCTGAAATGATGAATAAAATACAAATCAAGTTCAAGGAATTCCTGAATCCAGGAAGTTTTGAAAGAACTTCATCCGATGCTCACTTAGTCCAGACTCACTGGAGCCTCTGGGGAGCAGCCACGTGGAGCAGGCTGCGCCTCCTGACCGCCCGGGGCTGCAGCTGGGCACCAGCAGAGGCCGTCTTGCAAGACCGCGGTGCTTATCCGTCCTCATCTGCCGGGACCCGCTCCCCCCCTCCAGGACCCACCCTGATGGTGACTCGGGTCATTGGATCTTTCTGGCCACGGCGATTGGTCCAGGGATGGAGATGACCCACCAGAGCCGATGAGAAGCCGAGGAACGACACGGGCCTGGCCCTTCATGGAGCTCTCGGGCGCCTTCGAGGTCTGAGCCCGGGGAATTCCTCCCTAGTTTCTGCCTTTCCTTCTCCATATTTTTACTGGCGCATCCTAGCTGTGCCCAGTGCGGGAGGTGCCACACATCTGCCCGCGCACAGGACGTGACAGCGCGCTCCGTCCCGCGGCCCTGTGGGAGGTGGCCTGGCAGGCCGCGAGGAGGCTTAGCTCCTGCCGTAGCCGGTCCCAGACTGGCGTCGGGCTCAGCGGTGGCCCCACTGAAGCAGCTCCCAGTCCCGTGGGAGCCGAGTCTTGGTGCCAGGAGAGGGACAGGCGGGCTGCTGGGACGGACGTTAAGGAGGAAGATGCCCCCTCTGGCCCTGGCCCAGCCCTGGGTGGCCTGCGGCAGGACAGGGCAGGAAGAGTGGCCGAGGTGCGGGGCTCTCGGGAAGGAGTGGCAGGGCAGGCCGGCCGGGCACCACGGTGGCTGCCATCAGACCCTGGATGAAGGAAGGAGTCGCCCATCCGTGCTGATGTCCCCTCACAGCCCTGGGCTCCAGGATGGGCCGGAAGCTTCTGGTCCCACAAGGCTGGTGTAGTGCCTGGTGAGCCTCTCCCGCCGGGGCTGTCTTCCCGTGATGGGGGGGCGGCCTGGCACAGTGGCTAGGGGAGGGGGAGGACTGTGTTCTGCGAGCCCACTGTGCGCACTGCCCGGTACTCTGTGCCTTTGACCTTTCTCAGTGGTCACCCAGTGAGTGGGCTCAGCGATACTTTCCGTCTCACAGACGAGGGGTGGAGGCTCAGAGGGACAAAGGGACCTGGACAAGCTAGGAGATGCCACTCACCACTCTGGGTATGTGCCTGGCCACTTGCTGCATCAGGGCTGCGCATGCCTTGGCCGCCGATGTACAGGTCACTGGGCGCCCCAGGTGGTTCTGACCAGGAGCCCGTGAGGGCGCCGGGACCTGTGGGCCTGGGCACAGAGGAGCTGCAGCAATCGGCTCATCCAACCGTGTGCGGAGCCTGTGGCCTCCAGAATCATTCGGACTGAATTAAGGATAGGCACGATGTTACCTGTGCTTTTATCTAACCAAGAACCAGAGCTGGTTCTGTTTTCCAGTCCATTCTGAGCTCTGCAGCAGTGGTTCTAAGTCCACATTGCTGTCCTTGGCCTCTGCGGCCAGCCCTTGCCTTCCGTCCCAGACAGGCCGGCCAGCGGCACCCGGGCCTGCGGCTCCTGCTGCTTGACTCCCCTGCCAGCAAAGGCCTGTGGGCCGGGCCCAGGCGAAGGCCCTGAGGAAGGGAGGGTCTGAACTCAGGGGGCCTGGAAGGTTCCTGGGAGCCCCTGGGCCCTGGCAGGGGCCCAGGAAGGTCCCAGGGTGCACTGGGAGCCATGGCAGGACCCTGGGCTCCCAGGAGGGAGGAGGCCAGGCCAAGCCCAGTGCTGTCCAGGCTTCAGCCAGTGCCCAGCCTTGGCCGACCATTGCAGGCCCTTCCCGCCAGCCATTTTGACCCTCCCTGGGCCTCCTCCTCGCAGCCTCTAGCCAGAGCCACAGTCCTGGCTGCACCCCTTTGTGGGGCCGCTGGCTCCAGGCGACCTCTCCTACGGGCGGGCAGTCTGTGGGCTCCCTGTGCTGGGCTAAGTGCACCATCTCCTAAAAGGGTCACTGGCTCCCTGTCTGGGACGTGGCGGCCTCCCAGGTCCGGGGGATGTGATGGAAGAAGCAGCGCCAACCCAGAGGAGCCGCCAGCCTCCATGGGTGCCAGCAACGCCCAGCCCGCTGCAGAGGCAGGTGGCTGGGTTTGGGCTGTCCCACGTTCAGGACCAAAGGACCCTCCTGGTCACTCTTGTGCCATCAGCTTTGGCTGAAGCTCCTCCTGAGCAGTGCGACATGTGACCTGCTAAGGCTGGTCAACCTCATCCACAGGGACTGGCTGAGTTGGAGCTAAAGGGACACGAGGAGCTGTCACCAGGCCGAAGGGACAGCCGGCCTCCTCCTGACGGCCGCTGACCCGGGTCTCCCCGCCACTCCCCCATTCCCTGTGGCTGCTGGCAAAGCCCCCGAGTGTGGAGAAGCCCAGCTGGAGCTGGAGGGAGATGCTCCCAAACCTACAAAGGTCCATCCCAGCCCAGGAGGGAGGCGCCTGGCCTCCAGCTGCACCTGGCTGGAGCTGAGCACCAGGGCCAGCCGGATGGGGCAGAGGGGTGGTGCTGGAGGGAGCTGAGCCCCGTTCCGGCCTGATGGCCCCGTCAGCTGGCTCTGCCCTGGGGCCTGTCCAGTGTCCAGCTCCAGCAGTGCCCTCTACCTAGCCAATCTTCTGTGGAGGCCTGGGAGCAGGAGAAGGGAGCAGTGGCCCTGGCGCCATGACCAGGGCTGCCCTCCAAGCTGAAGGGTCCAGGTGCCCAGAAGGGATCATGAGTGGGGAGACCCTGAGCCGTGGGAACCAGAGGGAGGGGCAGACGTGGGCACGGGGCCCCGCAGCCACCCCTGTCCTTCCCTAGCAGAAAGCGGGCAGGGGACCTGGGGTGCGAGGAGTGGGAAGAGCCTCGCTTCACCCTGAGGATCTGCCCATCCTCTGCACTCGTGGGGCGGGGGGAGTAGGTGCAGGTTGCCTCTGGGAGCCTCAGTCTCCTCCTCTGTAAAAGCGACTAATCCTCCCTGCTTCCTGGGATTGTGGCAAAGGTTAAATGAGACAAAAGGCGTAGCTTGAGCTCGTCTGACCCCGTGAGGGCAGGGGCTTGCTGTACTGTCATGAAGGGGAGGACCCTGCTTCGGAGCAGCTGGGCTCATTCCCTAAGGAGCCTGCCTTGGTGGCCGTTCCAGCTGGGAGTTGGGGGACCTCAGGCAACTGACCACAGGCCTCCTCTTGGGTGTCCGTTTGTTCGTCTGTGAAATGGGCCTGCAGGGCTGATGCAGGGGTGCACTCAGCACCAGGCCTGTGCCGGTGGGTGCCGGTCAGCGTCCCTTCTCCTCCTGCCTCCCTTGTGCTGGACGAGGAGCAGGAGCCCCAGGCCTGGCAGGAGATGGGGCTCTGCCCCAGGCGCGGTGCCCAGTTGCTGGGCTTCCTTGGTGGGACCCTGACCGCCTGGTCCCCAGTGACCTCTTAGGTGACTCTAGTTCCACACGGTCAAGGGGAAGCCCCCAAACCCCAGGGCTGCTTAAATACAGGAGTCCTGCGGCCGCCACGCGGCTTAGAGACCCCTAGGGAGGCTCTCCACAGTGGAGGACAAGGCTGGGCTGGAGGGGGCTTGGGAGCCATTTCCGGGCAGCTGGGGGCATGGCTTTGGCAGGCCCTGGGTTTCAGCAGGGCAGCGCAAGCTGGGCGTCCCTCGCTCCTTGGCAGAGGGGGACTCGGGGGGAAAGGGGCGCCCGAGTCTGGGGGTGGGGGGTCAGCCGGGCTGGGGACCCAGGGAGCCCCAAGCACAAGAGAAACGTCCAGGTTTGCGTCGCTGCCTGGCGGGTCCTGAAGTCTCCTTTCCCCCAAATTGCCACAGGGTCCGGTGCCCGCTCGGGCTTGTGTCTGCGGTGTGCCTGGGATCCTGGGGCCGGGGGCAGGCAACGGCAGGCGGGCGGAGATGGGTCTCAGGCCAACGGCGGGTGGAGGCGTGACAGGAGACGGGACACCCGTCCTGGGAGGTCTCGGAAATACTGAGCAAACCCAGAGGACCGGGGATTTGGGGTTCTGGCTTTATATTTGTGTGATTGAGGCTGGCAGAGGAAAGGACATTACCCAGTGGATGAACGGACTTGAATTCTTCTACAGGCCATGAGGAGCCACAGAAGACTTCGGAGCAGGAGCGGGACAAGGGGAGAGCTGGTGCAGGAAGATGTCTCCAGCAGCGCGTGGGGGAAGGCTGGTGGTGAGGAGGACAGCTCTCTGCACAGGTCTGTGGTGACGGTCCACACAGACAGGTCACCAGGGGCGGCGTGGGCAGAGGCCCAGGAGTGGTCCTGGCGGCAGCCTGCCTCACCTGCGCCGACCGCGCCTCGCCCAGACTCCGCTTTCCCTGTGACTCAGCCCCCAGCCAACACGGGCCTCGGGGGATGTGGAGTGACTCAGTGGAAAGGGCGGGGCGGGGAGCGGTGCCAAGGACTCACCCCAAGAACTTTTATGTCGTCCCCAAATCTCCCTGGGTCACAGCCAAGGCCGGCCACCTCGCCCAGAGATCCCAGGTTACAGACGAGACACCGAGGCCCGGAGCAGAGGGGCCGGCGCAGCCAGGCAGGGCGCAGTCCTGGCCAGGGTCAGCGGCCCCTCTCTTCCCTCCACCTGGGTGACTTTCGTGACCTTGTGGATGGCCCATCCTGCGCCCTGGCCACCTGCTTCCTGGGCCTTCTCACCTCTGACTCCACGGCCTTCCCCTGTCCACCACCATGGCCACCCTGGGCCCAGTCACTCCCCAGGAACGCCCCTCTCTGAAGCCTGTGCTGTGTGCTCCCCCAGGTGGCCGCCTCCCCTCTTCCCGCTTTCCCAGCCTCCCTGGGCTCCCCCGCTGCCCAGCCCTCCTCCGCTGGCCCTCTGCCCCCACCTACCTGCTGGCCACGGCTGCCACAGACCCAGGGTTCCGCCTGGCCTGGGCTCCTGCTCAGGTCCTCTTCCCATCCCGACCGCCGACCCTCCGCAGGTCCCGCTGCCCCCACCCGCCCCACAGAGTGGAGACCTGCCACCGCATCAGGACACCAGGCCTGGTGGGAACACCACCACCCACTGCTGCCCTGGACCCCGGGCCTCGCTCGGGCAGCCACCCCGCTCGCCCGCCCTGCTCAGTCGCGCCTCTCAAAGCCCAGGACCCAGCTCCTCCCAAGTGTGGCAGCCACCATGTCCTCGTTCCCATGCTCAGGCCAGGGCCAGGGGCCTCCGCTCACTGCTGCGGGGTCCAGCACCCCAGCCCAGGCAGCCACCGCTCCTGTCCCTCTGGTGAGCTCCTCTCCTTTTGCGGGCCCGTGGGCTCCCACTCAGCCCTCCTCCTGGCTCTTCACCTCCAGGCTTCCTCTTGTTCAGGAGAGCTGGGGTGTCCGTGAGGGGTAAGTGGACGGCACGGGCGTGGCAGGGCAGGGCTTCTAGGAGCACTCCTTCTGAAAGTGCCTGGGCAGGAAACAAACAGAAGTGCCGGGGCAGTTCTAACCAGAGGCAAGTCTTCTGCTCTCGCTTCTTCCTCCTTGCTGCTGGAATAGAATCATGATGGCTAGAGCTGCAGCAGCCATCTTGTGACCACGAAATGACCCTGAAGGTAGAAATCAGGGCTAAGAATATCAGGGCAAGAAAGAAGGAGCCCCCTCTGAGGATGGCAGAAGACCTCCTTCCCTGTTTCTTCACAGAGTGGAGAACCGACCCTGGATCTGCACTAAGCCTGCTTATGGTGAAATCTGATCCTAGATACGCCATGTTGGAACTGTGTCTCCTGCCTCCCTCCTGCCTCTTGGGATACTCTTCCTGTCTCCCTTCATGCACCTCTTCATTGTCCCATGCCTAAAACCCGGGGACCCTAAGGTTCTGGTCCAGGTCCCCTTTCCTCTGCATCCCGTAATTTCTAAGCAATCTCCTTCTTGCTCGTAGCTTCATATCAGATGCTGGCGACTTTCAACCTGCAGATTCTCCCAGACCCCCAGATCTGCTTTGCCTAGGGACATGCTTCAGAGCCCCCAAACTCAGGGACCCCAGATCCTTCCTCCTGCATTTCCCCTCCCAGTCCCCCACGTGGGGCCCCGTGCAGAGCCAGGGACACTCGCTCTCACCCCTCCCACCCTCGACTCCTTGGGGCCACCATTCCGTGAGATCCTGCAATCGGCTGCGGGGTACCCAGGAGGACGACTGTTAGAAAACACCGGAGGAGTGGCAAGGTCGGGAGGACCGGGAGCTGGGACCCGTGCCCCTCTGGGGAGGGCAGCCGGAAGGCCCCTGGGGCACTGACTCAGCCATGGGAGGCCCCGCGGTTCCCCCAGAGTCCACATCCCAAAGAAGTGACAGCAGGGATCCAAATACGGGCACATCTACATTCACAGAAGCCAAAAGGTGGAAGCAGCCAGGTGGCCATGGCGGAGGGACAGACAGACAACTACTTCCACAACTACCTCCACACCGCGGATGGGGACTCGGCCTTAGCAAGGGCCGAGGTTCTGACACGGGCCTCCACCCGGTGACCTTGAGGAGCAATGAGCCCAGCGAACGGGCAGATACCGCAGGGATCCACTGGGCCAGGCACCTGGAGTGACAGGGCTGCCGGGGCGGCCGGGGTCCCGGCAGTCCTGGCCTCAGTGGCGGCGGGGAGGAGGTTCCGGAGGGGAAGGCTGGCCGGGGCCCTCGATGGGCTCGGCGGAGGAAGCCGCACGGCAACGCGGCTGGTGGCGGACCGTGCGCACGCGAATCTGCTGGGACGCGCTGGGCGGGCGGGTGCCCTGGGTTCAGCCCCCCAGGGATAAACCTCAACTCTGCTCCGGTCTCATGGGACCCTCATGGCTCCCGGGCCCCGGGTCTGACTCTACGCCCCTGGTCGGGCCCGGGGCCTCCCTGACCACCCGTCTCCCATGCACAAGCGCTCCGCCCGCTAGGCCGTCACTCCCGGGCGCTGGGCTGGGCCGCGGTCTCCTGCAGGGGCTGTTCCCCTGGCTGCCCAGCCAGTGGCCCCTCCGCCTTCTCTCCTGTGCATGGCTGGCCGTGCCTGGCCCAGGGTCCTGCTCTGGGGACCCTCCTCCGCGACGCCTTCGCCGATGCCGCCCTCCACGCGCCCCTCCGCGGTGCACCGTCGCCCACACGCTGGCCAGCTGCTCACATGGCTCCGGGGATGCCTCCAGCTTCCTCTCCTTCCCCGGGAAGCCCACAGGGACATCTGTCTCCTGGGACCGCCAGGTCCCGTGGCAGGGTGGGGTCACCTGTTCTCAGTGCTCCGGTGAAGGCTGGTCTGGTTCTCCAGAGCGCAGGTGAAAAGCTGCTGGGTCTCGGGGCGTGGCCTCGCTCTCCCGTCCCCTAGCAGGGTCAGTGGACATTTGGGGCTGCGGTGCTGGGTGCCCTGGGCCCTGCCATGCGCCTGCTCTTCCCGCTGCAGGTGAGCTCCCTGGCTCCCACTGCGGGCAGGAGCCGTGGCTGGACCCCAGATGGGGCAGAGGCTGTTGGCGTGAGCCCAGGCTGGTCAGGAGCCCGAGGCTGGGCTCGCCCCCGGAGACTGCAGGGCGGGATGGCTGGTCCCACTGGTGGCAGGCGTGGGTTTTCCCAGCGAGCTCCAGGACACTGGAGCGGGGCTGCCCGAGGGACGAGTTCGTGTTGGTCCTGGCTGCGGGTCTGGGGAAGTGTCCAGGGCTGTGGGGCCTGGCAGGGAGCTGGCAGCAGCAGGGCAGGGGGCCAGGCTCCCTGGTCATCCCAGAAGCCCGCAGCTGTGACCTGTGACGGTCGCCCTAGGGCACAGCCTTCCGGATTTGTCAGTGCGTGTGTGTGTGCGTGAGTGCGTGCTGGGAGGACTGGGTGCCACTCACTTGTGGAGATCCCGGGCTCCTGCTGTCCCCGCCCTGCTCCTCCTCTTCCTCACCTACTCCACGGAATCCGCAGAGTTGCCTCCCTCAGGTGTCTTTTGGACAGAGGTGCAAGGACGGCTTGTCAGTGACAGGCTTGACGGGACCCAAATGCCAGGCCCTTCTGAGAGGCTGTGGCTGCCCAGAGCCTCAAGGCATGCAGCGGGGGGAAGCTGGCCAGTCCCATCCGGGCGAAGATGGACCTCCGGGTTTTCTCTTCACATAGTTGGCACGCAGGGAGCTGGGACCCCGGGCATTCTGAGGTCTGGAACCACGTTTAGAAGCTCTTCTCCCTCTTCCTCCTGCTCCTCCTCGTTTGGGGTATTGCAGGGGATTTAACTCTGGGTCTTGTATGGGACAGGCAGAGGCTCTAACAGAGCCACATCCCCAGCCCCATTTATTTTTTTATTTTGAGACAAGGTCTCACTAGAGTGCTCAGACTGGCCTCTAACTTGTGATCCTCCTGCCTCAGCCTCCCAAGATGCTGGATTACAGGTGTGCACCATCCTACCCAGCTCAAGCAACCCTTCTAGATGGAAGCCATCAGACAAGAAGCTAAATAATAGGGACGGAGAGTTCACCGACGAGGAAGTGGGCACTGGCAAAGGGTCACCATTACTAGTGAGAGGACCAGAGAGGGAAAGTCAGTTGCCCAAAGTCACAAAACAAGAACTTATCTATAAAGACAGGGCAATGGGAAAAGAGACAGAAGGAGGAGGAGAAGCAAGAGGGGGAGGAGGGGAGGAGGAAGAAAAGACGCTGTCCCCTTCTGCATGTGGGCTATAATAGGTGCTGCATATGCACTAACAGTTAATCCTCCGGCCCCTGGAAGAGGCCAGGACCCGGCTGCTATCAATGGAAGCTCAGCGAGGTGGCCCCACCTGTCCAGAACTCACACTTGGTTAGCGGGAAGCCAGCATCAGGCCCCAGGCCCCTTGCCAAGGGGTGTTCTCGCCCCCGCCCCCCGCACACTGAGTGGGTGTGAGTTTGTAGAAGCAGCAAATCGACCAGGGCAGCAGTGCCTTGGAAGCCCCAGCAGGCCGGTGGGGACAGATGGCCAGGCTGGTTGCTGGGTGCCAGGTGTTGGACGCGCAGCTCCTGTGCAGCCAGGTGTGCAGAGGCCCCTGAGAAGGCCGTGTGGGCTTAGGGTGCTTGGGGCTCAGGAGGTGCCTGCCCACCACCCAGACCATGGTTTCCAGAGGCGCTGGTGGATCCTGAGAGCTGCCCACCCACCTCATGGCCTCACCGCTCAAGGGGGCTCTGGGCTGAGGTTCGGTGGGGGGAGGGGGCCGGGCCCCTCCCTCTCCCCCAAGGTGTGAGCCACCCAGGGAACGTGGGGCCAGCTGTCATGGTAACCCTGTGTTGCGGAATGACGTAATTGGAGTTCCAAACGTGTGAAATCAAATACAACATCCGCAAACACAGCCTGGGGGTCGGCATGGCAACCGCAGGGCACTGGGACAGGCATGCAGTGCGCCTGCAGCAGCCAGCCTGGCTGGGCCACCTGGGTGGGCACAGAGGGCACCCTGCCCCGTCCACCCTCTCCCAGGGCCTCTGCACTAGCTCTACTGTGGCCCTGGGCGGCCCTGCCTCTGGCCTCCTCCCCTGCTTCTCTGGGAGGCAGTGTGCCCGGTCCAGCTCGGCTCTAGCATCAGGCCGGCAGCGGGCCCGACCTGTCACATGTGAATGGCCAGTTCTCCCTGGTGGCTTCACCTCTTGACCCTCACGGACTCACCTGTGAAATGGATGGATCAGAGCCCTCCCCAGGTTCCTCGGCAGGCCGGGGGAGGCGCGCGGTTCCACTGAGCTGTTCTGCTTTCTTCCCTCTGCCTGCCCTCGACCCGCCCTCGTGGCAGGACCAGGAGGAGGCCCTGGGGCCTGGACGCCCTGGTGATCGCAGGCCTGCCAGGGCTTTGCCGTGTCATTTCGGAGAGGTCTCCTCCCTAAAACCAGGGCGGACCCACGGCCCGCAGCAGCATCACGGGGAGCACAGTTAGAAGCCAGGGTCCCCGACTGTCCTGCTTGGGTTTTGGGTCAGTAGTCCTGGGTGGGGCCCGGGAATCTGAGTTTCAGCGCGTTCTCCAGGGGGGCACGTGCCTGGCTCTGATTGGCCCCACGCCTGCATGAGGGGCTCTGATTGGCTACCAAGACCCAAGGCCTGGCTCTGATTGGCCACCTTCTGGCCGGGTGGGCAGCCTTCCCCGCTGGCCTCCTCTCTACTGCTCATCGGTCGGGGCGCCAGATCCTGTGCCTGGTGCAGCCCCGCCGGCACCAGGGCAGCGCTGCCGCCTCGCGAGTGGCCAGCAGGTCTGAGAGCGTCGCCGGAACGGCACGCGCCTCCCGTGACTCAGTTGCTTCATGTAATGACGAGCTGGAGACGCGAGTGTCCTTCCCCTCCTGGGCTGGCGTGGTGCCCCCCTGGGAGATGACAGGACACCTCGTCCCAGCTCCCCGCTAGCTGCTGCCCTCCCTGCTTCCCGCCTGCCCAGTCGGAAGGCCTGGAGGGCCCTTCGCACTTGCCCGACTCCTCTTTGTTTCCCCTCAGTCACTCCTTCCTTGCGCCTCGGTCCCCCGGGGGCCCTCCAAGGCTGCCTCGGACCTTCCTGGGCAGAACTGCTTCTGACCTTGAGGCTACAGGCAACTCCTGGCCGCTTCTCCACCCTCCTCCCCGGCTTTGCTCCCCTGCCCTCTCCTGGGTCTCCTTCATCTTTAGATGTGAAGTTTACAAAACCCCAAACCCTAGTTGAACACCTACTGTGGGCCGGGCTGGGTGAGGCTCTGCTCCGGGGGCCTCTTCCACCAGCTTCAGCCAGAGGGTCCCCAGCCTCCAGTCTAGCACATTCCGTAGCGAGCTTCAGCCCAGGTGAGCACAGGCTAGCTGGACCCGGCTGCTGCCTCTAGCTGTCCCGGGACTCCCGGTGCCCCTGCAGACCCTTCTCCACGTTTTCCATGGTGCCTCTCTAAGTCACATGGATCCACCAGGGCTGCTCAGGGCCACAAGGTGGAATCCTCAGTTTTCGCTTGTTGATTTCTCCTCATCCTGAGACTCAGCCCAGGCACCACCTCCTCCAGCAAGTCCTCCAGAATTGATCCAGAGACCGCTCTGGTGGCCCCACAGGGGCTCCCCTCCAGCATTACGGGATGGAGCCTGGGGCCTGGGCCCTGGCACAGAGCATGGCACCTGTGACTGTGCTTTGAATGAAGTCCAAGTGCTCGGAAGAGCTCACAGACTTCCTGGTTTCCCACAGGGACCCACAGGCCTGCGTCTCAAAGGAGTTAGCAGAAGAGCCAAGACTCAGTCCCAGGTGCCTGGATCCCGTTTCAGTCTGTCCCATCAGGGCGCGTGGCCGGGTGATGAGCGCAGCTGGGGAGAGGCCCCAGGGCATGGCGGGCTTGCTGAATTCTCCTGGGCACCCATCCTGTTCCGGAACGGTTCTCTCTGGTCAGACACAGTCAGTTCTTTGCTCACGTCCAGCAGGATGCTCCTCATAGTAAATGGATGAGCCTTTACAAACTGCCACTGGGCACCCAGCGGGGCCTGGCACCTGGGCACATGTGTCTAGCTTCCCTGGTGCTGAGGACATGGTGTACAGGAGTTCCTCATGGGAGGGACCTGGCATGGCCTCCAGACCCTTCCCTGAATCTGGCCACAAGCAGGGCCTGAGGAGGCTCCCGGCCCAGAGGAGCCGGCAGGGCTGAGCCTGCTTAGAGGGCAGTGGAGCCCCGGACTCGCTCCACCCCAGACCCCAGCTTCCTTGTCACGGAGCCTGCTGTGCAGTGGCCCCAGATCCCCCAAGGGCTCAGGAGCCGACTCCGCCTGAATTCCACCTGGCCAAGCACGGTGGTGCCCCAAGGACCCAGTGCACAGGCTCTGGCGCCCAAGGCCCTGTGCGTGGTTAAGAGACCGACGCGCCTGTGCGTCCTTAGAGGGAGGCAGGTCCCCTGCACCACCACGTCTCCTAGAGGCAAAAAGTCGATCCTTCTCTTCCTAGTAGATAAGACCTAGACCCCTTAAGGGTGAGCATTTAAAGGACACTCACTGTATACCAGGCCCTGTTCTAACATGTCACGCCTGAGCTTAGAGACCCCACAACTACCTCAAGGTTGGCACTGTTTCAAGCCCCATTTTACAGATGAGGAGATTGAGGCCCAGAGGGTTTCAGTAGCTCACCCCAGATCCTGAGCGTGTGGGCGTGGAGCCAGGACTTGAACTAGGCCACCTGACTGCACGGCCCGTGCTGCTGGCTGCCAGCCCTGTGCCCTCTGTGGCCAGTTTCCATGGCTGTGGGGCAGAATCCCCCTTCCTTGCTGTGGCTCGTGGGGTCTCATGTGATCTGGACCCTGGGTGTCTGCGTTGGCCTCCCTGTTCTGCCCCCTACACTGTCCCTATAAACCTGTCATCAGATGCCATTTGTTGGATGAATTAATGAAGCATCCAAATGATTTGAAGAAATTCATTTCAAAAATCATGTCAGATTTCTACCATGCCTGTTTCCAAAAGATTTGGGGCTTGCTGGCGAAACGGACCAGGGTGAAAGTAGACCAAGGGGGAGCCTGAGGCCAAGTCCTGGCAGGGAGCAGTGTTTCCCCTGTGGCAGGACTCCGGCCGCTGCTGAGCATGACTCAGGCACAGGGAGCTCAAGGACTGTGTCTTCTCACTGTGTCTGTTTCCTCGTCTGTAAAGTGGGTGCATAGCAATCTTGATCTTATAGGGTTGTTGGGCGGATCAGATGACTAATTGTATATAAAGCACCCTAAACAGCACCTGTTGTGACATAAGAGGAAGCTGCTGCAGATATGACTGGAGGTCGGTGTGGCTTGATTCAAGGAAGCCTGTCCAAAGAAGGCCTGGAAGGGTCTTGGTTTGGCCAAGGACTTGCAAAAGGCAGCTCAGCGTACAACACAAAACGGTTCCTTTGATTAGCGTTGTGCCAATACCAATCAGGTTGGTTCGTGAGGGCCACATGGTAGAGGAGAGAGCAGCTATGGACGTAGCCGTGGAATCCATTGATTCATGTGACCGTTTGAAAGGAATCACTGAGCCTGGCGTGGTGGCTCCACGGGGGGGGGGCGGGGGGGGGTGCCCATGATCGGGCCCCAGGGCCTTAAACTGCTCATACCTCTGACAGTTCATTCCTGGGACTCTCTCCTAATCAGGGTCCAGATGAGGATTCCTGTGCCAAGATGTCACCACTGTGCCATTCGTAAAGCAAACGTTTGGAAAAAACCCGAGTGTCCAACAACACCGAAGCGGCTGGGTGAACTGGGGAATTTCAGTTTATAAGTGACCTAGCTGCTGAAATGCACTTATGGGGTTTGAAATGACACGAAAAAACTCTCAAATTAAGGATGGTTGGGGTTAGCTCAGTGGTAAAGTGCGTGCTTAGCACAACTGACGAGGCCCTGGGACCCATCGCCAGCACCACAGAGCAATATAAAATCAATCAGTCAACCAATCAGATTAAGCACAACCGCCCCGTCAATATGAGCCCAGCTGTATTTAACAAAATGTGTAGAAAAAAGAGTGGGAAGACACAAGCCTCATGCTGGATTGGACGAGGGGATCAGATGGTGCCAGAAGAAAAAATTTGTTCACATTTCTGCATTTCCAATTCATCCTCCTTATTGCTTCTATAAAGGAAATGGGAACATCAACTTTATTTTTGAAAAAAAAACGGTGAGATGGATCAGAAGATTCGATGTCGTAAGGATACCAACTCTCCTCAAAGAGTTGTGGAAATACCACGAAATCACGATTTTTAGAGTCTCAGCTGGGCTCAGGGGCGCACGCCTCTCGTCCCAGCTGCATGGGAGACTGAGGCAGGAGGATGGCAAGGTCGAGGCCAGCGTCGGCAACTTAATGAGACTCTGTCTCAAAATAAAAGATCCAAAGGGCTGGGGATGTGACTCAGGGGTAGAGTGTCCCCCCTCCCAGGTTCAGTCCCCAATACCCCAAAAAAGAAAAGAAGAAATAAAACAGGACTGAGAGAGCACCTGCTGTACACAGGTGCCCGGCAGGTGCGACCAGGTCCCTGTCCCCACGGAACTCCCCCGAAGAGGCGCAGACACCAGGCGCTCTTGGGGAGGAGGGCGGAGGCCGGGGGCTGGGAAGGGCTTCAGGGCAGAAGCCCTATTTAAGATGAGGTGGGAGGGAGGGGAGAGGGGTCAGCGCAGAGGAGATGAGATGCCTCCCTCCTGTGGGGGGAGAGCCAGGGGGCAGGAGCCCGCAAGGGGCTGGAGACAGGGGAGGCTTTAGAGAGAGGATGGACGCGGGAGTGGGGACCATGAAGGGGAGAAGGCCAGGGCGCCACCGAGGGCTGCAGGGGTGTTGGGTGGCCTTTAACTGGAGAGAGTTGTCTGACAGCCTTGACGTGGAGGCTGGAGGCTGGGTGGGACTCTTCCAGTAGCCCAGGGAGAGGGCGCTGGCTTTGTGGGTGGGTGGGGCGTGGAGGCCCAGTGAGGAGGACAGCGACCTGGTGTCTGCAGAGCCTCCGCCCTACGCGCTTGCAGACTCCTGGTTCCCTGGCAGGGTGGCGTGGGTATGACCGCACACCAGCTGTCTCTCCAGTCTGTTAATGGACGTGTGGCTTGTTTCCAGCTTTTGCTGTTCAAGTAATGCTGCTAAGAATGTACCCATACGTGCCTTTGGGGCACAGGGTCGCTCATTTCTGTTGGGTTTAAACGTATAGCTGGGGGTTCTCAGTCGCGGAGGGTGTGCCTGTCATGAATCCCCGTGGACAGTTAACCAGGGGCTTGTACGTTTTATACTCCACCAGCAGGGAGAGCGATCTTGTTGCTCCAGTTCTACCGGCACCTTGTCAGCCTTCTCGAACTTCTAGTTATTCTTACAGGCTTGGCAGCGTTCCACTCTGTCTCTGTGTGTGTGTGTTGTACTGGGATTGAACCCAGGGGTGTTGTACCACTGAGCTACATCCCCAGTCCTTTTTAAAATTTTTTATTTTGAGACAGAGTCTCAATATGTTGCTAAGGCTGACCTTGAACTTGGGATCCTCCTGCCTCAGCCTCCTGAGTCCCTGGTATTACAGGCGTGTGCCATGGTGCCTGGCTTGTGTGACCTTTTTTTTTTTTTTTTAACTTTTGAAATTCTTTAAAACTTTATTTCTTCTTTTTAAATACATGTGACAGTGGAGTGTATTTTGACATATTTGTACCAACATGGACTGTATCTTATTCTAATTAGGACCCAGTCTGTGGATGTGCATGATGGTTGAGTTCACTGTGGTGTGTTCACATATGAGCACAGGAAAGTTCTCTCCGGTTCATTCTACTGTCTCTCCGCCTCCCTTCTCTTCATTTTCCTTTGGCTAAGCCACTG
Organism: Sciurus vulgaris; assembly: GCF_902686455.1. NCBI lineage: Eukaryota > Metazoa > Chordata > Mammalia > Rodentia > Sciuridae > Sciurus > Sciurus vulgaris. The sequence continues at coordinate 15,425,854 of NC_136461.1, forward strand.
AACTTGTTTTTCCCTCCCCTGGGTTGTGAGTTAACATCTGCATATCAAAGAGAACATTAAACCTATGATTTGGGGATTGGCTTATTCCACTTGGCATGATGATCTCCAGATCCATCTATTAACTGGTAACTATCATGAAGTCATGACAGCCTTCTTTAAGGCTGAGTAATATTCCATTGTGCATAGATATACCACCATTCCTTTACCCATTCATCTGTTGAAGGGCAGCTCAGTTGGTTCCATAGCTTAGCTATCGTGAGCTGAGCTGCTATACACATTGATGTGGCCATGTCACTATAGTATGCTGACTTTAACTCCTTTGGATATATACCAAGGACATGGTATAACCAGGTTAAATGGTGGCTCCATTCCTCGTGTTTTGAGCAATCTCTACACTGCTTTCCAGAGTGACTTTAATATGGCCATCGATAGCCTGTTTGGCAAAGTACTAGTCCATTTCTTCCTCCATTTTTATATTGGATTGTCTTATTGATTTGTGGAGTTCTTTATATATTCTGGGTACGAGTCCTCTGTCAGTCGTATGTGTTACAAATACTTTTCCTGTCCATCTACCGGCCTGTCTGCCTGCTCAGGAGTGTTGTTCCGTGAATGGAAGTCCTAAATCTTTGTGCACACAGATGTACCAGTTGTTTCCTTTGTGGCTGGTGCTTTCCGTTGTCTGCTAAAGACATTCTTGTCAGGCGGGAGGCCATGAACATGTTTCCTTTGGAAGTTTGTTGCTTTACTTTCTCGTTCAGATCCACACGTACCTGGAATGATTTTGTCCGTGGTGCGTGAAGTGGGAGTCCAGGCTCATCCTCACCTGGATGCACACTGCTCCATTGATTGGAAAGGGGTCCCCTCCCCGGCCGCTCTGCGGTCTCCCCTTGGTTGTGCGTCCAGTGAGGCGTGTGAGGGTCAGCTCCCGGACACACCACGCTGTTCCTCTGGGTTGCTTTCCTTACCCCAGTGCCACACTGTCCTGATCGCTGTGGCTTTGCGACTGTCTAGCTACCTGGACAGGTGAGTCCTCTAGCTTGCTCTTCAGTTTTGACATGGCTAGTCTCAGTTCCTCGCATTTCCAAAGAAACTCTGGAATCATTTCTTCGGCTCTCGCGCATGCGTGAACACACTCGTGCACAACCTTCTAAGATTTTTATTTTTTTATTTTCTGTGGCACTGGGAATGTGACCCGGGGTGCTGTACCTTTTTATTATTATTATTTTTAAATTTAGAGACAGGGTCTCATTAAGTTGCCCAGGTTGGCCTCAGACTTTCGATCCTCCTGTCTCAGCCTCCTGAATCGCTGGGATGACAGGCGTGTGCCACGGAGCCTGGCTGGGATTTTCCAGTTGTGATTTCATTGAACTTCCACATCAATTTGAGGAGGACTGCTGTCGTTAGGATAGTGGATCTTCTGACCCATCTTGTATTTTGTTTAAAAAAAAAAAACTTGATGTTTCTGCTTTCCTTCACAGGAGTAATAAGGAAGGCACATTGGAAATGCAGATGTGAACATTTTCTTCTTTTCGAATCCTTTAATTCTACGCCCCCCACTCCCAACGCTGTCTTGTCTCTTTTCTACATTTTTGAAAACATAGTTGGGGTCATACATACTTGCTGGACTATCGTGCAGTCCATTTTGCACTTGACTTTATTTATTGATGCTTCCATGTCGTTTCTGTGGTGCTGGGACTGAACCCAGGGCCTGTTCGTTCGTGCCAAACACACACTTTACACGGAGCCACCCGCCCGACCCTAAGGTTTTCTCATGTTGCTTCAAACTCTGTAGAAACATAAATGTCAACGACCGGGTCACTTATGAGCTGATATTCCACACGCAGTTCGCTCAGCTGCTTCTGTGTTACTGGACACGGGTTAGTTCCCAATGTTTGCTTTACAAATGACACAGTGGTGACATCTTGGCACAGGATTAGGAGAGACTCCCAGAAATGAAATGACTGTCAAAAGTAAGAGCAGTTTAAGGCCCTGGGTCCTCCGCATGCGGCCCTCTGGGGGCAGAGCTGGGGCCCCGAGCTGGGCTTTCCAGCCCCTGGCCTCGGGGCTTCCTGCCTGGGGGAGACACCGAGCTCAGGCTGGAGCTCTGGGGTAACCATGGCAACCGAGGGGGCTGAGACCCGGGTGGAGTGGCCGAGCTCACTGATCTGGATCACGAGAGCGAAGCGCCCTGGCGTGCGGGCGGCTTGGCGGCGGGTGGGAGTGGAGGGGCTGGCGCCCAGGCCTGGGGAAGAGTTCCGGCCCGCAGGTCCTCGTGGCTGCTCTCGAGGCGGCTGCGGTTCCGTGAGCCTCGGTGGCCTCCACGGTTAGCGCAGGACCCGGACACCCATCTTTCAGGGTTGCTGGGGGTTCAGACGAGATCAAGCGAAGACAGACCTTCGCTAAGGGCCGGGCAGACGCAGAGCCTGGTGTTCAGGGACAGACGCTTCTGGGAGGCACCTTGGACGCTGCCGTCCTTCGTCTTCCCTCTCCCGCCCGCCCGCCGGGGTCTACCCAGGGCCTGCCGTCCTGGTTTCCTTCGCCTCGGGATTCCCCGTGGCTCTCTGAGTAGGAATCAGATGGACTCCTGTCCTCCCGCCCTGGTGGCTCTCAGGCTCTTGGCAAGAGGCGTGGGACCGGGTCGGCATCGGGGACTGTCCTGCCGTCTTCTCCGAGATCAGCTTCCTGGTTAGTCCTCAGGGACACCCCTTTGGCTGCAGGACTGGCTTCCGTGGTGAATGTCGCCTCTCCGGGAGCTGAGCTGGGTCCTGGTCACCATGCAAGGTGGGGGTGGCCGGATCGCGGCCCGGTTCCCATGCTGGAGGACATGCTCACGACTCTGGTCTACTTGGTGCCAGGGCCACTGGGCAGCGGTCACCTCTGTCCCCCTCACCTGGCTTTTGGTTCTGTGCATTGACTCTCCTCTTGGGACAGAGCCAACTGGGCCGGGTGGCTTCTGCAGCCACCTCCTGGTCTCCTCGGGTGGAGGGCGAGGAATCGTGAGCCAGAGCGCGTCTGCGGGAAGGACCCGTGCAGGGACGGGTCGGGCAGCGGAGCAGGGACACAGACGTCTGTGTCTGTCACGCAGGGTGTTCTGGCCACCTGTCCTCTCAGCGAAGCTTGACCTTGTCCCTTGGCAGCTGTGGGACCTCGGACAACCAGGCAACTTCTTAAGCTCTCGTTTCCTCTTCTCCCAAAGGGGCATGTGGAAGGGCCCCCGGAAAGGAGGCGGCGGTGATCTCTGCACAGTGAGTGGCCACGCGCTGTCCAGGTGGTCAGGGTTTCTCTCTGGAATTAATAGGCGTTCCTCTTTGGAAGAGTTTTAGGGTTATAGGAAAATGGAGCAATAGTGCAGAGAGTTCACACTCACACACACACGGGCACACACACTTTCCTCTTACTAATATTGTGCTCCAGCGTGGTCGGCTTGTGAGCGTTGATGACCTTGTGGACCTTGCCTAGTGCCCATTAGGTTCTGCTCCTCGTGCCACACGGCTCGATGGGTTTGATGACAGGCCATGCGGCCTCCAGCAGCAATGGACACAGAACAGGCTCACCACCTGCCCGGGCCCGTCCTCCTCCTCCACCCCCACCCCGGGAGCCCCTCCCAGCACGGTCCCCCACTGTGCTGGGGGTGGGACTCGGGACCTTGCCAGTGCCAGGCAAGCCTTCCTCCACCGAGCTACAGCCCAGCCTGCAACTGCTGATCTTTTTGTTGTTCTGGTAGTTTTGCCTTTTCCAGGAACTATATGATAGATTTAATTTTTTTTTTTTTTTTTGGCACTAGAGATTGAACCCAGGGGCACTTCATCCCTGAGCCACATCCCTAGCCCTTCTTATTTTTTATGTTGAGACAGGTTCTCTCTCAATTGTCTAGGTACTCACTAAGTTACCGAGGCGGCTTTGAACGTGCAATCCTCCTGCCTCAGCCTCCTGAGTTGCTGGGATTACAGGCATGTGCCACTGTGGCCCGGCACACTTGAGATTCTTTAGTGGCCCGATCGCATTTCTTTTCACTGCTGAATGATATTCCACTGATGGATGTAGCACTGTGTGTTTATCTGTTCACCTTTTGAGCGACATCTTGTTCGTTTCAGTTTTTGAAAACTGTGAAAGATGAAGCTGCTATAAACATTTGTGCCAGGTTTTCCTGGACCATGCTTTCCGTGTGTTCGGGTAAATCACGGGGAGCACGCTTGATAGATGGTATGGGAGACTATGTTTAGTTTTGGAAGAAACTGCCAGGCGTTCTTCTGAAGCGTCTCTACCATTTAACGTTGCCAAGCGTGAGGGTGAGCCTTCCCCTGGTCTGCATCCTCACCAGCATTTAGTATTGTCGGACTTTGGGATTTTAGAGGTTCCAGTGGGTATACAGTGGTATCTCATTGTTGTTTGAATTTGCAGTTGCCTGGTGGCTTATGTCGTGGAACATCTTTTCACGTGCTTCTTTGCATCTGTGATCTTCTTTGATGAGATGTCTGTTCAGGTCTTTCTTCTGTTTTGTTTTTTTGATTCTTTGTATGTTTTGGATAAAAGTTCATTGTCAGAAATTTGTTTTGCAAGTATTTTCTCCAGTCTTGGCTCGGTTTTTGTTTTGTTTTGTTTTTTTTTTTGGTCCTTCTTAATGATGTCTTTCATGGCACAGAGATGTTTCTTTTGATGACATCTGGCTTGTCGATTTCTTCATGAAGAGGTCATGCTTCTGGTGTTGTATCTAAAGACTCATCACCAAGTTCAAGGTCACTGTTAAGTGCAGAAAAGCATTTGACAAAATCTAAAAACAATTCATGGAAGAAAAAAATCTGAGCAAACCCAAAACAGAGGGAAATTTCCTCAGTTTGATAAAGCCTCCAAGCAACATCACACTGAACAGTGCGAAACTAGATGTTCCCAGTCCCACTTAGGACTGGGAACAGGCAGGAACAGCCTCTCAGGCAACCCCTGTAGGGTCCCCTCACCCTGCGGGAGTGTGGTGTCTATGCACACTTGAATAAGTCCTACTCTTAACTCACTCATCCTGGTTTCTGGGGGAAAAAAAAAGAATGTCCTGTCTTATAACTCCTACTTATCATGATATTGTAGTTCCTAGATTATTTAATAAGACAAGAAAAGGAAATAAAAAGTATACAATTGAGAAGGAAGAAAGAAAACCTATGTTTGTTGACAAATGAACTTGACTGTCTATGTAGGAAACCCCAAAGAACAGATGTAAAGAACTCCTGGGACCAATTACAGTAAGCTATTAGAGGACAATTGCAGGATACAGAGTTATATAAAAGTCAATATGTAAAAGTCAATTGTCCTCCTAAATACCAGTGAATAATTGGAATTTGAAATGAAAACACAGTATTCTTTATATTTGCACCAAAAAATGAGATACCTAGGTTCAAATCTAACAAAATATGCACAAAATCTATATGAGGGAAACTATAAAACTCTGATGAAAGACATCTGAGAAGATCTAAATAAACAGAGTCCACATTTATGAATAGGAATATGTAACATTAAGGGATCAGGTTTTTTCAAACTTATTGTATGAATTCAATGGAATCCCAATTAAAATCTTAGCATATTATTTTGTGACTATCAACAAAACGATTATAAAGTTCATATGGAAAGATCTAGAATAGCCAACATGGTGCTGAGTGAGAAAGCAAAATCAGCCAATGGACACTTCCCACCTTCAAGATGAAGCAAAGTGGCGATAATCAAGACAGCAGGGGGTTGGCAGGAAAAAGCAGGTCACTTGAACCAGACAGGGAGTCCATAAATTAACCCATGGAATAGAGGTAACTGATTTTCGACAGAGGCTGAGGCGACTCGGTAGAGAGAGTCGTTTCTTCCACGTGAATCACAGACCTGAGTGTAACACACAGACCTTCCAAGCTCCAGCCGCCAGGCCTTCTCTCTTGCTCTTTGCCCCCTGGCCATGGGGTGAGCAACTTTGCCCTACCACATGCTGACATCATGATGTGCTGCTGCCTCACCACAGGACTCAGATCACGGGGCCAAGTGATGGTGGGCTGGGAGCTCTTGAACTGCAAACCAAAATGAACCTTTTCTCTTTATAAGTGGATTGTCTCAGGTATTTCATTATAGTGATGCAGAGTGGACTAACACAGAAGCTGTTGGAGTGCCCAGGGGCTGGGGACGGGGCTGGCCCAGGCATCAGCTGTGGCGAGGGGAGGAGGGGACAAAGAAGAGCAGATAGGACTTGGGGATCCATCCAGTGAAGGGGTGACGAGGAAGAATCAAGGACACTGGCAAGGTTATTGACTGTTCAACTAGAAGGGTTGGCCAAATCTGGCCCATAACCTGCTTTGCAAATAAAGTTTTATTGGAAGACTCACATGGATTCATTTATGTATTATCCTGGCTGGTTTAAAATGACAACCGCAGCTCAGTAGCTGTGACAGGAACTGTAGAACTCCAAGTGCCTAAAATACCACTCTCCTGTCCTCTACGTGGGTTTCCGACCTCTGAGCCAAGTAGTTGCTTGTTTGAGTAAAATTTTTAAAAATCACTTAAAATCCCACAGTGAAGTCGGCCGTCAGCCTCACCCGCTCGTGCGTTGATTTGGTTCCTATCCCCTACCCGAGGATCCCCACCTGCCTGCCGTGTCCAAGTCACTTGTCGGGGGTCGTTCTGGTTGCAGCTGGGGAGACAGGTGGCTGCTCCCACACATCAGGACACTGAGACTGCAGGGGTCAGCGGTACATCGGGCTGGTGGCATTGCTGGCCCAGATGTGGGGCCGCCCAAGCCAGGCTGGCCTCTGGACCTGGGCCGGCCAGCTGACGACCCTTCTGGGGCAATCACATTCACACGAAGAGCCTCTCAGACATGGTGTCATTTGCTCCAAATGACAATCCCTGGAGCTCAACCTCGGCGCATCTCCAGTGCGAGGCGAGAGGCCAGGGCTGGAGAAGCGGCGAGGAGGCCAGGAAGGAGGCCGCAGACCTCCCTGGGGCAGCCGAAGCTCCGGCAGAGGCGACTGAGCTCCCCTGAGGACCCAGGCAGCAGGACAGCAGCGGCCACAGGGCCGGAACCTCCCCTGTGGTCCAGGCCGGGCTCGCAAATGCGCGCTGGCCGAGCGGGAACGCAGCGTGCAGCGGTAATTAGTTTATTCCTGAGGTCAGCAGTATAAATAGTAGAAAAATGTATTTCCTGTTCCAAGCCAAATAAGCGAGTGGCAGCCGGTTGGCCAGGGGCCAGGGAGGGCCTTCAGCCATGCGTGTGCCTGCCTTTGGCCGAGAGTCTGGGCAGCAGGAGGGATGGGCCCGCGCAGGCCCCGTCTTGTCGTGGACGGAGGCTCCGAGGGAAGGCTCCAGCGGCCCAGTGTCCACCCAGGAGACTCCTGCTGTGGTCACAGCCACAGAGGTGGCCAGGCACAGCAAGAGGGGCGGCATGTGCTGGCTTCTGCCTGGGTCACCTCCTGGTGTCGGCCGCGGTACCTGGCGCGTGTGGGTGGTAAGAGATGCGCAGGATGCGTGGAGGGAGGGGACGCGCCGGCCTTCTGAGGGGAAGACCTCCGGTGAGGAGCGGGGGTCACATGGGTGGGCACAGGGCAGAACCGTTGTGCCCCTTCTGGGGTTAGCGGAAGCCACCAGAAGCCAGAGCCACGTGGTGCTGCAGGGCCAGGGGCTGGGTCGCCTGGGAAGGCTGCTTGCTGCCCACGGGGCCCCTGCAGGCGTGAGGACGCTTTCTGTCCCCGCCTGGTTTGCTCGGGGGTCGTTTGTCTGTTCGCTTGTTTTGCAGAGGTGCCGCGTGCTGTCTGCACGGGGGTTGAGTGGGAGGGAGGCTGGGAGGAAGACCCGCCATGCCTTTCGAATGTCAGCGCCACCCCACGTCCCTCCTGCCCACTCCCACGTGGCTTGGCCACCTGTCCCTCGCCTGTCCAGCAGTAACTTAGAGGCCTGTTACATGTCCGCCCAGAATCGCCCCTTTCTCTGCACTTTCCAGACCCCCGTGGGGCCTCTGGCGGAGCCTCCCCACCCTGGAGGGTCCCTGTCACTTGTCTGAATCCCTGAGGCCTGGACTTATTCCTGCTCTCTGTCACGTCCCTGGAGTGGGGTTCGACTTCAGCCAGGAGCTCAAGATATCCCTGCTGTACGAGTCCGTGAGTGATGAATGAATAACACATCTAACCCCCCCCATGACTTCCATTCCATTCTTAAATCATAGGAAGAAACTGCTCTCTTCATCCTGAGTATTCACCCATGTCTTTTATAAAGGGAGCTCACCCTCCATGGGGTGGGAGAACCCTTCTTACTTCTTCTCTTCTTTTCCTTTTTTTCCCTTTTTCTTTCTGTCCTGGTGAACTGAAAGCACAGAGAGGGTGAGCAATTCACCTAGGCTCACACAGCCAGACTGGAATGTAGGTGGAAGCTGGGTGGAGCCCCGGGGATAACTCTGGAGTGGGAGAAGGTAGATCAGGGAGCCCCCGCAGAGGAGTGGGTGGGCCCTTGGCACACTGTCTCGGGACCCTCCCGAGGGTAGTGGTCCCTCCCCTGTCTGAGCAGGGCTGCCTCTGCTCCGTGGCCCCGCTCCTGCCATGAGCAGGGATGCTCTGTAGCTTCCCGGCCAGACGAGGCCCGCGGACGGGGTTCCCCCCCCTCTTCTGCCCCTCTCTTTGCCTGTGGCCAGGAGTAGCTCCTCTGAGCACAAGGATGGAAAGGGGCTGCCCCTCTCCCTCAGCCTCTGCCGTGGACTTGGGGAACGCTCTTTTCTAGAATCTTCTCCCGGGAATCCACCCATCACTGGTCCCTGAGCTGGAGAACCCACACTCCACCCCTCCACGCTGGTTGGGTGGAGCGCAGAACAGACCCCGTTCCTGTGCTGGGACCAGTGTCAGCTTTCCCCTGTGACCTTTAAGTGCGGTGAACACCGGTGGCCGCCTCCTCCCTATTCACAGACCAGGGTCCTCTGCACCCCAGAAGGTCTGCGGTGCCTGGAAGAGAGTAACAGAAACGGCCCTGGATTCCGTCTCCCTGCCGTCTCTGCTCCCTTCCCTTCTCCCATGCCGGCTGGGTGGGGACCACCTGGTGCTGAGGAATCCACCTGCACGTTATGGTTGGGGCTCCTGCGGGGTCCTGCGGGCCGGGATGGAGGCGAAGCAAACAGGGACCTCGGGCGGTGCTGGCTGGGCCCCCTGCCTCCACCCCGTCCACCTGTCCCCAGGGCTTTGCTAGGGAGGCAGCTGCCCAGGCCCGGGCATCCGGGGTGGCCCCTCTCTCCTGGTCAGCGTGGCACACCCGGGGTATACGGCTGGGAGCCAGGAGGGGGCCTGCTCAGGTGGAGACCCTGCAGAGTCCTGGCACCGGGTCGCGTCCTTTCTCCACTGAAGTCAGGATGCGCCTCTTCCCAGCCCCACCTGGCGTCCCTGCTCTTAGCCCATGGGACAGGGCCCGCGGGGCCCGTGAGAGGGAGGGCAGGGTCAGCGGCGGCTAGGCTGCCCCCCGAAAGGCCAGGAATGGGGATGCGCTCCCACTGGGGACGAGAGCCCCTGGGCTCCCAGACACCCCCCTCGCCCCCTGGGGTGTGGCTGAAGCGGCCACCAGGCTGGGAGGGACAGGTCTGCAGCGCCCGCCCACCGCCCGTTCTTCGTTATAATCTCATTTAATCCGGGGCCGCGGCTCCGAGCAGGCTTCATTAACTTTCTTTCTGTTGAGGAAACTGAGGTCAGGAGGGGGCTGGCCGGCCTGCAGGTCCCGAGTGGCAGGGGTCCGTCTAGCTTGCCGGGTCGCCCTGCGGCGCACCTAATGCAGACATCTACGGAGCCCCTCTTCCACCTCCCCAGGCTCTCCCAGGATTGTGACAAATTGAAAATCCTATTAGTGTTAAATTAATGGGCTTTTCTTGTGGGGCAGCGGGCCGGAACGGCGGCTGGGGCCGAGGCATTTGCGGGCAGAGCGTGTGGGCGAGAGCGTGGTGGCCGCCTTTCCCGAGCCCCTCCTGTCCTTTATGAACCAGCTCATCTCTCCGGCTGAGCGGCCTTTTATCTGGGAAGGGGCAGAGGCGCTTTGAACCTTGGAATTAAAATCTGCCGGGGCCTGGGACAAAGGATGAGCCCTGAGACCGCCCCTCCTCCCAGGCTGGACCTGGGCCATCAGAGGGCTTCGGGACGTCTCAGGCCCGTGACCCCAAGGGCAGGGGGCCTGTGCCCGGCAGGGTGCAGGGAGCTTTGTGCTTTTCCAGGCTGTGGGAAGGCTCAGCTGGAGCGCTGTGACTAAAGAGCTGGCATCCATGGGTTCTGGAATCTTCTCCTGTGCGGCAGACGCAGGCTGGCTCTCGAGCGTTGGTGGCCGGCACCAGGTGGATTCTGGGGATCTAGCTGGGAACAAGCAGCCCTCAGCTCTGCTCCTGGAGACAGAAGGTCGGCTGGTCTCATCCACTGTCCACCAGCTCAGGCTCTGCCGAGTGCTGTGGAGAAAGCCAAGCAGGTGCAGCAGGAGGACTTGGCTGGTCAGGGGAGGCCCCTGGGAGAGGCCCGAAGGCGGCAAGGGCGAGAGCGGAGCTGGGAGCTGGTGGAGGGAACGGCCTCAGGACCGGGGTGGGGGTCGGGTGAGAGCGTGGGGTCCAGAGTGGCGCGGGGGGGGGGGGGGAGGGGAGAGACCCTGGCCCCCTCCCACCCTGCCGGACAGGAGCGGAGACCCAGGGCACAGTCCAGGAATCGTTTCGGTGCACACGGAGGTGGAGGAAGAGGCAGGTGGGGGACCAGAGATGTGTCCCTCAGCGCCCAGCCGGGTTCCACAGCCAGCAGCGAAATAAACAGCAAAGACCACCAGGGGGCTGGGTCCACGGAGCCCCTGCTGCTCGCCTGGCTCGCGAGTGCCCTCTCCTCCGTGGATCCGTGAGGGAAGTTTGGTGCCCTGAATGCAGATGCCGAAGCTGGAGTCACTTGTGGAGGCCAGCTGGGTGGTGTCCGCAGAGCTGAGAGGGAGCACAAGCTGCCTGACCACAGAGGCCCTCTGGGGCCAGACCAGCTCTTGCCATCCTCAGGGGACAGGCCAGGGGCAGGGGTGGAGGAGGTCCTGTTCTGCCGTGGCACAGGCCACTCGGTGTCCTGTGGTGGGTTAATCTGTCCATCTCCCCAGCCAGAGAATGGACCCTGCAGGGCGGGACGCAGGCTGCCGTCACCTCCGGCCTGGTGCCCACGGCCGCCCCTCTGCAGGATGTTGCCCTCCAGCGCGGGCTCAGGTGTGGGGGTGGCCTCTGCTGTGCCCACCTCTCTGACCTCCTCCGTGGTGCTCCTCGGGGCTCCTGTGGCCCCACCTCGCTGCTGGGGAAGTGTGATTTGCGGAGGCCTGGGGAGCGCTCAGGAGCAGTGACAGAAGGGAAGCAGGCAGGGAGGGGCGGAGAGGGGCCCCAGCTGAGCCAGACCCCAGGGGAAGGGGGCGCCGCTTCCCAGGCCCCGAGGGAGGCAGGAAGGATGGAGGATTCAGAGACTGCAAGGAGGCAGAGAGGACACAGGAGGGAGGCAGGCAGGTGGAGGCCATTGCCAGCTGAGAATCTGAGCTTTTCAGGGAGACCGAGGTGTGGACAGGAAATGAGCAAGGTCGGGCTGGTGGGAGGTGGGGAGCGGGGCTGGTCTGTGGGGGAGATGGCACGGCCAGGCGAGGGGCATGGGGAGCAGCGCAGCGGGCAGCAGGAATGGGGAGCAGTGTGTCTGGCAGGGAGGACGCCCCAGGTGCTGGGGTGCCCACAGAGATCTTGTGATAGGCTGAACAGGCTGCTGGGGAGGGTGGGGCTGGGAACAAAGTCCTGGGGCATCAGGCACCCTGATTTCTTGTCTGTCCGTGTCCCCGATGGACAATATGCCACGAGGGCCAGCAGGATCGTGTCTCTGTCACCGGTGCCCTGACTGCCTCTCCTTTCTGCCTCTTCCTGCGCAGGTTCCAGACTCTTCCGTGCTCACCTGGGATGACCCGAGTGTCCCGTGTGCTCTCAGCAGCCTCCCCGGTCCAGAGGGCTCTACTAACCCACAGTCCGACCAGGTCACCTTCCTGTCTGAAACCTGCAGTGGCTCCCTAGTACTGCTGGCAGCACTTGTGCCCTCGGCCGGTGCTCCCGCAGCCCCCGGCACGCCTGTCCACCACACGCCTTCCTCTGGCACTCTGAGTCGCAGTGCCATCTGTTGCTCTTAGGGCAGGTCTGGAGGAGGGGCGACGGGGCCACACCCCCGGCAGGGACCTGGGGCCTGACGCTGGGCACCCTGAGGGTGAGGCGGGAGCCAGCCTTCCCCTGGGAGGTTATTTTTGTCGTGGACAATAAACCCCTCTGGAAAATGTGAGCAGCATCTGATCCCCTGTCTTCATCGAGACGCCTCCTTCCCGCGAGTAACGGAGGCAGCGGCCTCGGTTAATAAAGAATAATTATGGGCAGGATTAGAGGGCTTATCAGGAACAGGTGGAGCCCCTCGGCCCACCCCCTGCCCTCGGCGGCGAGGATGAGCTCACGCTTTTTCCGCCCAAGGATGTGCCCGGGCCTCCCAGCCTGGCTGGTCCCCCGGGAGGGACGGGAATCCTCCTTCTAGCTGTTTCCCACAGGGTCCCAGGTGAGGCTCCAGGGATGGGTGGGATAGGGTCACCCCAACACAGTGGGAACCCCGATGCCACCTCCCAGTCTGTATTCAAGAAAGCAGAGTGGATTGGGGCTGGAGGGCTAAGTCCCCACCAGGGTGGCTTGTCCTGTCTCAGTCCCTGGCCCAGGCCTACGTGACTTGGGTCATCACTTCTATCTCTGGGCTTCAGCCTTCTCAGCGGGTTGACTCCTTATCTGGTGTCGCTGGCTCTTTGTGGTACAAAATCCGTGGATATTTGTCACCGCCTGCAGCAACAACTTGCACGGGTCTTATGGGTGGTGGAGTGGAAACTGAGGCACTTCTATCTTTCTCTTTAGTGCGCTGCTTTCTTGCTTGTTCATAGAGGATAGAGGAGATGAGGTTTACTTGCTTTGAGAGGAGAGAGAGAGAGACTTTGCTTATCAGAGAGGAACATTGAGAGAAGGACAGGCTTTGCTTAGAGCTTAGAGGAAGAGGCTTGCTACACCTTAAAGTCCTGCATCCTGTGAACTAAGGGTACGTCGACCAAGGTGCCCTAGTGTGCGTCTCAGTTCTCCGTTCCGCCATCTGCCTTCCGCTGCTGCCCCTACTCGCTGCCGTGCTGCTTTTCCCTACTAGCTGCCGTGCAGCGTTTCCTAGCTGCTTTTCCCTGCGTGCGTCGTCTTCTACTGCTTTTCTGCTAATGGCTGCTGTCCGTCCCTACTAGCTGCTGTGTTCTTTCTTCTGGCTGCTGCCACGCGTGTGTCTTTCTTCTCCTGCTTTTCTGCTAACGGCTGCTGTGTCTGTCTCGCTCCGCCTACGCTTATATCACCTCCAGGAGGCGGAGAGCAGGGCCACGCCTCTTACGCAAAGATTAGGCGAGACGCTGGAGCAGGCAATTAGTGCTCGAGAACACATGTGCATACATTGTGTGCGTGGTCGAGAAAATCACCTGAGTGTGCTTATGTCAATTAACCTCCTCGCTGCCGATGTGATCAGGCGGCACCGCCAACATGGCACAGCCCCCAACAATCTGGGCTTTGAGGAAATCAATTCCAGTTTTTCTGGACTCAGGGAATCAAAGGTCCATGATCCATCTGGGGCACAATGGCACACGCCACCTGTAATTCCAGTGACTCGGAAGGCTGAGGCAGGAGGATCACAAGTTGGAGGCCAGCCTTATCAACTTAGCAAGATCCTGCCTCAAAAAACAAACAAACAAAAAAAGATGGGTTGTAGCATAGTGGTAGAGCACCCCTGTCGTATCCCCAGTACCAAAAATGTTCCATGATCCTTTTTTTGCAGATGAACTTGGAGAAGAGAAACTAAGGCAAAAGATCTGAGCAGGAAACAAAGTCCATTTGTCTCTGAAACTAAAACTTAGGTAAGAGTCCCAATTATGGGACAGAATGAAAAATATGGAAATGAAGGAAATCTCGGAGGGAAAGGGGGAGAGGAGATACAAAGTCCCATACGTTTTAGAGCCAGAGGACAAATGGATCTAATTCATGTATGAAAGTAATAGGAAGGTAATTATGTTATAGACAGGAAGGTTAACGTTCAGAAATATAAAAAAATAAGCCCCGAAAGGGAAGTGGAAGTAAGAGGAAACAATTTCAGCAGGGTTCCCAATCACAGTTAGGTTGACAAGAGTAAAACAACAAGAAAACAGTTTTCAACACTGGCACATCGAAAAGGAATCCAATGCTGATCGCAGCAACCCACAGAATTGAGGTGAAGATACGGATTCCTATCGGCTGTGAAATCCTGCTAAAGCAGAGCTCAGACGAAAATTCGTAGCCCTTTATATTTTTACTAGTAAGTAATAAAGATCAAAAGTACATAAATTAAGTATCCAAGAAGTTAGAAAAAGAGCGATAATAAACCTTAATAAAGGAAGAAAGTTAAAAAGATAACAGTGACTATAAGTGAATTAGAAATCAGAAACTAATTTTTATTAGTTTATTAGTTAGAACTAATGAACGCTATTTTTAAAAGACAAAATAAATAAAATCTAGGTAATCTCATCCGGGAAAAAGAAAAAGAAAAAGCCCAAGTTTGTAAAATAAAAAGTGGTCATGAAGAAATAACTCCAATTTAAGAGGAAATAAAAATAATATGCATATATACTTGAGAACACGGATTCATCCAAATGAACTCATGGATGATTTTTTTAAAAAAAAATTAAACCTACAAAAATGTATCTGGAAGCAATAGAAAAATCTAAACAGATTTAATAACTTTAGAAGGAATAAAGTTTCTTCTAAACAAGCACACAAACCATTAGCTCAGACTGTTTCACAGGGGAATTCTACCCAACACTTAAGAAATGCTTTCAATGATTTAAACTGTTACTTAAATGGGCTCGGGGCTTATTTCCTTCATATACAAACAGCTCTTGTAAATAAAAAAGAAAGGCTAGTAAATCAATAGAAACATAGATGAAATACATAGGTCATTCACAGAGAAGGAAAGCAAGCAGCTCTTTAGAAGAGTATGAAGAGGTGATCGCTCCTACTCAAAATAAGAAAACTGCCTGTTAAAACTACTCTGTGGCTGGGTGCCGTGGTGCATGCCTGTAATCCCAGCAACTTGGGAGGCTGAGGCAGGAGGATTGCAAGTTTGAGGCCAGCCTGGGAAATTTAGACTCTGTCTCAAAACAAAAAAATTAGAAGGACTGGGGATGCAGCTCAGTGGTAGAATGCCCCTGGGTTCAATCCCAGGACCACAACAAATAAACAGAACTACAGTGAGATGCCATTTTTCACCTACCAGATAGAAGCTGTGAAGCTGGATAAATTACTGGCATTAGTGAATCTGTGGGGAAATAGCAATGTCGGTAAAACACAGGGAAAATGACAAACTGTTGCACTCTGCATAGGAAGCCCCGGCCCCTCTCGCAGCCTTTGATCCCACAACCTGCCTTCGAGGGGCTTCTCCCAGAAACAGACTCACACGTGTGTGAAATGACGTTCCTGTGACACAAAGCAAGGCTTGAGAGACAGCCTCTGGCCCGCCAGGAGAAACATCCTCTCTTCGACACCAGTGGAGCCTTCTGCAGCCTTTAACCAAGACAGGAGGCAGCGCTCCGGGTACCAAGGTGGTCATTGCCAAGGCAGAGTTAGCGGGAAAAAATTAAGAGTGATATGCTGTTTCTGCGAAGAAGGATGGGTAGACATATTTGTTAGTACCCGCCTGGAATAAATAGGCACGCTCCTAGAAAAGTAGTAAGAGGGTCTTTCTTTTTTGGGGGAGGGAATACTGGGGACTGAGCCCAGAGGTGTTTAACCTCTGAGCCACACCCCCAGCCCTTTTTATCTTTTATTTTGAGACGGGGTCTTGCTAAGTTGCTGAGTCTGGCCTGGGACTTGTGATCCTCCTACCTCGGCCTCCTGAGTTGCTGGGATTATGAGTGCGCCCCCTGCCCCCAGGCCTGATCAAGAGGGTCTTACTTTAGGGTGCTGAACTGGACAGCTGGGAACAGAGGAGAGGCAGTGGAGCTCAAGGCTGCAGGAGAGGCTGTGTGGACCAGGCAGGACCCCAGTGCAGGACCACGGGCAGGGTCAGTGTGTTGGAGAGGGCTAACAGCTGGGGAGGAGGGAGAGGGGGAGGGTGCTGGCCAGGGTGAGGCCCTGGCCTTCACGTGGGTTTCCTGGTGTGGGCTGATGCTGGTCAGCCTCTGGACAGACCCTGGAAACAGGCCTTAGAAGGTCAGTGCAGGGACTGGCCACCGCCTCTTTTGCTGCAGACGGATCTTCTCACTCACCGAAGAGCTTTGGTGCCATCTGCCCCCACCTCTCCTGAGGGGGCGTCCATCGTGCGTACCAGCCGAGGGGGCTCGCCCGAGTCATGACTTGCTGGAGCCCCTGCAGAGCTCGGCTGTCTATCCCAGGGCACTCTCTGCCTGGTCTGGACCTCACTTTTTGTCCCTTCCATCATGACAGCTTGGCATGCGAGGCTAGATCAGGTGTCACCCAGAGCCAGAACAGAAACCCCTGTGGTGTCACATTCCTGGGCCTTTGGGGTCTCCCAGGAGCTTTCCGAAGCTGGTGAAATCCTTCCAGCAGACCCTCAACCCGAGCAGCCAGTGGTGGGGCAGCAGGACTGAGGTCCTGCTGGGGTCCAAGCAGCTGGACAATGTGCCCCTGGGCTTTATCGTGTGACTCTTGAAAGGTGCCACGCTTAGGCAGGTCAGCGGCTGTAAGTAGTGGCTTGCAGATGTGGGACCCAGGTTCCCGCGTTCTGGTGGCTGTTGGCAGGGCTGCTCCCAGCCCCACGGCCACCCGCAGGCCCCTCCGTCTAGCATGGAGAAGGCCTCCCTAGATCAGTCCCCCAGGCCCCTCTGACTTCTGCGCAGCATCTGGAGGAAACTGCCTTTACTGGGCCTGGCGGTCAGGTGGACACTTGGCCAAGCTCCCTCTTGCCACATGGCGGAACATGTTCACAGAGTGACATCTGGGCACAGGGACAGGCTCCCCCACACTCGTGGGGCGGGTTCTGCCGAGCCCACAGGCTGACATGGCCACACCGTCGTGTGGAATGAGAACAGGGCGTGTGCTCATTAGACTGAGCCGAGGTCCACGGACAGCCTCTCTCCATCCCCAGAGAACACGTGGGCGTTGGCACCACTGGTGACAGATGAGGGAACAAGGCTCCCTGAGGGAAGCACTGGCCCGGGGACCCAGGTGGCTGGGGGAGGGGCTGGCCTGGAGCCCAGGTCCGTGTGATTCTCAAGCCTGTTCTCCAGTCGGGGCCCGCCTGTCTCACGCCTGGAGGACCCTGAGCACACGCCTGTGGATTCACACGTGCATCGGTGCACACGCACATGCACACACACGATCGTGCACTCAGAAGCATCCGCCTACAGACACACGCACCCCACGCCTGCCTGGTCCCTGGGCCCCCACGCAGATCACCGGGCGGAGGTGGAAGGTAGGTGGGGCGTGCCTGCTGGTCCTGGGGTCCGGTTACCCAGGGCCGTGGCTTCTCAGCTGGGCGATTTGCCCGCTGCTTTGCCCGCTCACTCCCCAGGCCCTCTGCTATCTGTGGAAATAACTTGATGTCACCTCGCTAGAGAGCTCAATGGAGCAGCCAGGGGGCAGTGGACTGCCAGGGCACCAGGGGTCTCGGCAGCCTCTCCCTGGCACCAGCAGGCTGGCTGGTGCTCAACTCTCTGGGAGTGGGCTGGGGCCCATGTTCCCAAAGATGCCTCCAGAGACCGGTGTTGAGAGAGCGGTGACAGAGGATGGGAGGGCAGTGACAGATTGGGGGTCTCTGATGACCTCGTGGCTGTGGCAAGCCCGGAGCCTGGGAATGTTCCTGTGCAAGGGCACAGGATGCTCAGCTGCTGTGGCAACGCCCTGCATGAGGAGGCTCTGTGCAAGAGTCGTATCAGCTCTGACCTGATCCAGGCACACAGCTCCCGGGAAGGAAGGAATTCTCATGCTAGACAAACACAATGTTTCTCCAGCTCCGCTTCTCCGATTCCTGCCCACCTTACAGCAACTCAAACAATGGACTTCCTTGGGAGCTGCACAAAGCGCCTAGCACTGCACTTTGCAACTGTGGAGAAGCTACATAGATGCCCTAGTTTCTGTAACTTTCCTGAATACAAAGAATAATGGTTGCATCGTCTTTAACCTGATAACGAGACGTATATAAATAAAGATTGCTGGCGTGACTCTTCAGATCTGCATCTCCATCAGAGGGCAGGCTCCACCGGACCCCAGCTTTATCTTAAAGATCTGTGTCTGTGAATCTTTATTTTCCAAATCCCCCTTTGTCCCTCACCAGACCCGAGAGTTTGGTCGCACTGGTCGCGACAGACCAGGTCTTGACCAGCTGTGGTTCACATGGCCTGGCGAGTGGTCCTGGCTGCTGGGCTGGTGATGGAGGCCAGAGGAGGCCAGAGGACTAGAGCCTGTGGCTTGGGGCCTTGGGAGCAGAGAAGGGTCTGGAGTCCCCCTTGTGCCCCAGGCCTCTGCTGGGTGTCCTGGCCTTGGATCCTCTGGGTTAGAGTCTGGACTTGCCTGTGGCTCGAGCTCCCAGGACCTCTGGGTCCTCGCGTGTGAAACGGCCTCTCCTCTGGGTATCAGAGGCCACGTGCCCTCTCCTCTCTCTTGGCTCGGGTGGCCCTGCATGCTCGGCTTCCCTCCCACCTCCCCAGCCACACCTCCTCCATCTCCTGAGCTCCCTTCCAGCCGGTAGAGCCATGAGCGAGGGCCCAGCACCTGGGTTCAGGACACGGGCCACCACTTCCTCGCCAAGTGACCCTACGAGTGGCCCTGCCTCTCAGGCCCCGATTCCTCGTCTGCAGAGCGAGGCCCTCCTGGTGTCCCCGGAAGCTGCCGTGAGACCTGGGTTGTTCATAAGTAAAGCCCTCTGAATAGTGCCCGCGGCCTCGGGTGCGTGAGAGAGCTGGGCTGGCGGAGGGACACGCCTCACCAGGCTCCTGACGCAGGGCGTGGCCCACTCTGCCTGGACACTCAGGGGCAGCAGTGGACAGGTTCTGCCTGGACCCCAGTTTTGCCCTCCTCCCTCCTCCCCATCTCAGGCCACTAGCACCCTGGCCGGGTCTCAGCCTGGGCCCCTGCCTCCCCCGCTCCACGCTGCCCACTCCAGAGTGGACATGCAGTCACCTCCTCTCGGCCTCTAAACCTCCAGCCAGGCCCGTTCTTCTTGAGCAGACCCCTGCCATGACCCCGGCCATGACCCCGTCTCCAGGCTGTGAGACACTCTTTAGAAGATTCCCGAAGCTCTGGGCGCAACCCCAGGCTCCCTGAGGTCCGCGGGGCCCCAGCCTCTGGGTCCAGCTCCCTCTCCCTCTGCTCCGGGTGAGGGGCAACCTTCCCTGCTGCCTCTGGGCCTTTGCACATGTGTTCCGTCTGCATGACACCCCGCCTGGCCTGGCCTGGGATGAGTGGGCCTTGCGCTCTGGTCCTCCAGCACTCCTGGGGTGCAGCAGCCCACCTGTCCCTCAGACCTGAATCCACCGCTGTCTAGTGCCGTGGCAGCGCCAAGTCTGTGGACCCTCTTAGCCTCGGCGATGCCCTCCGCAGATGGGGGCTGATAATGGCCCTGAGTGTGCAGAGGATGACGGGAACTAGTCACACTGTGGTCAGCACCCAGTGGCCAGGGCATCGGTGCTTGGTCGTGGTGACGTAGGGCCCTTCATTTTTATGTTCCATTTACATACACTGAGTTCACACAGAAAAGCCTTAGGAAGGTGGTATTATGGTCTCTATATTGCATGAGTAAACAGGCTCAGAGAGGTTAAGTCACTTGTTCAAAGGCACACAGCTACCTGATGGGAGGACAGTATAGAAAAGTGAGGCTCTCTTCTCCTCCACATCCTGGACAGTCTTTCCCTCGTCCTAGCCTTTCTGGTCCAGGGTGTCCCTGACTTTGGGGCTGTGTGGCTCATTCCAGTTTGGTTGGACAGTGCTCAGTACTGGGTGAGGATTGTGTCAGCATTCACGTTCATGCTGTCTTTTTTCCTTGGCCGTTTCATTTTTGGAGAATTTATGTCCCTTGGGTTCGGAAGGGATCTGTCCCCTGGAGGACGCAAGACCTGTGCCCAGGATCCTTCCTCAGCTCTCTGTCTCTTCTGTCTTCTCCAAATCCAAGTTCTGATCTTAGGTGCTTGGACCACGTGGAGTCACTTTAGGGTGAAGAGGCACGCACACGTACACACACAGGCACACACACATGTGCACACACACATGCACATACACATGCATGCATGTGCACACACGCATGCATACATGCACACATCTTCATTCACACATGAGAGGACTGGCATACGTGGGCTCTGGTTCGGCCAAGGATGGACTGCCTTCCTCGGTGCTGTGCTGGCAGATCTTAACAACGGGCTCCCTGAGGCGGCTGGCAGTGGGTTGCCGGTTCCCGCGCTCACCAGTGCTCCGCTGGGCCTGGCTGTTTTTTAGCGGCAGGTGGGAAGAGTTGCGTGTGTTGGGAGCGGTGCCTGTGAGCGGGTTCAGAGGGGACACCACCGTGTGCACACTGTCCACCCCTGTTCCCTGTGGCCCGATGGCCAGCTTGGAGCTCGTGCCCACCTGTCTGTCCTGGTGCACCAGGTGCGCCGGTGGGGAGACCGTGTGTAGGGACAGAAGGGAGCCCCGCAGCTCTCCCAGGCAGATGGCGGCCCCCACCCGTGCGCACGCCCAGCTCACACGGGTCCTGACGCCCGCCGTCGTCCGAGCGCCCGGCAGATTGGCTCCGGTGCTGAGCCCACTGCGCCACACGCCGCCCGCAAGTTGCACACACGGCTTCCCCTGCACACGCGGCTTGATGGGCCCGCGTGCTTCCAGCGGACAGGGCCGCACACGTACTGCCGGGCACAGCCATGCACACACGGCGACTCATCCTGGTGCCCACCGCCACCCGAGCTCGCATCGCTCCCGCGACGCCCACTCTGCTCATGGCACCGGCTCTCGGCCTGGCTCGAACCCGCCTCCCTGGCCCCGTGTCCCCTGCAAGCATCTCCCTCGCCCGCCACAACCAGGGAAGCTGGCGGGGCTGGGTGGGTGGGTGTGGCGCTAGGAGGCCGGGAGGAATTCCAGCGGCCCCTCCGCTCCCCTGGCCAACGTTAAGTGCCTTCAGACTGAAAAGAACCGTCCAGAGAGGCTTTTCCGGCTAGAGATTAATGTCACTGAAAAATGTAGGTCCCGAGCGATTAAGGCAGCCCTCCCTGCCACACATTATGTGAGTGCACCAAAGCGAGAGGGGCGCGTTCTGGGCATGTTTTTAACCTCCTTGGCTCAAAGCGAAAGGAGAAAAGAAGAGCTGGGGCCGGGGAGCCAGGCTGGGGGCCTCGTGGGCAGAGGGTGCCCCGGAGGCGGGTAGGGGAGGCCGGGCCATGGGCCCAGGGCCTTGGGGGGGTCCCAGCCAAGTTGCCACGAGACTTGGGGGGAAGGAAGAGTGGACTCTGCCCAGTCCCAGAGCCCTGGGTGGTGGGCTGCACAGTGTGCCCGGCCCCTGGCCCTGCAGCGCTGGCCAGGGAGGGCCCGTCCCCAGCAGCCACCGAGCGGTCAGGAGTCCTGCGCTCCGACGCCCCCTGGGCCAGGGACATGGGCCTCGACTTCTCCACCTGCAAAACGGCACCGGTGCCCGAGCCACTTACAGGTGTCTGGTGGGATGAGGCCCAGAGCGCAGGGCCCACGGGCGGCCAGCCGTGCAGACCCGGCCAGGGAGGGCGGGCGAGCCATGGGCCTGCGTCTGTGTGCACGTGCTCTCTCCTCCTCGTGGGGCGGCTCGATGCGTGGAGGCCGTGAGACCTGGGGCGCCTGCGGCCTGTCTCCCTGAGTCTGGACTTCCAGGTCCAAAGGTGGAGCTGAATGGTGCCCATCCTTCCCCGAGGACAAGGGACATCCACGCATGGTGCCTGTCTGGTGCCAGTGCCCATCAGGGGCGCTGAAGCAATGGCAGTGGGCAGTGGGCAGCGGGGCTCAGTCCGCAGTACTGTCCCCTCTCACTACTGTCCCCTCTCCCTGCCCGGGCGGCCTGCCGTGGCAGTGGCTGCATTGTGGTGACCCCTCTCTCTGGTGGTCCCAGGAGTTGGCAGCGGGTGGGTGACGTGGGAGAAGTAAATGGGGCTGGGGGAGGGGAGGGGGCTTGCCAGGCAGTGCCAGGCGGGAGCCGTTCCATGGTGACCCTGGGGAGCCTTGGAGGGGGGCGGGGTGACAGCTCGGGAGGGCGTGGCCGAGCGGGGAAGGGTGGCCAGGACACAGGAGCTCTGGTCTGCTCTTCTGGGGAAACTGAGGCACAGAGTGGGCGAGCCACCCGGCGCAGGGCGGGGAAGGCCGCCGTGTTCCTCTGGAGGGGAAGGCTGGCTGGCGGGGATGGGCACCATGAGGGACACCATGCGGTCCTCCCGCGCGCTCAGAGGCTGAGGCAGGTCAGGCTGTTTCCTGGCTCCGCCCTCCCACCACCTCTGTCCCCCGCATGGCACCCCAGGGCCACCCCGCAGCTGCGGGGCCTGGACTGTGTCCAGCTCCAGGGAGCACCCGCGGCCACCCTGGAGACCCGGCACCCAGGTCTGACCCTCCCAGCCTGGTCCTCCGCCCAGCGCGTCTCACCATCTGTCCGTCCTGGGCAGAGCTCCGTGGTTAACCGCTCTGCCGACGAGGCGCTGCGAGGCCGGCGCTGCGGACCCCACCAGGCCGGGCCCGGGCCCTGGCTCCATGGTTGCCGGAGAGGAAGAGCCGGGGTCTGGCTTCGTGGTGCGGCATTTTCCTCAGAGGCGCCCCGGGGCGCTGGCCTGGTGGAGCTGGGTGGGCCTTCCCGCAGGGCCAAGGACAGCAGGATGTGGCGGGGAGCCGGGGCCGTGGTCCAGGTGTGCTCTCAGTGGCTGCTGGCCTCCCTTCAGGGTGAGGGCTCTCCCCTCGCTGTCCTGCGGAGAGGCCAGCCTGCCCAGGACCATGGGAGGCCTCCTGCCAGCAGCCACAGGAGCGGCCGTCTCTGGGGCAGGTCTCCTGCTGCGGTCAGGCCATCCATGGCTTCCTGACCCACAGAAACAGTGACGGTCAAGGATCCTCGTCGTGTTGGGTCCCTAAGTTCTGGGCAGCTGTGTGGCCGGAGATGACCTCTGCACCCCACTTGGAGGACATGGCTTGGATGCCCATCAACAGTAGGTGACGGAGTGGTCACAGGAGGGACAACTGCATGCAGAGGGCCGACTCGTCCCTGCAGGCCATGGACGGTGGGAGGAAGCCCGGGCAGGGCACTGGCAGTGGGGAGACGGGAGAAGCCCATCCATCGTGACGTAAGTCCAGGGGGCAGTTGCCCTGGTGGACAGAGGGAGTGACCTGCAGGGGCTGGAGGGGGTCTGGATGCCGCTTATGTGGCTGCGTTCAGACTTCAGTGAACTTACTGAGCAGCACGTCTCCTGTGCCTTCACCAAGCGGGGCCAGTGCGTGGGCAGGACCCTCAGGGCCAGCGGGGTCCTGGAGGTGCCTGGTTTGGAGGCAGCAGCCTGGAGGCCTCTGGGCGGGCCGGCCAGAGTCCTGGCGGGAGGAGAAAGGGCTGGGGTTGGGAGGCTGTGCCAGGACCCCTCCCCGAGGCTTTGGCCTGGGGTCTCACCTCTGCAGCCCTGTGGGCTGATGGACAGGAAGGGACAAAGGCTCAGTCCCCAGCTGGGGCTGGGGTCAGCGGAGGGGGCCGTCCAGGGTGGCTTTGTGCTCCAGGATTTGCAATAATCCCAGGCCTGCCCTGCGG